>NC_090439.1:1088053060-1089363685 GCF_031143425.1 Pleurodeles waltl
TTAGGTGTCTAAGTGTGGAAGTGATAACCTATCCCAAAAGTTTACTGAATTGTGGGTGGAAACATTTACAGGAATGTGAGACACACCGACACGCTCACCTTAAACTTTTGGGAACCAAACGCTTTACGATGCGGCCCATATCATTTGCCCGAAGACAAATACACATTAATTCTTCAGTGAGGCTAATGGTATCATTTGTTAACAAAGTTCACTTCCAGACAGATTGCTTCTTCTGGTCTTTAATTAAGGCTGTGAAAAATAAGACACAACTTCCACTGTGAACGCCTTGTGTTCTGCGTTTTAGAGTGGTCTAATTAATGAGAGGGTTGGGATGGGGCCCGTCCCTTCGTTGTCTCAAGTTAGTTATTTGTACGCTGCACTTACAGGGATAACAGAATGGAATAGTTGGTTTGGTAACAAGATGCTGGAGTGAGACTTCCAGAATGTTCTGTTATGGGTGTTTTTGATAAGAGGATTTAAATTTACAACGTTTTTCTTTGCAACCTTAGCTAACGTTCAGAAAGAAATGCTGCGAAAATGTGCAATTTACTGAAACACTTTGTAAATGATAAGTTTGCAGCAGAACAGTCTAATTCCATATTCAAGCTTAGCTGAGTTCTATCAAAGTGAAAATCATCTTACTAGGAGGAGAATTTGATCTTGCAGTGACCAAAAAACGTTTGGGCAAAGGCAGGGATTTTTCCAAACTTTTCTAGCAAAAGCACCCTTTTTATTTTGCATGCATATTCAAGTAGCCTGTAGGCGCTATAGGTAGAGGCAGAGCATGGAAATGAACCGCAGGTATCTTAAGCCATCGTTAGAACTTGGTAAAGTCTTGTTTGGTAGGAAGATGCTGGAGCTTGACTCATTTTGGTTGGAGGGACGTGTGTGTGTTTGTGGGAAAGATTTTAATTCTTGTTCCGCCCACTATCAACACACTTCAGATTGCCGGCTTTAGCCAAAAGGAGAGCCTTGGCGTATATTTTGAATACATACGCAAACGGTTGCCCATGCGTGAATGTGGCTGCAGAAATTAAATGTGTTGCCTACAGATCTCCATTTTATATCTTTTCATGGCTTAGTGTTACACCGTGGAGCCAGACTTTCTCACAGCCAAGAGACAAATGTGTACAAACTTAAAAGCAAGGTATTGACCATTCTAAGTACTCTGGAACCTAAAGCGATTCCATTCTCACTAGAGTTTCTGGGCTTCCATGAACACTATGCAAGGCCCCCTTCAGATGTCAGTATCCCTTCCATTGCACACTATGCATGACACATTTGGGCATGTGGGGAGGTTGATGGACTAAGAACAGGGACCAAACTAACTGATGGAAGGATTGCTATTGAAACAAGAACTTGCCAGTATTACAAATGAAGGATGTTTGTCTGAGGTAGAGCCATTTGTATGACCATTCTGCATCTAAAAAATTCTACTGGTTGTAGCAGAACTAGTCTCATATCCATCCTTGGTTTCTGAAGGATTGGCTGTGCTAAAAGTAATTTATTCTAATGCCACTGGTCACTATGCCATCGGTGCTGTCAGCGACACAGTGTTCTTGGTGGACAAAAGAAAAAGTCTATCATAAATGTGTGAATACAGCAATAAGAAGATATTGTGCTGTTCTCCAGTTACCAAAATGTCTGGAACAAGCTCATATTTCACACCATCAGCAGTCAGCAAGGTTGCTCTGTCCCAGGCAGAGTTCCAGGTTTAGAAATGGGTCATTAAAGGTGTAATGTAAGCTAGCATCATGCATACGTGGTAAATCTTTACAAAAGTTTTATGTCCGATGCCAGAGGCATTCTAGTTACAGTTCCATAAGGCAAAAAAACTCTGCCTATTGCGCTTGGTGGATCGTCGTTGAGTCGACCTCTGAAACGTTTCTGTTGAGTCTGGGACAAAAGACCCCTATTTGAGGTTTCACAATAGTCTTAGGCCCATATTTATACTTTTTAGCGCTGCATTTGCTTCAGTTTTTTATGCAAAAGCGGCGCAAACTTGCAAAATACAATTGTATTTTGTAAGTTTGCGCCGTTTCTTTTTTTTTTTTTTTTGTATATGTTTATTGAGAAGTACATGTCAATATACAGACTGTGTTAAATAGAGAAACAATACATCAAATTATGGCCATATATGAAAAATATTATGAAATATTAACTTCTCAGATTTCTAAACACAAAAAAAACAACAAAAAAAAATTATACATATATCAATAAATGCAATATATGAGATTATTTATAAGGCATCCACCTGTGCATTAACTCTTAGAAGTAGACCTATAACAGAAAATATGGAAAGAAAGAATTATGCAATATGTATTAAACCATATATTATAGGTTGTTAGAAGACAGTCGAGATAGTAAGATCATGCAAATCCACATATATAACATTTCAAATGCAGATATTCCTGCCAATTCAACAGTGTTGAATTGGTGAACAGTAAGTCCTACTTAAAATAACAGTGTTAATGGGTGAGATATCAATTGTCTTAATAACAGCATGACTCAAAACAATAATAAAAATGTCTTAATAAAGATAGGAGACAAAGAATGAGAAAACGTTTACGTGTGAATATTAATAGAATATGTATTAGCTAGAAAGGGTTTCCAAATTTTGATGAAAATCCCAACATTATCTTGCAATCTGTAAATCAGCTTTTCATATGATGCCATGTTATACATTTCAATAAGCCATTCATCATGTGTAGGACGTTGTGGTGTTCTCCAATGTCGTAATATACAAATGTTTGCTACAGTGAGTGCAATAGCAATCAATCTTCTTGTATGGTTTGTTAGATTTGGGAGATCAGTAACATCATGTAATATAACTAATTTTTCTGTTAAAGGAATGGGCACATGTATAGCTCTGTGTATAGAGGAAGTTATAGAAGACCAGTATTCCGTCAAAACTGGACATCGAAATAAAATGTGTAGGATATCACAGTCCTCATGAGGACACCTCCAACAGGTAGAATGGTGTAGTAAACCTGCTGCCTTGAGTTTTTGTGGTGACCAGTACCAATTCTGAAGAATTTTGAAAAGAGTAAATTTCATTCTTGCCTCTCTGATTCCTTTATCCATGTTCATAACAACATCCGTCCAGTCCTCATTGGAATACGCTACATTAAGTAATCCTTGCCATTTGATGTGGAGTTGTGCTAGTAATGGTGATGAATGTAGTTTATGCACAATGAGATTATAAAATCCAGAGACCGCTCCTTTCAATTTCCCCCAAATTTTTAAGTATTGTACGACTGGGGAATCCTCAGGTATCCACGGAAATGGTCCTAGTCTACTAAGTAGAGCTTGTTTCAATTGTAAGTATTTCCCCTTTTGAGAGCTAGGGAGTTGAAATTCTATCTGAAGCATCGTAAAGGTTTTAAGCTCGCCTTCTAAAGTGAATAAATGATCCAGCATTAGAATACCTGCTCTCTCCCATGTATCCCAGGAAATTGTCTGTTTCCCTATTCTAATATCAGCGTTATGCCATATGGGAGCCTTATTATGTAGCCTCGGATTACTCTTAAGGAGTTTGTGGGAGTGTATCCAAATCTTAAGCATAGACTGAATAATAGGGTTAGAACTTTGTAAAGCAGGCGATTTATGAGTATAAAACATTTGCAAACCTGAAGATACCTTTAAAGATTGCTTTTCAATAAGAACCCATAGTGGGGGGTCATCCTGTATTGGCCAAAGATAAACCAATTGAGATAAATGGAGGGCTGTATAGTAATGTTCAATGCATGGTAAACTAAGGCCACCAGATCGCCTGTGAGCAATCAGTTTGGAGATTTTGAGTCTAGGTCTCAGAGATCCCCAAATAAAGGTTTTAATACCTTTGTCAATGTCTCGCAGTATTGATATTTTAACTGTCAAAGGTAACATACCTAAAACATATGTGAAACGAGGCACTATAATCATTTTCACTGCCTGGACTCTACCCCAAAAGGACAGGTTAAGATGGGACCATTTTTCATATTCTGACTTCGTTTTAGCAATGAGTGGATCTAAGTTATCTTGAATCATACGTTCTAAACCAGTGTTGATATAAATACCTAGATACTTCAGGCGATCCGCTTTCCATTGAAAATTGTAGCCTAAGATAGCTGCTTTTGTTGTGCCCCGGGACAATGGGAGAGCTTCACTCTTATTCCAATTGACTTTGTATCCAGAAATGTTTGAGAAGTGAGAAATAGTAGAAATGAGTGCCGAGAGTGAAGTAGGTAGATCTGTAAGTGTGAGTAATATGTCATCCGCGTATAGAAGTAGTTTTGAGATGCCTGCTGGTGTAGGAATGCCTGCTATTTGTGAACACTGTCTTATTGCTGCAGCCAGTGGTTCAAGTGCAAGAAGAAATAAGAGGGGCGATAAAGGGCAACCCTGGCGGGTACCTCTTTGCACTAAAAAGGTTTTTGAAAGGAAACCCCCACAATTCACTTGTGCAGATGGTGTCTTGTATAACCATTTAACCTTAGAGATAAAATCATCACCTAATCCCAACCTATGCAATGTACGGAACATATAACTCCATTCAATGCGGTCAAAGGCCTTTTCGGCATCTAAGGATAATGCTACTCTGTCTTCTCCAGCATCCTTAGAAAACCAAAGTATGTGAGCCAAATTGCGGAGATGGCTACGAGAGTTTCTGCCTGGAATGAATCCAACTTGAGAATTATGTATGAGTTCAGAGATAACTTGTTTGAGTCTTTTGGCAAGAATGGTGGCTAATAGCTTTGAATCTGTATTCAGAAGAGATATCGGACGATAGTTACTGCAGTATAATGGATCTTTCTCAGGTTTGGGAAGGACAGTTATGATAGCTTTATTTGAGAGTGAGGAGAGACTACCAGTTTCCTCTGCTTCTTTATAAACCTCATAAAGGGCATCTATTGCTTTTGGTTTTACCCAACGGTAAAATTCCCCAGGAAAACCATCTTCTCCCGGTGCTTTATTGTATGGGAGACTGGAGATTGCTTGCGCAATTTCATCCTTTGTTATTTCGCCAGTCAGTATGAGCCGGTCCTGTTCATTGAGACAGGGTAGTGTTATTTTATCAAAGAATTCCTGTTCTTTGAGGAGTTCATCATCAACTTCTGAACTATATAACTTGGTATAATAATCTGCAAACGTATTAGCTATTGCTTGAGTCTCAGTTATTAGTTTACCCTCAGGGTTATATATAGCTGGAATAGCTGTCATAGCTTCTCGCTGTTTTAATCGTGCCGCTAGTAAACGGCCTGCTTTTTCTCCTTGTTCATAATTGCGAGCCTTAAGTCTATATAGCATATATTCTGCTTTGGAAGTATATAGTGTATTAAGTTCCATCTTCGCTTTTTCCAATCTGCATCTGGAAGCTTCAGTTGGATTACTAAAATGAGTATGTGTCAGTGTTTTGATATCATTTTCCAAAATTGCCTGTTGTTCTATTCTGCGTTTATTTGTTATGGCAGAATCCCTCATAATTTGCCCCCTAATAGTGGCTTTTGCGGCTGCCCATAAGATTTGTGGAGAAGAAACTGATACTTTGTTATCTTTCATATAAGTCGTCAAATGTGATTGTAATTGTGACTTTTCTGCCGGTAGTTTGTAGCGCGATATGTTTAATCGCCATGGTTTCCTACAAGGGCGTTTCAGACCCCAATCAAGCTGGAGACTGATAGGAGCGTGATCCGACAGTGCAATTTCTAAAATATCACAATCTAGTACTTGTGGTGTAATAGAATGTGAAATAAGGAAGTAATCTATTCTAGAATGGGAATCATGTACTGTAGAGTGATATGTAAACCCCTTATCTGATGGATGTAGTAAACGCCAGATATCGATCAAACCATGATCTTCTCTCATGTCTCCTAGTATGGCTCTATCTCTACCATGAGTTGTGTCCAGGGGACCTGTCCTGTCTAAGATCACATCTGGCGCAAGATTCCAATCGCCTCCCAAAACTATTCTGGAAATTCCCATTTCTGTTAGAATTCTATTTAGATGAAGGAAAAAGGGGGCTTTAGTCCCAACAGGGGCATATATGGAACCCACTCCTAATATATTGTTACCAACTTTAAGCTTCGCTAAAACAAATCTACCATCCTCATCTAACCATGACTGAAGTATTTGGCATTGCAGTGTTTTTCGTATTAGAATGGCTACACCACTTTTCCTAATAGTAGTGTGGGATGTAGCATCTCCTGATATGTGAGAAGGGGATTTGCAGCTGTAAAGTATCTGGCCTACCCAATCTCGTTTTAATTTTTCTGATTCTATATCAGATAGATGAGTCTCCTGGATGAGAGCAATGTCAGTATGTTTGGAGGCTAAATAGGAAAGAATTTTCTTCCTTTTAATGTAATTAGTAAAGCCATTGACATTGAGAGAGACAATTTGCATAGGACTTGTTGTCATGATGATGACTAAAAATGTTAGAGTATATTTGTACTGTGTGAAACAGAGTCAAAATGCTAAAAAAAAGGGAAAATGAAGTAGATAAATTATATGGTAATGTGATAATGAGAACTTACTGGAGGAAAAAATAAATAAAATAAATAACCTATCTGGAGTATAGTAAACCTGAAACCAATATGTGGAACTATAATCATAAAATATTGTTAACACTAAACTCTAAATAGTGTAAGTACACCGTTCTAAGTGCTAGAATGTAAAAGAACACTGCAGATCAAATAATATGTATCTTTCGTCGGTGGGTCTAAACCTCAATTCGAAACCCAGACTCTGGAGGGGAGGAAAGGAAAACCACTCATGGTAAATAAATTATACGAAAAAACACTCCATGGAGTTATAAAATCTATCCAAGAGAAAATCTGCAAATACAAACACAGTAGGAAATGTACATGGTTATTGAACAGCAATATATGAGGATAGGAAATAAATCATATCCATCAGTATTAATAATTGTAGTAAAACACTAATAACATTATATTAATACATAGCATGTATAAATATACTCATCTAGCTGGAAGAAGTGATAGTGGAAGGTTGAGCATCAGTTACTTTATTAAAAGACGTGGGTGACTTTAGAGGTGATCTCGATTTGTCTCTGGGATTTTCCTGTGTGAGTGACTTTACGCAGTGGACTGCTTTATCTCTGTCAAACTGTTTCTTAAAGGTACGGACGTGTAATCTACCGGTGCGATGGCTTTGTGGATCTTTCTGTAATTGAAGCGGACTATTCATAGATGTTTTGTCCAGTGGCGTTGAGTCCATATGTTGGTCATCCAAACTGTCCAGGAAGCATACCAGATCCTCAGGCTCCGTGTAATACCTTGAGTTCCCATCCATTGTGATCCACATTGTGGCAGGTTCTAAAAGACCATATTTGATATCCCATTTGCGAAGTCTTGGCCTAAGTTGCAGGAACGCTTTTCGTTTGGCATTGGTTTCAGTGGAGAAGTCTGCAGCAATAAATACTTTATGGCCTTCCAAGTCATACGGACCATGTTTACGAGCAGCTGTTAATATTTGGCAGACCTGTTCATGGCGTAAGAGGCATGCTATAATCGATCGAGGTCTAGATTCAAGAGTTGAAGTTGAAGTTCTTGATCGAATTCTGTGAGCTCTCTGCAACTCAAGGGGATGCTCAAAAGATATGTTCAGTAGCCGCGGTATTAACGTTAGTAGCAAGTTCTTCACATCATTATTGACTTCCATTTTTCTGGAATTCCATAAAAACAAATGTTATTTCTTCGGACCCTGTCTTCCAAATCTATAACTTTTTGTTTTAGGTGCCAGATATCCGGACCCCAATACTCTGCATTATCTAATTTCTCTTCCAAAAAAGTGGTTCTTTGATCTAAAATTTCCACTTTGGTATGAAAACAGTTTAGATCCATCCGTATTGTCTTCATTTCTGTTGCGAGATCTGAAATTTTTACATCCATAGATCCCAATCTTTGCCCCACGGCAGAGATCTCTTTTAAAATAAGGTCCATTGAAGCAATGTCTTGTGGGACAATAGTAGACGTGCCTGGAGGTACAGTGTTCCCTACTACTGTTGTAAACAAAGGCTTTCCATTAGATTTGCCACTGGCCATACTGTTATATTTTAATGTTAGAGAAGACAATAAATAAGTACAGCTTAGTAATCAAATATGATATCTAATTGACTCACAACGAGGTAGATATTAACACTGTAAATGGTGACAGACATCTGGGATTTTAAAATTATGGCTATAAGTTTTCAAGCAGGTGTCGCTGAGAAACAGTGCATCAGAAATGTTGTACAGTTTTCGTCTGCCTACCCAAATTCACTTTACCCCCTCTGCTGATAGGAATTCCGGCGTTTATGTAATTTCATAGTAGAGTCTGAATTGTCAAATTTAGAAAAATATCTCAGAAGTGAACGTTTATATGCTTCTCATACAGCTGCCTTTCGACATTCAAGGAAAGGAATTTCACATATCTCTTCAGAAACTGTCTGTGTTTCCTGATAGAATGAGTAATTTTCACAAACTCTCTCAGCTGTAGGAATGGTGTACAACACTCACTTGCCAAACTGTATTTACGCCACACACCTGTAGACAAGAAATTCCTGCGCTTACATAATCACGTAATGGATCCTGAACAGTTAAGTGAAGAGAAATACCTCAGAGTTGAAAGTTGTCAGAGGCTTCTCTTACAGCAGCCTTTTCATTTATCTCACCAGCAGCTGGCTGTGTTTCCTGACAGAATTAGTTTTTGCCACAGACTTCTATAATTTTAAAAAATAATGACTGAATGCTTTCAGACAGGTGTCCCTGAGAATCAGTGCATCAGAAATAGCTCACATGTTTTGCCTGCCTATCCAGATTCGCTTTACACCCTCTGCTGACAGGAATTCCAGCATTTACTTAATTGCGTAGCAGACTCTAAATTGTCACATGAAGAGAAATACCTCAGAAGTGAAAGTCCATATGTTTCCCTGAACAGCAGCCTTTCAACTTTCAAGAAAGGGAATTCCACTTATCTGTTAAGAAACTGGCTGTATTTCATGACAGAATGAGTAACTTTCACAGACTCTCTCAGCTGCAGAAATGGTGTACAACACTCACTTTCTGAACTGTGCTCACATATTTACGTAAGAAGTCTGAACAGTTAATTGAAGAGAAAATACCTCAGAGTTGAGACTTGTCAGAGGCTTCCCTGTGCTGTGTGAAGAGTTCAACCAAAGGTCAACAGTTATTTAATTCCCTAAACACCCTTATCTCTTCAGCAGCTGACTCTGTGTCCTGACAGAAAGTGTTGTTCTTTGCTCAGCTGAGGGGCCCGTCTTCAGGTGATTTGTAGCCCGGCTTCAGGGCTTCAATTAAGAACTGGTTTTAACTGGCATTTCTTACTTTGAAAATAACTTCAGAGTTATGTTGCTGTTATGGCATGTATATTTCCTTTCATTCTGACTCCAAGGAGGCTTTTTGACAGCTGTTTGGGTAATCCTTCTCCCCTGGAGCCTCTGGTTCACCCCCAAATGTTTTGCCTTCAACCTCTTATTTTGCTGACATTTTTCTTGTTGGCTTTAGGACTCTGTGCACTTTACCAATGCTAACTATTGTTAAAGTGTTTGTGCTTACTCCATAAAACATGATAAAATAGGCATGTACCTGAAAGGCATATTTCATTTACTTACAAGTCCTAGTAAAGTGGTGTACCATTTACCCAGGTCCTGTAAATTAAATGCTTCTAGTGGACCTGTAGCACATAATGTGCCACCCACTTAAGTAGCCCCTTAAACCCTGTCCCATGTCTGCAATTGCGGCCTAAATGCAGTTTTAAACTGCAATTTTGACTTGTTAATATAACCCCCTTACCAAGGCTTAAACTCCCCACTCATTGCATATACGTCACCCCTAAGGGAGGCCCTGGGCAGCCAATAGCGCAGGGTGCATTGTAATTATAAGTGTGGACCTGTGCTTTTAAGTTTTACGTGCTCTAGTAGTGAAGAACCCCAAAATTCATTTTTTACTACTGTGGCAGGGTGTAGGCAGGAAATTTCTCCTACTTCAAAGAAGGCATCAGGTATAAAATATGAGACCCTCAGACCCACTCTTAAGTTCAGTTTCAGGTGCTGCGGAAGGACTTTCAGAAGACTGCCTATTGCTGTGGCTACTGTATATTTCAGAAAACTACTTGGCTGCACCTGGATAGAATGCTTTGCTCTCTGCTGCCTGCCTTAAATCTGCAGGGGTCTGCTCTGTTGTTTGAGCCCTGTTCTTTCACTGAACCCAGGACTACCAGAGTGACTCCAAGGGCTAGCTGTCTGGCCTCCTGGTCAGAGCCTCAGTGACAAAAAAGCCTCTGCCCAGCTTGAACCTGGACTGAGCTCAAGTGAGTTCTGACCCCCCGAAGTGGTGTCCCTCTAGTCCTGGACCCTTGGTGGCGATGCTAAATGTGTCCAGATAGTCAACATCCAAAACTGGGGACTTAAAAAACATTTGGTTAAAAACTGCTCTGAGAACCGAGAGGAGAGTGGGACCAACCTGCTTGTCTATCCATCCAAGGTGCATCACCAGTCAACCTAACTTTGTGGCAGCTCCTGCTACAATCTTCTCTGCAGTGGCAAATCCTATTCAGCGCTCCTTCAACAAAGGGGTATCCGGTCTTGTGGAACTCTCGTCAGCTATGGCCTCCAACCTTGTCCTGCTGGAGATTTTTGACTTTAAAAAAAAGAATAAGCCAGAACGTAGGATTCTTTATTGCAGATTCATCCAGCGGCTCCCCGATGACAATGTCTCTTCCTCGCACATCACCTGCAGCATTGCCTGGCTGAACTTTACCTTCTCAGACTTTAATCCACTTTCTGTATCCCACTTGCACTCCATTGCGGTCAGCCATATTTTTCAACTTTGACCAGGTCTTGCACCACTAGATGTCTGCAGTTAGCAATTTTATCTTTTAGGCACTTGTTTTCAGATTCAACATTAAAAATTCATAACTCCGGTTCTACCAGTTGGGTAGTTGTCATTTTGGTGTCAAATAATTTATTAATTTACTTATGTTTCTAAATTGGTGTGGGATTTTTCTTGTGTGGTGTTTTCATTTTATTACTGTTTGCGGGCTTCATAAATACTTTACACATTGGCTATAAGTTAAAACTGACTTCTTTTGTACCAAGCTACCAGACGGTTATGCACAGGATTCATTAGTGACTTTTATACCCTTATGGAGGTTGTGGCTTAACACCCCACTCAACCAACAACCCAATTTCTCACATTGACTATGTTTTGGGCAAATTAGTTTAGAGGACCATTCCAATTTCCTGGGCTTCACAGTGCAAACAATACTCTATTTTCTCTGCCTCTTCCTCCATCTCTGTTTAATCATACCTTTGCCTTGATATACTCCATGACAATGCCCCTAAAACTAAATTAGTGCTACCTGTGTGAATTGGCAAGAATGGTAAAACTAAAAAGGATCTCAATACCTCTAGTCTGCTTTTCTGCACATAAATGTTGATCTCCCTTCCAGGTAACCTATCTGTGTATGTAGTGTTTCTCAAAAGTCTTTGTTACCAAAATAACATGTAAACTCAGATAGAGTCACGGAGATGTGTGTGCCAAGAGAGCTTGGGAGCAGTTAGAAACCTCAGGACTTTGATATTGTCAAAGTCTGTAGGTTTTCTAGAATGTGTATGTGTTCCCTAAATAGTAGGTACATTTGTAAGTCTTGACTGTCCCATTTCACTACCATGTTGGCCCAGGGATAGTCCTTCAATAATGTTGTCAATATCAAAAGGCATTACAGAGGAATAATCTTTAGGTATGAATTGTAGTAATCTTACCTTCATTCTATGGATTCATAGCACCTCTACAATTGTATCTGTCTTTGAGTTTTTCAAGGCTTACATTTACTTATGCATATTTAGGTCCTTTTATCAGCCTACATCCTTAAGTACCTAAGTCTGTCATGTCTCGCCAAAGCTTTAGCATGATGGTGAAACTGTGTGATAGTAAGACCACAAAAGTGTCAACAAAAATATAAGCTGCGATTCCTCGCCTGCCCCGGTCCATCAGATCACTGGACATTGGGCATACCTCATGCTAGAGCCACTACTACACCTTGACTTTCCCACAACTGCATCATATCAAAGACTTGTCTATATTTTTCTTTTTGTGATCAAACACATAAACTCTTTAGCTCACTTGTATACTGATGACTGTCATATAAATTGGGGATCATTCTCGTACTTATGGGCAATGTGTTATTGTTTGTTATCAATCATTGAAAAATGTGATAAATGAAGTATATATATATATATATATATATATATATATATATATATATATATATATATATATGCTGCGAAGGTTGAAAAAGATTTTGAGAGTTTTTCTGCATATGTGGATTAAATATACACATTTATTAGGCTTGTGGATTGAGGATTAATGATCTGAAGCAGGCTTTTCCAAAGAGTAGCTCATGAGCTACTGGTAGCGCTCCAGCTACCGGTAAGTAACTCTCCTGTGTGCAGCCAGTCCTACTAAAGTAGAAACTTTAGGTTGGTTGAATTAATATATGTATACCAAAGTCGAGAATGTGTATTCAAGATGTAAATGTGCTTATGTTCACAACTCATCAGCAGGCATTTGAAGGAAAATGTTCAATTTCAAAAATATATTTAAAGATTATATATTTGTGATAAATTATGTGGCATTGAGAAGCCATTTTACAAATGTTATTACCTTGGTACCAGAGGCAGTGTAGCTATGGCTGTTATATATTACCCATGTAGAAGCATTCCATATTGACAAAGCCTTTTTTATATTACTGCTGGCAACCATGCCTGATGCACTGTGGTGATCGCTGGTAGTTACCTTGCTTAGGGCGGCCACTAATGTAATATTGTCTGATGTGGACACTGTTACATTACTAATAATATCAGCAGCTCTTGATTAGTTTCACTGAACAAAAGTAGCTCTCATTACAGAAAAGTCTGGAGTCCACTGATCAGAGGTATCCAGCTGTCCTTCAGAGATTGGCATGCTCAAGATGGATTTGCCTCCTACACAACTTTGTCTACTACAGTAATTCTTCCTAGAAAGTGAGGGTGTTGCCCAGAAAATAGAGTATGCAGTGAGAATGAGACATAACACTGGTGATTATTAGTGTAGGTGTGAAAATGGGCCAATCAAATAATCTTCAATACTCATAATTAAAAATGTATCTTAACTTTCCATTCACACAAAAAGGTAATACTGTTGATTATGGTTAATTAATTTCTTGTATCATGTTGTATCTTGCTAATCAGGAACCTTTTGCTTTTCTTCTGCAGCAAGAAAAACAGCAGACACCAAACAAGAGACCCTGGGAAGGGATCAGGAAGGTCCAGTCCCCACCCTCGTGGGTTAAAAAGGACATGGAGCCCGTGTCACCATCACCCCTAGAACTAAAGACTGTGGAGTGGGAGAAGACAGGCGCAACCATACCTCTAGTGGGACAAGACATTATAGACCTTCAGACAGAAGTCTGAAGGAGAGAAAGACTAGTTTTTTCAAAGGAAAATGAATACAATAAAGAAAAACAGGCGGAAAACCTTTGGTTTCTTTTGAAACCTTAAATACTTTTGTATTGTTCTCAGAAGGGATCTTACATTATAGGAGTTAGACCAGGTAGGTGCAGAGCAACATGATCTTTCCCAGGTAGGACAGAGGAGAGGGATGGTGGGGCAGGTCCTGAGGCCAAGAGATGCGGGATGAAGTGCAGATCTTGCTATACATGTAGCATCTCCGGCCCCTCAGAAATGAAAAGGAGAGGATATGTTGAAGCCACTATTAGGAGAAGAAGGGACCTACAAAGCGTTTGCCCTAACGCCTGCGCCTTTAAAGTTGAGACTTAGTTTCAAGTGTGACCTCCGTAAGTACTGACCCTGGCTTTTGGGTTTAGTGTCATCTAGAGCCCCTGGTTACTTTGGGAAACATTTGCTGCTTCTATTGCTGGTATCCAATAGAAGAGAAAGAGAGAGATAAATACAGAATAGAACTAACTTTGGAGGGGGGATGGGAGCAGGGCAAGGCGATCGACTTTTCCATAGGATGGAATCTACTGTGGACAAAGTGCTGGCACATGTTCGCAGGAGCAAGCAGTCTACGTCCAATACCTGAAACTCTAAAAAAGGAAATCTGTTGTTCTGGACCAGGTCTGCACGTCTACTGCAAGTCTCAGGTGTGTCGGGTCTTGAAGGCCCCCACGGCGGGGAGGAGAGGAGCAAAGTTGGTCTTATACACCTGACTGTTCAAAAGACATGTACACCTTTGGCAAAGGATCCAGCCGCCATTTTGTTGATACTTTGGGCATTGTTCTCCAACACGTGAACATATTTTCCAAAGGGGCAACGAGTATGAGACCGGAACATTCGGAGCTTACAAAATCAGTCATGTCTGCCAGAGAACTTTGCTGCTTAATTCAATGCAAACAAACAAAAAGCACTTTCGAAAGTTCAAGAACTCTCACTTCCCAGTTCTCAAGTGTAGGCGGTGGGGGGGGGGGTCGTCACTTTTGTGTTTGGATGCAGGTGTCTAGAGGGACTTAAATCACACTTGTGCAGAGCAACAGAGGGGAAGTGGGGCTGCTCCCGCCGTGTGGTATGTGATTCTGAGCGGAAGCTGGCCCTCCTGCTCCCCCCACATGCTACTTCCGACCACGCCCAGCGCTGAGGGTGCAGTATGAGTTGGGCACATCAGGGAGTGGTGGGAATATGCAGCTCACTGAGAAACATCACGTTTGTTGCAGCAGCACTGAGATCTGAGAGCCTGAAGTGAAAAAAGTCACGGGTTAGACACATCCATAGGAGAAACAAATCAGACACATTAACCTTGATGGAGGTTGCTTGATATGCAAGCATTTTGCGCCAACGTTTAAAAAAAATGACATTTATCTTGTCATTAGCTGTATAATATAAGAAAACAGAAAATATATAAAAAGTTTTAAATCCAAATAGTAAATAAGCGAGAATACTTAAAAACTGTGATGTAATTGTCAGATTTTAGATTCTATATGAAGAGAAAGCACAAGGCCTCCGCTGCCGTGTTGTATAATATTGTAATTATTATAATTACATATAATGAAATTTTAGCATACAAAATATCTTTCTACTGTTTTAACCCTTTTTTATTTTCCCTCCTCTGCTGTCAAGTTACAAAACATTAACAGTGTATAACCCCTGGAATAAGTGTTTGTTTCACAAATGTTTTAATCTGACCCTGTTAATTTGGTTACCTTGGTTAACTCAAAAGATTCCTTTTTTTCTTATTTCTGTGTTTGTCCGTCTTTTCTGTACAGTTTTCAGAGCACAAATGAATGTGTCTTATTTCTAATAAAAAAAAGTGTAAACAATTGCTGTGTCTACTGTGCGGTGCTAGTTATTGCACTCATGCCTTTTTGCAGATGTCTGATTTTGGGATGCTCCACTTGCTTACACATTATTGGTAAAGGGGGACAGAGGGTCAAGTCAACTTGCTTTCTGTCTCGAGTAGGCACATGGGGCAGGGGTTCAAGAAAGCCTAAAACCAGGCTGTGTTCTGAAAAGAAAATTTAAAAAATGTATCAGTGGGGTCCAAAGTGAAGGTTCAGTCTTTTAGATCTTTGTATAACACTGGATGACACACTCTAGATACCAATTATTAATATTTGTCAGGTGTAATACTAGTTAGTTCCTTCAGTTCAGATAGGTGCTTGTGCCTCTTTTCTGCTGTGGGTGTGCTTGAATCATAAATGGTGATTCCTCATTTTGAGTTTAGTTTTTTAGGCTAATGTTTTGAATCTGTTTTATAATGGCACAGCAACTACCTATCTTGATAGAGGTCAATTTTAGGGCACCAGTTGCACAACATATTGTTGCTAAGGATTTCCTTAACAGAGGGGTGAGATAATATTGTAAATGCGCATGCTGCGCATCCTTTCAAAATATTCTGCTCATGGGTTGCACATGGCCCACATCGGCTGGGTATACATCATATGCTGACATAGAAAATCTAACAGTTGCGGGAGTAAGATACTTACTAGACCAGATAGTGGCCGTTTATAGGGAAATGCAACGGTGTGTTCTACAGTTGATTCGAACAAGCGCACCCTGCGGTGCAAGAAATCACTACACGGACAAAGCACCCACAAGCAACATAAAATTCCATTTCGGATCACTCGAAAATCGAACGAGCTAGAAGTGGTTTATCTTTACGCAACAACTCAGGGTAGACATAAGATATTAACAACGAGTATGGTACTACCTATAGGACAGTGCACTACTTGGGGAACAACATTCACAAATATTTATGCTATTAGCCATGGCAGATCCTCAGTAGTGGTGTTACGGGAAGTGTTAAAACAAATACAAAATCAGCATGGCACTCAACCTGCTATTAATTTAGGATTGAATTCATCGGTTATTTTGAGACAGTCCTGATTAACAATCAAGCAAAAGCTGCAGTACGAGCAGTACACCACAGGTTGGCAGCAGTTCCGGTTCAAGATCACAAACAAGAGCTTCCAAAGATTTTTTCAGAAATATACACCTCTTTGAGCCCTCATACTTGCAGTTCTCGAGCCACGAAACCACAACTTATAGAAAGCAGAGTCTAGTAGGGGTGAATACAATTTCAGAGACCGTGATAAAATCAGAACGCCAATTCGGTATTAGTGGTAGCCATTATCCTGTCCTTTCCAGGAGTCTAGTGGAAGGAAAAGAACAGAAAGGAGAGTATGGACTAAGACCCATATTTATACTTTTTTTCGCCGCAATTGTGTCACTTTTTGATGCAAAGCGGCGCAAAAGTACAACATACAATTATATTTTGTAAGTTTGCGTAAAAAAATGACGCAAATGCGGCACAAAAAAAGTAAAAATATGGGCTAAGTATCACAGGTAGGACAATTATGTTAAATGAAAAAAGTGAACTAAAGCTTGAAGTTGAAGTTGGCATAAAGAAGGTGGAGAAAGGAGGGTGATTCAAAGTCTCACTTTCAGAAAAAGAAATTACTTTGTGTAGGGACAAAGCATCCCATGTAAACTATGGATACTTCTGTAGAATGGGAAATACAAATTGAGGGTGTACATGCAAAATCAAAGCTATATTCTGATCTCATTTGTCAGAAGCTTATGTTATCATCCTCGCAGAGGATGTTTAGACTCCGGTTTTTATAGGAGATGCACCTTGATGTAAAGAGGTAATATGCATGCATATTCCTTCTTAGTATCTGAAAAATTCAAGGACAAATATGTGCAAAAGCAGGCATAGAAGCCAAGCGGGTTGGCACAAAGAACCTGTTCCACATGTGATTTCCTCTAGAAGTAAGCCTCAAGTTCTAATCTAGTTTAGAACAATTGCAATATCAAGGTGTAATTGTACCTTGTCATTTTACATGAACACTTCTTTTTTTCTGGTGTTAAACCTGATAATACACACAGGATTGTTTTAGATTATAGAAATTTGAATACACATAAACACATGCACTGTACATACCATTCTCAGTAATGGATGAATGATCCATTTAGTCAGGAAAGGTATAAAACAATGTTAAATTCATTTAATGGGTTTTAGTCAAAATATAGTGCCTAAATACCAGTGTCTAACAGTTTTTTAAATCTGTTGTTTTTAGGTATGCATACATTAGATTGTTTTAGGGTTATGAGAATAGCCCCTGACTCTTTACAGTAAACAAGATCCCAAGGCGCTGTCATATATTGATGACATCTGTGTTAATGACAATGATTTCACTGACCACTTGGGTAGTGACACTATTAGCCAAACATGGGTACAAAATCAAATTTATGAAATCTTATCCAGTGAGCTCCAAGTACATTAAGGAAGTTACAAGCCCTGATGGGGTTTATTAACTTTAAAAGAGTTTACTTACAATAGTATGTTGACTGGGTTGTATCCTTGCATGAATGAAATACTCCAACATTTTCTGAAAGGAATTGGACCAAAACACATGCAACTGTGTTACATGAACTGCAAAAAGACATGTTAGAGACTTAGGCCCTAATTATGAGTTTGGCTGGTGGAAAAGGCCGCCCGCCAGACTTCCATGGTCAGGTTACCGCCTATGGGGCAGCCCTCCCACAGCCCCTGTTATGAGTTTCTCGCTGGGTTAGCGGGCGTAAACACAGTTATCAGCCCGCTGTGCCAGCAGGAACGCACAACAACATTGACGCCGGCTTGTAATACAAAGCAGACAGTGATTTGCGCAATGGGTCTGGCCAGGAGACCCCCGCACTGCCCATGCCAAGTGCGTGGGCAATGAAGGGGTCCCCCTGGGTCCCCAAGCACCTCTTCTCCACGAGCCTTTACATGGCGGTGGCGGTGTTGGCGGTCCAATCGTGGCCGAACCGCTATGGTCATAATGTGGTGGTCAGATCGCCACAGCGGGTCTGGTGGTCCCAGGACCGCCAGACTCGTAACTAGGGCCTAAATACTTACATACACAAGTAAACAAAACAAACCTCTAGCACAGGTAAAACAAATATGTATAGTTTTCCCATACCACCACTGTAAGAGGCAACAAAAACTAGGGTTCCTAATGTGCATGCAGTACACATAGGTTAAATGCATGCAGAGGGCTGCTTTTTTAAATGTCACCAATGTAAAGCTTAGATATGATCCTACACTACACACTCAAGAGATTTTGCAATAGATACATAATATTCTACAAACAGCAGATATTTTGCCCATAAATGAGTATTGGATTGTGTTCTCTACACATGGCTCTGCACAGCCCGTGGTTGGAACTAAACAAGTATTCTGGTAACTTTAAGATGCTATGCACACATACAAAAGGTCTGGGCAACTCCACTACCCAGCTAGCAAAAATAAATGCTTTACTGCTTGTTCTTCAGAAGGCTGATCCACCAGTTCCTATACTTAATGCATTGGATTCAGCATTCTGTGTACAAGGTTAGAATATAGATTTACTGCTATAGATTCAGAGATTCAAAAGGGAAATCAATAAAAGTAAACAACTCTGGCCCACAAAAGTTAAGGAATTCACAATAGAGGGAACTGTGTAGAAAATCCAGCTTCAAAATCAGCAGTGCAGCTCTTAAAGGTAGCTGCTGTAGCTCAATTCCAAACCAAAATCGACGCAGTCATTTAGTGGCATTACAAGCACACACAAGCAATAAAGGAAGGAGAAAAGCCCCACTGACTGCAATAAATCACCTTGCTGCAAGATTTTTCTTGAAGGCAACGCAGCAGAAAACTACCATTGTGCGATGTTGGGGAAGACAACTGAAATGTCTTATCGTGAAATGTAAGATTCTTATTTAGTCTTTTCATTGGAATCAAGGAGAGTCATTCTTCACTGCAAAGAAGTGTACATTTTAATTTTGTATTGCCGATCAAGTTACATTAAGACTTTGGGGGGACGCAGATTTACTAATTTTTCACTGTTTTCCCTTCTTTTTCTTCTCCTTAATGTATATCTTTTCTGTCTTGCTCTTTTGGTCTGGGTCACAGTCTGATGATGAAAAATAAATCATGGTCACCAAAATGAGTGCTCATGGTCCGCGGCTGTAAGCACCAGCAGAAGTTACTCCCTGTGCACAGGAGACTAAAAGGGCGTTCAGACTGCATGGTTACTCCTGCTCTTCCCCCTTTGTGGAAACTATCCACACATGTCAATACCTCCTCAGATGACACATTTTCATACTCATTCCACCAGAACGTTTCACTGTAAAATGCCAAGTTGTTGGCTTTGTCAGTGCTTGCAAAGGAATCGCCATTTGTATCACAGGATTTAATCCGAGAACGGTTTACAATCAAACCAGTTTTTTACATAAAAAGTAGGAAATAGTGCCAATGGAATATGCAGGGAGCTAAATTTTGAAGGATGTTTGCAGATCCTGAAAACTAGCAGTAGAATTGTTTTTTAGTCAGTAGAATTTAGGAAAGGTTTTGGTGGCACAAAAAGCTGTCTTACGAATTAACTTTGGGAGAGCAGCAGTTTGCGATGGGCCTGTGTCGCTATGGTGAGACCTCATGAAGTGCTGTTGAACCAAAGCCCCTATGTGGCAAAGTGTGGATACATAAACATGTCAAAACAGGCATGCCATGAACATGTGATTTACGTACAGTAGTAGGTAATGAGTGTATGCATTGACTTGCACGCAATAATAACAGCTATTTTTATAGGGCTTCCTACCACACTTTGCCACCTCACTGCACTTTAAATGAAAGGTAATGGGTTATCTTATAGAGGATATAAAAGCAACCTGTGAAAATACAACTGAAGGTGGCTTCGCGCCTGATTAACCAAGCCTGAGGGCTACATACAACTGATGGAGAGCTTCAGGCAGCGTCAAATGGGGACCATAGTCAAGGATAACGTAGGTAAAGATAGAGGGGTCACAGACCCCATTGAAGAGGTATTGTCATAGAGGCTCCTCTTTTGGGGAAATTTTCTTGATTGATTTCTAGTACTAATAGTGTTGGCTCACCCTGTAACTCTGCCTTCAATACATAAAATTATACACACAGGAAGAGCATTAGGATTCACAAAGAGCATGAACATTAACCACATACACATGAGTGAGCAGTATGGAGGGTTTTGCTGGACATGTCTCTTGCAGATGTTTTGCCTCTAGGGTCCACCCTACAATTGGACCTAACTAGGGAGTACCCAATTGGTGCAAGTCCCAGCTTGCTATACCCATTAGCTCCTCCCTAGAGGAGGTTGGGTGGTTGCTGGCAAGTGAATATGCATTTCCAATATCATATCATTACCCAGGTGATCAGAACAAACCTCTCCATCAAGGCAGCCATCATTTCGGTAGACGACAGAGCATCCTAGATTAATGTCTGCTTGGGACTATTTACTTTATTCTAGCTTGAGGTAAAGGGAGAGACCTCCCTCATCCAGGATAATCGTGTGCTGAACAAGTCAGCATCATATCATGCAGTGAAATCCATCACTTGCATGCAAAATAAGACAATAGAGTATTACAACTTACTATGATGTAACACACTAACAAAATGTCATTTATTACATATGATGTTCTCTAACATATTGAAAAGCAAAACATTACTGCCAGATTTATCAGCATTTGGCACCACGTAATGCAGCGACACAACTTGTGCACTGCATGAAATTGAGAGAGCTGGAATGTGCCATAGTTCCTAACATAAGGCACATTCCTGCTCTCTGTCTGCGCTGGTGCACTTGTGGCTGCCACTCTTGCGCTGTGGTTCGAAGGTACTTGCATGATAGAAGCACTGATTTCACTACTTCCACTTGAGAGTCCTTTCACATTCAGGCTTGGATGATGGCGATGCAGCTCTTTGGATGGTTGGTGCCGTATTTACTATTCCTTCGTGCAACACAGGTAAGCACACAAAGTTGTTGCACTGTGTTGCATGAAAGAGAGAGCAGAAATGCTCCATATTTACAAAGATATGGATCTTTTCCGCTCTCTCTTACCACTGGTTCACTATGTGCAGCCTAGCACCAACGCAGGCACACTTGTATGTTAGTGCACGGTGCCTGCTTTACAGGCAGGATTGTTTGTGTGCAGGAAGAAACACATTCCTGCACAAAAACAATCCTTAGGCCCTGATTCACTAAATAGTCATGCAATGCAGTGCACCAGAAATATGGTTCTCTCCTCCACTCTCCCTAACACCAGCGCTGATTTTAGCTAACGAACACCACGCACACCCCTTTGCGCCATAGTGCAAGGGTGTGTGCGAGACAGGCATAGGTTTTGTACTGGAAGGCTATCCTTCCAGTACATAATACTATGTTTAGACACCCTTTAAAATGTTTCCTACGTTGTATGTGTGCTGCACAGTGAAGCATGCATGTAAAGTCAGAAAACACTGCTTTCAAATTAGTTAACTTTTGGCTCAAAACTCTGTTTAATATTGAAAGTAGCTAGGGTTTTGCATCCAAAGGCATGGGTGGTTGCATGGGAACACCCATAGTACTACCCATGTAACACCCCCTTGACGCTAAGTAACGGAAAGCAGTACTTCAGGCTGCTTTGCGTTACTTGTAGGGTACTTTCCAGAGCAAAACAAGTTTTGTGCTGGAAAGCAAAATGTTTTTTGTGTCAATTTGCATCACTTTTGTGATGCAAACATGGCGTAAAATCTTAGTAAATATACCACCGAGTCATTTTCGTCTTTCTGTGCATGATGTGGAATGCAACACACATAGAAAGAGGAAGTAACAAGGCAAATTAAATATATTTCTCCTCGTTGGCATCACTGGGATAGGCCTAGCATTTTGACACATTCCCAGGTTTTATAGCTTTAGTAAATCTGCGAACGTGCCAAATCCATGGGTGAATGCATGGAAATGCTTATGCCCCATCCATGGAATGCCTCCTAGATGCAGTGTAATGCAATGCAGTGCATGGTGCTACGTTGCATCACTTTTCCTTTAGAAAGCAGAGCTTAGTAAATCCCAGTTAAGTACTTGCTTCACCTTGCAATGACTTGCATCATGCCGGGACAATGCAAGTCCTTAGTAAATCTGGGCCTTGTTGGATCTAAGGGAGCAGATCTTCAGCTAGAGCTTTATGTCATTCTAACATTGGAGAGCAGGAGTTCTTTCTTTAGCCTTGTTAGGAAGTTCTTCCTTGTTGGGTGAAGATCTAGCTCAATTACTTGGAAGTCTACAAGAGACTTTCTGGAGTCACTGTATATCACTTCAATTTATGATGTATAGTCACCTATAACATATGTACCATTGAGTTCGGTAACGATGATCTGTCATGCAGCACCAATGTGCCCTTTGGGGCGTATGTGGCATTCACAAATGCAAATGCTATGTAATTTTATTTGTGAATTGTAACTCCAGAATGCACTGCATTCTGGAGAACATTCAACTAAGATAATGTATGTTTTAAATGAATTCTTTAAAAAAATGCAAGGTGTTAACAGTAGTGCTTGAACACTCCATTTTTGGGCCATTATGGGACGCAGGGTGAAAAAAATGATTTGCACAAGGTCACACATTTTGTGGGGTAGCAAAAATTAGAAACCACAACTTCTGTTTTCAGAGTCTGCAACTAAATCATTACACCTCAATCTCCCTTTGGTCCTGCCAATACTTTCTTATCATCCTAGTTTTTGCTGTTGGATATTTACATCATCTGTTTATCATGAGCAGGTCCTTTGTTGGTCCATCGTCTTTCAAAGGAGACTCTCCCTGGCAGAGGTCTGCTTATTCAATGTAATCACAGAAACAATCTGGAAGCAGTTTGCAGAGAGCACACTATTTCGATTTTGCAAACCCAGTGCACAAGAAATATCAAAGGGATGCAATTTCAAGGGCACCCGTGGCAACCTTGTGTTCTTAACATTAGAAAAAAGCTGCAGGAAAAACTATTGACATGGAATGTAGTAGAGTGAACACGATTAGCATAATCAATTAATTACAGTACCAGCCAAGGATGCCAGGCCACTGTCTCCATGGCATCCAAACCCAGAAAGGAAAGAATGTTTCAGAGCATCCCCTACAAACAAGATAGAAAACATTAGGTTGCATTGCACACAGAAGATCAAAGGTGGGGTGAACCTGACTTTTAAGTTTTCAAGTGATCTATTTTAACAGCTGTCCAATTAACAAACCATTGACGTTTGCACATATTGTGAAGCCCGGTTTTTCTTTGAGATACTTTTGGTCTGATCTAGCAAGCACAACAAGTATGCAGGAGAACACCGGAAATCTTGAAGATGGTCTTCCCCAAACAGGAATCCAAGTGAATAACCTTGCATACAGTGCTACAACAAAATGCTCATGCCTAGTACAAGCAAAAGTCCTAAAATTGCAATAATGATTTGGAGGTTGGCAGACGGGGTACTCTGTCACGAACGTGATGGACTACCCCGCCTGCTCTCCCTGACCTCTTTCTGTTGGAGCTTCTGTCGGCCAGTACTGTTATCCTTTTTTTCCTGTCCGTCACTGCCAGGTGAAACCTGGTGGGTGCCAGATAGAGAACAAAAAGATATGATGACTCCTACTCCCAGGAAAACAATCCCTGGGTGTGGAGATTATTAGTTCTTTGGCCCTGATTTATGCCAAAGTGCAGCAGTGTCATGCTGCGCCATAAATAGCAGTGCCGCGCTGCGCCACTTTTGAAATGCTGGGATGTGCCATATTTACAGTGATACGGTGCACCCCTGCGTTTCCCCCTGCACCGGCGCTGAATTAAGCTGCCTGCGCCAACGCAGGTATCCTTGCACCATAGTGCAAGGGTGTCTGCATTGAGGGGATAGATTGTTTATGTGCAGGAAGGTGTAGCTTCCTGCACATAAACAATCTATAATGGCGATTTGGCACTTCTAGGCCTGCTGCAAAAAGTGTCATTACACCTCCTTGTAGATATGGAGCAGTTGTTAGTGCTACCGGAGCGTCACAAAAAGTGACCCTCCGGTGGTGCAAGGGGCTCTTAAAACGGGTCTTTTGCTTTTTAATAACAAGTTCTAGCATTTGATGTTTTCTTTTTAAATCATGTTAGTTCAGAGTCAAATTCTGAGGCGGCACGCAGTTTAGCAAATATGCCATGACCATATACATGCGTCAAGTAACATCTGTATCATTACAACATGGCTTACAGATCCCACTGAAACAATTATATGCCTGGTCATCACAATACCGACTCCTGGATTTCAAGCTTATACCCATACAAATAACTACTACCATGCACCTGGCTGGGCGTTTTCATTATTAAAAGTTTTGCACAAATATTTACATTAATCTGCAACACGCAAAAGTATATTGAGTGTAAATTTAAAGTTAAGTTGACCAAGGTAAAATAGGCCTCAGTTTAAAATAACATGTTATATCAATGCCTTTCTGTTCGCTGTGCATTTTTCACTTTGTCATTTCAGGAGCCAAGCTGCACAATGTTAATTAAAATGTATTATATTGTGTTGGTTTCTGTGTTTATCTTTGTTTGTTCCCTGTAGGTTTGAAGTTCCTGCAAGTAGGAACATTCTGACTGAATTGCCTAATCCCACTACAAGAAATCCATCTGAAAGTTATGCAGCAGAGACTCCATTGTATGGTAGCTGGGAAGAAGACCCAAACTGTGGTATGGCAAAATGTTCGATTCTGATTGGTTCTCTTCATGGGGATCGTAGTGAGCGAAGTTTCCCGAAGAGGATATGATTTAAGCTGTTAATTGCTGAGTTAGTTAGGCTCTGATGCCTTTTTCCATTCACCTCAGAGTAGACATTCTCCTTGCTGTAGCCCAAAAGAATTAGACTTCTGGGCAGATTCCCTTTTCACTTACTTGACTGATTCTTTATTTGATTCTGCCCAGGAGAGTAAGTCGGGCTCTGCGGCCCCTACAGCACCTGCAGGGCAGGGATCCGCCAATCCTTCCAGGGCCTCCCCTGACCTTCAGGTGGCCCTCATTCAGCCCACAACCAATGAATGTTTGTGAACTATGGGGGACTTGAGGTCCCCTAATCACATTATGCAGGGGTGCCTCATCATTTTGTGTTAAGCCACTGATTCTCCCTTTTGAGGCTTTACATGCTGACACCTTCGGCATGATGTTGCCTCAATTTTCCCAACTTCTCTATTTTAGAGTATTAGGTTGCTTCCCTTCATGGGAAATGGACTCTGCTTTGAGTTGCTTTATGACAGCTTTAAAGAGTTTGTCCATGTATCTACAATTTGATTTATACATTCATGTTTTGATTAGTGATTTCTGACTAATTTGACTGATTTGAGTTTGTATCTTTGCTAATCTATTAATAGACCTTCATGCTTTGCAAATCTACCATTCTCTGTTATCATTGTCGGGGCTAACGGGTGTCACTATATATAATTGGTTTGATTTGTTGAGTCCCACCAGAGTCTGGGACTAAAGGGCCATCCACTTGAGTACAGCTTTTACTTGAGTTTGCACCAAAGATCTGCACAGTGCAAATATGCTGCGTCAAACCTCGACCAGTGCTGGTCACTACACCATGACCTAGACAAGGCAATGCCTAGCTATCACTGCGCACAACTCCTACAGCTGGCCTTCTTTATGTCCCTAGGTAGGCTGCAGTGAGAATGAGCAGGCCTAATGGCACTTTGGTAGAGTACAGGCCCCATAAAGCAAGGAGGCTATATATTGTAGGGTATCTTCTAGTAATAACCAGGAGATATAGTACCCCCTGCTCTCCAATAAAAAATAAACATCCTTATGCCCTTTGCAGTTTATACCTGTTAGAAATTGGACTACTGGTTGACTAGCGTGTGAGCTCTGCTCAAGCAGCATCCACAATCCGAATCAGGGTAAGGCACAAGCAAACCCCAAAGTAATCTGTGCTCAACCCCCTGGTAGCTTGGAATAGAGCAGTCAGGCTCAATTTAGAGACAATGTGTCAAGAATTTGCGCAACACTTCAAAGAGTAAACAGTGAAATACCTAAAAAAAAAAATCTCACACCAGCTTAGATAAAGAGAGCTTAAATCTATAAATAAAACAAGACCAAAAGAACAAAAATCCAAACAGTAGAACTGGTTATAAATGTTTCAAAATCAAATGCAATATAGCACCTAAAAGCATAAAGTTCTAGTCACAGCTATCTGGTTGCCTTAGACTGCGCCAAAGTCAGGCTAACCACGATGTAACGTGGGTTGGATTCATTTCCAGATTAGTCCGGCTGAAGGCTTACTGCCCTAGGTTTAGGGCCAAGAGTCCAGTTCACATTGGAGAGAGTTGTGAAGAGCAAGAAGAGCGTTGCGGGTGGCAGTCAGTATGGTGCAAAGAGCAGACCAGGCATCGTGCACAAGTGGACTGGAGCTTTGAATTTGTGGTCCCCTGTGGGCTGTAGATGCTGTGCAAAAAGACGGATTGGCAGCAGTCTACACCGGATTTCCATGCTAGTGGCAAGGTGCTGGTGCGAATGGGTCCATTCATGTTCGCAAGGAGTCCAAAAGCTTGACTTCAAGAGCTTGGGAGCCACACCCAGGGGTTCAGGATCGACGCGGCCCCACTTGGGATCCAGTAACTCACTGGAAACAGGTCCAGGAGCTGTTGGGATACCTTCAATATCCCTGAGGCTCAGATCAGGGAGCCAGCAGATTAGCCCTTTGAGACACTCTGGGGTCCTTGGTTCAAGATGAAGTACAGGTCAAATTTGTCTTCCCCAGACAAGAGGGTAGCAGGTCAGCACAGCAGGGAGGCAGTTCCTTTAGAGCAGCAGTCCAGCAGAGTGGCAGTCCTTGTAGCAGCACAGCAGTCCTTCTTCCTGGCAGAGTATCTACATATCCAGAACTGTACTGAAGAGTTGGTGTTTGAGGTTCCTTTATACACAGTTGTGTCTTTGAAGTAGGGAGACATTTCTAGAGGCATGCCATTGATTTGCACAGAGGCCGTACCTTCCCTGCCCTGGCTCCAGACTAACTATAGGGGGTATGCAGCCCTTTGTGTGGAGACCGGACACAGCTTATTCAAGAGTAAGTGGGGCTGAACCCAGCTCCTCCCTCCCACCATGCCAGTGATGACCCATCCAGACACACCCATACTCCCATTGTGTATGGCTGTCTAAAAGAAATACACAAGCCCAGCTGTCACCCACACCCAGTCATGTGACTCAGAAACAGACTACAAGCACCAAATGGCTACAGCAAGAAAATGCTAACTTTCTAAAAGTGGCATTTTCAGAAATGCACTTTAAAATCCTGACTTCACTATAAGTTAGGATTTTAAATTAGGATTCCAGAGACACCTAACATGAACTGACTATCCCTTCCCAGTTGGAAAATATACTTATAAAATGTAATATTGCAACTCCAATGTTATCCTATGGGAGAGATAAGCCTTGTAGTAATGAAAACCCCAATTTAAGAGTCTTTCACTACCAGAACATGTAAAACTCAAAAGTACATGTTCTCCTCTTTAAATACACTGCACCCTTCCTTCTGGGCTTTCCAGGGCCTACCACAGAGGTGACTTATATGTATTAAAAGGGTAGGGCAGAGTCCTAAGATCAGCAAAAATGAAGTCAGCAATAACAGTAAGTCTGAAGGCAAAAACTTAGGGGAAACCACGCCAAGCTTAACAATATCTATGTGTGTGTCACGGATGCAACCTTAAGATTATTGCTGCCCTCACCTCCAACTAAGTGACTTTCCCAGGATATTTCTGCAGTTCCTTGGCCACCTATTTTCAGAGTTGTTGTGACATTGGTCCCCATAGAAGCCATCAGTAGCTGTCCAGGAGTAGTGCTTGTCTGTTGTGAAGCACAAGGACAACTTGTAACAGGTCTCCCATCTCCAGTGGGTAGACTTGGCTTTGACAAACTCCTTGCGTCCAGCCCAGGAATCACTGATTGATCACTCCAATAACCAACTCAGTGGTGCTTTGTGTCCTAACATGTGACCTATAGTTTTCCCCCTTTTCTTTGGTGGTTGGGTTGTGATACCTTACTAGTAACCATGGCCCAGATTTATTAAGATTAGGCGCAAAGCAGTGCAGCAAGACAACTTGCTGCGCTGATTCAAATGGAGAGAGCAAGATTGTGCCATGTTTACCAGTATATGGTGAATTCCTGCTCTCTCTCTCTGAACTTGCACACCATGTGCCACCTAGAACTAATGCAGGCACCCTTGTGCCATGGTGCAAGGGTGCCTACAGGTAGGATTGTTTTTGAGCAGGAAGGAATTAACACCGTCCTGCACAAAAACAAACCTCAGAGGCATTTTCCTCTTTCTACATGTGCTGTAGAATGCAGCACACGTAGAAAAAGGAAACAGCAGGGAGAAATAAAGATATTCTCCTTGTTACGCCTCTGTTGGGATGTGGTACCATTTTGATGCTTTGCCAGGTTTACTAGCCTTAGTAAATCTGTGAATGTGTCAAAACCCCTGGGTGCATGCGTGGGAACATCCATGATCCACCCACGGAATGCCTTTGCAATGCAGGGTAATGCAGGGCAGCAACATGCACTGCCTTCGTTACTCCAGATTTACTAAGCCACACAGAGCCGTGTGAGGTGGCTTTGCATGGCTTAGTAAATCTAATTTAAGGGTATTAGCTTGTGCTGCCCTGCGTCACTTTGCGTGATTCTTCCAAATCAAGTTTTATGAATTACACTACTGCAAAAAGAAAACTCCATTACATATGATGCCTGCCCACGCAATCTATGACAAGTACAAAAGCAGAGAGCAAATCACTTCAATGAATAGGTTTGGTGAATCAACAAGTTATAATGACATAGTACGGAGCAAGAAGTTGTTAGCAGCTCATGCTGTAAAATGTTTTGACTCCAACAGCACACCACTTCCAAGCCACTTTACCAGAAAAGTATTTACAATTTCTGCTCTTGATAATTTTCATTTTGAAGACAGCTCTTCTTTGTCTGGAACATTCAGCATACACGAAACTGCCATGGTGCTTTTCAAGCTTCTGCCAATTAACCCCTTTGCTGCCAGGCCTTTTCCCCCTCAGGTAGCAAGCCTTTTTTTGGCTATTTGGGGCAGTTCGCGCTTAGGCCCTCATAACTTTTTGTCCACATAAGCTACCCTCACCAAATGTGCGCCCCTTTTTTCCAACATCCTAGGGATTTCAGAGATACCCAGACTTTGTGGGTTCCCCTGAAGGAGACCAAGAAATTAGCCAAAATACAGAGAAAATTTATTTTTTTAAAAAACAAATGAGAAAAAAGGGCTGCAGAAGAAGGCTTGTGTTTTTTTCCCCTGAAATGGCATCAACAAAGGGTTTGTGGTGCTAAAATCACCATCTTCCCAGCTTTCAGGAACAGGCAGACTTGAATCAGAAAACTAAATTTTTCAGCACAATATTGGCATTTTACTGGGACATACCCCATTTTTACGATTCTTTGCGCTTGCAGCCTCCTTCCACTTAGTGACAGAAATGGATGTGAAACCAATGCTGGATCCCAGAAAGCTAAACATTTCTGAAAAGTAGACAAAATTCTGAGTTCAGCAAGGGGTAATTTGTGTAGATCCTACAAGGGTTGCCTACAGAAAATAACAGCTGAAATAAAAAAAATATTGAAATTGAGGTGAAAATAACAGCCATTTTTCTCAATGTTTTATTCTGTAACTTTTTCCTGCGATGTCAGATTTTTAAAAGCAATGTACCGTTACATCTGCTGGACTCTTCTGGTTGCGGGGATATATAGGACTTATAGTTTCATCAAAAACCCCAGGTACACAGAGCCAATAAATGAGCTGCACCTTGCGATGGGTTTTCATTCTATATCGGGTATACAGCAATTAATTTGCTGAAATATAAAGTGTGAAAAATAGGCATCAAGAAAACCTTTGTATTTCCAAAAGGAGCACAAGATAAGGTGTTGAGAAGCAGTGGTTATTTGAACATCTCTGAATTCTGGGGTTCCCATACTAGCATGTGAATTACAGGGTATTTCTCAATTAGACGTCTTTTTTACACACTGTCCTACATTTGGAAGGAAAAAATGAAGAGAAAGACAAGGGGCAATAACAGTTGTTTTGCTATTCTGTGTTCCCCCAAATCTCCCAATAAAAATGGTACCTCACTTGCGTGTGTAGGCCTAATGCTTGCGACAGGAAACGCAACATGGACACATCACATTTTTACATTGAAATCTGATGTGTTTTTTGCAAAGTGCCTAGCTGTAGATTTTGGCCTCTAGCTCAGCCGGCACCCAGGGAAACCTAGCAAACCTGCACATTTTTGAAAACTAGACACCTAGGGGAATCCAAGATGGGGTGACTTGTGGGGCTCTGATCAGGTTCTGTTACCCAGAATCCTTAGCAAACCTCAAAATTTGGCCAAAAAAATACTTTTTTCTCTCATTTCAGTGACAGAAAGTTCTGGAATCTGAGAGGAGCCACACATTTCCTGCCACCCAGCGTCCCCCCAAGCTTCCTGATAAAAATGGTACCTCACTTGTGTGGGTAGGCCTAGCGCCCGTGACAGGAAATGCTCCAAAACACAACGTGGACACATCACATTTTCCCAAAGAAAACAGAGCTGTTTTTTGCAAAGTACCTAGCTGTGAATTTTGGCCTCTAGCTCAGCCGGCACCTAGAGAAACCTAGCAAACCTGTGCATTTTTTAAAGTAGACACCGTGGGAATCCCAGATGGGGTGACTTGTGGGGATCTCACCAGGTTCTATTACCCAGAATCCTTTGCAAACCTCAAGATTTGGCTAAAAACACACTTTCTCCTCACATTTTGGTGACAGAAAATTCTGAAATCTTAGAGGAGCCACGAATTTCCTTCCACCCAGCGTTCCCCCAAGTCTCCCGATAAAAATGATACCTCACTTGTGTGGGTAGGCCTAGTGCCCGCAACAGGAAATGTCCCAAAACACAACGTGGACACATCACATTTTCCCTAAGAAAACAGAGGTGTTTTTTGCAAAGTGCCTATCTGTGGATTTTGGCCTCTAACTCAGCCGGCACCTAGGGAAACCTACCAAACTTGCGCATTTTTGAAAGCTAGACACTATGGGAATCCAAGATGGGGTGACTTGTCGGGCTCTCAACAGGTTTTGTTACCCAGAATCCTTTGCAAACCTCAAAAGTTGGCTAAAAAACACTTTCTCCTCACATTTCGGTGACAGAAAGTTCTGGAATCTGAGAGGAGTCACAAATCTCCTTCCACCCAGCGTTCCCCCAAGTCTCCCGATAAAAATGATACCTCACTTGTGTGGGTAGGGCTAGTGCCCGCGACAGGAAATGCCCCAAAACACTATCTGGACACATCAAAATGATCAAATACAAAACTACCTGTTTGTGGGGGGTGGGAGGCACCTGCGTTTTTGGTCCTGGGCTCAGCAGCCATCTAGGGAAACCTACCAAACCCAGACATTTCTGAAAACTAGACACCCGAGGGAGTCCAGGGAGGTGTCACTTGCATGGATCCCCCAATGGTTTCTTACCCAGAATCCTCAGCAAACCTCAAATTTAGCTAAAAAATCACCTTTTCCCACATTTCTGTGTGGGATCACCACACCGGGACAAATTTCCTACCACCCAACGTTCCCTTCAGTCTCCCAGTAAAAATGATACCTCACTTGTGTAGGTGGGCCAAGTACCTGTAAAAGGGAAGAGCCAAAAACATGTCAAAATTGAGGGGGAACCAAAGCGGGTCCAAAAGGGCAGTTTGCAAAAAAACATTTTTAGGCTGACAAGTGCGGCAGACTTTTTATCGGTATAGATGGGACAATTTTGGGTGGTAGGAATTTTGTGGATTCCTGCAGATTCCAGAAGGTTCCATCAAAAAAAGTTGGAAAAATGTGTGATTTCCAGCAAAGTTGGAGGTTTGCAGGGCATTGTGGGTAAGAGAATGGTGCGGGGTGCATGTGAAGCACACCACCCTGAAATCAACCAGATGTTTAGTTTTCAGATGTGTCTGGGTCTTGTGGATTTTTCTACATGGCAGCGTCCCAAAGTCAAAAAAGTGCAGCCCTCACCATTCCAAGTGGGACAATCTTGAGAGTTACCAAGCTGTCATGGCCCAAATGTAAAACCAAAACCCAAAATAATCAAATGTCTCCTTGCTTGCTGTGGGATAAGATGTTTTAGTGTGCGGGGAGGGCTGAAAGACTGTTATCCCCTTCAGTTGGGGTGGGGGCATAACCAGGCAGATACTGGCTGGTAGCCACCACCCCACTATTTTTTGTTTTTTTTAAATTCCATGCCATCTAGTAGATTTTCTCCCCCCCCCCCGGGGTGGGAATCAGGGGTAATTGCCCCATCTGCCCACTGGTGGGCAGAACAACTTAGGCCCCATTTATTTGGGGTGGGGGTATGGCCATACCCCCACCCTCTTATTTCGAAAAACAAATCTTCCATGGTCTCTGGTGGCCTTTCTGGATCTGCCTTCTAAAAATAGGCCGATCTGCCCCCAAGGGGGGCAGATATGACCAACAGTAATGTGTCCCCATGGGGAGCAACCCTTGCCTAAGGGGCAGCTCCCCCAAACAAAACACACACATACACACACACCAATCCCTGGTGTCTAGTGATTTCTCCCCACCTTGGGGGCAGATTGGCCTAACAAAAATAGGCTAATCTGCCCCCAAGGGGGGCCGAAATGGCCTAAATACAATTTGACCCCCAGTGGAGCGACCCTTGCATAGGGGTTCATTCCCCATACATAAAAACATAAAGTAAATAAAATGATATATATATCCCTGGTGTCTAGAGGTTTCTGCCCCACCCTGGAGGCAGATCGGCCTAATTATATTAGGGGGGCAGAAAAGGCCTAAAAATATTTTGCCCACCCGGGGAGCGGCCCTTGCCCAAGGGGCCGCTCCCCTTATGTCCATTTCAGAGTAAAAAAAAAATCCCTGGTGTCTAGTGGGTTCTGCCCCCCCCCGGGGGCAGATCAGCCTAATTTTATTTAGCTGATCTGCCCCCTGGGGGGCAGAAAGGGCCTAAAAACTATTTGGCCCACCAGGGAGCGACCCTTGCCGAAGGGTCGCTCCCTACACATAAAAGAAGAAGAAATAGTTATATTAGGCTGATCTGCCCTCGGGGGGCCAGAAATGGCCTAAAAATATTTTGCCCACCCGGGGAGGGGCCCTTGCCCAAGGGGCCGCTCCCCTCATGTCCATTTCAAAGTAAAAAAAAAGACCCTGGTGTTTATTGGTTTATGCCCCCCTGGGGGCAGATCAGCCTAATTTTATTAGGCCGATCTGCGGGCAGAAATGGCCTAAAAACAATTTGGCCCCCCAGGGAGCGACCCTTGCCGAAGGGGTCGCTCCCTACACTTAAAAGAAGAAGAAAAAAAAAAGATCCCTCGTGTCTAGGTTTTTTTTGCCCCCCCTGGGGGTAGATCGGCCTAGTTATATTAGGCAGATCTACCCCCGGGCGGGCAGAAATGGCCTAAAAACAACTTGGCCCCCCAGGGAGCGACCCTTGCCGAAGGGGTCGCTCCCTACACATAAAAGAAGAAGAAAAAAAATTATCCCTCGTGTCTAGGGGTTTTCTGCCCCCCTGGGGGTAGATCGGCCTAGTTATATTAGGCTGATCTGCCCCCAGGGGGGGGCAGAAATGGTCTAAAAATATTTTGCCCACCCCGGGAGCAGCCCTTGCCCAAGGGGCCACTCCCCTCATGTCCATTTCAAAGTAAAAAAAAATCCCTGGTGTGTATTGGTTTCTGCCCCCCCTGGGGGCAGAAATGGCCTAAAAACAATTCCCCCCCCCCCCCAGTGAGCGACCCTTGCCGAAGGGGTCGCTCCCTACACATAAAAGAAGAAGAAAAAAAAATTAGCCCTCGTGTCTGGGGGTTTCCTGCCTCCCGGTGGTAGATCGGCCTAGTTATATTAGCCCGATCTGCCCCCGGGGAGGAGGGCAGAAATGGCCTAAAAGTTATTTGCCCCCCTGGGGAGCGCCCCTTGCCCAAGAGGCCGCTCCCCTTATACGTAAGTATAATATAAAAAAATTCCCTGGTGTCTAGTGGCTTCTGACCCCCCTGGGGTCAAAAATGGCCTAAAAACAATTTGCCCCCCGCCAGGGAGCGACCCTTGCCGAAGGGGTCGCTCCCTACACATAAAAGAAAAAAAAAGAAAAAAATGATTCCTGGTGTCTAGGGGTTTGCTGCCCCCCCTGGGGGCAGATCGGCCTAATTATATTAACTGATGAAATGGCCTAAAAATTATTTCCTCCCCCCCCCCCGGGGAGCTGCCCTTGCCCGAGGGGCCGCTCCCCTCATGTTCATTTCAAAGTAAAAAAAAAAATCCCTGGTGTCCAGTGGTTTCTGCCCCCACTGGGGGCAGAAATGGCCTAAAAACAATTTGGTACCCCAGGGAGTGACCCTTGCCGAACGGGTCGCTCCCTACACATAAAAGAAGAAAAAAAAAAAAAAAAAAAAATGATCCCTGGTTTCTAGGGGTTAGGCCTAAAAATGATGTCCCCCCCTGGGGGGCGGCCCTTGCCCAAGGGGCCGCTCCCCTTATGTCCATTTCCAACGAAAATAAAAATCCCTGGTGTCTAGTGGGCATTTCTGCTGCGATCGGGCAGCAGAAATGCTTGCAGATATATATGAAAGGAAAGGAAAGGCCTTTCCTTTCCTTTCATGCCTCTGCTGGCCCCCTCCTCCCAAGCGAAAGAAAATGCTGAGCATTTCTCTTCCGCAATCATGCTGGAAGCATGCTTCCAGCGCAATGGGAGGTGACCTCTGATGAGGTCAGCATGCTCTCACGTGCTGACATCATCAATCACTGGGGGTTTCAGGGGGCTCGGGTGGAAGGAAAAGGGATTCCCCTTCCAGCCTTGACCTGGGGAGCGTCCCTCGGGGGGAGCGCTAGGACTTCCCCCGAGGGCCGGTACACCGATGTAATGGTTACGTCCGTGGCGCCTCAGAGGCGCAGCCATGGACGTAACCATTACGTCCGTGGCGATTAAGGGTTTAAGTAGCTACTGGAAAACAAGCTGTGTCAGCTATAGGCATAAACAAACAGCGCTGCAAACTTATAACCCCACTGCCTTGCAAAGGTGTGCAAAATCATTATAAGCCATCAACACATTCCAGTCTACCAGAAAGTTTAAATGAATTTATCATATCGCTTATTCGGTGCAGACTGAAGGATGAAGAAAAGCTAGTTCTTCCATGGGCTGAATTCATGCTCTGATCTCCCAGAATACCGTCCTACTGAAGAAGGTTGGGTTTTTACCAGTAATACCATCTCCCCTCGCAAACTATACAACAGTATACAAAGCTCTAAAAAAAATCCAAAATGTGTATGCTCAGCTTGAAGAACAGCCCATCCTGCCAATTCTCTATGGTGACATTTTTAGGAGCAATCCAGTAGAATGTGATGATCTTTATCCAATGATGGGCATTTTCCACATAACAATAGTTGCGTTGCAGTGTGTAGGACGTTATCTCAATGGATGTAGAATAGATGATGCACTTATTGAGGCTGAAATCTTTGGAAGGAAAACTGGCCAGTCAGTATAGAGTGGAACTCATTATGTTCGTTTGTTACAAGGTATGCTCATCATATCTGAGGATATAGAAACATTGCGTTGGAATGCTTTCTGGAACAAGAATGACAAATTAGGTTTTGCATATTTTATCTCAGAAGTGAATAAAGCACAGGGTGCACTTCATTCAAAAGATGGAAAGCCAGACAATGTTCAATACACTCAGTTCAAAATCAGAAAACCTGAAAACCAAGTTTGTAGAGTTTGTCAAAGAATGTAAAGAAAAATCTGAACTTTACGAAAACTGGGGAACTGTTTTACACATGATAGCTCTAATGAAAACCATGGTACATGCTGATTGGGAAGGTTATTGGGAAGTCACTGATTATTGTGTTTCGTGAATTCAATTGCATAAACTAACTCAGATATGGGTCCTGGTATTTGGAAAGAGTGAAGAAGCTAGCGGTTTGGACTATATGTTAAAATTGCAAATGGTCAAAATTTCATCCATGGAAAACTTCGGAGAGGTCAATCAGACTGTTCTACAGATATCAAAGTTAGTTTGCACCTTGCAAGAACTGCACATTGTCTTTGACAGTTATCTTGAACTATCTGTCAAAGAATGTGAGAGAATCTGATGAATGTCTATGGTGGAACAATTGACTTTGCCTGGATCAAAAATTCCACACCAGATGCAACACATCCGCTATTGTTAAAAATGTCATCCAGAAAAATTCAACCCGGATCAGCAATGTATACCTAGGCTAAATTACTTCTCTTATGATCCAAAAACACAAATCAAAAACTAAAATCTCTGGACAACAATTTTTTACGGAGGTATATCAGGGGGCCAAGATTAGGGGTAATAACTTTATTTTTCCAAACTTTTTCCTCTTTCTATGTGTGCTTCATTCTTTAGCACACATAGGAGGAAAACACCTCCATTGATTGTTTTCGTGAAGGGAGGTGCGCCTTTCTGCACAAAGACAATCATCCCTACAATGCAGACACACTTGCATCATGGTGCAATGGTGCCTGCTTTGGCGCATGGCAGCCCAGTGTGCATCAGCACAGTGGAAAAGGACAGGAATGCACAGTATCTCATAGATACCGTGCATTCCTGCCCTTGTCTTTTGACGCAGCGCAACAGGATTCCTTGCAGCTTTGCCCTGCGCCGAAACCTCGTAAATGAGTTTGAGGTCAAAATTTCAACCCTCTTGTGGATTTCTAGCGGAAGACCTCTTTCATGGATCTCAACCACTCACCCAACAATAATAGTCTCTTTTTGTGATTAATCCTCACACAACCTAGATAGCTACCAGTAAATGTTGATGAAGTTTGGCGTGCTTCCAAATGATTAGTGTATACTGTGTGGAAGATCCTTTACAAATCTGTCAATTATTTTCTTATTACAGGCACATTCTAATGTCAGAACACAATCATGATGCATGGCGTGCAGGGGAAGCGATTCACAAGGCCCCTAAGCTCAGGGTCTGATGGATGGTGATCAGTCATCTACCCACGGTTGTCCTGCACAACCAACCACTGCGGCCCAGATTTACCAGATTCCCAAGAAGTGCAGTGCAGCAGCCAAAAAATCTGCACTGCGCTGCATGAGAAGGAGAGAGCCGTATTTATAAAAATATGGCTTTCTCCTCCCCTCTCCCTAGCGCCAGCACTAATTTTAGCTGCTTAGCGCCACGCACACACCTTAGTGCCATAGTGCTAGGAAATGTGTGTGAGTCTAGCATTGGTCTTGTACTGGAAGGGCACCCTTCCAGTACAAAATACTATGCATAGGCAACTTTAAAACTTTTCCTACGTTGTATGTGTGCTGCACAGTGCAGCACGTATGCAAAGTAAGAAAAGAAAGGAGAAATGAAAACATTTCTCCTTTTATTGGCTGCTTTTCAGTGGCATACATTTTTGGCACTAAACCCTGTCTACTAATGTTGGTAGATAGGGCTCAGAGTCAAAAAGCAAGGGTGGTTGCATGGGAAAACCAAAGTACCACCCACCTAACACCCCCTTGGCGCTAATCAACATGTTAGTTTTAGGGTATTTTCCAGTGCAAAACAAGTTTTGTGCTGGAAAGTTTTGTGCTAGGTAAAAAAAAGATTTTGCATTGATTTGTGTCACTTTTGTGACGCAAACATGGCACGAAATCTTAGTAAATATACCCCTCTGTTTCATATCTTAAAGCGTGGTGACAGAGAAAACAGGTCACAGTGCAGCTCTCACAATGCTGCTGTCAGTGTGGATAGAGCACCCGGAGAACAGAGAGTGCGGATTCCGATTAGGAGGTGGGAAGCACAGTGGGGGTGGGAATGCACAGTTGGAAGAATGACAGGTATTGCTTAATTTAACACTGAGACAGGCCGAGGTAGCTCATTGTGAGTATAGTGATGGAAGATGACAGACATCAGGTCATTCTTTTTCAAGTCACAGCTATGCAGTGAATGTGCTGTCTCAAAGAGACATGTTGTTTTCAATCTGTGGGCTTCAGCTCACCCAAAGGTTTACAATTTGCTCGCTCTATCATCGCTCTCATATCCTTTATCCCGTGTGTCCATGGCATACATGCGTCAGGCCTCTTTTTGTGTTTAGCTCTCCCCTAGAAAATGGACCGAGTATTTGTGTCCATCCGCTGCTCCTGTTTTAGGATCTACTTTTTTCCTTTGTGTTTGAGCATCCACATGCGCGCTGACGCTTTCAATTGCCTCTTTATCCTTCCCACCCGCCCCATTCCAGCGCCCAGATTGTTCCCATTGAAGGTTTTACGCATTAATGATGCTGCTTTTTCTGGGTTTGTACATACAGGAGATACTCCAGCATTCCAGCACCCAGATTGTCAATGTTGGGACCATGTGCAAGTGCATGGCAGCTGTAATTAGAACCAAATGTTCTGTTTCTCCTGCCTAGTCTTTGTGTTTGAGCGCTCCACACGAGTGCTCGTGTTCGCAACCGCTCATTGTTCTGTCTCCTGTTGCCTCTTCCCCCACCTACCGCCCTATCCCAGTAGTCCAGCGCCCAGTTTGTTCCCATGTAAGCTTGTACGCACTAATGTTGTTGCTTTATTTCGGTTTATATGTGCAGGAGATACACTGGCATTCCAGCACACAGATTATTCCCATGTAGGTGTCTCCTGCATTATTGTTGAATATATGTGTTTTAAAATGTTTTCTCTAACAAACAAGGATCCTGTTTCACATTTCCTAGAAAAAAAATAGGTGGATACCTTTTTCATTTGTAAACCTGCAACCTACAGGTCACTGACATGAGACAGCTAGTGTGCACCCCCGCTGTTCTTCGCTTCCTCACAAAGAAACATTATTTATTTTTTCACATGAAACATGTCAAAGTGTTTTCACACCTACCTCAACACACTTTGTACTAAATAGAAAATAGACAAAATAAAGGGGCAGGCTCAGAAAATCAGGATAGATCACTGCTTCCCTGTTTAAATCGTGTGCTCTTCGGCTACATGGCTAAAAGTCAGCAACATTGACAAAGCCCATAGCTCCTGTATTGCAAAGACCTATTGCCTTTGCCAATGTTTGTAAAAAATATTGAAATGGGGTATGGAAGAGGTGCTATCAAGGGTAGTGGGTAGGAAGTTATGGCATACAGTATTTTTGTGTGAAGAGGGCACCATTACCATGAAAGATGGGGTAGGGTGTCAGATTGTCACTTGGCCAGCACTTTACCAGCCTGGATGTTACTTTTATGCCAAGACAAGTACACAAATCAGGAAAATCATTAAAATTGTATTTTCTCCCCTTTGAAATTTAAACTGAAAGCTACAAATTGAAGATGAAAGCATGTGAAAAATTATAATACTGTCTACACTATACCTAAATGTGTTTAAAGAAAAGAGAGTTAGAATTTCTGTGTAAAAAAGATCCAAAAAATGTTGCACAAACTATTGTTCTAGTAGCAGCTCCAGAGTCTCATAACATACACAAAAGGTAGGCATTTTGTCCTCTGAGAAAGGTGGTAAATCTAATACTAAGTGTATTTTCTTTTATATTTGGCAGGGGAGAGATGATTTCCAGTGAGTCATGGGTGTGGGAGGCAAGATACCAGTTGTCTCCAGATGCCAATCATTCATTTACACACCCTTGCTCATGGAAACGTGACATCAAGGGAAGAAAGGAATTATTTCAGTACAATCAATGCAGTTGATTTATCCAAACATTGTTTTAATATTATAATCCTGCAATTACAATGTTCTGTGCTTTACTGTTGTAAACTAAGAATTGTCTTCTTTGTGGCTTTATGATATTTTCGATTGGCAAAGTAAATAATATTTGGAAGGATGCCTCTGAACATTCATTTTTTAATAAACTTGGAGCACTTCTCTGGCCTACGTATATTTGTTTGATATAACCTTAAAAAGCTATAACATTTTGAATGAAAATTTGGATACATTCCAATATAGGTATTAGAAAAAGAAGATTACACTCAATATAGATATAAGAGATTGAGGGCTTCATTCACAAAAGTAACAATTCGAGTAAGCTTACTCTTTTGGGTAAGTTTACTACTTTTCAGTATTCACAATGTTTATTATTAAGGTATATTTATATATATTTTGAACTATTACAAATAATTTAACTTTAATTTAACATTATTTCCCCCGAGGATTTATTGAAAGTCCCTACCTCCGCTACTTTCTATTGGAGAGTGTTGAATACCAGTGGTTGACCATGTGCAGTGATAGATTTTTTTTGTTAGCAGCAACTTGCACTTGGAATTTGTGAATATTAAAAAGTAATAAACTTACTCAAAAGTGTAAGTTACCTTTGTGAGCACAAAAGTCCTAGGAATCTGATGCATGCACAGTTATGCTAGAAAAGTTGACACATCTTTCCAATGTCTTCGAAAGTACAGGTAGTCATTCATCTAAATATTTATTTGTGATTTTGTTTTGCTTCTCAACCCAGTGTTGGGTGACCGAGTGTTTTACAATATAGAAGTGAATGCAAAGAAGCAGAACAAGTCTGTGATTACATAATCATGTGGAGAGAAGTAGAGGTATTATATTGTGTTAGACAGAACCATATATGCAAAAAAGCAAAATAAAATAAATTGTGCATTTCATTGATCAATTCTGATCGATTGACTCTTTGAGATAGCATTCAACGTCTACCAGGAGCTGTTTCAGGCCCTGTTAAAATTGAGGGAAAGATGGAGCATTGCTTAGGCTGGTAGGAAGTGAACTTCAGGTTTTGGGCACATCCCACGAGAAGGCGTGTTTCAGTGTAGAAGATTTCTTGAATTTTGGTGAATTTAGTCAAAGAGCTGACTCATCACTTAGAATTTTAGCTGCACCAATCAAAGTAAGGGGCCTTTTTATACTTTTTGGTGCAAAACTGCACTAATGCTGTTTTGCATCAAAACGTTTTGCACCGGCTTGCACCATTCTTGAGCGCCAGCTGGGCACCAAATTTATGGAATGGTGCAAGTCGACCCAAAGGATAGGCTAGCGTAAAAAAAAATTGTTGTTAGCCAGGTGGTGGTGGCGATATGGGAGAAGGGGGTTTTGCACCAAAAAATGATGTTAGGCAGGTTAGAGTAAAAAAACATGACTCTAACCAGCCTGGCATCATTTTCTGATGCAAAACCATCCATACCACATGACTCCTGTCTTTGAAAAGACAGGAGTCGTGCCCACCACCCCATTGGCCAGCACAGGGGACCAGGGTCCCCTGGCCCTGGCCATTGGACCTAGTACCATTTAGGGGGGCCCATTTCAGGGCCCCAAATGGCACTTAAAAAAAAAAATACTTACCTGTACTTACCTACACTTACCTGGGATGAGGTCCCCCATCCTCCGCTGTCCCTCTGGTGTGGGTGGGGGTCTCCCTGGGGCCTGGGGAGGTCTCCTGTGGGCTTATTCCATGGTGTTGGCCCACAGGTCCCCTAACGCCTGCCCTGACCCAGGCATTAAATAATGGTGCAAAGCAAGCTTTGCACCATTATTTGACCCCTCCTCCCCCATGCGTGATTTTATGGCTCTAAGGCCATAGAGTCATTTTTTGCATGGGAACGCCTACCTTCCATCTCATTGACGCAAGGTAGGTTTCCACGTCCAAAAAATGACCTTAACTCCATAACCTTGGCGCTAGGCGGGTCTAGTGCCAAAGTATAAATATGGAGTTAGTTTTGCACCGAATTTACGTTAAAAAAATGACACAAATCCAGCGCAAAACAAGTATAAATATGGCCCTAAGTATTTTGGGTAGATATGAGAGTGTTTTCAAGAGAATGGCCTGATATGTGATACCGGTGGTCTTGTAAGTGCTTCTAGCTTCCAGGGTTGGCCAGTCTAGTGAGGCGAGAATCTGAGAGATGTAGTTGAATTTTCTCTTGTGATCAGAGTGTCAGGCAAGAGGGTAATACATTTTAAAATGTCTAAGTTGGGATTAAGGCAGGTTGGTCAGGAGACAGTTGCTGAATTTAATTTTGTAGAATACTAAGGCCTATATTTATACTTTTTTAGTGCCGCATTTGCGCTGCTTTTTGATGCAAAAACGGCACAAACTTACCATTGTATTTTGCAAGTTTGCGCCATTTGTGTGTCAAAAATTGACGAAAATGCAGCACTAAATAAGTATAAATACGGGCCTAAGTCTTGCACCAGGATTTTAAGGTCAGATTTTTGGAATACATTGTCTGATGTTTCTCGAAAACGTACGTGCATATTTATGTTTTTTGATGCAAAACTGCGCTAACACAGTTTTGCGTCAAAATCCTTAGCGCCTGCTAGCGGCATTCCATAGCGGCATTCCATAGCGGCAGCAGGGCACCATATCCATCGAATGGCGCACGCAGGTGCAAAGGAATGGTGTTGGACCTGGCTTTTTGACAGGGACATCCACAAACTTTTTGCCTCCTTCCTCCTATTTTTTCTGACCTGTTGTTGTTGGCTTTTGACCTCTGAGCACTTTACCACTGCTAACCAGTGCTAAAGTGCATATGCTCTCTGTGTAAATTGTACTATTGATTGGTTTATCCATGATTGACTATTTAATTTACCTGTAAGTCCCTATTAGAGTGCACTACATGTGCCTAGGGCATGTAGATTAAATGCTACTAGGGGGCCTGCAGCACTGGTTGTGCCACCCACCTCAGTAGCCCCTTAACCTTGTCTCAGGCCTGCCATTGCAAGGCCTGTGTGTGCAGTTTCACTGCCACTTCGACTTGGCATTTAAAAGTACTTGCCAAGCCTAGAACTCCCCTTTTTCTACATATAAGTCATCCCTAATGTGTGCCCTAGGTAACCCCTAGAGCAGGGTGCTGTGTAGGTAAAAGGCAGGACATGTACCTGTGTAGTTATATGTCCTGGTAGTGTAAAACTCCTAAATTCGTTTTTACACTACTGTGAGGCCTGCTCCCTTCATAGGCTAACATTGGGGCTGCCCTCATACACTGTTGAAGTGGCAGCTGCTGATCTGAAAGGAGCAGGAAGGTCATATTTAGTATGGCCAGAATGGTAATCTAAAATCCTGCTGACTGGTGAAGTCGGATTTAATATTACTATTCTAGAAATGCCACTTTTAGAAAGTGAGCATTTCTTTGCACTAAAAACTTGTTGTGCCCTTCAATCCACGTCTGGCTAGGTTTAGTTGACAGCTCCTTGTGCATTCACTCAGACACACCCCAAACACAGGGTACTCAGCCTCACTTGCATACATCTGCATTTTGAATGGGTCTTCCTGGGCTGGGAGGGTGGAGGGCCTGCCCTCACACAAAGGACTGCCACACCCCCTACTGGGACTCTGGCAGACAGGATTGAGCTGAAAGGGAACTTGGTGCATTTCTTAGAGACTCTTTGAAATCACCCCCACTTCAAAGGCACAACTTAGTATAAAACAGGGCCTCTGCCCTACCTCATCAGACACTTGCTGGAGAAGAAACCTGAACCAGAAACTACATCCTGCCAAGAAGAACTGCCTGGCTGCTCAAAGGACTCACCTGTCTGCTTTCTCCAAAGGACTGCTGTCTTGCTGTTGCCCTGCTGCCTTGCTGAACTCTTGTCTGGCTGTGAAAGTGCTCTCCAAGGGCTTGGATAGAGCTTGCCTCCTGTTCCTTGAAGTCTCAGGACCAAAAAGACTTCTTCCTTTCACGTGGACGCTCCGTGCGCCGAAAATTTCGACGCACAGCTTGTTTCGCGGCGAGAAAAACGCCGCACACCGACGCTGATCAACGCGACGCCCTCGGGACGATCGAGACTTCGACGCACAACCTCGCAAGGACAAAGCCGCCCGACTTCCAAGGAGAAATCGACGCGACGCCTACCGTGAGTGCGAAACTTTGACGCACGGCCTCGCAAGGACAACGCCGCCCGACTTCCAAGGAGAAATCGACGCGACGCCTGCCGTGAGACCAAAATTTCGACGCACGGCCTCGCAAGGACAACGCCGCCCGACTTCCAAGGGGAAATCGACGCGACGCCTACCGTGAGATCGAAACTTCGACGCGCAGCCCCGCAGAACGACGCGCAGCCGGAAAATAAGCAGGAGAATCCACGCACAGACCCGGGACATCTGGTAATCCCCGCGATCCACAAAAAGAGACTGTCTGCGCGCCGGAAAACGACGCCCGACTTCCCCGCGTGGAAAAGAACGACGCAAGTCTGTGTGTGCTGAGAAGAAATCGACGCACACACCCCTTTTTCTACGCATCTCTTCTCCTGTGGCCCTCTGAGGAGATTTCCCACCAGAAACCAGGTACTCTGTGCTTGAAAGACACTTTATTGCTTTTTAAAGACTCAAAGACACTTAATATCACTTTTCAGTGATATCTTCACAAATTCGTATTGCAACTTTGATCGTTTTGACCTACAATTACCCAGATAAATATTATATATTTTTCTAAATACTGTGTGGTGTATTTTTGTGGTGTTATGCTATGGTGTTGTATGATTTATTGCACAAATGCTTTACACATTGCCTTCTAAGTTAAGCCTGACTGCTCGTGCCAAGCTACCGGAGGGTGAGCACAGGCTGATTTGGGATTGTGTGTGACTTACCCTGACTAGAGTGAGGGTTCTTGCTTGGACAGAGGGCAACCTAACTGCCAACCAAAAACCCCATTTCTAACATTGGTGATCAGCGGTGAGGATAGGACTTGTGTTTGTGCAGTGACATACAGTAGCTAAGTATTTCACTACCTACCCACAGTGGAAGGTCAACTTGATTTTTCATCTTTTTTTGGCTCTTGGTTCTCTGATGTCCTCCTGGATATACTATTGATATTTTGGACTTTGGATTTTGGTTTTTGCTGATAAGATCTTATCAAAATGGGATTGCTTACCTACTCATTCTTTGTTCGTACTGACCACCTCACTAAGGCTGACCTAAGGAAGCTTTGCAGACAATGGGGCCTTCCTGTAGCAAGGAGATCTACTAAAGCGGAGATGCTCCATCACTACATAGTCTGGGGGGAGGAAAGATGGGCAGAGAGAGAGGCAGCAAGAAACCAAATGACTAAGTACCCCTCAGATGAGGAGGAAGACTACTCAGATGAGGAGGAAGGCTACTCAGAGTTGGACAGTGACCCAGAAATAGATGAATGGCTCCGAAGTCAAAGGCGACAGGAGCAACAATTAGAGGAGTATCTTGCAGAGGTTGAGGCAAAAAGACTTTTAGCCCTGGAAGAAGAAAAGATTGCAGCTCAAGAGCTGAGCTGTAAAGAGCTGAAACTGGAGGCCGGAAGGGCTGAGTCCAGTTCAGATGGTGGCAGCAAAAATCTTGCATCTAGTACTGCTGAAGAAGGGCACAAGCCCAGAGATGTGGTGCCCAACTTGAAGAAGGGAGTTGACACACCCCAGGCAGTTCAAGGGTATGAGGTAGTTCCCGTTATGCACAGGGTCCCTGAGAAGGATTGGGGAACTGGCACAGGGAGTCATATTCCTACTGGGGGGAGGGACACTTTACTGACTCTAGCAGAGAGTGACAGAGAAAAGGGTTCCCCCCTGGTGGACGTCCTGGATATAGAGTGTAGAGACATCCCAGAAGAGTTTGGGTTGAGTGTCAGGGACAGACAGAAACTGTCTCACCAGTCTCAAGAGGGTGATGTAGAGTGCTTTTCCAAGGCTGAGTTACTAGGTGGTTGGGTGAAGGGTACTGTGGTTAATACATGTGAAGGGCAGAGTGATGTAATTGCTGGAGAGCATATGTCTGGTCCTTATTTTCCAGAGCTACGCCAACACCAGGTGGAGTGTGAGTTCTCTGACCCCAGGGAACTTACAGTGGAGGCAGACTTTTGGGTGAGTACCAGAGAGTCTGAAGAGGCATTTGGGGGTGCTCCTGAAGGGAGTGGTCTAGGTGGTTTCCGACCAAGTGAGGTGGGAGAGGATTGTAGTGTCCCAGGTAGGTCTCAGAGCCTAACCTGTACCGTAGGGCCACCTTTTGAGGGAAGCCCCGCAGTGTCAGAAGAACTTGGGGGGATGACTGTAGACAGCATCCCAACAGTTCTGGTGTCTGGCAGTACCACTCCTAGTGAGGGGGTGCAGAAGTCCAGACATAGGGTTGAGAGGGGGTGGCAGACCCCAGTGGAGGATCTTGAAAGTCAGGGGTCAGCTCTGAGAGCAGAGCCCCCCAGGAATGACCCAGGTGAGACCGTTTCTGGTTTGGGGGAAACCCAGACTCTGCCGGATGGGCAGAGGTCGGGAGACCTGCGCCAACCAGACTCTTGTGTGGCCCTTGGGGACGGCGTGTCCCTTGTGGGGGGTGAGAGTGCCCCCCAGGAAGTCCTGGCATGCCAGGCAAAGATTCAACCTCAGGGTGGTGACTCTGGGTTGGATAACCGGGTTCAGAGGTTAAACTTTGACCTGGTGGGGGGTAGATGTGCCCCCCAGAAAGTCCTGGAATGCCAGGCAATGGCTCAACCTCAGGGTGGTGACTCTGGGTTGGCTTACCAGGTGAAGAGGTCAAACTCTGACCTGGTGGGGGGTAGGTGTGCCCCCCAGAAAGTCCTGGCGTGCCAGGCAGTTGTCCAACCTCAGGGTGTCGACTCTGGGTTGGATGGCCAGGTTCAGAGGTTAAACTCTGACCTGGTGGGAGGTAGGTGTGCCTCCCAGAAAGTCCTGGGGTGCCAGGCAATTGCCCAACCTCAGGGTGGTGACTCTGGGTTGGCTAACCCGGTTCAGAGGTCAAACTCTGACCTGGTGGGGGGTAGGTGTGCCCCCCAGAAAGTCCTGGTATACCAGGCAATGGTTCAACCTCAGGGTGGTGACCCTGGGTTGGAGAACCAGGCTCAGAGGTTAAACTCTGACCTGGTGGGAGGTAGGTGTGCCTCCCTGAAAGTCCTGGCCTGCCAGGCAATGGTTCAACCTCAGGGTGGTGACTCTGGGTTGGATATCCAGGTTCAGAGGTTAACCTCTGACCTGGTGGGGGGTAGGTGTGCCCCCCAGAAAGCCCTGGTGTACCAGGCAGTGGTCCAACCTCAGGGTGTTGACTCTGGGTTGGATGACCAGGTTCAGAGGTTAAACTCTGACCTGGTGGGGGGTAGGTGTGCCCCCCAGAAAGTCCTGGCGTGCCAGGCAATTGCCCAACCTCAGGGTGGTGACCCTGGGTTGGGGTACCAGGCTCAGAGGTTAAACTCTGACCTGGTGGGAGGTAGGTGTGCCTCCCAGAAAGTCCTGGTGCGCCAGGCAATTGTTCAACTTCAGGGTGGTAACTCTGAGTTGAATGGCCCAGTTCAGAGGTTAAACTCTGACCTGGTGGAGGGTCAGTGTGCCCTCCAGAAAGGCCTGGCGTGCCAGGCAATTGTTCAACCTCAGAGTGCTGACTCTGGGTTGGATACCCAGGTTCAGAGGTTAAACTCTGACCTGGTGGGAGGCAGGTGTGCCTCCCAAGAAGCCCTGCTGTGCCAGGCAATTGTCCAACCTCAGGGTGTTGACTCTGGGTTGGATGACCAGGTTCAGAGGTTAAACTCTGACCTGGTGGGGGGTAGGTGTGCCCCCCAGAAAGTCCTGGCGTGCCAGGCAATTGCCCAACCTCAGGGTGGTGACCCTGGGTTGGGGAACCAGGCTCAGAGGTTAAACTCTGACCTGGTGGGAGGTAGGTGTGCCTCCCAGAAAGTCCTGGTGCGCCAGGCAATTGTTCAACTTCAGGGTGGTGACTCTGAGTTGAGTGGTCAGGTGCAGAGGTTAAACTCTGACCTGGTGGAGGGTCAGTGTGCCCTCCAGGAAGTCCTGGTGTGCCAGGCAATTGTTCAACTTCAGGGTGGTGACTCTGAGTTGAATGGTCAGGTGCAGAGGTTAAACTCTGACCTGGTGGAGGGTCAGTGTGCCCTCCAGGAAGTCCTGGCGTGCCAGGCAATTGTTCAACTTCAGGGTGGTGACTCTGAGTTGAATGGGCAGGTGCAGAGGTTAAACTCTGACCTGGTGGGGGGTAGGTGTGCCTCCCAGGAAGTCCTGGTTTGCCAGGCGGTGATCCAGTCTGAGGGTACAGACCCTGGGCTGGAAGACCAGGTTCAGGGTGTCCCCCCGGACCTGGAGGGAGGGGCTACTGATAACAGTGCCCCTACCATGTTGTCTTCTGAGGAGGCCACTCCTAGTTGGAGGGTGCTGGACCCCAGAAGGGAGGGCAGGGGGAGGGAAGCCTCACCCCGGGCCCTAGTCCAACCTGAAGGTACAGACCCCAGGTTGGAGGGCCAGTGGCAGGTTAACAGCCCTGCACTGGTGGAGGAATGGTACAGGGCGACTTCTGTAAGCCCCCTGGCCATGTTGGACTCTGGGGGTACCGCTCCAGGAGGGAGGGTACAAAGCCCCAGAGGGGAGGACCAGGTTCAGGCTGTCATCCCTGACCTGGTGGAAGGGAGAGTGGTTAAAGGGTGCCCAGCACCTGGGGCTACCGCCCCCCACTCTCCACAGCCACAGTGGTTGGAGAGCTTTGAGAGGCCTGGGGCCTGGCTCTCATCCCTGGCAGCTGTCAGTAATCACTGTGGCTTGCTGTCCGGGTGGACAGAGTTATCCCTGGGGAGGGGACAAGTGTCCCACCCCGGGGATAGAATGGGCAACACCACTGTGTTGGTCCTGGTGGTACTATCCTGCTCCTGGGATACATCTGTGAGCAATGTAAGGTTAGGTGCTGCACAGATGGGATCCGCAGGAAAGGAGAAAGGTTCCCCATGGATGGGCTTAGTGGGCCCTGAGAGTATGGACAGAGGGATCCAATTGGAGTCAGGAAGGCGAAGAACTGGAGCATGCCCCTGCTGTTGTGGGCCTGGGTCCTTGTTCTGTCGCCTCCAACAGGGAAGTACATCAGGATAGTGATTGTTCTCCCCTGGCTTTAGGCTGGTGGGGGGTCATGTTGGACCTGGCTTTTTGACAGGGACATCCACAAACTTTTTGCCTCCTTCCTCCTATTTTTTCTGACCTGTTGTTGTTGGCTTTTGACCTCTGAGCACTTTACCACTGCTAACCAGTGCTAAAGTGCATATGCTCTCTGTGTAAATTGTACTATTGATTGGTTTATCCATGATTGACTATTTAATTTACCTGTAAGTCCCTATTAGAGTGCACTACATGTGCCTAGGGCATGTAGATTAAATGCTACTAGGGGGCCTGCAGCACTGGTTGTGCCACCCACCTCAGTAGCCCCTTAACCTTGTCTCAGGCCTGCCATTGCAAGGCCTGTGTGTGCAGTTTCACTGCCACTTCGACTTGGCATTTAAAAGTACTTGCCAAGCCTAGAACTCCCCTTTTTCTACATATAAGTCATCCCTAATGTGTGCCCTAGGTAACCCCTAGAGCAGGGTGCTGTGTAGGTAAAAGGCAGGACATGTACCTGTGTAGTTATATGTCCTGGTAGTGTAAAACTCCTAAATTCGTTTTTACACTACTGTGAGGCCTGCTCCCTTCATAGGCTAACATTGGGGCTGCCCTCATACACTGTTGAAGTGGCAGCTGCTGATCTGAAAGGAGCAGGAAGGTCATATTTAGTATGGCCAGAATGGTAATCTAAAATCCTGCTGACTGGTGAAGTCGGATTTAATATTACTATTCTAGAAATGCCACTTTTAGAAAGTGAGCATTTCTTTGCACTAAAAACTTGTTGTGCCCTTCAATCCACGTCTGGCTAGGTTTAGTTGACAGCTCCTTGTGCATTCACTCAGACACACCCCAAACACAGGGTACTCAGCCTCACTTGCATACATCTGCATTTTGAATGGGTCTTCCTGGGCTGGGAGGGTGGAGGGCCTGCCCTCACACAAAGGACTGCCACACCCCCTACTGGGACTCTGGCAGACAGGATTGAGCTGAAAGGGAACTTGGTGCATTTCTTAGAGACTCTTTGAAATCACCCCCACTTCAAAGGCACAACTTAGTATAAAACAGGGCCTCTGCCCTACCTCATCAGACACTTGCTGGAGAAGAAACCTGAACCAGAAACTACATCCTGCCAAGAAGAACTGCCTGGCTGCTCAAAGGACTCACCTGTCTGCTTTCTCCAAAGGACTGCTGTCTTGCTGTTGCCCTGCTGCCTTGCTGAACTCTTGTCTGGCTGTGAAAGTGCTCTCCAAGGGCTTGGATAGAGCTTGCCTCCTGTTCCTTGAAGTCTCAGGACCAAAAAGACTTCTTCCTTTCACGTGGACGCTCCGTGCGCCGAAAATTTCGACGCACAGCTTGTTTCGCGGCGAGAAAAACGCCGCACACCGACGCTGATCAACGCGACGCCCTCGGGACGATCGAGACTTCGACGCACAACCTCGCAAGGACAAAGCCGCCCGACTTCCAAGGAGAAATCGACGCGACGCCTACCGTGAGTGCGAAACTTTGACGCACGGCCTCGCAAGGACAACGCCGCCCGACTTCCAAGGAGAAATCGACGCGACGCCTGCCGTGAGACCAAAATTTCGACGCACGGCCTCGCAAGGACAACGCCGCCCGACTTCCAAGGGGAAATCGACGCGACGCCTACCGTGAGATCGAAACTTCGACGCGCAGCCCCGCAGAACGACGCGCAGCCGGAAAATAAGCAGGAGAATCCACGCACAGACCCGGGACATCTGGTAATCCCCGCGATCCACAAAAAGAGACTGTCTGCGCGCCGGAAAACGACGCCCGACTTCCCCGCGTGGAAAAGAACGACGCAAGTCTGTGTGTGCTGAGAAGAAATCGACGCACACACCCCTTTTTCTACGCATCTCTTCTCCTGTGGCCCTCTGAGGAGATTTCCCACCAGAAACCAGGTACTCTGTGCTTGAAAGACACTTTATTGCTTTTTAAAGACTCAAAGACACTTAATATCACTTTTCAGTGATATCTTCACAAATTCGTATTGCAACTTTGATCGTTTTGACCTACAATTACCCAGATAAATATTATATATTTTTCTAAATACTGTGTGGTGTATTTTTGTGGTGTTATGCTATGGTGTTGTATGATTTATTGCACAAATGCTTTACACATTGCCTTCTAAGTTAAGCCTGACTGCTCGTGCCAAGCTACCGGAGGGTGAGCACAGGCTGATTTGGGATTGTGTGTGACTTACCCTGACTAGAGTGAGGGTTCTTGCTTGGACAGAGGGCAACCTAACTGCCAACCAAAAACCCCATTTCTAACAAATGGCTAGCGTCTAAGAAAAAGGCGCTAGTGGGACAGAATTGACGCTAGGTTGGTTAACGGCATATTTATTGCCGCTAACCAACCTATCGTCATTTACTGACGGGCTAGCACCCAAATATGACTCCTGTCTTGTTAAAGACAGGAGTCATGCCCATCACCCCAATAACCAGCACAGGGGACCAGTGTGCCCTGGGCAAGGCAACACCACCCAGTGCCAGGCAGGAGGGCCCATGTCAGGGGCCCCAATGGCACACCCAATATAAAAAGAAAATATACTTACCAATACTTACCCAGGATGGGGTTCCCCATCCTGTGATGTCCCTCTGGTGTGGGTTGGGGTGTTCCTGGGGCCTGAGGTGGGTATCTGTGGGCCCATTCCATGGTGTTTGGCTATGGAAATGGGTCCACATGTACCCTAATGCCTCGTCTGACCCAGGCATTATATAATAGTGCTAAGCAGGCTTAGCGCCATTATTTGGATTGACCTACTTTGTGCGTGTCATTTCTGTGCCAGGGTATGGATATGGCGGTAGGGGGTTAGCGTCATATTGTGGACGGGAACGCCTACCTTGCATCTAATTAGGTAGTTTGCTGCGTCAACAACATGGCGCTAACTCCAATATTTTAATGCTGGACGGGTCTAACGTCAAAATATAAATATGGAGTTAGCTCAGTGCTGTTTTAGCATCAATATTGATGCTGAAACAGCACAAGCAGAGTATAAATATGCACCTTAAATATGTGGCTTGCACATTTTGATTTGCTTTGATGTGCAAATCTTGGTGGATCTGAGAGTCCAGTAAGACACCAAGGGATTTTGTAAGGTGATCATTTTGAGGTAGATGCCTCTGTCATTTAGGTTCTTAATCCATTGTCTTGATAGTTCATTGTTTTGGGTAAGATGATAAAGAAATCAGATTTTTGGGACTTTTGCTCAAGTTTCATGCTATTCATCTAACATTGAATATCAAAGAGAAAGCTGATTAATCTTGAGAGGCAGTCATGGCTTTCCATGTGAATATACGTTTGTGAGTCTTCAGCATGTTGATAGAATGTTACCCGCTGTTTTTGATGTAGAGTTCCGAGAGGCTCTACATATGGATTAAAAAAGATGGAGGCAAGGATAGAGCTTTGGGGCCCTCCAAATAGTAACTGGGTAAGTTTAGAATGGGTGAGTTGCCTGTTCGGGCCTGCTGAAATCAATTTGAAAGGTAGAATTTGAACCAACTCAGAACAGGATAATCTTCAAGGATGGTTAATAGGGTGTTATGGTCAATTGTATCAAATGCTGAAGAGAGATCTACAAGGATGAATATAATTTTTCTCTAGATGGAAGAGTTCGAGGAAGTCATCCATTATGTTGGTAAGACTAGTTTCAGTCCTGTGGCCTGTTCAGGAACCTGACTGATATGTTTCCATAATTTGATTTTTGTTAATGTGCTAATTCAGTCATGAGGCTAACATTTTTCAAGTAACTTAGATAGAAAGGGAGGTCCGAATATTGGTCAGAAGATTTCAGTCTTTGAGGGAACAGCTCTTTTCTTATGTAAAAGAGGTCTTAGATTTCTAGTTTTAAGAGAGTCAGTCAAAGAACTACACTGCAAGGAAGTATTTATGCAGGTTAACCATACTGGTGAAATGGCATCTTTGAATTCCTTAGCCTTGAGAGTATGGCTAGGGTTGTCTTCATAGTGTGTTGGTCTATTTGAGAGATAATATTTTTCAAAGTTCTGCAGAGAGATCGGGTTGAAATTTATACAATGGATTCAAATGTTGTTGTAGTGAACGTTTGCATTGGTTCAGTAGTGGTAAGAGAAATGTAGATTTTTTACTGCAATTGGTGATCTTATTTATGAAGATGATTAATAAAATCTGGATTTGTCTGGTTGGTGTTAAGGGGTGGAAGGCAATTGTTTTAGTTTGTTAAAAAAGTCCTTTAAGCTGGTTCTTGACATTATTGATCTTGTTTCCAAGGTGGGCGTGACTGGCTCAATACAGCATGTTTTTTTTAATATCTTCGGCCACTTGTATACTGAGCAGATTTGAGAGAAACTGTAAGTTACATTGTCTGTTAAAATGGTTCCAGTTTGAAAAGCTAACAAATAGTAACACAATTTTTCAAAGAGATCCTATTTGCTAATAATTCACTGTCTACTATTGTATAGTTCATTTCAGCTGATGTTAACTTTATTGAGAAATATGCTACAGAATACAACTGTCCTATAACAGGGTTATGTTTCAGCAAAACAACTCCCATACCCATTTGGGATACATTTGCTTGTACTTGAAATTGTTGCGTTGTGTCAGAATTGAATACATTGGTGCTGAAACAAATTTGCTCTATTATGTTTGGAATGCCCGTTCTGCCCTTGTAGTCCACTTAAAATATTTTCTCTTCCTTAGAAGTTTTGCGATTGGAGCTACTGTGGAGGAAAAATAAACTATAAAGCTTCTGTGGAAAGTTGTGAAACCTAGGAAGCTCTGTATATCTTAAACTGATTTAAGTTCCTTCCAATGCATGATTTCTCACTCTTTTTGGGGGTTCTTATCAGTGTCAGGATTATGATAGTAAATGCTAGGAATTCGACTGTGGTCATGTGAAAATCACATTTTTCTAACCTGCGTAAAACTGATTTGCATCCAAATGTGGTAGTATTGCCTGAACATGTTAAATGTGTTCCTTCTCTGCACTTATTAGATTAGTATATCATCTAAATATATCACTGTGCACAATTCTAAGAAATCCTAGAGAACCCTGTTGATAAAATATTGGAAGGCTTTGGGAGTATTTAAAACACTGAACGGCATTACAAGATATTCAAATTTTGTTCATAACGTGGTTTTCCGTTTGGCAGCATTCAGGACACTTATCAAATGCTCTACTAAGATCCAATTTTGTGTAGAAAGTAGCCTTTTAGACTTTGTCCAGAAGAGTAGGAATCCAGGTCAGTGAGTATCTGTTTTTAGTAGAGACCTTATTGAGGGCTCAATAACTAGTGTATGCCCTAAGTTCCCCATTCTTTTGGGGAATGAAAAACAATGGTGAGGAGGCCAGTGACTGAGAGGGGTGAATGCATTCTATTTCCAAATGTTCATCTAGATAGTATTGTAAATGCTACTCTTTTTTACTCCATTTGTTTGTAGATTCTGCGGCACCATGACTATAAGACACTATTGCAATCTCAGAACCAGTATTGGGGTAAGAACCTCTTTTTGGCTTTATCAAACACATTTGCAAAGACTTGATAAGGAAGTGGAATAACATATTTTTTCTCTTTACCAAGCATTGAAGTGGTAACTCAAATTTTGTTATTGAAGACCAACATGTATTCTTATAGAATGAAGAATTAAAACCTAGTTGGCGGGCTGCCCAGATATATAACTGTAGCTTAAAGGTATTTCTAAACCTGCCACAGTTCTCAAATTGTGTGGGTGATCAAATAAGTATTCTTAGTTTTGGTCCTGTGAAAGTTCACTCTCACAAACAGTTCTGACTTTTCCTTCCAGTCTATTGTGACTGCTAGAGTCTTGGGATATGCAATGTCTATGAAGTTGTCAGTGGTACCTAAATCTAACAATATTGATATTGGACTCAATCTTCCAAAAGACAGAGTTAAGAAAGTAGAAACCTGAAAATGTTGGTAAGTGGTAGTGCAACACAACACTAGAAATGAGTTACGAAAGTGTGGTCTCATTCAAACCTGGGCAAATCATTGTGTACTAAGGCCACGATTGTTGGCTATGTTTTTGGCTTAGTGGGACATTCCTTTAAGAAGTGCTACTTTTCCCACAAATAAGGCATAATTTCTTAGTTCCTCTTCTTTCCCATTGCTCCTTGGTCAATGAACAACATATTCCACCAATTTGCATGTATCCACCTTCATCGCTTCCTTTTGGTGTTTTGTCTTGTACTCTCACTACTTTTTCTGTTCTTAAACATTCTGCTTGAGTTTAAACATAATAAGGTCAAGGTTAATAAGTAGGCCAGTCAACTACTCACAGGTTTCTGGTGCATCTACTACCTGTACTAATAAATCTGTCAGTTCATCCTTTAGGCCATGGTAAAACAAGGCCAATTTGCTTCTACTATTAACCAGTTACAGGATGTCAAGTAGGTCACAAGATCACAGTTGCTTAAGATTTAAAAGTGCTGTATCTACTGCTTTCACAAAGGTACGTTTGTTTTGGACAAGTTTCTTCATTTCATGTTTAAAGGATGCAAAACTGTGCAATAGTGGGTCATCTTGCTCCACCAAAGGTATCGAACATACGGCTGCTTGTTCTGCAAAATATGAACAAACACTGCCTTAGACTTGGGCCCTCATTATGACTTTGGCGGTATTTTTCCAAGACCATCAAAGCCGTGGGCGCCAGAAGACCACCAGTGCTGGGGGTCTTCTGTCCACCATATCACGAGTACTGAAGGATTTCTGCCACATTTTGGGTGGAAATCCTCCACAAGTCGTGCTGGCAGTCGGAGATGAATGGGTGGTTCCACTACCGGCCCTGCCCTGCCAAAAGGACTCCACCAGCCGTATTACAACCTGTTACACGGCCTGGCGGTGTCCTGATGGTGGGGCGCTGCTGGGGGTGGAAGCGCCTATTCCCGTTCCCTGCCAGATGACCTCCTCGCCAGACAAGGTAAGTCAGGCGTCTGACAGGGGGGGGTGGGAGGGTTTAGGGTGCTGTGTGTGAGTAAGTATTGTCTGAATGTGTGCATGTATGTGTGTATGCTTTTGTGTTTGGGTGTTTGTATGGGTGTGTGCAAGAGTGTGTATATGGTTGTGCGAATGTATGTGTGTATGCATGGTCGAATGCGTGTATTCATGTTGAAGTGAGTGAGTATATGAATGTTGAAGTGAGTGCATGTATGAATGCTGAAATGAGTGCATGTATGAATGTTGAAGTGAGTGCGTGTATGAATGTTGAAGTGTATGCATGTATGGATGCTTGTGAGCGTATGCGTTTATGGATGCTTGTGAGAGAATGCATGTATGTCAGTGTTGGTGAATGAGTGTATGTGAGGGGTGTGAATGAGTGTATGTGGGGTGCGTGTGGGTGTCTGTGTGCATTTGCTTGTATTCGGGGTACTAGAAGGGGGGTGGGTGGTGGTGCTGTACTAGAAGGGGGGTGGAGGATGGGGGCGCTATACTAGCAGGGGTGTGGGGGCACTGTTCTGGTGGGGCAGTGTGGGTTCTGGTATGGAAGGGAGGGTGGATTTATTGGGCTTGAAGGGGGGTGAAGGAGTCATCTTCCGGTGACAGGAAAGAAATTTCCTGTCACTGGTTGCCTTTCTGCCAGGGTTTTCGTGACGGTGCTAACACTGCGGAAACCCTGGTGGAAAACTGGCTCAAAATACTGCCGGCGGTCTTCATTGGCCCGCCGGGTCAGAGATGCTAATCTCCAGCCGGGTGGGTCCAACCACCCTGGCAGTACAGACGGGGATGTGGCAGGTTGGCACTCATAATGTGGCAGTCTTCACCGCCAGCCCGTCGGCGGTGAAACTGCCACTGTGGCCTTGGCGGTCAGAAGACCACCAGGGTCATAATGAGGGCCTTAATCTGGTATGTGAGTGAGAGTTGAGGTAAAAGTCAATGACAAAGCTGCCATGATCCATATAAGGGTAAAAGAGAAACAGGGCACTGGATGTCTCTTGGGTAAATATGTCCTGGTACCTGATTTAGTAGTAGGGCCAGAAGCCTATTTAGCAAGGACACATCAGGTAAATTAACTGGAGCACAGGCTACACATCAGTCTCAGAAGAAGACTGGGACCATTGGTGATTTGCACAGACCAGAGGAGGGTAGTAAGCAGATCAGGTCAGACTCTGAGGAGGCACGAGGCATGGTGCCAGTTGCCGTTGCTCCGGATGGAGAGGAGGATGACTAATTTGATTTAAACTAACATGATTTCCCATGGGGTTTTTAAGTCCCTACCACCATTGTTTTCGATAAGAGGGTGTTGCACTAGTAGTGATTGGCTATGTGTTGTACTGGACTTATTACAAAAGTGTAAGTTTCTGCAAAAGTGAAAGTTACTACAAAAGTGCAATTTGTGAATACCAAAAAGTAGTAACCTTACTCAAACGATGTAAACGTACTCATAAGTGCAGTTTGTGAATCAGCATTTCTGTGTTGTGGTGAGAGTATAATCCCTCAGAACAGTGGGATGGCACGGCACAAGATTGAGAATGGGATGCAGCTTCCACAGAGAGCGGACATGCATTGTCTGAATACCTGGAGCTGAAGGGAGGTTCTGAAGTGAGGGAGGATGAAGATCAGGCTACCCTTAGAAGTGTTATGAGGACCGTTCAGCAGGTAATTGCTGATTAGTCCTTCCTGCACACTGTTACGGTAGGGCAGAGGGGGTGAGTTAGCAAATTCCGTTCCTAAGGGTGAGGAAGTTTATAGGCAGGACCTGCTCAGGTCTTTCTCTGATTGCTACTCCAGAAAGGGTAATGAGAGCCAGGTGCTTCACACTTCATTATGCCCATGTTTTGGGATACTCCTGCCTGGGGGCCAGTGTCATCACTACTTGCCATGCCATCACCTTGAACAAATGCTGTGTACATAGCAGCCAAAAAATGACATTTGAAAGGGAACCACCCCAAACTAGTTCCAGCATGTTAGACAGTGGATCAACATCCCATCTGTAAAATGAGTAACAGCCAGTTTCCCAGACGTAAGGGGTTATCACTTGAGATCTGTACAACTTGCTGGAGAAGCTGTCAGCGTACCTAGCACCTGACTGCTTTATCAGAGACAGAAGATGAGTCACTGGCCCTGGAGCAGCTGAGACTGTTCAGGGCTAGAAACCCATCCAGAATAAAGTGACTTCTAATCAGGAGTGTGACCAGTGCTGACCCATGTGTCAAACTCCATGAAGCAACACAACCCACTAAGTACCAGCACGTTTTCAGGCATCTCCGCCATGATCGGTGGGACCAGATATGCCACTTGCGGGGTGTCTTAACAAAGACAAAATCACTGCCATAGTGGAGGGAGCCCCTTATAGCCTGGAGGCTGCACCTGCCAAAGATATACAAGCACTGGATCAGGCCTGCCATGGTGCTTTCTTCATTGACATGATCTGAGAAGCAGGGCTTCTAGTGAGGCTCAGCTTCATTAATAAAGATGCCTTTATGTGACTGAGAAGGGCACATCGCAACCACTCCAGCACTGAACCATGCCTGCATGAACTGGTAAAACCTAAGGCTGTTTTGAAAGACTTTCTTCTGCACTAGAACTGCACACTGAAAGAGGTAGCAAGTGCTGATACAAGATACAAACTGAACTGACCTTTAGGTCCCCACATTTAACAACTGCCAGCATAATCCATATAGTGAACATGCAACTGATTCAACCCTCACTCTACGTTTACCTGCATTACTAGATCACCGTAGAAGAGTGGGCGCTGCATGTGGAGTGCCAGAGTGCCATAGATGCGTTGAATGCCATCATTTAACTAGGACAATGTGGCTAGTGTGGGAAATGCAAGAAGGGGTTTTGGCCAGTAGTGTTGTAGAACACTTTAACTGATCCCTATTATGTTATTGTGTCTCTTGGTTGATGGTTGACTTCTGAGCTTTTGTCTGCTCGCCATTGCTATCCTAAGAGTAAAATGTGGCAATAGTGTACTTGGCCCAGGTTGCAGAACAATAGTAGAACAGACCCCAGGAAAACTTCAGCAAATGACTCCAAATACCCCGATTTTGGTCCAGTGGCACCTGCCTGTACTGGGGCACATTGACATGGGCTCCACACTGAATAACTAGATTTATTCATTTGGGAGTGTTTGAAAATGGTCCTCTCTGAAGGGTCACCCCCAAACTTTTTGCCTTCCCATCCTCTGTTTCTGACTTCATTTTATGGGCTTTAGGGCGCTGGGTACTTTACCACTGCTAACCAGTGCTAAAGTGCATGTGCTCTCTCTAAAACATGGGAACATTGGCTCATACCCAATTGGCATATTCAATTTACCTATACGTCCCTAGTAAAGTGCACTAGATGCACCCATGGCCTGTAAATTAAATGCTCTAGTGGGCCTGCAGCAGTGATTGTGCCACCCACATAAGTAGCCCCTTAACCATGTCTCAGGTCTGCCATTGCAAGGCCTGTGTGTACAGTTTCACTGCCACTTCGACTTGGCATTTTACACTACTTGCCAAGCCTTAAATTCCTCTTTTATTACATGTCACCCCTAAGATAGGCCCTAGGTAAGGCATAGGGCAGGGTGCTATGTAAGTAAAAGGGAGGACATGTAGTTATAAGGTTTACATGTCCTGGTCGTGAAAAACTCCCAAAATCATCTTTCACTGCAGTGAAACCTGCTCCAGCCAGCATTAGAAATTCCCTTATACTTTTGTAAGTGGTAACTTCTGATCTGAAAGGAATAGACCTGTCATGTTTCACGTAGTTGGAATGGTAGTGAGAAATCCTACTTAGTGTTGAAGCTGGTTTCTACATTACTATTTCAGAAATGCCACTTTTAGAAAGGAGGCATTTCTCTGCCCTTACTGCTCTCTGTGCCTTAACAGACTGTCTCCAGTCCACATCTGGTCTGTGCTGTTTGACAGCTCCCCTTGTGCATTCCACTCAAACAGCCATAAACATAGGACACTTAACTGCATCTGCATTCATCTGCATATTCATGGGTCTCCCTGGGCAGGAAGGGTGGAGGGGCTCTCTCTTACACTTCAAAGGTCAGTGGCCTGTCCTCACACAACCCCCCACAAGGCTCCTGGCAGACAGGGCTGGGGTGAAAGGGAAACCTGTGCACTTCAAAACCACTCTTTGACGTTTCCTCCGCTTTGAAGGCACTTTTGGGTGTATATATACTGGGTCTGTGACCCCACCAAATTAGACACTTCTGGACCTACAACTGGATTCTGTCAGAGGGACTGCCTGGCTGCCCAAAAGACTTATCTGGACTGCTTGGCTGGAAGGACTGCTGGCCTGCTTGTTGCCCTGCTGCCGGCTGACCCCTGACTCTGCTGGAAGGACTCTGCCTTCCTCCCCAAGTGTTCTCCAAGGGCTTGGATTGAGCTTGCTTCCTGTTCTGAGGTCTCAGGGCTGTGAAAGACTTGACCAAAGAGAAGAAAATCCATTGCGTCAGAAAATCAACGCAACACCTGAAAATTCAACGCAATGTCTACTTGATTGACACAGCGTCTGCCTTGCAGCTAAAAAATCACTGCATTGTCTGCCAGATGGACGCAGTGTCTGTTTCCTCTTCTCAACGCGCTCTGGATTTTCCATGCATTGTCCCTGGCCGTCAAAATATCCCTGAATTGCAGTGAGTAACCAAGGCTGCACTCCCAGAAACCAATGCATCACCTTGCAGCATGGAAAGAATCGACGCATCGCCTTGCTGTGCCAGAAAAATGGATGCATCACTTTACTTTTCAATGCATCTCCTCCTCTGCGGCTCATCTGCGTTGTTATTTTTGATGCATCCCAAGTACTGTTTTTTTAAAGGATACAAACTCTGATTCTTAAGGATTCAGGCTCATCTAAACCTTTAAAAGTGATATTTTGACTTGTGCATATTGGATGTTTGTCATTTTAATCTTATTTTATTCAGATAAACGTTATCTATTTTCCTAGACTGGTGTGGAGTTCTTTTTGTGGTGTTTTCACTGTGTTACTGTATGAGTTACTGCACAAATACTTTACACATTGCTTTCTAAGTTAAGCCTGCCTGCTCTGTGTAAGGCTACCCGAGAGTGACCACAGCATAATTTAACTTGTGTTGTGACTTACCCTGACTATGATTGGGGTCCCTACTTGGACAGGATGCATACCTCTGACCAATTTCTAACAGGGAGAAAAAACTCACTTTATATTTTGGATTATGACACACCATTTCAAAATGGTTTTAACATGCTGGACTTACAAATGCTGAATTGTTCTTTTGGGGTGTGGATCAGGAGTTTTCCAATGTGGCTTTTTCATTTCCATGTAGGCTTCAAATCTGAAGTCCAGCTCATGGAATGTTTTTGTATGGCATGTACTGTGTATTTTAAGGTTGAAACTGATATTTGTATGCAGCGCTGACTTTAGAGCAGTGCGACTGGCGCAGCCGCACTGGGTGCTGACCTGGTGAGTGGGGTGCTGACCTGGGGGTGGGGGTTGTGTTTAGCAATAACTTACGATTTAAAAACACCTGCTGCAGAGTTCCTTGTGCGTCTGCTTACAGGCAGCAATACAAATGTCAAGATAACTCTTGTGATTAATGTTCCTGCTAGACAGAGAGAGATCAGAGTTTTTGTCTAGTGGCAGTTTTGACTTGCCATAAAGTAGCACAGAGAGTAAATATGCCTGTTGCAAAGAATGCGTACTATGCAGATCGAAGCTCAGTATTTTATGTGGATAGCTGAGTGGATCGCTGCATTTGTGACAGATATTCTTTTGTTACTGTATTCATTAGGTACAGCCCTGTATAGAACAGTGACTGTTAATGAACTGACATCAAAGAGCTGCATGTAAACTGCATAAAGTAGGTTAGGACATTAAGGGCCTTGTTGTGAGGTTGGCGGGATGACCGCCGGCCTGCCAACCCAGTGGAGAGGAGACTGCTGCAGAGCAGGCGGTCTCTCCCCGGGCCCATTACAAGGTTTCCAGTGGGCTGACTGGTGGAAACCTCACAAATCTGAGGTTTCCGTCGGTCAGCCCAGTGGCACCCATGCTATGGCATTGGCCTCAACTCCTGATGGAACCAAGGCCTGTAGCAGACATTGTGCATTCCAAAGGTGCTGGACAGGGGGGCCCCTGCATTGCTCACAACATTGTCGCGGGCAGTGCAGGACCCCACCTCCTCAATCAATCAATGCTTGTAAAGCGTGACTACTCACCCGTGAGGGTCTCAAGGCACTGGGGGAAGGGCCTCATCGGAAGAGCCACCAGGGTTCCTGGCGCTGGGCGCGGTCCAGGCGTGGACGGGCGCAGACGGGCTTGCCTTCGGTGCGCCAGCGGTGCAGCCGCGCTACGGCTGCCATTAAGTAGGGGAGAGGGCGGGGGAGCGGACAGCTGGGAGGTGGAAGTGCGGAAAATGTGCTTCGCTGGGGGAGGGGTACCGAGGAGAGAGGGGAGAGGGGAGAAATGAAAAAGAAATAGAGAAAAACAAGGGATGATAGAAGAAAAAGGCAGAAAGCGCAAGAGTGAAAGAAAAGAAAAGAAAAGGAAATGCTTACTGTGATGGCCTCTAGACCACCAGGGATGAGGCACAGGGACGAGCCTACAGGTGGAAGAGGGCCTCAAACTGGGGGTCAGGAGACTCCCAGTTCATCCCAGCAAAGGCAGCAGCAGCAGCCAGAGGAGCTGGGAAGGGCAGAAGACACTGACTAGGGGCCCCCTGTGGCCCCTAGCACTGGCTTTCTGCCAGTCTTTTAAAAGGCAGGGCCCCTGCAATGAAAAGGCTGGTGGAAAGTGGAGTCGTGATTAGCACGGCGGTGTTGCTTTAAGCACCACCGTGGCTGAGCAGACTCTGACCGCTGTCACCCCATAGGGAGCTACGTTCCTGGTGGTGATGGCGGTTCCCCAGCATTTCAACCACCAGGGTTGTAATTAGGTGGTCAGACCACCTGGTGTGCGGCGGTGCGACCACCACTGCCATTCTGGTGGTCATGAAACTGCCAGACTAATAATTAGCCCCTACGTTTTCTCATTCCTCATGTTCCTAAAAAGGGTTCGTATGGTTATGCATACATTCTTAATAGTAAAGCCAGCCTTTACCTGTGCTTTAAACAAATTAAATGCATGTGATAGCGGGATATGTAAGAGTGTGGAGATATGGGACATTTTGCCCAGTGGTTAGTGAGGGAATCCGACAAAGAATTAATGATGTTGGTGCACTGGGGTCCACCAGCGCTAAAGCTGGCCCTGTTTGGAAGTCACCTATCCCATTTTCAGATAGTCTATAACAGTGGTTTCCAACCTTTTGACTTCTGTGGGCACCCACTTTATCATTACAGGAACCCGGGGACCCCCCACTGAATCCATATTGGAATCCGTGACCTCCCGGTGAGTCATTACTGAAAGCTAGGGACCTAATCTGTTAATATTATTTAATTTTCTAAGCAGTCGCAGACCCCCTGTGGAGGCTTCACAGACCCACAGGGGTCCCCGGACCACAGGTTGGGAACCACTGGTCTATAAACATGGAGTTTTTTAATGCAAGTTTCAGGGATCGCCCTAGGTGAAACAGAACTGTAAACAATGAGGTTTGTTTCGGTTACCAAAACACCTCAATCTAGGAGGCGGAGAGCGGATGCGTGGCGTCCTTGCTGTTTCGGGAACAGGATGAGTGCCATCACTGCCCGGCTGTAACTGATTAATGGAAGGGATCCATAACATAATGAGTTCCAAGTGCCAACGTGAGTAGTGACAGAGGTTCCAGTAACAAAGAAAAAAATTAGAATTGTATGTTTATTGTGAGTCATGAGTAAGTGAAGCTCACTCTTGTGGATTGCAGAGTTTTTTTTATCATGATTGATTGAGGGAATGTTCTGCCGAGAACTCAAATATTGAAAATATGATTATTTTAGTTCAGCGTGAACAATGGATTTATACTATTGAGGCAGAAAACTTTTTTTGAAAAACGATTGAGAATTTTGAGGTGTAGAGAGTATTTGGCGTCACTAGGAAGGCATTTCTGGTATCTGTAGAAAAAACTTGGAGTCCCGCCCTGTGAAGGCTCGTACCAGATACAATTTTCGTTTATTATGGTGTATATTGTGCGGCCCGATGACTCTCACAGACAGAAATATTCTGCATATTCCATGACTTATGAAATAATTGTTAAATTGACATGTTTCACATTGCAACGTTCTGATTATTCATTACTGTTTAAAAACAGAGAAGTCTACTTTTTAAACATTATACAGCACTGAATACGTGATACTGTAGTCACAAAACATGTCAGTTGTAGTTGTTTGATATTATGGATGAAATAAAGAAATAATAACTGGAAAAGGTGCCTTTGACCACGGTAGATTGAAATGCTTTTTTGATGATCTGTGACTTACCTTCTGAGCTCGCACACCCTCCAAGGTTACACTGCAAACTCATTAACGCTATGATCAGTCCAGGGAATGAACGGATGGATTCCGCTTTCTGTCTTTTGAGTACACGCTGTACATGGGCATCAGAACGTAAACTTGCAAACTACATTTCCCATAAAGCCACATAACTCTCAAATCTATAGAACGGCCATTTTGAAGATATTAAAGACACTCCAGACCATCCTTGCAAGGACCCTGTTACCCGACTTTGTGAAATACATTTTGAAAGCAAGTTTGAAGTCAAAGTTAAAAACAGAAACATATTCCAAATAGCTCAGACATATTTTGGAAACAAACATCAAGTTTAAAGTTTTGTTTTAGAGATAAACTTGGATGAAAATAGGCTCATATTTGTTGTTGCTCACTAGGGTACTAAGCTAGGTGTAGAGAGTGTTAGGAGAGCCACTCGGGCTCTCCTCTAAAATGTTACGTGCTCTGCGTGTCCAGGAGGGGCGCAGAGCACGAGTATAAATAAAGTCGGAACTGCGATGACGCAGTTCCTCGTGTGCTCGTGAGCAAGCACGGTGTCCCGTCTCATTATTGAATGGCCACAGGCCAACATTACATTGGCGACGAGTCGGGATTTATTTTTCTTTCTGTTCCCGTTCCCCTTCCTTCGGTGTATGCCATGCGTCGGGTGCCAGCGGGTACTCGAAAAAAACAAACAGTAAAGCGGAGAAGGCGCTCTCCATGGCGCGAACTCACCGTGTGAAGAACGGCATCGGAGGCGGTGTTTCGCCTCGAGGAGGAGGGCGGTGTTCGCCTCGAGGAGGAGGGCGGTCGAGAGAGCGGCGCGATCGCTGCTCCGGGCTCTAGAAGCCCTCCGGATTGAGGAGCTCGCGGCCCGGCTTCCCGGCTCCCTGCTGGGGCAAGATAAAGAGGTGAGCCACGCCCTTCCCCCAGAGGAATTGGCCTGGGGAGCGGAGCGCTCTCACCGTGAGGCGTTCTGTTGCTGAGCAACAGCAACAGTGTAACGCCGGTGGGGAGCACAAAGCTTCATTGAAGAGCAGAGTGAAGGGGCGTGTCCCTTCACATGGAAAAGCAAAGGTCGTGTGTGCCTGGGGCTCCAATGAAGAGCCAGTGAAAAAAAAAAAAAGGAAAAGCACAGAAACAAAAAACAAAAAAAAATAAAAATATAAAAGGATCAAATCTCAATTAACCCCTTAGCTGCTGGGCCTTTCCCCCCCCCAGTGCTGAGCCCTTTTTTGGCTATTTGGGGTAGTTCGCGCTTAGGGCTTCATAACTTTTTGTCCACATAAGCTAACCACGCCAAATTTGCGTCCTTTTTTTCCAACATCCTAGGGATTCTAATGGTACCCAGAGTTGGTGGTTTCCCCTGGAGGAGACCAAGAAAATAGCCAAAATACAGTGAAAATTTTGTTTTTTCCAAAAAAATGGGAAAAAAGGGCTGCCGAAGAAGGCTTGTGGTTTTTTCCCTGAAAATGCCATCAACCAAGGGTTTCTGGTGCTGAAATCACTATCTTCCCACCTTTCAGGAACGGGCAGACTTGAATCAGAAAACCGAATTTTTCAACACAAATTTGGCATTTTACTGGGACATACCCCATTTCTACTATATTTGGTGCTTTCAGCCTCCTTCCAGTTAGTGACAGGAATGGGTGTGAAACCAATGCTGGATCCCGGAATGCTAAACATTTCTGAAAACTAGACAAAATTCTGAATTCAGCAAGGGGTCATTTGTGTAGATCCTACAAGGTTTTCCTACAGAAAATAACAGCTGAAATAAAAAAATATTGAAATTGAGCTGAAAACAACAGCCATTTTTCTTTATGTTTTACTCTGTAACTTTTTCCTGCGATGTCAGATTTCTGAAAGCAATATACCGTTTTGTCTGCTGGACTCTTCTGGTTGCGGGGATATAAAGGGCTTGTAGGTTCATCAAGAACCCTAGGTACCCAGAGCCAATAAATAAGCTGCACCCTGCAGTTGGTTTTCATTCTATACTGGGTATACAGCAATTCATTTGCTGAAATATGAAGAGTGAAAAAGAGGTATCAAGAAAACCTTTGCATTTCCAAAATGGGATCAAGATAAGGTTTTGAGGAGCAGTGGTTATTTGCACATCGCTGAATTCCGAGGTGCCCATACTAGCATGTGAATTGCAGGGCATTTCTCAAATAGACGTCTTTTTTACACACTCTCTTATATTTGGAAGGAAAAAATGTAGAGAAAGATAAGGGGCAATAACACTTGTTTTGCTATTCTGTGTTCCCCCAAGTCTCCCGATAAAAATGATACCTCACTTGTGTGGGTAGGCCTAGTGCCCGCGACAGAAAATGCCCCAAAACACAACATGGACACATCCTATTTTTTTTATAGAAAACACAGCTGTTTTTTCCAAAGTGCCTACCTGTAGATTTTGGCCTCTAGCTCAGCCGGCACATAGGGAAACCTACCAAACCTGTGCATTTCTGAAAACTAGAGACCTAGGGGAATCCAAGGAGGGGTGACTTGCGGGGCTCGGACCAGGTTCTGTTACCCAGAATCCTTTGCAAACCTCAAAAAGTGGCTAAAAAAACAAGTTTTCCTCACATTTCGGTGACAGAAAGTTCTGGAATCTGAGAGGAGCCACAAATTTCCTTCCACCCGGCGTTCCCCCAAGTCTCCCGATAAAAATGATACCTCACTTGTGTGGGTAGGCCTAGCGCCCGCGACAGGAAACGCCCCAAAGCGCAACGTGGACACATCAAAATTTTTGGAAGAAAACAGAGGTGTTTTTTGAGAAGTGCCTACCTGTAGATTTTGGCCTCTAGCTCAGCCGGCACCTAGGGAAACCTACCAAACCTGTGCATTTCTGAAAACTAGAGACCTAGGGCAATCCAAGGAGGGGTGACTCGCGGGGCTCGGACCAGGTTCTGTTACCCAGAATCCTTTGCAAACCTCAAAAAGTGGCTAAAAAAACAAGTTTTCCTCAGATTTCGGTGACAGAAAGTTCTGGAATCTGAGAGGAGCCACAAATTTCCTTCCACCCGGCGTTCCCCCAAGTCTCCCGATAAAAATGATACCTCACTTGTGTGGGTAGGCCTAGCGCCCGCGACAGGAAACGCCCCAAAGCGCAACGTGGACACATCAACATTTTTGGAAGAAAACAGAGGTGTTTTTTGAGAAGTGCCTACCTGTAGATTTTGGCCTCTAGCTCAGCCGGCACCTAGGGAAACCTACCAAACCTGTGCATTTCTGAAAACTAGAGACCTAGGGCAATCCAAGGAGGGGTGACTCGCGGGGCTCGGACCAGGTTCTGTTACCCAGAATCCTTTGCAAACCTCAAAAAGTGGCTAAAAAAACAAGTTTTCCTCAGATTTCGGTGACAGAAAGTTCTGGAATCTGAGAGGAGCCACAAATTTCCTTCCACCCGGCGTTCCCCCAAGTCTCCCGATAAAAATGATACCTCACTTGTGTGGGTAGGCCTAGCGCCCGCGACAGGAAACACCCCAAAGCGCAACGTGGACACATCAAAATTTTTGGAAGAAAACAGAGGTGTTTTTTGAGAAGTGCCTACCTGTAGATTTTGGCCTCTAGCTCAGCCGGCACCTAGGGAAACCTACCAAACCTGTGCATTTCTGAAAACTAGAGACCTAGGGCAATCCAAGGAGGGGTGACTCGCGGGGCTCGGACCAGGTTCTGTTACCCAGAATCCTTTGCAAACCTCAAAAAGTGGCTAAAAAAACAAGTTTTCCTCAGATTTCGGTGACAGAAAGTTCTGGAATCTGAGAGGAGCCACAAATTTCCTTCCACCCGGCGTTCCCCCAAGTCTCCCGATAAAAATGATACCTCACTTGTGTGGGTAGGCCTAGCGCCCGCGACAGGAAACGCCCCAAAGCGCAACGTGGACACATCCAAATTTTTGGAAGAAAACAGAGGTGTTTTTTGAGAAGTGCCTACCTGTAGATTTTGGCCTCTAGCTCAGCCGGCACATAGGGAAACCTACCAAACCTGTGCATTTCTGAAAACTAGAGACCTAGGGGAATCCAAGGAGGGGTGACTTGCGGGGCTCGGACCAGGTTCTGTTACCCAGAATCCTTTGCAAACCTCAAAAAGTGGCCAAAAAAACAAGTTTTCCTCACATTTCGGTGACAGAAAGTTCTGGAATCTGAGAGGAGCCACAAATTTCCTTCCACCCGGCGTTCCCCTAAGTCTCCCGATAAAAATGATACCTCACTTGTGTGGGTAGGCCTAGCGCCCGCGACAGGAAATGCCCCAAAACAGAACATGGACACATCACATTTTTTCATAGAAAACAGTGCCTACCTGTGGATTTTGGCCTCTAGCTCAGCCGGCACCTGGGGAAACCTAGCAAACCAGCACATTTTTGTAAACTAGAAACCCAGGGGAATCCAAGATGAGGTGACTTGTGGGGCTCGGACCAGGTTCTGTTACCCAGAATCCTTTGCAAACCTCAAAATGTGGCTAAAATACCACGTTTTCCACACATTTCGGTGACAGAAAGTTCTGGAATCTGAGGGGAGCCACAAATTTCCTTCCACCCAGCGTTCCCCCAAGTCTCCCGATAAATATGATACCTCACTTGTGTGGTTAGGCCTGGTGCCTGCGACAGGAATAGATCACACAACGGTCAATGTTGGTCCTTACGTGAGGCAGCTGTTGACCCTGGGGTGATCCATTCCTGACACAGGCACTAGGTGTAGGCACTCAAGTGGGGTAGTGTTTTTATCAGGACAGGTGAGGAGTCACTGGGTGGTAGGAATGTTGTGGATCCCAGCATATTCCTGTAGTTTGTGTGACAGAAATGCGAGAAAAATAGAGTTTTTTCTCAACATTTCAGCTTTGCAGGGTATTCTGGGTAAGAAAACTTTGGGGAATCCAGACAAGTCACACCTCTGTGGACTCCCCCGAATGTCTAGTTTCCAGAAATGTTTGGGTTTAGTGTGTTTCTCTATATGGCCGCCGAATCCAGGACCAAAAACACAGGTGCCTGCCTTACAAAACCAGTTTGTTTTGCCATAGACAATTTTGATGTCTCCACAATATGATTTGGGTGGTGGAATTTGGGGCTGAACTAAATTGGTGAGCTCCCAAGAGAGAACTCTCTCTCTGCTTGCCGCCGCATTCACCTGCTCTCTGGGTTGGCCTAACCCACTATTACCCAGTTGCACGAACAGCTTGCGAAGGGACAGCAGGACTGTCCTCATCACCTCCCTCATAATGTACTGGAAGAGGAGTTTTCGAATGGGACTCCTCTGACTGAAAAATCACTCCCAGAGTCTGCGCCATTGTCCTATCCCTCAGATGCTGTCTCAGTATCTGATGTCTCAGTCTCTGATCCTATGTCAGAGCGGTCCTCTATAACCCGAGTGCAGGCAGCAGTCATCCATCAAGATGCCATCTCTGCTATTGGCTAAACTGTTGCTCTAAAACACTAGCCTACGTAGACAGTCACAAAATCGATGGTGTGTGTGAGATACGTGCAACAGTAGAGGCCACCTTACCTGCGCTTCTTCCCTCAATCAGCACGTACTTTCAAGACACTCAAAAAACACCTTGTCACATACCATTCGTCACAGTCTTTAGCACCTCCTGCGCCCAGTCCAACAATCATTATTGGTGCTCCCACTCCCTCCTCCTCGGATTCCCTCATTACCACCCAGCAAAAGTGCCCTTCATCTCTCCATAGACTTTACTAATGTACTCAGCTATTTACATAAAATACAGATGTGCTCTTTGCAGTAGGCATATAAACCTTCTGCGCTTCTTTATGGCACTAAAACTGCCACTAGACAAGTCGGACCCTTTTCCCCCCAGGGAAACCACACACATATTGACAAAAGTGATGTATATATGACAGCCAACCACCTGAAACTCAACTCAAGCAAAACCGAAATAATCCTCTTTGGCCCTCACCAAAAAAACCTGGGACCCCCCATGGTGGCCCACCACGCTAGGCCCTGCACCCACCCCCGCCAACTACGCACGCAACCTCAGTATCATCCTAGACTCCTCCCTCTCTATGACCCAACAAATCAACGCTCTTACCTCCTCATGCTTCAACAAACTCCGTATACTGAAAAACATTAAAATGGATCCCCACAGAGACCAGAAAAACTGTCACTCACGCACTCATCAGCAGCAGGCTTGATTACAGAAACGCCCTCTACGCCGGCACCACTCTAAAACTCAAGTGCAAACTACACGCATCCAGAACTCAGCAGCACGACTCATCCTCGACCTCCACCGACACGAACACATCTCTCCACACCTCAAATCCCTCCACTGGCTCCCCATTGACAAAAGGATCACCTTCAAGATCCTCATCCTCACCCACAAATCACTCCACAACACAGGCCCTGCCTACCTCAACGAGAGTCACCTTCCACACCCCCACACGAAACGTCCGTTCAGCTGACCTCTCTCTCGCCTCTGACCCCCGCATCAAACACACCACCACCGGGGGCAGATCCTTCTCCTACATTGCACCCAAAACATGGAACGCACTCACAACTCACATTCGCAAGACCCAAAACCTACTTCTTTTCAGGAAGGGCCTCAAAACCTGGCTTTTTGAACAGTGAACCTCCTAGCCCCTTTCCCTCCCCCCCCGTCCCCCCCCCCAGCGCCTTGAGACCCTCACAGGTGAGTAGCGCGCTTTATAAATCTCTTTGATACAGATCTACCTATATATATATATATAAATATATATCTACATAGATATATCTATAGATATATCCATGTACCTAGATATATCTATCTACATAGATATATATATATAGATATATACATATATTTTTTTTTAGTTGTTGTATGGTTTCCTTGGGGGCCAAAATGGCCCCCAGGGAAACCCTACAACATCTAAAAAAAAAATTGCCCCCACAGGGGGTCACCCTGCCCACGGGCGACCCCCTGTCATTTCATTTTTTTAAATTTTTTTATTTAAAAAAAAAAAAAAAAAAAAATCCCCTGGGGGGGGGGGGGGGGGGGCGCGATTGCGCCCCCCCCCCCCTCCCCAGGGGGCACCTACCTTTTTATTTTTTTAGGAAAATTATGCCGGGGGGGGGGCGGCCCGTTTTCCGGGGGGGGGCTGCCCCCCAAAAGTGAAATCCCTGGTGTCTAGTGGGGTTTCCTGGCCCCCGATCGCAGCTGTGCTGCGATCGGGGGCCAGGAAACCGTTTCAGAAGGCCTCATAAGAAAGGGGAGACTCTCCCCTTTCTTACGAGGCCTTCTGAAACTGTTTCTGGCCCCCGATCGCAGCTGTGCTGCGATCGGGGGCCAGAAACAGTTTCAGAAGGCCTCGTAAGAAAGGGGAGAGTCTCCCCTTTCTTACGAGGCCTTTTCAAAATGTTTCCTGACCCCCCCGATCGCAGCTGTGCTGCGATCGGGGGAGCCAGGAAACCTGAAAGTGTTTCCTGGCCCCCGATCGCAGCACAGCTGTGACCGGGGGCCAGGAAACACTTTCAGGAAGGCCTCGTAAGAAAGGGGAGTGTCTGTGCTGTGCTGCGATCGGGGGCCAGGAAACACTTTCAGGAAGGCCTCGTAAGAAAGGGGAGACTCTCCCCTTTCTTACGAGGCCTTCCCGAACGTGAAAAAGGCCGTTTTCCCCATGAAAGCAGGAAGCGGCCGCAAGGCTGCTTCCTGCTTTCATGGGGAAAACACCTTTGCAACGTCAGCGCGCCTCGCGGCGCGCTGACGTCACAAAGGGGCGGGTGGGGGGCGGGGGGAGACACAGTAGCTTCCGTGTCTCCCGGGGGGGGGAAAAAAATAAAAAATAAATCCTCGGGTGCGACGCACCCGAGGATTTATTAATGCCCTTCCTGGTGTTGGCCACTGGTCGTGACCCGCACCAGGGAGGGTGTGTGGGCGTCGGCCACTGGCCGACGCCCGCATTTAACAGGTTAAGAGCCAGAAAAAAAAGTATATAAATAAAAGGAAAAAAAAGGGGAAACAAGGAAACAAAAGGAGAAAAATATAAAAGGAAAAAGACTGTAATAAACGAGTGCATCAAGAAAATAAATAAACACAAGAAAAAAAAAACTTTCATCTCTGACACTAGTGCATTGGGAGTGTGTGAACATTAGTGCTCCTCAGCAAGAAAATGCAAACGCGCCACCACCACACCCACCTGGTAATCCCCTGCTCCCAGCGCCGGTAAATAATAGTGTTCATTCTTCAGTCACATCGCTACCTCCATTCAGCCAACTAATTGATCCGGCCACTGCTGCGCCAAGATGGCGCCTATGGATAAATCAACTAGACAACTACTTTTGTGCTACTAGAGAAACGGATGGAGCAGTACGAAGGTCTTTAATGTTGTTGATGGGCGGAGATGAACTACAAGAGCTGTTTGATTCCCTCCCAGACACAGGGGATAAATCTGACTTTGATGCGGCTGTAACAGCTTTAAATAGACATTTTGATCGTCAACTCAACTCTTACTATGAACGTTTCAAACTTAGACAGGCGCAACAAACGGAAGTTGAGTCAATGGACATGTTTTACGCCAGGTTAAGGAAGTTAGCGAGTACGTGCACGGGACTCAACCAGCAAGAAGAGATCCGGGCTCAGATTATTCATGGCTGCAGGTCCAACGCCTTGAGAAAACGTATTCTTCGACAGCAAGGGATGTCCCTTGACGAAATTCTAATCCTTGCACGGTCCCATGAACTGTCTGCGGTGCGGGCAGATGCAATGGCGGCTGTGAGAGGTCAATCGTTGGCTGCAGCGTTGTCTACCCGTTCAGTCCAAGTGAAAGAGGAGCAGGTAGATGTTGTTCAGACGCGCCCGGCAATGCTGCGCAGGCCAAATCTTGCCAGACCTGGTGAACGTGTTTGCGGGAGCTGTGGCTATGAACAGAGGTAACATGGGGTGTCCGGCGAAAGGACAGTCTTGCAACCGTTGTGGCAAAGCAAACCATTTTGCAAAAGTGTGCAGGTCGAGGAAGAATAAGCCAGGGGATCAAAAGGGAAAAGATGCCAATGTCCGGTGTGTATCCAAGATTGCTGAGGAGGTAAGAGACCATGCAACGTCAGGTAGCCCCGTTTTGGAGGAAGATGAGGAAGAGGACATTTTTGTAATCTCATTCGCGAGTGGGAGGCAACAAAAAAAGAGACCACCTCCCATGAGTGATGTACAAGTTAATGGCACGCTGACGTCAGTACTAATTGACACCAGAGCCTCAGTCAACGTCATGGATGAGACCCTCTATCAGCAGTTAACACCCATACCACCACTTATCCCGACTGCGACACGGATATACAACTATGGTGGACGAGAGCCTCTGCCTCTAAAAGGAACTGTGGAAGTGTCAGTGACCAGTGGAGATCGGTTAGCAAATGCAAAGTTCTATGTGGTAGCAGGAGATAGAGGCACGTTGTTGGGGTGTCATACTGCCGAAGACTTAGAGCTGGTATTCTTTGCACGTCAGGTATATGACTCTCAGGGAGAACGTCTCCTTAGTGAATTTCCGCAACTGTTTGAGGGGTTAGGGCAAGCGTGTCAAGCTTCATATAGACCCGAACATTGTCCCTGTGGCTCTGAGGCATCGTCGGGTGCCTTTCCACTTACGGCCTGCTGTAGAAAAAGAGCTACAACTGCTAGAAGATCAAGGAGCCATTGAAAAGGCTGGATGGGCCTACGCCCTGGGTCTCACCGTTGGTGATAGCGCCGAAACCTAAGCAACCTGGAGCTATTCGTCTCTGTGTGGACATGCGCTTACCCAATAAAGCCATTCGAAGGGAGAGACATATTACGCCCACTATGGATGACATCATTGCGGATCTGAATGGGGCGCAGTGGTTCTCAAAACTCGATCTGAACGCTGGATATCATCAGCTGGAGTTAGATCCGGAGAGCAGGAACATCACCACCTTCTCGACGCACGTGGGGCTAAGGAGATATAAGAGGCTGAGTTTTGGGATGTCCTCAGCTGCCGAGGTATTCCAAAATGCTATCAGAGAGACTTTATCTGGATTACAGGGGGTAATCAACTTGAGCAATGACATCCTGATACACTCGAGGACAAGGGAAGAACATCATTGTCATCTCAGGGCGACGTTAAAGAGACTAGTGGAAGCGGGACTGACTCTTCACAAAAAGAAGTGTGCATTTTATCAAACGTCAGTAGAATTTTTTGGTTACATCTTTTCAAAAGATGGTTTACAGGTGGATCCTCGTAAGGCTGAAGCGATTCGTCAAGCCCCAACTCCTCAAAATCCCACGGAACTCCGTAGCTTCTTAGGGATGGCCACATATTGTGGGAGGTTCATACCACAGCTTGCCACCATGTCAGAGCCTCTTCGACAACTCACTAAAGGACAACGCCGGTGGGAGTGGACTCCTGACGCTCACAAGGCATTCGAGGACATTAAGGCAGCACTGTTGGATAGGTCAACTATGGCTTATTTTCACCCGGGGAGACGGACAGAAGTGGTGGTGGATGCGAGCCCTGTGGGGCTTGGAGCTGTCCTCCTTCAAGAGAGAAGACATCAAGGCCCGTATTTATACTTTTTTTGCTCAGCATTTGCGTCGTTTTTTGACGCAAAAACGGCGCAAACTTGCAAAATACCATTGTATTTTGTAGGTTTGCGCCGTTTTGCATCAAAAAGCATCGCAAATGCGGCGCTAAAAAAAGTATAAATACGGCCTCAAGAGTGGATTCCTGCTGCCTATGCCAGACGGGCTTTATCGGCGGTTGAAACACAATATGCGCAGATTGAGCGCGAAGCTCTCGCGATTCGGTGGGCATGCTGGCATTTTCATCTGTATCTGTATGGACATGAGTTTCAAGTAGTAACTGATCACAAGCCTTTAGTCTCTTTGTTTGCGGGTAGGCCACGTCTCGCCCATCCGAGGATTGAACGATGGACAGTTCTACTTCAGCCTTATCGGTTTACTGTAATTTATCGACCTGGGGCAAACAATCCGGCAGATTATCTGTCTCGTCATCCGTCACCTCAGGTACTGGATTCTCACCAAGAACAAGATGAAGAGAGCACTGTGGTTTTTGTCAGCATGGTCATGCAGTCGGCATGTCCCAAAGCCATTCTCATAACTGACATTGTGAACGCCACCAAGGATGATGCTGTACTGAGTCAGGTAAAGGAGGCGTTAAATTATAAGAAATGGAAACACTTTCTAGAAAAGACAAAGGCAGCCAATTCAGACCAGAGGATGGCCATGCAAGGCATGTGGAAGGTGCGTGATGAGTTGTCTACAGATAATGCCGGACTGGTCCTGAGGGGAAGAAGAATTGTACTTCCTCAATGTCTGTGGTCTACGGTGATCAAATTGGCTCATCAAGGGCATCAAGGTGCGGCCAAAACAAAAGCCAGATTACGTGCCAAAGTGTGGTTCCCCGGGATGGATGGCCAAGTTGATGAAATGGTGGGGAAGTGTCATTCATGTATCATCACATCGGTGGAACTGCCAAGTTGCCCGGTGGTGACTGAACCAGCCACTTTGAAACCATGGTCAAAGGTGAGCATGGATTTTGGGAGCTTTCCGGATGGAAGACTGACTGTCGTCATAATGGATTCATATACCAAATTCCCTGTGGTTGAGGTCATTGCGTCAACGGCATTTGAAAATGTTCGGCCAGTTCTTCAGAAGACTTTTGCATTGTTTGGGTTGCCCGATGAGATCCGGACAGACAATGGGCCTCCATTCCAGGGGCAAGAATTTTGTTCGTATCTTGATGGGTTGGCTATACGGCATCGCAAGATCATGCCATATTGGCCTCAGGCGAATGGTGATGTTGAAAGGTTTATGCGAACTTTAAATAGGGCTCTCAGGATTGGAGTTGAGCAAAGGGAGGAAAGTGAGCAGTGCCTACAACAATTTTTGAGTGCATAAAGTCAAACACCTCATAGCACCACTGGGTGTGCACCCTCCGTTTTGATGTTTAAGGTGTCTCCACGTGACTGTATCCCAGCCGGTCCAAGGTGGAAGCCGCCTGTGTTGGACGTGAAGGCCACTCAGAGACGACGGGAAATCACCAATCAGAAAGCGAGTGGAAAACGAAGAGCAAAATATCGAGACTTTCGGGAAGGTGATAGAGTGGTAGTGAAAAATAGGAGAGGAGGAGGAAAATTCCAGACGGCATTTGAACCTGAAGTCTGGGAAGTTATAGGAGTAAAAGGCGCCATGATAACAGCGGCAAGAGGAAGACGGAGAGTCACACGTAATGTGTCACATTTTCGTAGAGCTGGTGTCGTTGTCCCTACTGAAGAAGAAAGTGAGATGGAGGATGCCATAAGTGGCTCGCCGAGTAGACCTGGAGAGACTGTGAGTGTCCCGGGGCCAGTGTTGGGTGAGCAGGCCATCCTGTGTGATGTTCCTGGGCATGGGGGTTTACGAGCCAGGAATGCACGGTACGACTTACGCCCCAATCCTGCCCCCAGCACCCAGCTGAAAGACTTCGTCTGTAAAGCAGGCTGTGAGTGAACTGGGTTTTTTATTAACAGTTTTCCGTGAATGAACATTGATGGCAGCTGATATCTATGGTATGAAGAAGTATCCTGTGGTCAAAGTGAACAATGGTATCGTATGTGACATTCGGTTTTCATCGAGTTTGTTTTATTTAGTTCTGTTTGTTCCTTCTCTTATTTTCCCTAGCACCTTCACCCCTGTCGGGGTTTGGAGGGCCACGTTTGTTTGGATAATGTAAGTTTACAAAGCAATTCTTATCTGTGTGAAGTAAAACATGGGAGGGATGTAGAGAGTGTTAGGAGAGCCACTCGTGCTCTCCTCTAAAATGTTACGTGCTCTGCGTGTCCAGGAGGGGCGCAGAGCACGAGTATAAATAAAGTCGGAACTGCGATGACGCAGTTCCTCGTGTGCTCGTGAGCAAGCACGGTGTCCCGTCTCATTATTGAATGGACACAGGCCAACATTACACTAGGTAAGGAAATTATTTTCATAAACATTTAGACTGTTGATAAGTTCGTGATGTATGCACTGTATTTGAGGTACTGATTTTTGCTTAGGGAAATGGTTCATTGGTATCAGTGTGAACTATATCACAATGAATGTTTATTTACATTACACTTTAAGAAGGAACCATAAAAGTATATCAGAACCAGAAAATATGTACTCACAGAAACAGAAGTTAGTTGCTTTACCAGCTAAGGAAGTAAACATATGCAAACACTAAAGCAATATCATTTTAACTTCTTTGAATATCAGAGTTCTATGAGAATTCCAGAGAGTCTGTAAAGATAGTACAAAGATACATATTTTATTACACCAATTGTTAGATACGTGTATAGAGAGATAATGAATTAAAGCAGTTACCTGTCCGATCGGAATTATGAAATCCATAGAAAAACTGCAAATCTCTGAAAATAGCTGAAATATCCTTGCCAAATTACAAGAAGAAATGAGAAATTACCAGGGGAAATCAGACCTGGAGTTACCAATTGCACCTGCAGTTCCTCATTTCTTAGTGGGGCCTGATGGTCTCACCTGTAATGGGTTGGATTCAACCAACTCCCAGAATAACTGCTACCCCCGGTATCTGTAACTCCAAAGTTAGAGGAAATCCGGCTCATATATCAGGCCACCCCAGTGAGAGCATAACTGTATTCCAAATGAAGGAAAGGCTGGCAGTGGTGTCTGAAAGTTGGTTCCACTGTGCAAAGGTTTTGCGTCTCTAAAGGCTCCACTATGCATCAGCTCCCAAATGTAAGCTACATTTCCCATGAACCTGGTGAACTCTCAGGTTATTTGGAAGTGGTGTCGGCCATTTTGTAGAGAACCTTGTGGTTCACAGTGTCCTTGCTAGGCATTTGAGATACATTCTTTCTACATGCAGGACCTTCCTGTCACAATTATAAGAACCTCGTGGATTGTTTTCTTTGAAGGCAAGTTGAGAAGACGTGAGCAGAATACAGAAAAGTATTTAAAGTATTCAAACCATGTTTCAAAGCGCACTTCAATAGCTGAAAATACTTAGAGCTTGAGTTAAAGTTTGGCAGAAGGGTCACTCCATCACAAAGTGACGCATATCCCGTCCGCCGTATTACAAGTTCCATAGGCTATAATGGTATTGTAATACGACGGACGAGATATCCAATCTATATATGTGAATGAATGGAAAGAAATCACTTCATTTCACAGTAGCAGCGAAAGCATTTAGAGCATAGAGACACTAAGGTATAAGCAATCTTCTGAACATATACCATTTCCATAAGTGAGCATAGATAAAAGATATGTCTCTTGTTTCTGGATAACCTTTACGATCCTTAGACATATGAAGCATCATTGTTTTTTCTCTGATCCCATTCTTCTTTCCTCCCATTGTGTAGGCTCGCTGACAATATGGAGGAGTGCAAAAACATTCATCGCTCCCACTGGATCCAGACCACAAGATTAGTGCTGTCAGAAATTGGGTTACTGGATGGCTGGGGAAGCAGCAACAGCAATCCTTTTCAGGGTAAAGCACAAGCGAACCCCAAACTAACCTGAGGTCACCCCTTGATAGCTTGGCAGAGACCAGTTAGGCTTAACGTAGAGGGAATGTGGACATTTTTTGTGCATTTCTTCAAACAGTAACATGTTGAAAACACCTCACAAAAACGATCCCACACAAGGTTAAAACAGTGGAGCTGAATTCAAGAAGTAAATCAAGACCAAAATGACAAATTTCCAATCAGTAGAACTGGAGTTTTAATTTTTTAAAGAATAAAATAAAATATTTTTTGCCTTAGAGCATAAGGCGTCAACTATGGCTATCCGCTCACGTTGGACTGGGTCAAAGTCAAAAGTTCAGGCTGACCGTGAGGGATCGCAGGTCGCATACAGTCCGAGAATAGTCCAGCTCAAGTTTTACCTTCTCTAGTTTGTCCCATTTGCACTGGTAAGGGCCACAGGGAGCAAGGAGAGCATTGTGGGAGGCCGTCTGCATGGTGCAAAGAGCAGCCTGGGCATCACAGACGGGCAGGTTGAAGCCTCCCCCATGAGCAGCCCGTGCTGCAGTGAAAAGGGACAGGAGGACATCAGCTTGTGCTGATTTTCGATGTGAGTGACACGGTTTGAGTGCGAATGGGCCCCACCCCAGGAGGACACCCATGGATGGGGGGACCGATCCCATGTAAGAACAGTTAAGATGAGGTAAGTATATATATATTTTTTTTAAGTGGCATAGGGGGGCCTAATTTGGGCCCCCCTACATGCTACTGTTCCCAATGGCCATGCCCAGAAGTCCCCTGGGCATGGCCATTGGGCAAGGGGGCATGACTCCTGTTTTTGCTAAGACAGGAGTCATTTCAATGGGGGTTGTGCGTTAAAAAATGGCGCAAGTCCGGTTTGAGCCATGATTTCTGACTCACACCTGACTTGCACCATTATTTGACGCACAACCCCCATTTTCCCCTACGCTGGCGCTGCCGGGTTTGAGTCATTTGTTTTTACTCTGACCAGCCCGCAGCGCCGGCTAACGTCAATCCTTAAATAAGGCGCCCACATGGTGCGTAGGAATGGCGTTAGCCGGTGGTAAATATTTTTACACAAACCAGCACCGGCGCTGTATAAATATGGGCCCTAGTTTCCTTGCTATTCCTGTAGATCCTGCAAATAAACTTTACATAATATACAGGACTGGGCCATTCCTGCAAATTATAAACCACAAGCAACTTTAGAAATCCCGATAGGTTTTTCAGAACATCACTGCATGGCTGTAACTAATTAATGGAAGGGGTTAATAAAATAATGAGCACTACGTGTAATGAAATCAGTTAGAATCAGTGACTTGGGCCTTGTATGTGCCAGTATTAGCTGGTTACACACCTCATCCTGACATGGGGCAGTTAATTGTTCCAGAATTAAGACATTTGTCGGCGGAATTAGTGGGCATCTATAGGTGACTCAGACAATACATATTACAGATGATAGAGACTGGAATGTTGGTTCTTGCAGCTTCTGCAGACAATTAGCCTAAACAAAATTAATGCAGTCATGGGTAAAGTGTCTATCAAGCTGAATGGAAATTAAATTGGAATCGTTTGCAAAACAAATCAATTGGAAGCGGTTTCTCCTCACACCACCAAGGTAAACTGAAGACATTTAGTAAAGACATTATATCTATCTATCTATCTATCTATCTATCTATCTATCTATCTATCTATCTATCTATCTATCTATCTATCTATCTATCTATCTATATCTATCTATAATTAAAAACCCAAAGCATACAGGCTCACATTTTAAGCATACAAAACCATAAAAATTCACCTATAGTTATGGTTAACTCAAGTAAATATAACTCGTGCCCTAAGGTAACAGCAACTTGCGCCCCGGCCATGCACAGTTATCCCATCAATTATTTTACTACAAATGTTACAGTAATATTATGAATGATGTTATCAAAGATGCGATAGGTGATGTGATATCAGGGGTAATTAGCAGTGCATGTCGAGGGCATGAGTTATAGTTACCTTAGGGCATGATTTACAGTTACTTAAGCTAACCGTAACTATACCTATAACAGCCAAATTTCTATGGTTTTGTGCGTTTAAAACGTGAGCCTAACTTTAACATCCCTGTAACCTTTGTTTTTTTAAGTGAATTTCCATGTTTTTTTAATTCTATTTCCTAACTATAACATCCCTGTAACCTATATTTTTTTGTGAATTTCTATGATTTTTTTAAATGTAAAGTAATTTTGATTACTATATGTTAATACAACCCCCGCCACACATGGCCGAATCGACTGCTCTGTGGCCAGGCCTGTGGCCAACCCTCCTCTAACCACCCAACCCCACGCCACGCATAGCGTTTGGCTGTGCGCAACTGGGGTTGGCTGCAGGGCCTGACCTGGAGGCAAGGCCCTGTGGCCAACAGCCCTATACCCACCCAACCCCGCAGCACACACGGTTTTCAGTTGTATGCATCAGAAGTTGTCCGCGGAGTCTGCAGCCAACCCCACCCCCATAACCACCCTACCTCACACCATGCACTGTCTTTGGCCGTCAAGCAGGGTCTGAGAAAAAAGGAGGGGTGAAAAAAGGAGCATTATCCATGTTAATTCCCATAGGGATTTTGAACAGCGATAGCTCCTGAACCACTGGACAGAATTACATCAGATTTGGCAGAAAGGAAGCTCTCGGGCCAGAAAGAACCCTTTGTGTTATTTGGTGTAAATCCGTTGAGTAGTCTCTGAGAAAATAAAGAAAATCCAAATTTGTATGTATAGGGACGCGAAGGCTCTTCGAACCCTCCCGATCTCGTTCTCAGATCTGATTGGATGAGACTTCAACCAACAAGTTTTGTCAGCTATGTTGAAAAGAAAAGGAGCCAGGGTGGGGACACCCTGACGCTTTAGCTCTGGTGCCGGGGTCCCAGAGAGACTCCCCCAGAGCAAAAAAAGCATTTTTTTAAAAATGTTCACTGCGATTTGCAGGGGACCTGGCAACATAAAAAAAAAAAAATTAAGTACTTCTTCATTTTGGAGCCCCGGGTGGGCCAAGTCCAGGGGTTATTGTTATTTTTAATCCGGGGGGCCTCCTGGCCCCTGCAGTCCTGGGAATTCCACCTCTCCGGTGCTATGAGCAAATTAAAGCAGGGGGGCCATCCGCACCCCCCCCCCCACAGCACCAGGAACCGCCACCTCCCTGGGCTTTTCACAGTTGTAAAGGGGGGCACCCCACTCCCGCAGCCCTGGGGACCACCACCTCCCTGGGGTTTTAGAATTAATATGATGCGGGCGTGGTCTGGCCACGACTAGCGATGGCCGCCTAGGAGATGAGCTCCGCAGGACGGCGGGCCGCGCGGCGAAGGTGGCGGAGCCGGGGGCGCCCCGAGGGCCCCCCAACCATCGCTAACCCAAGCATAGGGGGTCGGCGACGTGAGAGAGCTGCAAGAACCAACGGGGGACCCGCGCTCTCCCGAACCGAATCGAGGTGAGCCGAGGACAAAGACAAGGCCCGCGGCGTGGAAGTAAGCCGGGGCCTTCAAGTATAAATGGACTCACCCTGAGGGACGCGCTTCCCCCCGCAACCAACTAACCGACAAACCGAGGCACACCCGGCGCTCCCATACCCTCCCCCACCCCGCTTGATGGCAAGGCACACCGAAGATCGAGGCAGAACGGGCCGCGGGGCGGAAACAAAGACGCGCGCTCTGCCTGGTATGACCGGGCAGGGAGGAGGACCACGCCGAGGCCTACGACGGGCTGGTATGCTGCGGCCCTAAATACAGGAGGGCCCGGCTTGATCCGGGGGAGGCGCCTCAACCCTCCCCTGTACTACGGACCCTGAGCGTTTACTTGAGGGATCCCCCCACCCCCCCCCGCTCACCCTTGCGGACGGACCAGGCCAGAAGACGCGAGCCCCCTCCAGGGAGACGGAGGTGAGCGGGGTGCGCGGCTCCGATCCGTTGAGGGCCCACCTACCCCCGAGCTCAACGCTCAATGACCAGCTAGACCTTCAGGTCTCTCGCCCGCGGGGGTCGGCTGGTGACTCCCCCCCTCACTGAGGACCCCGGATAGACACGCGTCCTTACAGCGGACTGGAAGGGAACGAGGAGGTGACCGGTGCCGCGAGCCTCACAGCACCCACCTTCTTCCTTTTTTCTCTCTTCCTCTCAAGAAAAAGGCCAGCAGAGAGGCATTGACTGGAGCGGAGAGGAGTGGAGGGAGAGGCGGAGTGGATGGAGAGAGGGGAGAGAGGAGATGAGGGGGGAGGAGATGGAGAAGAGGAGAGGTGACGGTAGAACAAAATGAAGGAATGACAGACAGACGGAGGGAGAGGAAGGAAGAGGAGAGATCAATAAACAGGAGACCCCATCAAAGACTGTCCGAGTTGGCACCCTAAAATTGATCCCATACTCTGCTCTAACGCACGAAAAGTAATCTTCCGATGTCGTCTTGGGGAACAAACAAAGAAGCATCTACCTGACCTCACTCGCCATCCAGAGCCCTCCCTCCCCCCCAGCCTCCACACCTCCAAAACCTCCAAACCTTCATAACCTCCAAACCCTCCAAAACCTAACCTACCACACTGCCGAGCCAAGAATAAATAAATACCCTCCAGACCCCCATCACTGCGGGGGAGCCTGCCATGCCCAGAGGCAAAGGGACGGGCAAACCAGCCCGCCAACTACTCTTCTCCGAGGCCCTGCGCCAACAGAAGCACCCCCCAACGCAGGACCCTCTGCCCCACCCTCACAACGCCTCCGACAACATGGCAGAGGGCTCGCAAGGAGCGTCCATGGACTGCATACTACAGGAGATATCGGCGGTGGGACGCAAACTAGAAGGTATGGACAGCGCCATGGTGGCACTGACAGCAGAGACAAGATCCATACGCTTGGAGATAGCGGGCTTCCAGTCACAAATATCGGGACTGGACCAACGAGTGACAACAGTGGAAACCCAGGTAGCTTCCTGGACCGACAGCGGCCAAGAACTCATGTACCTTCGCAGCAAAATGACGGACCTGGAAGATAGAAGTCGCAGGAACAATATCTGTCTGTCAGGACTCCCGGAGGGTATAGAGGGTACGGACTTGATCACCTTCCTTCGGGACATACTCCCCAAGCTGACAGGCATAACATTTGACCCTCCTCTGGAGTTCGAAAGAGTGCACAGACTTGGCCCAAAGAGGCAGGAAGGGAAGGGACGCCCTCGCTCAATCATAGCCTGCCTACTACGCCATGGCCAGACTCACCAAATACTGCAGATAGCCCGGGCGCAAGGTCCACTACGACTGGGTACCCTGGAAATCCGACTTTCAGCCGGTTTCTCCAAAGAGACTGTAGACCGCAGGAGAGCTTTCCTTTCCCTCCGCCCTCGCCTTCGTCATCTGGATGTGAAATTTGGCCTGTTCGAACCGGCCAGGATGTGGATCACCAAGAACGGCGAATCACAGACTTTCTTCGACCCAGAGGACTTGAGAACATTTCTAGACAGACTCCAGGAACAGGCGCAACCAATGGAAACGACCACTCTGACACTCCAAGACATACGAGGTGTATCCTCGGGAACCAATCACCCAGAAACTGCCTCTAACTCAGAGGGGGGAGCAGCCATGGATCCCCACTCCAGGGGAAGAGACTTGGAGAGACTCACAAAAAGCCACGATGACAGGGGTCAAGTACTCCAGGCGGTGGCGATGTACACCCAGCTGTCGGACAGGGACAAATCCCGCTCCCCTCTGAAGCCCGCGGTGGCCCCCTCCTGAAGCTGACCGGGTATCAGCACCCCCCCCCTCTGAGCTCCCAGAGGTCCTGCCATAATTGTCCCTGGACTACCGTGACTGAGTCGAAGAGATCCTGTGCCGGAGGAGAACAAGCGGAGAAATGAGTACCTGATCTTGCGAACCCTTGAGTTATCCTAATCCTATGGGCCTTTGTCGAAGTCTGACTCTGCCCGACGCCGCAGCGTCACTGTGGTTTGAGTCTGCCCCTCTCCCTCTCTTCCTTTTCCTGTTCCCTTTCCTCTCTTTCTCTCTCTCTCCCCCCTCCGGACGGCCCGATTGGCTGGAGTGGGATCGTGCCTACCTCAGACCACCAACCTTCCAAGTATCTTCCTCTCCCCAGGAAGCCCGCCCTCTGCCCTCTGCCCTCTCTCCCTCCCCCCCCCCTTCCCTTTCTCTCCTCTCCCTCAGCGACATACCCCTATGACTAGGCTTACCTAGCAACCGAAAGTGCCCATCCCCTTCTCTCTCTCTTAGAGCGGCTGAAACTGCTACAAGGCCCCCTCCTCCCGCTAACCTGTCTTGAAGGGGGTTAGTTCGTTCGTTTATCTGACGATTTGTCCGCTTGTTTGTTTGCCTGCCTGTTCGTTTGTTTGTGTGTATGGCAGGTTGTTTGCTAGTTGTTTTTTCCTTGTTCTACAGGGGGGGCAGTGAAAGACCCACCGAGGACAGTAGAGTAGTAGCGGAGATTGTGCAGCAACGTAATCCAGGGCTCTAGATAAGATAAATCTCGCAGAAACGGCCTACCCAGGTACCACGTCACTCACAAACCTTATGGATCCACACTTCCCACCCCCCTTTCCCTCCTTTCCTCTCTCTTCCCTTCTTTCTTTACTGTTTCTTACCCCCCACCTCTTTCTCTCAAAGGCGCAATAGCACAGCGATCCTGGAATTAAGCCAATATGGGAACCGCGCAAATGCCCCCCATGCAAATCCTAAGCAACCCCTCCCCCCCCCCGGCAGCCGGGCCTGCTCCTCATACCCTTCTTGAGTACGGAAAATTGAGCATGACGGGGACTGGGGTGCTGAACGCGCGCTGCCTCCCTGGGCGCGCAGCCCACCGGACGGGCAGTGGAGCCCGAATGACCTGGGTTTTAGTCCCGCAGGTTACAGTTCGAGAACTACCGGGACCCGTGTCCCGTTCTTTTCTTTTCTTTTTCCCCCCCTCCCTTCTCACCTTTACTATTTTAAACATCTATAGTTTTTCCCGTCCCCATCTCACCCTCTTCTCCCCCGCTTCTAGAGGCAAGCTCCTACTCCCCCCCTCCCCCTCCACTTTCCCCAGACCCACCTTTTGCCCAATCCTTGGCGCCCACCCACCCTCCCCCGGACAAGCTCCTCCATAGGGCCGGGATGCCTAACCCGAACAAGACACTGGCAGTACCCCTACGGATCATATCATGGAACGTAAATGGCCTCACCCATTTCATAAAACGAAAGAAAATCCTGACCTACCTCAATGACAAACGGCCGATTTCGCACTCTTACAAGAGACACACCTAGACAGACTAGAATCCGATAAACTACGACGTGACTGGGTTGGCACTGCCCTATTTAGCTGCAGCCCACCCTCGCCCATCACGGAGAACACCCCGAGAAAATGTGGGGTGGCATTACTGCTACTTAAAACCCTTCCCTATAGCATCACCAAATCTTGGACCGACCCCGAGGGCCGTTACGTATTTGCCAAACTAAAGATTGGCGATTCCTCACTATGTGTGGGTTCCGTCTATGCACCAACGGGTCCCAAACGTCTCTTCTTCCTACAAATTAATCGGCTTCTGATAGAGATAGGAGCATCTCGCTATGTAATAGGAGGGGACTGGAACACAGCTAGGGATTCAGTTATGGATAGAACGGGACCCTTAGACGTAAGTAATAACGCAGATAGAGCCCTACAAACTGATGTCCTTTCAGACAACGGTCTCGTGGATCATTGGAGGCTGACCCACCCGACGGAGAGAATTTACCTTCATCTCGCCGGTACATGGCACCCAATCCCGACTAGACTACTTCCTCCTATCCGACAGCCTTGTGGCTCACGCCCAAGATAACAGTATACTGGAGGGTGGCCTCTCCGACCATTCTCCAATTAGTGTAGCCATCCAACTAGGCCTAGTGTCCCTGGGCCGCAAGCCCTGGAGGCTTGCAGTTCACCGCTACCGATCCCCACAAGGTAAGTTACAGCTACAAGAGCACGCAGCCTCCTATGCCCAAGATAATAAAGGCACTGTTGAATCTAGCCGCATAATGTGGGCCGCAGCCAAGGCCACGATACGTGGACAACTTATGTGGGACGCTGCGCTGGCAAATAGAGATAGGAAAGAACAACAGGCGACACTAGAACTCGATATCCGTCGTCTCACAAGACAGTATACCACGCATCCTTCTCTATCAGGACATCAGACCCTAGAACGCGCCCAAATGGCCCTTAACGAGCTATACACCACACAGGCTGAATATGCCTTACAGAGACTACAAGGGAGGCACTACGAACAAGGAGAAAAAGCGGGACGCCTGTTGGCAGCCCAGCTTCGCCACAGAACGGCTGCTCTTGCCATACCAGCCATCCACGCCTCCACCGGAGAAATATTAACTCACCCGCAAGCCATTGCAAATGAATTTGCGCTATTCTATAGACACTTATACACCCCAGAAGTAACATCCAACCCGGCACAAGCCACAACCTTCCTAGAAGGCCTTGACTTACCCTCCCCTTTCAGACGAGGATCGTAGCCTCCTAGAAGGGGAAATAAACAGACAGGAATTAGAGAGTGTTATCTCCAACCTTCCCTATCACAAATCGCCCGGGGAGGACGGGTTCCCAGCGGAGTTCTATAAATGGACAGGGAAAGAGGCGATAGATATACTTCATGAGGCCCTGAATGAAGCCTGTTCCACACAGTCGTTAGGCGCCATATCTAATAACGCAACTATAGCCGTCATTCCGAAACCCGGGAGGGACCCCTTGTTGTGTGGCAGCTACCGGCCCATATCTCTTTTAAACAGTGATATTAAAATTCTAGCAAGCATCCTGGCAAACAGACTCCGAAAAGTTATAACGTCTCTAATCCACCATACACAAGTGGGGTTTGTACCGGGCCGCACCTCTAGGAATCATCTGCGTACCTTATGCCATACCCTATGGACCTCAAGGGACCTGCCGGAGACAGCAGTAGCCCTATCCCTAGATGCCGAAAAGGCGTTTGATCGCATCGAATGGCCCTACCTGTTCACAGCCTTAGAGAGATTTGGTCTGGGAGATAAATTCATCTCAATGGTGCGACTACTCTACGACCAGCCAGCGGCAAGAGTCAACTGCGGGGACTTCCTTTCAGATCCCTTCCCTATCCGTAGAGGTACACGACAGGGCTGCCCCCTTTCCCCTCTCCTGTTCTTACTTGCCATGGAGCCTCTAGCCGCAGCTATCCGATCCTCCCCCCTTATAACTGGCCTTGCACTTCCTGACGGCGTATCCAAAATCTACTTATACGCCGATGACATCCTGTTAACCCTTACGGACTTAGAAAACTCTATACCAGCCCTATTGGATGTTATTGATGGATTTGCGACACTGTCCGGCTACCGCGTCAACTGGGACAAGAGTGAGGCACTTCCCCTCTTGCGGGTGACCACAAAAGCGACACTCCTGGGTTTCCCGTTTCGGTGGACGCCGAAGCACCTTAAATACCTAGGCGTGCTAATCAACCCGAGCATGGCACACATGGTGGCAGACAATATCAGCCCCCTCATCGCAAGGATGAAACTTGATTTTGCCAAATGGACCCACCTGGGCCTGTCCATGTGGGGCCGGGTACAGGCGGTCAGGATGGTCACTGTGCCACGTTTTACCTATGTCCTAGGACTCCTCCCCTTACAAGTTCCCCTCCACACATTACGAAGCATAGACTCCCTCATTAGATCGTTTGTATGGGGTCCTATGCGACCACGACTATCACCCGCCAAGCTCATAGCACGCCGCTCCCACGGGGGCATGGGACTCCCATCGGTGGAACACTACTCGTTAGCACTACAGCTATCACAACTGTCCCACACTTTACTCACGGCGCCTGACCCACCACAGTGGATCGCAGTGGAAAGGTGACTACTATCTGCGAACGAGGGACTTGGAGGACCGTACCGTGATGACTTCTCACCTGCTAACCCGGTGAACCCCATCCTGAAAGCGACCAGAGCAGCGTGGCGAAGGGCCCACAGACTGTTCGGGGTACACCCTCTCATCCACGCTCAGGCGCCTCTGTGGCGTAATAGCGGACTCTGGATAGGTGGAGAAGTGCTCAACTGGTCTCAGTGGAGGGAAGCGGGTATCCACACACTCTCTCAGATACTGGAGAACGAGGTACTTAAGTCCTTCCCAAGGTTAAGAGAAGAATTCGGTCTGCAGCCGAACCAAGAGTGGAGATACCTCCAGCTCAAACACTGCATCTCCCAAAGAGTCGAAGCCACCTGTCGGGGGTCCCAGCCCTCACCCATAGCGGCCTACCTGCAGAAGTGGGCCCAACATAAGGGAGTTATGGCAGGTCTCTACGACCTAATCACTCGCCAGCTCTACTCCCAGCCTCTCCTAGACAAACTAGGGCTGCACTGGCAAGCCCAGTTACAACAGCCCTTAGATCCAGCCGACTGGGAGGACGTCCTGGAAGCACTGGACAGAGGTACCCGTGAAGCTCGGTTAAAGTTCTGCCTTTTCAAGGTCTTACACGACTGGTACTGGTCCCCGGCGAAATTGCACAAGATAGGGCTCCTCCCGCACGCACAGTGTTGGAGATGCCCAGTGGCACACTGCGACCTAAACCATATCTTAATCGAATGCCCAACGGTCCGACCACTATGGGACGTGGTGAGCTCCACCTTGGATGAATCACTGTCACTCCCGTCACCATTCCCCCCTTCCCTAATACTTTTACAAGACACGACCTCTCTCCCAGATCTCTATAGACCACAAAAAAGACTGCTACATACGGCACTGGCCAACGCCAAGATCTGCATACTCCGCCACTGGCGGTCAGAAATCTCCCCAACCCCGGAAGAATGGATCATAGACATGACCCGCACAGCCACGCATGAAAGAATCATCTACAACCTGCAAGACCAAGCCCAAATCTTCACCCAGGTGTGGGCCCCTTTCCTAGCCGGGCGGAGCTTGTAGCTTGTAACCTGTAGCTTGTAGCGCGCAGCGCGTAGCTCATAGCCCGTAGACCGTAGGATACTCCTCCCCCTTTTCCCCCTTTTTCTTTCCCCCTCCTCACCTCCCCTCCACATTTCCCCTCCTCCTTCCCCCTCCTTCTCCTCTCCCTCTTCTTCAATACCGCTTTCCACCCCTCTCTTCCCATTCCCCCATCCTTCTGCAGTCCCTTCCCATGCGCCGCCGATAGGATACTCGTACTTAGTAGAAGCTGGCTGAGCGCAGACGATGTGTTACAAGTCACATCCTCCCGCCATATCGACCCCCCCCTTTTTTTTGCCAACTACGCCGCCCCACTCCGGGGGCCCTACAACCCTACAACCCTACATCCTTACAACCTTATAACCTCACAGCCTTATAACCTCACAACATTACCACCTTACAATTTTATAACCTAACAACTTCCCTTTTTTTTATATAACCATTACTATGAGCTACGACTTGACACCGTGCCCCCGCCCTGCTTCATAACTCTTACCCCTATCTACACCTCTCTCTGTTACTACCTCTTCCCCTTACTGCCTCTTCCCCCCCTTTTTTCCATGTGATTTGATTAGTATAACATACTTTTTCCCCAAGTTACGCTTGACAATACCCCACGCCCCCCTTCGTTCTTCCCATTTCGTGTACTCACTGTATATGACTGTTGACAAATGTTGGGGCTTCGACCTCATTTGGATTTTGTACGATTTTGCAATGTTCACAATAAAACCTTAATAAAAAAAATAAAAAAAAATAAAAAAAGAATTAATATGATGCAGCTCCAGGGACTACCACCTCCCTGTGGCTACAATAGAAGAGTAAAGGGGGTCTGCCACCTCAATGGGGCCTTATAATTAATATGAAGCGGGGGCCGCACAGTCCCCCTGCAGCCCTGGGGACCACCACCTCCCCAGGGCAATGCTCATTGGAGGGGGTGCACGTCCCCCTTTGTGGAGCCACTGATTGCCCTTGGGACCACCACCCCGAAGGGCAAGCTCCTGCTATGCCCGGGGTGCCCACAGGGAGCCCCTGGGAGCCCCCAAGGCTTAAAAGGTTTTTCTTGTTTATTAAATCATGGAGAAAAACGCAGCTGGGTCAGTGGATTTCACTGTGATTAAAACAAAAAACGATCTCCCATGTTTCTAACTGATTTTGACCCCGGGTAGGCCAGGTCCTGGGGGGATTTCTAGTTTATAAATTAAAGGGCCCCCCTCCTATGGCTTACTAAAGCCCCAGGGATCACCACCTCCCCATGGTGAATGCACAAAATATGCAAGAGGACTACCACCTCTCTTGAGCTATATGTAAACAATATGCAGGGGAAGGCTGCATAGCCCCCGCACCCTGGGGGCCACCACCTCCCCAGGCATCATTGTAAAACAAAATAATGGCGGGGGTCCTGTGGACCCCCCGGAGCCCTGGGACTGCCACTTCCCAAGGGCTATACGTAAGCACTATGAGGGTGTGTGCAGCCCCCCACTCCCCAAAGACCACTACCTCCATGGGGCTAGTTGTAAAATAAAATAACGGGGGTGGTCCTGCCGACCACCCGGGCCTGCCACCTCCCAGGAGCTATATGTAAACAGTATGCGGGGAGCTCTATGCCCCCCCGCATCCTGGGGACCACCACCTACCCAGGGCTAGTTGTAAAATGAAATAATGGGGTCTTGTGGACCCCCAGGTGCCGGGGAGCACCTCCTCCCCAGGGCTATATGAAAACAGTACGCAGGAGGTAAACAGTACACCGCCCTTGCATACTGAGGATCCCCACCTCCCCGGGGCTAGTTGTAAAATAAAATAATGGGGGAGCCATGTGGAACCCCTGGGCCCCAGGGACCCCCTCCTCCCAGGGGTCATATGTAGACAGTAAGTGAGGGCCCACACAGCCTCCTCACCCTGGGGACCCCCAACTCTCCCGGGCTAGTTGTAAAATAAAATAATGGGGGTTCTGCATACCCCCTATGCTTAGGGTCCCTCATCTTCCCAGGGGAATATTTGACCTCCCCAGACACCAGGGACCCCCACCTCCACACTACAAAATGATTTACCTTGGAATGAGGTCTCTCGATCAGACTCCGTGGGGACACGAAGGCTGGTCCTGCATCAAAGCTACGTGTAGCGTAGATAGCGTTGATGGTATCTGGTAGGAATCCCTTTGATGTCTGCGTGGGATATATTTATACAGATCTGGTAGGACCCCTGACGCAGGTATGTTCCCAAACAATAGATAAGAAGGCATGCTTGGGACGGCAATTATATAAACAATTCCCTGAAAAGGTACATTATGTTACTGTCACAAGAAAGTACATGATGTGAATACCTACGTATATCACTTATCTTTAATGTTCATAGTGGCGACTTTAGAGAGTGGCACTGATAATGTAAAATGAAAACATCTTCCTAACTATAAATATAGCAGCCATCTTGAAATAAATAAATAAATGTGCTAAAACAGAGCAGGCTAAGTAGGTTAAAAGTCACTAGGTGACGGGCACAGGCCTGTAAGTCATAAAGCTAAGCTAAACTCCTGTTTCCCAATAAACCAAATAGGATCCACTACAAAACCTAGTTTTGCTTCACATTTTAATCCAGGTTTCTGTTTGACTTCCTAGATGCATTATGGACCTTGTAGTTCCCTCTGTCTTCAGACCCCTTCCTAGATCACATCCTAGCGGTGGTTTCCTGTTCACTAGCTTGGTGATTGGATCCTACTGTTATTTCAACCCCTTTGAATGTGCATTCTGGATCCTACTCTATATGTGTTCCAATTCACTCTCTGTTCCTGTTTTTCTTATTCCCTGTCTTGTGTCTCCTGGTTCCCCTGGTGTTCTCTTCTCCAGATCTAAGTTTAGACCCCCCTTCACTTGTTGTTCCCTGGTTCCCTGCACCTGGTTAAGTCCTTGCATGTGGCTTATTTCCCGAACCTGTGCTTCTCCCTATGAGCATCCAGTTATATCAGCCATGTGAGTAAATTGCAGTGACTTGCAACTGACTTCAGTTAAGTCCCTGTTTTCTCTGTTGTGTCCCAGCTGCTATTACAGACCAATATTTATACTTTTTTTGCACCGCATTTGCGTCAGTTTATGACACAAAAGTGGCGCAAACTTACAAATGTAATTGTATTTTGTAAGTTTGTGCCGCTTTTGTGTCAAAAATTGGCGCAAATGCGACGTAAAAAAAGTATAAATATGGGCCTTGCTCTTTGATTCCGTTTCCCTTGTACCCATTTTTCTGCTGTTGGTTATTTGTAGTATCTGTTTCTGTCTCTTTTATTCCTGCATCTCTGTTCCTGTGTTCGGCATTGATCATAGTCTCCTGTCTGCACTCCTAGACTTGTGTTCTGTCTTACTTTATTTGAGGGTAGATTCTTCCTAGCCTTGTTTTCAGAATGTCAGCTCCGTTTGTGTTTTGGTGTTCCTTGTTCTGTTTACTTTTGTTTAGCCTTATGGTTATACTTTAATTCTGATTGTCTGAGCTTCCTAGGGTGCCAGTTAGACTTCAAGGCTTGTGCCTTTGTGAAAGACGACCACCTTGCACTCCTTCTCCATTGGAGCTGCTGGGTGTCTCCCAGAATGCTCTAAGATTAATCTGCTCCTTGCTTTAATATAAGATATGTTCACTTCGCAGAGAGATCATTTCTGAGGAGCAGACAAACTATCATTTATGATAGTCTTGTACTAAATTTGTTGGGCACATAAACGATAAAGCTAAAAATCTTACTTTCAGTTTTTCTTTTCATTTCTAACATATCATAGTGCAAATATTTTCACATATGGAGTCAAACGATAGTCTTGAATATTTCCATGAGATCATGTCAAAATTACGCAAATAACCAACTAAACAACATTGTATTCTAAACAAATAGCTTGATAATTTTCAGCCGACACATGTTTTGCGGCATATTATGCCCACTTCTTCAGGACTGAAAATGAATAATAAATTAAATTAACAACTTCATGTTACATAAACCAATATGAAAAGGGTGCAAAAAAACAAAAAGAGAAAAAGAGCAGCTGAAAAGTCAATTCAATACTATATCTAACAGTTGTCGAAAATTCATATTGCAGTCATGCATTCTAAACTATATACACTGATTTTAGTAACTTTGCCCAATGAAAGTGTGCATTTGTGAAGGAATTACTTCTTTGTTGAAGAAAACAAACCATTTGACACATCTCTAATACATAAAACAAATAGCTACTCTCATATTTATCAAAAGATCCATCCACAAGGCCACATCTCTATGACTAAAAGATAAATGTAGATACACTCACCTAATTAGAGCAATCTGTAATGAATCATATAAAGGAAATTCCCCAATATTTTCTTCCCTCGACACACAAGATAAGTGGACTACGTGATCAATTTGGTTTCTCAGGCAGCCTGCATATAGCTGAAATATGATACCCAATGTTATTATCTTAAGTAGTGGCTCTTGCAATAATTTGTTCAGTGTTCAGTTTACCTTCTAGAGCACAAATTATGAGCATCAATCAATAGTAGGAGCATGTTAGTCATCAAACCTAATCTTCATCAGAATGAACCAGAGAACTGAAAAAATGATATATTTATTAGGAACAAACCAACTGAAACCTGCAACCTTATCTATAATGTCATAACCAAACTACACTAACCACATAGTATCTCCCACAAGGCTCAAATGTTCAGTTCAAAATAAATAGAACTTCTGCAATAATCACTTCTATAATAGATTTGGTCTGCAATCGTTGATTAATCCTAGTTCAATCTGCTGTGATGATTCGATAGTGTCAAAATATACTTTCTATATTAATTCAATTCAGTCAAAGCTATTCATATGTTGCCCTAAGTGGGAAGAGTGTGCCCAGACGTGGGTCCCGTGCTCACTGTGGCACTGGATTCAAGCTAGCCTGGCTGATGAGGGGTGATACCCTGAAACGGGTCCCAGGATGCTTGCTTCCTGTCCAGGGAGGACCAAGTCTGGCTGTTCGGGCTGGACTGTTGCCATGGGGAGCAGGGTCAAGACTTATTTGCATATGGTTCATTCCAAACTGAAGTGGCACGGTGAGTAAAAAAATGATGGATTAAACCCAAATCTGTGACTGGGGGTGAATGTTTGATTTGTTCTACATTCCGTCCATCATCTGTACTTTTTGCATTTGTTACCCTAAGTGGGAAGGGCATGCCCAGAAGTGGGTCCTGTGTTCACTATGCCACTGGATTCAATCTATCATGGCTGATAGACATCATACTGCAAAACTGGTTCCAGGTTGCTTGTTTCCAGTACAGGGAGTACCGGGCCTGGCAATTGGGGCTGGTCTGTTCCCATGGGGCTCAGGATCAAGACGGATTTGCATATGGTTGCAAAACAAAGATGGATTAGATCCAAATCTGTGACTGGGGGTGAATGTTTGATTTGTTCTGCATTCCATGCATTATCTGTTCTTTTTGTATTTGTCGCCCTAAATGGAAAGGATATGCCCAGACGTGGGTCCCGTACTCATTGTGCCACTGGATTCAAGCTAGCCTGACTGATGAGGGGTGATATCCCAAAACCGGTCACCGGATGCTTGTTTCCAGACCTGGCAGTTCGGGCTGGACTGTTCCCATGGGGAGCAGGGTCAAGAGTGATTTGCATAAGGTTGGGTCCAAACTGGGATTGCGTAGTGAGAAAAAAATGATGAATTAAACCGAGATCTGTGATTTTGGGTGAATGTTTGATTTGTTCTGCATTCTGTGAATTATCTGTTCTTTTTGCATTTTCACCTCAAGTGGGAAGTGTATGCCCAGATGTGGGTCCCATGCTCACTGCACCACTGGATTCAAGCTAGTCTGGCTGATGAGGGTGATACCTCAAACCAGTCCCAAGATGCTTGTTTCCGGTCTAGGGAGGATCTGGCCTGGCAGTTCAGGCTGGAATGTTCACATGGGGAGCAGGGTCAAGACGGATTTGCATATGGTTGGATCCAAACTAGGGTGACGTGGTGAGCAAAAAGACAATGGATTAAACAAAGATCTGTGACTGGGGGTGAATGTTTGATTTATTCTGCATTCCGTCCATCATCTGTACTTTTTGCAGTTGTCCTCAGCAGGGCAGAGATCAACAGGCAGCAGGGCAGCTCAGCAATGCAGAGAAGCAGTTCTTTAGAACAGTCAGTCCAGGCAAAGTGTCAATCCTTACAGCGCAGCAGTCTACACCAGCAGAGTTCTTCCCTTGTCCAGTAGTGTACTCTTGTGGTAGAGTCAGAGCCCCAATACTTATACCCAAATGTGCCTTTGAAGTGGGGGTGACTTCAGAGCAGCTCCCTGAAGTTCACATGTCCCCATTTCATCCCAGCCTTGGTTCCAGACTACCAGTAGGGGGTAATCAGCCCTTTGTGGAGGGTACAGGCACTTCCCTATTCAAGTGCAAGTGACAGCTCCCCACCACCCTTCCTGTCCAGATAGGCGCATTAGAATGCAGATGAATGCAGATGAGTCCTTTGCCAAACCCACCTTTCCTGTATTTGTGGCTGTCTAGGGGAATGCATAAAGTGTAGCTGTCACCTAACCCAGATGTGTTTTGGAAACAGGCTGTAAGGTACACAGAACAGTAAGAGCAGAGAAATTCTCATTTTCTAAAAGTGGCATTTCTTAAATAGTGATATAAAATCTAACTTTACCAGTAAAAATGATTTGTCGTTACCATTGTAAGAATATGAAATATGCTGTAGCTGCTCCTTTCTAATCAGGAATTACAGCTTAAACATATATTAAGGACTTCCCAATGCTAGCCTATGGGAAGAGTAGGTCTTGCAATAGTGAAAAATTACTTTGGGAGTTTTTCACTCCAGGACATATAAAACTTAAAAATACATGTCCTGCCTTTTACTTACATAGCACACTGCCCTATGGGCTGCCTAGGGCATACTGTAGCATGCAATGAAAGGGAAGCTTAAGGCTTGGCAAGAGATTATTAATGCAAGTCGAAGTGACAGTGAAACTCCACACACAGGCTCTGCTTTGGCAGACCTGAAACATGTTTACAGGGCTACCTAAGTGGGTGGCACAATCAGTTCTTCAGGCACATTAACAGTATTTAATTTACAGGCCCCGGATGTATGGTATACCACTTTACAAGGAACTTACAATTAAACAGAATATGCCAATTGTGGATACACCAATGCTAAGATGTTTAGGGGAGAAGTACATGCACGTTAGCACTGGCCAGCAGTGGTAAAGTGCTCAGAGTCCTAAGGCCAACCAAAAGATACAGGAGGTGAAAGGCAAACAGTGTAGGGACAGACAACTCTAAGGCTGCCAGGTCTTACACACACATATTTCAAACCTAAAATGTATAAATAAACCCTCTATATGTTATATGAACTGATGTTATTCTATCATAATAAAACACACTCAAAATAAATATCTAATCAACCGTGCATATAATAAATAATAAATGAAAACATGCACTTATATATCTAGGAATAAATAAATGCAAAGGAGCAATTATGAATGCACAAACTGCAGGCAAAAACATGAAACATCGAACAACCTGTTTTTGTTGATATAGGCAGCTAAAATATTTTTTCTGTGTGGCTGTAGTGACTGGCCTCAAACGATTTCTACGCAAGGCAAGGTTTTGGTTGGCCAGGCAGTGTTAATGTCAATCTAACACTCCCTCAACCGAAATCAACAGCAGCTGAACACAGCAGTTTGATCTCACATAAAAGGGGGTACAAAGTTTGAAGGAAGAGATGACACCCTTGAAATGAGTGGGTTAGGCTCAGGAAACAACATCTAAAACATTACACTCGAGGCACAAAACAACATGTCAGTTCCTGATGGAATTAAAGCAACTCAGCCTTGCAATGCTTCTCCGTTGCTCACTCTAGAGGTATCTTTCCTGTCCCTCTTGGTGGCAGCCAGGATCTTTATCACTGGCTGTTCTGCATGCAGGAGTGAGTGATCCAGTCTCTGCGATGCCATTCTTGGGGATGATCTACGCTGTGCTCCATAGGTTCAGCATTGCTCCTCTTTCTTGCACTTAAATAAAGAATTTAGAGCTGATAAGGAATGTTCTCAGCCAATACAGTATTCTACCTCCTTCCCTCATTCAGTTCAAAGCAAGCTGCTTCCTTATTCTTTGGGTCTGGTCCTGACTTGCAGGAGTACATCAAACCTTCATGGCCCGGATTCAATCCTTCCACCTGCTGGATACAGAGCTTAGTCAAAGGTGAGTAGATTTTCCTGGTTCACAGGGCCAGCGTATATCCTTATACAGTGGCTGTGAGGGTGAAGGAGGCTCAACTGTTACCCAAAACTGATGCAGGACTAAGAAGACTCTGGGGATTCAAATGGATTTAAGTACACCTTGGCCAATGTTCACTTTGGCTCTAAGTAATAAAAACATGTCAAAATATTCTTGGAATTCTGGTGCTATGGAGAGGCAGGCCTTTCACAATATCAAAATGGCTTGCAAATACTTTACCCGATAAGGTAGTTGTTGCAGATCTTCAGTCACCTGTTACTACAGCTGACCATAGTGGGAGTGGAGTAGGTACTCAGAACCTCTTTGTTCAGGTATTGCAGGCCACGGACTTACCTGCTCAATCTGTTCTAAGCCAGTAGGAGACATACAGTGAAAGTTTGTGAATCAAAACCAGACACACAACAACCTGACAATCTTAATCTGTGCAGAGAGGTGGAGAGTGCAAGAACATGTATTCCTAAACTGGGAGAATGGTTTATGGGAACCCTCACTAAAAATCTTATCAATGTAGTGGATCCTATTGTCTTTCCCAGTGAAGTGTTTGTCAGCAAAACATAAAACCTCATTGTTCCACACAGGGAACTTTATTATGGAGGAGGGGGTAAATGCCCATTAGTTTATGTGCAGTTCTCCAAGCAGTGGCAATAGCAGAGAGAATAGGGTTCTTTTTCTGAGATCGATGTGATGGTGGAAGATATTCGGGCATGGAGGTGTGGGGCCGGCCCGTAAGGTTGCATTCAATCTGGACACGTCAGGTGATCCTTGGGATTGCATTGACAGCAGGACAGCTGTGAAAGATGAAAAGCCAGGCTGTAAGAAAACATGTGGCAGAAGAAGGCCCTCAGCTGTAGTGTCATCCCTGAGCCAGGAGGGGTGCACTCTGGGCCTGTGGCTGCTGCTGATATAAGACGTGATATCTGCTCTAATCCCAAAAAGGAGTGCACAGGGGATCTACAAATGCAGCTGTATATGGGTGCCCCAGTCATCGAACCGCTTGATCTTTCCCCCAAAGCGAGAGACCTAGATGTTGCTTTTTGAGGAACCCTTGCTTGAACTATATAGGGAAAAGGGTATCTTCCATCTTGTGTGTCAACCCTCTATGGACCCAGATGCCAAGGTATTGAAGTCCTCCTGACACCCACTTCATACTGTGATGGCGGATCCAGGTCTGAGCAGTTCCATTTGCCAGAAGGAGTGCCTCACATTTGGTCCAGATGATCTCACACTTGGAAAGGCGGGAGAACCCATATATTATGGCCATCACTGCTTTGATAGAGGATGCAGGGAGAAATAAGAGACGAAAAATTTTATTAGGGTAAATAGAGCTTTTAAATCCTTCCCTCAAATTTGTATTCCCTGGACATCCATGGAAAGGTGTATAGCCAATTGACAAAGGTTCAAGGGCAAAGAGGAAGAGGAGTGGGGAGAGAAGACAACCCTGATGAGTGCCTCTATGTATCTGAATGTTGTCAAACAGGAAGCCCTGCAATTGACATCTCCCATGGGTGAGTCATAAAGAAGACGAACCTTGCCTATGAAAACCTCACTTAGGGCTATTTTGAACATCACCTGGAAGAGGCATGGCCATTTCAAATGGTCAAAATCTATCTCAGTGTCAAGGGAGAGGGTGGGTTTTTCCTCCAGGATACCTTGTACTTGCCACAGTACGTGTTACATGAGCATCAGCCGGTACGAGCCATACTTGCAACTTGTGGATTAGTTGGGGAATGGCTTTGCCTAATATGGAATACTGGAAAGGATTTTAAGATCAACATTAATTAACAAAATGAGGTGGTAGCTATTGCACTCAAGTGGGTCTTTATTGCTTTGAGAATAACAATGATGGTGGCTCTGTCAGAGATCGCTCCAAGGGAGCTTGCCTCTACCCCCAATATGGATGTGTCAGCAGGGGGAAAAGAAAGGTTTTACCCGACTTGTAAAACTCCTCAGGACAGCCATCGTCACCAGGTGATCTGCATGTGGATAGAGCCAAAATGGCCTCTCAAACCTCTGTGCTCATGTGTTCTAGGTTCCCTTGGCCCTCAGCTGTGAGCACGGGGAGGCGCAGAGGGACCAGAAAGGCATCAGTTTGATCAGCTCCAACAGATGTTCCACATTGAAATTCTCGGCAAGCAGGGGTGGTCCTTATAAATGGGCTCTCTCCGCCCGAGGACACAGCTCATCTGTAATCGTCCTCGCTGCTGGTTCCCTTGTGAATAGGGTAATGCTGGGAGTCACCCCTGGGAAGCTGCATAGATAGGCAGTCCTTACTACCCCCCTGCAGTCAGTGGCTGTGGATCAGCCCCCAATCTGTGACAGAGGGCCGGTGGAGTCAGCATTTATCAGGAGCTCCACCAGGGAGCAGCCACCTTGGTTGGCTTCTAGCTCCGCCTCCCCAGGGGTGAACCTTCCAAACCACTTTACTTACGGGTTTGCTCCCATTTCCCAGGAGAGACTTAAACTCACTGCATGCTTCCTGTGGTCCTTTGGCCAGGCCTCTGAAGTGGGGAAAGGTTAGACAGATAAGCATATGTTTGTGGGAAGTGCTGATTTGTTGATGGAATAATGTAAGAAAGACTAAGGTTTATACACTCTGCTTTTCCCGCTTTCCAGACCCTGAGTCATAGAAAAATATTGCCAGAGGCATATTGTAAAAGAGAATTAGTGCCAGCATCGATGGCTGTCAACCTTTTTTGTAGTGGAAGCTACTTATGTTGATGAAAATCATCCAGAGCTATGAATATTATTAGAATTTTAATACTGACCACATCAGACAAGTTTACATGTTTGTTTTAAATATAAACTTGTCAGTTTTTGTAGACTGGGCTACACACAGGAGAGCTACTTATGGGTAGCTCAAGAGATACTAGTAGCTCACGAATTACTCATTGAGGACCCCTTATCTAAGTGCCTTAAACCTGTTTGGAGTCACGTACAAGGTAGATCATAATTTTATCTTCCCTGTTCTCATACCTTTTAAACTTTATTAAAAATAATGTGTTATTTGTATTATTGACAGGATCCACCTAAAGCAGCGGGAAGGGAGGGACAGAAAAGTGGCACAAGTAATAAATGGAAAGAGTGCAGGGACAGAGAAGATAATGTGTGAATGATAAAAACAGAAATGAGAGTAAGACAGTGGGGGAGAGAGAAAAATAAAGGTGAATGAAAAGTACAGAAACAAGTCTGCTCAATATCTGGCAGAGGGGGCACTCTATTCTAACATGTGTGGGAATTCTGGAGCTTAGTTGGGAGTTTCAGCAAGAGCATAATTTGGCTGTCTGCAGGACCATGCCTATTTGGATGCCTGCAGAACCTCTGTTGTGTGCCTGAAGAAGTTCAGCAGGATATGACAGGAACCTCACAAGATGCTGTGTGAGTGTAGATCGATGCCTGTCAGATCTCAGTGGGGTATGTTCTCCAGGGATGCCTGTCCGAGTGTAGTTGGATGCCAGCAGGGGGTCAGTGGGTCACCAACAGGAACGTTTCTGTCTACATCCAGGAACTCATTTACTTGCCTGCTGGAGCGCATTTAGGTGCCTTATGGGGCTCTGTTGTGTGCCTTTAGGAGCTCTGCTGGATGTCTGTAGGAACTAATTTGGGTGTCTGCAGGAGCTCAGTGGGGGGGCAGTTTGAGCTATTCTCTCTATTAAAGAGCTGCTGGATTGTAGCGCAACCCTGAGGTTGGCCCTGTTGCGTGCTTACAAGAGCTCTGTGGAATGCCTGCAGTTGTTTGTGGTGTTCCTTCCATTTTCATAGATTCATACTCTACCTTCAGGAAGTAAGTGATTGGCTGCAGAAATTCATGAGGCTATTCACAAAGGTAACTTACTCTTTTGAGTACGTAACATGCATAAATTTACTCCCACACAATTGAGTACTTTCACTGCTTTTGACTATTCCCCATTTAAAAGTGTAAAGTTACTCAAAAGTATAGACTTAGCTGTCCCCACCCCATGTAAAAACAGGAAATGCAGCGTAAAAAGGAGTAATAATAAGTCCACACAACGCCAACCACAAATACTACAGTACCCTCCCATAGAAAATAGTGGCGGTGTAATGATCAATGATAACATATTTTAATAACCTTTTTCAATGTAAAAATAAATGTAATTGTAATTTAGTAATAATACTTTTTGTAATTTTTAATACATACCAATAAATATAAACACGTAACTTTAGGTGGGATATTTATTTTTAATACATCTTTAAAAAATAGCATTTATTTACTTTAATTTAATTGATTGATGACTTTAATTTATTATTTAATTACAAAATAAGTTAATAGTGTTGTGGTGTTAGTTTGTCCAACATTTACAATGCGTACATAATATTTATTTACACTAATATTACACAAACATATTTGTACTCATTTTTGTGAAGTTTTAAACTCTTTTTTACTTTTCCCCCTACTCTAACATAAGTATATCTTTGCCTGAGACCACAACACACTTACCTTAATTTTAATTTAAAATATTATTTTTAATATAGTGATTTAAATTAATTTTTTATTGAAAATTAAATGAACGAATTTCCACTTAAAGTAAAAAAATAATATGGGCCTGAATTTAAGAAAAGTGGCGCTACATCCAATGCAGCGCAACCTTTCTTGCTCCCCTTAGCGCCCCCTACCGTCATCATTTGTGAGCAGTATTTAATATATAGCACACCATGGTGCAGGGTAGGGACAACAGCATCAAATTTATTGATGCTATTGATGTACTGTGCAGGATTAGCAACAAAACGTTGGCGCTAATCCTGCAGAGTACATAGGGGCCCATTGAAAACAATGGTGTGCCCCCTTTTTACGCCTGCTCTGTGTGGGCATAAACAAATAGCTGCTAAAAATGGGGCAGTGGAATCGCATAGATTCCACTGTGCCATTTTTGCAGTTCCCCTAATTGGCGAACGCCCCGATTGTATACATTATACCTGTCGCAGGCATACTGTGACACAAGGGGTTACAAAGTGGCGCACCACTTTGTAAATATGGCGTGGCGAATTTGGCCTCATTGGGCCACATTAGCGTCATAACAAATGACACTAATGTAGCACGAGGAGGCGCTAGGCCCTCTTAAATCTGGGCCATATTCTATTATCTATCAACAGTGATGTATAGAATCAATTAAATTATTTAATTATTGTTTAATAAAAACATAATGATATTATCTGTTAGACTGAAAAAGGTTAAAGATTTTAAAATAAAATATGATTTGTTTTAGATATTGTTTTAATATTAAACTAAATGAATGTATTTGTTTAACTAGTTTAAATAATGCAATTTAAGTTTACATAATTTCCAATGGGGTTTTATTTTAAGTCCCTACCTTCACGTTTTTCTATTAGAGGGTGTTGCAGTACCAGTGATTGGCCATGTGTGGTGCTCGACTTACACCAGCTCAGAAATATAGTATATTACTACTGATTTGGGTCCCTTTTGGTTGTAGTAACTTTAGAAGTGACATTTCAAATAGCAATGGTCTAACTTTCTTACGGGTGGGTGCATGCCCCACTCTAAACCCCTCCCTAATCCATCCCAAGTCCCTCCTTACTCTGCAATTAACAAACTTCAATTTAGTGGTAAGTATACACCATTTTCCAGCACCTGATCGTGGCACCTTCTACATTTATTATGAAGTGGTACACTGAGATGTGTGAGGACCTCCCCATTGAAACGATCAGGGAGATGGAGGTGTAAATTTACACTCATAGGTTTGTGAATTGCATTTTCTAGTGAGTAAACGCATGCCAATAGACTCGATCTAGGCTGGAGACTCATGTTTTTGTAGCAAAAGATGGTGCTATTTTCGCTGTCTCCCACCGGGCATTGCCTGTGCTTCAATAGAAGTCAAAGGGGGAAATACATTATTCTGATATACTTTTTATTATCACTTTCCTCTGTTAAAATGTTGGCATGTATGTAAGTAGTGCTACTGTAGTCTACTTTACATATGGTAAAATGCAGAGTGTGAATTGGGCCCCCTATGTGTGGTGTCTGCAGGAGCTCTCTTGGATGCTGCAGATTCTAAATGAGGTGCTTGCGGGAGCCCAGATTGAGTGCCTGCAGGAACGCCATGTGGTGTCTGCTGGAACTCTGCTGGATTCTATAGGAGTTTTTGTAGGTCTTGTAAGAGACAAGGTAAGCTTCCTGCAATCACTCCATTATGTGCTGCAGAAGGGCAGTTGGATATTTGCTGGAACTCAGACATGTGCCTGCATGAACTGTACAGTGTGCGTTACCTACAGGCAACTGGCTGGGTTCCTGCAGGAGCTCGGTTGGTTGTCACTGTTTGCATGAGCTCAATCGTGTGCCTTGGTGAGCTCAGTGATGTGTCACTCAGGGATTCATTTGGCTAAATTAGTGCCTGTGTGCCTTAGGCATTTGATCAGTTTTTAGCTCTTAGAGTATTAAAGAAGGAGCTGCAGATGTCCCACTGCTCCCTAATGTCCTTTCACGCTCATTTTCAACTTTCTTGCGCAGCGGAGAGCTGCCCTTAAACTAATCCAGGTTTGTCACTTATTAACATTATTTGTTCTGGTGTACTTTGTAATGTTTGTTATGCTATAAATATTTGCAGGGGTACAGCTTTCTGGGGTGTTTTGAGATGTTACACCACCCTTAATAAATGTATGTCTACCTGTCCTTTTAGTCGGGTATGGTGATGTGTCTGTCCGATTTCATCTGAGATTTTTGCATACACACAGACAAAAACACACACAATTGCATTCTCTCTGTTTTAAAAGTCCTCAGAAATATTGGTTATTTTACTAAATATTGTGTTTCTCTCACCAAGTATTTCCGTTCTTCTCCCTTTCCACTGCCTCTTAAGCCCCTCACGTGCGCCCTGCTTTTCGTGTAATGTATTTTAACATTATATGTCAGCGTGATTGTGGACAATGCTTCGCCCTGTATTAGGTTTCCTTCTGCTGGATTGCTCCGCTCTGCAAGCCGGAACCGACAGACAGAGCTGAAACTGAAAGCGAGGGGAAGGGAGCCAGAAAGAGGCTATTACTGCCCTCTTGAGGCCAGACGGCGCTGCGGTATTTTTACAAATTGCAAAAATAAGATACTGCCTTCTTTGCATTCCGGAGAGACCAAAACTCTTCTCCCAGATGTTTTGAATGACCTGATTCATTATAAAAGATTTAGGCGAAAATCTGATTGAATATTGCATTCTGAATTGTCCATTCGGGAACCTGACGAAAATACATGCCTCGGAATGCGAATGGGTTGAGGAGAAGAGTTGAGAATTCCAAAACCTTGACACAGACAGAAGAGAGATCATATTGTATATTTGTATTTCAGTTTCCAGTCATTCGAAGGATGTACGTTAAAACTGTATATACTTCAAGGAAGGGATATTAGGGTTGTTGATGCGTTAGTAAATCTGTAAACATTAGGGCCCAAATTTACACAAAAAAAAGGCATGGAACGCAGAGCAGCGACTAAAAATGCTGCGCTAAGTTGCCTGGTAGGGAGGGAGCAGGAGAACACCATATCTATAGAGATGTGTCTCTCTCTTTAATATTCCATTATGATTATACTACCGTAGGGTGGTCTCTAGCGAGACCCCCGCTTTGTGGCATGTGATGGCCTGAGCCACCCACTGCGAGAGCGTCAATAAATAGTGTGCTGGACGTGGCTACTGGTAGACTCACCTGGCCGCCAGAACTTAACCACCCCTCCCGTGTTCCTCATTGCGGAACCCTAATATGCCAAACCAGTACGTTGGCAACAAGGCGGGCACGAATTCCCACCTGTTCCCACTGCACCAACTCAGGCCGTGCTGGCTCAAGTGACTGCGACGGAGAATGTGGTATGCGCTCGACGTGGCTTTGAACAGTACTGATTTCATTAAACGTGGGTGAGAGTGAAAATAGGTAAATACTAAGCCAATCAAATAGAAGAAAGAAAAGTCAGATGCCACCACATGTCTCCTGCAATTATAAGCACCCGCTCTCATTCACTCGAAGCCTCCCAGGCCTAGTAGGCCCAGAACTCATCCCACAAAGGCGGCAATCAGAAAAGGGAGCCTTGAATGGTCGTGCGTCGGTGGCTATCCCAAACAATAGTGGATAGTGCCCATGCTGCAAGTGGGGAGTGCCCAGATACTGCACAAGACATACTCCCAGAAGAAACACACACAGCCTGCCCCATAAGCTGCAACAAAAAATGACCACCGTCCCCGCCATTGAGCCCTTTGTCATAGACGGGGAGTTGTCTGCAATTGCTCCCATGTGGAAGGACTGGGTCGAGCAGCTAAACTTCTACTTTGAAGGTGCAGGTGCAGCCATCCCGGCAGAATGGTGGAGAACCCTGCTGCTGCATCTTTGTGGAAAAGACATCCATTAAATATGCAAAATGTTGGTAGAAGAGACCCTGAAAACATACAACACATTCCAAAGAGCATTATGTAGCCATTTTGAGCCGATGGCAAACAAAGACTATGACCGATTCGTGTTTCACCTGTGGTTTCACAGATGAACAAGAGGAAATACATGGACAAATTATACCAGAGTGTTCTTCAACAAAACTACGTGAGACCATCCTCCAGGAACCACGCAAGCCACTACCGAGCATTTTGACCCTGGGAAGGTCCAAAGAACTGTCAAAAGCCAGAGCATCCCACACAGATGCCGCCCCACACAAACCGATCACTGTGGAATCAGTCAACTCCATTTGAGCCCGACCACAAGCCACCACACAAAGAGGACCTTCTGACAGACCCTGAGAGTATGGGCACCCCACGACAACCCAGATAGGAGCTCCAAACAAGAGGCTAGAGTGCAGATACTGCAGGGGACTGCACCAACCACACAGTAACTGGCCTGCGAAAGGACAGCGCTCTGGAAAGTACAATCACTCTGCAAAAGTGTATCGCTTTTCCAAGCAAAAAACTGCCAAGGAATTCATACATGCAATCTCTCATGACACAGAAGAACAAGAAGATATGGATGAGGACGACACAGAAGACTATGTGGTTCACAGCCTATTTGCACCAGGGGCAGAATGCCAAACCGGGTGACCCCTCCCGAGATGCAGAATAAAAATAGGGAATCAACAACTCATGGCAACTATCAACACTGTGGGCCTCCATCGAACTAATATCTGAAGGAATATGCTCGCAATGAGAGAGCACCCCAAGCTAAGCAAAGTGAAAGTTCGAGTGTTCGCCTATAGCCAAACCAAGCCCATGCCCGTAGGAGGGTACTTCCAAATGTCCATCTCCCATGATAACACCAAAGCCACCACAACGGTATACGTAGCCAAAGGCAGAATGGGCCTGCTCATCACTGGCCAGGTAGCTGAGACTTTGAAACTAATAACGTTCGCCTTAGGTGTAAAGGAGGAAGAGCTTACAGACATTCTACATGAACATGACAAAATTTTTCATGGAATTGGCTGCCACAATGGAGGCGAGGTTAAGTTGCACATCAACAAGTTTATCCAGCCTGTTGTCTTGCACCACCGGCACATTGCTTTCCATTTGAGACTGAAAGTGGAAGAAGAACTATTGAAGATAGAGAAGGGCAGCATTATTGAAAAAGTGTCAGGGCCTACTCCTGGGGTCTCCCCGATTGTTGTCTCCAGGAAACCCAAGCAACTGGGAGAAGTCCGCATTGCATGAATGCAGTCATCAGACGCAAACGTCATCTGGCACCCACAGTAGATGACATTCTCAATGAACTCTCAGGAGCTCAGTGATTCTCAGAGGTTGAACTACAATCAGGATACCACCAGCTGCCCTTGCATGAGGAGTCACGCTACATCATGACTTTTTCAATGCATCTAGGGCTACTCTGCTACTGCCGCCTCAGCTTTGGCACCTCTAGTGTGGCAGAAATATTCCAAAACACCATCAAGGAAATACTCTCTGGACTCCCAGGAGTCCTCAGTGTAAGTGACAATATTCTGATCTATGTCAAGACCCTTACTGAACACCACAAATGTCTGCGGCAAGTCCTCCAAAGACTAAGCGAGGCAGGCCTCACATTGCACAAAGAAGAATGTGAGTTCCTCAGGCCAGAGATATGCTTCTTTGGATATCGATTGTCAGCGGACAGCATTGCTCCAGATCCAGACAACGTCAGAGATGTGCAAGCTGCTCTAGCACCAACCAACACCTCAGAGGTCAGAAGCTTTCTTGGCATAGGTAACTTCTGTGGGCGTTTCATCCATGACCTTGCGAATATCACTCAGCCATTGTGAGAACTCACCAAAGCGAACGCCCATGGGTATGGGGACCAGCTTAAGAAGAGGCATTCCAGTGCACTATGGAGACGTCGTGAGCCAACACCACGTTAGCCTATTTTGACCCCAGGAAACCCACAAACATTGCAGTAGATGCATGCCCAAAAGGGTTTGGCGCAGTACTCACACAGCAACAGTCTCACAGAGATTGGGTCCTGTTAGCATATGAAAGCCAGTCCTTCGCCGATACCAAGCAACAGTATTTGCAGATCGAAAGAGAGGCCATTGCCATACACTGGGCATTCAGACACTTTCATCTTTATGTGTATGGGCAACCTTTTGTAGTCACAACAGATCACAAACCGCTGATACCATTGTTTCAAGGCTCGGCGTTCAAGCCATCTCCAAGCATCGAGAAATGGATGCTGCAGCTACAAGAATATGACTGCCGAGTGGAGTATTGGCCAGGGTCAACCAATCCAGCTTACTATCTAACTCCCCACCCCGGCAATGCCACTCCGCTTGCAGAAGGAGAGGCCAGAGCAACTTAGGCCTATGTGAACCTCAACACTGAGTGCTCCCGGCCGCTTCCCATATCCTCGGCCTCCCTGCAACAGGCTACTTAAGAGGACGAGTGTCTACAGTTAAATCTAGAAGTGTTGAAATCGAACAATTGGCGTCTTCTCCAAGCACACCTTTCACAACGGACTCCAGAGGTGAGGCAAACGTTGGAATCCCTGCTGCAAGTCTGTCAGAAACTGTCGACAGATGAAGGAGGATGTCTGTTACGAGGGACCCGCCTTTTTGTACTTGCAAGCCTCACTCAGTGGGTAGTTCAGCTAGCTCACCACGGACATGAAGGGATCATGAAAACAAAGAACAGACTACATGCGAAAGTGTTGTCAGGCATGGACGCCATGGTGCAGAGAATGGTTCGGTCATGCCACGGTGTCAAGTAGCAAGCCCCCCAGGACCACTGGTACCTGTATTCACAGAAGAGGGCCTCACCAACTGTGGGAGACATCATTGATTTTGGACATCTCCCCGACGGGCATCATACCCTCATCATTATAGATAACTACTCCAAATATCCGGAAATTTCAGTCCGTCAGTTCACAGTCTACCACCAAAGTTATCAATAAGCTGGAAAAGGTAAATCTGGGTGAGTGAGGCATACAACACTAAAAGGTGACACCCAGATGGCCGTAAGCCAACGGAGAGCCATCTACAGTATCTTAAGGGAATACCGCCAAACACCTCACTCAACAGCTGGTTGCGCCCTGGGGCATGTCAACATGGGGCAGATTGTGGCAGACACCATTCCACATCAACCCATGTGGTCGCCAGGCCCCATTGATTAGAAGGAGGTACAGGAAAAAAGGAGGCTGACAAATCATAGAGCCAATGTTGCTCACAGCGGCCATCCCGGTCCAATTCAAGCAGGAGACTGGGTGTTCGTGAGAGACCGATATCCAGGCAGCAAATTTAGACTACCATTTGACAACAGCCATGGGAAGTGATTCGAGGACAAGGCACCCTGATAACTGCTTGCCAAGGTGACGAGATGGTTACTAGAAACATATCATTCTTCCAAAAAGTCAGAGGCGAATTAGGAACCAACCCCTGCTCCTAAATGAATCAAGAATACTCAGGGGAGATGGGAATAGAAGTACTACCACCTGCGATGCCACCAGGGGATGATACACCAAGTCATCAACTTCCCAGTCTCTTGAGGGATCACCAACTCCAGACTCTAATGATGTCAGAGCTCAAACGGGGAGATGCACCCCTACGTGGTACAGGGTGCAGTACACTTCACCGATACAAGCTAAGACAGAATCCAGCCCTCTCATCGTGCCTAGCAGACTTCATGACATGAACTATCCGAGGAGCTGAATGGGCGACCGGACCGTCTCACCAAGTGAGCTGAAGGTCAGGGGCCAAAGGTTTTTTTAGTTGTTTATTTGATTGCTTGTTTTGTTTATTAAAGTTGGGGAAGAATGTAATATTCCATTATGATTATACTGTGGGGTGGTCTCTAGCGAGACCCCCGCTTTGTGGCATGGAATGGTTTGCTCCTGCACACCTTGAGAGCGTCAATAAATAGCGTGTTGGTCGTGGCTACTGGCAGACACACGTGACTGCTAGCATATAACTACATCTCCTGTGTCCGTTATTGCGGCGCCCGGTCTAAGAGCATGCTGAGTGGTGCCCTAATACCCAAACCAGTAAATTCTCCTCCCTCTCCCTAGCACCAGCATAGATTTTAGCTGCTGTGCACCACACACACACCTTAGCGCCACAGTGCAAGGGTGTGTATGTGCATCTAGCATAGGTTTTTGGCTGGCAGGGTGCCCTTCTGTTGTGTTTGTGTGTTACATGTGTGAGGCGCAGCTCACAGTCTTGCCGAGGCTCAGGCATGCATAAATGAATCACACAGACAAGTATGTGGCTAGCACGGGTCAGGCTGCGCAGGTGCTACACCTGCCAGCCCCCTTTATATATTACCCACAGTCCACTTGTCACAGGGCCATTTTACCACAGCACTAAATAGAGGGGTTTAACCTGAAATCCCCTCATGCCATTTGTATTCACGGTAGTGCCCGTGACCTAGTTACATCACTGGCACAACACTACATTCCTCCCAAAATTAAACAAAGACAAATTAGGAAATGGCACATAACTTACGAGGCATTAAGTACATCACAGCCGACAGCCACAAACATGTACTTGGTCCAACAGGTGTAGAGCATTATCATCAATAATGTCATATCGGGCTGAGATAGTGTACATTGCACCCGTTGGTGTCCTCCGGACACTTCACATGAGGTGATCTTTCTGTCTAGATGGTGTCAGATTACCCCGCAGTTCATATCTGATGTGGTTGGTGCGATGGGCACATTGTTCTGGCTGTAAGTTCTCTGGACTCCTTGCTTGACTCTCACTCACTGAATCATTATTGCACTCTGCGCGAGGAGATGAGGGCAGCATGGGTGGAGAGATTTCTGCAACAGACAAGGAGTCTTGCTCATCTAGTGGGGAATTCTCTCTCCTGAAATGTCCAGGTTGCTGGGGCTGAGGTAGAACTTCTTAAACACTGAGATATTCCTGAGGATTTCTTTTGCCCCTCACTAAGCAATTATCATGGTGGCCCAGTGGCTTAAGATGGCATTTACTTCCAGGAGACAGGTCCTTAGTGAGTAACAGATCCCCAGCTTTCAGATTAGAGACTTTGGCTCGCTGTCAATGACTGGCATTTTTGATCAACTCTTTTCATTATTTGTATATCTGTATAGCATTCACAGGACCTGGGGTCCAGAACTGATGGTGAGGAATGGAGTCTGCCACCACAAGTCCCATGGAGAGGTGGCCAGGAGCCCTTCCGTTGGTGGAGTGTGGGGCCTGGCGATAGTCTGGCAAGAAGGAATGTATGGCAAGCTCTGTAGCCTGCTGCCCAGCAGAGGCAATTCTGACACCCTTATTTAAAGTCCTCGTGAATCTCTCCAACTGCCCATTTGCTTGAGGCCAACGGGGACTGATCTTCTTGTGAGAGATGCCCATAGACTTCAGATATGTTGATAACTTGTGACTTTGAAATGGAGGCCTGTTGTCCATTCTTATTTATTTGATCAAACCATGGGTGGCTAGGATCTTCTCAATTTTGGGGATTACTTCACCAACACTCAGAGGATAGAATTTCTACCGCAGGGTACTTCGAGTAGTCATCTATCAGAACCATGATGTGCCTTCCATCAGGGAGACTCCCGAAGCCTAGGCTGTCTGATATCCATGGCTGTCGTTGTCCCCTTTACGTTTCTACTGGAGCAGGGGGGCTGGTTTCCCCTGAGGCTTGACACCACAGGCATGAGCGTACCAGCGTCTCTACCTTTTCACCTTTTCGTCCATCGGGGGAACTACGCCTTGGTCCTTAGCTGGTTCTTGGTTTTTACTATGCCTTGATGTCCAGTTTTTGCGAGCTGAATGGTGCGATCAGTGAGAATGGCTAACTAAACGATATCCTCTCAGGAGGCATACTTCAGGATTGGCTGCCAGCTCCTGACGAACATGGTACAGGCTTTCCGTGATACGCCTAGCCTTGGGGTTGAGTTGGGTCCATTGCTTCTTTAGGGCATGCCATTGATTAGTTTGCACTGCCTCTAATGCCTTTTGGAGGCACTCATCTTGGTTGGTAGCTTGACGGATGGCTTCCATTGATTGTGGGACTGGTTGAGACTAGTCGGCCACTTACCTTACGTATTCTTCTGTTTCCCGGGCCTCAACTTCTTCTTCATTCTTGACCGCCAGGGGGTGCCGAGAGAGGTAGTCCACCGGATTGGTGGATCTGGGGCGATATTCTATGCAACAATTGTACTCCTGAAGCTGGAGCATCCACTGTTCAATCCATGGGGGCAGCTTTGATGCAGGATGAGGGGTTTGTGGTCTGTCTTGACGGTAAATGGATTGCCTTAGACATATAGATGGAAATGTCTACACCCCCAGTGGATTGCAATTGCCTCTTTTTCTATTTGCGAATACCTTTGTTCTGTAAGAGACCAGCTTGCCTGTGCGAAGGGGGTCCATCTTCACTACTTTGTCTTTGCATCAACACGCTCCCAGCCCTTTTGGGCCGGCATCAACAGCAATGGTGGTCTCTCTGTGGGGATTGAAGTATCTTAAAGTCATGTCTGCTGAGAGGGCATCTTTGATGGCACAGAAAGCTGCTTCTTTAGCTGGACCTCATGACCATGGCATCGCGGATTTGGTCAGGTCTCTGATTGGTTGGGGCAACTTTGTGAGGTCTTTGATGCAACGTCTGTAGCAGTTGACCATCCCCAAGAAACTGTGAACTTCTGTCACTGTGGTGGTTGGAGGCACCTCTTTGATGTCCCAAACTTTCTCAGAGTCGTGGGCTACACCTGCTGATGAAAACACATATCAAAAAATTTGAGTTTCTGCTTTATAAATTTGCATTTACTGCGATGGAGGGTTAGGCCAGAGTTCTGGATCCTTAGAAGGATGTCCCTTAATCAGAAGCTGTGTTTAGGTATGGTTTTGGTATAGATCAGAATGTCATCACTGACATTGATGACACCTTGGAGATCGGCTAGGAGCTCATGGATAACGTTCTGAAATACTTCTGCGGAGCTTGAAATGCCAAACTGACTGAGAGCCATATGTGAGGGTTGTTTTGAACATACCACACAGGGCAAGTGGTTGGTCTTGGCCATAGGTGAATACTTTTATCTTGGTTTGCATTAGGCTGGTGGGTGGTGTCATAGTATGGTAGGTGTCAGAGGACATGATGTTGATTGCGCCCCTATGTCGACTACTGCAAGAGTGGAGTGTTCTCCTACTCATACCTGGCACCAGGGTAACCACTGTGCTGTCTGGGTTGCAGTGCCTATGGTGTAAATTGAGTGGACAGAGTGTTCCTCTTCATCATCATCATCCATGTCGCTGATTTATTCTGGTGCGCCTAGAGCAGCATTCACAGTGGTGTGTGTGGCTCGTCCTTTACTTGACCTGCACACTTTCATGAAGTGGTTGATCTTTCCACACCCTGCACATCGTTTCTCTCTCGCCAGGCAATCCACAGTAGCCACACATTCTAGGCAGTATGTTACTCTTTCTGGTCTTGGGTCTGCTGGGCGTTGAGGCAACGGCATTTATTGGTTTGACTTTGATCGGTGTTTGTAATGCGACTTCAATGTGGGACACCTGAGCTTTCAACAGTTTATTGGTTCGTCCCATCATCAGAATGTCAGCCAGAGGCCTTTCCGGACTCCTCTAGGATTCGCTCACGCAGTTTCGCCGAGGCACATCCCTGAATGATTTGTACTCTTATTTCCTCATTCTCATTGGCAAAACCACAAGTGCTGGCTAGTTTCTTCAGCCTCATGTGGAAGGTGTTGATGGATTCTTCCGCTTGTTGCCTAGTTTGGTTAAACACGAATCTTTCATAGTCTTTATTTCACCATGGGCTCCAAGTGTGCATTGAGGGCCGCAATGTGTGTGAGATGGGTTTTGGGGGTGGCCTCCATGATTGATTTAGAGATCCTGCATGCCTTTGCCCCCTAGATGTAGGATCATTGCTCTTTTCTGGGCATTTTCTACTTTGGTGGCTTCAAAAAACAGTAGCACTCTCTTGTCACAGTCCTTCCATCTGGGAGCTTGAGCCAACGGAGCCCACTCAACAACGAAAGCCTCAATAGAAGGTATGATGGCCATGGTGTGGCTGTGCTAGCCTTTAGGTTCAACTTTTCCTGTTGGGTGCAAGGTTCCCTATGTTTTCTGGTCAGATCCTCCTCGTATGTGTTATGCTCCCTCTGTGGGGGTGATCTGTCCCTATGGTGTCTTTTGTAGTGTAGGACAGTTGAGCAGTTTTCCGTTGATGTGGACAGTGGGTCTTTAACACACAGGGCTCAGTGCTCGAGTCCTTGCTCATCCCCCTCCCTACAGGCTTCTTCGAGGTTAAGTGGTGGTCTACGTAGCATGCAGCAGTCTCACCCCGTTTGTTGTGGTGAGCGATACAGCCCATGTGCTTGACTATGGCTGGCTTGATGGCAGGTGGCGCTCTCACGTCATCACAGAAAGCGCACATGCCAGATAGTTGGTGGCAGTGTGTTCACTCACTCTTCTTTGCCAGGACTGTTCTCACTACCTCAGATTCAGCTGGCAGTTGGGGGAGCCGCACCTACACAATTAGATGGGCTGCGCTCGCAGTACCGGTGCACCACGTGGGTGTGGTTTAATGAGGCTGCGCGTGGCACGAGCACTGCACACCCAACTGTCATGTGGCTGCCACGATGTTCTGGGCACAGTAGGTCCAAGCATCCTCATCGCCAGTGCTGTGTTTGCTTGCGCACGTCGCAGCTCACAGACTTGCTGAGACTCAGGTGCACATAAATGAATCACACACTCCATTTGTATTTATGATAGTGCCCGAGACCCACTTACATCACTGGTGTGACACTACACCCTTCCAGTGCAAAATACTATGCTTTGACACACTTTCATACTTTTCCTACTTTGAACGTGTGCTGCAAAGTGCAGCACACATGCAAAGTTGGAAAAGAAAGGAGAAATGGAAACATTTCTGCTTTTAATGTCTGTAGGAAAATGGCTCCCTGTTGCAGTTACCCCACACTTTTTGCCTGATACTGATGCTGACTTGACTGAGAAGTGTGCTGGGACCCTGCTAACCAGGCCCCAGCACCAGTGTTCTTTCACTAAAAAGGTACCATTGTTCCACAATTGGCACACCCCTGGCACCCAGATAAGCCCCTTGTAAAAGGTATCAGTGGTAATACGGGCCCTGTGACCAGGGAAGGTCCCTAAGGGCTGCAGCATATGTTGTGCCATCCTAAGGGACCCCTCACCTAACACATGCACACTGCCATTGTAGATTGTGTGTGTTGGTGGGGAGAAAAAGACAAAGTCGACATGGCATCCCCGTCAGGATGCCATGCCCACAAAATACTGCCTGTCGCATAGGTAAGTCACCCCTCTAGCAGGCCTTACAGCCCTAAGGCAGGGTGCACTATACCACAGGTGAGGGCATAGCTGCATGAGCAATATGCCCCTACAGTGTCTAAGTCTATTCTTAGACATTGTAAGTACAGTGTGGCCATATTAAGTATATGGTCTGGGAGTTTGTCAAAAACGAACTCCACAGCTCCATAATGGCTACACTGAATACTGGGAAGTTTGGTATCAAACTTCTCAGAATATTAAACCCATACTGATGCCAGTGTTGGACTTATGGAAAAAAATGCACACTGAAGGGCATCTTAGAGATGCCCCCTATAATTTACCCAATCCTTCAGTGCAGGACTGACTGGTCAGTGCCAGCCTGCCACTGAGATGAGTTTCTGCCCTCCTGGGGTGAGAACTTTTGTGCTCTCTGAGGACAGAAACAAAGCCTGTACTGGGTGGAGGTGCTTAATACCTCCCCCCTGCAGGAACTGTAACACCTATCAGTGAGCCTCAAAGGCTCAGGCTTCGTGTCACAATGCCCCAGGGCACTCCAGCTAGTGGAGATGCCCGCCCCTCCTGCCACTGCCCCCACTTTTGGCGGCAAGGCTGAAGGAGATAATGAGAAAAACAAGGAGGAGTCACCCCCCCAGTCAGGACAGCCCCTAAGGTGTCCTGAGCTGAGGCGACCCCTGCCTTTAGAAATCCTCCATCTTGAGTTTGGAGGATTCCCCCAATAGGATTAGGGATGTGCCCCCATCCCCACAGGGAGGAGGCACAAAGAGGGTGTAGCCATCCTGAAGGACAGTAGCCATTGGTTACTGCCCTCCCAGACCTAAACACACCCCTAAATTCAGTATTTAGGGGCACCCCAGAACATAGGAAACTAGATTCCTGCAACCTGAAGAAAGAAGAAGGACTGCTGACCTACAAGCATGTAGAGAAGGAGGAAGACAACAACTGCTTTGGCCCCAGCCCTACCGGCCTGTCTCCAACTTCGGAAACCTGCTCCAGCGACACATACGACAGGGACCAGTGACCTCTGAAGCCTCAGAGGACTGCCCTGGACTACAGGACCAAGAAACTCCTGTGAACAGTGGCCCTGTTCAAAACCAGCTACTTCTTTGCAACAAAGAAGCAACTTCCAAGGACTTCACGTTTCCCGCCGGAAGCGTGAGACTCTACACTCTGCACCCGACGCCCCCGGCTCGACCTGCAGAAAACCAACAGCTCAGCGAGGACTCACCGGCGACTGCGAGCCCGTGAGTAACCAAAGACGACCCCCCTGTGGCCCTACAGCGATGCCTGCAGAGAAAATCCAGAGGCTCCCCCTGACCGCGACTGCCTGTAACAAGGGACCCGACGCCTGGAACCAACTCTGCACCCGCAGCCCCCAGGACCTGAAGGAACCGAACTTCGACACAAGAGTGACCCCCAGGTGACCCTCTGCCTTGCCCAGGTGGTGGCTGTCCGGAGAAGCCCCCCCTGTGCCTGCCTGCACCGTTAGAGTTAAACCATTGAAACCTAGGCAAAACCCGACGCCTGCTTTGCACACTGCACCCGGCCGCCCCTGTGCCGCTGAGGGTGTGTTTTGTGTACCTACTTGTGTCCACCCCAGTGCTTTACAAAACCCCCCTGGTCTGCCCCCCGAGGACGCAGGTACTTACCTGCTGATAGACTGGAACCGGAGCACCCCTGTTCTCCATAGGAGCCTATGTGTTTTGGGCACCTCTTTGACCTCTGCACCTGACAGGCCCTGAGCTGCTGGTGTGGTAACTTTGGGGTTGCCTTGAACCTCCAAAGGTGGGCTGCCTATGCCCCAGGACTGAGACTTGTAAGTGTTTTACTTACCGCCTAACCTTTACTTACCTCCCCCAGAAACTGTTGATTTTTGCACTGTGTCCACTTTGAAAATAGCTTATTACCATTTTTACAAAGACTGTATGTGATATTGCTTTTATTCAAAGTTTCTAAAGTATCTAAGTGAAGTACCTCACATTTAAAGTATTAACTGTAAATCTTTAACCTGTGGTTCTTAAAATAAACTAAGAAAATATATTTTTCAATATAAAAACCTATTGGCCTGGGGTAAGTCTTTGAGTGTGTGTTCCTCATTTATTGCCTGTGTGTGTACAACAAATGCTTAACACTACCCTCTGATAAGCCTACTGCTCAACCACACTACCACAAAATAGAGTATTAGAATTTTCTACTTTTGCCACTATCTTACCTCTAAGGGGAATACTTGGACTCTGTGCACACTATTTCTTACTTTGAAATAGTATATACAGAGCCAACTTCCTACAATGTCTCCTTTCAAATGTCGTTAATTTTTGCCACAAAACCATGTCTACTATTGTTTGTAGCTAGGGTTTTGCATCAAAAGGCATGGATGGCTGCATGGGAACACACATGTACAACCCATGTAATGCTCCCTTGGCGCTAAGTAATACAAAGCAGTGCTTTGTGCTGCTCTGCATTACTTTTAGGGTACTTTCCAGTGCAAAACAAGTTTTGCACTGAAAAGTAAATTAGGAAAAAACATTTTGTGCTGGTTAGCTTCACTTTTGTGATGCTAATCGAGCGCAGAATGTTTGAAAATCTACCCCATAGTTTTTTTACTGTTTGAAATAACCTGAACTAAACAATATGTACATTGGTGAATGATGTGCTAGCACACAGAGGGATATAATTATGGCCTGGTTTGCGTCGCTTTTGCACCACGCAATGTCGTGCCAGAGCAAGGCAAACCTTGAGTGAGATTTATGAAGCTACGCAAGGCCGCCCTGTGTGACTTCATAACTCTTAAGTAATGTAATGCTGCACAAATCACTGTGTTACATCACTCTTTGCCCAGGAGGAGTTTCCATTGGTGTTGCGTGAGTGTTCCCACGCAACATCCATGGATTGTGACACATTCCCAGATTTAGAAGAACTTGTAAACCTGTGAACAAGCCCAAAATATACGCCTCCCCAGGAGAGCCGTAAGAAGAAGAAATATGTTTATTTCTCCTTGTTCTTTCCTCTTTCTATGTGTGTTGCTTTCTGCAGCACACATAAAAAGAGGAAAAGGCCTCTCAGGATTGTTTTTGTGCAGAAAGTTGACCCTTCCTGCACAAAATCAATCCTGATGCAACGCAAGCACTCTTTCACCATGGTGCAAGGACACCTGCGTTGACGCTGGGCAGAAAAAAGAGCACCAGCACAGGGGGAAAGGAGAAAAATGCGCCGAATTGGATAAATATGGGGCATTTCTGCCCTTTTCCTGTGACGCAGAGCAGCATAGCAAGTAGGGTTCCTGCACTGTGCTGCACCACAAAGCCCATAAATATGGATCTTATTTTATTGGGGAAAGTAAATCCTGGTTGATTTGACCGGTAAAAGACAAACTGGGATAATATGTCATAAGGTGAAACCCCACTTCAGCTTTTCCTTGAACATTTAAGCAGCAAAAACCTGCCGAAATGTGCGGTTGGTAAACAGTTCAGAATAGAGAAATTAATGAGTTCTCAGGTGTGCAAATACTGCTTTCAGAATTTATTCCCATTTCTCCAGGGATTACATCGAATGCTGTGGTAAATGGTCATGCCGTAAAATGAGATGCTTAATTTTGGGATTTGCATTTCAATATAGAATTATCGCTGCAGTAGTCTTCACCTCTAAAAATAAGTGCAAGTGCACAGCACAGGGTTTACATCGGGTCTATTGGAATGTATGGATTTTTTCAATCATTCCAAGCTTTACAGCATGTTTTCTCCTTTTGCAAAAGGCAAAACTCTGAATATTATGGTGTTTCCCCACACACATTTATCTTGATTTTATGTGATAAAATGTATTGGGAAACACCACACTTCTTGTAAACCTGAGTCAGGCGCAAATTTTGGATTTTTGAAGCACTAAGGCCCTGATTTAGACTTTTTTGTGTGCATTACCATCATTTTTTACGCAAAAGCAGCGCAAACTTACAAATACAATGCTCCATACAAGGCAACTCAAGCCCCTAAGTGTGATTTACTAAGCCACATAATGCCACCTTGCCCGACTGAGTGGTTTAGTAAATCTAAGGTGTGCAAGGCAGCACATTTTGCTGCCTTGCATTACCTTGAGGCAGGGAGGCATTCCATGAGTGGAGTATGGGCGTTCCCATGGATCCACCCATGGATTTTGGTGCATTCTCAGATTTACAAAGAGTTGTAAACCTGGTAATGTGTCAAAATGGTACTCCACCTAGAGCCAGGCCTAACAATTTCTCCTTGTTACTTCTTTTTTTGTGTGATATGCATTCTGAATCAGCACATACAAAAAAGAAAATGCTTTAACAATACTGCTTGTAACACAGGTATACTTGCACCATGGTGCAAGGGTGCCTGCTTTGGCACTAGGCTACGCACAGTTTGCCAGCACAAGGAGGCAGTAGAAATGCATCATATTTTTATAAATATGGCACATTTCTGGTTTCTCCCCTACACATAGCACAGCAAGTTGCCTTGCTGTCCTGCACTGTGTGAAATGTTACTACATCTGCCCGAGGTCTCTTTGGTACCTCTAGCAGGCAGAAGGAAAGATTGCAGTGCACTGCCATGACATCACAGCAGAGCAGACTGAAGTTTTTTCAACATGGCTATGATGTCACATGAGTGGACAGTAATTCTTAACTGCTGTCTTCTGCAGAAAAAGGAGGCACCATCATACTACAACTTTCTCTGATGCTGTAGTTCTTGATTCTCTGGACTAAAACTGGAGCGTGGCAAAGAAGGGGCAGATTTGGTACACCATCGACACATGTATACTGATAGCTTGGGGTCTGATTTAAAGTTGGCTGGTAATGTAAAATCTCCCAGTTACTGGAGGGTGTGCTAAATGCAAAGAGGAATCAACCAGGGCAATTTCTTCATCATATGATCTTTTTAGTGGAGACCACTTTACCAGTGGATTCTCTTCCAGATTTAACATTTCCTCCATCGAGTACTGGCAGAATTTACCATTACCACCCAACTCTAAACCACTAAGCCAGGCCTTGCTACTGCCACCTTTCCCTTACAAGAGACAAGACAGCATGGATTTTGTGGTCTGAGCAGGAGAAATGCATGAGGAATGCATGGGATGGGGAGGGTGACATGCCACACAATGACAAAAGCAAACACACACAAATGATGGACGGAATGCAGAGTCAATCAAACATTCACCCCCAGATGGATTAAACTCAGATCTGTGACAGAGGGTGAATGTTTGATTTGTTCTGCATTCCGTCCATCATTTGTTCTTTTTGCATTTGTCATCCTAAGTGGGAAGGGTATGCCCAGATGTGGGTCCTGTGCTTGCTATGCCACCAGAATCAAGCTAGTCTGGCTGAGGAGGGGTGATACCCCAAAACCAGTCCCAGGAAGCTTGTTTCTGGTCCAGGGAGGACCTGTCCTGGCAGTTCAGGCTGAACTGTCCCCACGGGGCTGGGTCCAAACTGGAATAGCATGGCAAGCAAAAAACCTGATGGATTAAACCCAGATCTGTGACTCGGGTGAATGTTTGATTTGTTCTGCATTCCATCCATCATTTGTTATTTAAGCATATTGCCACACAATGAGGCATTATTTAGTTTCAGGGGAGCATGATTTGTATATTTTGTCAGGGCGTGCATGCAAAGCATTAATAATGGTGACAGGAGTCACTTTCTCGTCTGGAAATAATGCTAAGATTAGAGAAAAATCCATCTATGGAATTACCTCCACTAAGAGAATAATACAGTGGAGGAAATTCCACCAGCAAATTCTCCTCTATACTGGGGGCAATATTTATAGGCAAGTCTTGATGCGCAGCAAGTCACCTTGCTGCGCTTCGTGCCAGGGAAAAGAGTACAGTTCGTTCCTCCCTTTCTCCCTGTGCTGGTGCCGTTTTTGCAAGCTAGCGCCAATGCAGCTACCCTTGAACAATGGTCCAAGGGTGCCTCCGCTCTATGGAGGATTGTTTTTGAGCAGGAATGGGCATCTTCTTGCACAAAAACAATCCCCTGAGGCTTATTCTTCTTTCTATGTGTGTGCAGAATTCAGCACACATAGACAGAGGAAGTAACAAGGAGAAATAAAGGTATTTCTCCTTGTTATGCCTCCCTTGGGAAGGAGTAGCATTTTGGTGCATTCCCAGGTTTACCAGTTCGGATAAATCTGGGAATGCGCGAAAATCCATGGGAGTTATGTGGGAACACCCACGCAATGCCCATGGAACGCCTTCCTAGGGCGGAGTAATGCAACATAGCGATTTGTGCTGCGTTGCGTTACTCCAGATTTATGAAGTCATGCAAGGCCACCATAAGGTGGCCTTGCTTGGCTTCATAAATATGCCTTAAGAGTTGCATCACGCATGTACCACATTGTGTGTCCTGCAAGCACGACACAACTAGGGCCATAAATATGGCCATCAGTGTTTCTGCCTAAAAACATAAGCTTTCCCATTATCACCTAGCACAAAATAAATCTCTAACTCTCCTTTTATAGAATTATTTTGCCCTCAATTCACCTTTCTAATCTCTATAAACCGATGATGATGGGAGAGAAAACAGGAGAGGCCTGTAGTCTAAAAATATTTTAGATGGTTAAGCTTGGAGTACAGATGAGGTGAAGTGTAGGCAATCGGCCTTTTCTGCATGGTCTCCCCAGACTGTTTACCTTTTTATGGACCCTATTTTTGCTGCTACACTGACATAATGAAAATGTACTGTTAAACTGCCATTCAGTGTGTGGCTCTGATTGTAAAATTGTACTACAGAATAAGTTACACAAAATTGGTGGATTTAACTTTTCTGTAAGGTCCTTCTAAATTAGTGCAGTAATTGCATCATTAGTGTGTAAGTGAAATGTCCTATGTGGCCTGTAGTATCATTCACAACACCCATTTAGGTACCAAATGTACAGCTTTAGGGAGCACCATTATGCTATGGCTGGGCAGCAGCTTAAAAGCATTGCACTGTGGCAAGGCAAGGAAAAGTGTCTTGCCATGTGAGAAAACCTATTTGTATACATTAGTTAATTAAATATGTCTTGTAATCTCATAAGGTTGGGAGCATAATATATCAAAAAAGTGGCGAGCTACACACTGTGAATAGTATGTCCTCAAACTGAACAGTTATAGAATGCTGTTTTTAATGTGTGGGGAAAACTGCATGTAGTATTTACAGACTTATATATGACTGATATGTCAACATGAGAAACCCTTAAAATTGTTATTTTTGGATCAATTCTGTTTTGAGGCATGCACATACACAGCTGTTCGGCTACAACCCAGAATGCCTCCAGCCCTGGGGCCGGCAGCGTCACTAAGACATTTTTAAAGTAGTACAACAAAAACACCCCAAACAAACAATTCCCCCACCCACGGGTCTCCTCATAATATGTAGCTATAGTAGTCTACAGTGGTGGAGTAACTGCAAATGGTGGATGTTTAAGTGTGTGTGGCGACAAGTAAATTTAGGTAGGAGCTGGTCTGTCTGTAAGCTCGGTCACGGGAAGTATGCAAAGCAGCTTAAGGTAGGTTGGGCAGGTTAATTCGTTATGAATGAAGGAGACGATATGAATGAAGGGTTCCCACATTTCAGGAAAGGAGTCGCTTTTCTGGTCAACAGCTAGAGACAGTGTTTCCATTCCTATTATGAGCCACATGTTGTGGAGCCAAGCAGCATAGTCAGGGGTGCTATCAGTGCCACGCAGACAAAGGATCACCCGGCGAGCAGCTCCCAGTGCAAAGGCCATTTGCTTCCCTCTCAGGGAGCGAAGCAGGTAAGTCATGGGGTTAGGAAGCCCTAGGATGCTATAGGCCTGGACTCTTGGGATTGCAGTGTTGAAGGCTTTACTATGTCATTTAATATATGCTCCCAGTAGCAACCTAGTTATGGATAATGCTACAGAAGATTGAGTAAGGTGCCCATGCCCCCACAACCCCTCGAAAATGCTTTTGAGTTCCCTAGGTTCCATACATAGAGCCGAGCTGGAGTCAGATAACAGTAAGATACTATCTTATACGCTGTTTTAGTGTTTGCCATGTTATGGGCTGAATGCCGGGCTCTGACGTAGATGTTCTCCCAATCTTTACCAGAGAGGGCCCTGCCAATTTCAGTATTTTCTAATGCATAATCAGATTTTAGATGTTCAAATGGAATGATCCTTTCGGCATCAAATATACATCCAATGCATTTGCACCCACTCTCTTGCCAGCACCGGAACCTGTTGTATTGCATCCCTGGGTGAAATCTAGGTTAGCCAGAATTGGGGCCATCGGGGATAGGAAGGAGGTCAGGCCGGCTTTGGTCGCTACTGTGTCCATACTTTAAAGACTAAGCCGGTCACCTGGAAGGAATAGAGGCCCCACGTCTGATGTTTACAGGGGAACCAGGGCTCTTTCCTTATACAAGAGCCGCTATGGCCTGGTCCATGAAGCACCAATGTTTCTCAGAGGACGGCCGACTCCACTCCACTAGAAAGCACAGCTGAGAAGCCTGGTAGTAGCACATTAGCATAGGCACAGTTGGTCCACCTTTCGGTGTCAGGTGATATAGTAGGTGCTTCTGAAAGCAGGGTTTCTTCCAGTCCCATATAAATTTGTTGAGTTTTAATTGCAGGGAGCACATGCATGTGTGGCTTTTCATGGCCTTGTAAATATGGACTGAGTCAACTTAGTGCAGTCACTGCATTGACTTACCCTGCGACAGAGAACCGTGCCATGGGTGTTATGATAAGTGTTTCCACGTAACACCCATGGCCTTTGACACATTCCCAGATTTACAAGGTTTTGTAAACCTGGGAATGCATCAAAAGCCTACGCCTCCCCAGGGGAGCAACGAGGAGAAATAACATTATTTCTCCTTTATTTCCTCTTACTATGTGTGCTGTGCTCTGCAGTACACATAGAAAGAGGAAAACGACTGTTGTGAATATTTTGTGAAAGAAGGTGTCCCTTCCTGCACAAAAGCAATCATCCCCGCAACGCAGGCACCCTTGCACCACGGTGCAAGGTTGCCTGCGTTGGCACGTGGCAGCCCATTGTGCCCAAGTTCAGGGGAAAAGGACAGGAATGCGCCATAACTTGTAGATATAGTGCATTCCTGCCCTTTTCTTCTTATGCAGAGCAGTGCAGCAACTAAGCTTGCAGCGCTGCCTTGCATCAAAACTTTGTAAATAGGGCCCTTAGTCTACTGCCGAAATTTAGGAGGGAGACCTATGAACACCGATTTCAAGTCCTTTGTCTTCGAGTCTCCATGTCATTCTTTCTGCGTTTTCTATGTAGTGGCCTTGAGTCCAGGTCTCTGTGTTTCACGTGTCATGTTCTTCTCTTTTCCTACATTTCTCTCATCCTTCCTTCCTTTCTTACCACCCTACACCAGATTTTTTCCTTCCATGGCTAAAACCGTTTTATTCTTAGCATTAGACTCTGTGCACTTTACCACTGCTAACCGGTGCCAAAGTGCTTGTGCTCCCTCGCTTAAACATGGTAAAATTGGCTTACACTTTCCTTCCCCCTTTCTCCTCTCCTTCCTTTCCCCTGCCTTTTACTTTCCCTACCTTCCTATTGTTTCATGAAGTCTTGCTGACTCGTGTCCAGTATACTGGAAACGATCGCAAAGGTCCACGGCTGGAGCCTTAAATAAACCAGCCCCCCCTCAAGTCAGGTTCAGACCTACAGCCCTATCTAGGGGAAGCTTGAAGGAAGGAGCAACTACTGAGCTGAAAGTAATACTGGAGGAATCCCTGCAATGAGTAGCTGCCTAGAAAAGAGGTCTATAGTCCAGTTACCGACTGGTATTGTGGACCCCCATCAGTGTGTCTCTTGTTAGGCTCATAGAGGCAAAAGGGAGCAGCTGCAGACTCATGTGAGCTGAGGCTGAGGGGTCTGCAAGAGAATGTCAACATTACCACCATGAACTTATGCTAAGCCCAACCACTGTCTAGAAACTCAGCCCATCACTCCTGCTCCAGGACTCTGGTGTATGGGCACCAGGCACCATCAGCCCCCTCTCCTCACCCCCTCCCTGAAGAGTCCTTTGCAACTTGAAACACCAGAGATCCGGCTTTTGACTTAGAATGTTCTGTTTTGGTGGAGGGTATTGCAGTGGGCTTGCACAACCTCATCTGGGACCTCAAAACAGCAGCCCCTTCCGATGACCCTGCAAACCTCATGTAGCAATTGTCCCCAGCACCACTGGTGATGCAGCAGCTTCTGCTCTTCAGCGGGGACCTCAACGACAAATGTCGCCGTTTACAAATACACACCAGAAAGAGAGAGACACCTTGTGTAGGAGCCAGCTTTTTACAAACCCATTAAGACATGGCCAGGACAACATAGAGAGAAAGACTATTAGTCATCAAAAATGTTACACTCATGACTTATAAGGGCACAGGATGTATTGGTCCACAGTTACTGGTGAGATTCGACCGCTGGGGAACATTGGACTACAATTCCCAAATTGCACCAGGGGTTGCTGCACATACAAACCAAGAGAAGCTGTGAGAGTACGACTGCGACACAGAGACAGGAGCTCTAGTACAGCATTTAGATTTAGCCGCTACCATTAGCCACAGACATAGGACAATTAGGAAAGAACTAAGTAGATGCCTAACTATGTGACATTGAATAAATAGTGCTCTGTTGTTAGTAGAATGAAGGACTTTTTGTTTTAAGACAGAGCTCTAGTTGGACATTTATGTATTGAATGCCAAGAGTGCTATATTACGTTCACAGGGGCATAGTTATGAGCCCCTTGTGCCACAGATGTGTCTCTTTTTGTGATCCAATGGCAGTGTGAACCTTTCAAACATATCTATGAGTCCATGCAATGCCATTTTGCGTGACTTTGAATGGTCTCATATATATGGAGAAGGGTAAGACAGCGCAAATTACTCCTTTGCCTTACTCTGCATTAGGGAGGTGATCCATGGGCATTGCGGTGGATGCATTCATGCAAACCCCATGGACTTTGACGCATCCCAAGATTTACAAGGTCATGTAAACCTGGGATGAGTCAAAAACTTATGCCTCCCCAGGGGAGGTGCAACTAGGCATGTTTCCCCTTTCTATGTGTGCTCCATTTTTCTGCACATACAAAAAGAGAAAAAAGCCTCTCAGGATTGTTTTTGTGCTGGAAGGGAGACCTTTCTGCACAAATACAATTGTGTATTCAACACAGGCACCCTTGCATCATAGTGCAAGGGTGCCTGTGTTAGCACTAGGCTGCCTAAATGGGCCCAGCACAAGGGGAAAGGACAGGAATGCATTGTATGCCACAGATACCGTGCATTCCTGCTCTTTCACTTTGGCGCACGGCAGCGCTTGAGTCTTTAACCTCACTTCACTCCCTAGGTAAGACTTCGGCCCTCCACTTCACTTCCCAGAGGATCAAGTTCTAAAGGGTGCGCCTTGTATTCATTTTTGGAACCAACAGGAGGTGAGATCATGGGACAACAGTGGTAAAAGGATGTAATTGACAGAGTTGGTGCCCAGTAGACCCTGGGTGCCCAGGACCCACCCAGATCAGTTCCACCAAACCCCATGGCTCATGCTGAAAACCCTGTACTGCATGAAGTTCATTTAGAGGCAAGAGTGAGCAACTCTCATTTGAGATGTTTTCTGGGAATGGATATAGCTTGTTTCTGCCTTTAGCTCAGGATCAATGGATTATCAATGGGCTTGGCCATAGACTCCTACTGCCAATGAGTTTGAATCACTTGAATGTCTATTGGTTGATTTTATGTGCAGCCACAGATCCTATGTTCCTGTGCTATTTTTGGGTGGTCTCCTGGCCCTTTTCCCCAGCAACCATTATGCATGGTGCAGAGGACTCTGTATGTCACCTTTGAATACTCTATGAACTAGTGGATTGTTTTGTAAAGCTTTTAATGCTTATGTAGTTGTGAAGTTAAAGGTCCAGGCACTTTTGTTCCATCTCCACCCAGTGTTCAGTTTGGAGAAGTCAGACAGTTTGTCACATCCAGGGAAGAATATGTTTCATGCTTTTCGTTGTGTTGATGTAGCAAGTACATTAGAGCTCAGTGTCAAACAGGATTCACAGATTTCGTAGTCAGGAAGGGGGTTAAAGGCTGTGAATTGGCAGTGAAATGGACCTTACTTCTCCTATCACCCACATCTTAGTGGTGGTTTCATTTCTGAAATGGAAACTGTTGTTCATTCAGTGAATTATCTAGTCCAGGCATGTGGTCACGCTGGCCTCGTTCCATGACCTGTTTTCCAATTGCGAATAGCTGTGGTCTGGTTCAGGAGCCATTGTAGACAAGAGAGGAATGACTCCTGTTTGATGAAAGTGATACTCTAAAGGATGACAGCTCTCCATTGGCACAATCCTTATTTTTGCGCTGTGCTTGGCAAGAAAAGTCTACTCCATGGCAGACCCAGAAAAACCCACTCATTCTTTCATCCTACCTTTCCTGGTGCTATGCCATTGTCCACTAAGATGTAAGTAGCTTAAAGCTCTAGAAGTAATAATTTGTTTTTCTGGGCATTGTCCAGTCAACTTTTGATTTTTTTGTCTGGCTGAAGCCATAATGTCGATACCTCTCCCCGAGCCCTAATAGGCCCCAAGGACCCCATCCCCAAGGGCCAAATTCAATTAAAAAGGGGAGGAAGCTGCGTGGCCCCCTCCTCGAGCCTCATTCTCCACGGCCAAATTCAATTAAAAAGAGGAGATGAGCTTCCCCCAGCCTTATTAAGCCACTGGCACCCCATCCCTCCAGGGCCAAATTCAATTAGAAAAGGGCAGTGGTCGCCCTTCCCAAGCCTTCATAGGCCCCAGAGACCCCATCCCTGGGGTCAGAGGTGGGTGCCCATGTGCCTACCCAAGGCACTCACAACCCACACTTTGGGAGGTGCGGTGCCCCTGCAGCCCGAGCCAGCTACCCCTGGGGTGCAGAAGCCAGATTTGCTCCCTCCTGGAGGGAGAAGCTATCTATGCTTGGTCCCTCTGGAAAGGAGCACTATCTGTTCTATTTTCTTGGCCACAGGAATGCAGACAGGGAAACAGAACAAAAAGCTCGTCCCAGCCGATGGAAGCATGTTTAAAACTCTTACCGGGTAGGTGTAAACTTGCCTTTCCTGCCCGCACTCCTGCAGGCAGGAAAAGCATGTTTGTTCCCATCTGGCGTGAGATTTAAAAATGCTCCTGCCAGGTGGGAGCAAACACATGTTTCCCTGCCCGCATCAGTGAGGGCAGGTAAACTACTCTCTTACAAGATGGGCTACTCAGGTCAGAGTACTTGAGCCGGCCGCAGATGCTGAGGTCCCCAGAGCTTATAGACTCAGGAATGGGTGCTGCATGGCCCCCTCCCTTTATAGTTAATTTTGGCCCCGTGAGGATCGGGTCCCCAGAGCCTACAAAGGCTCAGGGAGGAGTGCAGCATGGCATCATCCCCCCATTTAAAAAAAATTTCAATCGCCTTGGGGAATGCAGTCCCCTGGGCCTTTAAAAGCATAATGGGGGGGGGTCTCAAAGCCCTCTTCCCTTTCTTTATAAATCAAGTCTGCCCAGGCATGGTGTCCCTGGGCCTTTAAACTATGTGTGCCCCCCCTCCCCTTTTTATCACATTTCAGCCCCAGTGAATAGTGTCATCAGTCTGCCATTGGCTTGGGGAGGGGAGATGCATTCCCACCTCCCCCTTATTAAAGATACCCCTAATTAAAGTGGGCTCAGGGAAAGAGGCCCTACTGATGCCACCCTCCACAAATATTTTTTTTTTAAAAAGCTTTCCATCATTTTTTTCACGTGGTCATGTGGTACATATATATATTAGCCCCAGGAGATCCCTCTGGGTCCCTCCACTGGGCCTAGGAGGGCAGGGTATACTGTGTCCTCTTACATTATTTAAAAAAAAAAAAACACATTAGGATAGTGGATGATTTCCCAGAGTACTGAAATGGCTGCCAGCCACATTTTTCTCATGCTGCTGTCAGCTAATCAGAACACTCGCTCCTGTAGGAGTCTGACTCTTGCAGTAGTGAATTGGACCAGAGGAAAAAAGCTCCCTGTGTCAATCAGAATCAATCAATCAATTGAGTAGTATTTGTATAGCGCTGCTTTTCACTTGTGAGGGTATCCCGGTGCTTGCTGCAGGTCTCAGTCGAAGAGCCAGCTCTTGAGCCTCTTCTTGAAACGGGTGAGCGATGGTGCACTGCAGAGGTGGAAGGGGAGGGAGTTTCAGGCTTTGGCACTGAGGTGGGAGAAAGAGCATCCTCCAGTACAGCCGTGGCAAATGCGAGGGATCAATGCGAGGGATCACTGCAAAGGCTAGGTGGATGGAGAGGAAGCTCCTATGTGGTCAGTGGACGTACATGCAGTGGTTCATGTAGGGGATCCTGGGTCATGGAGGGCTTTGTGGGCATGGGTCAGGAGATTGAAGTAGCATCTCTTCTGAACTGGGAGACAGTGGAGGTCCTTCAGGTGCTGGGTATTGTGGGTTCTCTTGGGCAGGTTGAGTATCAGTCTGGCTGCTGTGTTTTGCATCAAATTGAGTTTTTTCAAGAGTTCAGTGGAGATGCCTTCATAGAGTGTGTTGCCATAGTCTAGTCTGCTGGTGATGAGGGTCTATGTTACCGTCTTCCTGGTGCTGATGGAGCATGCAGAGCATGTGGAAGCAGGCTGCAGCGACAGCATTGACTTGACGTTTCATGATTAGTTCGCTGTCGAGGATGATGCCAAGGTTGCAGGCATGGTCTTTTGGGGTGGGGGTAGGTACGAGTTCTCATGGCCACCAGGAGTCCTTCCAGACGGCGGTGTGTTTGCTGAAGATAAGAACATTCGTCTTGTCAGTGTTAAGCTTAAGGCAGTTGTCTCTCATCCAGACTAAGATGCCTTTCATTCAGTTGTGGAAGTTGATCTTCGTCTAGGTGGGATCGGCTGAGAGTGACAGGATGAGCTGGGCTTCGTCCGCATAGGAGATGGTGTTGATGTTGTGCGATCTGACAATGTCTGCCAGAGGCGTCATGTAAATGTTGAATAGGGTTGGGCTAAGGGATGATCCTTGGGGAATGCTGCATGTTGTGTTTGGGGTGCGCCCCCTGAGGAAGGATACTATCCATCAGAGTGCATTGTCTGTGATGCCCATCTGGTTTAGGTGTTTGATGAGTGTATGGAGGGAGATGGTGTCAAAAGCTACAAAGAGGTTGAGTAGGATCAGGGCGACTGACTCTCCTCTGTAGAGCAGGGTGTGGATGTCATCTGTTGTGGAGATCTGGACTGTCTCTGCACTGTGGTTGGGTCTGAAGCCTGATTGGGAGGGGTCCAGTAGGTTATTTCTTCCCAAGTGCCCAGTGAGTTGGAGGTTGATGGCCTTCTCCAGGACTTTGGTGGCGAACAGAAGCAGCGAGATTGGCCCGTAGTTCTGGAGCTTTCTGGGGTCTCTTAATGGTTTCTTGAGTGGTGGCCTTGGTTATCGAGGCATTGAGGATGGTGGTGAGTTGGCAGCTGATCTCATGACTTCGAGGTTGAAGAGTCCATGGGGGCAAGGGTTGGTGGGTGCTCCCAAGTGGATGGTGTTCATCAGAGTGGTTGTGTTTGGCATAGTGAGTTGTTCCCATGCTGCAAGTCGGTGCTCAGTGGTGGTTGATCAGTGTCTGAGGAGGTTAGGGGTTGAAAAGTTTGTAGATGGTTGCTATCTTGTCATGGAAATTGTTGGCAAGAGTGTTTCAGGGTTCTTGTAATGCTTGGATAGCATTTTCGGTGGCTGAAGGGCAGGAGAACTCTGTAACGATGGTAAAGAGTTCCTTGGTTTGGCTGATGCTTGTGCCAATCTGACAAGGTAGGGCCCCTTTCTTTGCAGTTGTCAGTGGTAGTCGCTGAGTGCTGCTTTGAAGGTGGCTTTGTCGGTGTGGTTCCTGCTGGTACACCATCTTCTTTCTAATTGTTTGCATCTGCATTTCGAAGTGCAGAGCTCCTGGGTGAACCAGCTGGCCTCTTTAGAAGGCCTATACGTTTTGGCTGGTTTGGTGGAGGTGACTTGGTTGGTGGTGCTGGTGATCCAGTCGTTGAAGTTCTGTACTGCCTGATGCACAGTGGTGGTGTCTTTGGGCTATGTGGTGCTGAGGGCCTCTGTCCATTGTTGCTGAGTGACCCTGGACCAGCTTTGGAAGGGGCACTGTGTCCATTGGGGGAGGTGTGTCAGGTCCAGCGATGGTGAAGTGTATGATGAAGTGGTCTGACCAGGTAAGTTCTGACGAGTGGCTATATTTGATCTGTTGTGGGATGTGAAGTTGGGGTCGAGTGTGTGTCATGCTTTGTCGGTAGGGTGACTAGCTGCTTGAGGCTGATGTTGTCCACTCTTTCCAGGAGGTCGGTGGGGTTGGTGATGTTTGTGTCTCCGAGGTAGAAATTGAGGTCTCCCAGGAAGACGTAGTGTTGGGATGCGATGGCGAGTGAGGTGATGAATTCAGTGATAATGATGGTGTCACGGAGGCTGGTTCGTAGTCCCGGAGGTCTGTATGGGAGAGGGTGTCTTTGATAGATAGCATTAGCAGCATAGGTGCAGAGCTGGAAATTCATATGTTCCATGATCAGCATGGTTTCGTCATTGGAGATGGTGTATGATAGCGATGCCGCTTCCGTGTCTGTTGGTGTGGTCTTTATGTTGTATTTTATAGCCAGTGGGAGTAGCCATGGCGATATCCAGGCTGGATGCGCGGGTGAGCCAGGTTTCTGTGGTGGCGTTCGGTGTTGGGATTTAGGTGAAGCGAAAGCAGAGGCAGGAGAAAGGTTCCATTTTGGCATGGCCGGATGTGAGGCAACAGTTTTTGTTGCGTCCAGGGTGCAGGGCATGGAGATATGAGTACCACTGGGTGTTCCAAGGGCCAGTGTTTCAGGTGCTGGGCACTGCCTAGATGTGGACGGGCACAGATGGGCTTGCCTTTGGTGCACCAATGCTGGCCCACTGGGCGGCTGCTCAGTGGCCTCCACAAAGTAGTCCTTGGGGTGGGAGAGGCTGGGACGGAGGCGGGAGAACAGGTGAACGCGGTGGGAGTGAGAAACCGGTGGTGAGAGGCAACGGAGGCGCAGGAGGAGACCAGACAACTAAGCTAGCACTAAGAAAGTTAATACAGCGTAAATTAAGTTAACAATAAATTAACAGTAAAAAAAATAAAAAATACAAAAATAAATGGAATGAGAAACTTAGAAATTGCCACGGCAGCTAATTAGTGGGAGGCAGAGAGCGAACTGCAGGCTCTAACAGAGGGCTATGGGTCAGTGAGGCAAGTCCCAGTCACGAGGAGCCAGCAGGGGGAGCGGCGCAAGAGACCAGTGGTCACATGGGCTACTGCTGGAGCCAAGCAGTAGCCTCCCTAAAGTACTTCTGAGGGCCGGAGGGGCTGGGTGGGAGGTGGGAGAATGGTTGAAGATAGCGGGAGTGGGGAGAGTGGGAAAACGCCAGTGAAAGACAACAGCGGCGCAGGGGAGTCCAGATAGCTAAACTAGTACTAAAGCACTTAACACAGCATAAATTAACAATAAATTCACAAAAAGTGACAAGAAACTTTAAAATTAGCATGCCGGCTAATTAGCAAGAGGCAGATGGTGGACTGCAGGCTCAAACAGGGGTCTGTGGGTCAGAAAGGAAAGTCCTGGACATGAGGAGCCAGCAGGGGAGTGGCGCAAGAGACCAGAGGTCAGATGGGCTACTGTTGGAGCCGCGCAGTGACCTCCATAAAGTAGTCCCAAGTGTGGGAGGGGCTGGGCAGGAGTCAGGAGATCAGGTGAAGATGGTGGGAGTGGGAAAATTGTGGTGAGAGGTGACAGTGGCGCAAGGGGAGACCAGACCGCTAAACTAGCACTAAAATAGTAAACACAGTGTAAATTAAGTTAACAATAAACACTCTGTACAAAAATCCAAAATAAATGTGACGAGAAACATAAAAATGACAAAGGTGGATAATTAGCGAGAGGCAGAGGGCTGACTGCAGGCTTAAACATGGGACTGTGGGACAGGGAGGCAAGTCCCGGTAACGAGAAGCCAGCATGGGGAGCTGCGCAAGAGACCAGAGGTCAGATGGGGTACTGCTGGAGCTGTGCAGCTGCCTCTGTAAAGTAGTCCTGGGGATTTGGGGGGCTGGGCGGGAGTCAGGAGATCGGGAGAAGATGGCCTGAGCAGGGAGAGTGGCAAAACGGCAATGAGAGGCAACAGCGGTGCAGGGGGAGACCAGACGGCTAAACTAGCACCAAAATGATGAACACAGTGTAAATTAAGTTAACTCTGCTCTATTTTTGAATTGGCACTAAAGCAAGACTTTCTGTGGATCCAACCATTCATACATACAAAAAGTGTTTAACCTTAATTTCACAAACAAATACTGAACGGATTTGCATCAAATCACAAAAAGCACAATCTGTGGACCAAGATCTAGCTACCTGCAAATATTTTGTAATTCTGTCCAACAGTTTTTGTGATAGCCCTGCTGTTTAAAGAAGTCTACAGAAAATGAACTGGGAAATTTGCTTTTGGGACACCCCCCCCTTTCTTGTTGGCCCCCACTTCACTTATCATCCCAAAACGTTCACGTAAGTTGCTGAGGTGAATGTGCTTTTCTTTTGGAATGTTTTGTGAAGATATGTCAACTGGCACGAATATTATCAGCAAACCAAAAAACACCTTGTCTTTGGAAAATCTGACTTCACTATAGCTACACAGTGGAGACTGTGTGCCCCCTCCTCAAACCACCCCATCTCTCAGAGACAAACCTAAATATTAAGGGGAGGTGGGTGTGCTTTCACCTTCCAATTTGATGGTCAACCCGCAAGACACCAACCTCTGGGACCAATACGTTGCAGTGTCCCAGAGACCTCATTACTTGGGACACTCTAGCTCCCTGCCTGGGAGAGTGTGAGCTTAACCTGCCCACACTCTCCTGGACAGGGAACAGAACTTTGTTCCCACCTGAGCAGTGAAAAATGCTGCTCCTACGCGGTGTGAGCAAAGTAACAGTTCCGACTCCCGCCACCACCCACTATGATTCAGGAGGGGGCACAGGGCCCTTGAGGCTCCTCATTCAGTACACAACATTAGACTCATTGTGGGTGCCCTGGGTAGACAATGGGTCATCCATCAATAAATTAAGGAGTTCGGCTCCTGCCACAATGAAAAATGATGTGGGGTACTTCGGGTGGCACCAAGGTACACCAGTTATATAAAACAGGCAATTTTTTTTTTTAAACGTGTCGCCAGTTCCTGTGCTACCTGTTGGGCCATTTGCAAGGAGCTAGCATCGGCATAGGAGCCATAGCCCCCACCCCCATGATCCCTAACAAAAGTTAAAGATGTGAGTGTCCCGAGTGAGCACCAGGACACCCGAATAATAAAAAAAAAAAATAGAATACATGAAAAATAAATAAGCAACAGAAGACGATCATGTATTTTTCACTACTACTGAATGAAGGGCCCCAGAGTGCCCTCACAGGGCTTTTAATTTATCGTTTTTAATCCTGGTGATGTCTCTAGAAGGAGCAGGGGCATCACCAAGTATTATTTTAATGTTGTGGGGGGCTGCAGGAAGTGCAGCAGCCCCCAGAAACATTAGGGAAAAACACTAACTCTCCTGAGTCACTAAATCCATGACCCTGGGAGAGCTTAACATATTTTTAAAGCACTCTATGCTCTTCAGCTGGAGTGCAGGGTCCTCTTTTGGTTGTTTTTATGACTGCAATTTGCTGGCTGAAAGAGAAAGACTCAAAGACATGGTGATTTAAAAAAAAATAATACTTAATTCTATTGTGTATATTAATTAACTATATAATTATATTTGTTAGTGATTTTTTTGCCAAAAAGGGTGTGCGCAGTGGGTCAGTGGGGGGCTGCTTGCCAGCAAGGTGGCCAGGACCTGCACCAAACCAGAGGGAGTGCTTTGCCAATGGCTGTGTGCTATAGGGGGGTATGGCACTTGCAGAACGTTGAGCCAACCCTTCTGCAAATTATTTTAGTGCTGTGTGTTTTTTTACTAACTGAAGTTAGAAAAAAATTAGGTTGAAACTGCAAGAAGGCTTATGAGCTATGTTGTTTCTAATTGCATATAATATATGTTTCAGGAGAATAGTTAACTTGTGTTCATTCCCAGGGTTAGCGAGTGAGGCATTATTTATGTTTTGTTTACATTTTTAGGTATTTGAAGGTGTAACATTTTGACACCATTGTGAAGTGTGCAGGGATAAGCATTGAAAATACCAAGAGGCAGCAGACTTTGACACAAAGCTAAAAGGTGTCCCTGATGGCTTGTAATGTAATATATTAATGTCTTATTGTACTAAATGGGTGTTTTGTTTGGTCTACAGATTTGTGGTATCGTCCAGTATCGTCCTGACAATCTGGGTGGAGAATTGAGTGAACACTACAAGATGTTGGGGGGATGGGTAGGAAACTGGGTTGCTGGTTGAGAGGGTACATTTCAGTCATGCAACAACAAAAATCTCTGTCAGGGTGAAACATAAACAAACCCCAAATGTACCTGTGCTTAAACCCTCTGGCAGTTCCGCATAAAGCAGTTAGGCTTGACTGAGAGGTAATGGGTAAAGTATTTATTAAGCATGTCAAACAGAAGTTGATAAAATTGGGGTCTTTGGTTGGCAGTTAAGTTACCCCCTGTCCAAGCAAGGACCTTCACTCTAGTCAGGGTACGTCTCACACACAATCCAGATTATCCTGTGCCCACCCTCTGGTAGCTTGGCCCTGAGCAGTCAGGCTTAACTTAGAAGGCAATGTGTAAAGTATTTGTGCAATAAATCATGCAATAACACAGTAGAACACCACAAAAATACACCACACAGTGTTTAGAAAAATATATGATATTTATCTAGATAAATGCGGGTCAAAACGATTAAGATGCAATAAGTATATGTTGTAAATATTACTGTAAAAATTATATAAAGTGTCTTTAGTCTCCTAAAAGCAACAAATGTCTCTTGCAAGCACAAAGTACCTGGTTTGCGTGCAAAATCTCCGCAAGGAACCTCAGAGGAAGAGATGCGTGGAAAACAGGAAGGTGTGCGTTGATTTCTCGGGCAGCGCACAGCGATGCGTCGTTTGTTTTTCACGCAGGGAAGGCTTTGCGTTGATTTCCAGTGCTCGGTCTTGGATCCTCTTCAGGTTGCAGGGTTTTTGGACGCCCTGGGGACGATGCTTTGAAATCCGGCGCTGGCATGACCTAGTCACAGGGGCTGCGTCAATCCGGTGGGCGTTGCTTGGAAAATTCTCCCGCATGGCAGGCAGGTGCTGCGTTGATTCCTCTCAGGAAGTCAGGCTGCGTCGTTCCGGCTCAGCTTTGCATCGATCCAGTGGACCGTGCGTCAAATTTCTGGTCGCTACACTGGCGCTGCGTCAATCTTCTCCCTGCGAAGTCGGGCTGCGTCGTTCTGGTTCGGCGTGCAGTGATTTTCTCACCGCGATGCAGGCTGTGCATCGTTTCTTGCAGGCAGTGCGTCGATCTTCACCGCACAGGGAGTTCTTCTTGCAGGAATGAAGTCTTTTTTGTCCTGAGACTTCAGGGAACAGGCGGCAAGCTCTACCCAAGCCCTTGGAGAGCACTTCTCAGCACAGCCAGAGAGCAGCAAGGCAGCAGGAAAACAGCAAGGTAGCAGTCTTAGAAAAGCAGTCAGGTGAGTCCATTGGGCAGGGAGGCAGTTCTTCTTGGCAGGTTGCAGGTTCTGGTTCAGGTTCTTCTCCAGGAAATGTCTGTGACAAGAATGTCTTGTCAAGAAGTGTCTGAGTTGGTAGGGGCAGAGGGCCTGTTTAAATACCCAAATGTGCCATTGAAGTGGGGGAGACTTCAAAGAGTGGCTTAGAGGTGCACAGGGTCCCCTTTCAGTTCAATCCTGTCTGCCAGGGTCCCAGTGGGGGGTGTGGCAGTCCTTTGTATGATGGCAGGCTACTGTCCTTTGACAGGTAAGTGCCAGGCCCTCCATCCTCCCAGCCCAGGAAGACCCATTCAATATGCAGATGTATGCAAGTGAGACTGAGCATCCTGTGTTTGGGGTTTGTCTGAGTGAATGCACAAGGGAGCTGTCAACTGAACCTAGCTATCTGTGGATTGTAAGGCACAGAAGGATTTAAGTGCAGAGAAATTCTCACTTTCTAAAAAATGGCATTTCTAAAATAGTAATATTAAATCCAACTTCACCAGTCAGCAGGCTTTTGTATTACCATTCTGGCCATACTAAATATGACCTTTCTACTCCTTTCAGATCAGAAGCTGCCACTCAAGCAGTATATGAGTGCAGCCTTAATGTTAGCCTATGAAAGGAGCAGGCCTCACAGCAATGCAAAACACATTTATGAGTTTTACACTACCAGGACATATAGAACACACATGTTCATGTCCTGCCTTTTACCTACATAGAACCCTGCCCTATGGGATACCCAGGGCCCACGTTAGTGGTGACTTATATGTAGAAAAAGGGGAGTTTAAGGCTTGGCAAGTACTTTTAAATGCCAAGTCGAAGTGGCAGGGAAACTGCACACACAGACACTGCAATGGCAGGCCTGAGACATGGTTAGGGGGCTACTTATGTGGGTGGCACAGCCAGTACTGCGGCCCACTAGTAGCATTTAATTTACAGGCCGTGGGCACATGTAGTGTACTTGACTAGGGACTTACAAGTAAATTAAGTAATCCAATTGGGAATGAGCCAATGTCACCATGTTGTTTTAAGGAGAGAGCATATGCACTTTAGCACTGATTAGCAGTAGTAAAGTGTGCAGAGTCCTAAAGCCAGCAAAAATAAGGTCCGAAAAAGAGAAGGAGGAAGGCAAAACGTTTGGGGGTGACCCTGCAGAAAGGCCATTTCCAACAGAAAAAAGTGAAAACACAACACAAGAAAAGACCCATACCAATTTAGAAAAATAGAGTAAAGTTGAATAAATTATTTGACTCCACAATGACAAACATTCAATCAGTAGAACTCGAGATATGCAATTTCAAAGTTTTAGGTAGAAACAGTGGCTAGTAACACAAATCACCAACTTTGGTCATCTGGTCTCAAAGTCACAAGTTCAGGCTGATCGCAATGGGGCATGGGTCAGATAATAAAGCAAGTTAGGCCCGCTGAACAAAGTACCTTAAATTCTAGTTGCGGAAAGTTGCAAGATCCCATATCGAGGATGCATTGCACAGCAGCAGTTCTGAGGAAGCTGCAGAGCTGCAATGCAAAGTCCTGCATTGTTGTAAAGGATGCAATTGATGAGGGGTTTGAGATGCAAAGGCCTGCATCAAGGATGAGTTGCACAGTGGTGGTTCCGTGGAAGCTGTGGGCTGTGATGCGAGGTCCTGCATCAGGATGCATCTTTTCAGCACGGGTTCTGAAACAAAGTTGCGGAGATATGTGACGCTGCATTTGTTCTGCCCACATGACCAAAGCTAGTTTGGAAGAGCACTTTCAGGCCTACTTCCAAGGGTCCAGGACTGGTGTGGTACCACTTTGGGGGTTGGTGGGGGGGTAGGACTCACAGCAGACAGAGTCCTGGTGCTGGGTTCAAGGTGGTTGAAGCCTTTTCTGTTCCTAAGGCTCTGATCAGGAGGCTAGCCAACTAACTCTTGGAGTCATTTAGGTGGCGGTGGGATGAAGATGCAGGTCCAGTCTTTTTCACCCAGCAGGGCAACAGAGTGGCAATCGTCCATGCAGAGCAGCACAGCAGCCCTAATGAGTCTTCCACAGGTCCAGAGGTGTACTGAACTGTTGGGTCTGAGGGTCTAATATTTATACCTGAAGCCAGCTTTGAAGTAGGAGAAGGTTCTGGATTTTTCAACCCCCAGAGGTATTTGGAGTTTCCTGCATCCTTGTCCTATCTGGGGGCAGAAAAGACTAGTGTCATACCCTTTGTGAGTGTACTTGGCAGAGCCTTTGCGATGTGCAAGTGCGATAGCTGACAGCTTCTCCCTCTCATCGAGTCAGACATGGCCCATCCTGCCATCACTTGTTCCCTCCCTGTCTTACTGTCTGAGAGCAATACACAAAGACCAACGGCCAGCTACACCTAGCCATAGGACATAGGATACAAGCTGCAGGCACCAAATGGTTTGGACAACAAAATGGCAACTTTCTAAAAGTGGCATTTTCAGAATTGTGACTTAAGGTTCAAGTTTACCATTAAAGAGTGCTTTACATTACAATTGTTTAGAGGCCAAACTCGACATTTCCACTTACTCCCAACTGAAAGTTTGCACTTATTAAGTATAATAAGGTGCCCCGATGTTATCCTATGGGACAGGTACGCCTTGCAGTAGTGAAAAGTGAATTTAAGACGTTTTCACTACCAGGACATGTAAAACTTAGAAGTACATGTCCAACATTTAAAAAATGCTGCACCTTGCCCTACTGGGATGTTTAGCGCCTACCCTGGGTGTGACTTCTGTGTATTAAAAAGGAAGGTTTAGGCCTGACAAAAGGTTTATTTTTCCAGGTTGAACTGACAGTTTAAAACTGCTGACACAGGCTGCAATGGCACCCAACTCAAAGGGCCAATTAAGTAGGTGGCGCAACCAGTACTGCAGGCCCACTAGTAGCATTTAATTTACAAGCCCTGGGTACATGTAGTACTGCCTTCTGAGGAACCCATAAGTACATTAAATGCGCCAATTAGGTAGTGAGCACATACACTTTAGCACTGGTTAGCAGTGGTAAAGTCCACAGAGTCCAAAGACCAACAAAATCGAGATCAGAAAAAATAGAGTATGGCACAAGGTTTGAGGCAATACCACCCTAAGGCTGACAGGTCTAGCAGGATGTAACTGGTTTTAATTAAGTATTTATATGCTTGGGTGAAAGGGTCTTGATGTCAAGATTTTTTTTGATAGGCTATTTAGGTTTATTTTTATGTATTACTGTGAGTGATGCTTTCCGTATGTTGTATGTATGTATGTGTTAATATCTTTTTATTATACTTTTTCTAGATATTATATGAATGTGTTCTGTGGAGGAGAGAAATATACACATATACAATAGTCCTTAAGAATATGGTTGATATAATGTGTTATTACAGAAACACGTGGACAAAAGAAAACGCAAGGACACAATTTACAGTGCACTGGCGATCCCTATATGGTATTGAATGAATTCATAGACACCAGGTGATACAACCAGTAGATGTGTTTTAGTATATAGACCTAATTCATTGTCTTAGAAAATCTACCTTTTAATCATGTGAATGTATTGTTAAAGGATATGCGTTGTCATGATGTAATTTTTAATGTGAAGAATATATCTAATAATACAGAATTAAAGCAATATATATTTTTCTTTGGTATTTGGTGTGTGTTGTATGTTATGGATAACTGTGAATGTATATGGACTTACATGATAATTATTGTTTGTAGTTAGAACATCCACTAAGGAGAGCTTCTAGATTTTTGGTTGAAGTCGATACACATCACCTCAACGTTTTAATGCTGCTGCTTTAATGCATTTTGAAAGGACCCATGCATTTTCTACAATTATTTTTTGTCCAAAGCTGGGTTTTTTGGACCGTTTCGCTACAAACTCGGCCACACAAGCTCAAACCCAGCTAACGCAGGCACTCCAGGAAACTCATGCAAAGAATCAAATCAAATCAAATCATTAACATTTATAAAGCGCGCTACTCACCCGTGCGGGTCTCAAGGCGCTAGGGGAGAAAGGGGGGGTTATCGCTGCTCGAACAGCCAAGTCTTTAGGAGTCTCCGGAAAGCGGAGTGGTCCTGGGTGGTCCTGAGGCTGGTGGGGAGGGAGTTCCAGGTCTTGGCCGCCAGGAAGGAGAAAGATCTCCCACCCGCCGTGGAGCGGCGGGTGCGAGGGACGGCAGCAAGTGCGAAGCCAGCGGAGCGGAGGGGGCGGGTGGGGACGTAGAAGCTGAGGCGTCTGTTGAGGTATTCCGGTCCCTTGTTGTGGAGGGCTTTGTGTGCGTGGGTGAGAAGACGGAAGGTGATCCTTTTGCTGACTGGGAGCCAATGCAGGTGTCTCAGGTGTGCGGAGATGTGGCTGTTGCGGGGTACGTCGAGGATGAGGCGGGCCGAGGCGTTTTGGATGCGTTGCAGGCGGTTTTGGAGTTTGGCGGTGGTCCCGGCGTAGAGGGTGTTGCCGTAGTCCAGGCGACTCGTGACAAGGGCGTGGGTCACGGTTTTTCTGGTGTCGGCGGGGATCCAGCGGAAGATCTTGCGGAGCATGCGGAGAGTGAGGAAGCAGGCGGAGGACACGGCGTTGACTTGCTTGGTCATGGTGAGAAGAGGGTCCAAGATGAAGCCGAGGTTGCGGGCGTGGTCTGCGGGGGTCGGTGCGGTGCCGAGGGCCGTGGGCCACCAGGAGTCGTCCCAGGCGGACGGGGTGTTGCCGAGGATGAGGACTTCCGTTTTTTCAGAGTTCAGCTTTAGGCGGCTGAGCCTCATCCAATCTGCGACGTCCTTCATACCCTCTTGTAGGTTGGTCTTGGCGCTGGCGGGGTCCTTGGTGAGGGAGAGTACAAGTTGGGTGTCGTCGGCGTAGGAGGTGATGATGATGTCGTGCTTGCGTACGATGTCGGCGAGGGGGCTCATGTAGACATTGAAGAGTGTCGGGCTGAGCGATGAGCCTTGAGGTACGCCGCAGATGATCTTGGTGGGTTCTGAGCGAAACGGAGGGAGGTAAACTCTTTGGGAGCGGTTAGCGAGGAAGGAGGCGATCCAGTCCAGGGCCTGGCCTTGGATCCCGGTGGAGCGTAGGCGGGTGATTAGGGTGCGGTGACAGACGGTGTCAAAGGCAGCCGAGAGGTCGAGGAGAATGAGGGCGACTGTTTCACCGTTGTCCATCAGGGTTCTGATGTCGTCTGTGACTGAGATGAGGGCGGTTTCCGTGCTGTGGTTGGTTCGGAATCCGGTTTGTGAAGGGTCGAGCAGGTTGTTGTCTTCCAGGAAGGTGGTCAGCTGTTTGTTGACGGTCTTTTCTATTACCTTGGCTGGGAAAGGTAGAAGAGAGATGGGGCGGAAGTTTTTCAGGTCGCTTGGGTCAGCCGTAGGTTTCTTTAGTAGGGCGTTGACTTCAGCGTGCTTCCAGCATTCGGGGAAGGTAGCAGAAGAAAAAGAAGAGTTGATGACGGTCTGGAGGTGCGGGGCGATGATGTCGTCGGCTTTGTTAAAGATGAAGTGCGGGCAGGGGTCCGAAGGGGCGCCGGACAGGCATATCAATCTTTATACTTTGTCTTTCAATTTTGTGTTAGAGTATAGGTACAATGAAACGAAGCAGAGAATTCACAAAGTTTGCCTCAGACCTTTTCCCCTAGTGTAACCTTGGCCTGTTGGCCACAGTGCCTGTTTTTCAAAATCTGAGCACTTAGCACATCAATGCTATAATAGTCTCTTGGGTCAAGACTCCGCGCCAGACGGCACTAAGACCTACATGCATGTGTAGGTGTCCTTATTGTGTATTCTTAACATTTTCTTTTTGTAGCATGGTCATTCTGCACAGGGCCTCTGAACTCCAGGTTAGCAGGAGGAAGTCTAGAGACAGCCCATATTATAGTCTGGCCTTACCTCCAGTTCCTCACCTCCCTTTCCACCTCTATGTAAACCTCACACCTGTGACAGCTTTCTGACAATGCCTCGCCTTTCTGCACAAACACACCTTGTACAACTGTGTTAGGAGCAGTTCTGAAGGTACCTCAGTCATACAGTGTATTTTGAGTACTTTGAGTACAGACTGCAGGGGAGGCTCCTCCACAATGGCGGAGGAGCATTGCCCCACTGGCTAAGAGAGAGCAGCAGAAAAATAAAATTATATTACATTATCATTTAATTTTCTGCTGCTGGCTCGGCCAGCATGTGAAGGGAGGGGTGGGCCATGTTTTTTTTGGGGGGGGGGATCTACAGTGCACTAAGTGTGCATGTGTGTTTGGACGGCTGTCTTAGGCTGGCCAAACACACATACGCACTTAGGTTTCTCCAACCAGCTGTGTTGCACTGCTGGGCTGGAGAAACTGCACAGACCCCAGTGCACTGTTTGAGCGGGAGACCAAGATGCTCAGACCAATCCCGATGCTGCTCTCATGCTAGGTATAGCATGAGAGCAGCACCAGGATTGCTGCAAAGCCTGTGCTGGTGTCCCAGTGAATGAGGAACACCAGAAGAATAGAGGAGCGAGGCAGCATGAGGAGGCTGCAGGAACGGTAAGCGCTTTTATTATTATTTGTTTCCCCTGTCATTCCCGCCTACCCCCCTTGACATTTGCGGCGGCTGCTGCTGATACAGAGATTCAGTCAGATTAGTTTTTTCCTGGAGTGAGGGCTAGTCCAGTTATGGAGAGAAACACCACAATTCAAGACAATGAACCGCAATTCCTTGTGCGACCAATCTCCCCAGTCCTCTTCACTCTCTGCGGGTGAACTTTGCTGTTGATGGTCAATGCTCCCACCATCCTTATCTCTGCTACTTCTTGCTTTCTATTTTTCTGCATCAACAGTAATTTCAAGAAAGTATGTTGTTCTCAAATGTGCTTGCACTTCATCTCACACACCATACACACCACAAAGGGAATGAGGTTTCTTGAATGTGCTTTCGGACACTCCTTTTCTCATAACGTTTCTAGTAATTTTACCATACACTACTCAATCTCATAGAATGCCCCTTACATTTTCACTACAGTACTATGTCCCACTGTTTAGATCTATACACGTTGTTAAAGGCCCTGTAAGCAGTTTATAGGCCAGAGCCAAACCAATAGCCTACAAGGAGGTAGAGGGCCCGTAACAAGCGGAATAGCACATGAAAGATGGGCTGTAAGACTTTAGCACATTCTACCGATGGAGGGCGTAATATTCTAAATTAAAAGGTATACACAGAAAGACAAATATTGGAATGTTGGAGCAGAAGGTCTATGCCCGCTATTATTGCCCATGAGCCACTCCATTGTGTTTAATGGAACTCTCAACATTCAAAATTCGTAGGACTATCTTAGTTGTTACAGTCCCTGAACCTAAATTATGTATCTAAACCGTAGCCCTAGGCCTATAATGAGTGTTAAAACTTTGAAAGACAATTATAGCCTGAGGTGAAGGGGCTACCGACAATGTTCTGCTTCTAAACAATTAGTTTTCCCTGCCGTGGGTCTTGTTTGCGCTGTATGAAATCCCTAAATGCATCAGTAAAGAGATAAATCCATTCATAGAAAAATATATGGGTAAATGCATGCATCTTAGTCATACCTTGTAGAACCAAAGTTCCACCGACAATACATAATATAACCTCATTCACTTGTTCTTGGGAAGGGTATTACAGAGAGCTTTCCTGGTAGTAATAGTCCTTTCCGTGTCACTTATTTCACTCTTGGCAGAAAAGTTTAGACATATCCATTAGTTCATTTTGGAGCCATTTGTCTGAATTAGTGGGCCTTTATACATTATTACTATGTTATTGATTTTGCTAGTAAACAGAAAAAGTACTAAACATGTTAAATTATTCAGGTCCCATTTAAAGGACAATGCTTGAAGCCTTCTCCTTGTGGGTAGAATACTTCACATTTAATCAATCTATTTGGCATTCTCAGATGCTACCTTGCTTTTCAATTAAATGGAAATACAGTAAGTGGCTGGGTGTTTTGAATTACTTACAGGCTTCTGTAAACATCGGCCCTTTAACTTCTAGGTTTTCATATGTGAATATAATCCCATTGTGGTCCAAATTCAATTTCTCTATGAATTTTTGAATACCTCCATCAATTAGCATGCAAAGAATGTCTACAGCTAAATAACTATGTAGCATTTAGTGTGTGGCCTCAAATTATTCTTATAATGTTTTGGAAAATCGAGGGCATATTGTACAAAAATCTTATATAAATAAATATATAAATATATATATATATAGAGAGAGAGAGAGAGAGAGAGACAGAGAGATAAAAGCAACTGCAGTCTTGTTAGGATAATTTAATTAGGTTATCTCATATTTGCGGCTGCCAGCTTCAGGAACGGATAGATATTGTCGTCAGGCACTTACAGTAAGCTTTTGTGTTATTATATTTAGATGTTTAAATTACGAATTATGTGCTATCGTAGCAGGACCAAAAAACAGTTCAATACCCATTTGAGTTGGTGTATAGTTGTGGCGCCGCACTTATAGTGAGAAACATAGGGCCGTATTTATGACTCAGCTTACGTTGTGTTTGCACCACGCAATGTGGTACATGCACAGCACAAAACTTAAGTGAGATTTATGAAGCCACGCAAAGCCACTTTCTGTGGCCCTGAGTGGCTCCATAATTCTCGAGTAATGCAACACAGATCGATGCGTTGTATTACTCTGAGCCAAGGAGGCATTTCCACGAGTGTTGCCTGGGTGTTCCCATGCAACATCCATGGATTTTGACGTATTTCTAGATTTACCAGATGTGGCAGACTTGGGAATGTGCCAAAAACCTATGCCTACCCAGGTGGGGCATAATGAGGAGAAATATCGTAGTTTCTCCTCGTTTTTTCCCCTTTCCATGTGTGCTGAAAACCCCTCTCAGGATTGATTTTGTGCAAGAAGGTGCCTCTTCCTGCACACAAACAACGGTGTCGTCCTCCACCTTGCTCGTAGGAAAGGAGGTTTATCTTTCTCTGAGAGTGGACAAGAGGAACTGTGAAGTGTTTGCCAGCTCTTGGACCCGTCACATCTTGTCTGAAGGATCTCATGAGAGTGACCTGTTTACAATGGAGCCTACTGCCCATGAAGAAGGAACAGCCAGAGGAGTCCAAAAGATCTGAGGTAGACCTGCCTCATGTATGTTTATTAGACAAAACTTGTTGCTATCCGGCAACTTCTTGTGGCCTGACCTATGTAAATAGGACCCCCAAATCCGAACACTTCCTTTTTTAAATCTCCCCATTGGCAGCACCCCCTTCACAGGACTTGGGACTGAGTGCATGCGTGAATTACTGTCAGGGCCAGATAGGCCTTTAATAACACAGGATATTTCCCCTGTGGATTGGAGCCAGTGGAGGCCGGTTGTGAGAGCCTCTGCCACTTTCCCCAGCAACCTGACGCTAAATGCAGCTGGGACGGGGAGGCTTCAAGAAAGAGAAAAAGAGAAGGGGGGGGGGACGAAAGGTAGAGAGAAAGCAATCAGAGAGGGAGAAGAGAGAAATGAGAGCAGGAATGAGAGAAAATGGATGGATGCCAAGAGAGAGTTAGCACAAGGAGATGAAGGGAGCGGGGCTGGTTAGAACATTTTTGCCAGGACTGCTTTTGGTTCCTTAGTCTGATCCTGAGCCCTGCCATTCACACTCACCACTCAGGAGGCAGTGATTCCTGCACTGGCAATATCTTTTTGCTCCTGCCTCAGATGGTGTGCCTGAGACCCGTACCTTCTGATACCTCCTCAGAGGACCACACTTACTTTGGGGAAAACAAAAAAAACATTACAGTTTGGTGCACGGCCATCAAAACAGTTGGCACCAGTACACCCAACTTTTAGTACTTTGAAAGGAACCTCTGTGGGCCAGTGGGCATGTCTGATTTTGGCGAGTACTCTCTAGATGGCGGAGGCAATGTCCTCCACCATCCCAACAGACACTACACCATATGCCAAACTCAAAATCAGGGCATAAGTTTTCTTTTTTTGAAAGTTCAAAAAGAGTTGGACCACTGTCTTTGCTCCCTGAATGTAGAATACCAATTTTCAAAGGCGAGTGAGTGCAAAGGAGACCTTTTGCAACTAAGTTACTTCCTCAACTCGGAAGACAGTATGGCCTAGATTTAAGAGGACCTAGTGCCACTTAAGCACCGCATTAGCGTCATTTTTTTACGCTAAGGTGGCCTTTTCCCTGCAACATATTTACAAAGTGGTGCAATGCATGCATTGCGCCACATTGTAACCCTTCGCACTACATTATGCCTGCGGCAGGCATAATGTATGCAAAGGTGGCGTTCCCCCGTTAAGGGGGGGTGAAAAAATAGTTCAAAGAAATCTAAGAGATTTCTTTACATCATTTTTTTGGCACTTTTAACGCCTGCTCCGAGCAGGCGTTAGAAGGGGGCACACCATTGTTTACAATGGGTCCTTATGTACTGTTCAGGGTTAGTGCCGAAATGTTATCTTAGATACGGCGCACACATGGTGGTGGTAGGGGGGTACTAAGGGGTTCAAGGCAAGTGGTGCTGCATTGTGTGCAGCGCCACATTCCCTAAATCTGCCCCTAACTTTTCAAGTTGGAGAGCACTTCTGAATCTGTATGCAGTCGCAGATCCATTTTAGGTTTTGGTAAAACTTTTCTTAGTTTTAATGGGTTTTGTGTTTGAGCAATTTTTTTTTGTAGTTTAAGGTTCTAATTTAGTATGTTTGTACATCTGGCCTATAGTCTCCCGGTTAGCACCCAATTAACACAGGCACCAATTAACCGAATGTGATGAGAGCTCCAAGAGCCCCATTTACTTTTTGTTGTTTCAACTCGCTGGTGTTTCCCTCGCTCCTCAGAAACAAAGATTACGATTTCAAGGGGCTAAATGATTGTGGTACAAAGGATGAAACATGACATGTCAATGTAGGGTCAAGGAATGAATGATGTCACTTCCTCTGCTCCCAGTGTTTTGGAGACTTGTAGTGCATCCCCAATACAGAACCTATGTTTGGCACCAGTAAGGCAGATACCATCCTTTAGTAAAATCGGTCCAAACAACTTGCTATGTTTGTCTCATTTTTAGTTTCACGTTTTAAGCAGTGGTTTTCTTCTATTTGATATACAGAATACTGCATTCTATACATGTCCAGCAAGCAGGAAAACAAGACAGTCTGAAAAAAAGAAGTCCGGTGTTCGACCCTTCTGCCCAATATAATCACTTAGATATTTTACCCTTTGAAACAGAAGAGGTGTCTGCAATTACCACACAGCAAAACAACTTTCAACTCCTTTCACTTTTGATCAATGTTCAAACGTGTTACAATCTAAAAAGCCACATTTTGAGTGCTGCTGGAATTGTGACATTGGAAAGTTGAAGCAAATGGTATCCACCCTTCACATTATTATTAAAATGTTGCCATTTCAGCCAAGCTACTCAATTCTGCAGGGAATTTTGGCCAGAATACGACCTCGTCTAGTATTATTCAGCTGTTATCCCTTTAAGTTCTCAAAAGAAAATGTATATTGCTGCATGTGACTGTGTTTTGGGATGCATAATAATATGTATTATTTATAAACTAAGAAGAAAACATCATCCATTGTGTGAGGTAATGGAAATTGTAATGCCCTTGCAGAATAATACATTTGTAGCACAATCATTTAGACAGTGTGCTATCCCAACAGACCAGATGCAAGGATTTTGCAAGAATATGTGGAATTCAGAGTGGCACAGTGTCTCCTCGCCTTCGATGGGGCCTTGCTTGCTATTTGTAGAGCCAGTTTGACACTCCCGGCTGGTGGTATCCTATGCGGTCACCTAGTGTGATCTTACTGTAGCAGGGAACCTGTATCTTAAACAAGCAGCTTGATGGACCTGAAAGAGAGTTATTTAAATGGTTCACTTAAACCTTGAATTAGTATTAAGTTAGGGGAGGTCAATGTTTTGCTTCCAGTTTAAATCATGTTATTTTGCTCACCTGCTTTCATATGGCACTTTGTAGCATTGAGTACAGCCCTTAATTGACATCATCACTGAACATTGATTGACAATGTCTGTCTAGAAGCATCAGTCTAGTAGGCAATCACATAGAGGCAGGCAGTCTTCAAAGTGCTTGGAGTGCAATCTATGTTCTACCACATAAAGGAGCCTGCTTGCACCTCACCAGCCCTGCACCTTAAGGGCATGTACCATGACTTAATCAGGACCTCAAAAGTATTTCTGCTTGACAGGAGTTTAGGAGGACAACTGGACACTCTACAAAGTTGTGTCTCAATGGTGGTAGTGCCATGACCTTCTTGGGTTCATGACATATACACATGACCCTTCTACTAGTGAGCTCTGAGGTGAAGGAGTGAAATTGAAGGAGGCATTGTCAGCTGCGGCTTTAAAATACCAGGGGCCCTATTACACATAGGGTGCACATTTCTGGTTTGCATCACGGCACACCTTTAAATAGGTGCACCGTGCGCAAACCCAGAAAGTGGGTTCTATTGCAAAGAATGCACTGCCCCCAGGGCAGTCGTGATCTCGTGCTGCCATGGGGGCTGCACATTCAAGTGAAATCTGTGTTTCACAGTGCGGGAGGCAACCTGTCTGCAGTTTAAAAGAAGGATTAGAGGTCCCTTTGCAAACAGGTGCAGTGAGTCACTCCACCTGCCTGCTAGGAGATGTCTGGGGTGGTCCATGGGACACCCTTTTCCCCCTGCCAAAGGGCTGCCATCAGAGGAGCCCTGACAGTGCACCACCTTTTTTGTGGTGCACCTTCAGTGCACTTCCTGACAGCTTCTTTGACTTTGCGCCAGCGTCTATAATATGGCGTGGGCGCAGAAGCAAAGAGATTCCATCATTTGTCTGAGGTCACGCCCCCATGCGAAAGAGGGAACATTGGGGGTCACTCTGACCCCGGCGGTCCGAGACCGCCGGGGCCAGGGTCGGCGGGAGCACCGCCGACAGACCGGCGGTGCCCCGCAGGGCATTCTGACCGCGGCGGTTCGGCCGCGGTCAGATGCGGGAAACCGGGGGTCTCCCGCCGGTTTCCCGCTGCCCTGCAGAATCCTCCATGGCGGCGGAGCGCGCTCCGCCGCCATGGGGATTCTGACACCCCCTACCGCCATCCTGTTTCTGGCGGGTCTCCCGCCAGGAACAGGATGGCGGTAGGGGGTGCCGCGGGGCCCTGCAGTGCCCATGCCAATGGCATGGGCACTGCAGGGGCCCCCGTAAGAGGGCCCCACAAAGTATTTCAGTGTCTGCTATGCAGACACTGAAATACGCGACGGGTGCCACTGCACCCGTCGCACCTTCCCACTACGCCGGCTCAATTCTGAGCCGGCGTCCTCGTGGGAAGGTTGATTTGCCCTGGGCTGGCGGGCGGCCTTTTGGCGGCCGCCCGCCAGCCCAGGGCAAATCCCAAAATACCCTCAGCGGTCTTTCGACCGCGGAGCGGTATTTTGGTGGGGGAACTTCGGCGGGCGGCCTCCGCCGCCCGCCGAAGTTAGAATCACCCCCCTTGTCTTGAGATAGCGCTGGTGCTACATATGTCCCAGCACTATCAGTATTACAAAAGAGGCCATACAATTGCCTGCGACTCCTTCTGTAATACCAAATGCCCTGGGGCACACAAGGCAGGGACACATGCCGGATGCACCCCCGAGGCACTTTCTGTAATATGGCACTGAGTATTCCACTATATGACCCTGAGCAGCCTCCTTTAATTTCCATCCTACACACTCCAGGAATCCTCTGTACTTGAAGTCATGTTCTCTATTGGCATCATGTGATAATTAACCAGGTCTTCATCCTCTTGAACATAGTCTATACCTATTGCACCCATAAATGGTAAACTTGCATTAGACCCGGTGTGTCAGAATCCATTTTGGGCCAAGCCGTCCATCGAAGATATTGACAACTGCCACATAATTTCACAGGTGAAGGGCAGAAGAGGCCAAGGTAGAACTTCTGCACAGCCAGATGGTTGGAATTATTTGCTTCTGGTACTGTTCTCTTGATGTATAATGTAGTCAAAATAGCTTCCTCATGTGTCCTGAAAGTAGATTCAAAGTACCACAACTGCTCAACATGGTGCAACTGTACTAATGATGAAAAATCGAAATGACTTACTATGTGGGACTAGGTACAGGATGTAAACCATATTTTAATTGTTTGCTATCTCCTAACCAGGCATCCTAGGTATAGCACATATTTTTAGGATTTTTCATGTAAGTGTAACCTTTTGTAGCTACAATGGAATGTCAATGTTTACTATTGATTACATTTTTGTATACATTTCATAAAATATTGTAATCTGTAATATTTTTAAAGGATTCAGTCAAGGAATCACAACAATTCAAACTATTTGATCTAGCAGGACTTGTGGAGGAGCAGATCCCTGTACAGAACAAAACCTCTTCCTTGCCGACACTGAACCGTGGTACATGACCCTCTCCCGGTGGGCTTTGAGATTGTCAAGAGACTCACGGGGTGGCGCTGACTTGAGCTGGGCATTGAGTCAAGTTGCTGGCTAGCTCCTCAGTCCTGACCTAGGGCCAGTACAGGCGGAAGAACTCTTAATTTGTGGCACGAAGATCTGTACATATATAAGTATAGAAATCCACCACAAACCCAAACACAACAGTAAGGTCCCCCACCTCCCAGTAGCTCTGTGGCACCACAAAATCCTGAACACTATTTCCAAGCTTAAGACCAGTAAAGTTGGCTCAGCACCTCGGTCTCACAACACAAAGTCCAGTATATGACGGGCACCAGAAAATGTTGGCCTCAATATCTGCAGGTTCATCTATCTTTTGGTGTCAACAGGCAACCGCAAGCGGAGGAAAAGTCCAGGACACCAGTAAGTACTGGGAAACTAGGATCATTAACCTTTAATGCCAAAGAAGGACAGATTGTTTCAAAAAGGGAATCCATGGACAGGTAAGTGAAATATTTTTCTAAAAATGCATACATTATTGGAATACAGATGATACGGAATATGTACATTTGGACACGTGAATTGTTTCTGGATGCTTGTGCCTCTCTAAGCCTCCCTCCTCATCTAAACTAGGGGTGTAGAATAGAGGACCAGAGGGGCCAACCCGTTCCAAATCGTGAGGCTACCGATGTAATATGAATGCACATACATTGAATCTAAGTGGAACTCATGTACAGTGGATATTTTCGGAGTTTGGTATGGCCCGGGTCCTCCTGGGCGTAGGTTGGGCATCGCTCATTTAACTCAATCATTTGGTTCTTTGGGAGTAGAGTTTACATTTCAAATGTTTCTTCTATGTCTCATCGGTGCATATCTCTTGTGACTAAATGTCCAACAACACAGAGAGAAAGGCCCATGTGCAATGTGATTCTGCCTTTTGGGGCTGGTAATTACACTGGGTATTTGGACCAGTTTGGCATGGTACCCATTACCCCCAGATACCTGCTTACGGCCCGGCTATGGAGTGGTCAGTATGGGGTTTGGTATTTACCGCACCCGTTAAATGACAATACACGAGGATAAGCTATTTACAGGTGCGGTAAATACTTCCTATTCTGAGTTTAGGCTGGAAATGGGCCATACTAAACGGATTCGATAGTTATCGTATCGAATTTAGCATATTTTGTCTTTGCTCCACAAGTAAGTTTCGCTAAGTTTCAACCGGAGAAATCTGACAGGGAAAAACAGCGGGTGTGACAATAACATTACCTGTCCACATTTCCAGGTGTAACGAATGCACCACCTAAGTGGCTTTATAAGCTGTCTTCGGGTACATTACAAAATAGTGTTTTTTAATGTTCTAAGCAGAAATATTTTAACAGATGTATTTTACAATAGCATCTTTTGTGCAAAGGTGCTTCCCGTGTTTGATACCTCGAGGGGAGTGCTTAGATCAGATGTTGTGACACTCTCGGCTCTGACGAGATAAGTGTATTTTCTCTGCTTTGCATTTTGTGCTCATAACAAATCTGTCTCTGATCATTTGATTGCTATTTTGTAATTGATAGTTCTAGCCTAGATAGGAATCTCATCAAAGCAATCTTTGAATGTAATTTAGCATTCACTTGTTTAATAACTGTGATCAAGGAATAATAGCTTATTGGGAACACTGCACGCTGCGAGCCATAACTACTGTACTACTTTAATAAGCAACAGAAGATGTCTAACTGCTCTAAAGATTACTTTGTGAAATAACACTAGACCTCTACATTTTAAATCTGACTGAAAAGAGCTTCATCTCTCAATAAAATCTATTGTAGTGACAAAAACTACCCTTGCAGTCCAAATGCCAAAGACCAATGCACAGTGTGACATTGATGGTTGAGTCCATCTCTTTTCACAGAATTCCGTGAGCACCCTCACTCTCCCTTTGGTGCAACATGCTTGATGCATTCACATTTTTTCCTGTACCCTGTCCATGTAATACTGCCAGTATTGAGCATATTTCAGCGCTGCACTGCTTTGGCCGAGAGAAAGGACAGCTGAATGAGGAACGGCATACACATGTGTATGCGCAAGCATATTTGTCTCTTGCACATATGCACATTTGCCCCATGTATGTGTCTGCCCTGAACCCAAGTAAAGCACCTCTTGGGGATCAGGAACTCACTCCAGCAGAGGCCAGCAGGGCTCAGGCAGGTCCAGTTGCAGGTCAGGCAGCAGGTCAGCTGGACAGATGTAGGGAGGCCTCTTGGGGTTATGTCTCATTAGCTCAGAACAGGAGGTCAGTCGGCTGACCATTGGAGTCACGTCAGCCTTGGATGAAGAGTGTGGGTCCAGTCTCCCTTCTCAGCAAGCAGGGAAGCAGAGTAGCAGTCCTTCTGGCAGCAGAGCAGCACAGCCACCCTTCTTCTGTAGTATCCACAGGTCAAGAGATGTACTAAAGAGTTGGGTCTGAAGGTCCAGTATTTATACTTTGTGCCGATTCTTAAGTAAGAGAAAGTTCAGTAGCTTTCCACCCCCAGAGGGGTTTGGAATTCCTGCTTCTGCTTCTCTGCCCTGGCCCCAGCTTGTCTGGGGGCACAACAGACTAGTGTGCTAGGCAGAGCCTTTCAGATGTGCAAGGTGACAGCTCCTCCCTTTCATCAAGTCAGAGATGGCTCATTGTGCCAACATTTAGTCTGCCTTTGTCTCACTGTTTGGGAGCAATACACAAAGATCAACTGCCATCTACAAATAGTCCCAGGATACAGGCTGCATGCACCAAATGGTTAAGACAAGAAAATGCCAACATTCTATAAGTGCCATTTTCAGAATTGTGACTTAAAAATTGGACTTTAGCCTTAAAGAGGGTTTTTTATTGCAATTCCGTAGATACTAAACTCAAGGTTCCCTCTTGCTCCAAATTGAAAGTTAGCATTTATGAAATGTAATAAGGTAACCCAATGTTATAATCTGGGAGGTGTAGGCCTTGCAGTAGTGACAAACAAATTTAAGAGTTTTTCACTGCCAGCATATGTAAAACTTAAAAGTACATGTCCAGCTTTTTAAATACACTGCACCCTGTCCTATATGGGCTGGTTGGGAAACCACAGTGGTGACTTTTATGATAAAAAAGGTTTAGGCCTGACAAAATGGACCTTGTCTGCCTAGTTACAGTAAAAAGGAAAGATTATTCATGTCAATCTATCAACTCTTGGTTTAAAAGATTAACCACAACATTGGGACCAGATACAACTTCGTCAGTAGAATTTCACAGACGGAGTGAAGAAATAATGCTTTACTATTCTTGGCAAGGGAGGACCTGAAAGGGGACAGAACCATAAGGAGGAAGAAGCCTCATCAACATGTTTAGGTGACAGCTTTAAATCTCTTGGTTGCAATACACAACAGCTCAGAGTAGAAATCGACTCAGACTCTTGCTCATGATTGGATAACATTGTTTTCTATATCAGATCTGTGCTCTTCTTGATCCAATGGCTTTCCCCCCTATTCTTGTGTTTGTCCTTCAACCCGCCCACACCCAGGAACATCTCCGTCTCAGTGTTCTGATTGGATGTGTTAAATTCTTCCACTCTATATGTGGAGGTAACTTTTATTTTGCATTCACCACTACATGGGAATGAATGTGTTTCATTGCTGTCTACCTCTATTTTGTTCTCTGCCTCCCTGCTTGATATTTGACTCTGCTCTGCCGCTCCCCGATGCAGCCCACCCCACTCTCCATTCTACTTCTGTCCCACTCTGCATGTTAATTTTTATTTAAGTATTTAGTTGTTTTTTATTAAGGCTTGACAGTGTCAAAGAAAGGATGGGACACTCAATTTTACTTTTCTCATTTTTCATGCACTTAAAAAAAAATGTTAAGTTAGAATTCTGTCATGGCTGTCTGTCATTTAAGAATGGGCACCAATGTTTCATGATACATGCACTCATCAAAGTAACTCACTTGCCCCCTTGATTCCACAAGCCTGTTCATTAAGTGTGATTAGTCCTCCCCTAAGGAATTGGTTTGCCTTATACTGGCTACAGGGCAGCGGTGCGATGTCCTGTGCCTAGGATGCGTCACACTTTGGTGGTTCTGGTGCAGAGCTGCAGTGAGATGAGTCACACTGCATCAGTTCTGCCCAAAAGACCACAGGTGGGCTGGCAGTGCACCTTCAGGTCCACATCCAAGGGTCCAAGACTGGGGTGGCAGCATTTGGGAGGACAAGACTCGTCAGAGGCAGAGTCCAGGTGCAGGGTTCAAGGTGGTTGGAGCTTTTTCTGTTCCTGATGATCTGTTCAGGAGGCAAGTCAACTAGCCCTTGGAGTTACTCTAATGGTCCTGGTTTCAAGATGCAGGCATTAGGGCAGCAGGTCAACAGAGTAGCAGTGCTTATTGCAGTAGAGCAGCACAGTAGTCCATTCTTCTGAACCTTCCAAAAGTCAAGATAGGTAGTGAAGAGTTGAGTCTAAGGGTCCACTATTTACACCAGGTGCCCACTTTGAAGCAGGATGCGCATCTAGGGTCTTCCCCCTACAGAGTTGTTTAGAATTTCCTTCCTCCCTGCCCTGGCTCAGCTTGTCTGGGGACATAAAAGACTAGTGTGAAACCCTTTGTGAGTGTGCTGAGGCAGAGGGCTTGTGATGTGCAAGTGTGGTAGGTGAAGCTCCTCCCCCTCATCAGGTCAGAGATGGCACATCCTGCCAACACCTCTCCCCCTTTGTCTCACTGTCTGGGAGCAATACACAAAGACCAACTGCCAGTTATACGTATTCACATGACCCAGGATACAGGCAACAAATGGTTGGGACAAGAAATTGCCAGTTTTCTAAAAATTGTATTTTAATAATTGTGACTTAAAAGCCAACTTTACCCCTAAATAGCATTCTAAATTACAATTCTTTAGACACCAAACTCAATGGTCCTACTTGCCCCTAACTGAATGTTATCCCTTATTAAATGTAGTAAGGTAACCCAACTTTATCCTAAGAGAGTGGCATGCCTTTTAGTAGTGAAAAACTAATTTAAGAGTTTTTCACTACCAAGACATAAAAAAGTTACATGTCCAACTTTACACTGCACCCTGCCCTATGGGCTTTTTAGGGCCCAACTTAGGGGGTGGTCTATCTGTATTCAAAAGGGAGGTTTAGGCCTGGCAAAAGGTTTATTTTGCCAGGTCAAAAGTTTAACATTGCACATAGATGTTGCAATGGCAAGCCTGAGATATGTTTAGAAGGCTACTTAAGTTGATGGCAAAATTAATGCTGCAGGCCCACTACCTGCATTTAATGTTCAGGCGCTGGGTACAGATAGCACCACTTTACTAGTGACTTACAAGTAAATTGTTAGAAATGGGGTCTTTGGTTGGCAGTCAGGTCACCTCCTGTCCAAGCAAGGACCCTCACTCTAGTCAGGGTAAAAGAGAATCACCCTCAGCTAATCCCTGCTTACCCCCTTGGTAGCTTGGCACGAGCAGTAGGCTTAACTTCAGAGTGCTAGGTGTAAAGTATTTGTACCAACACACACAGTAAATTAATGAAAACACTACAAAATGACAACACAGGTTTAGAAAAATAGGAACTATTTATCTAAACAAAACAAGACCAAAACAACAAAAATCCACAGTACACACGTCAAGTTATCAATTAAAAAGCAAAAAGAGTCTTTATGGAGTTTAAAACACACAATTATACTGTTAGTGTGAACATGTACCTTGGGTGCGTCAAAAATAACCCCGCTAGGGCGAGTGTGCGTCAAAAAGGGCTTGCAATGTGTCGATTTCACTCACGAGCGAGACCTTGCGCCATTTCGCCTTTCGTCGGGGGGGGCGCGTTGTTTCTTCTCTCCGCAGGAGAGCGATGCGTCGATTTGGTCAGCACTCTCTGGCCCGGGCAGGCCTTGCGTTGTTTTTATGTCAATGCTTGTGTCGGAAATCCAGTTTTCGATGATCCGAATACCTCGCATCGCGGGTTGCGATCTCCCAGCTTCCGTCAGCGATGCTGCGGGTCGTTCCTCCAGCTCTGTGCGTGGATTCTTTGGTCGCGTTTCCGGCAAACGTCGATTTTCAGCCGCTTAGCCGGCGGAGCGTTGTTTCTTCAGCTGCAGATCGGAGTCACGTTGATCTTTTCCCCGCACGGCGCTCTGTGCGTGGATTTCCTCCTCTTAGGCTGCCAGCTTCTCCTTTCAGGGTCCCAGGAACTGGATGGGCACCACAGGGCAGAGTAGGAGTCTCTCCAGAGACTCCAGGTGCTGGCAGAGAGAAGTCTTTGCTGTCCCCGAAACTTCAAACAACAGTAGGCAAGCTCTAAATCAAGCCCTTGGAGATTTCTTCTCAAGATGGGAGGCACACAAAGTCCAGTCTTTGACCTCTTACTCTGGCAGAAGCAGCAACTGCAGGATAGCTCCACCAAGCAAAGTCACAGGCAGGGCAGCTCTTCTTCCTCAGCTCTTCAACTCTTCTCCAGGCAGAGGTTCCTCTTGTTTCCAGAAGTGTTCTAAAGTCTGTGGTTTTGGGTGCCCTTCTTATACCCAATTTCTCCTTTGAACTAGCCCCACTTCAAAGTAAAGTCTCTTTTGAATGTGAAATCCTGCCTTGCCCAGGCCAGGCCCCAGACACTCACAAGGGGGTTGGAGACTGCATTGTGTGAGGACAGGCACAGCACTTTCAGGTGTGAGTGATCACTCCCCCCCCCCTCCTAGTACAGATGGCTCATCAGGAAATGCAGACTACACCCCCGCTCCCTTTGTGTCACTGTCTAGTGTGAGGTGCAACTAGCCCAACTGTCAAACTGACCCAGATAGAGGAATCCACAAACAGGCAGAGTCACTGAAATGGTATAAGCAAGAAAATGCTCACTTTCTAAAAGTGGGATTTTCAAACACACAATCGTAAAATCAACTTTACTAAAAGATGTATTTTTAAGTTGTGAGCTCAGAGACCCCAAACTCTACATGTCCATCCACTCCCAAAGGGAATCTACACTTTAATCAGATTTAAAGGTAGCGCCCCTTGTTAACCTATGAGAAGGACAGGCCTTGCAACAGTGAAAAACGAATTTAGCAATATTTCACTGTCAGGACATATAAAACACAATACTATGGGCCAGATGTAGCAAACGATTGCGACTCGCAAACGGGCCGAATCGCAATTTGCGACACTGCAAAATCGGAAATGGGATGCAAAAAGCCCATTTCCGACTTGCAAAAAGCGATGGGACCCGTTTGCGAGTCGCATCCGGTGCGACCCCATTTTGCGACCCGCAAATTGCAAGTCGCAATTTGCGAGTCGCAACCCATATGCAATTGCAACTCGCAAATTGCGACTAGTCGCAAAAAGCCCAGTTTGCATGTCCCATTTACCACTAACTCAGAGCAGGTGGTAACCATTACCAAAGTATAAAAGGGGACCCAGAAGGCATCTGGGTTACTCAAGATGGCGGAGATATACCTGATAGCAGTGAGGAGGAGAGTCTACGCAGCCCAGCAGAGGAGGAGGAGGGTCCAAAGACAGGAGAAGATATATAGAACCAGGCAGACTCTTTTTCAGCAAACTGAAGTGGAGATCTATGACAAATACCGCCTTTGCAGCGCAGCCATTCTAGAATTAATAGATTTACTGAAACCACAGCTAGAACACAAGACTCTGCGTGGCTGCGCCATCCCTACGCATGTGCAAGTACTATGCGCACTGCACCTCTTGGCCTCAGGGAGCTATCAGGGGGTCATTGCCGTGGCAGGTGGGGTATCCCAAAGTGAAGTGTCAAGGTTCCTCAGGGCATTCCTAGATGCATTAGTCACGCACATGTCTCACTTCATATACTTACCAAGGAATGAGGCAGAAATTAACAGCACCAAGCTGGACTTTTACCGCATTGCCCACTTTCCTCATGTCATAGGGTGTGTAGATGGGACACACATTCAAATATGCCCCCCTGCTAATCTGGAACACATTTTCCGCACCAGGAAGTGTACCCACTCACTCAACATACAGGTTGTTTGTGATGCCCATTATGTAATCACGGACATCGTAGCTAAGTTTCCTGGCAGTACCCATGACTCATACATTTTTAGGCATAGTGGGATACATCAACGCCTGGAACGTGGGGAATTTGGAGACGGTTACCTCCTAGGTAGAGCCACAGACACTTGCAGACATACACACAGGTCACTGTGCACGACAATCTGGACTTCCTAACCGTGTACTTTTGTGCCCAACAGGTGACAGTGCATATGCTCTCAGGCCTTGGATCATGACTCATGTTTTTAACACCCAGAACTGAATCAGAGAGGCAATACAACAGTGCGCATAAGAGGACCAGAAACCTGATCGAGCGCACCTTCGGACTGCTGAAGGCAAGATTCAGATGCCTCCACCGCAGTGGAGGCGCCCTCCAATACACCCCCATTACCGCTTTCAAAATTGTGGTCGCATGCGCCATCCTCCACAACATAGCCACCCGACGTGGGCTACCTCTCACCCCTGCAGACCCAGATCCTGATGATGAAGAGCAAGAACAACCACATCGCCATCATGGGGATAGGAGTCTAGCTAATCAAGGCAGACTGAGACGGACCACATTGAAACGCAATATTTTGGACGGTACGTGTCAACTCCCACCATACTCACCTATTAACCATTTGTTAAGTGGAACAAAAATAACTGTTTTATTAATGTCATGAAGAAACTATATACAAGTTGAAATTGTCCATGGGCAGGAAAATGCCAACCAGTCATGTGGCACATTAACGCCATGTGCCACATTAATCTGTCCTGGCTGTTATCTATGATCTCCTGCCCCTCCTGCCAGCCTGGCTGGTCCCTGCTGCGTCCATGGTGCTGTGCCTACCACTCCTCAGCACCTTACTGTCAGTGGCAGAGACACTGCTCACTGTTGAGCCCTCCTCCCAGGTGTATTTGTTAACTTCCTGGCTGTGATGTCATCATCATGTGCCAGAAAGTGTTTCCAGAGTGTTCTGGTATGCTTTCTGGAGTGTTCTGCTGCACCTGCAAGCAATTTTGAAGGTAATCGCAATTTGCGACACCCACTCGCTAATTGCGAGTTCGTTTTTTGCACACTCGCAAACAGCGACCTCGCAAACTGCGGACTCGCACACAGCGTTGCGAGGCCGGCTGCGAGTCGCAAAATCGGATCGCTTTTTTTTCTGACATTCCAATTTGCGACTCGCATTTTGCGAGTCGCATCAACTCGCAAAATGCGAGTCGCAATTTTTATTTTTGCTACATCTGGCCCCATATGTCCTACCTTAACCATACACTGCACCCTGCCCTTGGGGCTACCTAGTGCCTACCTTAGGGATGTCAGTCATGTAATAAAAGGGAAGGTTTAGGCCTAGCAAGTGGGTACACTTGCCAAGTCGAATTTACAGTTAAAACTGCACACCAACCACTGCAATGGCAGGTCTGAGACATGATTACAGAGCTCCTTATGTGGGTGGCACAACCAGTGCTGTAGGCCCACTAGTAGCATTTGATTTACAGGCCCTAGCACCTCTAGTGCACTTTACTAGGGACTTACTAGTAAATCAAAATGCCAAACATGGATAAGCCAATTACATAGTCATTTTGTAAAGAAGCACTTGCACTTTAGCATTAGTTAGCGGTGGTAAAGTGCCCAGAGTAACGAAAGCAGAAAAATCAGAGTCCAGCACACATCAACAACCTGGGCAACAGAGGCAAAAAGTTAAGGGAGACCACGCCAAGAATGAAAAGTCTAACACATATATACAAATGGAGGGACACTGCCCAGTCCTCAATGGCCGTGGGCCACAGGGCCACATCACATAGGCCAAGGCCCCACTTGACTCCTGCAACAACACGGAGAGAACACTGCAGGGGCATCTGGTCGAAAATACACAAGCACCTCAGGGGGGTGGGGAATGGGGGGACCTCAGCCGGAAGATGGTACAACACCACTGGTCCTGGAGGGGGCTACATGCACTGTGTGATGTCCTGGGGAGTGCAAAGCCACAGTCTCTCTAGTGGGTGGTTTGCCTACTGCTTTGTCCTGGGGAGTGCAAAGCCACAGTCTCTCTAGTGGGTGGTTTGCCCACTGCTTGGTCCTGGGGAGTGCAAAGCCACAGTCTCTCTAGTGGGTGGTTTGCCCACTGCTTGGTCCTGGGAAGTGCACAGCCACAATCTCTCAAGTGGGTGGTTTGCCGACTGCTTGGTCCCGGGGTGTGCAAAGCCACAGTCTCTTTAGTGGGTGGTTTGCCCACTGCTTGGTCCCGGGGAGTGCAATGCCACAGTCTCTCTAGTAGGTGGTTTGCCCACTGCTTGGTCCTGAGGAGGGCAAAACCACAGTCTCTCAAGTGGGTGGTTTGCCACTGGTTCTGGAGGGTGCCTTGTGCCCAGTGTGCTTTATCCTGGCAAGGAGGGGGTGAGTGGATGGCTACTCCACTGGTTCTGGAGGGGTCCTTGTGCCCAGTGTGCTTCATCCTGGCAAGGAGGGGGTGAGTGGATGGCTTCTCCACTGGTTCTGGAGTGGGCCTTGTGCCCTGTGATGCAGCCCTTGGGGAGTGCAAGGTCACAGTCTCTCATCTGGGTGTCACACCTCCAGGATTTGCAGGGTCCAGTACGCACTACAGCCCACGGAGGCAGGACTACACACTGCCCGCCGGGGGTGACGGCTGCTCAGTAGTGGCAGTGGCGGTGCTGGTGTCAGAGATGCCAGTGGTGGGGGAGGCTCCAGCCCTTCCCCAGCAGCCTCGGACGGCTGCCCACTGGGGCTGCTGCTGCTGGGAGTGGTGCTGGTGGTGGTGCTGGTGTCCGGGATGCCAGTAGAGGGGGGAGGCTCCAGCCATTCCCCTGCAACCTCGGACAGCTGCCCACTGGGGGTGCTGCTGCTGGCAATGGTGCTGGTGGTGGTGCTGGTGTCGGGGATGCCAGTGGTGGGGGGAGGCTCCAGTCCTTCCTCTGCAGCCTCGGATGGCTGAACTGCCATGGTTGGTGGTGGGGGCTCAGAATCAGTCCCAGCACCAGGCCTCCTGTCCTTCCTGCCTGCAGGTGCAGGCCCCTTGCCCTTCACTTTTGCAGCTGGTGGTGCCTCCTTGCTCTTCCCCTTGGCAGCTGGTTGTGCCTCCTTGCCCTTCCCCTTGGCAGCTGGTGGTGTCTCCTTGCCCTTCCCCTTGGCAGCTGGTGCAGGCACACTGTCAGTGCTGATGGCTGGTTCCCTGGAGCCTCTCATACCTGCAGTAGCTGCCGACACTACTGTGGCCGTGGACTGGGTGGCTGAGGTGCTCGCCTGGGTTGTGACTACCCTGGCCTTACGTGAAGGACGGGGGAGGGGTAGGGAAGAGGTCAACGGCAGAGAGGAAAAGCTTCTTAGGGACAATGGGGCAGGAAGAGGGTGAAGGTTTGGGAATGGAGGAAGAGGGAGTGGTTGTAGGAGGTGTCTGACAGCTGTGTTTGGGTGCAGGTGCATGGGCTGGATGCTGTTGTGAGGTGGATGGCTGTTGGGTGTCTGTGTGCTTGCGTTTGTGTTCTTTGGGAGGAGGGGGAACAGACACAGTGGGAGAGGACACAGGGGACGTGTGCATGGATGTAGGGGTTGTGACTGCTAGTGAGGGGTGTGTAGTGATAGGTGTGATGGTGATGGGGGTAGTGGATGAGGATGTAGTGCATGCAGGTGTGAGTGGAGACCCTACTGGGAGGGTGGTGGACGAGGAGGAGGAGGAGGGGGACACAGTGGAGGCAGTGGATGTTGGTATGTCTGCATCTGGATGGTGTTTGTGTGAGTGCCTGTGTGATAATGTGTGGTGCTTGTGTTTGCCTGAGCCACTTCTGTGTGTTGTCTTGGGTGCATGATGGTCTGAATGTGTGCTTGGGATTGGTTGGGGTTGTGGGGAATGGGACTGGATCGAGGAAGTTGGAGGGTGGAGGCTAGAGACAGGGACAATGGCTGCCATCAGGGAGGAGGCCAGAGCCTGGATTGATCTCTGTTGGACCACCATGCCAGAGTGAATGCCCTCCAGGAATGCATTTGTTTGTTGCAAATGGCCTGCCAGCCCCTGGATCGCATTCACTATGGTTGACTGCCCAACAGAGATGGATCGCAGGAGGTCAATAGCCTCCTCACTCAGGGCAGCAGGGCTCACTGGGGCAGGGCCTGAGGTGCCTGGGGCAAAGGAGATGCCCACCCTCCTGAGTGAGTGGGCACGGGAAACTCGCTGAGGGGCTGCTGGGAGGGCGGTGCTGGTACAGGTGGTTGCTGCTGTACCTGTAGTTGGGGTGGGCACAGAGGTGTCCGCCACCAGCAGGGAGCTTCCATCGGAGGAGGTATCACTGTCAGAACTGTCCCCTCCTGTCTCCGCCGTGGTGCTCCCCTCGCTCTCCGTCCCACTGGTACCCTCACCGTTGGTGGATTTGGCCTCATAGGCCCTGTGGGATGCAGCTCCCTACGTCACCGGTGCCTCTGCTCCTCCGCCAGATGATGCTAATGCACATAATGACAGGGTGGCAATACAAAAAGGGGGGAAGAGACAAAGGATACACTTGGTCAATGGCAGCAACAACACCACCATTGGCGTACAGAACACACACACAGGGAACAGCCCTACGCACTAGGCAATGCACTACCAGACATAATGCTAGTCACCAGCCCATGGACAGGTATATCTAACGCCAATAGCAGCATACCTGACACCCACAGACCCCTGCCCAGTAGTGGATGCCTACTAGCTTGGTAGTAGGTGCTGTTAATCAGCCCCCGCCCAACATGGGACCTACCCTGCAATGTCCGGCCTGGCCTAGGGGCACCCACAGGCCCACATTCCCCACCAGGAGACAACCCCACCACTCACAAGTAGTATATTGGGAAACTGTACACACACCCTTGTGGCTGCTATGATGCCCTCAAGCGCCCATCTAGCTTCGGATAGGCCACCGCCAGTATGCGGGCCATTAGTGGGGTCAAGGTTCGACAGGCACCCCTTCCTCGTTGGGAGTCCATCTTCCTTGCCCAGCTTCTCAGGTCCTCCCACTGTTTTCGACAGTAGAAAAAGAAACGTAGAAAAAGGTATCAGTCATACCATCCGGCCTGTTACACTCATGGCCCACCATAGCCCTCACATCCCCTTACGCACAGACATTGCCCACCATACATGCAGCACGCTGCCCAGAACCTTTCCACCAACCCCCCCACATGTGGCCCTCACACACAGAACTCCATGCATCCAAACCCCTTGCATTGTGGTCATAGTGTACTCACCTGTTGGTCTGGAGGCCCATACAGCATTCGGTACTGGGGTAGGACCCCATCCACCAGTCTCTCCAACTCCACAGCGGTGAAGGCAGGGGCCCCTTCCCCACTGACACAAGCCATGCTCGGTTTCAGACACAGGTCACAGCAGCACTTGCAATATAGGTCCTCTCCTGTTGAAGGTCAGGTAGCAAGTGAGTGAACAGATAGAAAATGGAGGTCATGTCCGCTGCGGTGCATACCATCACTATTGACCTCTGTAACCCATTGGGTCCAATGACAACCAATGAGGAGTTGCACCGCAGAACTCGACTGCCTCCCGCAACGGCGCACAACGTCAGCGGCATTACATCATTTCCACATGTCCATCCACACAGTACAAGCGGACGCCATTTCAGGGGGGAAGCAGGCCATGGCACCTAACTGCGTCACAGTACACATATACACCATTTGGGCCTATACAACAACATACTGTTACAGTCACAACAAGCAATGCAGTGTAGTGTTTGGGAATGTGGTATACTGACCAGCTGCTCCCTGTTTTGCCCCCTAGATTACAACCGCTGCGGATGAATAGGAGATGGAGACATCCCCCTGTGTACAGACCCCTTGTGGACTTGGCAACAATAGAGGACAGGCACATCATCCTCACCTATAGACTGGACAGGGCCACTATCACAGAGCTGCGTGCCCAATTGACGCCTGACCTGATATCTGCTATCCGTCATCCCCCCTCTTGTGCAAGTCCTGTATGTGCTCCATTTCTCGGCAAGTGGCTCCTTCCAAGTGACAGTGAGCTTGGCAGCTGGAATGTCTCAGCCAATGTTCTCAATAGTGCTTACTAGAGTGTTGTCTGCCCTGATTAAACACATGTGCAGCTACATTGTTTTCCCCCAGGTGGAGGATTTGGCTACAGTGAAAGCTGACTTCTATGCAATGGGACATATCCCCAACATTATTGGGGCTATTGATGGTACACATATTGCATTTGTCCCCCCCCCGAGAAATGAACAGGTGTTCAGAAATCGAAAGAGCTCTCACTCGATGAATGTGCAGATAGTGTGCCTGGCGGACCAGTACATCTCCCACGTCAATGCAAAGTATCCTGGCTCTGTGCATGATGCCTATATCCTGAGGAATAGCAGCATCCCATATATGATGGCTGAACTCCAGAGGCACCGGATGTGGCTAATAGGTGAGCCCTGGTTCCCACCCAGTGTATGTTAGTGTATGGGTATTGGGTGGGCCCTAAGGGTTAGTGTGTGTCTAACAGTTGTCCCTCGATATTTGCAGGTGACTCTGGTTACCCCAACCTCTCTTGGCTACTGATCCCTGTGAGGAATCCCAGGACAAGGGCAGAGGAACATTACAATGAGGCACATGGGTGAACAAGGAGAATTATTGAGAGGACATTTGGCCTCCTGAAGGCCAGGTTTCGTTGCCTCCATCTAACAGGTGGATCCCTGTACTACTCACCCAAGAAAGTGTGCCAGATAATCATGGCATGCTGCATGTTGCATAACCTTGCCTTGAGACGACAGGTGCCTTTTCTGTAGGAGGATGAGGCTGAAGATGGCTGTGTGGCAGTAGTGGACCCTGTGGACAGTGAAGATGAGGAGGCAGAGGATGAGGACAACAGAACAGCTATTATACGACAGTACTTCCAGTGACACACAGGTAAGACTCTGTAACTTCACTTTACATTGACAGTTTTGTATTTGACATTGTTCATTGCAGGCAGATTCTCCCAATTCTATGGCCACTTACTGTACCCTTTGGCATCTCTAATTTCAGATTTCTTTGCCCCACTCTGACACCTGGTGTGTTGACTGCAGCCCACTACAGGTCATTCCTATGTATACATTACTGTACAGTTTTATTGCAGTGTTTAAACCTTGTTAAAAGAATACATAGTTAAATCATTTGACATATTCCATACTTATTTTCAAAGGGTGTTTATAAGTAGAGGGGTATGTGCAATGGGCTGGGGTGATGGTGGAGGAAAGTGCAGGAGAGAGTCCAGTCTATTTGTATCACAGGTGCATTGTCCAAGGGGGCATAGAAAGGGGAGCAATGGCAGTTCAAGGTGGATAGGGTGACAGAGTGGGACACAAGGGTGACAATCAGGAGAGCCTTATTTTCTGGCAGGGGTCTTGGCAATGTTCTCTGGCTTCTGCTGGATTGCAGAGACCGTTGTTGGGGTAGTTCTCCTTCTGCAGAGGGAGGGGTGCTGGTGACCTATTGTTCCTGTGCCGGGGCCTCCTGTCCACTAGCGGCAGCGGAGGTGGAGGGCTGTTCATTGGTGTGGCTAATGTCAGGGGCCCGGTGGTGTGCCACTGCCTCCATCATGGTGTTGGCCATGTCTGCCAGCACCCCTGCAATGGTGACCAGGGTGGTGTGGATGTCCTTCAGGTCCTCCCTGATCCCCAGATATTGTCCCTCCTGCAGCCGCTGGGTCTCCAGCAACTTGTTCAGTATCTGGCCCATCGTCTCCTGGGAATGGTGGTATGCTCCCAGGATGTTGGTGAGTGCCTCCTGGAGAGTCGGTTCCCTGGGCTTGTCCTCACCCTGTCGCACAGCAGTCCTCCCAGCTTCCCTGTTGTCCTGTGCCTCTGTCCCCTGAACCATGTGCTCACAGCCACTGACCACAGGTCCCTGATCATTCTGTGTTTGTGGTGTGCCCTGGGGTCCCTGTAGTGGTGGACACACTGCTGATTGACGTGTCCTGGGGACAGAGTTAAGGGCCCGTTGGGTGGGTGCTGCCGTGTTGTTTCCTGAGGGGGAGGCTCTGTGGTGGTATGGGACTGTGCCTGGGTAACCAACTGTCCGGAGATCTCTGATGGGCCAGGTTGGGCATCCGATCCAGGTGTCCAGAGCTGCTGTCATCACTGTGGGCCTCTTCTGGGGGGGGACTGGATGTTGCTGGCACCTCTTCTCCGGTGACATTGTGTGGGGGACCTGTGGGGATGTAAATGCAGTGTTACTGTTTCTGCAAGTGACATCTTGTGCATGGGTGTGTTGCCCTGTATGGTTGTGATTGCCCTGTCAGCTTTGCCTTGTGTGAGTAGTGATTTTGTGGGCTAGGTGATTCTCTCTAATGTGCATGCTTTAGTGATGGGTGTCCATGCAGGGCTGTGAGTGATGTCCATGCATTGGTTATGCATGCAGGGCTTGGTATTTGGATGGGTGGGTTGTGATGGTGGGGTGTATGTGAGGTGTTGGAGTGATGGGGTGAGGGTAGGGGTGGGGTTATGTGATGGCATGCAGGTAGGGGGGGTGATAGTAATAGAGATTTGACTTACCAAAGTCCAGTCCTCCTGCTACTCCTGCCAGGCAATCAGGATGCAGTATTGCCAAGACTTGCTCCTCTCATGTTGTTAGTTGTTGGGGTGTAGGTGGGGGTCCACCACCACTCCTCTGTACAGCTATCTGGTGTCTTGCAACCACAGAACGCACCTTTCCCCGTGGGTCATTCCACCTCTTCCTGATGTCATCCCTTGTTCTGGGGTGCTGTCCCATGGCCTTGACCCTGTCCACGATTCTCCGCCGTAGCTCCATCTTCCTAGCAATGGATGTCTGCTCCACCTGTGATCTGAATAACTGTGGCTCTACCCGGATGATGTCCTCCACCATGACCCTTAGCTCCTCCTCTGAGAACCTGGGTTGTCTTTGTGGTGCCATTGGTGTAGTGTGATTGGTGTGTGTGAGGGTGTGTGGGGTGATGTGTTGGGGTGTGTGCTGTAAGGTGCGTGGATGGTGTATGGGTGATGGTGTTCTGTGGCTCTGGTTCTGTGGGTGCTCTTGGTGTGTCTCTCGCTCAGTTGTCAGTTTTTGGAGTCATAAAGGGTTGTGGGTAATGTGTGTGTGTGTTTTTGTAGTTGTGTGGGTGTATGGTGTGTGTATGTGTGTCAGGTGTGTGTAGTTTGAATTGTCTAATGTGGTGGTGTTTTGTTTGTGTGTGAATTCTGAGCACAGCAGTATGAACCGCCAATGGTTTACCACAGTTGAATGTCCGCTGCTGTGATTCGTGAGTCATAATGTGATGGGCATAGTTCTGTTGGCGAAATGGTGTGGGTGAAAGGGGGGCGGCACGCACCCCCTCTGTACTCCTAACAGGCCCCTACCCCTACTGGGGCCTGTGATCACTGAGGGCCCCCCTGGGCCACCACTGGCCCTCACAAGGGGGGGGCAAAATCCGTGAAGAAATGCAAGGAGGAGGGGGGCGCCACGCACCCCCTCCGCTTCAAGGACGGGCCCCTCCTGGGACCCGCAATCATTGTAGTGCCCCCCGGGCCTTAACTGTCCCTCCACGAAAGGGGGGGAACAAAGATCAACACTGGCCCACACGAAAGCCAAACCAAGGACCGGCGGTGCGGGGAGAACCTCTGATGAGGCTTTTGCCCTGCCCGCGGTCCACCAGAGAGCCCTTCTGGGCTCGGCAGGGCAGGGAGAGGCTTCCTCCTCTCCTGCCCGTCTGCGGCGTCGTTCCTGGCCCAGATGAGGGCCTTCTGGTGCCCCGGGGGCACCGCTAGAAGCATGCTTGCTCCAGGTTCCCCATCTTCGGTTTTGCTGGTGCCCCGGGGGCACAATGAGCAGCGCATCCTCGACGCCAGAAAGATGATTAGCACCCTGGTCGCGGTGGTAATTACCACGGCAGCAAAAGCGCTTCACAAAGCGCTTTTATTCCTTTAGAAGTATTCGAGTCGCAGTGGTGTCTTTTTTGGGCACAAAGGAGCGTGCACACAGTGCTTTAAAGATTTAAAGATGAATCGCATTCCCAAGCGCTAATTTTGGCACATATTAAAGCACTCCTCGTGCTTTACAAGGCGGCAGGGGTCAGGGCCCACAGCAGCCTGATGCTGGGGAGCAAAGCTTGCAGAAAAAGGCCCACAGGAGGAGGGCCCAACAACAGGCCACAAGGAGTATGTAACAAGTCCTCTTTAGTGACCAAGCAGGTCACAGGTCAGCACAGCAGCAGTCGTCCATGGCGGTTCCTGGTGAGTCCTTCCAGCAGTCTGTGTCCAGTTCCAGGTAAGTTCAACGAGTCTCCAAATTGTGGGGAAAATTCCCCTGTACTTATACTCAGTCCTTACAGTGTTTTGCAAAGGCAGGGAGAGGAGGTTCCAGCCAGTTACAACTATTTCTGGGAGTGTCCCCTCTCGCCTTTAGCACAGGCTCCAAACATCAGTGGGGGGTTAACGACCCTATTGTGTGAAGCCAGGGCATAGCCTTTACAAATGTAGCTGTGCCCCACCTCTCCCTTCTCTCAGCCCAGGAAGACTTATTCAGTATGCAGATGACACCTTCGCCCTCCCTGTGTACAGGCTATCTGAAATGTATACGCACAAAGTCCCAACTGACACTCTGCCCAAACGTGGAATGGAGTCAAGCTGCAAAACACCAGAGTCATAAGCACAGATAAATGCACAGATACAACTTTCTAGAAGTGGCAGTTCGGTAACAATAATAAAAAATACATCTACACCAATAAGCAGTATTTCTTATCACCATCACAACCATACCAAATACGCCTACACTACACTACACCTCATAAACCAGACAATACCCCTTACACATAAGGCAGGGCATTTCTAATGCAATCCTAATGGAAGGCAGCACCAAGTTAGTCTGTTTGCCACTACCAGGACAGGCCATGCAACCTGGCACATGTCCTGCCTTCTACATACATGGCACCCTGCCCATAGGGCTAGCTAGGGCGTACATTAGGGGTGACTTACATGTAGTTAAAGGGGAGTTCTGGGCCTGGCATGTAAAGTTAGATGCCAGGTCCCTGTGGCAGAAAACTGCGCACACAGGCCCTGCGCTAGCAGGCCTGAGACAGGTTTGAAAGTCTACTTCAGTGGGTGGCGCAAGCAGCGCTGCAGGCCCACTAGTAGTATTTAAGGAAAAAAGTCCAACAGTATCCAAACCCTCTTGTCAAGAACATACGAGACATCATTCCTTTCAAAAGACACCTTTTCTAAACATGTAAAAACATTTAACACTTTTGTTTTATCCAAGCACCCATCCCAAAACTTGGAAAGTTCTGATAAACAAGAAAACACATTTGTCAAAATATCATAAGGCATTGTAATTTCACATGCATTTTCAAACGTGGTTTGCTGTGCTTCCTTTAACTCTCTGAATAAAAACATATTTACACTTTTAAATCGTGCACTCTTAACCTCTCCAACCTCTCTTTTCGAGACTGTCCGACCTACGCCAAAATGTTTTGCTTTCACTAATGACCGAGCTGACAAAAATCTCTGAAATGCGCTTCTCAGTCCAAAAAAGACATTTATTATTATTTCACCACGAGGTCCCTAAAAAAGGAGGTTAGTAGATTGAAAGCACACGTTTAAAAATAGTCACAGCAATGAAAGGAAAATATACCAAAATGATTCTCAACTACAGTGTACACAGCAAATATATTTAGTTATGATAATATTATGCAAAGCAAATAATAAAGTAAAAATTCATCACTGTAGGGCCTGCCAAGCTCTTCATCTTTCTCATGGCAGCAAGAAGATAACCCCGTTGAACTACAAGAAAGAGATCTCTACCCTCACTGGACAGATATGTCAGGCATGCAATGTCTAATCCTGACCGAGGTCTCGGAAATTTCACCGCTACTGAGCAGGGCCAACTTTTTATATCTTAAAGAACCGTAGAAGGGCTTTCTGGAAAAAAAAACTCCCATAAAAAAAGAAATATTCAAACATGATGGCTAATGCAGGTCAGAGTTGAAAGAAACAGGTTGGAACTGGCCAGTCTCCCAAATTGTCTCTCTCAAGGCCAAACCGTTTCCTGCTTGCACTAAAAAACATTAGCCTGGTACATTCTTATTGTGCTGACTGCCTACCTCCTCCATAATATGTATTTAGCTGTTCGGTGATAATATGTCCATGCTCTTCGGTGAGAAAAAATACGAAAACAAGCACAGTTTACAATGTGGAAAAACACGGACGACTTTAACATAGCAATGTCTAACGCTACAATAAAGTCAATAGGCAGCTAAACTGAATACAAAATGTAATCTACAACTGGTGAACACTAGACAGCTAATCAGGTGCAAAGTGGTGCAACACAAAGTCAGTGGTCAAAAACACATATTTCACTACTTAGACGTAAAAAGAAATCCTATTACACAATTAATATGGCAAGCAACTGGAAAGGAAGGTACAGTGCAATGAGACTGACACAAACGATGCAGCTACCTCAAGGTGGAGATATGTCAAAGGGACATTTTTCAAGTGTCCTTTGGCTGACTATTACAGAGCATTTGCTGCCCAGTTTTTGCCAAAACACTCTACGCAACACATTCTGACAACTAGAGTTCTTTGTACAGTCACAGTCATTATGTCACATGACATACTTACACTCATGAAAATAGCTATTGATGAGATCTTAGGCAAGCCAGCTCCTTCCTCTTCACCACTGTCATCCTTACTTGGCATTTCAGGCGTCTCACCCCTGTGGCGCTACAGGCTCCCCCTCCTCTGGGATGTACAGGATATACCTCTGCAGGGCAATGTTGTGGAGCATGCAGCATGCTACAGTGATCTGACACACGTTTCCGGGTGAATAGAGGAGGGCCTCACCAGTGGGTTCCATACACCTAAATCTGGCCTCCAGGAGCCCAAAAGGCCGTTCTACTACCTGCCTTGTTCTTCCATGGGTCTCACTGAAGCAGACTTTTCCTGGCATAGTTGGATTCCTTAGTGGCGTCAGCAACCAGGACGGTTTGGATATGGGGAGTCTCCTGTTAAGGAATGTGACATATGTGCAACAATGAGTCCCTCTTATCAGACTTGTGGCTCTAAACATTGCACACACACAAACATGACAGATGTGACATCAATCAGTCAGGCCCTCTCTGGGCACAGTAGTGACATCTGCTGGGGGATAGTGCTGTTCTGCATTATGAAGGAATCATGAACTGAACCCGGATAATGGGCAGAGACCTATGAAATGTGTAGGTTCGTCAAACATAGAAGTTGGACGTTGATGGAATAGAAGTTCTTTCTGTGGTGGAATACTTGTTCATTGGCATGAGATGGGACCAAGCCAACATGTGTGCAATCAAAAGTCCCCACCACCTGTGGGAGGCATGCAAAACCATAAAAGTCAGCCTTCACATGGGCTAAATCCTCACACTGTGGAAACTGGATGTAGCTGTCAGTGTGTTTCAACATTGCTAACATCCTTCAATACCAGATTGTATGTTGGAAGAACACTGTGGCTAGGAAGTGCAATATTGACATGACTTGGTGGTATGCTATTTGGATCACTAACAGCTGGCATCAGATCTGTCTCCAACTGACAACATAATTCCATTATTGTTTGCAGGTTCAGACGATATAGGAGTATGACGTGGCGTTCTTCCATGGTCTGTAGGTTTGTCAGTGGACGGTAGACAAGTGGTTGATGCATCCTTCCTCTTCCTGTGAACCTATATATAACAAGAAATTAGTTCTGACATTAGTCATTGTGTCTCCAGCTACATACATGATGCAAGTCAATGATAGCATGTCACAAGACAATTTAGAAGGGATGGGCATGGTGAATAGTATGCATTACAGCTGATAATGACACAAGGGTCACATGTTACCCCCGTCGTTCACCACAAATATGTACACATCATGTATCTTGACCTAACTAAAGATGTGCATAACAAATGCCCCTCAAAATGTCACTGGATTTTCCGACCGCAAAAATGACCTTTGATGGGGTGGACTGTAAAATGCCATCTATGCCCTGCAACACAATACAGTGGTGTTTGAGTAGTAGGACCTACATGACAAGACAAGATAAGCAGGTTTCTGAGCTCAAAATAACATTTTCAGAGGTGTGACACAGTTTGTGGAGCCCAATAATGCATTTCAGGCCTCTAAAATGGCTGCTGCCTGACCTACTCCACCGGACATTAGGAACCGCCTGCGACCGCTGGCAGAAGTAGTCATGGTGGTTGCAACCCCAGCAGACACAGCTTTAGGCTAATGTTGTTGCTCATGGCGGCCACGGGTAAATTACTGTGTCTGCTGGTGGTGACGATTGCGTACGTGGCGGACGTGACCGCCATGTTCTGCAGATTCCCTTACTTGACTCCTGGCACTGCTGCCAGCAAGACCTCCCCTACCGAGCTGCTGTGTACCACCTCTGGGAGCAACCATGCCACATCCAGCAGGTGATAGGGCCCCAGCCTTCTCACTAGAGGAGCTGGAGAGGCTGGTGACTGAGGTCCTACCCCTGTATGAACAGCTCTATGGTGCACCAGAGGAACAGGTAAGTGCATCATGTTCATATTTTTCTCTCTACTTCACCATCCATTTCCTCCTTACAGGCTGGATTGTGCCTATGTGTGCCAGATTGACTACTCATGTGCCTGTAGGTGCAGTCTGTGTGGCATCAATGGAATGTACAATGTGCAGATATTGGTGGCCAGTGACATATGTTGAGTTCATTCACATTGTGGTGTGTGTGTTTTTTGTTTTCCTTGATCCACCTTGTGTGTGATGCACATAACTTGACGATGTGACATTACATTCATCCACTGACAGCTCTTTCCTCATGAATGTTGTATATGTGAGACAATATATATGTGCATGACAGCATGATCTGAGTATGCATGTTGTATGTGTCAGTTGATAGTAATGTGAGCACTGTGAAGGGTGCCACACAGATTTCTAAACACATCTGATCTTGCTAAACTGTTGTTTGGAAGGCATATCATTACTCACTGTGCCCTCCAGGCTGCCACACACACTGCATTCCAAATAGCTGTTCGCTACATGACATACTGTTATGCATGGAAGTGATGGGAATGGAGTGTCAAGTAGGTTCAGTCCGCTCAGCCTGCAGAGACCAGGGCATGACAAATGTATCTCCCAGTATGGGACCTAGTCTAGGCTCTGGTGTAAAATATTGCCCAGAAGGCCTCATTCCTTTGATTAGATTAGGAATGGGTATAGAGGTAAGTCACTAAGCTAGTCAATATGTGCATTTTGCGTCATTGTCAATGCATGTCTTTAACTCTTTACTCCCACAGTCCTGTTGCCACCTTCCCACAGGTCACATTTGTCTTGTACAGGTGTATTGCATAAATGACAGTCCCACAGTGCAGACAGCTTGTTGATTCACAGGAGGCCATGATATGGGCCACAGTAGTCTGATCACATAGGATAAACTGTACATTGCATGCCTTTGTTGGGTGTCATCTCTGTAGGATAGATCTATATTTCCAAAGGAGTGTTCTGTGGTACAGCTACATACCACAGAACCCCAAACTCTGAAGTGGCATGAGTCCTCATTGGTTAGTCCACATGTCCACACATGGACAGGGAAGACACTTTCTGTACCCACTATGCCAGTCCCTTCATTGTTACTCATGTGTGATGTTTGAGTTTGTACTCTGGCAGTAGCCTGTAGGGACTGTCTGTAGAGAATCATCCTCACAGAGTGTGAATGTGTTGTTCCATTCATGCCTAATGGGGCTACCCCTCTGAAGCCACAGAGTTGTGATGGGTCTCATAATGGCTCACATCTCAGCCAGGTTGCTAGACCATGTCCCACATGATGTCAGTAAGCTTGCTTAGACATTGTTGGACCTGAGCAGGGTGGTGGCTTGGTCTGCAGATTGGGAAATGTATGTCTGTAGTCATGGCCCTGTATGTCTTGACTTGTATGTGTCACACTTAGGGAGTATTTACAAATAGGAAGTTCTAGCTTGATGTTATTGACATGTATGTGACTCAACCATTGTGTGATAAATCTTGTGATCGTTATCTCTTGATTTGGCCTTTGTATCCATGCAGGCCAAGGCCCATCAAAAGAAGGAACTATGGCGCGCCATCGCCAAGAAGGTGCGAACCCTGGTATCCACAGCCAGCAGAGGGCCCACTGCAGAAAAAGGTGGGAGAACCTGGGACGCTGGGCCCGGAAGATTGCCCAGACCCAGCAGGGGCTGTCTTAATGTGGGCCGGTTGCCCGTCGGACCATATTCCCCTAGTGGCCCACATCCTGGCGGTGGCCTACCCAGAGCTTGCTGATCATTTGAGGGCAGCACAGCAGCCACAATGGGGTGAGTACATGATATATCCCTGCCTGCCCCATTACCAAGTGATTGAGTGAGGTTCTGAAAGCTCCCACAGACAATTACGGATGAGCCATGTCTCACACAATGGATGAGAGATTGTTTGTGTTGACATGTCATGTGTTGTATACTGAAGTGCCTTGCCTATTGGAGCAGGGACCAAGGAAACAACTGGGAGGAATCTACGAACTACTTGTTCTGCTAGGACCACATATGGCTGTGTACATTGATCAATCAAGTACTGTTTGTTGTTGTATTGGGTCTAATTTCTATGCAACAGACCGCTACTCCTCAGTGTTCCAGGCCGTAGGTAGGTGCTGGATCACTGTCCTCTCTCATTTGTCTGGGTAAATGTGTATGTTGGCATCCGCCGCTCAAAAGCTAGTTTTCTTCAGCATGTGATGGGTTCTGGTGCCTCACTAAAGTCTGTAATGGGAAGGTGTCCATCATACATGTGACAGGGCTTACATTGTTCTTTGGATGCATATAGGTCACTACTTTCTCTCGGTCAGTGGGGAATGTCCATTGTCATGATTTATGTGCCATCACTGTTGCCAACATTCCTTGTGCCTACATGTCAGCATGTGCCACTTTCTCTTTAGAAAACATTTGTAAGCTGCACCTTCATGCATGGTTTACCTATGGTGATGGGGTGATGTCTGTATTCTCTCACATATATGTGCATGGCAAACTGTTTGTAGGAAAGTACATTTACAATGGGAGTACATTTCATGTTGTACCACAGACAGGAGTGTGTCACCATTGTTTATTGGCTGATACATACACTCACCCGTCACAGCATGTCATTTGGCATGTACAACTGCAGTAGCAATGAGGGACATGACAGGAAGGCATATAGTTTAGAGCCACAATGTGAATATCTATGCCCTTGATTTTGCATCAGGTGGAAAAGTGCACTGCACATGTGTAATAGTTAACGTTTGTTACCTGACTGTTGGTATGCATCGTGGAGTGACTTGCAGTTATGTTTGAATCACATGTGTTTTGGTTCAGGCATTCATCCACAGACAGACATCTGGGTTTGCCTAAGCAAAATGGGGACAGTGATGTAGCTTCCCATTGGGCAACAAGTTGAAGGCCTTCTACAAGTCCTTGAACATTTCTGTGTATCTCCAACATGCAATGGACTAATGGCTTCTACTGAAACATTCATAGTATGTCATTGTAAGGGGTGCTAGACAGTGGTGATTACCCTGGGGGAAGCTGATTCATTGTGTTGTGTATTCTGGGGGCATCTCTCCCTGACATCTTGCAGATGATGCCTACTGTGTTCATTTCCATGCCACATGTGTGGCCTATCTGAGCAACATTAATACTACCTCCTTGACTCTACTAGGACAAATATCACTTGGTGAGGTGTACATTGTTGATATGTTTCCAGTGTGACCTGGGTATTTCCATGTCACTTTCTCCAGGATATTGTACTGTTGTCATTAACATGGCATGGTTTTGTATCATCAGTCCTCATTGTTAGGGCATCAAGTATGTGACAAAAACATGTGTGCATGATCTTATGTGGGATCTGTGGAAATGCATTTTGTATTGGCCTACTATTGTACGCCAACAGGTGACTGTGGTCTGCACCATGGGGCAAAGCTTTTTAGTGTGATGGTGTCACCTGATGGTTGAATGGTCATTGTGAGTGCACAATTTCAGCCATGCAATTGTAGTTGTGTCAAATCCTGATTTTCCTGTGGGCAGCTGTTGACAGTTCAGATAGCATGCATGCAAATGGTATGGCACATGTATGGGCCACTTAGGTAAAGTTTGTTGCTGGGGCACCTTGACATCATGGAAATGTTTGCTAATCAGAACTGTTGTTCTGGTGTGATCATGGACATGTGATGACTCTATTTCTCTTTGTATTTGCAGCATTAGCACTGGTAAGTGAAGGAGACAGGGCACAGCCAAATGGGGAAGCATCTGGCACATGGAACCTCAGGTGAAGACACCACTGATACAGAGGAACCCAGTGGCCCAGAGGGCGAGGGGAGTGTATGTGGGAGACTGCAACATCATCCTCATCATCATCGGTTTCCTCCTCCAGTGGACACTCCCTGGTGGTGGCAGACCTATCGGGCATCCCCCAGTACCATCCTTGTCCGCCACCCCCTGTTCTATCACCCCCCTTCCTGTTGACCCACACCCGGTTGACCGTGCCCATTCACTCAAGAGGGTGGACGTCTCTTTTGCCGCAGGCACGTCCGCTCCAGCCCCTGTTACCCCTGCTGCCCTCAGTAAGGAGTCTTTTGACCTCCTGAGAATGATCTCTATGGGTCAGTCAGCCATTGCGAATACCATCCAGGGATTGGCCACCCACTGCAACAAACCAACGCATTCTTGGAAGGCATTCATAGTGCAATGGCAGGCCTACAGAGATCTTTTCAGGCTGTGGCCTTCACACTGATGGCAGCTAGTCACCCCCACCTTCGGTCCCCCTCCACCTCCCTCTTCCCAATCCAAATCCCCCTTCCCCTACCTACTTAAACCACAGAAACATATCTGCACGCATCTACAGCAACACACTACAGGAGCACACACAAACATAAGCACCATAGAACACACTGACACGCAAGCAAACAACATCCACCCACGTACACAAGAGTCACAACTTCCCCAGATACCCACACCACCCCCAGCATCACACACACAACATCAGGCATACCCATAGGCACAGCATCAACCGTCACTGACATACCTACCCACCAATTATACCCACAGACACCACCTCAGCAGGCCGGCAGACATCAACCACAGGCACCGCAGCCACAGACACCACAACTACAGACACACAAACAGCCAACCGGCAGTCACCACCACAACAGCCACACACACATCCACCACTCCATCCTCCAGCACCTACACCTCCCAGTCGCCCAAAATACACAAATGCACTCACTCACCCACCCAACAGACACACACCAGACACAGGCATACTTCCCAGAAGCACGCACCGACATCCCCACCAACACAGCATACAATCACTCCTTTGACCTCCAAATCCGACTCCCCTTTCTGCTGACCGTCCCATGGTTCTAAGAAACTTTTATTTGTTTGACCTGAACCTTTTCCCTGTTCCCTTCACCCCTTGTTCCAAACCAAAGAGACCCTCACCCAGCTCCTCCCTTCCACCTTCCAGGCCTCCACCGCCCCATACCCCCTGCAAGCACCCATGCCTCTCCCCCACCAAGAAGAAGCCCACCCCTCCCAAAAAGTAGACCAACCCTCCCAAGCTCAACCCACAGACAACCAAATTTGACCCCTCCCCCAGACAATCCTTGTGGTGCCTGCCTGCCCCATTGATGCCCCTTCCTATGGAAGTTCCATGGCAGTTGGGAGTCAAGTTTAGGCATAATACTGTGTTATTGTTGGACTGCTTTTGAAGGACTGGCCAATGGCCTTTGGACTTTAAATATTGATTGTTTATTAAACCCAAACAGTTGTCTGTTTTGGGTATACATTTGTTCTGCAATTTCTTTTCTACCTTAATGTCGTTCCTGAATGACTTGTGTTGTGTGGCTATTGATGTGTGTGTTTGAGCCTGTTTGCTGATTCATTTGCTGTTATTTGTAGTATCTGACTTTGTGGGCAGTGCTGGTGTTCACCAAAAGAAGGGTATATGTTGAGTGCATGGATATGTGCATGTAAGTGCAATGGTGGTGTCATGGCATTGTGCACTGTTTGTTATGGTAAGTATTTCATCTTGTGTTGTCCACTGTGAGAATGTATGGTCTTAGCCTTGTCCCCTGATATGGCTTATGTAGTCATCTGATGTGTGTCAGCTTGAGATTTGTTTGTGCAGACATGGCGTGTGTTCAGGTGTGCTACATCTGTTTTGCATTTGACTGTGCATGTGTCCATTTAGCTGGGTGTACATTGCAGCTAGTTCCTGTAGAGGTATGTCCCAATACTGTTGGAGTTTTATGTGCTTTGTTGACTTGTACTTCCACATTGTGCAGATGGGCATGACATTTGGGTCTAGTACTGTTTGTCCCTGAGACACATGTAGGGCCATTTACTGTGCAAAGTGATGTGTGTCCCAGTACAGCCTCCTCCCATGAATACTACCGAGGCCCCCATCCCTATTGTGTAGGTATTGTTGGCATAGTGATCTTTGTCTATTTGTCTCTCTGTCTATTGTGTGTGCCATTGTCCTTACATTGTGCTGTGGGGTATGTGTGCATTGCAGGGTTGTTTACTGGGAGTGTTGTTTGTGTTCTATGCCACATTGATACATATGCGTGTTGTATGTGACGACAGTCTCTGGTCTGTGTCGAATGTGAGTGTGCGAGTTGTGCTTGTAGATGTGATGGTTGTGTGTTGTTGGTGATACATGAGAGAATGTTGTATAGCCTTCACTACGGCCTGTGCCTGAGATGTGTGTTTTTTATAGTGTTGCTGTTAGTGAGCTGCCCAAAGTGGGTGTATTGTGACTGAATTGTCCGTCTTCATGTATGATTTGGACTATGTACACAATTAGATGTGTATTTGGGGACCGTAGCGCGACCGCCATATGATGTGGCTGACAGCACAACGATCTGTTGTTAAGGTTAATGACACAGGTAGGTGTGTGTACTGATGGTCGGTTGCACCCACGGTGCGTTGATTTTGTGTTCCATCGATGATCAGAACAGCAGAAGGATGTGCGTGATGAGTTCCATGGCAGTTCCAGATGTGTAAAGCTGCTTGCAGGCGAGTGTCTCCCTTTATGCTGTCCGTTTCTGCCTGCTGATACGTGGTGGTTGGACCGCCACAATCACATTGGCAGTGTGCAACCTTATAATGTGTCTGGTGGCAACATAGGCTCCGCCGGCCTGTTTGTGCTGCCTCGTGATCGTGGCGGTCTGTGCTGCTTGGCCATGCCGGCGGAAGCCCGGTAGTCTTTGCTCCATAGACCAGCATGACTTGTGATGCAGCAGTCCGACCGCCACCACCACCACCACCATTGCGGTCGATGGACCGTCAAACTCGTGAGGAGGCCCAAAGTGTTTTGGTGATGCAAGTAATATGGCATGACTGGTATTGCTATATTTCCTAAATATCTTCAAATATGTAGCATGTAATGCATTTCCTGTTCTGTGATTTAATATATATTTATCACAGTGCTTGGGCTCTCTCAATGAGGGAACATCTATTGCCAAAATACCCCTGACATGCATAACTTTGCACCTGTCTGTTGGCCAGTTCTGGAGAGAAATAACATTTTTTGTTTTCAATGCTCGTTAATTTTTTAAGAGGGTGTATTGAGAGAGAAGAGAAGGGATGCTAAGACTACATTTTTGAGTAAATTAGCTCCCATGAAAAGTACTCCGTGCCAGAAAAAGCAAATGGAAAAGGCAATGGGGATGTTATGTAAAAGTGGGTCAAATTAAGGAAAGGTCTGTAAGGATTTGTCTTGTATATTTTAAATCAGCTTGAATCCAGAATGCACACACTAATAAATGACTTCTACACTAGGCTTGAATCCAAGACCGAGGCCCCGGTCAAACTTCTGCTGGAGAAAGCACTCTCCCCCCTGACTCCCTTGGTAAACAAAAGAGTGCAGGTCATTGCTACCCCTAAAAAAGTGGGCAACTTATTACCAGTTGCCCAAAGGCCAGATACTGAGAGGCCCCTCACAAAGCAGATGGGAACATCAGAAAGAGGTGTATTCATTTGTCTAGTGCAGCTGCAAATAATCTCCCACTTGGAAGCAAAGATACTCATCAAAGTTCTGGAGGTCCAAAGGGATTGCATGACCTGTCATATATAAAAGAAGGCTAATTCACTAACTAGAACCTAAATGGAATGTTGGCAATTACTTGCATACAGAGACCTTACAGCTCCCTCCTGACTGCATCCCTATGTGATTGTGTTAGAAAATGTCCCTCCAATTACCAGTGGGCTTGTGGAGGACAACAAGGCTCAAAAATGCAAAACTGCCCATTGTTTATGCCTTATATCTGGCTTTCACTGGGATGTGTGTGATGAAATGATCTTAACCCACATATTTGGTTGGATCAGCCATATTATCAAAGATTCAGATGGTGATTCTGTGGTTATAAACCTTTAGAGACCCAAATGTTGTAAATATTATCCTTCATCGTTTAAACTACTTGCCCAAAATCGAGAGGGCATACAAGCCCTCCCTTTAGGCTTTTCTAATAAGACTGTTTTCCCTGCACCACTCAATTACGTTTGTGATGAAAGAGTTAAAGTCATGCATGGAAATATGCAGGTTCCTTATAATGTCCCAGTGAAAATCACTTTGACAATATGGAAGTGTTAGAAGCGATTGATTGACTTCCTGTGCAGGAGAAGTCATCTTTGGTGGCACAACAATCTCACTAAATCTGAATCTCATGGGACCACTTATTCATTGGGCATAGGAAAGTTGCCCACTGTACAAGATCTCAAATCTGTCCCTCCATTATGTGGTATAAACAATCTCAGATTGAATCAGAGCTGCTCTTAGCTCAAAGTTCTTGCCCTGCCCAAAATGGTCATCCAAATCAAAATCACAAATCCTGATTGGGTTAAGCTCATAAGTACCGTCAAAACCATTTGTTGCCAATAAACATGGACAACAGAAAGGCTTTACATTGATGGACACTGTGCTTTATTTCAGCCAGCCCTGCCCCTCTAAAGCAGATAGAGTGAAGGGTGGCATTGCTACTTCTGTCTTACTTAAAATCACTGCATGTCAAGTTTTGGAACTCTGGCCTTTTCCCTACTTTTTGATAAATCTTTTATCCTTACCTGTTGAACCTGATTCTGAGTGAAGCCATAGAGCACTTTGATGTGTTTTAGACACTTTTTAACAGAAAACAAATTGTGATGTTTATATATTATGGGTTGGGGATTTTAATATTATCTTAACGCAGTGAACAATAATGTCACTCATTTTAAGCACACAGCCTATGGCAAGGTCCTAAACACTCTCATTTTGAAGTATAACTTAATTTTTGCTAGTGACACGTGGTGGGGGAAAAATGCCAGTATTCCAGCATTGCCGGGTAACCATTCAGGAGTACTATTGATTACATTGTGACATTGGCTAAGCTTTGTCCCCTACTATCAAATTTAAAGTGGTTAGTAACCGCATAAGTGACCATAATCCTCTTCCCATCCATTGAATTTCCACATCATATTAAAAGGCTGCAAAAAAGAATGCGATTGCGTATTCTAAAAATAAAGGATTAAGGATAAGATTGATCTCATTGCTTTTAATCGAGCTATTGTGGTTGAGAATATGGCCTCCATCTTAACTTGTCTAACTGAGGAGACTGAGCCCGACACCATTCAATCGGAGTTTAAGAACATTTGTAGGTGTATACTGGACAATTTGATCTCCACAAAGCTCCCCTGAGTCATCTCCCCATCTATGGTTCAATGCAGCCTGTTCAGCTGCTCATAAACAGCTGATGGTGGCTCTTAAATCACGCCCACGCTCTATTCAAGAGGTCAAGGATGCAAGAAGACTATGGGCCCGATTACAACTTTGGAGGAAGGTGTTAATCCCGTCTCAAAAGTGACGGATATACCACCAGCCGTATTACGAGTCCATTATATCCTATGGAACTCGTAATATGGCTGGTGGTATATCTGTCACATTTGGGACGGATTAACACCTCCTCCAAAGTTGTAATCAGGCCGTATATAAATCCATCTGAGAGGCGAGTTAAAAGGGAAATAAGAAATAAAGGTTGGGAAGATCCGGTAGTGGCATGGAGGACAAGGTACAATACAAAGGTTTGGGAGGTAATCAATCAGCCTTTCTTCACAGACTCAGATATCCCAAAATTCACATCCCTAATCAAAGCTGAGTCCTGCGTGTGTCACTGTTCTAAACTCTTTAAATCCAACAAAAATTTTTCTATTTCAGGAAGGAGTAAAAATTTGAATTTAATTCCCCAACACCCACAAAGTCTCCCGACTCCGATGGGCATTCAAGAAGTGGTTTTAGCAATTGAGAAATATGGCTCCTGGAAGGCGCCTGGCCCTGATGGTGTCCCAGCGGATATTTATAAATCAAACATTAATCTGTGGGCTCCCCTGCTAACAAATGTTTTTAGGTCTGCTGTGCTAGGCACCATTCCAGATTCCTGGAGGGCAGCCATAGTTCTTATTTTTAAAAAGAGAGACAGATCCCACTCATCCTGCTGTAGGCCGATTTCTTTATTGGACTCCAGTGTTAAGATCTTGGGACATGTACTCTTGTCCAGTTTGGAGAGCTGGGCGGATGAAAACAACAACTTAACAGAAGTCCATTATGGGTTTAGACCAGGAATAGGCACTGTGGATCAGTGCCTAAATCTTTACCTCGTTGCTGGGAAATATGCCAGGCCAAAGGAGGATCTTTACACTTGGCCTTCATTGATCCATCAAGTGCATTGGATTTACTGAATCGATCAAAGTTAGGGTACCTAATGGGTAAGATGGGTGTTGAAAAAGAACTTATCATTCTCAGAAGGCGGTTACACCAGGACCTAAAGGAATAAGTCCATTACATTCCTAAAGGGGAATGTTCCCCCCATGTTAGTTCTACCCAGGAGGTTAGACAGGGCTGTATCCTGGCTCCCTTCCTTTTCCTACTTTAAATAAATGGAATAAATAAACACCTTTTGGATAAAGGGAAAGATATGCCATGTATAGGAAACAATCAATACATATTTTATTACACGCAGATGACTTGTTGCTTGTTGCTCATATAGCAAATGGTCTTCAGGTCTTATTAGGCAAGCTTTGTAAATATGTGGATGAGTTGGACTTGCAAGTAAACCATTCAAAGTCTCATTTAATGATATGTGGCCTTCCAAGCACCATGATGGGGCGAACGACACCTAGAAAAGATTAAGCGCCTGAGTTAGATCTCGGCAGAGGGGATATTCCGTCGCAAAGATGACGGATATTCTGTAAGGTCGAAATCTAAATACCATTGTCTTCAATGGTATTTAGATTTCGGCGGACAAGATATCCGCCACCGTCATGAAGGATTAACCCCACTGCCGAGATCTAAATCAGGCCCAAAATCTTTTCATTATTTGGGAATACTCTCTTAGCTGGACTCCATAATTAACTTTCGAGATCCCAGCATTTCAACAGGAACATTGAGGCTATTTTTAGATTTGCTTACAGAACCCATAAAAGAAATGTTGTGCCTATATAAACGCAAATGCATCTCAACAGGGGTATATGGTGCAGCGCTTTGGGGCTATTGTAATGCAGGGATCGTCCAGCTGGCGGAAAACCTTTTTTCCCATAGATTGTCCCATAGATTACTGTCAGACACTGGTGGCACTGCAACCCTTATTTGCCACAAGGAACTAGGGACCCTGTACTTGGGGGATCAAATTGGACTTGCCTCCTTATTACTCTTGGCTCAGAGCTGGGGATCCCCGAACCTGGGCCTTGTAATAACTTGTACTTCTGACTTCATATCTGTTGACAGGGTAGACCAGATTCCCTCGCTTTCTTATCAGAGGAAAACTTTCCAGTCTTTAGGACTTGCAGATCTGTACAGACACCCTCATAAGATCATGCTTGAACACAAAGAAGTAGTTAAACGGTGGATGAGTATTGTATTGTATGCGTCTGGATAGGGAAAAGCATAAGGAGTCAATTGTAAGATAGTCATTAGTGTCAACAACTAGGAGCTTGGAACCTTTTCTAGATTAGATTACGCATCCTACCCACCATTTTTATGTCACTCTTTTTAGATTAAGTATATTGCACTTTAAGCAAGCTTTTCCCTTTCAAGGACTCTAGCAGTATGATCTACCTCCCTGTCATTGCAGCGTCTCCAAGCAAAGCACAAGTCCCCTCACCTTGTTTTGCGCTTTGTACTCAGCCCCCTGCTCTTCATTTGTGGTCCATATTTTACGTAACACAAATCTGAGACAGCATAAGGAGGGGCTTGTGTTTTTACAGTGCCTTGGTTCAAAAAAGACTTGTTAGGTAATGTTACATTTTATTAGAGGGGCTTTTGTTATTAGGAAACACCTGAGTATTGACTATGAAGCTTTTGTTTCTTGATACTTTATATATGATGCTTTATCTTTGTACTGTATAAATGTTTCTTTTATGACTTTATGGCTTCGGCCAAATAAAGATTATATTGATTGATTGATTGATTACATAGGGCATATGTCAACAACATATTCCTAAAAGAGATAATAAATGGGCCATGACTTTACTCTTGCATTTGTAGTGGAGTAGAATCATGATGTCAATAAGCCATGGTGTTATTCCTAAGTTTGTAATGTAGTAGGATAATTAGTTTCTGGGAAAGAGACATCCAAGGAAGTTCATCATTAAGCTCATGTATGTCTGTTTGGAATTTACTAGCGCTGCTCTTTGATCAGAAGTTGCCTTTGTATGTCTCGTTCTTCATGCAATTTCTCAAGGATGATCCAATTCATATCATTAGGCATGTGACGTTTTGTGATACAGTGACTCGTCGGTTTCATAGCTATGTGGTGAGTCAGATTGTGCTACAGTGTTCATTCATTCTGGTCTTGACTGCTCTGGTGGTCATACCTACATAGAACAAATTGCATGGATATTGAATCAGATGTATAAAGTTATACGTGTGTTCCAGTTTGTATGTTCCGGTACTGTCTTTTATAGGGTAGGCCTAATCAATCTCTTTTGTTATCGCCATGAGATGATGGTTATTACGTTCACTGCATGGGTAGTGGCCTTCGATTTTAGGAAAATCCCTGTAGAGTTCACTTAGAGAACGTTGATCTTCGGGGTCTAGTATGTACCAGTTTCTCTTTCAGATTCTTTGATCTTTTAAAAATGTGAATGATTTTTGGGATAGCATTAGACCAGGGAGTGAAGGTAGTAACGCACATAATCCGGTCATTATTTGGTTTGGGGAATGTATCGAATAGATTTTCCCTGTTGTTGTTTCTTGCTCTTTTCCTTGTGGTAAAGAAGACTCTATCTGGATACCCTGTGTTTCTGAGTTGATTTGCTAGGTCAGTAGCTTGATTATGGTAATTTTCCAAATGGCTACAATTCTTACATAGTCGCGGGAATTGTCCGAAGGATAGGTTCTGTCTTAAGGCACTAGGGTAGTGATTGTCATATCTTAAGAGGCTATTAGGGTATGTGGGTTTGGGATATGTCGTGGTTGTCAGTACTCCATGTTCATTGTGAATGGTAAGATCCAATAAGGCTCTTTTATCTGCTGAATATGTCTTGGTAAATCGTAGATAAGGGTTCCGAGCAAAGACCCATGCGAAGAAAGTTTCTGCCCTTGAAACATCTCCTTTCCAAATGATCAGGATGTCAGGTTGTAAGTGCAACGAGTACTCAATTTGAAAGGAATTCTCTTTTAGAGCTATGGTAGCACAGTCAATGATGAAGCGTATTGGTGTTGTAGACATACAAGTGGAGGCCCTCTATTACTGTGAGTGTGGCATCCTAAAGGATACTGATCTAGAGTGCTTCAACATCTAAGGTGATCAGTAGGCAGTCCATGTCATCCAATTGTTTTGTTTGAAGAAGGTTGAGCACATCTTTTGTATCATTAAGGAAAGATGGTGTTGTAGAAACGGGGGGACATAGAAAAGAGTTACAAAACATGAAAAGGGGTTCAAAGAGAGACTATCCCAGAGACCATGGGACGTCCTGGGGTGGTATTCGCCCTTTATGAATTTTTGGGAGTGTATTAAAATAGGGAATCCGGGTATTTTGTTTTTGCAAGAAGGCAGATTCCTTATTTATAATCCAACCCATCATCTCGGTTTCATAGGTTAAGGTCCCAATTCTTTTTTTGAGACTTGGTGTGGGATCAGCTGTGATTGTTCTGTAGCTTTTATCATCTTATACCCTGTACATCTGAGTGGGTATGATCACCACAGGCCCACCGTAAATCAGTTGGGTTGATGGTAATAGTAATATCAATGACAAGAGTGTGGATTGTTTCTCTTTCAGCCTAAATTGTTTTGAAAGGGATGTTTTGGTCAAAAATTTTAAACCTCATTTAACACAAGCTGTTCAAAAATGTGTATTTTGCTGGGCATAGCTGATGATGGAGGATTAAAGGTGGATGGATTCCCGAGTCCATTATTGGTAATGGTATTGTTTTCTCTAGCTGTTTTTTTCTGGAGAAAAACTGTAGACATATTTTCCCAAAGAAGCTAGATAATACCTTAATTTCATTTTCAGTGAGTGGTTGCTCTGAAAGTTTAATAATTAAGTCATCTTCATGTTGGATATTCCCTTAATCTCGCTCCTTGTTTGCACCTATGACTGATCTGCCCATTAAATATGGTGGTTGGTTGTTCTACATCTTAGTCTGCCTCTTCCTCTGACCCAGCCTCTACCTAAAAAAAGAACTGGATGAAAATGGGGTCTGAATCTGGGTTGGAGGCTTCCCATGTGTGGCTGCCAAACTGGGGTGCTGTGTAGTACTGCCTGTTGATGGGAAATTGAAAATTGTCAGTACTCCTTGTATGTTCTTCTTCACTGCTACAGTCTTCCTTGCTTGATGTCCATCTATTATTCTTATATTTGACTTTTTGTGCAGCTTTCTTTGAAAATATTTTTAGCTTGTGGTTGGTAATCATAACTGAGATAGAGGTAAACCTTCTCCATACTGAACATCTTGATGTCCTTTTGCAGATAGTTGATTTTTTGCTGTTTGAGGTATTCTTTATTCTCATTTGGCTCGGTAATACTTTCCTCCAGTTTTTTCTTAAATAGAGGTAGTTGAATGTTGGTTTTCAATGCATTCCCTGCGCCCGCTCTCTTGGCTAACAGAGCATCTGACAATTCCTTTACTGTATTGATAATGAAAATAAGCCAGTAAATGGTGCACTTTCATGCAATTTTCCCCCAGTCCTTCCAGAAGCTTAAGTCATCCAGAAAATCGTGGATCTGTTATTTACCCATAGGCCTTACAGGCTGTATTCACATGTAAATATTCTGTCATTATGGCACCATGTAGAGCCGTTTTCACCTGATTTTTCTTAAGTTCTGCCAGAGCCTCCTACTCAACCTCTGAGCTACGGGATGGAGTGCTGTTATTACCTCCTAAAAGTGTGAGTGTGCGTAAGATCGCATTTATCATGTCATCGTAGAAAATGAGGCTTTAGAAATATGCCATGATTTAGTGTTGTACTAATCAGGGGTGTGGAATCTCTATAGCCCGATGCCCACAACATATTTTTTGGGGTCAAGAACAACAAGTTTTTGTGTTTATTTTGTCCTTGGGACAAGTAGACCCAACGCCCTGTAGCACAAACCCTTTGGCTGCCAGTTTACAAGGAAAGGAACTGTCTGCAATTGAGGAAATATTTGTGTCCATATGTTAATGTTGTTCGAACTTGTATATATGGTTCATTAATGCAAAGCCTTTATTATTAGGTTAAGTGGTTTTTCTGGAACCACTGTCAGTAGTGTAGGGTGACTTATTTAAAGTGCTTACCTTACACTACTGACAGTGGTTCCAGAAAAAAAAAAGTGTACACATGTTTGAAAACTTGAATAATATGAGGCTACATGTAATGCTCCCAGAATTCTCTCTGATTAAATGTAAATGTTTACAAAAGCTTGTAAGCAAGCTTGATGATTCTTTGTTTTCAAAATGAAATGTTCAGAAACAAAATGCAAGTAGGAAAACGTTTTGCTAAATTACTGAGAAGTTTTAGGTTCTATTTCTTTGAAGCATGATTTAGTAAAACTTGTTGATGCATGCTAGTATTTCCGAAAAAGATTTTCATAATGGAAAATCACTGTAACAATAAGATTATGGTACACATGAAAATAAACAAACACTGGGAAAGCCAACTAATCTAACATTGGTTGTAAATCTTTTGGTTTTGTCAATGTGTGTCTTGTTTTGACATGGCTTTAGAATTTTAATAAAAACAAAATGTCTTGGTTAATGCAAGACCTAATTAGGGGCCCAATTCTTAAAGACAGTCACAAAAGTGCACCCATGGTAAATGTCTTTGAATTAGTGGCCTTCATGAATTCACAAGACTTTACAGAAGTAGACCAGGAAATCATACTCCTAGAACATATTTGTGAACTGTATCTTAGCACAAGCAAATATGCATGTGTAGATTTGCTCATGCGAAATTCCGTTGAGTGTTTACAAGTTCACTTTCCCACCAACTGCTTTTTTCCCCAACGCTAGAAGAGCTTCTTATTCCGCCCTTGTCAGAAGTAAATTTCCACCTTTCTCGGTATGGAAAAATATTTTTGAAGAGCTGGTGAAAATCCTTTAAACATGCATGTTAGTTGGTTTGCCCAGACTTAAAGGCATTCGAGCTCTGAACTATTGCTTACTGCTTCCTTCAGCCCCTGTATGTAATCTGCAGAAAAGTGGCAAAATAAGGCAATTGCTATGGTAGGGCTTGAAATTGCTAGTTTTCAAGCCCTACTATAGTTTTAGCCCTGGAATAATTAGAGAGGCTATTATCAGAGCTCTTACGTAATGAGATTTCTGCCATATTTTGTCACCCCACTACATGGCACCAAAGGGACAAGTAGATTTTTTTACAGGACAAGTAGATCTAAGAAGCAACCTGTCCCATGGACAAGTAGATATTTTATTAAATTCCACAATCCTGCTAATGAAGTCAAAGTTAGATAAAGGTCACTACCTAACATCTAATCTTAGAGCCCCACAGCTGAGCGACTGTGGCTATAGGGGATTTTGTGGTCCAGCACACATTCCCCAATCCTTAAATATGCAAAAAGTGTGCTGTTCCGATATAAGATTTGGACAGAAAACTGTCTACTTGGCTTGAAACTTGGAAACAAGGAAGGGTGAAATAAATAACAAGTAACCCAAACTAATATTTGACACCAGACATTCTAGCCACATTGCAGACAAAGAAAAAACCAGCGCAGAGACCGAAACACCATGATACCAGGTTTAAAGAGAAGACCAGTATATTAAGTCTTCTGTAAGAAATGAAGAACAGCCTGCAGAAAATCAACAGGAAAATAGACACCTTGATGTGCCAAATGGAATGCATGTCTGAATAATTGGACAAGTAGGCTTCGAGGATTGATATAGTTGAAAGTTGTGTGTCGTAAATTGAGGATTACACTTCCACTCATAAGAAACAAGACATCAAGACAGATACAAATTTGGAGCCTATGAAGTGAAATGCAAGGTCTACATTGCAGTGTTCGCTCTCTTCCAAAACACGCAATTGACATATGGGACCTCATCAAGACTCACTAACCAGACATATGTTTCTTCTCTGAAACCTGGATCAAACCCCTCGACTACACCTTGTATCCCTATAGCCATACCCTTAAATTACACCCTCTTAAGATTAGATAGGGAGACTAAAAAAAGGGGCAGAGTTGTGATTGCTTTCCCCAACCCATTCAGGTGTACCCTTTATGAGGACTGGGTAGAGCTTTGTATCTTTAACTTGGATGTCACTCCCGGTGATTCCTGGAAATGTGCCTAAGTCTATCCCCTCCCCCCCAGACCCAAAAAAGACTTTAGTCAGAAGCTGACAGAATGTCTTGCTCCCCACATGCTTGCTTGTAATAAATTCCTTTTAGTTGGGGAGTTTAACTTCCATGCAGAACTGGTTTCAGTTCCTGAAACACAACTATTTTCAGATTTGGAGATGTTAGGGATATTTCAGAAAATAACAGGACCCACACATACTGCTGGTCACATGTTAGACCTTATCTTTATGAATGTGTTGGACCTACAGGTTTACCCCCCCCCCCCCTTTCTTCCCCTCTTCTGGTCAGACTACTCTATGATCTGCTTTCAGATTCCCACTAAAGAGGCCCAACTTAGTAGGAAGAATGATTGACATAAACAGACAAGGCCCTGGAGAGAGATCTCAAATTCCACTTTCCCCCCTATATTTGCTACCCAATATGTCACACATCCCTTGGATATTAACAGTGCGCTCTCACATTTTCATGACTCCTTTGTCCACGCTCTGGATATAGTCACACCAGTGAGATCTATTTGTCACAGTTCCATCAGGCCCCACTCCCCTTAGTTCTCGGAAGAACTGAAGCAGAATAAACGAACCTGTAGGAAACTGCAGAGAAGATGGCGCACTTCCATATCTCTTCCAGGTGAAACTACTTACAAATTAGCCTTAAACAGATATCACAAAAAGCTTAAACTTACTCGTAAATTACATCTCATCAACAGAATCAACAGTGCTGGCAATTCAACTAAAGAATTATCTAAAGTCCTAAATGAGTTCATGAAGCTGGCCACGTGAACTTCGCCCATCTCAGACTACCAGCAACTGTGAGATATTGTGGCTAACTACTTTGAATAAAAAATAGAGACTATTTATAGGAACCTTGCCAATTGTTAATTTACTACTGACCTCTTTGACACCCTCTCCCCTAGTCACAAGTCCTCCGCTGCTCTGGAGTGCCTTGAACCCATCACCCCGGATCTAGCCTTACGAATGATGAAAAAAATCAAGTTGGGTTCTCCCTTAAACCTCTGTCCCCATACATTATGGTGACACTTGCCGACACCTTGCTTTCTGATATCACAGCATTATATAACCTCTCCTTATGCACCGCTACCATACCTCAAGTGTGGAAAACAGCTCAAGTCATGTCCATTCTCAAAAAATCAAACGCGGACCCTCAGAAAATATACTGTAGGCCGACCCCTCCCCCCCCACCTCAGCAAGATGTTAGAAAGCCTAGGTAATTTACAACTCTCTCGTTCTTTGGAGACAAACTCTATCTTGGACCGTTTGCAATCAGGTTTCAGGACAGCATACAGTACTGAAACCGCATTGCTGGCAGTTCTAGACACCATTAGAGTCTCCCTTGATGAGGGCCTTCTATCAATGCTGGTGCTTTTAGATCTGTCTGCCTTTGACACTATCTTGCATTTCATCATGGTCTAAAGACTTTCTGAGATTGGTGTCAGAGGTAAAGCCCTTGGCTGGTTTCAGAGCTTCCTCAGCAATCGTACTCCATCCATCAACCTTGGCCTTTTCAAATCTTGTGTCATGCCTTTAGACAAAGGAGTACTGCAGGGCACCTCTTTGAGCCCCACGCGCCTCTGGCTCAAGTGGTCAGATCCTGTGGCCTAGATGTCATTTTATAAGCAGAAGACACACAAGTGATCATTTCCATGGTTTCAACTCCCACATCTACTAAAGCCAAATTCAGGGAATGTATGAGGAACATTGCATCTTGGATATCACAGAACTGCACACAGCTCGATAGTGATGAGACGGAGAATGTGCTTCTTTGGGAAGGCCTTCGAACACAGGTCGGATGACTAGTGGCCATCAGACCTGGGTACCTCACCTCAACCTAAAAAGGGGCTAAGAACCTTGGCATTTTTATCGATGACAATCTGACTAGGAGTGAGCAGGTAGGCTCCACTTGCATTACCTGGTTCGGCATTATGTACGTGTTGACGAGCGTTTCAGTGGTTGTCTCTTCACACGAGAAGAACCCTTATACAGGCTCTTGTGGTCAGCCACCTGGACTATGGAAACGCTTGGTTGGTAGCAGCTAACAAATCACTTTTGTCAAAATTACAAGTGGTTCAGGAAACCGCTGCTCGTATAGTCTGTAAACGTCCTCCTCGCACTCTCAGATCATTGCACTGCATCCTATCAGGAAATGAGCCATCTTTAAGCTATTTTTCCTGGTACCCAGTTTCCTATCAGGCAAAGGCCCTGCGTATTTCCAACATAGGCTCTTTCCCTATAGCCCCATTCGTTTTGAGGTTTAAGCATCAGCTCTTGCTTTGCTTTTGGAGCATTCGCACAGTCAAATATGGTGGCCATTCCTTCTCTTATCTAAGCCCACATCACTGGAATAAACTTTCGCTTTATATCAGTGCACGCTCTGACCTAGGGCGTTTAAAAAACCCTTCTCAAAGCTTGGCTTTTCTTACCTTCCCCTTCTTCCTTTTTCTTTTTCCTCTGGGTCTGTGCTACAGCGCCGAGGTACCCCTCCGAGGGTGATTTGTGCGCTATAGTAAGTGTTGGTAACATAAGACATAAGGAGAAAACTCTAGCCTTCTTACACAGACATAAGGTTGGTGTGGCATTCTTACAAGAAATACACCTGAACAAATTAAATGAGCAGTAAAAAAGAAAAAAATAAACAAGAAAAGTTAAATCACATAACATTATTTACCTAATACAAGCTCTTTTTGTAAAAGAATAAAAATATGGACCTCTTATCTAATTCTAGTTACTGAATATAGTTTAATTGTGAAAGGAAAAAAAAGGAAGAAGGAAACAAAATTTAGAGTGAAGCAGGTTATAGAAAGGGTCAAGTAGAGTTCTCAGGGTACTGAAAGTATCCGACAAAAGAAAGTGAGAACTAAAGAGGAAAATGGGCAGGAAAGACAAGGATTAGGAAGGAAGGAGGGGGACAGAGAAAGAACGGGAGAGGAGCAAAAACAATGGAAAGAGCAAGTGGTTGAGAGAGTTAACAAAATATCACCAAGGACATGGGATAGGTAAGGGGGTTGGTTTGTGAAGGAAAAATGATCTATGCAAACCTTGTATAAAATAACTACTTTGAAAACCAATTTTCAACACTAAAGGCGAGTACACCTCTACAAACAAGTCAAAGCAATGAAGACATTTTATGAGATGGCACACACTATTCACCTCGAAATGTTCGATTAAACAGTTTAGGTGAAATTGTTTTCCAATCAGTTATTCTAAGGATGCTTTTCTGAACTTGAAGGCAGGCGTACAGTGAATCATTTAGCCCCATGTAAAAAAAATGACAACCACATCCCCCATCCCCAAATCCTCCCGGAAATGGCCAGCACCACTCATGTCAGTCCTGCAATTACTGGATGAATGAGTTATTAAAAAAGTGCTTTAAGGTGCATGAGGAAGGGAAATATTGAGCCGGAAAGTGGTGAGTGAGCATAAACCAGAACATACAGCACTAGAAACACACACATTTTAGCTCCCCTTTTTTTGAAGGTACTATCATTAATGTCTGTCTTTAAAATAGTCTGTCTATGTAAAACAAGCCCTGATCAGCAGTCGCCGACCAGGGTGCCCAGTTCATTCAGATGCATGTGCTCTGTAGTCATTCAGTATTTCCATACCATGACTCAGATCTGCACTGTGATGGTATAGTCGAGAACTGTCATTCTCTCAACGCTCTATTTATAGGTTTAGCAATTACATGCCATGTAAAGTTGCCAGGAGGGGTTTTTAATTCAATTATTTCATGTTCACATTATGCAAGGGGCCCTTTACCTTGGAGAATAATTGTTCCTAGACTACAGTGCTCAAGCCATCTGGCTCAAAACGTCATTTTCTTTTAAGTGCTCCCATTGCCTTTAAAATGTCACTCTTATTTATTGATGGCTTCGATGGAATTCGTATTTCTACCGATAATTCTGCACAGTTGCTGACCTTCTGCATGCTGATTTTGTGTGTGCGGCAATTTTCCTCCCAGGCATAAAGATTTGTAGTACCTTTGAAAGCGCTCATTGATATATGCAGGACTTGGGGCTGTGCTGCCATCTCCTACTTAGTGTCTGCGGGTATAGCCAAGCCTTTCATACCATTCTGCTCGAACTTTCCACTGCAGTCAGCCCTCCTTGTGCTGAAGGGAAGCCCTCAGCTATGGGCATTTCGTTTTTATCGTGTCTTATTTAGTTTTTTTTTCCTTTTCAGTTTAAGTAATCTCCGCAGGTATGTCTTTTCACAAACAATACTATTCTTATTTAGTCGTAATTAATTGGAATTAGAAATCCATCTCTCGTTTAGAGTGTGCCAGTAATTGCAGAAGCTTGCAGTAACTGTTTAAATTCAGTTGCATCCATTTACTTAAACATGTACAGAATTTACAACATAGAGAAATGTTTACATCAGGTAATAATTAAGGGCCTGACGATTTTACTCGTCCGCCTAACTTCCGACAGGAGGGCTGCTGCCATAGTGGCTATCTTCCCGTCGGGCCCATTACGTGTTTCCTGCTAGGTCGGCGGGTGGAAACCTGAGTTTCCGCCTGCCGGGCTAGCAGGAAACACCCTACAGCATTGTCTCTGGCTCGTAATCGAGACGGCAGCAATGCTGTAGGATGCAGGGTGCACCAGCACCCTCGGAATGTTCACTGTCTGCAAGCAGACAGTGAACATTCCGAGGGTGCTGGTCAGTGGGCCAGGGGGGGCCCCTGCACTGCCCATGCCATGTGCATGGGCAGTGCATGAAATTGCTGGCGGAGAACAAAGTCGTAATCCCAAGGGCAGCGCTGCTTGCAGTGCTGCCCTGGCAGATTAGGACCGCCACAACTGCCAGACCGCAGGGACAATTTATCCTGGCTGTGCTGATGGTCCGACTGCGGCATGACCGCCGCTGTCATATTGTGGCGCTCGGACTGCCGCATTGGCGGCGGTCTGACCGCCATCGCGAGTCTGGACGTCAGTAGACCGCCAGATTTGTAATGAGGACCAAAATTTATGGATGTGTGTCATTTTTTAGGTTTCGCCTGCATACGTGCGCTTGTGCGCTGTGCTAGCAAAATTATTTGTGAATTTAAAAAAGGTGTTTTAAACCCCCCTCTTACTTAACTGAACTTACCATTGGCTTAGTTCAACGTCGCTCTAATTTACGTGTTTCTGATGGGCAAGCACATCCTCTCCTTTCACTTCCTGCTCGCTGTTGCTTTGCTGTCCTGCCGTCCATGCTCTCAGGTGGATTCTGGACCAAGTACTCCTTCCGGTCCCTGCCATTGGTTACTGGCCAGTTTCCTTCCACTGGCTAATTCATTGTGAAGGTCCTATTTTTGTATTTCCGAACACGCACTCCTTATGGGGGTATCTGCGGGCCGTCTCTATCCTGCTGTTGGTCCTATGCATTCATTAGTTTATGTAAACAGCCGTTCAAATGCTGCCACATATCAGTCTTCACACGCTTCTACAGTGTCTACATGTCATTTTTATATAATTATTTAAAAAAATGAAAGTAAAAAATGTTGATCTTCATGGGCTTCAGCCATTGTGCCAGCAATTAAGCAAAGACTGGCAATAATCAGTCTCAAACATGCATTCCCCTTGACCCACTGGATCCTCAATTAATTGCATTATAATGAACTGATTTAAACCACTAAGATTGCAGTGTGAAAGTGCTGCGGACTGCGCCAGCCGTACCTTGTCATAAAGCTAGTATGTTGTAATTCCAGTGGACTCTATGAAGAGCTCTCAGCCTCCCAAAAGCATGGGCCGGTCCATTTCCTGCCAGGCCTCTTGAAGCTGTTCCTGGGAAAAGGCGAGCTCCGTGGTACCCTCCTGTGGTCCACAGAGCTGCAGCGGCATCATACTTCACGGTCAGAATTTCACTTCAGCCATTGCTGCTCTGGAGAGACACTTCCAGGTTCACTGCCAACCATTGCATGATTGCAGTTTGAATTGGTTTGCGGAGGGTGGGAGTCTGCTGTTTCATTCTTCTCACTGATTGGAACGGGGGAAGGCACATGCTTAGCATCGGGTGCCCGCAGCTCAGGGTGTGTCATGGAAAAATATATTGCAGTAATTTTCAAGTAAAACAAGGCTAAACATAATTTTCCCAGCTTCCTGCACTCTTCTTGTTTCTTCACAGGGCTTTTTTCCTCTGTAGAAACGCACACATTGGCTGTCTTGGAGCAATGCACATTTTTAGGTTTTGCCGGCACATCGCTTGTGCTGTGCTTACGAAGTCTTTAATATTTAAAAAAAAATCTTAAAAAGGCTCTTAATTTGACTTTGACTTCGTCCTCAGGACATCAGTTGATCAGCAAGGCATCAGGATTCAGCATCAAAGTTCAGAAAATGCAAAGTCTTCAAGCATTAAAGTTACACACGTCTCTTGTCAAGACGCACAAGAAAATATTGACCTTTCGGCCAGCAAGAAAATGGGCAATGACGGTAATGGCAAAATGCAGAATGCTGGGTTCTTCTCAGTGCGGTGTCGTTAAATCAAAACCAGTAAACTATTTCCCAAATCCCTATTGGTCAATTAGGCGTATGTTCACACTTTGTCCAATAAAACTAAAACTCCAAATCTATGAATTCTACTATTGCTCAGTTCACATGTCGTTGATTGGTTGTCCTGCAATGTCCTCTTCATCCGGCTTGTCAGGTAACAATATTGTTGCAGCTTCTACTTTAGTCAGTATCTCCATTGTTCTCCTCCTGGGAAAGTCAGTCTCACGCGCATTACACACAAAATGTTACATTGGCAAAGAACAGCGTCTTCTAGCAGTCAATTCTCATGAGAAACTTTCAGTTACGAGCACATTTAAACAATGCAATGGAAAATCACCGCTTAATTCTCTAGGACAGCCATTTATTGATCGTTAAGAAATAGAGCCTTGACATGAGGCCTGCCAAGTAGGCCAAGACCTTCACTAAGCTAAGGCCTACAATTAATAAAGCTAAAACATAATGCATAACCCTTAATATGACATATTACTACATTAGTCAAACATATATTCAACATTTCACAGTATTAGAATATTAATAAGTACACTTTGTGAACATTGGCGGCCACTCATCGTAATCACATTTTCAAATGCGTGCATAATTTTTCTACATTATTATATTTTCTACACAAACCCATTATTCATAATACATGAACACTCATTCATAATGTTTATTTTTTATTAATACACCTGCGCTAGCAGTGGCAACCCCAGTTCTGACAGAGAGACATCATCTACACCTACAAGGGCCACATCGAGGCCCACATCATCTTCAAAACCACCCACCTCACCTATAAGGCACCCCTGCATAACTAGCAGATACACTGGCCACCCTAGAACAGCTCCAAACTAACACCAATGAAAGAGAAGTGGACTTGATACACTTCAGTCACTCCTCGCTGTTCTCACCGGTTGTGCTTATGCCTTCCCCTGCATGTCCACTGTGGGCAGTGGTGACCCCCAGCACACCAGCAGTCTTGTTACAGGATTTGGCTTGACCCACAGAAGTCATATAGCAGCGCTGCATAGCTCTTTGTGAAGAACTGCAGGAGCTCTTCCATTTTGACTTGCAGTACCACTAGGTGTGCACCTTCGGGGAGCCAAGGCTCAAGAGGCACACCTTAATTTGTAAAAATAATAACTGCAGGGGGCCTAAACTTTTGCTGAGAAGCCTGTGATTGGCTCTATCTAGAGTTGGAGAAGGCAAATGTGAATGCTACGTAGTAGCCAGTCAGTTCATACCTTTATTCGGCTTATTCAATGTAGCCATCAAAGTGCATAAAAAAGACAATAAGATCATTCCAAGCATTACAAATTTAAAACATTCATAATCTAAAAGATTAAAACATCCATAAAACGAAGCTCATCATGTCCGTATGCTTCATACTAAATTCTAAACACAAAAGCCAGCTAATACATAATACTGGTCTCATACAGATGGCCTTTAAAATATAAAGTGCAATGTTTGTAACACAAAACCTCAATGAAAGAAAAGATTGAAACATACATAAAAAGAAGCTCATCTTATCTGTATGCTCCGTACAAAAATTGTAAACCCAAAAGCCAGATAAGTTCACCGCCCACCCCATTTAAAATATAAAGTGCAAAGTTATGACACAAAAGAGGATCATTTAGGGCAAGTAAAAGCCTCAAAGCAACTTGGGGCCAGATGTATGAAAGCATTTTGCATTCGCAAACGGTCCAAATGCCCGTTTGCGAATGCAAAATGCCATTTCAGAATGTATGAAATACAATGATTCTCAACAAAAACAGGGTCGCAATTTTAAGGAATCGCTATTTTAGCGATTCCTTAAAATTGCGACCCTGTTTAGAGAGTCGCAAATTGCGACTCTCTAAATTAGAAATCGCAAATAAGGATTCCTTATTTGCGATTCCTTAGCACATGTATGAAGCAATTCCTAAATGCGATTTTGGCATTTAGGAATCGCTAATTACCACCACTTGAACTTGGTGGTAACCATGTGCAAAATTTTTAAATGCATTTAAAATGCATTTTTAAAATGTACATGTAAAGCACAAATGCCCTTTTGGCATGTGTGTACCTTACATGTCCCCAAATTTATTTTTGGGGTGCTACAGTGGGGGCCTTTGGCCCCCAGCACCCTTGGATTTTGCATTTCCAAAATTGCGATTTCTGGTTCAGAAATCGCAATTTTGGAAATGCAAAAAATTTGCAGATATGGGCCAACAGGCCCATAGGTGCGTATGGGGCCGGTATCGCAATTTGCGAATCGGTAATAGCATTTGCGATTTTTTAGGAATCGCTATTACCGATTCGCAAATGTGATACATGGCACTTTGCGAGTCGGAAATAGCGATTTCTTAAAAATCGCTATTTCCGAATCACAAATGGCCTTGATGATACACCTGGCCCTTGTTGGTGAGATCTGATGTTCTGGGCAACAAGAAGGTATTTAAGATAAAAACCTCCTGAAATGCAGATAAAAATTACATAACACCATGAAGTGCAATGTACTTTACCGGTGGGTAGGAATTCATCTTAGGAAATGCCACTAAATGATGCACTGTTCCTAGTCTAACCCTTAATGAGAAAAGGCGATCCTGCATGTTGGTAACGCAAGATAAATAGCTTTTACATCAATCATCAAGGGTAAGAGACAAAAAACAACTGTCGATTTCATCATTTCAACGTCCCTCTTCATTCCATTCTATACAGCAAAAAGGATTCTTTAATAGTTTTCGTGGCAAGAGATAGCACTTGCAAGGGGTCCGACAATGCTGATAGTTTAAACAGAGAATTAAAAGAGGAGTCAATATAAGCTAACCAGGGAATCTTTAAGGCATTATATAATTTTAAGCAATCTTGTATAATTAATTTAGTAAAGTTAGTTTCCTCTTTTGCCCAAATATTGAACTATAGTAACAACGGTCTTACCGGGGGCACATCCCCCAAAACCTGTAATCCTACCTCCTGATGTATGATCCAAGTTGATGCTGAGGTGGGTAAGCAGAGTAAGTGTTTAAAAAAATATATTTTCCTCTGCTTGCAAGGATGTGCTTACCATATGACCCCAAGGTCCAGCCCCATAAACAGTAGTGGCCACAACTCTTGCCTTGTATATTTCTACCACAGCTTTGATGGGGCAGCTACCTAATTTGCTTGAAAATCTAAAGATCCCATGTGAGTGTCTACTAATTTTAGCTTTAACAGTAGAAATCTGCTGCACCAAAGGCCTGTTACTTGTAAATAGGACCCTCAAATAGCAAAAACAATTTACAATAATGATCAGGGTATTATTAATGAAAAAGGTTCTACATTTCTTTAATTTGTGGCCACAGGTCATTGTAAAGGTTTTTGATTTGTTAGTCACCATTCCCTTGGAGGTCATAAACTCCAAGACACTTATCAATTTCTATAAGCCCATCTGGGTACGAGATAACAGGACGGTGTCGTCAGCATATAACAACATGGGTTTGGAGCATCCTGCAACACTAGGAGCATCTCCCTGAAAAGATTGTAAAAAATATCCACCCCATTAATAAATAATGAAAATAATAGAGGGGCTAGGAGACAGTCTTGTTTGATGCCCCTCCCGATTTTAAAGAGGGGTGTACACTCACCCAGAGTGCCAAAGTGGACTTTACATGATAACTTTTCATAAAGAAGGGCCAAAAAACTAATAATTTCCCTCGGGCACCAAGATTAGACAACGTGGACAAAGAATTGTATGGTCAATAAGATAAAAGGCACTGCTTAGACCTACAAAACAAAGATACAAGGCCCCTCGTTTGGTTCTAGTATACTTCCCGACCAGTAAGTCCAAATTTGCACATTGCTCAATGGTACCAAGGCCCTTTCTAAAACCATATTGAATTGGGGGTAAAACAGAGTACTCTTGTGCCAGTCTTCCAACCTTTTCAACAGAATAATGCTTAGCACTTTCGCCGAAGAGTCCAAAAGTGAAACTGGGTGGTAGTTTTTGGGATCAGATTTTTCCCCTTTTTTTATAAATAGGGACAATTTTAGAAGTGCCCCAGGAAGATGGAATCTCACCAACAGCCGCAATATAAAACACCCTTGTGAGAGTAGGTCCCCATACGTAGAATCAATTCCACCCGATGCCTCTCTCACCCACCATCAGACCTTTCCTTCCTCTTTATCTCACTCCTGCAGTTTCTGTTGTATGTTATTACTGATACAAGGCTTGTTCAGAGGAATTTTGGAAGCTCTGCTGACCATTAAAATGAATAAAAACATGCAGGCGAAATTACTAAAAGTAATAATTTCCGAACTGAGACAAGTCGACATTCCATGCCGTCCATTCTGCTGCCTGGCTCCAGCCTAGATTCCATTAGCCTATTGATTGGAGTCTTCAAAGAGCAAGAGAAAGCCTCCTGATTTCAAATTCATGTGTCATGTTAGATGCCTGATGATAGTTAAAAACTAAAGTGAAGTCATGAGCTACACCTCTTCTTAGCACCTCTTAACTCCATTCAGTTAAAAAAAACATGCCTAGATAAGAGAGGAAAGTTAAATCTCAACCCCAAAGGTTTAGTAGTTATGCCCAAGGATAAATAGTCAAGAACAAACAGTTGGTTGCAAAAGGAAGTACAACAATCATTGCACAAACTTCCACAAGTAAACAATCCAAAGGAAAAGGACATCTTCACAGACAGCAAAATGAGCATAACGACTCAGTTACTTGAGGTTTCAATTTCAACTAGTTGCATTAGTAAGACGCCCCAGCCTTTAATAGAAGAGGGTATTCCCCAGAATGGCAAAGAAATCATATCACAGGTTTGGATAAAGGAACATAAGTTTTTTTTTCATGAAGTCATTGTAAGTAACTGTATTACACTTGTCTGACCTTTAGAGAATGTCATGTGAATGTTTCGAGCACAAGCAGGGAATAGCTGCATCAATCTACATAAAATGTCTAGGTTTTTCTGGGTTTGTTCAGTCTAAAAGTGCTTCACTGAAAGAATTATTCATCAAACAATATTAGCAATACTACTCAGATGAGCATCTAGTACAAATATGTAACTATAAGATTACAGTTGTATATTGAAATAATGTAATTTAAAACAGCAAAAGTCAATCTTATCAAAGAAAAAACAAGTATATCTCAATATAGAATACACAAAAGAATTTTTAAATAAAACTATTATAATTTTTTTTTTTTTTAAAGCGATCCCACATATTAATAACTAGAAATGATAGGTGTCTAATCCAAAGAAGTAATAATTACCAGTAGCTTGAATTTTGGTTAAAAAGGGAAGTCAACGGCGACAACAGCAGAACTCTTTTAATAATTAATTGAATTGAGGGCAAATTAGCAGTATCTACTCCAGGGGTCTCTAACCAGTCGATGGCGAGCTACTGGTAGCTCACCGACACACTGTGTGGAGCTCGAGGCCTCCTCCCAGCATCCATTTTAGTACCCTTAAATGCCCTGCATTACATTTAAATGAGGCTTGTCGTATTGGTATGTTAATTTGTGGCGTTTCGCAGTACATGCATGCTCTCACCCAAAGCAGCTGCTTGTATTGGCTGAATTGAATTTGGCCTGGGAGGGGCGGCGTGGAGAGGGGGATGTTAGTGTAAGAAGCCCGGCACGAGCAATAGTAGATTGCCCATCAGTAGCCGTAGGACTTCAATCCTGCTTGGTCGGAGCAGCAGCCTTTCACCGGGAGCCGTAGTATAAGGCCAGGTACTCTGGTTGGCTTTTTTGTCACTAAACACCATAGCGCAGGCACAAGGGGCCAGATGAAGCAAGATACGATTTTGCGAATCGGAAATTGCGAGTGGGTGCGACTCGCAATTTCCGGTTCGCAAAATCGTATGCAGAATGACACCTTCTGCGAATCGCAAGGGGGTCGCAAAGACCCACCTCATTAATATTAATGAGGTGGGTCGCAATTTGCGAACCCCTTGCGATTCCCTGCACTAACAGGGATGGTGGCCTGCTGGAGACAGCAGACCTCCATGTCTGTGACTGCTTTAATAAAGCAGTTTTTTTTTGTATTGCAAACGATAGAAAAACGAGTTGCAATACAAAATAAAAAATGAAACCATTTGGTTTTGTTTTTTCAGAGTAGGCAGTGGTCCTGCTCTAAAAAATATTTTTGGCGACATTCACAAAGGGGAAGGGTTCCCATGGGGACCCCTTCCCTTTTGCGAATGAGTTAGCACCCACTTGACATGGGTGCTAAATGCAAATTGCGCTGCAAATCGCAAATAGGAAGGGAACTACCCTTCCTATTTGCGAGTCGCATTCCCATTTTGCGGGTCGGTACCGACTCGCAAAATGGGAATGTGCATCGCAATGCGTGTTTTGCATGGCGCAAACTGCGAATTTCGCAGTTTACGCCATGCAAAATGCTTTCTACATCTGGCCCAAGGTTCTGCTGCCAGTTTGTGTGCAACTTGTTAGAGGTACTTGATTAAAAAAATCACTGTGAAACGCTGTTTAATGGTGAAATGGTAAAAATTTAAAATGTGGGAGATAATTCACACCAGGCTTAAAATGTTTCTGTTGCGAATAGCGCTGTGTGATGTTCAGTGTCCTTTGTTTATAGGCTGGTAAGATACCTCAGTTGCCTATAGTCGCACTCCCAGATCTGCAGGACCCAGGTTGAATTCTAGCAGGGCCTACTTTGCCTTCCATCCTTACAAGGTCAATAACGTCACCTGTCATTCAAGTGCCTAAAGGCGATCTTTTTACTGAATTGACAAAAAGAATAGCCATGCAGTAAAACATTTCAACTACATATATTCACTAAATTTTCAGGTGGTGTGTCATTTAGGATGTGATTTCATTTAATGGATCTCAGTGAAGCACTACTGCCATGTTTGATTTTGAAAACCTTGCAAGACATGATCTTGACGAGAGCGGGGTATTTATGGCTCTGAATGGCAGGATATATAAAGCTCGTCAGTGGGGGTGGGGGAGGGGAACAGAAGCTTTCTAGGAGGGCCAGAGAGAAAGCTTAGCATAGCCCTGCCTTGAAGGCACTGTAAGAAAACAGCAGGCAACATCTCCTCCCGGACGATGATGCTCATTGTACTATGCTGTTGTGGCTCCGTCCCCGAATAGCGATCCACATTATACCGCAGTGCAAGATTGTGGTGCACTTTATGCCACAGTCTTGTAACTCTGCCACTCACATTGTGGCACTCTATAATAAAGCAGTCCTCCACCCAGACCAGTGCACATGTTATCGTAGAGTTGCTGTTCCCCCACGCGGACTGCAGCGCACATTGCAGGGGATTGGCATGGAGGTCTCTGGGAACAGTGCCCAAATTGCTTGGCTCTTAGTAGCTCACAATGATTTTCACTAATCAGAAGTAGTTCTCACTATAGAAGAGGTTGGAGACCCCTGATCTAGTCGATGATTATGCCAATTGAAATTCCACCATTTAAGAAAGTTATTTAAGTTTTTCCAGTTAGAAGAAATTATGGACAATGAGATAGTAAGAAGATAAACACAGTTCCCCATTGATATATTTGTAGACCAAATATCAGAGAAACCACTATGAAAGATATGCAGAATATCAAATAAGGTAGTCATGAACACATTTTAGTAATCTTAAGCCATACTTGTTCTCAAAATTGGTTACCATTAGGGCAGTAAAACATTTGGGAAAATCACTATTGTTGGCATTAGAAGGCCAGCACATATTGACCTTTGAAATTTTCATCTTATACAAGAGATATAGGATAAGAAATAATCTATTGAAAATGCAAAACAATGTCTGAGTGGTACTGGCAGAGTGACAAGTAGAGTGAATCTTAAACCAAATTGTATTACATTGGGAAGTGGGAAAACATGTTAAGTTATTTTTTATACTAGTTAAATTTTAGCTTTAGGTCTAACCATATCAGTCAGCATTTTTTAACATATCTAATAGGCTTCAATTTCAATGGAAAAGCTACCGAGTTGTGATGAAGTCAAAATATCTTCAGAGTGTACAGTGGAAGGGTCTAGCGTATTCTACATAATACTTACTAAAAACAATTCTACTTATTTGTAAAGGAATTCAAATATTAAATGCTCTATATAAGTCTTCAAAAGGACATACATTGATTGATGTTCAGTGATTGAGTGACATTTTTAATACCTTTATCAACCCAGCTTCACCATTTTAACATTTTGTCACCTATTTTGATGTTAGAGTTACACATGTCATGGGGAGCATTAATAGTTGTGATTGTGAATAAGTGTTGGACATGAATGACCTGGCCACAAAACTAGAAATAATGTAATAATTGCAGGGCCTGTGTGTGCAGTTTCACTGCCTTTTCAACTTGGCATTTAAAAGTAATTGCAAAGCCTTCAACCCCCCTTTTTTCTACATATGTCGCCCCTAAGATAGGCCCTCGGTAGCCCATAGAGCAGGGTGCTATTTAGGTAAATGGCAGGACATGAACATGTGTGTTCAATATGTCCTGGTAGAGTAAAACTCCTAAATTCGTTTTTACAGTGCTGCCTGTGAGGCCTTCTCCTTTCATAGGATAGCATTAGGGCTACCCTCATATACTGTTTGAGTGGAGATTCGGATCTGAAAGGAGTAACCAGGTCACCACCAGGTCAGAATGGTAATAGAAAATCCTGCTTATTGGTGAAGTTGAATTTAATATTGCTATTCTAGAAATGTCACTTTTAGAAAGTGAGCATTTCTCTACACTCAAATCCTTCTGTGCCTTACAGCCTGTCTCCAATCCATGTCTGGCTGGGTTAGTTGACATCTCCCTTGTGCATTTCACACAGACAACCCCAAACACAGGATGCTCAGTCATACCTGCACACATCTGCATACTGAATGAGTCTTCCTCGGCTGGGAGGGTGGAGGGCCTGACACTTACATGACAAAGGGCAGTGGCCTGCCCTCACACAATGGAGTGCGGAACCCCCTACTGGGACACTGGCAGACAGGATGGAACGGAAAGGGGACCTTGTGTACTTCTAAGCCACTCTTTGAAGTCTCCCCCACTTCAAAGGCACATTTGGGTGTTTAAACAGGGTCTCTGTCCCTACCAACTCAGACACCTTCTGAAGTCAGACACTTCTTGACAAGATACCTACTGGGAAAAGAACTCTGAACCAGAACCTGTGACCTGCTAAGAGAAGCTGCTTGGCTGCCCAAAGGACTCACCTGACTGCTTTTCTGCAAGGGACTTCTGCCCTGCTGTTACCCTGTTGCCTTGCTGCCCTCTGACTCTGCTGAGAAGTGCTCTCCAAGGGCTAGGATTGAGCTTGCCTCCTGTTCCTTGAAGCCTCAGGGCCAAAAAGACTTAATCTCTGCAAAGAACTCCTTGTGCCATGAAAATCAACGCACAGCCTGCGGGAATCGACACACAGCCTGCACTGCGGTGAGAAAATTACCGCACACTGAACCGGAACGATGCAGCCCGGGAACGATGCAGCCCGGCTCCCAGAGTGGAGGTCGAAGCAGCCCCAGCGTTCCGACCGTAACTTCAACGCATGGCCCATTGGATTGACGCATTGCCGAGCCGGACTGACGCAGCCCAACTTCCTGCGAGGAAGAGTCAACACAGCGCCTGCTGTGCGACAGAAATTTCTCCTCATCGCCCACCGGATCGAAGCAGCTCCTGTGACTTCTTCTTACACGCCCAGGATTTCTCCGCATCATCACTTGGGCATCCAAATACCCCGCAACCCGAAGAGGATCCAAGTCTGCGTGCCGGAAATCGATGCAAAGCCCTTGCTGCGTGGAAAACGATCAACGCATCGTCTGTGTGCGCCCGGAGAAACGGACACACACTCCCCATTTTCCATGCATCTCCTCTTCTGCGGCCCCTTGCAGAAAATTTTGACGCAAACCAGGTACTTCGTGCCTGCAAGAAACACCTATTGCTCTTTAAGAACTTAAAGCTCTTTTTAACATTTTTCTAAAGTGATATTTCTATGTGTACAAATCTTGATTGTTTTGACCTGACTTTGATCAGATAAATTTCTTATATTTTTCTAAACCTGTGTGGTGTACTTTTGTGGTGTTTATACTGTGTTATTGCATGATGTATTGCACAAATAATTTACACATTGTCTTCTAAGTTAAGCCTGATTGCTCAGTGCCAAGCTACCAGAGGGTTTGACTGTGTGTGACTTACCCTGACTAGAGAGAGGGTCCTTGCTTGGACAGGGGGTAACCTTACTGCCAACCAAAGACCCCATTTCTAACATTGATGATCAGCGGTGAGGATAGGACTTGTATTTGTGCAGTGACATACAGTAGCTATGTGTACACTGTCTACCCACAGTTGAAGGTCAACTTGATTTCTTATCTTTTTCTGCAATTTTGTTTTCTCCCTGACAATTTAACTTAATCCTCATTCAACATGTCTCTGGCTGGGTCTCAAGCAGGAGCTGAAGATATTAACCTAGCCAAGCTGGGGAAATACACTGTTAACCAGCTGAAGGGGTTCTTCAAGGGGATGGGAGTAGCTACCCGGGGTGCCTCCAGAAATGAGGAATACCAAAAGGCGCTGAGGGCCTGGGTAGAAGCCCATTCAGAAGAGAATGTTGAGGAGGAGGAGCCAGAGGATGGCCCCTCAGAGGATTCTTTGCCACCAGCAGTGGGAGGTGTTACCTCTGGAATTGTGGCCCCTGGTAAACCAGGGAGCAGTGTCTCTACCCATGGCCTGACCACAGAGGAAAGGAGGGAGGAGAGAGAATTTCAGCTGCAAATGGCAAAGTTAATCATGGAGTCAGAGGAAAGGAAATCAGAGGGGGAAGCCAAATAAGCAGAGGCTGAAAGGGCTTTGGCTGAGAAGAAGATTCTTCTGGCTCATGAACTGAGTCTCAAGGAGCTGGATATCAAGGCAAGGCAGTCTGAATCCAGCAGTGATGGTGGCAGCATACATGCAGGACCTGCTGGGGAAAGGAAGGTTTGTATACTCAAAAATGTGGTGCCAAGTTATGTGGTGGAAGATGACATTGATAAGTGGTTGGCTGCTTATGGGGTTGCACTAAGGGCTCATGGGATTTCTGAAGAGCAATGAGGGGCATCCTTGTGGTGGTATTTACCAGTAGTGGGGCGGGACACACTCCTTGCATTGGATCCAAGAGATCAAAACAAAATTGGCACCCATGAAAACTGCTTTAATTGCCAAGTTTGGGCTGACAGAAATACCGTCAGAAGTTCAGGGACAGCACCACACTCTCCACACAGAACTGGTTAGACTTTTCTGATTTCTCCAGTAAGGCACTGAATGGATGGGTGCGGGGCAGTAAAGTAAATGATTACACAGGGTTATATAATTTGATCCTGAGAGAGCATATGCTCAGTACTTGTTCTACAGAGTTGCGCCAGTACCTAGTTGACAGTAAGCTGACTGATCCTAGAAAGCTTGCTAAGGAGGCGGACCTCTGGGTTAGTACCAGACTGTCCAAAAAGGTACCTGGGAGTGACCACAAGAAGGGTGGTTCCGGTTCCCCCCAACAGAGTGAGGGGGAGGTTAAAGATGACCCAGACAAGTCCCAGAATAAGAGGGGCGGAAAAGGGTCCCATGCTCCATCTGAGAAACAGGGTGGTGGTTCTGGTGGGAGGTGGCCCAAAGCATCCCAGTCCCAACCCTGCTGCTTTGAGCACTCCCAGCTAGGGCACAGGAAGGGGGACTCTGTCTATGCAAAGAAATCATCCACTGTGGGACCTCTACAGTGGTGGACAGTGTGGCCTTAGGGGAAAGTAGTCCCCACGGGAAGGTCATAGACCATGCCTTCATCTCCTTCAGTTGGGAGATAGACTCAGAGGGTAAGCTGGTGATCCCTGAGTGTGGGAGTTGTCACTTCCACCAGGTGGAAGTGAATGGGGTCCCAGATGCACAGCCTGCCGGAATCAACGCTCAGCCTGCACCGCAGTGAGAAAACCACTGCATGCCGAACTGGAACGACGCAGCCCGGCTCCCTGAGTGGAGATTGACGCAGCGCCAGCGTTGCGACCGGAACTTCAACGCACAGCCCACTGGATTGACGCATTGCCAAGCCAGAACGACACAGCCTGACTTCCTGTGAGGAAGGTTCGACGCAGCGCCTGCTGTGCGACAGAAGTTTCCCTGCATCGCCCACCGGATTGAGCAGCTCCTGTGACTTTGTCCTGCACGTCCAGGATTTCTCCTCATCGTCCCCGAGGAGTCTAAATACCCCGCAACCTCAAGAGGATTGAAGCCTGGTGCCAAAAATCAATGTAAAGCCCTTGCTGAGTGGAAAAACATTGACGCATCGTCTGTGTGTGCACAGAGAAACCGACGCACACCTCCCCGTTTTCCACGTATCTCCTCCTCTGTGGCCCCTTGCAGATAATTTAGACGCAAACCAGGTACTTTGTGCTTGCAAGAGATACTTATTGCTGTTTAAGAACTTAAGACTTTTTAAAACATTTTTCTAAAGTGATATTTCAACGTGTACTTATCAAATCTTGATCGTTTTGACCTGCATTTAATCAGATAAATATCTTATATTTTTCTAAACCTGTGTGGTGTATTTTTGTGGTGTTTTATACTGTGTTATTGCATGATTTATTGCACAAATACTTTACACATTGTCTTCTAAGTTAAGCCTGACTGCTCAGTGCCACGCTACCAGATGGTGGGCACAGGATAATTTGGATTGTGTGTGACTTTCCCTGACTAGAGAGAGTGTCCTTGCTTGGACCGGGGGTAACCTGACTTCCAACTAAGGACCCAATTTCTAACAACTATCAATAGATTTAAAACATTTTTGTGGAAGTTTAAATGGAAAGATAGATATATACATATTCAAGATAAAATCCCAGGAAAATTGGAAACAGAGGTTTGTGAATTATACATATACAAAAATCTATCATCTGCATAGGCAGTGAACTAGATTTCTATTTTTTTGTAATTACAACTAGTAAAATTCTTAGATCTGCAAACGGTTTCCAAGAATGGTTCCAAATGCAATATAAAAAGTAATAGGGATAAAGGACAGCACTGTCCTATGCCTCTTTTAAGTGGGAAATAATAAGACTGTAAATCCTTAATAAAAACAGAGGTTTTAGGAGTGCCATAAATTGAAGATTAAGAATTTGTAAGAACTTGAGATCAAATCCATGCCATTTTAGGACCGTCAAAGAAATTCTCAACTAACTTGATCAAAGGCCTTTTCCGTATCCAATGAGACTGCACCAAATGGGTAATGTCCTGTCACCCTGTGAATGCAATTAAGAAATATTCTAAAGTTATAAGTAATATTTTGACCCGTAACAAAACCCACTACCTATCAGATGAGGGATCTTAGCACAAATTTTGCAATCAGTGTTAATGAGGGGAATTGATGTACAATTTTTACATTCAGAAAGATCTTTACCTTTTTTGGAATTAGACATACCATAGCTTTTGAAAAGGAGACCAACACACCATTAATTAACAGAAAGCGTTGAAAAAATATTATAACCTTTGGTGCAAGAACCTTAGATAGTTTCGAATAAAATTAAATTGTCAGGGCCTCGAATCGTATCTTTAGAAAGTTTAGAGATACCATTAAGAATTTCATCACAACCAACAGTAATTTCTAACAGAATCGGGTCTAATTGTTGTTCTGAGCTCTTCTGCATAGCGTTAAAGAATACATCTAAGGAGACCGGTTCGGAGCAACATTCAAGGTATGTAAGTTAGAATAAAAGTCAACAAAATGGCTCAGAATTTTAGGGTCTTTATAAAGATTTTATCTTTAACATTGTTAATGCTTCTTAACATTTAAATAATTGGTCAATAGCTTACCATCTCTGCTAGACCCTCCATAGGATATAACAGTAATCCTCAAAAGAGTATCACAAGCAGTTTCAAATTTGTTTTTTTTATCAAACTGAATTCTGGCTTGTGCAAGGTGAGCCAAAGTGTCCATATGATTGGTAGAATACTGTTCAAGTTCTAATTTCGCAATAGGTTTCAGTAAATGAGATGGTCCTCTAGTGGCATCTTTTTTAATTTTAACGACATCATGAATAATGGGTTCCCTTACCACCACCCACATAAAATTAAATGTAGAGTCCTCTTGTCATTTATTGAGATGTGAAAAATTGTAGGTTGATGATAGAAGCCTCCAACATTGCCATTTTGTAGAGCGCAGACGCATTGTTTATTAAATCAAGAGATCTGAACAGGAAAGTATACAAACTAGTTCCAAATGCAATTATGAAGAATTAATATATGTACATTGTTTTACTATACAAGCACTGAAGATTCATGCCTGTCCTCTTTGAAGCTTCCCAATGATAGTTATTTGTCATCCTATATAGGTTGTCGATACTATTAGAATAAGCAGAATAGATGCAGCTGTTTGTTTATTATCTCTGCTAGACCTAAGTGCAAAACTAAATGAGCCCCATAGCTCTGAAATGAAAGAGAGGCTGGCAGTCTCTAGTAATCAGACGTCAAGTGCACAGTCTACAACAGAAAATGAGATTCACTTAATTGCCATTGATTCTCTGTGTGAAAGTGGGTGAACAGTACAGCCTTCTCTCAAGACGGTGTGTAGAGTGAATGTAGGTACAGTGGAACACAGTTATCCAAGCAAAACTAAAGTGTAAATGTCGAACCAATGTGCACATTACTTTTAATATCAGCAAAGTTTTAAAGTATGTCAACAGTATAAACATTTCAAACAAAGGAAAAGCACAGAAATAGAACACCAAACCATCCCAAACACACACTGTAATACACAGTAGTGGTAAAATGAGAATAGTACACTGAACTCAGAGCTAATCAAATACAGTTTACTTAGTTATCAAACCACAGCTTTTGGCTAACCACATACTGTGCATTCAATCAGGTCTAATGTTTGCAAACTTTGGAATGTAAGTACAACAATGTGCAAGCAGTAAGGACAAAGCATCAACACGGTATAGTATGAATACAGTTTCTAGAATTGTGAATTGATATTGCTTGTGAAGTTCTACATATGGGTGATATGGTTGACCAAAATGGAGAATCATACATCCTTCCCACTGAAATGGGCTATTTTGCACCCCTTAAGTTACTGTACAGGTGTTTGCAAACCTGTGTTTTATGAACATTGCATTAAGGTAATGAACAGCAAATACAACAGCTGCAACTACTGAGGGTCTCTGTCAGACAAGGAGGCAATGTTTTAGAGTTTTTATGTAAGTATATGGCAAAGGTACGCCAACCTTAGGTTGCTGACTGGAACAAAATGGCAGGTGCCAAAGAGCACATGGGACTTACAGTGGCCCACAATGGACAACTGATCCATCTTGCTGGGTAACCAACCAGGTGTTGGGCTGCAGTGTTTGGCTAGGCTTAGCAAACAATGACAAAATGGATGCCAATAATGAAAAGTGTCGCAGAGATCGGTGTGATATTCAGGGTATGTCATCACCAAATCAACTACACTTTTAAGATCAACCTCAAGGGTAGCCCATCTCTCTTACTGGTGTGAATTTTGAGAGGCTCAGCAGATGCTTCCAAACATCTACTGTCATAGAGGTTGATTGCCCAGCAACTCATTGCCATCTCATGATGAGGGTAATAGTAGGCTCTGACGGTCAGTACAAAACTCACCGGGGATAGCTGGTGACCTTCATAATGGTCAGGACCTTTGCTCAGTCCTAGCAAGGATGACGTGGGCAGCGCACCAGTACTACACTTTGCACCACACTTTAGATGTAGTCCTGCAGCAAGGATTACTCACAGGCCCAAGTACAGGAAAACTTAGCCATCCAAACAAATGTTATTACTTTGGTTTAACCAAGGGAGTTTAGTGACTGAAGACCTATATCAAATTGGAGGGACTGAATCACAGTGCAGTTTTATACCATTCAATATCAAAACAATCAATATGAAAGAGGGATTCAAGAGAAATTGACACAGAGGACCAAAAATGGAATCTTGGTTTTAAAATATTAACTTGAGGCCAGCACATTGCTTGTGACCATTTGTTTTTGGGAGAGTCAAAGCAGGTTATGGCTAGATTTTATATCCAAGTACTGATATTGGTTCACTGTTGACAATTTTCTTAGAACCAATACAAGTACGAAAAGTCATCACTTCTCCCAGACATCAAACCTTGTGTCTTCTGAGATTTAATTGTTGTAGCAAGATAATTCAGCCCATTTAGTCCCCCACTGTTTTATTCACTTCTGACTATTCGGTCTTTGGACTTTTTATGTAAGCGAGTCTCATCTCCTGTCTCACTCACAGTAAATTCACTGTAATTGGACTGAGGGTGTTAACCGCCACTGTCCACCTTTTAACATCAGGCTGCTGCTTGCACCTAGGGTAAGAGGCCGTGGGCTGGTTGCACATGAACACATGAGCACACATGTATCAGCATGTGTGCATGCTGCTGATGTGAGACTATTATCTTTGTCAGCCTGGTGTTGGTGCTCAGGAAAGCCTGTTGCAGAAGGAACTTCTCAGGGATTAGTACTGACCTGAGGCAGGCCTAGTTAAGTGAGTGGGCATTCATTGTGTAGATCTGTAGTATTTACTGAAAGCTCTGTGGTGTTTACACAGTATTACACAACGTATGTGAAATCTGCACTAATTCACAGTTTCTCTCCATTTAGGCCTACAGGATCCAGCGAGGTACCAATATAGGGGTAAACATGTGCCCGAGTGTAGATGAACAGTCCCTTACAGAATATCAACACTTCTAATGGCACTTTAAATATTGTCATATTTTCCTGACTCACCTCATTATTAGATTCCTGGCTTTTGTCACCTCTACTTGACCATGTTAATTATTCTGCTCCCCAGCAGGAAATTCAAAGGTTTCCCCACAAAATGGAGCAATAAACAGCACTTGACCTAGTTCCTGGGAATAAAAGGGGTAGAGAGAAATCCCAGAATGCTGTGCAGGGGATTGGGGACAGGGACGGAGTGATGAAGTGGCATTCTAGGATTGGCCGTAGGTTCCTGGCCTCTAGAACTTTTCTTCACAAGGGAGAGACAGAAGAGAAGACACCGGACATGGAAGCGATGATGGCAGAGGATTCAAGCTGGAAAGAGATGCCACTTGATGCCCAGCAAGGATGGTCTTTGGGACTTTGACTACAGCTGATGCCCAGATCTAGAATAGATCTCTTCAGGGACAGTGGTTCTGGCCTCCTTTTGTCCCCTGAGAAATAGTTGAGGAAATGGACCTGCTGGGTGACCCTGGGTGGTTCCACTCGACCTTCGTTTGACTGGCCCTTTGTCTCCACTGTTGAAACTCCCCAGGCTCCATGGGGTCTCAGGAGTGTGGCTGGGAAGGTGTTCTGCTTGCTGACATTGGAGGGGCTGTGGAAGATGCCACTCAAATAGAAGAGAGCCGCAGAAGTACATGCAGAGGACAGGTCTGGTGCTGGGAGTCGGAAAACCCAGCTTCCTGCAAAATAAGCACCCTTTAATTGCCAGGAGGGCTGAAGAAAATTATCCTAGTAACTAGGGCTGGCCATCAGAAGCAAACTGAGCCAACAGTCATTCTGGTCAGCCCTACCAGGGGGATCAAGCACACAGGGAAGTGCTTGACGCTCTGCAGACTATTTCTGAATTCCTCCACGGACGCCAAACCCCCAAGGTTAGGCGTAGCCTAAGATTAATTCATTTTTAGGGACAGGGGCATGTGTAGGCCCCCTCCAGAACCAACTTTGGCCCAGAGGATTCCATCCCCCAGGTGTTAATGCATGATTGTTAAGGTCCTTGGGACCCAACCCCTCGAGACTGAAGGAGCCTTATACAGAGCCAACAACATTACCCTCTCCCCGTGTGCCCATGTCTGGGTGGAAAGGGCACTATCCTCTCATCTTCCTGTCTGCACTCCCCGCAAACAGGGGAAGAGCAGCACTCACACCCACAGGCAAGAGGAAAAGATGAACTGTTCCCACCAGGCTGGAGCAGTTCCTGAGACTTGCCAGCTACCATGCACTGTACAGGAGGTACACATGGTCACAGGGAGCTGGATGAGACCACTGAGCACTTCGGACCTCCGCAGTCTCCAATCAAAATACAGACTGTGGGCCTGATTACGATTCCGGCGGGCGGCGGAGGCCGCCCGCCAGAATTCCGTCCTCCATAATACCGCTCCGCGGTCAGAAGACCGCGGAGGGTATTATGAGTTTTTCCCTGGGCTGGCGGGCGGTCTCCAAAAGACCGCCCGCCAGCCCAGGGAAAAACTCCCTTCCCACGAGGATGCCGGCTCGTAATAGAGCCGGCGGAGTGGGAAGGTGCGACGGGTGCTGTTGCACCCGTCGCGTATTTCACTGTCTGCAAGGCAGACAGTGAAATACATTTTGGGGCCCTCTTACGGGGGCCCCTGCAGTGCCCATGCCGTTGGCATGGGCACTGCAGGGGCCCCCAGGGGCCCCGCGACTCCCCCTCCCGCCATCCGGTTCCCGGCGGGAGAACCGCCAGGAACTGGATGGCGGGAGGGGGAGTCAGAATCCCCAAGCCGGCGCAGCAAGCTGCGCCAGCTTGGAGGATTCCTTGGGGGCAACGGGAAACCGGCGGGAGACCGCCGGTTTCCCTTCTCTGACCGCGGCTAAGCCGCCGCGGTCAGAATGCCCCGCGGGGCACCGCCGGCCTGTCAGCGGTAATGACCACCTGTGTGTGCTCTGGGTGGGACTAGGGCTAAGGAAACAAAAAAAAGATAGTGTAAGTATTGCTTCCTCACAGGCAGCCTTTCTGGTGGCAAAAAGCTGCTCATTAATCAGTCACTGCTCTAGCATGGCGCCCTCCACACAGTTCACCTATTTTCTTTAGGTTGGCCTCAGGAAGAAATGCCAAAAGGTGTATGGGGCTACATGGAGTGCAGCAGCCTCCCTACAAATGTTTTTAAAAAGTAACTCTACATCTCCCAGGGGATTGAATCCCTTTCCTTGAGAGATGTGTCTTTCCATTTTAAGTCCTCTTGGAGCCTGTACTTTTGACAGAGGGTTTGAGTGCTGGGACCCCTATTAGTAGCTACTATTACTTATAGTAAAAGAAAGACTCTGGAGCACATGTTTTTAATTTCAATGCTTTATTGACAATGTTGGTGGCTGCTAGTGAAAGGTTTTCCAGTACATTGAATGTTATTATCCATATGGACTTCAAAGGTGTGCGGGCACAAGTAATGCATAGCAGTATTGCTTTCATTGATTTCACTGGTGTTACAATGTTGAAGTATTACATGTGGCTTTCACTGATGTTGGGACATCCTAACAAAGCCAGTAGGCCTGCCTTAATGATAATGACACCTTCTTATATTGTAATGTTACATCTAGTATAGATGGGGGTATTGCGGTTATAGGGTTAAGGACCCACTCTGGGTGTAAAGTGGTATGAGAGTGTCACCAAAGGTATTTCCATCTACCTGATTGTACATATTGTCAATTAAATGCATTGTATTTAGTAGTGTGTGTGTAATACAAGTACTTTTCCTTTTTAAAAGAAAAAGCATGGTCTGGATAATGATTTATTGAATGGTGTTGTTGTGTATAGAGAGCTGGAGTAAGTAGAACACACCACCCCTCCTCTGAGTAGGCCTCGAACGAATGTGCTTCTCTGCTCTGAGAGAGTCAAGCGTTGCAATGGGGTACCTGGTTCCTAGTATAAAGACAGTTCAGACTTATTACTTGTGAAAGTCTTATGTCTTTTGCAACCAGTAATTCAATTTCTGACAATTGTCAACATATTTTTCTTGCATTATGAAGCAAAACAGTTAAGCTAATGTTGAAGGCCCACTTTCGCTCTCTCCAGTTAGCACTAGATCATCGTCATACATAAAAGTATTATTTGAAACTTTAAAATCTTAGAAGGATTCCTTTTAAACTTTACCAATGTGGAGGGAAGATTGTGAAGGTTTAAAGCAAATGGCACAGGTGATAAGGTGCAATATTGAGTTCATCAAGGAGCTCACTCTGTCACTGGATCTAAGCACACCTCAAAGATATGGTCCAAAAAGGCTGCAACTGGTGTGACCTTTCTCCTTTTTAGAGGGGTACTGTTCTTGTAGTTCAAAGTGAACTATTTATATTGGATGAGGACGAAGTCTGGTTTACATATGGTTGGTCTCTATCTGTATTTGCACAAACAAGCAAGAAAACAGAACTCTGGACTGTGGTCCAGAACACATACCAGTGACTGATATTAATTGGGGCATTTCACTCATCCTTTTCTTGTCTTTCATAAAAGCTTCTATTACATTTATGTTTGATTCAGTGTCATGAGTGCATTCTTGCAAGAACTCTAATCAATTTATTTATTAATCATGTTAATATTAATGGATTAGAAAAAGCTATGCTTGATACCAATAGGGATGCCCCAATGTTGATCACTGGTTCATGTTGCTTTAAAAATTGCATGACTGCAGTGAATGGTAGAGTACTCAGTTTAGCCTAAGCATTAGCAACACAACAAATGAAGTCCATGTTTCAACTTTATCAGGGAAAACCAAAGGCATCTGATCTATACTGTCATGTTCCCTGTTAGAAAAGGGGTTTTTGGTTGGCAGTCAGGTTACCCCCTGTCCAAGCAAAAGCCCTCACTCTAGTCAGGGTAAGTCACACACAATCCAAGATTATCCTGTGCCCACCCTCTGGTAGCTTGGCACGAGCAGTCAGGCTTAACTTAGAAGGCAATGTATAAAGTATTTGTGCAATAAATCATACAATACCACCATATAGCACCACAAAAATACACCACACAGTGTTTAGAAAAATATATAATATTTATCTGGATAATTGTAGGTCAAAAAGAATAAAGTTTGCAATGGGAAATTGTAGGGATATCACTGAAAAGTGATATACAGGCCCTCATTCTGACCCTGGCGGTCTTTGACCGCCAGGGCGGAGGACCGCGGGAGCACCGCCGACAAGCCGGCGGTGCTCCAATGGGGATTCCGACCGCGGCGGTAAAGCCGCGGTCGGACCGGCACCACTGGCGGGGTCCCGCCAGTGTACCGCGGCCCCATTGAATCCTCCGCGGCGGCGCAGCTTGCTGCACCGCCGCGGGGATTCTGACCCCCCCTACCGCCATCCAGATCCCGGCGGTCGGACCGCCGAGATCCGGATGGCGGTAGGGGGGGGTCGCGGGGCCCCTGGGGGCCCCTGCAGTGCCCATGCCACTGGCATGGGCATTGCAGGGGCCCCCGTAAGAGGGCCCCTAAATGTATTTCACTGTCTGCTGCGCAGACAGTGAAATACGCGACGGGTGCAACTGCACCCGTCGCACAGCTTCCACTCCGCCGGCTCGATTCCGAGCCGGCTTCATCGTGGAAGCCTCTTTCCCGCTGGGCTGGCTGGCGGTCTGAAGGAGACCGCCCGCCAGCCCAGCGGGAAAGTCAGAATTACCGCCGCGGTCTTTCGACCGCGGAACGGTAACCTGACGGCGGGACTTTGGCGGGCGGCCTCCGCCGCCCGCCAAGGTCAGAATGAGGGCCACAGTGTCTTAAGTCTTTAGAATATAAACAAAGTCTCTTTCAAGCACAAGTACCTGGTTTGGAGTGGAAAAATCTCCTCAGAGGGCCACAAAAGAAGAGGTGCGTGGAAAAAGGGTGTGTGCGTCGATTTCTCCCCAGCACACACGGACTTGCGTCGTTATTTTCCACGCGGGGAAGTCGTGGGTCGTTTTCTGGCGCGCGGACAGTCTCTTTTCGTGGATCGTGGGGATTACCAGATGTCCCGGGTCTGTGCGTGGATTTTCCTGCTTGTTTTCCGGCTGCGCGTCGTTCTGTGGGGCTGCGCGTCGAAATTACGATCTCACGGCAGGCGTTGCGTCGATTTCTCCTCTAGAGGTCGGGCGGCGTTGTCCTTGCGAAGCCGTGCGTCGGATTTTCGGTCGTCCCAAGAGCGTCGCGTCGATCAGCGTCAGTGTGCGGCGTTTTTCTCGCCGCGGAACAAGCTGTGCGTCGAAATTTTCGGCGCACGGAGCGTCCAAGTGAAAGGGGGAAGTCTTTTTGGTCCTGAGACTTCAGGGAACAGAAGGCAAGCTCTATCCAAGCCCTTGGAGAGCACTTTCACAGCCAGACAAGAGTTCTGCAAGGCAGCAGGCCAACAGCAAGGCAGCAGTCCTTTGTAGAAAGCAGACAGGTGAGTCCTTTGAGCAGCCAGGCAGTTCTTCTTGGCAGGATGTAGTTTCTGGTTCAGGTTTCTTCTCCAGCAAGTGTCTGATGAGGTAGGGCAGAGGCCCTGTTTTATACCCAAATGTGCCTTTGAAGTGGGGGAGACTTCAAAGAGTGGCTAAGAAGTGCACCAGGTCCCCTTTCAGTTCAATCCTGTCTGCCAGGGTCCCAGTAGGGGGTGTGGCAGTCCTTTGTGTGAGAGCAGGCCCTCCACCCTCCCAGCCCAGAAAGACCCATTCAAAATGCAGATGTATGCAAGTGAGGCTGAGTACCCTGTGTTTGGGGTGTGTCTGAGTGAATGCACAAGGAGCTGTCAACCAAGCCCAGCCAGACGTGGATTGTAAGGCACAGAAGGATTTAAGTGCAAAGAAATGCTCACTTTCTAAAAGTGGCATTTCTAGAATAGTAATATTAAATCCGACTTCACCAGTCAGCAGGATTTTGTATTACCATTCTGGCCATACTAAATATGACCTTCCTGATCCTTTCAGATCAGCAGCTGCCACTTCAACAGTGTATGAGGGCAGCCCCAATGTTAGCCTATGAAGGGAGCAGGCCTCACAGTAGTGTAAAAACGAATTTAGGAGTTTTACACTACCAGGACATATAACTACACAGGTACATGTCCTGCCTTTTACCTACACAGCACCCTGCTCTAGGGGTTACCTAGGGCACACATTAAGGGTGACTTATATGTAGAAAAAGGGGAGTTCTAGGCTTGGCAAGTACTTTTAAATGCCAAGTCGAGGTGGCAGTGAAACTGCACACACAGGCCTTGCAATGGCAGGCCTGAGACAATGAAAAGGGGCTACTTAAGTGGGTGGCACAACCAGTGCTGCTGGCCCACTAGTAGCATTTAATTTACCAGCCCTATGCACATAAAGTGCACCTTACTAGGGACTTATAAGTAAATTAATAGTCCAATCAGGTATGATTCAAGGTTACCATGTTTTAAGGGAGAGAGCATATGTACTTTAGCACTGGTTAGCAGTGGTAAAGTGCGCAGAGTCTAAAAACCAGCAAAAACAGTGTCCACAAAGTGGAGGGAGGCAGGCAAAAAGTTAGGGCTGACTACCCTAAGACTGTCAGGTCTAACATTCCCTCTATGAGATGAAGAAGGAACTAGAACTTACTCAAATTTGTGCAGCATTTAGAGTAATAGTAGTCTTGGATGTGCTTATATTCAGCACATAGCTGTTAGCCTACCATGTTCAGAATGAGGTCTTTGTTGCTTGAGTTGCTCCCTGTTAGATCCAACAGCCTGAGGGTGGTCTTCCCCTTTTCTGACCTCATTTTTGCTGGTGTTAGGAATCTGTGTAATTTATTGATGCTAATCAGTGCTAAAGTGCTTGTGCTCTCTCCCCTAAACATAATAATATTGGCTTATCCCCAATTGGCCTATTTAATTTACTTCTAAGTCCCTAGTAAAATTCACTACATGCACATAGGGCCTGTAAATTAAATGCAACTTGTGGGCCTGCAGCACTGACCACCCACTCAAGTAGCCCTTTAACCATGTCTCAGTCCAACCATTGCAGAGCCTATGTGTGCAGTTTTTCACTGCCATGTTGACCTGGCAAATTAACCCTTTTGCCAGGCCCAAACTCTCCCTTTTTATACATATAAGTCACCCCTAAGGTAGGCCATCGAAAACCAGAGGGCAGGGTGCAATTTATTTAAAAGGCAGGACATGTACTTTTACGTATTACATGTCCTAGTAGTGAAAAAACACCTAAAGTCATTTTTCACTACAGCGAGGCCTATCGGTCCCATTCAATAACATTGGGATTACCTTATTACATTTTATAAGTGTAATTCACAATCTGGAAGAGATATGTTTTTCGAGTTCTGGTGAAGTCGGATTTCAAATTGAAATTCTGAAAATGCCACTCTTAGAAAGTGGGCATTTTGTTTAACTTTAGACATTTGGTGCCTACTGATAATTTGTCTGGGGTGAGTGACAGCTGGGTTTTGTGCACCCCCCCAGACAGCCACACACAATGGGAGCTTAGGTGTGACTTGATGGGCCACCCTGACAGGATGGAAAGGAGGAGCTGGCCCCAGCCTCACACTTACACCTGAATAGGCTGTGTCCTGTCCCCACAGAAAGGGCTGCATAAGCTCTTTTGTGAGCCTGGAGCCAGGGCAGGAAGGGCAGGACCTCTGTGCACTTCAAAGGCCTGTCTTTGAAGTCTCCTCCACTTCAAACTGGGTATAAGTACTGTACCTCTGACACCACCAACTCAGTAAACATCTGGACCTGTGACCACTCTGCCAGAAAGAAGGACTGCTGTGCTGCTAAAGGACGGACTGGTACTCTGCTGGACTGCTCTTTCGCTGGACTCCTGCCTTGCTGTGCTGCCTGCTGCCCTCCTGCCTAGGTGAGAAGGACGGGACCCCAGAGTGATTCCAAGGACCAGCTGACTGGTCTCCTGATCTGAAGTCGCAGGAACATAAAAGACTGCCAACCAACCTGCTTCCACACTTTAACTGCCATCTATGAGTCTGTCCTGCCAAGTGGTGTCACCCCAATCTTGGACTTTTGGAAGTGGGCCTAAGATGTTTTGCTCCAGCAGAACCAACACATCCCCTTTTGCTTGGGAAAAATTGATCCATCACGCAGTTGTGTGGACAGAACTGACACATCAGCTTTGGAACCAGCATTGCAGTGTTTTCTTTGCCACAAGGTCGCTGCACCCCCGTTGATGACGGCATTGACGACAATGCTGTAATCTGCATTGCAGCCACTGTGCTCATCAGAATCAACGCATTTCCCCGTCGTCGACGCAGCAAACCCGCACCTGAACTCCATTGCATCTCGGAAATGACACATCGCTACCACTGCATGGGGAGCTTCGACACATCTCCTCGACTGCATAGCTCCCACAGCAGTATTTGAAGGTATTCTGGCTTAGTGGCCCTGGAGCCAAACTGCGCTCCATTGCGGTCAGCTTGAAGTTTTGGCTTTGTTCCTGTTAGTGCTTCTTTCATTTTACAGTTTATTCTTTAAAAATGTATATCTTATGTTTTACTTATTAGATTTTTGTTGTTTTGGCCTTTTCTATTTATTAACTTTTGCTCTACTTTTCTAACATGGCATGGAATCTTTTTGTGTGGTGTTTTTGTTGTTTTACTGTTTGCAGTGTTGCACAAATACTTAACACACTGCCTCCAACTTAAGTCTAAATGGTCTGTGCCAAGCTACCAGAGGATGAGCAAAGGTTTATTTAGAGTTTGCCTGACACTTACCCTGACTAGGATTGAGTTGCTGACGCACTAAGGTTAACACCCCAGTCAACCAACAACCCAATTTCTAGCACTCTCGCACATCTGTACCAACAGAAGCCTCAAGAGGATGTTTGTAAGGAGTAGGTGGTGTGGATTGCAGGTCCCCATATTTCTTCAGTGCATATGAAATCCCAAACTTGCAGTTCTTCTTTGTGGGTTCATGGATGCCATGAGGTCTGGGTCGAAGCAGAGCTTGACCATATAAAGTGCCCAAAGCAGGATGGTGGTATCTCCATTGGGAACAACATGGACTTCCCAATCCAAGATGTGGCAGTGTCTCTTTCGCTGAGGTTAGTTCCTCTTTTTGGTATATAAAACAAGCACTCAAGGATGAGTGTGTTGCAACACATTATGGCCCTCATTCTGACCTTGGCGGGCGGCGGAGGCCGCCCGCCAAAGTCCCGCCGTCAGGTTACCGTTCCGCGGTCGAAAGACCGCGGCGGTAATTCTGACTTTCCCGCTGGGCTGGCGGGCGGTCTCCTTCAGACCGCCAGCCAGCCCAGCGGGAAAGAGGCTTCCACGATGAAGCCGGCTCGGAATCGAGCCGGCGGAGTGGAAGCTGTGCGACGGGTGCAGTTGCACCCGTCGCGTATTTCACTGTCTGCGCAGCAGACAGTGAAATACATTTAGGGGCCCTCTTACGGGGGCCCCTGCAATGCCCATGCCAGTGGCATGGGCACTGCAGGGGCCCCCAGGGGCCCCGCGACCCCCCCTACCGCCATCCGGATCTCGGCGGTCCGACCGCCGGGATCTGGATGGCGGTAGGGGGGGTCAGAATCCCCGCGGCGGTGCAGCAAGCTGCGCCGCCGCGGAGGATTCAATGGGGCCGCGGTACACTGGCGGGACCCCGCCAGTGGTGCCGGTCCGACCGCGGCTTTACCGCCGCGGTCGGAATCCCCATTGAAGCACCGCCGGCTTGTCGGCGGTGCTCCCGCGGTCCTCCGCCCTGGCGGTCAAAGACCGCCAGGGTCAGAATGAGGGCCTATGTTCCCTGATTTTGTTTGTCAAGGCCAATTCTCATATACTAAACATTTGTGATCCTGAATTTTCTCAGCAAATTTGGAACATTCCTCCTTTGCTGTTGCTTAATATGGGTTGTGCTATTTTTGTTGTTATTTTCATTTAGCAGGTTTAGATCAAAGTAATCCGTCCCTGGACCACTAATCCTGCTTGGCTTTTTCTCTCTTCAAGCATCTGGGGAGTTTGGTATTGTTTCAATGTATTTTCCTTCATAAAAAAGTATCCAGGATCCAATATGTAGAAAATTTTAATTTAAATTAAGATCCACTTTACGGGAAAGCCATCCCTGCCATCTGCTCCAGCCCAGGTCCAGTTCTCAATTGTATCATAACAGCCTTCCACAGAATACTAACTGCAGTCACATTCCACTAGACCTCGATACAGAAGCATACATATATATATATATATATATATATATATATATATATATATCAAAGATAAACATATGATATTGGCTTATATATCTATTAAACATTACATTGAAAGCAGTAACTAAAGATGTTCATATACTGAATGCTACAGAAATATGTAAATGACACACAATATGAAGGTAGAAAACATCCCCAAAGTGAAAACGACAAAATCCATCCATTGTGATATCTCACATCCCCAAAGTGAAAATGACAAAATCCATCCATTGTGCTATCTCGCTCTCGCAAATAATCTTCCAGAAATTTTGGAGCCTTTGTGTCCCTTAAACTCTTTCTTCCACCCACACTTCTCTCCTCTAATTCATACTTATCTCTGTTTCTCCCTCTCTTTAGCTCTTTAGCATTTTTCACCACTACAACTCTGTTAAAATTCCATCCTCTGTGATCTGTGGTTTTCACTGCATTCTTGAACAGTTTAACCACTTGAAAGGGACCAGAGAACTCAATGCTTCTTCCAGGCATCCTGATCCTTATCCAGTCCCCTGCTTGTATTTATGTGACTTTTACCCTTTTTCTCTTATCGTACCATTTTTTCCACCCCTTCAGTTTCTTAACTTCCCTTTCTTTTTACATTCACTTCCATCTCTTTAAGTTTACTGTCACTTCTCTTCCTCACATCTCTCATTCACCCATTGTGGGATCAGAGCACTATTTAGGCTTTCTTTTCCTATATAGTTCAAATGGGGATTTCCCGTAATGGGATGGGAGTCAATAAGCATCAACTTTTTTCAACACTTCCTCTATCCACTCCTTCACATTTTCCTTGGCCATTCTAAATGTGTCTTGTAAAACTCTATTAAAGTGTTTCACAACGCAGTTTGCTTCTGGTTGCTACAGCGCACATTCTCTGTGTCTAATATCCCCTTTGGACTCCATTATCAGTGAGTAACACACCCGGGATACCTTCCCTGGTAATAAGCTTCTTTAGAAAAGCTATTGCATGTCAGGTTTCTATTCTATGCTTAAACGTCACCTCTGGCTACCCTGAAAACAAATCAACCAACACCATCACAAATGTAGAACCTGCCTTGGAATGAACGGAGTATCTCATTTCTGGCCCCTTAAGACTTTGGGAAGCAAACATGAAGGTCCTAGTGTTGCTCCCTTCCCCTTGTAGCAACACTGCTCCTAATCCTTTGATGCTCGCATCTGTAATTAAGGTGCACTTCATGGTGGGATCAAAACTCCATAAATTGGAAGCTGCTGCTAATTCTCTTTTTATATCTTTAAACTCTTCTTCACATTCACTGTCCCAAAGGAACTCTGTTCCCTTCTTCAGTAAGTTTATCATCTTAACACATTTAAAAAAAAAGTTCAGAATGAATTTACAATAATATTCTAACATACCCTAAAATCTGAGTAGTTCTTCCTTATTTTGAGGTGAACTTAGTTTGTTGATCGTGCACATAAGAGTTGCTTTAGATTTTATACCTTCAATTGAAATTTCATGTCCCAAGCATTCTCTATGATTCTGCCTGAATTTGCATTTTTCCCTATTAATGATTAGGCGTGCTGCCTGTAACTTCTTTCACACCTTCCTCACCGTGACATCATGTTCAACTACATTAGAACCACTGATAAGTACATCAGCTTGATACATTTTAATGCAATCTACTCCTTTCAAAAGCTTTTCCATAACTCTCTGGAAGAAAGAGGCCGCTGACCCTAAACTGAAGGGCATCTTCTTGTACCTAGATGTTTCAAATGGGGTTATAAATGCAGTTAAATCTTTTGAGTTGTCATCTAATTCGATCTAGTGATATGCTGACTTCAAATCGGTGGTAGAGAAAACTCTAGCACCCTTCAATGATAACATTTCAGCAATATTAGGAATGGGATACTTATCTACAACAACCCCTTTATTCAGCTCCCTCAAGTCTCCACTACTTTTCCTGACTACCACTATGGGGGCTTACCAAACAATTCCTTCTAGTTTTTCAATCACTCCTTCGTTCACCAACTTCTCTAGCTCAGCTTTCATGTCTGACCTCACCACAAATGGTTTGTTGTGCGGTTTGCTACACACACGTCGCACCCCTTCCTTTAATTTAATTGTGTATGTATATCCTTCTAGACACCCAATATCCACTTTAAACGCCAAAGGAAATTCCTTCATCAAACCTGCTGCAAAGTCATTAGTTTCATTGTTCACTTCTTGCTGTTCCATTACTTGAACATTATCCTTTATTATAATTGGTGGATCACTGTTAGGGTGCAACATCACTCCGATGTCTCGTTGATGAAACCAAATCAATATACTGTCTCCTTCCGTTGACATATACATTTTTCCAGAAACACATCTTCCCCCATATTCAATTATTGCCATAAAATAACCTCTAAGTTTGATAGGCTCCCCACCATAAGAAAAAGGTTTGATATCTGGTTTCATCAACTTGACTCTTCTATTAAGATGCTCATTAAAAAATGTATTCAAAACTAAAGTTGTCCTCGCACCTGAGTTAAATAATACTTTAGTTTCTTTCCTCATCAATCATGATCTTGTCAACAGGACATTTTTTCCTCTTGCACCCTACTTGAGGAACAATTTGGCCACTCTCAAAATCTGAATTGTCTTCTTTAACAGCCACCACTTTAATTAATTTTTTCCTTTCCTGTGTGTTTTTTGTTCCTGCATTCACTCTAATAATGACCTTTCTTTCCACAACCTCTACACACAGCTTTCATTACAGGGCATTCTTCATAAAAAGCCAAGTGGCTCTTGCTCCCACATCTCAAACACTTCTTTGTTCCTTGCTTCTTTCTTTTCACATTTTCTTATTTGCTGATCCTTGTTTTACTTTCAGTACACTAACATCCTGGGGTGACTCTTTCTTAATTATGTCCACACATTTCATCGAATGTAAAAAAAAAATTCACTAAATTTACAACTTCATCTAAAGTAGGTTCTTCTTTTTGCCAAAGTTCATCTCTAACCTTCTTCTTGTTGCATCTCAACATAAACTGATTTTGTATTTATTCTTCTACCACATCCTTAAACTTGCAGGATTATGTGAGATTCCTCAACTCTGTGACATAATTCTTTACAGATTCACCACTTATTTGTGTCCTCCAGCCAAAATGATATCTTACAAGAATTATACAAACTTTCGGCAAGTAGTGATTATCAATTTTTTTTAATGAAAATATCATAGTCATTCACTCCCTGTGCTTCACTCTCAGATATTGCAGGAAGATGGTAGAACACTTCCTGCCCCTCTGGCCCCAAACAATGTAACAACAAAGCAGATTTTAATTCAGAATTCATCGATGCCCCACAGACTTTAGCATGGCGTTCAAAAACTTTTTTTCCACCTAACCCACTTTATGCTTGGTTCACCTGGTGTAGACAAGAAAAAAGGTGATGCAGTAATATTTTGGATGGTCATGAAACTACAGTTCTCTTCAGAAATACTGACCAAAGTGAGTTTCACAAATTTCACTCAGTCTTAAAAATAGTCAGAATGCTGGAGTAACCTTACTGTAATAGTCTGCCATTTAAAATACACTTTAAACTATTGGTTTTATGGCCTGCCTATCACCACATGTTTAGACAGGCAGATCTTCCCCAATGTGACCGTCACTGTGAAATGTAAGATTTACCTCCAAATATGTAGGCAAATCCTCCAAGGCATGCCATTTGCTGCAAATGTACCTTTTATTATCAATTTCCAAGGCATGCCCCTCGCCATAGAAAGGGTGTATCTGTCACTGCTTACACATGAATAGAAGCAAACAGGCAGATTTCCCACAATGTGTCTGTGGCCACACACATGTATATTCACACCGTCCAAACTTTAAGGTGTTCCTTTTGCATAGTCATAGCATGTCCGTTACGTGTCCACACCATACGACAATCAAATTCTATGGCAGGACCGGAGGCTCGGATTATGCTTCTCCTTCTTTGCTGTTTATTAACGTAACCAATGACAGCAGCCAATCAGAAACATGTTAAACAAAAACTACAAATCCCAGAAACCTGAGCTGACATCACTTCCCGCATGTCAGCCCCGATGTCTCCAACTATATAAGCAGTGAGGAACCATAACGCGTCCTCTTTCTTTGCTGCTTTCGCTTCAGATAAGTGCCATTGTTTTCTTTTAATCTTTGTGTCTCTTATTTCATTGTTGTATTCGGCGTTTTCGCCTATCGGAGCAACGCGGGGCGCGAGTGCTAGTGTCTCGTCTCGCGCTCCTCCAGGAGCATTGTCGCATGTGGTTTTAGGTGCCCGACGGGGTGCCTGGAGGCCAAGGAGCACAGCGTTTCGGCGCCAATAATACTATTGGTCCTTCCTTTAGCTTGCTGCCCGTGCGCGCACATGTGCAAAGCGCCGCGGGTCAGTTTCACTGATTGTATAGTGACAGTGAGCCCACGCTTGACTCAGCGATCTTTGAGTCAGCTCCCAAGGGAGAATTTGACGCTCCTCTTACTCCCATTAGCCTGGGTTGCAAATTGGCCCTTACAGGATTATTCCTGAGTGGGTTTTGTGGCACTATAACACCTGCTTGGCCCCAGATTGGTATTTGGACAGCCTCCAGAGCGGCATAGTGTATCGGGGTTCCCCCCCCCATTACTTGCGCAGGCCCATAGATTATTGAGGCGATTCTCATCAAGGGCATAATAATAGCTAGCTTCCAGGGTCTGACCATGGCAGAGAAGCAGTTTAATGAGCAGCCAGCTACCTATCAGGAGCAGGAAGACCTGCTGTTGGCGGAGAATATTGCCCATGCTTTGGACGCTTCAGTGGCACAGTCTGTTAAAAGAGCCCTTGCAGTGGCCCTGCAGCCAATTGCTCGGCAATTGAAACGTTATGCCCTGACGGTCCCTCCCTACGGTCAGCCTACCCCGGGGCCCTCAGCTCCCCTGACGGATGGCCAAGATTCTCGTTCATCTAATTGGCCCGATGCAGCTCTCTTAGCCCGACTGTCACAGTCCTTGGGCTCAGATCACGAATACTATGCCCAACCCTCTACCAGCACCCAAGTTTTACCCCCTCCTCTCGACATTCAGTCAGACGATTCTCACACTTCACTCTCTGGCTCTGGCGAAGACTCTCCCCGGCCCAAACGCCAAAGACAATCCCCTTCAGCGTCCACCCCGACTTGTGAGGTCCCCCCCTTCTTCCCTTGATTTTGATCCTGAGGCCATAGTACACCCGAGATCCTCAGACTGGACGCCACTTCCTGCGGTCTCAGATTACGTTTATTCTCGACTCAGGAAACCCCTGGACAAGGACGTATGTGGCAGACTGAAGTCCGAATGCCCTCGCCCAGACATCCCACATGAGGTGGCCCTCACACCCGAATTGGACCCTAACCTTGCCACCTTCATTAAAAGGGTCCTCCAAGGACCCGAAAAAAGGCATCGACAGGTCCTGGAAAATGTGCCAGGACAAACTCCTTGACATGACAGGGCCCCTCTGCAAAATCCTAGACCTGGCGGTATCAGCTAAGGAATCCGGCACGGTCATCGACCCAGATACCTTGGCAGGTTGGGCACAGCGAGCATTATGTATGCTCGGGAACACAAATTGTGCCCTCTCCTCTGAAAGAAGGAAGTCCATCCTAATTCGCATAGATCCAAAACTAACAGAGCTAGCCACGGCGGAACCAGGACCTTTGGCGGACAGCCTCCTCTTTGGAGATAAGTTCGTCAAGGATCTGGGGAAATTTGTTCACACCTTTACGGCGTTGGACAAAGCACAAACGTCCATGAACAAGGGGTTCCAGCAGCGAATTTTTGCCAAGGCCGGCAAAATTCGAGGGCGTCTGGCCGGCCGCAATGCCTCTCGCGGCCCTCCCACAACCTATACTTCCTCACGAAGAGGTTTTTCTACCCAAGACAGGGACACCCCTTTTACCCAGCGAGGACCCGTGCTGTACAAGGCCGCCTCAATCGTGGCGCCCACTCTCAAGTCGGCACCAATTTCACCTCCACCTCTAAAGGTAAGACTGATATCCCCTTCTTCAGTTGTACTGGGGGGGCAGGACCAGTCAATTCTTACACAATTGGAGCCTTCTGACGTCCGATCTCTGGGTGCTGGAGACGGTCTCAGGGTTCCATCTCGAGTTTTTGAGGACCCCCCTTCAGTCTGTCATGCCTTCACCAATCCTTTTTACCTGCGTCAAGCCCGCCTTTGTTCAACAGGAGATAGATCAACTGTTGGCCAAGGGTGCGATCGCCCCCTGCCACCCGGACCCCTTCGGGTTTCTGCAGCACTATCTTTGCGCTAAGCAAGAAAGGAGGGGGTTCCAGACTGGTGATAAATCTGAAAGATTTAAACAGTTGGATTGTTTACCGTCACTTCAAAATGGAAGGGATACATTTCCTCAGAGACACTCTCAGAGAGGGCGACTGGATGGTCCGGCTGGACCTCAAGGATGCCTACTTAACGATTCTGATTTTTTCCCTACATAGAAAGTACCTACAGTTTCAATGGGAGGATCAGTGGTTCCATTTCCATGTCCTTCCTTTCGGCCTTTCTTCAGCGCCTTGGTGCTTCACCAAGGTCATGCGTCCTGTGGTAGAGAACCTCAGATCCCGAGGGGTTCGGATGATTGTCTACCTTGACGACATCCTCCTGATGGCACAGGACGTTCAGTCCCTTATGCAACACCTCGAATGGACCATTAAACTACTTCAAGAGTTAGGTTTTCTGATCAATGTCCCCAAGTTAGAGTTGACTCCTGCTCGGCAGATGGAATTCCTGGGGTTCCAGATAGACTCTGTTTCCTCACTTCTGTCTTTACCGGGCCAGAAGTTACGCTCAATCCAGAAGGATATCCGGTCAGTCCTTCTCAAGGACAGGATTTCTCTCAGGATCCTGGCCAGAATAGTGGGACTGTTGGCGTCCTCCATTCAAGCCATATTTCCGACCCCTTTGCACTACAGGGCGCTTCAACGTCTCAAGATCCACCATCTTCAAAGGGGCGTGAATTATTCAGAACTCATAGACCTCACCCCAGAGACGCGCAACGAGTTACAGTGGTGGCTAGATCACATGGCAGCCTGGAACGGCAGAGCCATATTCTGATCTCGCCCAGATGTTATTCTGGAATCCGACGCCAGCAAGTGGGGCTGGGGAGCTCATTGTGGCGCCATCTCCACTGGCGGTCGTTGGTCTTGCAACGAAAGAAATCTTAACATCAATTGCTTAGAACTTCTAGCAGGTTCCTTTGCAATAAGATCTCTGGCACCACGGTCCAGTTGTTGCGTTCTGCTTCGAATGGACAACATTTCAGCAGTCCGTTATATCAACAAACTGGGAGGAACGAGGTCTCTGGCCCTTCTCCAAATTGCCAGAACATTTTGGCAATACTGCCTGCAGAATCGAATTTCTGTAATGGCGGAATACCTTCCAGGTCAGCTCAATGTAGTGGTGGACTGGAATTCCAGATATCTCCAAGATCCCTGCGAATGGAAACTTCAGCCGGCCATTTTTCAGGCGTTACAAACGAGATGGGGTCAATGCCATGTAGACCTCTTTGCATCTCGTCTTTCTTACCAGATAGACCGATTTTTCTCTTGGAGACCGGACCCCTTAGCCATCGCTTCAGATGCCTTCCTGCAGAATTGGACGGGCCCATTCCTCTATGCCTTTCCCCCGTTCATCATGCCCCGAGGGTAGCATCTCAGGTGATGCGAAAGCGAGCGGAATTGATTCTAGTCTCTCCAATTTGGAGAGCACAGGTGTGGTTTCCTCTCCTGTTGGAGCTTTCCCGAGATCTTCCGGTCCAGATTCCGTTCAGCCCCAATCTGTTGTTAAACCCATTGGGGCAACCTCACCCCCTCATTGTCCAGAACAAATTGCATCTCATGGCCTGGCGCATTTCAGGCAACGCTGGTATTTGCCGAGCCTTTCGGAGAGCGCTATCTCCTTCATCTCCGCCTCCTGGGCAGACTCCACTCATAGAAGATATTTATCTGCCTGGCGCAGGTGGGTGGGTTGGTGCAACCCACGGAACCTGGATCCCTTTGGGGCCCCCATTACAGATGTGATTAAATTCTTAGCCGAACTAGCCTCGGAAGGTTTGAGCTACTGTTCTGTGAATAATTACAGGTCAGCTATATCTGCTGGACACGTTTTTGTGGACGGGAAACCCGTGGGGGAACATCCCTTGGTGAGCAGGGTAATGAAAGGTATCCGGTTGTCTAATCCTCCTCTACCCACGTATGCATTTTTATGGGATGTGGATATCATCTTAAAATTTTTGCAGAAATGGCCTTGCAATGCAGATTTATCCAGGAAGCAGCTGTCCGCTAAACTGACTATTCTCTTATGCCTCCTCTCCTGTAGGAGAGTGTCAGATGTTCGCGCTCTGGATATTGCAGGTAGAGTATATTCTCCTGAAGATGTAACGTTCTCCATAGCCTGGAGGACGAAGACTTTCTCAAGGCAAGTAACGTATCCTAGTTTTTCTGACAATCCTAACTGTGTGTTGTGCAATGACTGCGAGAAAATGAAGATCGCACCAGGGAATTTCGACAACCTGCTGGGGGTCAACTTTTGATTGCTTTACAAAAGCCATTTAATCCTGTGTCATTGGCTACCTTGGCACGGTGGGTGAAGCGGATTTTGTCAGAAGCTGGTATCGACACTTCCATTTTTGGGGCACACTCTGTCATGGGAGCAATGGCCTCCAAATCTTTCGGCCTTGGTTCTCAATTGCAAGACATAATGAGAGCGGCAGACTGGTCGACAGATTCCACTTTTGAGATTTTATTATAAACCTATTCTTGATGTGGCTTCCATTGTAATACACCAGCTTTAAACAAGCATAATCCGAGCCTCCGGTCCTGCCATAGAATGTAAAATTTTCTAGCATTCGCGTCAAGAATTTTTAATTCTATTAAGGACACGGAGGCGAGGATTATCCCGCCCTATTAGTATTCATACCCGCCTTCTTTTTTGTCATGGGTAATTAACCGGTCTGATGTCTTATGTTCTACAGGTTGATACAAAAGAATGGTTACTCTTTTATGTTGCATGTGTTTCATTGATGTGATCAATTAAGGATAGTTTGCCTAAGTGGCTTTGATTGTTTTTTTGGTGGTGGTTTGTATTCAACAAATGTCTATGACGAGAATATTTCTTTCCTATTTGCAGCCCCAGATCAGAAGACTGGATGATGAGAAGATTTCAGGCTGTCTACGCAGTACTGCAAGTTTCTACGTCACACCAAGTTCTGAGACTGTTCTCCTGTTTTATTTGCCGCAGTTTTTTATGGGACTAGTGATTTTCGATTGATATTCAGAGCAAAGAAAGAGGACGCGTTATGGTTCCTCGCTGCTTATATAGTTGCCGACATCGGGGCTGACGTGCGGAAAGTGATGTCAGCTCAGGGTTCTCGGATTTGTAGTTTTTGTTTAACATGTTTCTGATTGGCTGCTGTCATTGGTTACGTTAATAAACAGCGAAGAAGGAGAAGCATAATCCTCGCCTCCGTGTCCTTAATAGAATTTAAAATTCTTGACGCGAATGCTAGAAAATTTTACAGTGTGGCGTGCTTGTTACCGAAAATGAGTACAGCAAAGGAGAGAAGCTGTGGTGGTCCAACTGCCCTAAATAACCCAGCCCTCCATTATGGCAGTTCCCACATAAGTTTGTATCATTGTTTTCTAAGGTAAATAGGGCACTTCTCTTTATTAAACATGGTGACGTGATGACGCGGGTGGGGCGTGGCTTTCTAGATTATGTTGAGCTCACACTTCCTGAGTCACAGGATGCTGCCACTGATCACAGAAATCCTCGCTCTTGTGTTGGTTAATGTTTTCGCTGCGCACTGTCGCCATGCTGTTCACTGTCCTCACATGAAGGTATGATAACGCGTGCAAAGCTCAGAACGTGCTTTGTTTGGCTTGTTCTAATGCCTTGACTGTTTTAAATAATGCTGCTATACACCAGCAGTAGAAATGCGCACAGGATTAATATTCAAAGCTTACCCTTACAGTTGGTAAATCTCTTGTGCACGGTGTAAACTGGACCTTCATAAATAAAGTCTTCGATACAAGCGGCTCTTATTGAAGTCTTTACTTCTAGATATGTTGAGATGACGTTTCCTAGGCATTTATTCTTGCAATGTTGCTTGAAAATGGTTCCTTTACTCTCCTCTTTACTTTGTTTTTGCTTCGTCTCCAGTGTTACAATGTGGTTTCCTTCATGGATAGTATCCAGGATCCAATATGTAGGAGACTCTTAGCAGTGACTTTCAAAAGAGGATGCTTGTATATTAACCTGCACAATAAAGCACTGTGGCCACTAGGAGGTATCACTATCTCCTCCAGCAATCTCTAAGGGCAGACGTAGATTGCTGCCAGCTCTAAGCAAATATGCAAGTAACGTTTGAAGTGCAACTTGTTGTAAGTCATTGATAAATAGAGAAATTAAATTGCTGATCTAAAGGTATAAAAGTAGGAGGAAAGAGACAGGCAATCTTTAGGAATCAACACAAAATACAAAGTAAAGCACTTTTTGCTCTGTGTGTTAGTTTGGACAAATTGGCTTTCATGAATCAATACAAGATATATTGAATCATTGATCTGATTCTCATGTCCCGTGGTTACATTTTCTTAAATTTGAGCACACCTAACACGGTTCAGAAAGATCTCTTTATGTATCAGAAACAAGGACTAGGATGCTAATCAAGTGGTAACAACATGATTTAAGATGATAAAAGAGTTGTTAGCCTGGACCATGTTTGAGAATAGGAGTGATAAGGTGTATTCACCAGTGCAGTTAGAGCTAGGAAAGGAAAGGTATTATTAGATGGAAATGGTAAAAAGGTTGATGATCTCACTTAATTTTTCAGCACTCCCTTTGGGGGCTGACATGAGTTCCTGAGTGCGGGACATGTGTGGGAAGGGGTAGATAAGTAGCACAATAGAAATATGAATCTACGACAATCTGCAAAAAGAAAAACGTATTCTCTTTTGTTGCTCTGTGTGCCCTGTGAGGAAACAAGAAACACATGTTTAGGGTTGAGCGCAAACCGCTCTGTCCGTGGTGTAATCTCCCTGTAGGCTTTTAACCACACCCATGTCAAGCCCATCAGTTTGGTTGGTTTGTGGGCTTGCCTTTTAATATAAGCTCTGTTTAATTAGTGAAAGGCATGCATATGTCATGCCTTTTATCTGTTTAGCCCGCCTCAAGTGCACTCGCCAACTACTGAAAACATACGAGGCTCCATGTTTTCCGTATGGTTTCGGCACTATATTTTTCTCTTTATTTTGTAGGCAGCACAATCTCGCTGGGCATTGGTAAAGCGCTTTGCATGACATCGACCTTGTTACATGGATAATTGCACTTTTGCCAGTTACATGGATAAAGTACATTTCACTGCAAGCAAACTTCTGTTTCCTTTTGTGTGTTTGCTTCATGCTCATGGCGGCCGTCAGCTTGCTTAGGTGAAACTGTTTTACTTTTCATTTTCAGTGTATGTGGCAAGAAAGTCCGGTTAGGAGTTTACAACACTAATAGCTTTAACTCGAGTAAACGCGAGACCCGTTGCATTTTAAATGCTTGTTAAGTTTAGCATTAACAAGGCCTGGCCTTAGGAATTATATGCTTCTATTTTTCTTCTAATGGATCCATTATAAGTGGCCAGGAAATCTACAGGCCGAGTTTCCAATGTTGTCGGCATCAGTGTGGCTGGAGGTGAGGGGGTCGGGGTAGCTCTTGATTATAGAATAAAGAGGATAATTTGGAGAAATTTGTGTTTCCGGAGCGGTTTCTGCATGTTTTCCCCCGTTTTCTGCCAGATCTTCACAAGGAAGATTGACTTGTTTTTAGTAGGCGACGTTTGAAAGTGAAATAGTCATGGGCCGTGGTGTTCCACCACTTTAAGTAAGGATGAGTGAAATATGTGAAACATAAAAAGATAGAAAAAAAATACATTAAATTTCGTGAAATTAAAATCTTGCATTTAGCGCCATATTTTAGTGAAATACCTAAACTCATGTTCATTTTGGGTGCAAGAAAGTATTTCGCTCTAAAAAATAAATAAAGCACAATTGCTGTGCACAACAGTCATTCATGTTCTGGTCATTTGTGTGTTCCTATTGCCCCGCGCTAGGAGTTTTGAGTGAACAGCCCCTAATCGTGCCACCTGGTGTGATTTCAGGAATTTTGCATAACACACATAATGGCAAAATCCAAAAATTACTTGTAACGAAATGTTGCTTGAGCCTTCCTATAATCCCGATGGGGCCAGTAAATCGGGCTTCTGGCTCAATTGCAATTTGCAATAACCTGACCATTCACTATAAAGCCCTTCCTGCCGGTGAAGGTCCCGTGGGCCTACAGGGCTCTTGAGAGTGGGTTAGGTTGGATATCCCAAAGCAAAATTGTGATTTGTGATGGAAGAAATTCCTTCACAAATATAAGGACTTTACATGTACCCAGTTTATCTGGACCAGATGTATATTATTTGGTTTGCAGAAATAAACTGAAGAATAGATAGATAGATAGATAGAAAGATAGATAGATAGATAGATAGATAGATAGATAGATAGATAGATAGATAGATAGATAGATAGATAGATAGATTGATAGATAAGCCATGTATGTTCTTTTAAACAGAAAATTATCCATTCCTTTGAAAGAAGTGATTTTTTAAATTCCAAATCACAAGTTGGAGACAACCTCCGACGCCTTGATTTGCAATTAAAAAAATGTAGATTTGAGAATGGAACTTGCAACTGCTATGAAAATTTCGTAAAATGCCATTTTCCATATGTCACCATCTTTCCAAGACGCAGCAGGTTAGTCAAAAACGTTATATCTCCAATATTCCAAATTGGATGTATGTATCCTCAATAGAAGCTTGTAAATCTGATATTCTATTCAAAATTTATGGAAAACAATTTCTGAATTATACCCTAAATCTAATTAACCAGGAGGAGTTAATTTATGAGACCGAGGCCGCCTGTCAAGCTGGACCCTGTGCAGTTGATCATAATTTCACATTAAAATGTACTGCGCCTGCAGCACGCATGCAAATCGGAAAATGAGCACTTTATTTTCACGTTTTATAGATCTTAAAAGTGCATCTGACTCAATAAACAAAGGCAATTTACGACGAGACTAAAGCAGTAGAGTGGCTTTAAAGATCTTGAAAGGATGCTATGCTAATCTGGAAACTCAAGACCGCTCAACTCGCTGGAGAAGGTGACAGTGAACTGCACATGGCCGCCGGGTTCATCAGCGGTGTATATTGGACTCAATATGGTTTAACCTTTCTGTAAAAGACACAGTCAATGGAGTCCATGACTGGAATATTAATGCCCTACAGAGACAGGCGTGCTGTGGGCTTCCATACGTCTCTGGGCCACTGGCAGGGTGCTGCATCCCCTGAACAATCTCCTGTAAATGTGATTGCATTTTGGCCATTATTTCACAGTGTGTGTTTGTGTAATGCCATTGCCAGTGTGTTAGCACTGAGCCTGCTTTGCTTAGAGCAGTGGTTCCCAACCTGTGGTCCGGGGACCCCTGGGGGTCCGCAAAGCCTTCTCAGGGGGTCCGCGAGAGCCTAGAAAATTAAAAAATATCAACAAATATTGACAAATTTGGTCCCCAGCTTCCAGTAATGACTCAGGCGGGGGTCTCCGGATTCTAATGATGATTCAGTGGGGTCCCTGGGATCCATTAATGTTAAAGTGGGGGTCCACAGAAATCAAAAGGTTGGGAACCACTGGCTTAGAGAGTCTTATTATTGGATCAACTGCGTTGCAAACGTGGTAATATGTACTTTTCTCTGTGAACAATATTCGAAAAAGCAATGTTTTTTCAATTCTTTCAGGCTGAGCAGCACGAGCTGCACAATGCTGACCGTGTGAAGAAAGCGAGATGTTACTGGGGCCGGATTGGCCACTCATCCCATCAGTCACTTACCTGGGAGGCGTGGCAGCTGCAGGATGGTTCTTGAAGGCTTCCACGTGCTTCCTTCCTCTTATCAATTCCACGTTTAGCATCTCAATGTTACCTGCAGGAGGCATAGCAAGGGCCCCAGGAGAGAGAGTGAATGAGAAAGAGAGAGAGAAAGAGAGTTGAGAGGGATCAGAGATGGAAAGGATAGAGAGAAGATGAGGCAGAATGGAAGGATGCTGGAGAGAGGTAGCAGAGGGATGAAGAGAGCGGGCCAGATTGAACAGTTTTGTCTGGGATGCTTTTTCTTCCCCATCTAAGCCCTGAATATTGATGCACAGCAAACAGGTTGAGTCTAATGAAGCAATATAATAACCAGTAATTGTAAAGTCTGAATTGTCACAACAGTCGTAGGGGGTTACTCAGAGTTTGCCAGACAGGACACTCCACCCTGTGCGTCAAACTGAGGGTCTGCCCACTCTATTTAGAGCAGATTCAAGATCATGGTTCCAATGGTGGTGCCCCTGCTGGCTATGCTAGCAGAAGCCTTAATGAAGCCTTAAAGTAATGGCCTTTTGGACTTTGAGCTGCTGGTGTAAGTACTTCACAGCCTCTGCCCTGTTTAGAGCAGGTGGTCTGATATGCTTTTTTTGTTTTTGGAGCACCAGGGTAAGCCTAGCGGTGCCAAGCACAAAAAAACTAACAGGGTTTCAGGGTCAATAGTATATTGTTTTGAAAAAGAAACTACCACTTTGGATGTTTGGTTTTAAAAACAGAAACTTTTGCTAAGTGGTCACATGAAAAATGGAAGGCTCCCCACAAACTTTGGGTGTCTTCAGAGCAACTGCTGTGTGGCTAATTCTTTTGAAGAAAAAGATCCGCGACGGGACAGCTGAGATGTCTAAATATGGTGGGCAGTAATCTGCCAGGGTGGCAGAAGTAATTACCTCTGCCATCCTGACGGCCAACGAGCCACCCACTGAACTCTAAATGAGGACCATAGTCTCAGAATCCTCTGTAATAACACATGGAAATTGAAGCTCACATTGGTTACACAGTTGGTTCCATCTAAAACAGGATTGATCCAATGACTTCAGGTTTTTTTAGCAGACCTACAACATTGGCTTATCATCGAGATGCATCAACAACTGCCGCTGGCATATTCTTTTCACTCAGAATATGCCAGGTGTCCGAATATCATGTACAGTAATGTCACCTGGTATAAACATTGAATTTCAAACATAATCTATGAAATATTGCCCAATTGAAGGTCATAATGCAAAAAAATTGACCCAATGTTTCAATAGATCATGTGTAAACAACATTTAGGACATATCTATGCCAGACAACATTTCTGTAGATATTACTCTGGCATAAAACATTCAGGTAGTGGAAGTGTAGTCAGTGGCTCAAGGTGATCACACCTACACTGGAGGTGATGGTAGTAGGAGCTCAAAAATCACATTCATTGGAGGGAATTCTGCAGTCTAAAAATGGGACCAGATAGAATGCCTGGAAAGTGGAGCAGAACTTTGGAGTAAGCTATGATCCTAATTTATCTGTGGGCCCTAAAGACTCAGCAGTTATGCCCAGCAGCTCGTGTTAGCTGCATTGTCTTACGATGATGTTTCATTCTTCGAGGAAAACAGCAGGTGTCTAGATTTTATGCAAACACTGAACCACGCTATTGTTATGCCAACTTTCTTTTTTTCGCCAAGTATTTAATCTACTACTCCCACTGTTTTCAGAAACAAGGAGCCCGTTTAATCTTTCTTGCTTGGTTGCATTGGCTTCCTGAAAAAAATGCATTACATTTAAAATCATAGGCGCTGTCCATTTCTCTATTTCAACCTTTCACACATAAGCAGTTGTGGTGGTGTGCTTCTCTTAGACTCACTCTTTCAGCTCTTCTTTTTTCCATGCTAAAATGTTAAAGATTAAGGCCCATATTTATATTTTTTATCGTCGCATTTGAGACGCTTTTGCAGGAAGTATTTTGTAAGTTTGTTCCGCTTTTGCGTCAAAAAATGAGGCGAATGCGGTGTTACAAAAGTATAAATATGGGCCTAAGGGCCTGCTCTGTACATTGGTGGAAAGGGTACTCTGTTGCAACGATGACAGTTCCCTTCCCATCAATATAGTAGTCTGCCGGCCAAATTTAGTTGGGGATGGACCTTATGCTTGGCCAATGCAGATACTACTCTGTCTCAGCCTTGGCCACACTGCTCCAGCGGCCCTGGAGAGTAAGGGCACTCAAAGGAATGGCTACGTGCCTGGCCAATTTAGATTGGTGGAGATGTAGCCATTTTTTACTGTTTCTTCCTGCCAGGTAGAAACTAGCGGCAAGAAACAGTAAAATCATTATGGTGGTCCCCACGCCATTGGAGAAAACTCCCATGGTTTGAGGAACATTATACTGTTTCTTGACCAAAAAGAAAATCCCATTTCAGGATTTTCTTTTTGTAAAGAAATAAACAGTAACTCTGTGTCACAGGGCTGCGTCCTGATAACCCAACCCCGTAGCACAGAGTAATATGCATTGCCAGATACTGTCATGATGGCGGAACCCGGCAATGTTTTTATGAATGATCACCTGCTTTGTGGTCATTTATAAATTCGGCTGGCGGCCTCTCTACCATGTGGATGGAGTAAGTTACTGCATCCCTTTGGTGGAACGGCGGGTTGTCTGTCCATACTTAAATCAGGCAATAAGTTTGGCCAGCTGCAGCTTCTCAGTGCTGGCTTCTCTTCTCTGGAATCACTCCTCTTACTTTCTCGTTCCATCCCCTCTTGATTGGCCTTTAGTAAAGCATTCTAAACTATATTCTTGCCCAGAAAAGTCTATGGCTCTTTTGGAGTATTTAGTGTCCCCTCTTTTGTATATCACAACAAAACCATTTTTGTTGTATATGTATTCTACAAGCATTTGCTAGCATTACACAACACAATCATCATCATCAAACCAATATGTTTTTTTGGCGCTACACCAGAAAGGTTATGGAAAGGGTGAATAGTTGATTGAAAAGAAAAGCCTTTAAGACTTTTCTGAAACAAGTGAGGAGAGTTGCATGCGAAGTGCTGCGCACATTGCATTCCAAGCTTTTGCAGTGACAATTGACAAGACGTTTTCACCACAAGCTATGTTGCATGACTTGAGGATCTGCAGAAGAAATAGATGGTGAGATCTCACATTGCTTGACGGACAGCACCTATGCAATATTTTGGCGAATAATACAGGCAATAGAGAATATATGATTTGGGGAACTATAGTTGTGGCCTTAATCATGAGTCAGGAGTCTACTGGAAGCCTGTGCATCCCCTGCTTGCATCTGCTATTTAGCCCACACAGACGAAGCACTGCTATGTTCTGAAGTAACTGGAGCCAGGCTAGATGGATATTAGCAGTCACAGGTAGACTAATGTTACCATAATCAATCCCCGATTGGATAACAGCATTGACTACTGGGAGTCTAAGGTTGTAGCCAAGACAAGCGAACATTTGACATAGGGAAGACACAAAAAACACAAGATTGTCATCAGTGTACATTGCCAAATTATGGATGTATTTATCAGGGAGTGGAGTCCCATAAACGCAAGCAAGTGGAGATTGCTCACCCTGATTTTAGGGGCACTGAGCAGAATCTCTGTCTTTGTAGGGTTCAATTGTAAATATTTGGTGGATGTCCTCCAACGTAATACTGCTAGACTATCAGACAGGAGGGAAGCTAGAGCTAATTTGGAGTCCTGATTGGGAGATACTTCATAGATAAAGTGGATGTCATTCAAATACTTGAAAAGTTTTGACTCAGTTTTAAGTAACACTTGTGCCAGGGGGCGTATGTAAATTTAAAAAAGGATAGAGGAAGGAAAGGAGCTGTCTGAAACACCATGTTGTAGATTGTTAGGAGTAGACAGAAATGGTGGTATAGACACAGCTTGTTTCCTGTTTCTTAGAAATGATTTCAGCCAGAAAAAGAGCTGGATCCTTGATGTGTATTTCAAACAGTCTAGTGAGTTGGGCCAGTCACAGCACACCAGCCACTCCATGGCCTCCCTGCCTGCCGCTGACAGCTCTGCTTGGTTCTTGAGCCTGATAGCGACAGCTTCGCCCTCATTCCTGAGCCTAAATGTGACAGCTCTGCCTGCGTTTCTGAGTCTGATTGCGAGAGCTCCGCCTGCATTCCTGAGCCTGATTGAGACAGCTCTGCCCGCATTCCTGATTGTGACAGCTCCACCTGCATTCCTGAGCCTGACTGCAATAGCTCAGCCTGCATTCCTGAGCCTGAATGCATCTGCTGATGCCCCTGCCGACGCTTCCCTCGTGTCACTGCTGCTCCCACCCTCCTGCCTTCCCACCTCCCACCATAACGCCTCCCACCTCCCAGGATATGTAATGGAGGCCGCAGTTGCACCACCCGTGTGTCAAAGACAAGCCCACCTGTGCCCGACTGCACCTGAACCAAGCCAGGACCTCTGGTCCTCTCACCACCCCCCACCGCTAAATCATCAAGGAGCTCCAGGCTCTGAACGTCAGACATGCCATCAACAGCTGCTTCACGGCCTCCCCACGCTCAACCAATGGACCCTTCACCTGCCTGCACTGCTGTTTCTCCTTCAACACAGGCCCACCTGCACTGCACCCCCACAGAAGACTATGAACAACCAAGCACCATTTCCAGTGCATCCTGCTAAACACCCGCTCCTTATGCAAACACGCCACAGAAATCTGGAACACCATCACCACCCATGACCCAGATGTCGCCTTCATCACCAAAACATGGCCTACACCCTCCTCAAACCCCAACATTGTCATGGCCACGCCTGATGGCTACATGATGCACCGAGACCGCACCAACAAACATGGCAGGGGCATTGCAGTCATCTTCAAGTAAACATTCTAATGCACCATGACCGACAAAGCCCCAACACCCCTCACGGAGCACCTCAACTTCTGACCTCAGACCGATGCCAACACCATGATGTAAGGTACCCTCACATACACACTCGCAGGACCACACCCACCCTTCTGCGATGCCACCCCAACCTCATTGCCAACCTCATCAACCCCCTCGCCATCAACTCCCTCTACTACGTCCTACTCTGTGATCTCAAGTTCCACCTTGCCAACCCCAACTACATCAACTCCACTTCCCTCGTAGAGAACCCCAGCAACATCGGACTCACCCAGCTGGTCACCAAACTCATGCACAAAGCCGGCCACAAACTGAACTCCATCTTCACTTCTAGCAACAGATTAAATTTTACCCACATGACTGAACTCACCTGGACTGACCATGCCATCATCCACTTTATCATCTCCATTCCCAAGCACACCACCTCCAAGCACCTCAGCACCCCCACACCGAAGCTGGGGCAAGGTAACAGACCCTATGGCCACAAGCTCCAGGCACTGCACAACCCAAGAACGTCACCACCTGGATCAAATCAGCCAAGAGATTTGTCCCGCTGAAACCAGTTAAAACCAACAACACCTCCAAACCAGCAAGATGGTACACTCTGAAGCTCAGTAACTCCAAACATGACTGCCGCTGACTCGACAAACAATGGTGCATGGCCAAGGACCCCTCCGACAGAACCCCCTACAAGGCAGCCCTCATCAGCTACCACCACCATATCAAGGCAGCAAAAAGAGCAGCAATCTCTACCCGCATAGAGACCGCAGCCAACCACACAAAAGAACTCTTCAGAATCATCACAGAATTCTCTAACCTGATAGCCACAGAGACCACCCTCTACTCATCCCAGGAACTCCACAACACCCTCACTGACTACTTCCACAGCAAGATCACCACCATATACAGTACAACAATTTCGACCCCCAACCCTCCGCCTCCAGCCTAGAAAACATCTCTCAAGCAGTGAACACCAGCCACACTGTAACTTCCTGGTCCCCAATTACCACACACACCACTGCGGCCATCATGTCATCCATCCACTCCAGGTCACCCACTGACCCCTGCCCCCACTGGCTTTTCAACCTCGGAATCAACACTATTAGCATGGAACTAACCCGCATCCTCATAACCTCTATCTCCAAAGCAAACTTTCCCAGCCGAATGGAAGCACGCAGAGGTCAGACCCCTCCTAAATAAACCCTTTGCCGACCCCAGTGACCTCAAAAACTACAGACTGATCTCCCTGCTCCCCTTCCCAGCTAATGTGCTCAAGAAAGCCATCAACCAACAGCTCACAGACTACCTCAAACAAAACCACCTTCTCTACACTTCACAATCGGGATTCCAGGCCAACCACAGCACTGAGACTACACTAATCATCACCACAGACAACATCAATACCCTCCTTGAATGGGGAGAGTCATCAGCTCTGGTACTTCTGGTCTTCTCCGCAGCATTCAATACAGTCTCCCACCACACTCTCCTCACCAGACTCCACAACATAGGCATTCAACAAAACACCCTTATGTGGGTTGCCTCTTTCCTCTCAGGCCGTACGCACAGTATCCACCTTCCTCACTTTACTTCTACACCCCCAAGGATCCTCCCTCAGCCCAACCCTGTTCATCATCTACATGACCCTCCTCGTAAGCCATCAGATTCTACAGACTCAATATATATTCTCCTATGCGGATGACACTCAACTAATCCTCACTTTCCGAAGACCCCCACAAAGCCAACTTCCGCAACAACATGACCAACGTACCAACATGGATGAAAAACAGCTGCCTCAAACTAAACACAGACAAAACGGAAGTCCTGATCTTGGGGAACAACACCTGGGATCACAGCTTGTGGCCAGCAGAACTCAGATCAACATCCTCTCCATCACACCATGCACAAAACCTCAGCATCATCCTCAACTGCCAACTTTCCATGAATCGGCAAGTAAACTCAGTCACATCTTCCTACTTCTACATTCTCTGTATGTGCCACTGAATCTTCAAACTGACCCGCCTCCAGGAAGCCGGCATCCAAGATAAAGCCCTCCACTAGATCTCATCCTTCCTCTCCGACAGAACGCAGAGAGTCCGTCTCTCCCCTTTCCGCTCCAAAGCCACCAACCTCATCTGCGGCGTCCCCCAAGGATCCTCCCTCAGCCCCACGTTGTTCAACGTCTACATGGCCCCCCTCGCTCAACTGGCCCGCCAACATCATCTCAGCATCATCTCCTACGCCGACGATACCCAGCTCGTCCTCTCCCTGACCAAAGACCCGCTCACCGCCAAAACAAACCTCCACGAGGGACTAAAATCCATCGCCGATTGGATGAACAACAGTCGCCTGAAACTCAACTCCGACAAGACGGAAGTCCTCATCCTCGGACGCACTCCCTCGGCCTGGAACGACTCATGGTGGCCCTCCGTCCTCGGACCCCCACCCACCCCTGCCAGCCACGCAAGAAACCTCGGCTTCATCCTGGACTCCGCCCTCACCATGTCCAAACAGGTCAGCGCCGTCTCCTCCTCCTGTTTCAACACCCTCCGAATGCTCCGCAGAATCTTCAAGTGGATTCCAACAGAAACCAGAAAGACGGTGACCCAGGCCCTCGTCAGCAGCAGACTTGACTACGGCAACGCACTCTACACTGGCATCCCAACCAAAGACATCAAACGCCTCCAACGTATCCAAAATGCCTCCGCCCGACTGATCCTCAACATACCCCGCCGAAGTCACATCTCCCCTCACCTAAAGGAACTCCACTGGCTCCCGGTAGACAAGAGGATCACCTTCAAACTCCTGACCCACGCTCACAAGGCACTTCACAACACCGGACCCTCCTACCTCAACACCAGACTCCACTTCTACACCCCAACACGTCAACTCCGATCCGCCAACCTCGCCCTCGCCATCGTACCCCGAATCCAGCGCAAGACATCCGGCGGCAGATCCTTCTCCTTCCTCGCCGCCAAGACCTGGAACTCTCTCCCCACATCCCTTCGCCAGACCCAGGACCTCCTCGCATTCAGAAGGCTCCTCAAGACCTGGCTCTTCGACCGCTAAACCAGCAGCGCTCCCCCCCCCCCCCCTCAGCGCCTCGAAACCCTGACGGGTACATAGCGCGCTTTATAAATACTATGATTGATTGATTGATTGACTACAGACACCAGAAAGACAGTCACACACACCCTGGTGAACAGCCGCCTTGACTACAGCAACACTCTCTATGCCACAGTGTCCTCTCAGCTACTTAAAAGACTCCAGGCTCTACAGAACACTGTAGCCAGACTCATCCTCAATTTTCCCAAGCACTCAAGCACCACCCCACACCTCAGTAACCTCCACTGGCTCGCTGTCCTGAAGAGATGCCAATTCAAAATCCTTACACTTACTACAACATAGGGCAGTCCTTCATCAACCATTGACAGAGCTTCTATGTCCCAGCAAGACAACTACGCTCTGCCTCGCTAAAGCTTGCACACACCCCTGCATCCATCGCAGCAGCAGCAGATGCCGCTCCTTCTACACAGCAGCCAAGTCCAAAAAACAGCCTACCCCCCTCTAAACAGCTTTCCCGGGCAGACTTAAGAAGAAGACTCAAGACATGGCTTTTCGACACAACACCCTCAGTGCCCAGATACCCTTAGGGGAGATAGTGTTGCGGTTTACAAATGCTATGATTGATTGATTGAGTTGGATTGCATGCTCCTGCTTCTTGTCAGCCAAGATGGCCACTGGATTCTACCTACTCTTGCATTAGAGAAACAACTACTTTTTTTAGTGGCTTGTACAGGAAAGCAGGCGAGATATAAGGCACAAATTGCCCATCTCTGAAGGGTTTAAGTAGGCCTTCTTCAATGAAGGATGACTATAACATTACATAGAATAACATAACCTAACATGACTGTTAGACCTGACAGGTCACCCCTAACTTTTTGCCTGCCTCCCTCCACTTTTGAGATACTGTTTTTGCTGGTTTTTAACTCTGTGCACTTTACCACTGCTAACCAGTGCTAAAGTGCATATGCTCTCTCCCTTTAAACATGGTAACATTGGATCACACCCAATTGGGCTATTTAATTTACTTATAAGTCCCTAGTACTGTGCACTATGTGTGCCCAGGCTCTGTAGATTAAAAGCTACTAGTGGGCCTGCAGCACTGTTTGTGCCACCCACTTCAGTAGCCCCTTAACCTTGTCTCAGGCCTGCCTGTGCAAGGGCTGTGTTTGCAGTTTCACTGCCAATTCGACTGAGCATTTAAAAGTATTTGCCAAGCCTAAAACTCCCCTTTTTCTACATATAAGTCACTCCTAAGGTGTGCCCTAGGTAACCCCTAGGGCAGGGTGCAGTGTAGGTAAAAGGCAGGACATGTACCTGTGTAGTTTACATGTCCTGGTAGTGTAAAACCCCTAAATTCGTTTTTACACTACTGTGAGGCCTGCTCCCTTGATATGCTAACATTGGGGCTGCCCTCATACATTGTTTGAGTGGTAGCTGTTGATCTGAAAGGAGTAGGAATGTCATATTTAGTATGGCCAGAATGGTAATACAGAATCCTGCTGACTGGTGAAGTTGGATTTATTATTACTATTTTAGAAATGCCACTTTTAGAAAGTGAGCATTTCGCTGCACTTATATCTTTCTGTGCCTTACAATCCACATCTGGCTGGGTTTAGTTGACAGCTCCGTGTGCATTCACTCAGACACACCCCAAACATGGGATACTCAGCCTCACTTGCACACATCTGCATTTTGAATGGGTCTTCCCGGGCTGGGAGGGTGGAGGGTCTGCTCGCACAAAGGACTGTCACACCCCCTACTGGGACCCTGGCAGACAGGATTGAACTGAAAGGGGACCTGGTGCACTTCTATGCCACTCTTTGAAGTCTCCCCCACTTCAAAGGCACATTTGGGTATAAAAAAAAGGGCCTCTGCCCTACCTCCTCAGACACTTCCTGGAGAAGATACGTGAACCAGAACCTGCACCCTGACAAGAAGAACTGCCTGGCTGCCCAAAGGACTCACCTGACTGCTTTCTGAAGAGGACTCCTGCCTTGCTGTTGCCCTGCTGTCTTGCTGCTCTCTTGCTGTGTTGCAGAATTGCTCTCCAAGGGCTTGGATAGGGCTTGCCTCCTGTTCCCTGAAGTCTCAGGACCAAAAAGACTTCTCCCCTGCAGCTGACATCCCTGCGCGGTGAAAGTTTTGATGCACTTGCCTGCCAAGAACGATTCACAGCCTGCTCGCGGTGAAAAATTCACTGCACGCCGAGACTGGAATGACGCAGTCCTGACTTTGTGTCAGAAGATCGACGCAGCGCCAGCGACGCAACCAGAACTTCGATGCACAACCCTTCTGGATCGACACAAGCTGACTCAGAACGACGCTACCTGACTTCCTGAGAGGAATTGACGCAGCGCCTGCCGTGCGGAAGAAAATTCCACGCATCGCCTATTGAAATCGACGCAGCACCTGTGTCTTCGCTCCGCAAGCCCAGGATTCCATGCATCGTCCCCGGGACGTCTGAAAACCCCGCTACCCGAAGAGGATCCAAGTCTGCGTGCCGGAAATCAGCGCAAGGTCTTCCCCGCGTGGAAAATAACGACGCAAGTCCGTGTGCGAAGGTGCAAAACCGACGCACACTCACTATTTTCCACACACCTCCTCCTCTGCGGTCCCTTGCGAGGATTTTTCAGCGCAAACCAGGTACTTTGTCCTGCAAGAGACACTTGTTGTTTCTAGGAGAACTTAAGACACTTTTTATTGCTTTTACAGTACTATTTTAACTCTAAGACACTTGATATCACTTTCAGTGATATCCCTACATTTGCTCATCTTTAATCGTTTCGACCTGCATTTATCCAAATAAATATTATATATTTTTCTCTGAACACTGTGTGGTGTATTTTTGTGGTGTTATATTGTGGCATTGTATGATTTATTGCACAAATACTTTACACATTGCCTTCTAAGTTAAGCCTGACTGCTCAGTGCCAACCTACCAGAGGGTGGGCACAGGATAATTTGGATTGTGTGTGACTTACCCTGACTAGAGTGAGGGTCCTTGCTTGGACAGGGGGTAACCTGACTGCCAACCAAAGACCCTATTTCTAACAATGACATAATATAATATTGCAAGACATGGCAGGAGGGTGTGGTGGTACGACCAGAGCTGCTGACTCTGGAACTAGGAAACAAGGTTCTAGACTTGGCATTGGCTCAACACCCTGTAATTCTGGACAAATTCCTTAGATATACTTAGAATTCATGCAACACAGTGCAGCAAGGCAAGATGCTGTGCTGCACTACATGAATGTGAGCAAACTAAAATGCTCCATTTCTGCTAAGATTTCACATTCTTCTGCTCTCTCCAGGTGCTGGTGCACTTGAGGATGCCTAGCACCTATGCAGACACCCTTGCACCATGGTGCAAGTACTACTGCGTTATGGGCAGGATTGTTTTTTTGCACAGAGACTTTTCTGCACAAAAATAATCTTTAGTGGCGTGTGGCAAAATGCAGCATGCATGGAAAGCGAAAATAATGAGGACATATAAAGATATTTCTCCTCGTTATGCCTCACTTTGGAGAGCATAGCATGACGGAAGGAGCTAACCACTCCAAATACATATTAGATAGGCAACAATGGAAGGCTTTACCCACTCCAGAAACCTATAAGATAGTCATACAACGGAAGGCGCTAACTGCTCCAGATACATATTAGATAGGCATACAATGGAAGGTGCTAATGGCTCCAGATAGGTATTATATAGACATACGACTGAACATGCAAACCACACCAGATACCTGTTAGATAGAAATACAACTGAACATGCTAACTGTTCCAGATACCTACTAGAAGAATACAACAGAAGGTGCTAACTGCTCCAGATACGTTTTAGATAGGCATACAATTGAATGCGCTAACTGCTCCAGACACCCATCAGACATATGACTGAACATGCTAACTACTCCACATAACTGTTAGATAGCCATATAACTGAACATGCTAACCGCTTCAGATACCTACTAGAAGCATACAATGGAAGGTGCTTACTCCTCCAGAAAAATACACATATATATATATATATATATATATATATATATATATATATATATATATATATATATATATATATATATATGATAGGCATACATCTGAACATGGTAACCCCTCCAGGTACATATTAGACAGGTATGCAACAGAAGATGCTTACCCCTCCGGATGCATTTTAGATGGGCATACAACTGAACGTGCTTACCCCTCCCGATACATATTAGATGGGCATACGACTGAATGTGCTTACCTGTCCTGATAGATATTAGATGGGCATACGACTGAACGTGCTTACCCCTCCTGATAGATATTAGATGGGCATACGACTGAACGTGCTTACCCCTCCTGATAGATATTAGATGGGCATACGACTGAACGTGCTAACCGCTCCGGATGGGCATATGTCTGATAGGCCTACAAGGGGTGCTATGTGAGACTTGCCCAGATCCACAAAGTGGCACGCAAGAAAGCACACAATCTAACATCTGTGCCTACCAGGTACACAATACCATGTACATGAGAAATTACAATACACTGAGTTAGTATTTTTTAAAATAATTCTGAGGATCATAGCCTGAACAGTTATAGGACAGAAGAAGCTGGCAGGTCCAAGACCTACAACCGAAAATACTGATGAACTATGAAGATAACACCCACAACAAGAAAATGGGGAAATTACCTGGCCAAATGTCTCTAAACTGAGAGACTTACACATACAATGCCATTTAGAGCGCAAGGTCCTCACTACCACCTGGCTTTTAATACCTGTTCTGATGGAAACAGTAGTTCCTGAGGAAATCGAATTACAAGTGCTGCATTATTACATGTTTCTGAGCATGTACCTACCTGCTGAAAGCAGATTTCTGATCGATAGAAGGTCTATCCTTTTGTTAAGCTATAGAAAGTCTGCTGCCGAGGCCTCCTCAAACTATTCTAATGCGGCTGCAGTCACTGGTGTAGCCAGAGGCAGGATAGCGCCATGCAAAATTAAAAGCCTGAAACGTTTGCCAGCTCTGTATAACAGTGGTTCCCAACCTGTGGTCCGGGGACCCCTGGGGGTCCGCGAAGCCTTCTCAGGGGGTCCGCGAGAGCCTAGAAAATTAAAAAATATCAACAAATATTGACAAATTTGGTCCCCAGCTTCCAGTAATGACTCAGGCGGGGGTCTCCGGATTCTAATGATGATTCAGTGGGGTCCCTGGGATCCATTAATGTTAAAGTGGGGGTCCACAGAAATCAAAAGGGTGGGAACCACTGCTGTATACAGATTGCAGCTCTCCATTCCCTCCCTTCCACGCCGATGCGTTCAAGGCAATTGAAAAATTTGCGAAGCTACAATGCGAATCAATTAGAGGCTGCTCCTACTCAGTGGGTCCTTGATTTTAAAAAAAATAATAATATTAGGCGATTAATAAAGCATATATGCATACAAAGCGACATTGAAAATGGAAATCTTTCAAATGCTCTGTAAAATGTAAAATTCGGAATTGGAAGCCGAAAATTTAATTGGCGTCTTTAGCTTTCATAATTTATTTATTGTTCTGATGTATACTTGTTTAGAGGCTCGATTCGTAAAAATAGCCTGGGCCAGATCCCCTAGTTCCATGAGTGATTCAGTAGGGTTCCAGAGAAAACGAAAAGTTAAGAATCACTGGTTTAGAGGTTCACTTTTTTTTTTTTTAAAGAGTCCAAATTATGAAAAAGTGTTCCTTTGTGGCGCATCACTCTGTAGGTATTCTATAACTGATGGACCCGGCAAGGAGAGCAGTGTCTGCATTTTCTGATACCGAGTAAAGCATTGCTTTGAAAAACCTATTTGAAACTTACGAATTCCAAGTTTTCGGTGCTAATGTTTTATGATTTTACTTCTAATTTTGCTTTGCTATCTTTTAGTGACGTTTATAAGCTTTTCTATAATTGTCCACAGAGATTGTAGAAAGTGTTGATTCGTGTTAAACTGTACTGTACTGTGCACTGGTGTATTTCGGCACCGGTGAGCTCTTTAAATAAGGAATAAGTAAACCCTGGAATAAATCAGTGAATGAGCTCCTCGTTGTGGCGTGTGCCGGAAAAAGGGGGCGGGGGCGATGGAAAGTGAGCCTGAGTGACATCTCCTGCAAAGAGATGGAGCATTTAGAAGGGTGACTGAAAATGAATCAGCTTCTTAGTGACTTAGATAAAAGTTGCGCCAGACTTTAGTCCTTTAAGGGCACTTTAGACAAACACAAGATGTTGAGTACCGCCACTTGGTGGATAGCAGGACAGTACTGTCACAGTAAAAGCTTGAAAAGGAGCTTTTAGTTACTTGCATAAATGCAAGTCCTTTCTTGACCAATCATCCAAGCACGTCGGGATACGTCAACACCTGAGAGACATATTATCTATAATATCATTTAAAAAGAGCTATTGCCATCAGTAGCACACCATATTAAGGTAATTGTCCTCATTATATTCTATGCAGAAACTGACCAGTCGCCCATTTAACTAATAGACATTTGTGTAATTTCTTCATATCTAGGCTTTAGTAAGGAAAAATTAACTATTCTTTTAAAATTCTTGAAGATACTCGGATTTCGCATTAATGAGAATAAAATAAGCACACCTGCCTCTGAGGTCAGAATGCTAACAGAATGCCAATGAAATGAGATGCAGAAGGAATAATTATCATTAGAAGTAAGCGAAACATTTAGAAATTGATGTGATATTTTCTGGTGAATATGTTCGAAAGGCCGAAAATGAAATAATTAACTAGGATGTACAACTTGTAGTTCAGAAAGAATTCGTACACCCAAAAAAATAGATGAATCACTATTGAAAACAAAAACTCCACGTCTTCAGATTGTGAGGCATATTTATGAGCCCTGCGCTATCTTTACAAGATGGCGTTAAGTCACTTTTTGTTGCTTAACGCAATTTTGTAAATATAGCCCCTTCACATGGAGCCCTTTGCGTGGAAGGGGCATGCAATGGGTGTTGCTTTCGGCGTGCCACAGCAACACCCATTGCATTTTGACGCTGCGTCAGATTTATGTCTTTTTGTTTTTTGCTTTTTCTATGTGTGCTGCATTCTGCAGCATGCATAGAAAGAGCAAACTGCCAGAAATGATTGTTTATGTGCAGGAAGGCATCCCTTCCTGCACATAAACAATCAATTCAAAATGACACTTTGGCACTTCTGTATGTGCTGCATTGTGCAGCACACACAGAAGTGCCAAATCACCATTAGTGATTGTTTATGTGCAGGAAGGGACACCTTCCCGCACATAAACGATCAAACCCCTCAACGCAGACATCCTTGCAAAATGGTTCAAGGATTCCTGCGTTGGCACTAGGCAGATCAATTTTGTGACAGCACAGGGGGAAACGCAGGGGTGCGCCGTATTCTAATAGATATTGCGCATCCCAGCGTTTCTAAAGTGATGCAGCGCGGCGCTGCCAATATTGGTGCAGCACTGCGCTGCACCACTTTTTAGTAAATCTGGCTCTATGTGCTTTACAAAGTAAGTACAACATAGGAATTAGCGAAGTGGACATGTTTGGTATTGGCTTCCAGCATTTTGGCTTTGTCAATGCTTGTTTAGCTTTACCATATTTTTTTTAAAACCTCATGTTTGAGGAGCTGCCTTGCCTTCGTCAATATAAAAGATAAACAACGGCTTAAAGCAAAAATAGTTTTTGCTCTAACAAAGCACACTTTGCCATAGCAGTCCATGGCTCTTAAGGGAACTACTTTGTGTGGATGAGCTTTTTGTGAAAGAGCAGAGTGGCATCACTACTATTGAGGCTGGCCAGTGACTGAATTGGACTAACCTACTGCCTCGAGCTCTATGCTGTAATGGGCAGAAGAAAACTTTGAATGACACAACAAGAGACCAGTGAATGAAGAGGGTTGCTTGAAAGCCTTTGTTGACTAAATACATTATGTACATAATTTTGATAGAATCAAAAAGTCTTGGCTAATGTCAAACCTAAAAAAACATGATAAAAGCAGCGTAAATTACAAAATAACATTTGTAGCAACCATCATATGCCAGCTAAGCCTGGTTTACACATTGCAAAAAATGGGAATTAACAGGTGCTAAGGCACTGTACATGTTTTCTATGTCCACACAATGGTTTAGCGATACATCTTTCCTGTTAGAAATGTAATTACTGGTTGACTGGGGTGTGAGTCCTGGTCAAGCAGCAACCACAGTCCTAGTCAGGGTAAGGTATAAGCAAACCCCAAATTAACCTGTGCTAAACCCCCTCGTAGCTTAGCACAGAGCAGTCAGGCTTAATTTAGAGGCAATGAGTAAAGTATTTGTGTAACACTTCAAACAGTAAGACAGTGAAAACACCACACAAAACATCTCACACCAGGTTAGAAAAATCAAGAAAAATGTAATAAGTAAAACAAGATAAAAATGACAAAAATCCAATCAGTAAAAACTGGAGCTATGATTTTTTTAAAGAATAAACTGTAAAATTGCACCTGAAAACATAAATCGCCAACTACAGCTATCTGGTTGAGCTGGACCGGGTCAAATTAAAAAGTTCAAGCCAACCATGATGGAACGCAGACCAGCCACAGGGCCCCTGTTGGGCCATCTGAACCAAAGTATCTCCAAATCCTGGTGTGGGAGTGTTGTGTTGGTTCTAAACCATGCCATCAAGGAGATGCATCGATTTATCCCCCCCTCACTCAGTCAAGAAGATGCATCGAGGCACCCCCCACAGTGGTGGCGATGTGCCGGTTTCAAGCTGCAATGCAGATCAGGTGTGGATTTTCTGGGTTGATGTCGAGGCAATGCGCTGATTCCAAGGAGCTCAGTAAAACTACTATGTGGGTTTTGACATCACCATCAAGGCTGTCATTGAATTGGATATAGGGACCTTGTGGTGAGACACTTTGGCACTTCTGTATGTGCTGCATTGTGCAGCACACACAGAAGTGCCAAATCACCATTAGTGATTGTTTATGTGCAGGAAGGGACACCTTCCCGCACATAAACGATCAAACCCCTCAACGCAGACATCCTTGCAAAATGGTTCAAGGATTCCTGCGTTGGCACTAGGCAGATCAATTTTGTGACAGCACAGGGGGAAACGCAGGGGTGCGCCGTATTCTAATAGATATTGCGCATCCCAGCGTTTCTAAAGTGATGCAGCGCGGCGCTGCCAATATTGGTGCAGCACTGCGCTGCACCACTTTTTAGTAAATCTGGCTCTATGTGCTTTACAAAGTAAGTACAACATAGGAATTAGCGAAGTGGACATGTTTGGTATTGGCTTCCAGCATTTTGGCTTTGTCAATGCTTGTTTAGCTTTACCATATTTTTTTTAAAACCTCATGTTTGAGGAGCTGCCTTGCCTTCGTCAATATAAAAGATAAACAACGGCTTAAAGCAAAAATAGTTTTTGCTCTAACAAAGCACACTTTGCCATAGCAGTCCATGGCTCTTAAGGGAACTACTTTGTGTGGATGAGCTTTTTGTGAAAGAGCAGAGTGGCATCACTACTATTGAGGCTGGCCAGTGACTGAATTGGACTAACCTACTGCCTCGAGCTCTATGCTGTAATGGGCAGAAGAAAACTTTGAATGACACAACAAGAGACCAGTGAATGAAGAGGGTTGCTTGAAAGCCTCTGTTGACTAAATACATTATGTACATAATTTTGATAGAATCAAAAAGTCTTGGCTAATGTCAAACCTAAAAAAACATGATAAAAGCAGCGTAAATTACAAAATAACATTTGTAGCAACCATCATATGCCAGCTAAGCCTGGTTTACACATTGCAAAAATGGGGATTAACAGGTGCTAAGGCACTGTACATGTTTTCTATGTCCACACAATGGTTTAGCGATACATCTTTCCTGTTAGAAATGTAATTACTGGTTGACTGGGGTGTGAGTCCTGGTCAAGCAGCAACCACAGTCCTAGTCAGGGTAAGGTATAAGCAAACCCCAAATTAACCTGTGCTAAACCCCCTCGTAGCTTAGCACAGAGCAGTCAGGCTTAATTTAGAGGCAATGAGTAAAGTATTTGTGTAACACTTCAAACAGTAAGACAGTGAAAACACCACACAAAACATCTCACACCAGGTTAGAAAAATCAAGAAAAATGTAATAAGTAAAACAAGATAAAAATGACAAAAATCCAATCAGTAAAAACTGGAGCTATGATTTTTTTAAAGAATAAACTGTAAAATTGCACCTGAAAACATAAATCGCCAACTACAGCTATCTGGTTGAGCTGGACCGGGTCAAATTAAAAAGATCAAGCCAACCATGATGGAACGCAGACCAGCCACAGGGCCCCTGTTGGGCCATCTGAACCAAAGTATCTCCAAATCCTGGTGTGGGAGTGTTGTGTTGGTTCTAAACCATGCCATCAAGGAGATGCATCGATTTATCCCCCCCTCACTCAGTCAAGAAGATGCATCGAGGCACCCCCCACAGTGGTGGCGATGTGCCGGTTTCAAGCTGCAATGCAGATCAGGTGTGGATTTTCTGGGTTGATGTCGAGGCAATGCGCTGATTCCAAGGAGCTCAGTAAAACTACTATGTGGGTTTTGACATCACCATCAAGGCTGTCATTGAATTGGATATAGGGACCTTGTGGTGAAGAAAATGCCACAGGGCCAGTTCTGAAGGTAATGTGCCGGTTCTGTCCATGCAACAGTGGTGATGCACTGAGACAGACCCAGATTAGCCCGGCTGAAAGTTTACCTTCTCAAATTTTGTGCCAAGAGTCCCATTCTCAGGGAGCAAGGAGGGAGTCACTGGCAGTGGTCGGCGCGGTGTGAGAAGGAGGCCGGGCATCATGGATGAGCAAGCTAGTCCTTCACGTTGGTGGTCCACTTGGGTGATCGATGCTTGCTGGGCGAAGAGACTAACTTGTGGCAGCTTGCGTTTATTTTCCATGTGAGCAGCATGTTTCTGGTGTGAACGGGCCCGTTCGTGCTCGTTAAGAGCCTAAAAGCTTGAATTTAAGAGCTCCAGAGCCACACAAAAGGCCCTGGACCTGAGAGTTACCTCTTGAGGATCAGGAACTGGCTGAAGACCATTTCAGAAGCTTTGTGTGAGCCAGTTATATCCCTGAGGTTCAGACCAGGAGGCCAGCAGACTAACCGTTTGAGTCACTCTGGAGCCATGGGTTCAAGATTGAGTTGATGGAGTTGTAGGTCCACTTCCTCTTTGTCAGGCAAGAGGGCAGCAGGTCAGCCCAGAAGGTTAGCAGTTCCTGTAGAGCAGCAGTCCAGCAGATTTGCAGCCCTTGTAGCAGCACAGTAGATCTTTTGACTGTCAGAGTATCCACAGGTCCAGAAAGTGTACTGATGTGGTGGCGTCTGAAGTAATTCTTTTTTACACAGTTGTGCCTTTGAAGTGGGGAGAAGCTTCTAGAGGCTTGCCTTTGAAGTGCATAGATGCCCTGCCTCCCCTGCCATTACTCCAAGCTGGCTGAGGTGCCAATACAGGGTTGTTAGGCCCTTTGTGTGGAGACAGGACACAACCTATTCTAGTGTAAGTAAGGCTGGGTCCAGCTCCTCCCTCCCATCTTGCGAGTGATGGCCTATCCAGGCACCCCTAAGCTCCAGGTTTGTGTAGCTGTGTAGGACGATTATACAAACAACAACTGCCAACTACACCGAGTCATGTGAACAGTGACAGGCTGCAGGCACCAAATTGCTAAGGCAAGAGAATGTCAATTTTAATTTAAATATGACTTCACCATAAGGTAGGATTTAAATCAGGATTCCAGGGATACCAAACATGAACCATTTACTCTTCCCATTTGAAATTAAACTTATAAAATGTGCCAGATCATGATACCTGCTCAGACACATTAACCTGAAATTCGTCCCCAACCCAGCAGGAACGATGCACACATGGAAAGTCCTACCATGTCTTCTAACACCCCACAAACTGCATTTGCTGCCAGCTCGAGGTGGGTCAAAAGGAAAGGGGGAAGGGAAAAATATAATAAAGATTGCCTGGTCACTAGTCTCACGATATAACCCTTGTCACAGTGTGTCGCAACAAACAGTGCTGGATTGAGTTCTGTGGAGAAATAGGAGCACTTTACCAATCTGTGTTACTAGACCCTCTCATCTTTTGTCACGCTCTCACTCACTTGCTCATGCTTGCATTCCTGTGATTGACCAGTTTTCGCTGGATTCTGTGTTCTAGTGGTTATGTGTATCACTGCCCTTTGAAACTGTCTCTGTGATATGGCAACCCAACTGTGGGCCTTTGGGCATCCAGGAACCTGTTTCTGATACAGGTGATTTGCAGGATTTGTGGCCTGAGGTAAGCAGTAGACCAAATGCAGCAGAGCTCTTCAGGTACATGTGTCCCTTCCAGAATCCCGAATGTCTAGCTATGGGGTGCAGCTTGGGTGTGGTTTAGATAGCAGGCAATCCAAGATGACCGCCAGGAGTTCCTGCTGTTGGGAGGCCTAGTACCCATCTCTGTGCATACAGACCTATCCTTCCTAACCACTGTATATATATATATATGGTTTCACTGCTTCAATGTACAACAGATGGGCATCCACACTCATCATTATGCCTCAATGTGTTTCTGCCTCTTTACATCTCCACCCAATCACACAGAGTGCTCAGCACTCAGGATCTCTCCAGGTGTGCACGCTCTCTCTTGGCTGTCCATACTTGCACTAATCTGGCCCAGGGCTGCATATTTAAGGGTGTGCGTATGGAGTGCCTAGTGGGGTTCTTGCTGTGTGCTGCGTGCTCATGTCAAGATGTAATCAGGCAACTTCAATGTTATACAAAGGAAGAGGCAGGCCTTGAAGTACGTGAAAACAAATTTAAGAGTTTTTCATTGCCAGGACATGTAAAACTTAGAAGTACATTTCCAACCTTTTAAATAGATTGCACCCTGCTCTCTGGGATGTATGGGGCTTCCTCTAGGAGTGACATATATGTATAAAACAATAAGGTTTGGGCCTGGCAAAAGGTTTATTTTTATGGGTCAAAATGGCAGTTTAAACTGCACATCTAGGCTCTGCCATTAAAGAGGGTTTTAAATTACAATTCTTTAGACGCCAAACTCAAAGTTCACACCTGCTCCCAACTGAAAGTTATCCCTTGTTAAATGTAACAAGGTAACTCAACGTTATTACTCTACCAAGACATGTAAAAGTTAAAAGTACATGTCCAACATTTTAAATACCCTGCATCCTGCCATACGGGCTGTTTAAGGCCTGCCATAGGGGTGACGTGTATTAAAAAGAAAGGTTTGGGCCTGGCAAAAGGTTTATTTTGCCAGGTCAAAATGGTGATTTAAACTGCACATACAGGCTCTGCCATTAAAGAGGGTGTTAAATTACAATTCTTCCCTGCTCCCAACTAAAAGAAATCCTTTATTAAATGTAATAAAGTAACTCACTGTTATCCTGTGGGAGAGATAGGCCTTGCAACAGTGAAAAACAAATTTAAGAATTTTTTACTACCAGGACATGTAAAAGTTAAATTACATGTCAAATGTTTTAAGTACACTGGACCCTGCCCTCTGACCCACCATGGGCCTACCCTAGGGGTGACCTATATGTTTTAAAAAAGGAATGTTCAAGCTTGGCAAAAGGTCTATTTTTCCAGGATGATATGACAGTTTAAAACTGCACACACAGGCTGCAATGGCAGGCCTGAGACAAATTTACTTTATGCTACTTAATGAGTGGCACAAACAGTGCCGCAGGCACACTTGTAGCATTTAATTTACCGGCCCTTGGCACACGTAGTGCCACTTTCCTCGGGACTTAGAAGTAAAAATAAATATGCCAATTCGGTATATGCCAAGGTTGCCATGTTTAAGGAGAGATCACAAGCACTTCAACACTGGTTAGTAGTAGTAATCTGCACAGTCCTAAAGTCAACAAAAACGAATTCAACAAAAAGAAGAGGAGAAAGCAAAAGGCTTAGGGATAACCCTGCAGAGAAGGCCATTTCCAACAATTCCTCTCGTGTTGGATTTGCACATGTTAACACCCCTTTCACTTTGTTTTCTGTGGCAGTCACCACTAAACAAAATCTGGTGCGAGTTCATGGGTAAAAAGAGAGCTAGCACAATTGGCAGTCGGCATTAGCCCTAAAACAAGGGAACATTACATTTGTGCCCATTTTACACTAGCATGAGATTCTAAATGACCTTGCAGAAGTGATTACAGTGTTGGGCGATGACTGGCATGGACTCCAGTAGTAAGGCCGGCAGCCTATTCTTCTCAGCTCAAGGTCAGTGGCATAACGCAAATTGGGCCCCCTAGAGAATGTGATGAGGGTCCATCGAGTCTCCCACATTCTACATATATTCCTCGTCCTTGGGCTTAAGCCTCCCCGCCCCTTTGAAGGGTTACGGGCTCCCCAGAGGGCTGGGGATCCCCTGTGCTACAGACGCTGCAGTGGCCTGTGTTAGTTACACCCCTGCCCTGCTCCAGGTCCTGGAGCTGCAAAGTGGGCTCAAAGCATAAATAACATAAACATAATTTGAATATTACATTTGTTATGCATTTATGCAGGAAAATTTACATTTTTATTTGGACAAAATTACACATTACCGGAGTGCAGATTTGCATGAAAGTTGCACCACTGCAACAATTAGTAAAAATTGAGCTAATGTTACGTATTTTTACAATCAAGAGTGAAATAATCACGTTAGGCTACTGGAAAAAGAAAAGTCGAGGTTTCATTAAATCCACAAAGCAAAGCAGAAAGGCACCCTCCACCCAACACAAATACACCCACCCACTCAAACAGAAGTCAGAAAATTATGAGGCACACTTTTTGTTCCACGGACATGGACCAGTTCTTGTTTTTTACCCTGCAGGATAAAGATTAGACGAATGCAAGGCAGTAGCCAGTGAATAAAAGAGCCCGAACTTTAAAACATATCCAGTACTGCACAGAGAAAGCAAAACAGGCAGGTCTAACCCTGCATAGAGGTTTCAGTGGAAGAGGGAAATTGTAAGGAAGGGTGGAACCAACCCTAATTTGGGGGAATAATGTAACGAAACGCAGCATTTTTTTATAGCATGGTTTTCCATATTTTTTTCAATGAAGTTATAAGGTTTAAAGTCGTTTTAAATTGTTACTTGAAATATTTTTGGAATCCAAAAACTAGCTACTAAGGCTGATCTTTCCGAGAAGTCCTGGGACAGGCCCCATCTATGTTCCTTGTAGGCTGCGCGTCTGCGCGCTCGTGCACCCTACCTTTTCACAGCGCGCGGGGTCTCTGCTGGAGCGCCCTCTGGAGAAAGACTTTCAGAGCTATTCATAACAATTTCACCAAACAAAGGGAGGAGCTTTCTATTGATGCGCATGACAGAGGACCATGCTGTTTCGGGAGCAGGGGCTCCTGCTCCGCAACATCTTTCATGGGGGATGCTCGAGGGGGCAATCTGGCTTGGTAGCAGGCTCCTGTTAACAGTGCCTCCTGTTCCCCGTAGTTGTGAAACAGCATTGTCATGTTAATGTTTGTAAAAGTTTCAAAAACACTTTGGCTGCTCTCAATAATGTAAAATCTCTTAAAGTAATCCATGCCGGCAAAGCAGTCCCTTTTACATTTGACTTAATCTTTCATTGTGTTCCTACCTCTACTGGCAAAACACTGATGAATTTCTGAACACTGAGGGCCATTTTTATCAATATTTCACGCAACGCAGCAAGCCACCTCATTGTGTGAAAGGGAGTGGGTAAGAATGCACCATATTTAACATTGTACGGTGCATTCCTGCTCTCTGCCTGTGCTAATGCTCAATGTCCTGCCTAGTACCAACGCAGGCACCCTCGCACCAAGCTGCATTACAGGCAGGATTGTTTTTGTGCAGGAAGGTCCTCCTTCCTACACAAAAGCAATCCTCTGAGGTATTTTTTTCTATTAGTGCTGCAGAGTAGAAAGAGGAAAGAACGAAGAGAAATAAAAGATATTTACCCTCATCCTGCCTCCCCTGGGGAGGTGTAGCGTTTGGACTCGTTCCCAGGTCTACCAGTATTGGTAAATCTGGAAATGCTTCAGAATCCATGGGTCGATGAGTGGGAACAGCCACGCTTCACCGATGAAACGCCTCCATGGGGCAGAGTAACTGCCTTGCGTTGCTCCAGATTTACCAAGCCACACAAGGGGTCCTCGTGTGGCTTGGTAAGTCTCATCTAGGTTTCGCGTTGTCCTTGCTCCCAAAGGTGACACAAAACATTGATAAATATGTCCTTCAATATGTAAAACGTTAATCCATGTCTGCAATTTAGTGCCTGTTTATATTGTCCATATTTTCCTTAATTTTGCATTTCATTCCCTAAATGTGTTAGCTATTTCTAGGATTTTGTGTTTCTGTATATTGCTTTGTGTATCATGTTACTCTTTTATAGTGCACGCTGTGGACAGGGTACACTCCGGGTGCTTATAACTGGTCAAGATTGAGAGCTCATGAGTTGAGGCTAAAGTGTGAGTTTCTCAGAATGACTGTCAATGCGTCAAAAAGATGCTCAGCATACATGGTCATCCAATCCTTGGGCGCTCTGCAGAGCACACAGAGCAATGGTCACATATGCCAGTTGCAATTGTCCTTCTGTGCAACTGTGCGTGAAGGAAGTATACAGTACTCAAAATAATGACAAGACAAAAGTAAAAGATAATGCATTGCTTACAGGCGAGTGAGTGTGTTTTATGTTTGGGGTAATGAAGTGAAGGAGTTGTGAAGAAATGCTTTCAGGAGAGAGTGAAAAGAGGGTGCTGAGGAGGAAAGAGATGAGGCATAGGACATACAGATGGTGGTGATTGAGAGAGAAAAAGGATGTACATGTCTAACATAGAGTGAACATACCATCAGGGATTCAGACACTCTGAAGACCTGACACAGGCCTCAGTGATGCTTAATTCACAGTTTCACAATTTCAGGATTGAAACATTTTCAGTACTAGTTGTTTGAAACAAAAACAGTGTTCTTACTCATTTTTCTTAAACAGCTAACAACCATTAGGTGTATGTTGGTTGAGTTCTATATCTGAAGCAGTAACAGAAAACTCAGAGAAAAAACAAATACTGGTAGGGTGGCACTCTACGGGAAGCACAGAAATTAAGCTACGTGTTTAAGACACACCTTTATTACATAGGCCAGGCCCCTTTTAGAGACACCCACTTTTTTCATCCCACATAAAGCCCTCAGAAAGTATATCCAGCTGTGAAATATTGACAGGACCCAAGGGAAAGAAAATGTTGTGTTTACAGGTGGAAGCGAAAGAAGGCATGGTGTATGGGAGGTGTCACGTGGATGTATATACAGAACGACATAGTGACAAGAGAGTGATGAAGAAGAAGGAGATGATATGTGGGATATGCAAATGGACTAATTTTAAAACACGAGCAAGAAAAAGGTCGTAAGTGTCTAGAAGAGTGAGAGACCAGAGAGGAAGGTGGTGTCAGGGGAGGAATGGGAGGGATAGAGACGCTCTGAAAACCCTTTACACAGATCTTAGTGGTGATCAATTCACTGTCTCAGATTTTCAGAAACATTTTCACTTGTAATTATTCACAACATAATCATTGGTGTTTCTCTTTTATCTGATACCTCTCACAAGAATCAACGAAGACCACCACTCTGGCTTGTTTAAGGTGTAGGCTTCTCCTGTGATATGCCTGGATGCAATACTTGAAAATTTAGAGCAACACCCAAATACTGTGTAATGGGTTCTTGGTCTACACGTGATTGATATTGAAATGACTCTATAGGCACAGGGCTTGGTTGATTTTTCCTTCATTTGTATTCTATTCCAGGGTCTTTCTTATCTCTTTCTTGGGGGAACGTTTCTTCTTCCTTTTAGTTCATAACTGTGAGGTGATGTATTTGCTTTCCTTCAGGTCGTTCCAGTGGATGCCCGAAACCCGTCTGTCTGATGGTTGAGTAGGGTCTGGAGCTCGTCCCAGAAGAGGTGGACCGGTTTCCCCAAAACAATAGAAAGAACGGAAAAAAAGGTAAGTGTAGATGTTGGTTTAGGGTTTTTATAGGGTTAGTACAGTTGTGGGAGGGTAGGGGTGCAGGGTTGTGCGTGGGGACTAGATTTATAGTGTGTTCACCTTCCCGTGTATAGATTCTCTCTCTCTCCCCCTGTTTTATAGTAGTTTTATATAGGAGGATGGGTATTTTCACCACCTTGTCCGTGTGTTAAATGGTATCGCCTTCCCTTAAACACCTCTTCCCCAATCCTCCCTCCACTCCCTCAAGGCTTCTCCCACCCTTCAGCCATTCGGGTAGAAGTTTTAAGGTGCGGTACGATCGTACCTGAGTATGCCACGCCCCTCTTGGGACGTGGCGGCTTCCTTCGTTTCTCCTCGGCATCTCTCTGGGGATCTTCGGATCCTCCCGCAGCTGTTCTCCGGTCTCGGGTCTCCGTCGTTCTTCGTCTGCGGTCTCCCTTCTTTCAGTTTCCCCGGGTCGCTGTCCTCCTTGGGTTCCGGGCGTTTCTCTCTCTGCGGTCTCCGTCCACAAGTCTTCCTCCGGCTTGTCGGACCCACACATGTTTTGTCCTACGGCTCTCTCTATTTCTCTGTTTGTGACTCGGAACTCCTCCTCCGACGTCACTTCCGGTTTAGTTGTTTGCTCTACCGTACCCCCAGGGTATGGGGTTATCGGCTCGTAGTTATGGTTCGTAACCGTGGCAATAGACGCCTGGTTACATACTGGTCAGAAGGTATTCTGTATGAAAATAAGGATTTTAGTTTGCATGTTCTAAGCCACGTTCTAAATCACAATGGCCACATCTCTTACAAAGAATTCCTACTTACAATTCTGCTGCCATGCTCTTTTCAGAGATCCCCACTTTTTAAATCCCTGTTAAAGCACTGGGTCCAATAGCATATCAACAATCTGAACAGAATATGTGCTTACATGGCTGCAGAAACCATCTTGCATTACCACTTTACGACAATGCGCTCAAAAGAAGAGCCCAGGGCTGTTATGGAGCATGAAATGGAAGGGGTGCACAATGTGTCTCAGTTAATAATCTCATTCTCCATGGTTTGTGCAGTCCCTGGTCACTCTCCTGGTCAGGAAAAAGTGTCTGTAAATACTGCAGAACAAATCTGTCAAAGGAGGAGCTGACTGTGTTAGTTCCTCAATAGTTACCGATTACATGGACCAGACTCTCCAAGGGTGAAATTACTCCTACATCTTTTGACTGCTAAGGGGCTCATCTGCTATGCTTTGTCTCTTATATCAATTTTAAGTTTTGTTTCAGAAATTGCGCATCCTTTGAACGTCCCTGCTAGTGGGCATGGATTGAATGTCAATGGCGAATGGCTCTAAAAAAATACTTCCACAGCATCCCCCATGCCATAGATGTGAATTAGAGGATCAGGAGGAACAGCTGCTACTTGCCCTTTTGTACACACCTGGGATAGCACAGCGAGTTGATAAGGACATATTCTTCTTTTATACATCTTTAGGCTGACTCTGCTTTCGGGACCCACACAAGTGAGGTGTAATTTTACTTGGGAGACTGAGGGGAACGCTGGGGAGTAGGAATTTTGTGCTGGAGCGGTGATCGTAGAAACAAAAGTCAGGAAAATATGCTTTTTTAAGCAAAGTTTGAGGTTTGCAGAGGAGCCTGGGTAAGAAAATGTTGGGGGATCCACGCAAGCCACACCTCCCTGGACTCCTTGGGGTGTCTAGTTTTAAAACATGTCTGGGTTTGGTAGGTTTCCCTAGATGAAGGCCACACCCAGGATCAAAAACATAGGTGCCCCCTCCCCCCCCAAACACAGGTAGTTTTATAATATATCATTTTGATGTGTCCACATACGTCTGATGTGCCCAACACTAAAATTGTGAAAAGAAACGCACTTAGGTTAGATGAAAAAGACCCCTCAGCCACCAATCAAGTTGGTGGCATGCTTCATCATCGGGGTCCCACGTGAGACACCTAGCGTGTCTCAAGTGTGCTGCGACGCCTGATTACAGCGAAGCAGGTTTTGTCATTTGTACCACACATACTGGTTGGATTTGGCACGAGGGTGAGTGATGGTTCAGAATATCAATTTTTTTTAATAAAGAGATTTCACAAAAGTGAAATGCACTGGTAATAACTGAAAGGCCAAAAAACTGAACCAATGACTCACAATCCGTGAGCTGTAAAGCCACGGCAAGGCACCAACCGCTTTACAGTCCATTCATACACCTTTCATACATGACATGCACAAGACCATTCACGCCGCCAGCCACGGGCCCAGCACATTACAACACTCGCATCGACAGACAGCGTCAGTCAAGGGCCCATCACTTTCATATGCCCACACCTGATACAGCAATCACACCAGCTGATGAGTGTGTGGACTGGCGTTTGGCTGGCACCGCTAGCCAAGTGCCACCCCACCCATACCGCCAGCCAAGCGCCACCCCAAGCACACCGCCAGCCAAGCGCCACCCCACACATACCGCCAGCCAAGTGCCACCCCAAGCACACCGCCAGCCAAGCGCCACCCCATGCACACCGCCAGCCAAGCGCCACCCCAAGCACACCGCCAGCCAAGCGCCACCCCAAGCACACCGCCAGCCAAGCGCCATCCCACCCATACCGCCAGCCAAGCGCCACCCCACACATACCGCCAGCCAAGCGCCACCCCACCCATACCGCCAGCCAAGACCACTCCATGCATACCGCACCACTAACTACTAATAAAATAAGTACAAAACTACAAACACAAAAGCTCTAACTAAATAAATGACAGTAATGCCAACTGTGAAACCGAACACATGAAAATATAAAATAGGCAGTTTACGCTCACGGTATTTCCCAACAGTTTTTCCTTGTGTGGTAACTTCTAAAACAGCTGGGTACACACAGCCCAGGCTTTGAAGGGCATTAGGGGCAGTACATCCGGCTCTCCCTCCGGATTGGTCTCTGGGCACATACTCTACATTTCTTTGTGGGCAAGTCTTTTTTGGGAGTGGGAGGAATGTGATCTGGAAAATTCAGAGCTAGCAGCTCATTATTCCGCAAGGCACTGCACTGTCCCCTCTCAAGTTTTTTACAGACAAGCTTCCTTGGATAGCCTTTCCGGTTACAACGGATTGTGCCACAAGCAACAGTGTCCACTCTAAACAACTCCTTGAACAACTGCAGCCCAGTGTAGAAATTATCTACGTACAAATGGTGACCTTTGTTAAACAGTCGTCTACCAAGTTCCCACACAATTTTTTCCCTAACTCCAAAAGTGGCCAGACAACCAGGAGGGTCAATACTGGAATCCCTACCAGTGTAGACCCGGAAATTATACACATTTCCTGTACTGCTTTCTGACAGCATATACAATTTAATCCCATACAGTGCCCTCTTACTAGGAATGTACTGCTTAAAAACTAAACGCCCCTTGTAAAGGACCAAAGACTCGTCCACACTTATCTCTTTGCCTGGAACATAGACCTCTGAAAACCGATCTACAAAATGATCAAGGACAGGCCTAATCTTAAAAAGACAGTCACTATCAGGGTGATCTCGTGGCAAGGTTAAAGCATTGTCTACAAAATGCAGCATATGAAGAAGAAGCAAATACCGATTACGTGTCATAGTTGCAGGAAATATAGCCATTGCCATCAAGGGCCTAGTAGACCAATAAGAAGCCAGTGACGGCTTCCTGATCAACCCCATCAAAAAAGTCAAACCTAAGAACTTTTTAATCTCTTCCAGATATGTGGGAACCCACTGAGTAGCTCTAGACTGAGGCTTAAGTCTGGCAGCGATGTCCCGCAAATATTGCTCTGCATACAAATTAGTCTGCTTCACAATCTCTTCCAAAAATACATCGTCCATAAACAAGTGAAAGAAATGGACAGGCAAAAAGTTTTCCATATTGACTCTACACCCTGGGAGACCAGTAAATGCAAGTAACTGTGGCTGCTCCATGTTTGGGGCAATCCAGGTGTCAGGTCTTCTAATGGGAAACCCTTCAGCCCCAGGCTGCTACACTCTTGGCACATCAATGCCCTCCTCTACAACAGGCCCTTCATCTGCACTGAGAGTAGCTTCCTCATCAGAAGAATACTCTCGGACAGAAAACTCACTGCCAGAATCTCTCACTTCCTCCTCTGCCTCAGATGCAGAGTCAGTCTTGTAATCATGGTCTGAAGATGACTCAAAGGGCATGCCAACAACCTGCTGAGCGGTCACTCTGTGGCTAGCCATGATCCTCACTAACAACAAATGGATTGCCAACAACAATTAGCACTAAAATAACTAATAAACAAAGTGTAGCTTTATCACAAAGAGTTATGTACTAAAAAACTATACCACTCACTTGCCTGAAAAAGCTACTCACCAGCAACTACTCTGCACAGACACAGCAATCACCAATGATATCCCACTAAAAAGAAAAAAGAAAAAAGCAAAGTAGACATATGACAACACAAATAACATTGTGCTCAAATCTATGGACAATTTCACACACATTACTGCATTTAGCACACCACCTACAAACATGTCATTCATGCATGTCAACAATACTCCTTTGGAGTACATTGCTTTCACTTACCTAAAACATGCAACTATGCAAACCGCAGGACAACTACTGCCAAAACTGCAAGGATACACAGCAAAGGAAGCAAAGGCTTTGAACTAGAACAAAAAGAAGAAATAAACTGTTATAATCACAAATACAAATACTTCGCCAGTTGACAAACACCCCACCACCAAGAACTTAGAAATTGTCCCTGATGCCTAAGTGGCTTCTGCCCCACTAGGAGGCAAATGGGCCTAAAAAAAAAATAGGCTGATCTGCCTCCAATGGGGGCGACCCTTGCAAAAGGTGCCGCCGCACCCCCCCACACACAAAACACACACACACAGGATCCCTGGTGCCTAAGTGGATTCTGCCCCCCTAGGGGGCAGATGGGCGTAAACAAATTGGCCTATCTGCCCCCAAGGAGGGCAGAAATGGCCAACAGCTCTGTGCCCACTTTAGGGGGCGACCCTTGCCAAAGTGGGCAAACGGGGGGCACCCCAGCACTAAACAACAAAAGGGGAACCAAAAAAAAAACCCTGCCGTATTGGTGGTTTCTGCCCTCCTTGGGGGCAGATGGGCCTACAAAAATAGGCCCCTCTGTCCCCAAGGGGGGCAGAGATAGCCAATACGAAATTTCCCCCCTTTGGGGGGGCGACCCTTGCCCAAAGGGTGCCCCCAAACACACAAAACACACACACACCTCACAATCCCTGGCGCCTAGTGGGTTTCGACCCCCCCAGGGGGCCAGATCAGCCAAAAACATGGCCTATCTAGCCCCAGGCGGAGCCAAAACATATAAAAAAATGATTGCCCCCGGGTCAGCGACCCTTGCCTAAGGGGTCGCTGCCCTACAACAAAGAAAATAATTTCCCTGGTGTTTAGTGGCCGATCTGCCCCCGGGGGGGCGAAATAAGAAAAAAAAATAGCCCCCAATGAGAGCGACCCTTGCCCAAGGGGTTGCTCCCAATAATGTGCACAATAACTAACATCCCTGGTGTCTAGGGGTTTTTCGGCCCCACCTGGGGGCAGATCAGCCGAAAAATCAGCCGATCTGCCCCCAGGGCGGCCGATCTGCCCCCAGGGGGGGCCAAACAAGGAAAAAAATGCCCCCCAATGGGAGCAACCCTTGCCCAAGGGGTCGCTCCCAATAATCTGCGGAATAAGTAACATCCCTGGTGTCTAGGTTTTTTTTGGCCCCCCCTTGGGGGCAGATCGGCCGAAAAATCAGCCGATCTGCCCCCAGGGGGGCCGAAAAAGGAAAAAAAATGCCCTCCAATGGGAGCGACCCTTGCCCAAGGGGTTGCCCCCCAAAACTAACTACTAAATGTAATCCCTGGTGCCTAGTGGGGATTCCTGCTCCAGGATCGCGGGCCCCGCCCGCGATCCTGGAGCAGGAATCCACAGAAAACAGGCACCGGGGGAAAGGAAAAACCCTTTCCTTTCCCCGTGTCTGTTTTCACCCCACCCCCCGCCCCCAAAGAAGAAAGGACTCACCTTTCTCCTGGACGCGCTGGAAGCAAATGGCTTCCAGCGCGTCCCTCTGCAATATTTGATGACGTCGCGCGCTGTGTGCGCTGAAGTCATCGGATTGCCGAGGGGGGGTCGGGGGTGGAAGGGGAAGGGCTTCCCCTTCCATCCTCGACCTGGGGGTGGGGTGGGAAGCCCAAGGGGGGAGCGCTAGCGCTCCCCCCAGTTCCCAGGTGCAGGACAAGGTGATCTCGTCCAAGGCACCTGGGAACTGGTGCCTTGGACGAGATCACCTCGGCCAAGACACCCTAGGGGTTAAAGATCCAGAGACAGTGGCCTCCCATGCCACTAAACTCTCCTTGTTACTTACACACACCTCAAATCTATCCAAAGTGTGTCACCTAGGTCACCTAGGTACAACAAGCATGTTGTGAAGAGTCTCACATCTTATTCCGTATGTGACTTGGGCCTACGGTTTGTACTAATCCAACCATGGCAGTTGTACAATGTTTTAAACTGTGTATGTGTGTTGCATTTTGTTAATATCTGGGAAATTGGGAATTAGTTCTCTGTCGAATTGGAGTCTGTCAGATGAGCTGGCTGAAAGGGCTAGTATGAGCCATTTTTAGGGTCAAGCCTGCGAGTGCATGTGCTAGCGCATGCATCTCGCTTGCGAGACTCTGCTGTGTTCCATAAAGAGCTTGGGGCCCGCCTGTCGCACACCATTTGTTGGTTTGCATGGCACTCTTCTCTACAGCCCCGTAATTCGTCAAGGCACGCCTGGCATCACTTCCGCTTCTCTGTGTGCAGCAGGGATCAATCACTAATTGATGCAACTTAATTAGTGTCTGTCCACTGCTCCCGACCTGATCGAGGTACTATTTGTTGTTTTCAACTTCGAGTGCCCTGAAAACAGAAGACGCCTGACTGGCAAAAGCATGCCCAGCAGGCACAAAATTGCAACGTTTTATTTTTTTAAAGCTAACTTCTTGCTATTTTGCCAAGTAGTTTCTTCTCACGTTTTCTTTTCTTTTTTTTTCGTGGGCGCTGTTGTCAAAATTATGGTGACATGTTTTGCTATAATTATTATGGACACCATTTCATTCACAGAGCAAGAACCCCAAAGACTATTTTTAATTACACACAATGGGAACAGTGTCCAACTCCACCACAAAGGAGTTCTAAAACATATTCTGAAAAGTTTACATATTTTTCTGGGCACAATGTTAAAAATGCTGAGTCATATTATTTCAAATTGCCATTGATGGAAAATGTACATATGTTATTGACAGATATGAAATTCATTTATTCGGATTCCTTTGTTTCCCGGTAGGCAACAGAAGGCTATGAATATTGGATGAAGTCGATGGACTTAAAAAGTGTGTGGGGAACAAAGAATTGGCAAATAGGGGAAAGGAAGCTTTATTTAGAGCATGCCTGATACCTGTTCAAATGATATTTTTTAAGTGAAATTGTATAACAGACAAGTTGTTTAGGCTTAGCAAAGATTAAGGAATTGAATGCGCCCAGTATTCCTGCCCTGCAAAAATAAATTGCAAAAGTACATAAATGCAACTGAAGATCAACTCGATGAATGGGTCCAGAATGGCACGTTTAAAGCTTCACTTTCACGTCCTGGTGGGTGGTTATTGTGGCCAATATATACCAACTGTCAGAGTCACCAGATCCTCGGGGTCTGCGCACGTTCCCAACACGTCCACCACTGAACAGCTCCAAGACTCTGATAGATAAATCACAGAGGCCAAGAGAGTTCAAGAGGGGAAGAGGGGATTAGGAAGGGAAACAGCTGGGAAGGAGACCTGTAGTAAGAAAAAGGTTAGAACACACAATATGAAAATTATATCTCCTGAAATCAATACTAGACTATGATTCTAAGCATAGTCATTCTGAAAACATGAACAATCTGAGAATTAAGTTTAAAACGACTAAGTTTCAAGATGGCTGGATACCTGTAAGGGAATCAAGATGGATTAAATGAAAACTTTCTTATTCAAGTACTTTCCTTTACATGAGAATCAGAAAAACATTCTGACTAAATTTTAAACCAGTCATATAAATCCTTTTTTGAGAATGCATACTAGGACCATACAATATTGCATCTAGAAACTCTGATCTTCTGCGTACTCTTAAAATGTTTCAACACAAATTGCGCATATTGTAGATTTATATATATATATATATATATATATATATATATAGTAAACACCATAAAAGGATTGTGCACCATGAATAACACAATATGGATTCAGGAAAATACATCACATAACTTGTCAACTCGAATATTACATGATAAATATCTTAGAATAGTGGCAATATTTGATGACGTCGCGCGCTGTGTGCGCTGAAGTCATCGGATTGCCGAGGGGGGGTCGGGGGTGGAAGGGGAAGGGCTTCCCCTTCCATCCTCGACCTGGGGGTGGGGTGGGAAGCCCAAGGGGGGAGAGCTAGCGCTCCCCCCAGTTCCCAGGTGCAGGACAAGGTGATCTCGTCCAACGCACCTGGGAACTGGTGCCTTGGACGAGATCACCTCGGCCAAGACACCCTAGGGGTTAAAGATCCAGAGACAGTGGCCTCCCATGCCACTAAACTCTCCTTGTTACTTACACACACCTCAAATCTATCCAAAGTGTGTCACCTAGGTCACCTAGGTACAACAAGCACGTTGTGAAGAGTCTCACATCTTATTCCGTATGTGACTTGGGCCTACGGTTTGTACTAATCCAACCATGGCAGTTGTACAATGTTTTAAACTGTGTATGTGTGTTGCATTTTGTTAATATCTGGGAAATTGGGAATTAGTTCTCTGTCGAATTGGAGTCTGTCAGATGAGCTGGCTGAAAGGGCTAGTATGAGCCATTTTTAGGGTCAAGCCTGCGAGTGCATGTGCTAGCGCATGCATCTCGCTTGCAAGACTCTGCTGTGTTCCATAAAGAGCTTGGGGCCCGCCTGTCGCACACCATTTGTTGGTTTGCATGGCACTCTTCTCTACAGCCCCGTAATTCGTCAAGGCACGCCTGGCATCACTTCCGCTTCTCTGTGTGCAGCAGGGATCAATCACTAATTGATGCAACTTAATTAGTGTCTGTCCACTGCTCCCGACCTGATCGAGGTACTATTTGTTGTTTTCAACTTCGAGTGCCCTGAAAACAGAAGACGCCTGACTGGCAAAAGCATGCCCAGCAGGCACAAAATTGCAACGTTTTATTTTTTTAAAGCTAACTTCTTGCTATTTTGCCAAGTAGTTTCTTCTCACGTTTTCTTTTCTTTTTTTTTCGTGGGCGCTGTTGTCAAAATTATGGTGACATGTTTTGCTATAATTATTATGGACACCATTTCATTCACAGAGCAAGAACCCCAAAGACTATTTTTAATTACACACAATGGGAACAGTGTCCAACTCCACCACAAAGGAGTTCTAAAACATATTCTGAAAAGTTTACATATTTTTCTGGGCACAATGTTAAAAATGCTGAGTCATATTATTTCAAATTGCCATTGATGGAAAATGTACATATGTTATTGACAGATATGAAATTCATTTATTCGGATTCCTTTGTTTCCCGGTAGGCAACAGAAGGCTATGAATATTGGCTGAAGTCGATGGACTTAAAAAGTGTGTGGGGAACAAAGAATTGGCAAATAGGGGAAAGGAAGCTTTATTTAGAGCATGCCTGATACCTGTTCAAATGATATTTTTTAAGTGAAATTGTATAACAGACAAGTTGTTTAGGCTTAGCAAAGATTAAGGAATTGAATGCGCCCAGTATTCCTGCCCTGCAAAAATAAATTGCAAAAGTACATAAATGCAACTGAAGATCAACTCGATGAATGGGTCCAGAATGGCACGTTTAAAGCTTCACTTTCACGTCCTGGTGGGTGGATATTGTGGCCAATATATACCAACTGTCAGAGTCACCAGATCCTCGGGGTCTGCGCACGTTCCCAACACGTCCACCACTGAACAGCTCCAAGACTCTGATAGATAAATCACAGAGGCCAAGAGAGTTCAAGAGGGGAAGAGGGGATTAGGAAGGGAAACTGCTGGGAAGGAGACCTGTAGTAAGAAAAAGGTTAGAACACACAATATGAAAATTATATCTCCTGAAATCAATACTAGACTATGGTGGTCATTCTGACCTCGGCGGTAAAAGGCGCCTACCGCCGGTCAGAAATCCTCCATAATCCCGCCGCGGTCGCGGAAACCCGCCACGGTCATTCTGACCCGAAAATCCGACAGCCACAACAGACCGCCAGACCAGCGGTCGGCGGAAAAGTGGAGGTGACAAAACCTCCACCGTCACGCCAACAGAAATACGCCCATGCCATTACGACCCACGAATCCACGCGGCGGTCTTTCAAACGCGGTATTCCATTGGCGGGACACACCGCCGCGGTCAGAATACACACAAACGAACAAAACTCAGCCACATTGGCCGATTGAATTCCACACACCTGATACACATACACACACCACTCCCACACACACAATACAATATAAAACACACACCCACATCACCCACAAAGCCCTACGACCAAAAATTCTGAAAGAAGGCCAGAGCGAGACACCACCATCCACAAACTAGCAGCCACAGCCACTCAACACCATCACCCACACACTATCCACACACAAAACAACACACACCACCACACTCAACACACTTAACTACACATACTCCACCCCACACATCATACACACCACCCCATGGCACCCCAAAGACACCCCCGCTTCTCAGACGAAGAACTCAGGGTCATGGTGGAGGAAATCGTTCGGGTAGAGCCCCAGCTGTTCGGCACACAGATCCAATACACCAGCATTGCCCGGAGGACGGAGCTATGGCAGAGGATTGTTGACAGGGTCAACGCTGTGGGACAGCACCCCAGAAATCGGGAAGACATCAGGAAGCGATGGAACGACCTACGGGGGAAGGTGCGTTCCATGGTATCCAGGCACAACATCGCCGTGCAGAAGACTGGCGGAGGACCCCCACCTCAACCCCCACAATTTACAACATGGGAGGAGGAAGTCTTGAACATCCTGCATCCTGACGGCCTCGCAGGAGTCGGCGGAGGAATGGATACTGGTAAGTTGAAGCTTCAATACTGCTTCCCCCCCACCTGCATGCCAAATCATACCCCAACCCTCACCCCCATCCTCGAACCCCACCCTCACCCCCACCCCCATCCTCACCCCCACCCTCACCCCCACCACCATCCTCACCCCCACCACCATCCTCAACCCCACCCCCAGCACACCTATTCCCTGCCAATGTCTCACCATCACAACCCACACATCCAAAAACCTAGGCCTGCATGCGTCCACTAAGCATGGACACCCATCACCAAAGCATGCCCAATGCATATACACATCCCCCCCACAAGCCACCCTCACCAAAGCCCCCACACACGAATGCCAGCACTTGGGGACACGGGAACCCACAGATACACCCATATGCCACACATTGAAACTATAACCATACCTCTATACCCCTGCAGGACCCGACCGTCAACACACCACCGCGGAGGGCCCAGAATTCTCCACACCCCCCACCCAAGAGGCCGTCAGCGATGACAGCAGCTCTGTCGACCTGGACACCGATGACCAGCCCGGACCATCGGGGACCTCTGGACAGTCGGTTCCCCTCACACAGGCCCAGGCCACTACAGACCCAAACCCCTCTGGGAACACCAGCACAGCTCCCACCCAGCGGGCCCATGCCTCTGTCTCCATGGCGCGTCAATCTGCGGTGTGTCTACCACTACAGGGCACCCAGGATAACCCACCACCCCAACAACAACAGGGACCTGGGGGCAGTGGTAGTGGGCACACCGGCCAGGGGGCAGAGGCCCAGGGAAACAGGGCAACTCGGAGGGCAGCTGTGCGACAGGGGGGGGACGGGCCCAGGGAACCCACTCTCCACGAGGCCCTCACCACCATCATGGGAGCATACAACCGCTCCCAGGAGACGATGGCGACGGTACTGGCCCGGTTCCAGGAGATCCAGGTACTGCAGGAGGAACACTATCGGGGGTACAGGGAGGACATCAGAGCCCTCACCTCCACCCTGGTTACCATGGTAGGGCTGCTGCAGGACCTCATCAACACCAGGACGGACACTCAACAACACCAAAGGGCCCCTGCCACTAGCCTGGACCAAGAACAGCCAACCACCTCCGCCGGCGCTAGTGGACAGGAGGCCCCCGCACAGCAGCAGCCCACCAGACCCCCACCTCCTGCAGGAGAAGAACCACCCCGCAAGAGGGCCCTGAGATCTCGCAAGAAGACAGAGTAGGATGTCAAGACCCCCGCCAGCAAAGGATACCACCTGATGTCATCCCACTGTCCCACATTGTCACCCTGTCCATCCTTGAACTGCCCATGCTCCATCTCTCCACAGGCCTCTGGACAATGCACCTGTGTGACTGTTACTCTGGACTCTGCCATGGACATTCCTTCACCATAGCCCCCACCCACTTGAAACCACCCATCCCATTTTGAGCACTTAAATAAACACCTATTTTGCACAAAACTATCTGGAGTCTGGCTGTGATTTCAAAATATTGTAATTGACATGACAGTGCAAATATGTCCTTGTACATAGTGAAGTCAACAAACAGCTGCCACAAAGCTGTAGTCCATGGGGAAACGAAGCACAGGACTCGTAGTGGGGACCCCAGATCTGAAATAGGGAGGGAAAAGCCACAACTCAGTCATCATACACTGGGGCAAATAGACAGGCAGCAGAGATGCAGGAGAGTAGTTCACATTTACTAAATTATCTTTGAATTGTTACCTGTGTCCTATTGGAAGTACTGTTCAATGATTCTGTCCCTGTTGTCTGTTTCAGCCCCGTCGTCTTCCTCCTCGTCACTCTCCTCAGGTTCCACCGCTGCCACAACACCACCGTCTCGACCATCCTCCTGCAGGAAAGGCACCTGGCGGCGCAAAGCCAGGTTGTGAAGCATGCAGCAGGCCACGATGATGTGACACACCTTCTTAGGTGAGTACATTAGGGATCCACCTGTCATATGCAGGCACCGAAACCTGGCCTTTAGGAGGCCAAAGGTGCGTTCGATCACCCTCCTAGTACGCCCATGGGCCTCATTGTACCGTTCCTCTGCCCTGGTCCGGGGATTCCTTACTGGGGTCAGTAGCCACGACAGGTTGGGGTACCCAGAGTCCCCCAATAGCCATACACGGTGTCTCTCTAGCTGTTCCATCACGTAAGGGATGCTGCTATTCCTCAGGATGTAGGCGTCATGCACTGACCCTGGGAATTTGGCATTTACATGCGAGATGTACTGGTCAGCCAAACACACCACCTGGATGTTCATTGAATGGTAACTTTTTCTGTTCCTGTACACCTGCTCCCTGTCTCTTGGGGGAACCAAAGCCACATGGGTCCCATCAATGGCACCAATGACGTTGGGAATATGTCCAAAGGCATAGAAATCACCTTTCACTGCAGCCAATTCGCCCACCTCAGGGAAAAGGATGTAGCTCCTCACGTATTTCATCAGGGCAGACAACACTCTGGATAACACCTTCGAAAACATGGGCTGAGACATCCCAGAAGCAATTCCCACTGTTGTCTGAAATGACCCACTTGCCAAGAAATGGAGTACTGACAGGACCTGCACCAGAGGGGGAATCCCTGTGGGTTGGCGGATGGGGGACATCAGGTCGGGCTCCAGCTGGGCACACAGTTCATGTATAGTGGCACGGTTAAGACGGTAGGTCAGGATAATGTGGCGTTCTTCCATTGTCGACAGGTCCACCAGCGGTCGGTACACGGGAGGATTCATCCGTCTCCTCGCCAAACCCAGCGGACGGTGCCTAGGAAGGACAACATGGAGCACACAGTCAAGCAACCCACAGGTACGTACTCACAGCTAGCACAGTAAACGATTCTCTATGCAGTGAATGGCGTGTCTGAGTGGCTATGCAAGGCCTAGGCCTGTGTGACGCAGTTGAAATTGAGCCATGTGGACCCTCGAAATGGCGGCTGCCTGACCTGTGAAGTGTGACAATGGGATGTGAGGTCAATGCGCTGGCGTGGCACACCGCGGCGGGCGGCGGGCGAAGACCGCGGCGCGAAGCCGCATTGGTTAACATTGAAGCCTATGGGTTTCAGGAGCCAATGGCGAAGGGCGCCGGCGGTGGCGGTACGCACCGCCGCGGTACGCACCGCCGCGGACGTGACCGCCATTTTCTATCTACTTATCCACTTGCGACTTGAACTTTCACAGGAGAGGACCTAGACTGCAAGTGTTGCTGTGACCTCGGTCTGGAAGGGACAATGGCTGCTGCGCCTGGGGAAAGGGCCCCTGCCTTCACTGGAGAGGAGTTGGAGAAACTTGTGGATGGGGTCCTCCCCCAGTATGCGCTACTCTACGGTCCTCCAGACCAACAAGTGAGTTTAATTCAATCTGGATTTGGGGCCACTGGCTGGCTTGGGGGCCTGGCGGGGGGCCTGGCGGGGATGGGGGGGCATGTTGGGGCTGGCGGGGGGCCTGGCGGGGATGGGGGGCATGTTGGGGCTGGCGGGGGGCATGGCGGGGGGCCTGGCGGGGATGGGGGGCATGTTGGGGCTGGCGGGGGGCATGGCGGGGGGCCTGGCGGGGATGGGGGGCATGTTGGGGCTGGCGGGGGGCCTGGCGGGGATGGGGGGCATGTTGGGCCTGGTGGGGGGCATGGCGGGGGGCCTGGCGGGGATGGGGGGGCATGTTGGGGCTGGCGGGGGGCCTGGCGGGGATGGGGGGCATGTTGGGCCTGGTGGGGGGCATGGCGGGGGGCCTGGCGGGGATGGGGGGCATGTTGGGGCTGGCGGGGGGCCTGGCGGGGATGGGGGGCATGTTGGGGCTGGCGGGGGGCATGGCGGGGGCCTGGCGGGGATGGGGGGCATGTTGAGGCTGGCGTGAGGCCTGGCGGGGATGGGGGGCATGTTGGGGCTGGCGGGGGGCATGGCGGGGGGCCTGGCGGGGATGGGGGGCATGTTGGGGCTGGCGGGGGGCCTGGCGGGGATGGGGGGCATGTTGGGGCTGGCGGGGGGCATGGCGGGGGGCCTGGCGGGGATGGGGGGCATGTTGGGGCTGGCGGGGGGCCTGGCGGGGATGGGGGGCATGTTGGGGCTGGCGGGGGGCATGGCGGGGGGCCTGGCGGGGATGGGGGGCATGTTGGGGCTGGCGGGGGGCCTGGCGGGGATGGGGGGCATGTTGGGGCTGGCGGGGGCATGGCGGGGGGCCTGGCGGGGATGGGGGGCGTTGGGCCACTGGCAACGAAAATGCAGACAAACTTGAACGTGGTATTTCTCCCTCCCTGTACGTGTCACATAGGTCCGCGCCCATGAGAAGATCGGGATTTGGCGTGCCATCGCCAAGGAAGTCCGGACCCTGGGGGTCCACCATCGACGGGGCACCCACTGCCGCAAGAGGTGGGAGGACATCCGCCGCGGGACCAAGAAGACCGCCGAGTCTCTGCTGGGGATGGCCTCCCAACGTAGGCGGGGTGCCTGCCGTCAACTGACCCCCCTGATGTTCCGGATCCTGGCGGTGGCCTACCCTGATTTGGATGGGCGCGTGAGGGCAGCACAGCAGACACAAGGGGGTGAGTACAAGCATTATCTACTCTGTTGTCGCGCAGTGGAGGTGTCTGGGTGGGGGAGGAGGGCTGTGGGTCCCCCTAGGCCAGGGCGATATCTGTAGGCTGGGCACCCCCGTAAGCCCCTGTGTCCCCAGCCACCACCCTCAGTAGTTTGTCAGTACAGCCATCCCTGGGCCGTGTCATCCATGGGTGCAGTTGTCAACTCTAGGCGTGTAGGGCATGTTCCACGGAATGCGTAGCGGACCCCAAGTGCGCAACTTAGTGCAGGGGGCATCTGTGTCTGTCATGTCCGCTAACTGTACCGGAGATCCATGTACTCAATATCCCTTTATTTCTCTCTCCCCCCCCCCTTTTTGTTTGTCTTTCTGTGCTTGTGTGCATCAGCATCATCAGGCGGAGGAGAAGTGGCATCGGGGCAGGAGGGAGCTGCATCTCACATGGCCCAGGAGGGCCATGCCACAGTGTCTGACTGGACCAGTGAGACGGAGGGCGAGGGGAGCTCCACAACGGGGACGACTGGACCCTGCAGCGACACGGACACGTCCTCGGAAGGGAGCTCCCTTGCGGGGGTGGCACCATCCGTGCCCCCCGCCATTACAGGTACAGCCGCCACCCAGCGCACCATCTCCGCCCTCCCAGCAGCCCCTCAGCGTTCGCCCCGTGCCCGCTCTGCCAGGAAGCCGGGCATCTCCTTCGCCCCAGGCACCTCAGGCCCTGTCCCTGTTACCCCCGCTGCCCTCAGTGAGGAGGTCATTGACCTCCTCCGAACGCTCATTGTTGGGCAGACTACCCTTTTGAATGCCATCCAGGGGGTGGAGAGGGAGGTTCATCGCAGCAATGCGTACCTGGAGGGCATTCATTCGGGTCAGGCTGCCCATCAGCGATCGTTCCAGGCTCTGGCCTCAGCACTGACGGCAGCCATTGTCCCTGTCTCCTGCCTCCCTCTACTAACTCCCTCCTCCCAGTCTCCTGTTCCTCTGCCTGTCCCACCCACACCATCAGACCAGCCTGCACACACCTCAACACCCAAGAGAAGCTCATCCAAACATAAGCACCACAGATCACGCAGACATTCACACACGCAACATTCCGATGCAGACATGCCAACAGTCACTACCACCTCTGTGACCCCCACCTCCTCGTCTCCCTCCTCCCTCCCTGTGACGTCTACACTCACACCTCCATTCACCTCACCATCAGCCAGTGTTTCCATCACCAGCACACCCTCCACTCCAGTCCGCACACGTGCAGTCACCACCCCCACTGCCATTTACACGTCCCCTGTGTCCTCTCCCACTGTGTCTGTCACCCCCTCTTCCACACCACACAAACGCAGCCACCCACCCACCCAACAGCCATCCACCTCACGACAGCCTATCCCTCCTGCACCTGCACCCAAAGACAGCAAACGTGACTCACCTACAACCACATCCTCTCCCTCCACTCCCATTCCCACTGTACCTACCACTCTCCATTGTCCCAAGAAACTCTTCCTCGCCACTGCTAACTTCTTTCCTGACCCTGAGCCCCCCCCTCCTTCTCGTCGGGGTAAGAAGAGCACCTCAGCCACCACCAGCCCTGCAGCCCCCTTGACAAGGGTGCAGGGGTATTGGAGCCCACCAGCCCGCATGTCTGGATCTTCGCCCAGCAGCAAGGGGACAGCCAGCCCACCCCCTGGGAAGAGGAGCAGAAGGCGGAAGGGGCGCCGCAGGAGCCCGGCTTCTACATCCCCCCCGGACACCACCCAGACACAGTCACCAGCCACAGCTCCAAAGGGAGGAAAGGGCCACAGACTCCCGACTAAGGAGGGCAAGGGCAGCAAGTCGGAGAGGTCAGGCTGCAGGCCTGCTGCCCAGGAGAAGCCCACCACCCCCATAGCCGCTGCCCAGGGAGGACCCAGCCCAGCTGGCCAGGAGGGCCCCACCACCCACAGCCCAGGTGGGCATTGAAGGAGCACCATCCCCGCTGCCCAGGAGGGCACCACCAGGCAATGAGCAGTTGGCCATAGACCGGCCGCCGTCTCAAGCACCGCTGAACTGGGCCCCGCCGTCTCCAGCACCGCTCCGCTGGGGACCGCCGTCTCAAGAACCGCTGAACTGGGCCCCGCCGTCTCAAGAACCGCTGAACTGGGCCCCGCCATCTCCAGCACCGCTGAACTGGGCCCCGCCGTCTCAAGCACCGCTGAACTGGGCCCCGCCGTCTCCAGCACCGCTCCGCTGGGGACCGCCGTCTCAAGAACCGCTGAACTGGGCCCCGCCGTCTCAAGAACCGCTGAACTGGGCCCGCCGTCTCCAGCACCGCTGAACTGGGCCCCGCCGTCTCAAGCACCGCTGAACTGGGCCCCGTTGTCTCCAGCACCGCTCCGCTGGGGACCGCCGTCTCAAGAACCGCTGAACTGGGCCCCGCCGTCTCAAGCACCGCTGAACTGGGCCCCGCCGTCTCAAGCACCGCTGAACTGGGCCCCGCCGTCTCCAGCACCGCTCCGCTGGGGACCGCCGTCTCAAGAACCGCTGAACTGGGCCCGCCGTCTCAAGCACCGCTGAACTGGGCCCCGCCGTCTCAAGCACCGCTGAACTGGGCCCCGCCGTCTCAAGCACCGCTGAACTGGGCCCCGCCGTCTCAAGCACCGCTGAACTGGGCCCCGCCGTCTCAAGCACCGCTGAACTGGGCCCCGCCATCTCAAGCACCGCTGAACTGGGCCCCGCCGTCTCCAGCACCGCTCCGCTGGGGACCGCCGTCTCAAGAACCGCTGAACTGGGCCCCGCCGTCTCAAGCACCGCTGAACTGGGCCCCGCCGTCTCAAGCACCGCTGAACTGGGCCCCGCCGTCTCAAGCACCGCTGAACTGGGCCCTTCAAGGCAAGACCCGCTGAACTGGGCCCTTCAAGGCAAGAAGCGCTGAACTGGGCCCTTCAAGGCAAGAAGCGCTGAACTGGGCCCTTCCAGGCAAGAACCGCTGGCCCTTTGGCAGACGTGGCAGGGCAGGATCTGTCTCGGGCAGGGCTGCAGGATGTCCTCTGGCCAACATGCCTCCTCCAGTGGCAGTGGAGTCTGTTATGGACTGTTTGGACTGTGGCTTTGCTCTCCCCAGGATGGCCCAGTGGGCAGGCCACCCACTGTATGGACTGTATGGACTGTGGCTTTGCACTCCCCAGGATGGCCCAGTGGGCAGGCCACCCACTGTATGGACTGTATGGACTGTGGCTTTGCACTCCCCAGGATGGCCCAGTGGGCAGGCCACCCACTGTATGGACTGTATGGACTGTGGCTTTGCACTCCCCAGGATGGCCCAGTGGGCAGGCCTCCCACTGTATGGACTGTATGGACTGTGGCTTTGCACTCCCCAGGATGGCCCAGTGGGCAGGCCACCCACTGTATGGACTGTGGCTTTGCACTCCCCAGGATGGCCCAGTGGGCAGGCCACCCACTGTATGGACTGTATGGACTGTGGCTTTGCACTCCCCAGGATGGCCCAGTGGGCAGGCCACCCACTGTATGGACTGTATGGACTGTGGCTATGCACTCCCCAGGATGGTCCAGTGGGCAGGCCACCCACTGTATGGACTGTATGGACTGTGGCTTTGCACTCCCCAGGATGGCCCAGTGGGCAGGCCACCCACTGTATGGACTGTATGGACTGTGGCTTTGCACTCCCCAGGATGGCCCAGTGGGCAGGCCACCCACTGTATGGACTGTATGGACTGTGGCTTTGCACTCCCCAGGATGGCCCAGTGGGCAGGCCACCCACTGTATGGACTGTATGGACTGTGGCTTTGCACTCCCCAGGATGGCCCAGTGGGCAGGCCACCCACTGTATGGACTGTATGGACTGTGGCTTTGCTCTCCCCAGGATGGGCCAGTGGTCATGGAGTCCCCTCGTGGATCTGGCGTCGTGTACTCAAGTGGCTGAGGTGCCCCCCCTTCCCTTCCCCCTGAGGTGCCTGTCCTATTTTCTTTCTGATGCCCCTGCAGTGTTCTCTCCGTGGAGTTCTTGTCGTGGGACTGGGCCTTGCCCCTTTGCACAGGACCCCTGTGGTCCACGGACAGTGGTTGGACTACATTTAGTAGCTGTATATATTTTGTACATAGTTTATTTATTTATTGGGATTACTGGTGTCCATATTTCAATATATCTGCCCGTTTATGATCTCTTCTTTTGGTCTTTGCATTATTTCGGAGGGGGGGGTTTGTGGGTTGTGACAGTGATCTGTGGGAATGCATTGATGTGTGTGTTGTAGTGGGTATGGGTGGGTGGGTGTGTGCCGGTAATCTTTTCCCTCCCCTGTGTCGTAGGTGCAGTACTCACCAATGTCTTCCGCGCCGCCGGGCGTGCTCCTGGTACAGGAGCAGGTATAGGAGTGCGGGGATGACCTGCAACTCGGGTTCCATACTGCCGGAATCTCGCGTGGAGTGCGTAGAGGTGAGCGTTTTCCCGTTCGTAGTCTGTTTCCGCCGTGTTTTTATCGGCGGTGCTCCCGCCCCGGAAAAGGTGGCGGATTGGTGGGTCGTGATAGGGTGGGCGGTACATTGTCTGCCGCCTGGCTGTTGGCGGGGACCGCCGCGCTGTTTGTTTGTTCCGCCGTGGCGGGCGGAGTGTTAATGCGGCGGGCTGTGTTGGCGGTTCCCGCCAGGGTCAGAATTGCATATTTTGGACCGCCGGCCTGTTGGCGGCTTGGCCGCCGCATTATCACCGACCGCCAGGGTCAGAATGAGGGCCTATGATTCTAAGCATAGTCATTCTGAAAACATGAACAATCTGAGAATTAAGTTTAAAACGACTAAGTTTCAAGATGGCTGGATACCTGTAAGGGAATCAAGATGGATTAAATGAAAACTTTCTTATTCAAGTACTTTCCTTTACATGAGAATCAGAAAAACATTCTGACTAAATTTTAAACCAGTCATATAAATCCTTTTTTGAGAATGCATACTAGGACCATACAATATTGCATCTAGAAACTCTGATCTTCTGCGTACTCTTAAAATGTTTCAACACAAATTGCGCATATTGTAGATTTATATATATATATATATATATATATATATATATATATATAGTAAACACCATAAAAGGATTGTGCACCATGAATAACACAATATGGATTCAGGAAAATACATCACATAACTTGTCAACTCGAATATTACATGATAAATATCTTAGAATAGTGGCACACAATAAACAACATGAATTAAACTGGAGGAGAGAATCGTGCGTCTTGCCGATTAGAGTGTCACCATGTAAAATGCCAAGAAATGGTAGTACGCAATGAATATCAAAGTCAAATCATCATTAAACGAATCGCGCGTCTTGACGATTCGTAAACCACGATGTAAATGCCAAGAAATAACAGCTCACAATGAATAACAAGATCAAAGTACAATGAAACGAATCGAGCGTCTTTTGCCGATTCTTAAGCCACCATGTAAATGTCAAGAAATGGTAGCGAGCAATGAACAACAAAGTTAAAACACCATAAAACGAATGGCGCGTCTTGCCGATTCTTAAGCCACCATGCAAATGTCAAGAAATGGTAGCGTGCAATGAATAACAAGATTAAATTATCATAAACCGAATCGCACATCTTGCCGATTCGCAAGTCACCCTACAAATGTCACAAACACTCAAGCGCATATTTCACACGCGCAAAGTACTCTGTCAAATCATAAAAGAATTAGGCCCAAGAACATGAGAGTTCTCGATAACGGCGTTGGGAGGCCAGCCCAACCACCGTCTTACCGCCCAGAACAAGGATCTCCAAGTGAAGAATGAAAGTCAGATGTCTGAAAGATCAAATAGGCCACCGGGACAGGAGCTCAGGAAGTAGCTGCTGCTCTGCACCGGGACCTCTGAATAGTGAGCACTTGGAGCTGGGCTGGCTCCTTTTTATAGAGTCTTGGCCCAGCCCACAACCACACCTAGGCATGTTGCAGGGAAAGTCTCTAGAAGGCCCTGGAAAGGGACCCCACCCTAACACACTCTGAAAGCCTGCAGCAATACATTGCAAATGAACAGCATTTGTAAGCACATTAAAATAAGTCTTCAGGATTGAACTCAGCAATGCAAAAGGTTACATATCAGCACAATGTATAAATTACGTTTTTTTTAGAGTGCTGGGTTTTTGCATTCTAGTCGCCAATAGAGCGCGCACTGCCCTGGTGTTGACACCAACGGATGTCATAAAAGTTTTATAAACTCCACAGGGGTTTTAGAACAAGTATGCCAGACCCTCGCTATGCGTCATCCGAACATGGGGGTATAATAACAACATATAGTGTAGGTAAACTATGCCAGCAATGGTTGAAGAATTCCTCACTAGATGCTGTTAGAGAACACCTCAGTCTCCTGTCTAATAACACTGAATTACAAGATTTCCTTTTAGGCTCCAGAAAACAACACAGAAAGCACTTCTTATACGCAGTCTATAATGAAATTTGGAAGCTTTCTCAACAAGAACCCGCTGCCAGGAGAGTTTACAGAAGGCATTAGCTGTTGTAGATAATGGGATTAATACCCTGTCCGACGGGACAGGTGTATGTCCGACCGGATATTCACCTTAAACAACATTGTTTCTTCTGTAATAAGCATAATACAAAAAGACATGTCTTCTTTACACCATGGACAGAGTCAACTAAGGCCCAATATGGAGTTGGGTTGGACACTACAAACACTGAAGGCAGGTCACGTTCCCTGGCAACACGTTAACGCAAGGGACATATTTTCTACATTTAATTTAACGTGACAACAACAACTAATGGCTAAGAAAGACGACTTATGTCATGTTAAATATTGAAACATTAGAAAAGTTGCCTTTTACTGTGGCTTAAATACAATCTGCTGAGTATTTAATACACAGGGCCATTAATCTGCCTATTTCAACACTGCAATTCATGTCCTGCTTAAAACACATTCCATTGGGCAGATATGAAAGGCCAGGAGATAGTTACGTCTAGGAGGTGTGGGAGCACAAATGTCTCAGTGGCATGAAAGAGGTCTTTCTTAGCGTAGTGAATGCAAGACTTCTGTCAGCCATTCAATGGTTTGTAAACAGCTGTCCTTGCATGGGGCGTGTAACGCTTCAGCAGTGAACTTGGCTTGTTATCTGAAGTTCCAGTCCCCTTGATTAGACCTGCGTTCCAGGTGCACTCGAATGACAGCTATGGCCTCCTCAATAGTGAAAACTGTTATGGGATGCCAGCCGGAATAGTTTATCATTTGGGTCTCTTAGATTGTTACATGCTGCGAGAACATACTTTTTCCTCCTACTTGACAGAGGGAAGTAGCTGAGATTTGGCCTTATATCGCTACTTCAAATGTGAATTTTGACAAGTTGAGCAGACTCAAGGCTTTATTGTTTTAAAAACATGTGGTGCTCACATCTGCACGCAAGACCTATGCGCTTCAGGTTGCAAGGTGGTCAGCAGAGATACAGTCCCTTCTAAGTACCAACTTTCCGAGACACTTTGGTGAGCTCGTTGGCCAAATATTTAATGCGTCCAGTACTACTGGAACCGCAAATTTCTTTAAGGCTGTTGGTTCTGGTTTCTTTCACACCTTCTCTATATTTGGCTTAATACCTTCAGCCATCCACTCAATATTCTCCAGTATTTTTATGGGATTTACGACAACTTTTGCTATAATAGGTGGCATTTTGCAATTGCTACTTTTTCTGCACAATGGCTGTCCCGTCAAAACAAGGAGGACTGAAAGCGCTACCACCAGCGCAGCTGTGTCGTGAACGCATGATGCAGTACTTTGGAGCAACTCTCTTGGAGCAATTGGAGTGTGACTGGTCTCTTTCATGCAGACCGGTTTTGCATTGTGTGCAGCCTGTGTTTCGGTGCCTCTGGTGCTCCTTTGAACGTACACTGAAAGTTTGTCTTTATATGCAGCGCTTGCTTTCATTTGACGCTGATCTGTTGATGTTTTTGCGGAGCGCTCATTACCAGACATGCGCGTTGAGGGTGCGTTTGCTATGGGAAGCTGCTTATGGGTTGCCCTTCGTGGATCATGCAGCTCTAAACACACTGTTGGGCACACCACGGAATGCTGTTGCCTTGGCTGGAGCTCAGGCTGTGGAACACGAACGCTCCTTGGTTTTCCTTGGCGATTAACTTCCTACTTTACCACCTGCCGAAGTGGAAGATTTCCTGTCTTCAATTATCCCAGATTCGATTGGCAACTTCCAAAATTACTCTGACTCTTGAAATTCTGCCTTTTTAGCAAAACAGATAACATTTTAAATTGTCCTTTTTTACACATGCTCAAGTGTCTTTCAACTTGTCATTATTGATAATAGGCTTTGAACCATCTTTCAAACGGCAAGGGGAGGGTGTTGTGTAGCCATTTTAGCTATGGCTTCATACAGGTTATTTTACCAAACTAGGCCTGCCGCTGTGCACTTTAACCTAGACACATTTTATTCAGCTTTGTTTTATTATTTTAACAATAGCCACATTTGCGGTCTCGTTTTATTTTCTCTATCGAGCTGTTCTTTACCTAGGCCAGCACTGCTTTCTTAAACAAGACATTTCTTTCACTCTGTGCTTTTCTCAAGGCTGCAGTAAGATAAGTTGCCGGCAAACGAAGTACGCTTTGTCTCTAATGTTCTCTTACGTGGGGATCCTTTCTTGGAACATCAGCTGTTTTATTATAAAAACACTACTTTGACCCATGTACGTTAGAGGGAGATTCCAGCCAGATGACCACATCTGTATGCTGATTGCTGAGTGCTTCGCTGCAGCTGCTTATGTAGACTACAGGCCTCTTGCTCAGGTATGAGGGATGATGTCTTCCCAGGGGAACCTAAAGGACAGAATTAGAGGTTAGCATGCTGTGCTCTAACATGGCCTAGGTAGGAGCTATTTTTAACAATTCTGATGAAAATATGGTAGTGTTATTTTTATGTTTCACGCTCCTTGTCACAATTTAATCCTGTCAATGCTTCATCGTCCTTGTTATTGCAATACATGCTTTATTATCTAAGATGCAGTCACTTCAATAAAACATTGAACTATATTCTGCCTCTGATTGTCCTTGCATATGTGAGACTAATGTAACTGAGAGAAATAGATGAGATCTGAGTGACCATGATTCCCCTGAGGAGTCAATTGTGTCATGCGCTCGGTTGCCCAATCGTCCCTACTCTTGGGTGGAGATGAGGCACTGCTAGTTAGCCAAAAGAAAACCCAGATTAGGCCGACAGGCGTCACCTGTAGTGGGTTCAGACTCATTCCCCAACAGAGCAAGTGATTCTGCCGCCCAAATCCAGTAGTCTCATTAGGATAATGAGAGCCTACGCGACAATGACAATTAACTTGTCCGAAATATGGAAGACCTATTGCATTGAAATGCTTGTTAAAATTCTGTCACAGTCCACAGGACCAAAAATAACGACTTTCACACTAGCCCTTTCAAGCTCTTTTAGACGGCAGTGCCAAAGGTAACAGAGTTCCCCACTGTCCAGTGTAGCACTGAGCAGATCCCTCCGTGGGACCAGGTCATTTCACCACGAGCTAATATAGGTATCTGTTGACGTGCACAGTTTACCTCTTTCCGGCTGACATATTTGTAATAGCTTTTTGATAGAGCCCTTTGCTCGAGCCCAGTGCATTTAACACAGGAATATGATACAATTCACTGTGGGCTAGATTTCTTTCTTTTAGTATTTAGATTGTGCTTCTGTGTCTCCTCTAATGGGGTTTGAATTAAAATAAAAATCTGCCCCACTATCAAGAATGAAGGAAGGAAGCCACTGGGCTCTGTTACGCCCCTGAAGGAAGCCTCTCCACACGGCTACATGTCTGTATTTCAGAATAAAGGCAGCCTGGGGGTGCAGGGATGGATGACGTGCATTAATCATCCAAGACTGGTGTACTCATAATGTTTGGACATGCGGGATAATGCCCCTCCCCACATATATACTATTACAAATGCTACACGTGCTCAAACAGTGCTCCTAGGAAAAGCACCAAATGGGACAGTGATGTTTTGCTTTTCAGTTTCCCAGGATGCTCTCCGATTTTATTGTCTGTTCTCTCTGTTCCTCCTGTGGCCCTCAGCTACTTTTCCCCATGTCCTGAGTGGGTCTTAGTCTTGTGCTGGTTGTGCTTTTTTGTAGCTTCCTCTAACTAATGTCTTTCACGACCTCCTCGCCCTGTTTTTGTTTGTCTTCGTCTCTCTTCAATATTTCCCCTCGCCCTCCAACAGCTCCATTGTTTCTCTTTCTTGCAATGCCTCCTTCTACCAGCCTCTCTCTAAAGACAGAAGCTGATCTCTGTTTAGAGTCTGTCTCCCAACCTCTTTCTGCTTATCCTCCCATCAGTATCTTTTCTTTTTTTTCTCCAGTTTCTCTCTCCTCAGCTTACCCTCTCAATTGTTTCTCTTCTCCTCCAATGTCTTGCTCCTCTCCCCAGTGTCTCTTCCTCCTCCTTTTCGGTATTGTTCCTCTTCTCCCGCTATTTCCCTTTTCCAGGATTTCTACAGCACTCACCATCATTTCCCCTATCCCTTTGTCATTCAGTCATCCTCAGACCTGTCCCCTACTATTGCAGCACTAAGGCCTTCACACATCAGCACTGCTAATAGATTTCTTTGTAGCAACATTTGAGTCACGATACAACTTTTGGTGCTTATTTGCAAACAAATCCTTGATGTGGCAATCACTGATACTTTTAGTAGATGTCCCTGCTTCATTACCTTCTCTTTCTTCCTTCCACCGTTTTCCTTTCTTCCTTCCTTAATAGCTTACATTTTTATTTTCTATTTGTTTTTTTGCTTCCAATCTTCATGCCTTCCTTTTTTCATTGCTTGTTTTTCTTTGCTTGTCTTTTCTTTTCTTTCTTTTACCTTTATTTCTTGCGTCCTTCCATTTGACTGTCTTTACATCTGTTTTTCTTCCTTTTGTCCCTGCTTTTTTCTCCCTTTCTTCTGGCTTTTTTCACCTTTTCCCTTCTGCCTATCCCAACCCAGTCTTCATTTTTCCTTCCTTCAGTTCTATCTACTGTTCTCTCTTCCTTCCTTTCTTTTTTTCTGTATTACTTTTGTCTTTCCCTCCCTTCATTCTTCCATTCTTTTTCTTTGCTAGTTCATACCTTTTTGTCCGTGCTTCTTTTAACTATCCCATTATTTTCCTCTTCCTTCCTTGATCTCTTCCTTTTTCTTTCTTCCTTTCCTGTTTTCTTTCAGTTTTTTCTTTCTTGTTGTCTTTTTCCTTTCCTTTCCCTTCTTCGTTGCTTTTCCTTCTTCCATCCTCCCCTTCATCTATCTCTCTCCTACCTTCTTTTTACCTATTTTTGTCCCTGCTCACTTCCTTCCTTCTTTCTCCTTCTCCCTTTCCTTGTTACTTCCTGCTTGCCCCATTCTTTTCTTTTACTTCCTTTCATCTCTCTCTTTTTTCTTTCTTTTTTGCGGTCCATGTTCTCTCACCCTCTCCATCCTTCTACCTGCCTTACTTTTTCTTTATTTCCTTTATACCGCCTCAGTCTCCATTTGGCTTTTATTTTTCCTTCCATTTTTCTTAATTTTCATGTCTTTGTCTTTGTCTATGTCACTTTGTGCTGTCTCCTTTGGCACCCCAGACCCCCACAGCTCAGCTCTGTTGTGCTATTTGTGTGCAGCATTATTTATGAGCTCCTTCAATCAAAGTGGAAGGGAACAATTCGAAGGTTTAGTGTGAAACCGATCTGTGGGCAACCCCAGCGCTAAAGGCCCACTCCCTGCTTCAGCTGATAAAACGGGGGCTTCACCACCAGATGAAGGTGAAATAGCATAATCAGAAATAAATTAATGTATTAAAGTATTTACCACTTGTTGTACTATAGCACTACTGCAACCTGATAGTTGTTTCAGAGGACTGGGAAGGAAAATGAGGAATAACCAAAAGAACATTTCCAAATCCATAACCTTGACACAAGATGTGGTTCTTCACAATAGAATTACTGTCTTTTGGCAGTGGCGGCTGGTGAACATTCACAATTCTTGTGGATAAACCCTGTCCTCGAATCTGGCTGAGCATGGGACGCAGGCGAGTCCCAATCTTTGTTTAGGAAGATTCCGTTTGAAAATCTCCAGGGCTAGATAGTACATTATATATTTTCACATGTATTGGGTAGAATCCAGAGTTTGTGATGAAATATTACAATACTACGGATGATCTGCAGAAAGCTTTACCATCCCTAGGGGTGCTGGGATTCTCCATACCCTAAGAAAACTTTTAAAAAAATGCAATATCCCCTACCTTGAGGCTGGCAGGAGGCAGTTAAGAAACTTTGGTTGGAAGAAGTTACATAGGGTGTCATTACCACTTTGGCAGTCCCACCACAGGACAGCCAAAGCCACAGGAAGGATACTGCCATCATGATGGCAGTGTCCCCCCATTGTATTACAATGTTCCCACCGGGCGGGAACATTGTATTACAACGTATTGGTCTGAGCTCCCTTAAGATAGCCGAGGCCAACGCCATACCACAACAGTACCCTCGGAATGCGCACTGTCTGCAAAGCAGGCAGTGTTCATTCTGAAGATGCTGGACAGGGGGGCTCCCTGCATTGCTTCCACCAGCCTTGTCATGGCGGGATCCCCGCCAGGAAAAAGCTGGCAGAAACTGGACTCGTGATTAGCGCGGCGACGCTGAACTAAGTGCCGCCGTGGCTGACCACGACTCCGACCACCATCAGCCAGTCAGTGTAGGAGGCTGGACCTCTATGGAGTGTGCAAAACTAGGCACACTGTGCAGGGGGACTAGGCAACCACACGTTGGTTTCCAGAGGCAAAAACTAGATCACCCACTGCTCTAATTTTTGAGGTAGCTTGGTCGAGCAGTTAGGCTAATCTTGGAGAAGTGCAAAGCATTTGTTGTACTCACAATATCAATCATGTTCCACACACACTCAAAGGAATAAATTGAGACCAATTTATAAAAATACTTCAGATTTTTATATAATTGTAATACCAAAATTGTTAAAATCAGTTAAGTACTTTTTAAGATATGATTTTCTGAACTTTTTAGTCTTTCTGTGCGTAATTAAGCACCATAAGAATCAATAGCCAGTCACTTTTAAAAAGGCATATCAAATTTCAGAGTTGTGTTACCAAGTTCTGCTTTTGCAGGTTGGTTGTGGTCATCGAAGGTACACTGCGCCAGCTGAAGAAGTTCAGGCAGCTCCCGGTTCTTGCGGGAGCAGCGGTCAAAAGTCTCTTGGAGCTGGCGCAGGGCCACTGAGGGGGACCACTTGCAAAAAGGTGTGGGGGGGTCCCTTTGTGGTGTCGAGGTCGCAAGAGGTGAGAGACCCTCAGGGCACAGCTGGTTCCTCATTGCAGGGCACTGGGGGGCCGGGTGAAGGGCGAGTTGCAGATCAAAGGGCTGTGCGCAAAGGTGCCTCTCATGTCCAGAAGCAAGTCGCTTTCAGGGTCGGTTGCAGGACAACGGGGGCACTCTGGTGGGAGGTCCAGGGTGTTCCTAAAGTCTCTCGGCTGGGGCTTCCTCCTAGTCCAGTTTCAGCGTTGGTGGAGCTGGTTTTCTTGGAGTCCAATGTCCACTGACCAGTACCCAGGGTATTGGGATTGTACGGCCACTGGAGAGCGCAGTGCCACCAAAAGTGGCACACTTGCAGGGTTTGTCTGTGTGTTTGCCTGTGTGTCGTCAGGTCTGGCTGTGACTTCCGGTTCTGGAGTTGTCATCCAGTCAGTGAAATGACCCTCACTGAGATGTTGCTTTCTTTGTGTTGCAGAGTGGTACCTCCACTCTGGAGGGAGATCTCAGGCTATTGGCAAAGCCTGGAGGTTCTCAGGGTTTCTCTTTGTCAGTCCAGTGGTAAGCTCCTCCGCAGAGGCGATCATCGGGTCCCAGGTGCAGCTGTCAGGGTTCGGCACCTTTTCTTGTGCCGCAGGTCCACAGTTCTCAGGCTTTGGTTCTTCTTGGTGCTGTCTTTTCTTTGTCCTTCTGAATCTGATTTCCTGGTCTAGGGATGCCCTCTAAATACTGAATTTAGTGGGCGTTTTAGGGGGTACCTGGTAGTGTCCAATGGGACACCTACCTTTGGGTGGCTACACCCACTATAGTGACCACTTCCTGTGGGAAGGGTCACTTCCATATTTCTGATTAGCAATTTTCCTTCCATCTAAGATGGAGGAAAATGAAATGGAGAGTCTACACCCACTATAGTGACCACTTCCTGTGGGAAGGGTCACTTCCCTATTCCTGATTGGCTATTTTCCTTCCAACTAAGATGGAGAAAAAGGAAATGGAGTGTCCACCTCATAGGCAACAACTTAGGGGTGGTGAATGCCAGGTGGGGTCACTCCTCCTTCTTCCAAAAGTGTGGTTTTGCCAAGGGGGAGGCCATCTGCTGCTAGCAGCATGCCTGGGGGTCGAGTTTCAAGGGCGGTAGCCCTTTGAAGCTCACTGCCAGGGCAGTGCACTTTCCTGAGGGAGTGGATATTAGCTCCTCCACCCAGTAAGGGCATTGTTGTACAAACCAGAGAGACAGGGTTCTCCCCCAAGGTTTGTATATTAGCTGTCTGGAGGTGGCAGGCTGGCTGGAACCAGTCAGCAACCATGCCAGGTTTGTTAGCTTTTGCAGGGGTACCTCTAAGGTGATCCCTTGGTACATTTTATAATAAATCTAGTACTAGTACCAGTTTGGCTTTATCATTCTGAGTTGTTTGATACCAAACAACCCAGGATTCAGAGTAGCCTTCAAGTAGTTGGGAAACTTGTGTTGACCAGTGTCCACTTATATATTAAAATTACTGCTCTGTTCACTCAGTATGTCCCAGGTTTGGCAAGGACACAGTGGAGGCATATTGCTCATACAGCTATGCCCTCACATACAACATAGTGCACCCTGCATTATGGCTGAAAGGCCTGCCGGAGGGGTGACTTACCTATATAGTATGCAATGTATAGTGGACAGGGCACACAAGCAGTGTGGCATGTCGAGTTTGCATTTTATATTTGCACCAGGACACTCAGCATGCTATGGCAGTGCTGGGTGCATCTAGATGTATGGCCCTAGAGGGTGGCACAATCAGCGCTGCTGCCCTCAGGTACCCGTACCTAGGTACCCTTTTACTAGGGACTTATGGTGGTACTTAAGGGTGTTTCAAATTAACTTTACGATTTTAGGGAAAGAACGCTGGCACTGAGAACCTGGTTAGCAGGATCCCAGTTCACTCCAGTCTAAGTTGCATTCAGAAAACATGCAAAAAGTGGGGGTTACTGCAACAAGGTGTCAGTTTCCCACAGTCAGAAGCCATGTTCTTCAGGCGGTCCTGCCTACCTGGGTTGTAATGCAGCAGTCGGACCGCCTGGAGTGAGGTGGTCTGACCGTCACCCTGAGGCTGGCGGTCTAATGTCCTCCAGCCTCGTAATCATGCCCACAGTCCATAGTTTTTTAAATAGCCTTTCGTTACTTTATTTTTCCATCCAGGCCCTTCCAAGCAAATCCTCAGGCACAAATTACAACCAAGTTTCCTTGTGGCATACAAATCTCACAATCACCAGAACTCACAACAGCTGACACAATAATGCTACTGCTCATAGACCTAATGGGAACAGACAGCAACAGATTATATAAAAACCTACATGCTCCGGGCTCAGAGAGCAGTAGTAGTAATATCAAAATCCTTCCCAAAATAGATTATAAAATACCTCTAAATAGGCGATGAATTAACAACCAATGTAGGACGAGTTGTGTGGTATCATGGAACCAGAATTAGCAATATGTCTCCCAAACGCAGCAAGAATTGTTTGCTCACATACCATCTTTAAGTATAACATTTTGGCCCATATGTATACTTTTTTAGCGCCACATTTGCGCCGCTTTTTGACGCAAAAGCATCGCAAACTTACAAAATACAATTGTATTTTGTGAGTTTGCGCCGCTTTTGCGTCAAATAATGACGCAAATGCGGCGCTAAAAAAGTATAAATATGGGCCTTTATTTTAGAAAAATACCCCAACAAAAGCCTATCGTTTTTGTGAAAAAAGTGCCTCTGTGTCCCCAGAATGCCAGATTTTAATTTTTAGAAAATACACGTTTTTGGCCCTCGACACCAGCTGATTATTGCACCATCGCTTTTCACAATGACATATTCTACTGATATACTGCCTTCTGTGTCAATTTTGCTTCAAACGCCATAAGCGTATATGAAATGGCAAAAAACTTTACCACCGTTATCACAAGTATGATAAGAATTATATCACAATTTTAACAAGAAATCAAGTTTGTGCCGCTATTATGCGAGGGAAAGCCAGGATTTTGTCAATTCAATGACAGCCACAATCTATGAAGAATGTGCCAGTGCTAAGCGAGTGATAGTCCAAATGTGGCCAGAAATGCCCACAGTATGGCTAGGAAGACTCATTATAAAACCAGCAAAAGCCAACATGTCACTTAGAATGCCAAAATATGTGTCACCGGTGGGACATCATGTCAGGATCACTGACCATGTCCCCAAGAAGAAACACAGTTTGTTATGGATGGACCCCACTAGCCATGGGTGAGCAGGTGCCCCTCCATGGTACAATTGTCTTGAATAAGAAGACATGGAAATGCAAATTATTTACTTGGCTAGCTTCACCGTAAACAGGCCTACACTTTGATATAAATATAATCCATTGCCTGCTGATGAACATATATATACCTAAAATGTACAATGTTGTGACATAAATTTCCCCCTCCATCTGGAAAATTGATTGATAAATGCTTCGTTACTGCAGGGAGTATTTGCTGTTACTTTTGGACATTTTATGCATCTTGGGATTTTCTATAAATCAACACAGATCTCAACTGTTGTCCGAGCAAAGACTTTGGTATGTTAGATCTATGTTGGATGACAACTTAAGCATGGCCTTACTTCTTTCCAAGATGATTCTTGGCATCAAAGCTATCATCGCTCAATATCAAGCCAACAAGCTGTTGCAGTCACGTATTTATGAAAGTGCACACACCAGATTGGGGGGGGTGTAAATATAATCTTTTTTTTTGTGGTTTTGTGATCTTCTTATTACTGTTCATTGGAAGTAATATTTTATACTTGAAAGAATTATGAGCACGCAACCCACAGCACAGAGAGACGTGCACATATGCAGAATAACACATATCCATGCAAATACACATGCAATCACTCATGCATGCTCACACAAATTCATGTGCACACACACACTCATGCATCCAGCATCCTGCACCTGCTGGTTAATATTCAAGGGTTCTGGCAATCTGGCATCTTCATCTCAGCTACTGAAGCTTAGTGCTGGTGACAGTCATGAACTATGTGATGTTGCGGGCACAAAGCATGGTCATCCCTTCAGCCACCGTGCCTCTGTTACGCTTTGGAATGGAGATCTTCAGCAATTACCACTGCACCTCCACGAGAGAGCCAGCCAGTACAGAAGAAGGTTTAGGGAAACCGCAAGTGGCTAGAGGAAGAGGGTGGGGGCTGGCCGGGGATGGGAGTCAAGGGAAATTCCATACATTATGTGAGGAAGGTATGGCAGAGAATATAATCAAGGCCCAGAAGAAGGTGCAGCTGGAAACTCCCCCTCCAGCGCCTCATTTTTCTACCTCTGACAGTCTAGATTGGGATAGGAAAAGTCCAAGGTGTGGCAGGGACCAAGATTTGGCCTCTTGCTTCTGGCACAGCTCCATAGCCCCTCTGTACCAGCCCTGAAGTGTGTGCCCCTGGTGATAAAGTGTTTGGGATCAGGGAAGTCTGCCCAGAGATGCACATGCACAGAGGGCCTCTTTGTTTCAGCCGAGGAGAGGATAAGGGGGAGAATCAGGAATCAGTGAAAGGCAGCCCATTTGTGTTGAGTAGAATCAGTCCTCCATTGACAGTGGTTTTCACAGAAACTGCCGCATTCCCCTCCCACAGGCATCTGGAGCTGATTTAGAGATAAGCCAAAATGCAAACCCTTCAATCTAAAGTGCTCACATACTTAATAGTGGATTCTCCATTAGTGGAAATTCTATAATTTCTCCACAAATCAGTGGATTAACAGATTCTATCCAATTCTGAATCAGCCTTCTAGCGATTGCTATGGGCAGGGAGAAGGCTATTCAACTTGATTCAAGCTGTGACATGCGCTGTGTGTGGTTCTGTGTGTTGTGTGCCTTTTGTGCCCACTACTGTGAAAAAGCCAAACCGATTGGCTGTCAGTCTTGCTTTCATTGGCCTTGATGGTGCTTACCCTTCTGTTGTACCCCGCTCTGTGGCTCTTGATAAGGACACAATGCTGCATTTATTCAGTCAAAATTTGAAAAACACCGATTAGTTTTATTTAGTTGATGTTTTTGTTGCTTCAAGATTTTTCATCAGTATAGTCACAATGCACAGACAGGGTGATAGTAAGATCAATATTTTTCCTGTGAAACCATTGTCCCTGGGGGCCATGAGATGTGAGAGCCTACCTTCATCAGTTGTGAAATGGCATTGTCAAGAAAGTCTCCTTAACTATTCTGTCCCTATCACACACAAGAAGGAGAGCTAGCCTATTCCACAGGAAATCTCACAAAGGCTTGCATTTTTTGATTCACAAATCTAAGGATGTTTGAATGCATTAAGTCGTTTGAAAATATATGGGTTCTGAAAGCTACGGTAAGGGGAGAGATATTTACATCCCAGAGGCTGTGAGATATTAACAAAGGTTGACACTGCTGCCCTCAGAGCACAGAGCAGTAGGTTCATGATATTCTTGGTGATCCTGAGGCCACTGCTGAACTTTAGTTATTTCACTGAAGCACGCACTTCAACTCTTGAAGCAGTAATCCTGCTTTGCTTGTGTATGTAAACACATTTTAAACAGAGTTATGCAGAAGCCATAACCATTGAACAGCCCTAGTAGGACAGACTAGCTGTTACACAGAATCACAGTTAACTTAACAGGACCTATACTCCGTACAGTGGTGGCTGGCTCGTATTTACAATGGGGACAAGGGGGCTACAATAATAATAAAATAAAAAGGCACTTACCTTAGGACGTCCTCCTCTCCCCTTTTTGTCTCTCCTCTCCCTGCTCCAACACGTGCAAGGACCCAGGAACCTGCACAAGCCAATCCTGGTGCTGCTTTCAAGCTGGTAATCAGCAGGAAAACAGTGTTGGGATTGGTGGGAGTTTCCTCTTTTAGTGCTCACAAGAGTGCTGGAGGCCTGTGCTTTCTCTAACCCAGATGTCCTAAGACAGCTAGGTTAGAAAAGTATAAAGTGCGCATGTCAGGCTGGCCGTTGCAAGACAGTCGGCCAAACAAGTGCACAACTCCCTGCTGCCACTCAGCAGCAATTGACTTGTCCCGTCCTGACACTCAGTTCAAGACGGGGTGCTCAAAAATAAAATGGTAATAAAGAAAGTTTATTACCATTTTATTTTTCAGTTCTGGGGGCATTTTTTTTAGTGGGGCGACGCTCCTTCGCTCCCGTGGATGGGCTGACCTTGACTCCGTTATCATACGTCAAATATTTTCCTGGTGATTGATAGTGATAATGGTGGTATCGTGATTAATACCAAAAGAACTTAATGAGGGGAGATTGGTAAAACATATATTAGAACGTTATATCTCATAATGAGCTTTGTGCCATTCTTTTATCAAGAGATCATTACAACAAATAATATCTGTGACTAATAGGTATGTGCATTTTCAAAAAAGCAACATCCTCTGCTAAGTAACCGTTTGGCATCCTGTGTAATCCTGTAGTAAACCTTCACAACTATTTGTTTTTACATCGTTTGCTAAATTCACAAGTTTCTATCTATGATTTGGCACCTTGAACACTTTTGGCATCTCCCTGAACTTTGCAGGCTACTTTCCTGTTACCCCCAATTTATTGGGAGCCACACCAGGTAGCTCACTCAAGTGTCATTAGGTGGATAAAACTTCTTGGGAGAAAAGGAGAACTGGCAGAAGTCTCTCATCCCACCTCCACTGATATTTAAGTTCAACAGGAATCCGCAACCCAGATAGTCAGTATTTGTGCACAATGATTGGTACAGACTACATGATTATATATTGTTTTATTTGTCAATACATAATGTGCATTCAAATAAATGTAAGTATTATGTACAGAGCTGCATCAATTATGAATATGAGGGCAAAGATAAAATATGCAACAATAATATTTTGTCACACATCTCCACTCTACTAGTTTTATCGAAGTTGCTAATATGCCAAGGCATGCAATGCCTCCCTGCATTCCTTATCGTACCTTCAAGCACAAAGTGATACTCCATTGTTCAGCACTCTCTCCAGCACCTGGTTTGCGCATTCAACCCACCCCTGTACCAATACCTTTTATAACTTTTCTACATATGTATGCCTTGTTGTTTTAGGCTAGTTACACCCTTTCCTAACCAAGTAAGTTTGCCATTTGGAGATGTAGTATGACTATCAAACCGAATAGTAGCTATTTACACGCAACTTAGACAATATGTACTGCAGACTACATTTGCCAGAGCAGCTCCTATTGGATCTGTACCAAAAGCGCAGGTTGCCATACAAACTATAAATGCAATCATGGGTAAAATATCAATCAAACAAGATGAAATTCCATTCTGGATTACTCACAAGACCATCTGAAAGCGGTCTATCCTCACATGACATTCCATGATGAGAATAGAAATTTTGACTGTTGGGCTGAATTATTTTTAGGCAGAAGGTCCGCTGTTCCACCATGGGAGTGGAGTAAAATACTCAGGGGGTCATTCCGACCCTGGCGGTCCATGACCGCCAGGACAGAGGGCAGAGGAAGCACCGCCAACAGGCTGGCGGTGCTTCCTGGGCTATTCTGACCGCGGCCGTAAAGCCGCGGTCAGAAAAGGGGAACTGCCGGTTTTCCCCTGGCCCAGGGAATCCTCATGGCGGCGCTGCTTGCAGCGCCACCACGGGTATTCCGACCCCCTTCCCGCCAGCCTGTTTCTGGTGGTCTTCACCGCCAGAACCAGGATGGCGGGAACGGGTGTCGTGGGGCCCCTGGGGGCCCCTGCACTGCCCATGCCAATGGCATGGGCTGTGCAGGGGCCCCCTCACAGGGCCCCATACAGATTTTCACTGTCTGCTTAGCAGACAGTGAAAATCGTGACGGGTGCCACTGCACCCGTCGCACCCCTGCAACTCCGCCGGCTCCATTCGGAGCCGGCTTCCTCGTTGCAGGGGCTTTCCCGCTGGGCCGGCGGGCGGCCTTTTGGCGGTCACCCGCCGGCCCAGCGGGAAAGTTGGAATGGCCGCCGCGGTCTTTTGACCGCGGGGCGGTCATTCGGCGGTAACCGCCGCGGACAGAATGACCGCCTCAGTCTCCATGATGTAGGGGCCGCCCGCCTAATTTATAAATGACCGCCAACACCTATCTTGAACATTCCCATCTCTTCAGTGACCTTCCCAGATGCCTGGAACTGTATACCCGCAGCAGTCCTCCCCTTGCTGAAGAAACCCTAAGTAGATCCCTCTACTATTGCCAACTCCAGACCAATCTCCCTACTCTTGTACTTAGCAAAGGTACCAGAGGAAGGCATCAACATTCACTGAATATCTTATTGACCACATACTCCTTAACACCACCCAATCCAGACTGAGACCCAACCATAGTACAGAAACTGTCCTAATTGCTGCAACAGACAACATCCGCATGATCCTGGACAGAGGAGACACAGTAGCCCTCATCTTCCTGGAACTCTCTGTGGCACTGACATGGTATCACACTGCATCCTCATCCAACACTTGCACAATATCAGAATATTTGGTCCCCCACTCCAATGGATCTGCTCCTACATGACTAGCAGAAGTCAGTCAGTCAACCTGGCACCCTTCACCTCAGGTGCCTGTGACATCATCTGCTGAGTTTTCTCCATAAGCTCATCCCTCCTCTCGTATGCCAATGACACACAATTTATCCTCTCCGTCACGGACAGAAGCTCAGCACCCAGAATCAAGTTACGGTATGTATGAGCAAAATTGTTGACTGGATGAAGCCCAACTGTCTGAAGCAGAACACTGACCAGACAGAAATCATGATCTTCTGGAAGAGCTCTTCACTGTCTGACTCCACCTGCTGGCTGTCAGATCTGAGAGAGATACCCACCACCCATGCCAATGACCTCATGATCATCATGGACTGCAAACTTTACATAACAACTCAAGGCATCACTATCACAGCCTCATGCTTTCACACCCTGAAAATACTAAGGAAGATTTACAAATGGCTCCCAGTCAACACACGCAAAAATGTAACTCACGTTCTCGTTACCAGCAAGCTGGAATATGGGAACACCGTCTAAGCGGGATCAGCAAACGACTTGGTTGTTGACCATTCCGAACTCAGCGATCAGATTAATTTTCAACATCCCATACTCACGTCACTTCACATCAAGGAGCTACACGGCTACCCATAAACAAACAAGCACAATTCAAACTCCTCACCCACACTTACTTGCAAAGTACTTTGAAAACACTACACAACTTGGCCCCAACATACTTCCGAATCTGCTTTCACAAACCCTCCAGATACCTCCTCTCAGCTAGACTCCATCACACATTCCACACATTCAGAAAAGCAGATATAGCGATTAAGCTTTTTTATACATCGCTCTTAAGACTGGAACAACTTGCTGTTACATATCTAAGCCTCCCTTCACTTCTTGAATTCTGCAAGAAGCTGAAGATCTGGCTCTTCAAGTAATCAAATCAGGCCCTAGGCTTTGCCAGACCCATACCTGCTCACCTCCAGGATATCCTTACAGGTAAGAGTGTGCATTACATCCTACATAGCTAACACAACAATGCTTGTTTTAGCACTGATGACACATACAGTGCCTTTCAAATACATACCCTCATCACCTTTTCCCTGACACAAACTACAGTGTCTGACACAAAATGCTCCTGCAAACAGACACACAAGAATGTTGGTGGTAGTGTTAATGGTAGCATAGGTGGTAATGCTGGTACTGTGATAATGGTGGTGGTAACAGTAGTATAGTGGTAGTAGTGAGGCACTGCATTGTCAGAATCTCAAAAGTTTATAAATTGGAACTGTGTAAACTTTTCATAACTCTTACTGTGCAAGGTGGCTGCTCCTGCTCGGCATAACAAATGCGTGGACCATGTCAGAGGCTCTGCTGGGGACTCAGTCTTGAAAAGAAATGAGTGGTCTGGCAAGCACATCCGTGGGACCTCTGGCCACTCAGCAATGAAATGAGGCTCTGCATGCATGTCACAGGAGTAGTGGGCATGAGTGGGGCAGCGTAGAGACTGAGACCACTGTGAGCTGTACAAAAGAGCATACAAACATGATAGAGTACCAGAAGCCAGGACCACCGTGACTCAGGCTAGCAAATATGGTCAGTAGAGCAGGAGTGGGTGTCACTGAGCCACAGTAAGGCAGTGGCACGTATTGTGGGGAAAAGCAGCTGTCAGAACTGCAGTGAGCCAATATATCAAGCATTGAAGGGTAGAGAAGGAGCTGTAGTCTCAATAGACTTCAGGACATATACGTGGTCATTACAACCCTGGCGGTCGGTGTTAAAGTGGCGGTAAAACCGCCAACAGGCCGGCGGCAAATTTTTTTTAATCACGACCGAGGCGGAAACCCCCAACATAGACAGCCACTTTAACACTCCGACCGCCACGGCGGTACAAACAAACATCGCGCCGGTAACCGCCAACAGACAGGCGGAAGACAATGTACACACTATTACAACAGTCCAATCCGCCACCTTTTCCGGGGCGGATTCACCGCGAACAAAAACACGACGGAAACAGGACTTAGAAGGGAAAATGCTCACCTCTACACACCCCACGAGGAACCAGGACGCCATGGAACTGGAACTCCAGATACTCCCTGCCTTTGTCTTCCTGCTCCTCTACCAGGAGCACGAACGCCGGCGGCGAAGACCACGGTGAGTACTGCACCTACGACACAGGGGAGGGGGAGGGAAAAAGAGTGACACACACACACGCAACACCCCCACCCCCACCCACGACAACATCCACACAAATACATCATGATATGTTACAGTTACAGCCCCCATTGATGTATCCTGGAGAGTGCAAAGCCACAGTCTCACAAGTCTCTCAAGTGGGTTGGTTGCCCACTGCTTTATCCTGGGGAGTGCAAAGCCACAGTCTCACAAGTCTCTCAAGTGGGTGGGCTGCCCACTGCTTTATCCTGGGGAGTGCAAAGCCACAGTCTCACAAGTCTCTCAAGTGGGTGGTTTGCCCACTGCTTTATCCTGGGGAGTGCAGAGCTACAGCCTCACAAGTGGATAACAGTCTCCACTGGTTCTGGAGGGGGCTTGGTGCCCAGAGTGCTTCATCCTGCCAAGGACTGAGATAGTGGATGCCTCTCTCCACTGGTTCTGGAGGGGGCCTGGTGCCCAGAGTGCTTCATCCTGCCAAGGACTGAGGTAGTGGATGGGATACTCCACTGGTTCTGGAGGGGGTTTGGTGCCCAGAGTGCTTCATCCTGCCAAGGACTGAGGAAGTGGATGCATTTATCCACTGGTTCTGGAGGGGGCTTAGTGCCCAGAGTGCTTCATCCTGCCAAGGACTGAGGTAGTGGATGGGATACTCCACTGGTTCTGGATGGGGTTTGGTGCCCAGAGTGCATCATCCTGCCAAGGACTGAGGAAGTGGATGCATTTATCCACTGGTTCTGGAGTGGGCTTGGTGCCCAGAGTGCTCATCCTGCCAAGGACTAAGGTAGTGGATGCCTTTCTCCACTGGTTCTGGAGGGGGCTTGGTGCCCAGAGTGCTTCATCCTGCCAAGGACTGAGGTAGTGGATGTATCTCTCCACTGGTTCTGGAGGGGGCTTGGTGCCCAGAGTGCTTCATCCTGCTCATGGCGGCCCCAGTAGCGTCAGAGCTTTTGGCGCTCATTGGCCTGCGGTGCTGGTGGTGGCGGTGTCCTTGGCAGCGGTGCTGGTGGCCGCGGTGTCCTGTGAAGTGGTGGTTGTGGCGGCGGTGTCCTGTGAAGTGGTGCTTGTGGCGGCGGTGTCCTTGGCAGCGGTGCTGGTGGCGGCGTTGTCCTGTGAAGTGGTGCTTGTGGCAGTGATGTCCTGTGAAGTGGTGCTTGTGGCGGCGGTGTCCTTGGCAGCGGTACTGGTGGTAGGCGGTGTCCTTGGCAGCGGTGCTTGTGGCGGCGGTGTCCTTGGCAGTGGTGCTGGTGGCGGACAGTGTCCTTGGCAGCGGTGCTGGTGGCGGCGGTGTCCTTGCCAGCGGTGCTGGTGGCGATCTTGTCCGCCGTGCAGGTTTTCGTCAACTTGCCTGTCTTTCTGTGCCCCTTCCCCATCTTGGATGGTGGCGCAGCTGTCTTCCCACTCCCAACTGTACTCCTGGGAGAGCCTTGGGTTGTAGATGTTTTGCCTTTCTCCCGCCGGGCACTGTCCAACTTTTTATGCTTTTGAGGTGGGGGACTGTCCGTGGTATGGCTCCTTGGAACACTGGCTGCCCTGCTGCTTGGCGCACTCCAGAAGCCGGTTACTGCTGGCACCACTGTTCCTGCTAATGTTGTGGCTGAGGTGCTGGGTTGGGACCTGGAAAGGCGGGCCCTAGGGGACTGAAGGGGTGGTGGAGGTGAGGGGAAGAGGTCAAGGTTGGACAGGAAAAGTTTTTTGGACACACTGGGACGGGTAGATGGAGGGGGTTTGGGCTTGGAGGAAGAGGTAGTGGTTGTAGGAGGTGTACGTTTGCTGACTTTGGGTTAAGGTGCATGGGCTGGAGGCTGTTGTGTGGTGGATGGCTGTTGGGTGGGTGTGTGGCTGTGTTTGTGTACCTTGGGAGGTGGGCTCACAGACACACTGGGAGAGGACACAGGATGTGTGAATGGTAGTGGGGGTGGTGAGTGCAAGTGAGCGGTGTGTGGTGATGGGTGTGCTGGTGATGGACGTAGTGGATGAAGATGTAGTGCATGCAGGTGTGAGTGGAGACGTGACAGGGAGGGAGGAGAAAGACAAGGAGGAGGGGGACACAGTGGAGGCAGTGGCTGTTGGTATGTCTGCATGGGTATGATGCTTGTGTGAGTGGTTGTGGGATGTGTGGTGCTTATGTTTGCCAGAGCTTCCCTTGTGTGTTGAGGTGTGTGCATGCTGGTCTGATGGTGTGCTTGGGATAGGCTGAGGTACAGGGGTTTGGGTCTGGGTAGAGGAAGTTGGAGGGGGGAGGCTGGACACAGGGACAATGGCTGCCATCTGTGCTGAGGCCAGAGTCTGAAAAGCTTGCTGTTGGGCTGCCTGACCAGAATGAATGCCATCCAGGTATGCATTGGTCTGTTGCAACTGCCTCTCTACACCCTGGATGGCATTAAAAATGGTAGACTGCCCAACAGTGAGGGACCTGAGGAGGTCAATGGCCTCCTCACTGAGGGCAGCAGGGCTGACTGGGGCAGGGGCTGAGGTGCCTGGGGCGAAGAAGATGCCCACCCTACTGGGTGAGCGGCCACGGGGCACACGCTGAGGGGCTGCTGCGAGGGCGGTGCTGGTAGGGGAGTGGCGGCTGTACCTGTAGATGCGGTGGGCACAGAGGGGGCCCGCCACCGCAAGGGAGCTCCCATCAGAGGAGGAGTCCGTGTCGCTGGTCTCAGCTCCTGTCCCCGCCGTGGAGCTCCCCTAGCCCTCCGTCCCACTGGTGCCTTCAGACTCCGTTGTCTCGCCCTCCAGGGCCATATGGGATGCAGCTCCCTCCTACTCCGGTGCCACTGCTCCTCCGCCTGATGATGCTAATGCACACAAGAACAGGGAGACCACAAAAATGGGGGGGGGAGACAGAAGAAAGACATGTTGAGTACATGCAATACCGCTACTGTTGGAGGACACTACAGACACAGAACCCCCCTGCACTACGCCGTGCACTTTGAGTTCCCTAATTAATCACAGGGACATGGGTTACAAGGCCTATGCCTGATTGCTGCACACATGGAAGTCACGGGAGCCTGATTAGGTGTAGTTGGCTCTGAACACAGGTGGGGTGGGGTGCCACATGGGCTGCCTTACGACGGGACCTTGCCTACTAAACTCGTCCTGGCCTAAGGGGGGAACTCACAGCCCACCTCCCCCACCCAGACACCTCCACTGCAAGCAGAATCAGCTGAATGAGAGTGTACACACCCCCTTGTGGCTGCTGTGATGCCCTCAAGCGCCCATCCAACTCCGGATACGCCACCGCCAGGATCCGGAACATCAGGGGGGTCATGGTGCGATGGGCACCCCTCCCACGTTGGGAGGCCATCCCCAGCTGGGCCTCCACCGTCTTCTTGCTCCAGCAGCGAATGTCCTCCCATCTTTTCCGGCAGTGGGTGCTCCGTCTGTGGTGGACCCCCAGGGCCCGGACTTCCTTGGCGATGGTACGCCAAATATCCTTCTTCTGGTGGGCGCTGACCTACAGGAATAGTACAGGGGAAAAGGAGAAGATATAACCGTCCGCACCGTCACAGTCATTGGCCCGCATCCCTACCCTTGCCATGACGCACATGCATTCACCGTCGTTTCATGCGCGCCTCATTCTCCCTTCCATCCACACCACTCCACACAGGCATTGCCCATTCGGCATGCTCACAGTATACTTACCTGTTTGTCTGGAGGACCGTAGAGTAGCTTGTACTGGGGGAGGACCCCATCCACTAGTTTCTCCAACTCCTCCGTGCTGAAGGCAGAGGCCCTTTCCCCAGACACATGAGCCATTGTATTTTCCAGACTGAGGTCACAGCAGCACTTGCAGTGTAGGTCCTCTCATGTCAAAGATCAGCTATCAAGTGATTGAACAGAGAGAAAATGGCGGTCACGTACGATGCGGCGGTGCATACCGTCACCGCCGGCATACATCGTCATTGGCTCCTCTGACCCATAGGGTCCAATGTTAACCAATGCAGGATTGCGCCGCAGTCTTTGACCGCCTCCGCGACGGTGTACAACGCCAGCGCAGTTACCTCATATCCCCTTATCCCACATTACAGGTCAGGCAGACGCCATTTCAGGGGGCCACATGGCATTAATTTTAAATGCGTCACACATATCTAGGCCTTGCATACACACTAATACAGGCACATAGCGGTTTTAAAAAATTGAGGAATAAAGTTGTGTTAACGTATCTCAGTGTTGGTTGACTCTCTGCTCGCTGTTCTCCTCCATAGAACACGTCCGCTGGGGCAGATGAGGAGGTGGCTGCATCCTCCAGTGTGCAGACCGCTGGTGGACCTGTTGACAATGGAGGAGCGACATGTAATTATCACCTACAGACTTGATCGTGCCACAATCCTGGAACTGTGTGCCCAGTTGGAGCCAGACCTGATGTCAGCTATCCGCCATCCCACAGGTATCCCCCCTCTAGTGCAGGTGCTGTCAGTACTCCATTTCCTGGCAAGTGGGTCTTTTCAGACAACAGTGGCCATAGCATCAGGGATGTCCCAGCCTATGTTCTCCAACATGTTGTCCAGAGTGTTGTCTGCCCTGCTGAAACACATGAGCAGCTACATCGTTTTCCCTCAGGTGGAGGATTTGCCAACAGTGAAAGGTGACTTCTATGCCCTGGGACATATCCCCAACATCATAGGTGCCATTGATGAGACACATGTGGCCTTGGTCCCCCCCACAGGAGTGAATAGGTGTACAGAAACCGGAAGAGTTACCATTCAATGAATGTGCAGATGGTGTGTTTGGCCGACCAGTACATCTCCCATGTGAACGCCAAGTTTCCTGGCTCAGTGCATGACGCTTACATTTTGAGGAATAGCAGAATCCTTTATGTGATGGGGCAACTCCAGAGGCACCGTGTGTGGCTATTAGGTGAGGACATGGACCCTATACAGTGTGACTAGGTGTCTGGGTCTGGGGATGTCCCTAAGAGTTAGTGTGTGTCTAACAGATTTCCCTCGACATTTGCAGGTGACTCTGGCTACCCCAATCTGTCATGGCTACTGACCCCAGTGAGGAATCCCAGGACAAGGGCAGAGGAACGCTACAATGAGGCCCATGGGTGAACTAGGAGGGTTATAGAGAGGACCTTCGGCCTCCTGAAGGCCAGGTTCAGGTGCCTCCATCTGACTGGTGGTTCCCTATTCTACTCACCAAAGAATGTGTGCCAGATCATCGTGGCCTGCTGTATGCTTCACAACTTGGCTTTGCGACGACAGGTGCCTTTTCTGCAGGAGGATGGTCCAGATGGAGGTGTTGTGGCAGCTGTGGAGCCTATGGACAGTGAAGAAGAGGAAGCAGAAGAAGAGGACATCGACAACAGAAACACAGTGATTCATCAATACTTCCAGTGAGACACAGGTAAGAAGACATCACTGCCTGCTACATCTGATATAATTGTTCTACCTCTCATCTGTCTGTCACTTTCACCCAGTGCATGGACCCTGAGTTGTCACTTTCCCTTTTAATTTCACAGATGTGGGTCCCACTGTGTGACATCTGCTTTGTTTCCGCATGGACTAGAGCTGTGTGACATAGGTATGTTGACAATACAATGGATATAGCATTTTTAACAGTTATTGCAAATACACATTTTCGAAAGCACAGACTGACTCCAGATTGTTTTGTGCTTTAAGGGTGTTTATTTAAGTGCTAAATATTGGAGAGTGTTGTAAAATGGTCAGGGGTGATGGTGGAGGAATGTCCATGGCAGAGTCCAGTCTATTAGTCTCACAGGTGCATTGTCCAAAGGGGCATGGGAAGTGGAGCTGGGGCAGTTTAAGGATGGACAGGGTGACAAAGTGGGACAGAAGGATGACAATCAGGGTGGTCCCATTTTTTGGCGGGGTCTTGGCATTGTTCTCTGTCTTTGTCCTGGATCTCAGGAACCGCTTGCGGGGTGGTGCTCCATCTGCAGGGGGTGGGGTGCTGGTGTCGTGGTCCTGTGGCGGTGCCTCCTGTCCACTAGCGCCGACGGAGGTGGTGGGCAGTTCATCATCGAGGCTAGTGTCCGGGGCCCCTTGTTGTGCCACAGTGTCCCTCCTGGTGTTGACGAGTTCCTTCAGCACCCCTACAATGGTGCCCAGGGTGGTGTTGATGGATTTGAGTTCCTCCCTGAACCACAAATACTGTTCCTCCTGCAGCCGCTGGGTTTCCTGAAACTTGGCCAGTACTGTTGCCATTGTCTCCTTGGAATGGTGGTAGGCTCCCATGATGTTGGAGATGGCCTCGTGGAGAGTGGGTTCCCTGGGCCTGTCCTCTCCCCGTCGCACTGCAGCCCTCCCAGTTCCCCTGTGTTCCTGGGCCTCTGTCCCCTGAACCGTGTGCCCACTACCACTGCCCCCAGGTCCCTGGTGTTGTTGCGGTGGTGGGTTAGCCTGGGTTCCCTGTAGTGGTGGACACACTGCTGCTTGACGTGTCCTGGGGACAGAGGGATGGGCCTGCTGGGTGGGTGCTGTGCTGGTGTTTCCAGAGGGGGGAGGCTCTGTTGTGGCTTGTGCCAGTGTGAGGGGAACCTACTGTCACGAGATCCCAGATGGGCCGGGCTGGTCATCTAGATCAAGTTGGACAGAGCTGCTGTCATCACTGTGGGCCTCTTCTGTGGGTGGAGTGGACATGTCTGGACCCTCCTGTCCGGTGATGTTAGGTAGGGGTCCTGCAGGGGTGTAAAGGCATGATTATTGCATCTGTGTGTGCCATGGTGTGCAGTGAATGGGTGACCCTGCACCCCAGTGCTTGCATTCTTGTGTAGGACCTTGTGTGATAATTGTTTAGGGGTGTGTGTGGGTATGTGCAGTGGCCATGCATTGGTGATGGGTGTCCATGCTTTGGTGTTGCATGCAGGGCTTGGTGTTGGGATGGGTGGTTTGTGATAGTGGGACATATGTGAGGAGTTGGAGTGATGGGGTGAGGGTGGGGGTATGTGATAGCATGCAGGTAGGGTTGGGGATGTAATAGTTAAGATTTGACTTACCAGAGTCCATTCCTCCAGCTACTCCTGCGAGGCCCTCAGGATGCAGTATAGCCAAGACCTGCTCCTCTCATGTTGTTAGTTGTGGGGGAGGAGGTAGGGGTCTGCCGCCAGTCCTCTGAACCGCGATGTGGTGTCTTGAGACCACAGAACGCACCTTCCCCCGTAGGTCGTTCCACCTCTTCCTGATGTCATCCCGTGTTCTTGGATGCTGTCCCACTGCGTTGACCCTGTCCACGATTCTGCGCCATAGCTCCATCTTCCTAGCTATAGTGGTGTGCTGCACCTGTGATCCGAATAGCTGTGGCTCTACCCAGATGATTTCCTCCACCATGACCCTGAGCTCCTCCTCAGAGAACCTAGGGTGTCTTTGCGGTGCCATGGGGTGGTATGGGTGATGTGTGGGGTGGTGTGTGTAGTGATGTGTGGGGTGATGTTTAGTGGTGTGTGGTGTTTTGTGCATGGATGTTGTGTGAGTGATGGTGTTGAGTGCCTGTGGATGCTAGTTTGTAGATGATGGTGTCTCTCTCTGGCCTTCAGTTGCAATTGTGGTCGTAAGGGTTTGTGGGTGATGTGGGTGTGTGTTTTATATTGTATTGGATGTGTGGGAGTGGTGTGTGTATGTGTCTCAGGTGTGTGTATTTCGAATTGTCCAATGTGGTAGTGTTTTGTAAATGTGTGTGTATTTTGAGTGCAGCGGTGTGTATCGCCAATGGAATACTGCGGTTGAAAGACCGCCGCGTGGATTCATGGGTCGTGATAGTGTGGGCGTATTCCTGTTGGCGTGACGGTGGAGGTTTTGTTATCGCCAGTTTATCACTGACCTTTGGTGTGGCGGACTTGTGTGGGTGTCTAAATTTTGGTGGATTCCGAGCTGTGGGTCATAATAGCTGTGGCGGAATTCCGCGGCGGTGTGTTGGCGGTCTTCTGCACGGCGGTAAGCGGCATTTACCCCCAATGTTGTAATGACCCCCATATTCCCAGGTCCATTCCTGATGTGTAAACACAAAAAACACAATTAGGCAGCCATCTGAAGGTCAGGCTTACACTCCAGTCCTGACAAAAATATTTAAAAAGTCTCCTGCAGTGACAAAATAAAAATACAACCTCATTGTATCCAGTGGATGTGCGAGATAAAGAACTGAATGTGTAATGTTTTGTGTTCATTTCATATTGAAAGTAGTCCCTTGTGTATTGTAATGTTATCAGTTCTTTAAAGGCTGAATGATACACTGAACAGCCAATAAAATGAGCTGAAAGAGCTGTAATCCTCTGTGTTGATCCACGATGTAAATGACAAAAATTTCAAATCAGTAGCTGAAGGACGCCGACTTAAACAAGCCAATGGCTGAAGAAGGTGACCAAAAGCCCACTGTTTGTATATTGGCAACAGAATGTCGAGCAGGCAGCTGCGCTGTCAAGCCTGACCAAAAAGTAGAGCTGGTTTCCTTCTCTCCGTTAGGCTACACATCAAGTAATTTGTCATTAGTAGTTTCTGTGCTGCAGGGATGTCAAACCCCTGATTGGTGGGGCTGCAGTTTTATCATTATAAAACGTTCATTGGTATGCTTCCGTGTGTTCTGGTGATGGCAGTGTAGAGTTAAATTAAATGCAGTTCTCTCTATGTGGCATCTATAGAGAGTGGACGTGCATGAGTAGAAAAATGGTGTGCCCTCAGTAATTCAGAAGCTAGGGTTAAAATCTAATGTTTTCAGTTTATGTCGTTTTGCATTGGCCTCAATTTTACACTAGTGGTGGAATAAATGCCCGACATTCCAAAAGGTACGACCTGGAATCTTTTATGGGGTCCCTCTGCGCTCACTGAAGATCCTTAAAGACATACAGTGAACTGCAGCGAAACATCCACTGCATGTGTTTTTAGCAGCTTACAAAGAACGAGCACTCAGGTGGGCCTGGGTGTGCATGAAAGGGTAATCATTGATTACCTCTTCTCGCTCGAAAGCTTATACAACTGAACTCCCGTCACTCACAACCCATCTCTAGTCAACAACCATCCACCTAAATCGAGGTTCTGGCACACCTCCAAATGTAAACATACAAATGTCTGCTTCTATTGTCTTGTCATATGTTTTTGTGACATTTACTTTTTAGCTCTGTGTGATGAACAGTCTATGTCTGAGTGTCACTCTTGTGTTTGTGTAACCACCGAACCGGAAATGGTTGCATATACCTTTTTTATTGCTGCCAACCGCACACCTGTCTGACAGGCATGAACGTCAATTCACCGAAATGCCACGGGTAGGGGAAGTGATATCACACGCCCTTTGACCTTCACTTTCATACACACGCAAAAATTCAAACTTAAATACAATGTCACATAAACACACTCTCACCCGCAAGTACGCACACAATATACATTACTCACCTCAGCTGCTATAGAAGGGCATGCTCCAGCTAAATGTATTCCATTTTTATTACCCTAATAGTGAATAATATATTATTATTCATTGTTAGTGTAATAAAACATTGACAGAAAACAAAGAGAGTGCAGCCTTGACTGACCTCCAAAAGGAGGAGCTGCCTCTGTGTTCCTAGCACTGAATTTGCCACTTCTGAAGCCAGGGGTCACAAAGGCAGTGCCGGGGCCGCAAAGGGCAACCCAGGGGGTCGCACCTGCGACCCTTGGCGACCTCTAAATGACGCCCATGCTGACAGGCGTCCAATTTCAGTAGATAACAACACAAAATCAATGGTTAATAAAAAAAAAAATCCCCCTAGGCGTGTGGGTAGTCCTGGGGGTAATCATCTAAAATTAAAAAAATAAATAAACAGTTCACTTCTGTGATCGTTTTTATAGGGGTGAAATATTTCTCAAGGAGGCTGGGAGAGGTTAGATGGGCTGCCTGTTGTGATTATTCATAGAGAATGTGTCTTTTCTACCATGTAAATCTCAACAAACACTTTCTTGGAAATGTAGAGTATAATCATCTATTCTTAGCTGTGTAGGTGTACACTGCAATTGCCATCATCTGCTCTCTTCAATTATTCTTCCCTTTGGCTCTACTTGTTGCTAATGGTAATGAGGACCTTTTCAAAGATTTCCATCACACAATGCTACAATTAAATTATTTGGTTTATTGTATGTTTCTTTGTGTCTCTGGGAACGTCTTCTAAAGAGAATTAGCGCCTAAAAATGTAAGCCAATGGGTCAACGTTGTGTTTTGTAATAAGCAAAAACACATTGTTGAAAAGGTTCTGAGGTCTATCTACAGATGGCTGAAGCTGTCTCTCAGAAATTCGTATTCCCACAGGGGATTTGCCTCTCACCCACAGGAAGATCATCTCCCCCAACAGGATATTGGTTAATTATTGTCTAATTCTGTTTCCCTTGGAATCCTCTCATTGCAGTGCATAAGGAACTATTTAAAACCATCAAACCTGTACTCCTTTATGCCAAACATGGATTCTGTTGCAGCTCACCCCTTCATCTGGGGCACTGCTCCCACAGTGTGTGCACCAGGTGCATCCTATTGCCGTTCAGGCAGTGAGTTTCCGGTCAGCTCCTATCGCCTGCTGCAGCTCTGCATCTCTGATAGGGCTCATCCTATGCCATGCCTGTCATACACAGCCAGCAGAAATCAGAAAGAACTAGTCCCTTACCTATATACATCCCCTGCCATCAGACATCATAGACACCAAGAAAACACTGATAGGACAGTGTGCCATTTTAAGGTGGGGCAGGCCCCCATCACTAGTGCACTGTTTTAAGGTTGGAGATGCTGCCATCACTACTGCAAAATGGACCCCCATCACCTCACACCTCAGGAACCTCCACTAACTCCCCGCCCAGGAAAGATGCCAATTGAAGATGCTGATACATGCCTACAAAGACCTCCACGACGAAGGACGAGCATACATCAACCACCACCTGAATTTCCACCAAACTTCAAGAGACCTTTGATCTGCCTCCCCACAGACACCTTGCATCCACCAAAGCTTTAGTGGCGGCCCTTCCTTCTCCTACCTCGCTGCCAAATCCTAGAACAGATTTTGCCTACACCTCTGGTCAGCACCCTCTCAAGCTAAATTCAGAAAGAGACCCAGGGCCTATTTTTCAACTGAACCCAGGAATGTAGCTCCTGGATACCCTAGCTGGCGGGTGAATAGTTGCACTTTACAAAGATGGATTGATTGATTCATTCTTATATTTGTATGGACTGTGACTTAGGCCCTCATTATGAGTCTGGAGGTCATGGCCCGCCAGACTCGTGGTGGAGGTCGTACCGCTGCCAAACAAGTCATCCGGCCTCCACATTATGGCCGTGGCAGAGCCGCCACTGCCGACTGCCGGCACTGCCAGGTTTCCGCCAGTCAATAGCCTGGTGGTGCCAGCGGCCACTCTCCACCAGCTTTTGCATGGGGGTCCCAACGCCAAGCAAAGTTTGGCGGAGATGGGGTGCCAGGGGCTCCATGAGTACCCCTGCACTGCCCATGCACTTGGCATTACCATGCACTTGGAATTACGGGCAGTGAAAAGCACAACCTTTGCTGCTGTACCTGACCACCGCAACATTGCCGCTGGCTCTATTACGAGCCGTCGTCAATGTTGTGGTGAGTATTCCACTGGGCCAGCGGAAAACTCATAATACGGCCAACGGGCAGAAAACCGGAGTGGCGGTTTTCCGTCCGAAAGAGTTTGGCGTACAGCAGCTCAAAATGAGGCCCTTACTCTGGAACATATACATATAAAAAAAAATTTTGTGGGTCCTCTTCCTAGTGATCATGCACAACAGTTTCCCTGCTCTTAAGTGCTTTGAGTACCTGCTAAGGGAGAAAGTTACAAAATGTCCACAGCTATAGGCTTCCTTCAGCCTGTGGATGCTATTGGTGATGTGCTTCAGACCACAGAATACATTACAAAGATGGGCCTTCTGCTGCTCGCATTGGTGGCATAGAAGACATCAGTAGCATTATTCTAGAAAGTCCTGAGCTGGTGGTACATCACTTCCACTACCTACTGCTCTCTACCAGCAGTCCCGCAGAGTCCATCCACCTACTGCCCATTGGTGGGGACCAACTGACCATCAGGTACGGGAGGTGTATTCCTCTGACATTTGCCTGACTTCCAAAACTCTCCTCTCTCCTAACTCAACCATGGAAGAGACCATTTTTCTGTCATACTAATCTAATGCTCCACACGCTCCCTCTGTTTCCATCTTTCTGCTTAACCATCTGTAATCTTCTGCACTGTTTCTCCTTGTCAGTGTCTTCTTGTCCCTAGTATACAGAAAGGGGCATTTGGTCACTACTGTGTTTATTGGGCCACTTTACCACATGTCAGCATTTGACTGGCCAGCAGTTCTGCTAGTCCACCCAAGGAATGCTTTCCCTACAGTGCATGAATGGTGAAGTCTCCATCCACTGCAGTGGAGGTGTATTCTTGTTGCATATATTTCTCAATCACTCTCACAGAAGAAACCACCCCTGCCGCTGTTGCATGGACTTAATCACTGCAGGAGCAACACCATCTAGGCGGAGATGTAAAAAAACACACCCTTGCCCCATATACTCTCTTCTTTATCACTGCAAGAGCAACAACAGATTGTCAAACATGTAAGAAAACACACCTATGCGTCTATGTTCAGTCTCTCAGCCAAGTCACTGTAAGATCAGGCACTTTGGGGGTCATTCCGACCTCGGCGGTAAAAGTCGCTTACCGCCGGCCAGAAGGCCGCCATAACACCGCCGCACCCGCGGGAAACCGCCACGGTCATTCTGACCCGCAACTGGCAAACCGCCAAAAACCCGACATCCACAAAAGTCCGGCACACCAAAGGTCAGCGGGAAACTGGCGATGACCAAACCTCCACCGTCACGCCAACAGAAATACGCCCATGCCATTCCGACCCGCAAATCCCCGCAGCGGTCCTTCAACCACGGTATTCCATTGGCGGTACACACCGCCGCGGTCAAAATACACACACCTTTACAAAACACTACCACATTGGATAATTCATAATACACACACCTGAGACACATACACACACCACTCCCACACACCCAATTAACTATAAAACACACACCCACATCACCCACAAACCCCTACGACCACAATTGCGAGTGAAGGACACAGAGAGAGAGCACAGCATAGAGTACACCATCACACAGAGGCAAATCACAACATCACCCACACAATTTCCACGTACAAAACACCATACATCACCACACTCACCACACTCTACAACACATACACCACCCCTAACCTCATCCACACCACCCTATGGCACCCCAAAGACACCCCAGGTTCTCTGACGCAGAACTCAGGGTCATGGTGGAGGAAATAGTTTGTGTAGAGCCCCAGCTCTTCGGTGCACAGGTGCAGCACACCACCATTGCCAGGAAGATGGAGCTATGGAGCAGAATAGTGGACAGGGTCAACGCTGTGGGACAGCATCCACGCAATCGGGACAACATCAGGAAGCGGTGGAACGACCTACGGGGGAAGGTGCGTTCCATGGTATCAAGGCACAACATCGCGGTACAGCGGACTGGCGGCGGACCCCACCTACTCCCCCAGAATTCACAGCGTGGGAGGAGGAAGTCTTGCATATCCTGCATCCTGAGGGCCTCGCAGGAGTAGGCGGAGGAATGGACTCTGGTAAGTCAAATCTCCACTACTTCATTCCCCCCACCCCACCTGCATGCCAAATCATACCCCCACCCTCACCCCCACCCCCATCACACCAACTCCTTGCAAATGGCTCACCATCACATCCCACCCATCCCAAAACCTAGCCCTGTGTGCTTCCCCAAAGCATGGACACCGATCCCCAAAGCATGTCCACTGCACACACCCATCACCCCCACAAGCCACCGTCACAAAAGCCCCCACAAGGGAATGCCAGCACTGGGCGACACGGCCACCCACCCATTACACGAAATGCCACACACAGAAGCAATAACCATACTCTTATACCCCTGCAGGACCCGAACGCCACCACACCGCCACGGAGGGTCCAGAGATGTCCATCCCACCCCCAGAAGAGGCCCCCAGTGATGACAGCAGCTCTGTCTCCCTGGACCCTGATGACCAGCCCGGCCCATCGGGGACCTCGGGACAGTCGGTTCCCCACAGACAGCCACAGGCTACACCAGACCTAACCCCCTCTGGGAACACCAGCACAGCTCCCACCCAGCGGGCCCATGCCTCTGTCTCCAGGACACGTCAATCAGCGGTGTGTCCACCACTACAGGGCACCCAGGTTGACCCACCACCCCAACAACAACAGGGACCTGGGGGCAGTGGTAGTGGGCACACCGTCCAGGGGACAGAGGCCCAGGGAAACAGGGGACCTGGGAGGGCTGCTGTGCGACAGGGGGGGGGACAGGCCCAGGGAACCGACTCTCCAAGAGGCCCTCTCCTCCATCATGGGAGCATACCACCACTCCCAGGAGACGATGGCTATGGTACTGGCCAGGTTCCAGGAGATCCAGGTCATGCAGGAGCAACAGTACATGGGGTTCAGAGAGGAACTGAGGAACATTAGTTCCGCAATGGGGACCATCGTCGTGGCCCTAACCCAGATAGTCACCACATTGCGGGACCATGTGGCACCACAAAGGGCCCCTGTCACTAGCCTGGACCAGGAACAGCCTACCACCTCCGCCGGCGCTAGTGGACAGGAGGCCCCCACACAACGACGGACCACCAGAACCCCACCTCCTGCAGAAGAAGAACCACCCCGCAAGCGGAACCTGAGATCTCACAAGAAGACAGAGTAGGATTGCAAGACCCCCGCCAGCAAACAATACCCCCTGATGTCATCCCACTGTCCCACATTGTCACCCTGTCCAACCTTGAACTGCCCCTGCTCCATCCTTCCACAGGCATATGGACAATGCACCTGTGCGACTGAGAACTGGACTCTGCCATGGACATTACTCCACCATCACCCATCCCCGTTTTACAATCATGTTCCTTAAATTTAGCACTTGAATTAAATCACTTCTTGCACCCAAAAAATCTGGAGTCTGCTTGTATTTTGAACAAATGTATTAGACATAACAGTGCCAAAATGTTCAGTTACATTGTGATGACAACATACCACTGTCACACAGCTGTAGTCCATGGGCAAACAAAGCAGAGGTCACGCAGTGGGGCCCACAGCTCTGAAAACGGAAGGGAAAGTCACAACTCAGTTAACAGGAACTGGGGGGGAACTCAGACAGTAGAGAGGCAGGAGACTTTAAGTAAATGTAAAATGGCGTGGTTGATTCGTACCTGTCTGCTACTGAAAATACTGTTGTATCACTGTGTCCCTGTTGTCTGTGTCGTCCCCGTCGTCTTCCTCCTCTTCACTCTCCACAGGCTCCACAGCTGCTACAACACCACCATCTGGACCATCCTCCTGCAGGAAAGGCACCTGGTGTCGCAAAGCCAGGTTGTGAAGCATACAGCAGGCCAGGATGATATGGCACACCTTCTTTGGTGAGTACATTAGGGATCCACCTGTCATATGCAGACACCTAAACCTGGCCTTCAGGAGGCCGAAGGTTCTTTCTATAACCCTCCTAGTTCGCCCATGGGCCTCATTGTAGCGTTCCTCTGCCCTTGTCCTGGGATTCCTCACTGGGGTAAGTAGCCACAACAGGTTGGGGTAACCAGAGTCACCTATTAGCCACACACGGTGTCTCTGTAGCTGTTCCATCAGATAAGGGATGCTGCTATTTCGCATGATGTACGCGTCATGCACAGACCCAGGGAACTTGGCATTTACATGGGAGATGTACTGGTCAGCCAAACAGACCACCTGGACATTCATCGAATGATAACTTTTTCTGTTCCTGTACACCTGCTCACTTCCACTGGGGGGAACCAAAGCCACATGGGTCCCATCAATGGCACCAATGATGTTGGGGATATGTCCAAGGGCATAGAAATCACCCTTCACTGTAGCCAAATCGCCCACCTCAGGGAAAACAATGTAGCTCCGCATGTATTTCATCAGGGCAGACAACACTCTGGACAAAACCTTAGAAAACATAGGCAGAGACATCCCTGATGATATGGCCACTGTTGTTTGGAATGAGCCACTTGCCAAAAAATGGAGTACTGACAGAACCTGCACCAGAGGGGGAATCCCTGTGGGTTGGCGAATGGGGGACATCAGGTCTGGCTCCAGCTGGGCACACAGTTCCTGTACAGTGGCTCGGTCAAGTCTGTATGTCAGTATGACATGTCGTTCTTCCATTGTCGACAGGTCCACCAGCGGTCTGTACACAGGAGGATTCCTCCATCTCCTCGCAAGTCCAAGCGGACGGTGCCTAGGAAGGACAACATGGAGCACAGAGTCAAGCAACCCACAGGTACGTAACCACAGCTTGCACAAAACACGATTCGCTATGCATTGAATGGCTTGTATGAGTGGCAATGCAAGGCCTAGGCCTGTGTGACGCAGTAGAAATTAAGCCATGTGGGCCCTTGAAATGGCGGCTGCCTGACCGGTGAAGTGTGACAATGGGATGTGAGGTCAATGCGCTGGCGTGGCACACCGTGGCGGTAGGCGGTCGAAGACCGCGGCGCAAAGCAGCATTGGTTAACATTGAACCCTATGGGTCTCAGGAGCCAATGACGATGTGCGCCGGCGGTCGCGGTACGCACCGCCGCGGTACGCACCGTCGCGGGCGTGACCACCATTTTCTAACTGCTTAATCACTCGAGACCTGATCATCCACAGGAGAGGACCTATACTGCAAGTGCTGCTGTGACCTCGGTCTGGGAGATACAATGGCTGCTGCGACTGGGGAAAGGGCCCCTGCCTTCACATCTGAGGAATTGGAGAAACTTGTGGATGGGGTCCTCCCCCAGTATGCGCTACTCTACGGTCCTCCAGACCGGTAAGTACACAGGGAGCACGTAGTATGGGCTATGCCTGTGTTGAGTGGGGTGGGTGTAAGATGGTGGGGAGGGGTGCGAATGGGGAGTGCAACGCACGACAGATGAGAGCATGTGCCACATGGCAAGGTTGGGGAGGGGGTCCACTCACATCGACCATGCAGGAAAGTGATGATATTTCTTGTTCCATCCTGTCCATGTCACATAGGTCAGCGCCCATCAGAATATCGACATTTGGCGTGCCATCGCCAAGGACGTCCGGGCCCTGGGGGTCCACAACAGACGGGGCACCCACTGCCGCAAGAGGTGGGAGGACATCCGCCGCGGGAGCAGAAAGACCGCCGAGGCTCTGCTGGGGATGGCCTCCCAACCTAGGAGGGGTGCCACACGGCAATTGACCCCCCTGATGTCCTGGATCCTGGCGGTGGCCTACCCCGATTTGGATGGGCGCGTGAGGACATCACAGCAGACACAAGGGGGTGAGTATCAGCACATTCTGCTATATTAGCGCACAGTGGAGGTGTCTGGGTAGGGGAGGAGGGCTGTGGCTATCTCTAGGCCAGGGCGGTTTCTGTAGGCTAGGCCCCTCCGTTAGGCATGGCCCTGTGCCCCCGCCCCCCACCTCTGTAGGGTGCTAAGTACAGATATCCATGGTTGGGCCTCACCTATGTGTGCATTTGTCGTCCATTGACTTGTAGGCCAAGTCACAATAATTGAGTAGTGTACCCCGAGTGCGCGGCGTAGTGCAGGGGGCTTCTGTGTCTGTCCTCTCCGCCAACGGTGCCGCCAATGCATGCACTCAACATGTCTTTCTTTCTTCTTCTCCCCCTTTTTTTGGTTTTCCTGTTCATGTGTGCATTAGCATCATCAGGCGGAGGAGAAGTGGCATCGGCGCACGAGGGAGCTGCATCTCACATGGCCCCGGAGGGCCATGCAACCGACTCAGAGTACACCAGTGAGACGGAGAGTGAGGGGGGCTCCACAACGGGGACCCGTGGAGACGTCAGCGACACCGACACGTCCTCGGAAGGGAGCTCCCTTGTGGTGGCGGCACCACCCGTGCCCACCGCAACAACAGGTACAGCCGCCACCCAGCGCACCAGCCCCGCCCTCCCAGCAGCCCCTCAGCGTTCGCCCCGTGCCCGCTCGGCCAGGAAGCCGGGCATCTCCTTTGCCCCTGGCACCTCAGGTCCTGCCCCAGTTACCCCTGCTGCCCTCAGTGCGGAGATCATTGACCTCCTCCAGACGCTCATTGTTGGGCAGTCTACCCTTTTGAATGCCATCCAGAGGGTAGAAAGGGAGGTGCATCGGAGCAATGCATACCTGGAGGGCATTCATTCGGGTCAGGCTGCCCATCAGCGATCGTTCAACGCTCTGGCCTCAGCACTGACGGCAGCAATTGTCCCTGTGTCTAGCCTCCCCCCTCCAACTTCCTCAACCCAGTCCCACTCCCCTGTTCCTCTGCCTATCCCAGACACACCTACAGACCAGCCTGCACACACCTCAACACCCAAGGGCAGCTCATCCAGACATAAGCACCACAGATCACACAAGCATTCACCCAAGCAACATCCACATGCAGACATGCCAACAGCCACTGCCTCCTCTGTGTCCCCCTCCTCCTCGTCTCCCTCCTCCCTGTGACGTCTCCTCTCACACCTGCATGCACACCACCATCAGCCAGTACGTCCATCACCACCACACCCACAAGAACAGTCCGCACACGTGCAGTCACCACCCCCACTGCCATTTACACGTCCCCTGTTTCCTCTCCCACTGTGTCTGTCACCCCCTCTTCCAAACCACACAAACGCAGGCAGTCACCCACCCAACAGCCATCCACCTCACGACAGCCTCCAGCACAAGCACCTGTACCCAAAGACAGCACACTTGACTCTCCTACAACCACATCCTCTCCCTCCACTCCCATACCCACTGCACCTACCCTTCCCATTGCTCCTAAAAAGTTGTTCCTCTCCAAAATTAACCTCTTTGCATCACCTGACCCACCCCCTCCATCTCGTAAGAGTCGAAACAGCACCTCAGCCACCACAAGCCCTGCACCTACTAGGACCATAGTTCAGGCTATTGGAGTCCACCAGCTCCTAGGGCAGGAACATCGGCCAGCAGCAAGGGGACAGCCAGCCCACCCCCTGGGAAAAGAACCAAGAAAGGGAAGGGCCGGCGCGACAGGCCTGAGACGGCTGCCCCCAAGGACACCACCCTTGCACCGTCACCTGGCCCATCCACAAAGGGAGGCAAGGTCCCCAGAGATTCCGCCAAGGGGGGCAAGGGCAGCAGGGTGGACAAGTCCGGCAGCAGGCGAGCTGCCCAGGAGGGCCCCACCAGCCCCATTTGGGGTGTGACGGAGGACACCCAGGGGCCCAGGAGTCCTGCACAGGACAGCCCCGCAAGCGATAGGTCGGATGGCGACTGAGCGGGAATGATTGCCCAGATCTGGTTCCCTAGGAACACAAGACAAGCACCGCTGAACAGGGCCCCGCCGTGAGAAGCACCGCTGAACAGGGCCCCGCCGTGAGAAGCACCGCTGAACAGGGCCCTGCCGTGAGAAGCACCGCTGAACAGGGCCCCGCCGTGAGAAGCACCGCTGAACAGGGCCCCGCCGTCTCTGCACCGCTCCGCTGGGCCCTTCCTCTCAAGCACCGCTCCGCTGGGCTCTTCATCTCAAGCACCGCTCTGCTGGGCCCGGCCGTCTCTGCACCGCTCCGCTGGGCCCTTCAAGTCAAGCACCGCTCCGCTGGGCCCTTCATCTCAAGCACCGCTCCGCTGGGCCCTTCCTCTCAAGCACCGCTCCGCTGGGCCCTTCATCTCAAGCACCGCTCCGCTGGGCCCTTCATCTCAAGCACCGCTCCGCTGGGCCCTTCCTCTCAAGCACCGCTCCGCTGGGCCCTTCATCTCAAGCACCGCTCCGCTGGGCCCTTCTTCTCAAGCACCGCTCCGCTGGGCCCTTCTTCTCAAGCACCGCTCCGCTGGGCCCTTCCTCTCAAGCACCGCTCCGCTGGGCCCTTCATCTCAAGCACCGCTCCGCTGGGCCCTTCATCTCAAGCACCGCTCCGCTGGGCCCTTCCTCTCAAGCACCGCTCCGCTGGGCCCTTCATCTCAAGCACCGCTCCGCTGGGCCCCTCCTCTCAAGCACCGCTCCGCTGGGCCCTTCATCTCAAGCACCGCTCCGCTGGGCCCCGCCGTCTCTGCACCGCTCCGCTGGGCCCTTCAAGTCAAGCACCGCTCCGCTGAGCCCTTCATCTCAAGCACTGCTCCGCTGGGCCCTTCCTCTCAAGCACCGCTCCGCTGGGCCCTTCATCTCAAGCACCGCTCCGATGGGCCCCGCCGCCCCGCCGTCTCTGCACCGCTCCGCTGGGCCCTTCAAGTCAAGCACCGCTCCGCTGGGCCCTTCATCTCAAGCACCGCTCCGCTGGGCCCTTCCTCTCAAGCACCGCTCCGCTGGGCCCTTCCTCTCAAGCACCGCTCCGCTGGGCCCTTCATCTCAAGCACCGCTCTCAAGCACCGCTCCGTTGGGCCCTTCCTCTCAAGCACCGCTCCGCTGGGCCCTTCCTCTCAAGCACCGCTCCGCTGGGCCCTTCATCTCAAGCACCGCTCCGCTGGGCCCTTCATCTCAAGCACCGCTCCGCTGGGCCCCTCCTCTCAAGCACCGCTCCGCTGGGCCCTTCATCTCAAGCACCGCTCCGCTGGGCCCCGCCGTCTCTGCACCGCTCCGCTGGGCCCTTCAAGTCAAGCACCGCTCCGCTGGGCCCTTCATCTCAAGCACTGCTCCGCTGGGCCCTTCCTCTCAAGCACCGCTCCGCTGGGCCCTTCATCTCAAGCACCGCTCCGATGGGCCCCGCCGCCCCGCCGTCTCTGCACCGCTCCGCTGGGCCCTTCAAGTCAAGCACCGCTCCGCTGGGCCCTTCATCTCAAGCACCGCTCCGCTGGGCCCTTCCTCTCAAGCACCGCTCCGCTGGGCCCTTCCTCTCAAGCACCGCTCCGCTGGGCCCTTCATCTCAAGCACCGCTCCGTTGGGCCCTTCCTCTCAAGCACCGCTCCGCTGGGCCCTTCCTCTCAAGCACCGCTCCGCTGGGCCCCGCCGTCTCTGCACCGCTCCGCTGGGCCCTTCCTCTCAAGCACCGCTCCGCTGGGCCCTTCCTCTCAAGCACCGCTCCGCTGGGCCATTCATCTCAAGCACCGCTGGCCCATTGGCAGGGCCGGATCTGTGTCGGGCAGGGCTTCACGAAGCACTCTGGGCACCATGCCTCCTCCATAACCAGTGGAGTCTGTAATCCACCAGATGGACTGTGGCTTTGCACTCCCTAGGATGGTACAGTGGGCAACCCACCCACTGTAGAGACTTGAGAGACTGTGGCTTTGCACTCCCCAGGATGGTACAGTGGGCAAGCCACCCACTGTAGAGACTTGAGAGACTGTGGCTTTGCACTCCCCAGGATGGTACAGTGGGCAACCCACCCACTGTAGAGACTTGAGAGACTGTGGCTTTGCACTCCCCAGGATGGTACAGTGGGCATGGAGGCTCCTTGTGGATCTGGCGTCGTGGACTCATGTGGCTGAGGTGCCCCCCGTTCCCTTCCCCCTGAGGTGCCTGTGGTTTTATTATCTGATGCCCCAGCAGTGTTCTCTCCAATGGAATCGGGTCTCGTGTGTGGGCTTTGCCCATGTGTTAATGCACATTGGCCCACGAACAATGGCATGTACCCAATATGTGCCGGACTTTTGGACTATGTATACATTGTTCATGTTGTGATTTATTTATTTTAAATATCTCATATTTCACTTCAGTTCAAATATGCTTTAATATACTTCTATTTTAATGATCATTTTATTGTGTCTTTGAATTATTCCGGGGGGTTTGGGGGGTGTAAATCTGAGTTGTTGCTCTGCTTTGGTGTGTGGGGATTTGGGGGGGGGGGGTGTCACGTACGTGTGTGCCCGTTACCTTTTCTCCTCCCCCCTCCCCTGTGTCGTAGGTGCAGTACTCACCGTTGTCTCCTGCGGCGGCGTTCGTGCTCCTGGTAGAGGAGCAGGTAGACAATCGCTGGTAGGATGTTTAATTCGGGTTCCATGCTGTCCAGATTGCTCGTGGAGTGTATAAAGGTGAGCGTTTTCCCGTTCGTGGTCTGTTTCCGCCGTGTTTTTATCGGCGGGGCTCCCGCCCCGGAAAAGGTGGCGGATTGGTGGGTCGTGATAGGGTGGCCGGTACATTGTCTGTCGCCTGTCTGTTGGCGGTGACTGCCGCGCTGTTTGTTTGCCCCGCCGTGGCGGTCGGAGTGTTAAAGTGGCGGGCTGTGTTGGCGGTTCCCGCCAGGGTCTGAATTCCATTTTTTTTACCGCCTGCCTGTTGGTGGGTTGGCCGCCGCTTTAACACCGACCGCCAGGGTCAGAATGACCCCCTTTGTGTATGATGACTTTTTTGGAAACTCCACTAGAAATTGTAGATTCACTCCATAGCAGGGATACTCAAAGTATGGTCCTGGAGCTGGACTGCTTGCGGCCCTCCTGACCTTTACATGTGGACCTCTGGTAAACAACAGCACTGGTCTGTTGTGTCTTTGACTGACAACTAATATTTAAAAACATTTTAAAAGTCAAGCATTTACTCACACATTATCTCAAGTACAGAAAAAGAAGAAAAGGCGCCCTGCATCACTTATCTTTGGAAAGACCTTCATTTTTAAGCCATCATGCACTAAAAATTTAACAATATGATAAACTCTCTCCAAACTCCAAAAAAATGTGTTTCTTTAACCCAGAGAACCAATTCACCTTAGTACATCAGATTATGTCACTCACTTCTATCTGATTGCAGAACATTTCCTTATTTATCATTCGAAAATGGCCATTAACATCTTGGAACAGAAATAAATTAATAATAAACTGTGACAACTAAATCCAAAATGGCTCCCAACCCATCAGCTCCCAGGCTCAGCCCAGACACAGATGAGTGGCCATCATGAAATGTTTCTGTTATAATGAAAAACACAAGGCATTTCAAGATGGCCGCACACGCCTGCAAATGTACACGCATACACATGGTTGCTAACTGCGAACGTGGATTTTATGGTGTCAAACTGTATTATTAATTTAACGTGGTCGGCAATTAATATTTTTTAACAGCATGTAATAATAAACTGTAAGCGATGCCAAAGCAAACAAGCATTGCCAAAGCCAATAGCTCTGCTTCAGAGTATTAAAGGCTTTGCCAACGATTGTTTAAGCATGATTTCAATGAAGATAACTTTGCTTGGTAGGAGCATTTCCCTTGATAATGAATGCCTATGCTTACAACACTAATGAAAAAACATTGCAAAGTCAATAGCTGCTGACATCTTCTTTGATCTGCCATTTTGCAAGCTTTGGCAAAGTAAATAGGGCAAGCAAGACCTACAAGCTTTATTAATACTTGCTAGGCTACCATGTAATTTTATTTATATCATCCCTCGCTTTAAAAACTGCACAGGGAATTTTGTAGGTGTAACAGTAGCAACTAAAATATGGTTGAGACCATCAAATAAATTACATTTTCATGACTGTTGTCCTGGTTTAGAGTTTGGCAGATGGAATACTGTGTTGAAATGGGACCACCATATAAGAAGCGCCATAGGATACAATGCACTTGTAATAGGGCGGAGGGGATATCTGTCACAAGTATCCTGTCCGCCAAATTCTAAATCTGGCCCTGAGTGTTTTATTTACAAACACAGCATGAATGCAAATTGTCCCTCCTGTTCCATTATTACCCAGTTTGCCATTACTTGACCCACTGATAGAAGGGTATATACATGCACACAGATCCGGCTTTAGGGCGGTGTGAGCGGTGCGGCCGCACCAGGTGCCAACCCGGATTGGGAGGGGGCGCTGACCTCAGGGGGACGCTGTGTACAGCAATGACTTACGAAACCTGCAATTCAAAAGCACTTGCTGAAAAGTTCCTTGTGCATCTAGCCTTCAGAAAACAATTAAAATGTCAAGATAACTCTTGTGATTAATGAGATGGAAGTTTTGTCTAGGGGCAGCTTTGAGCCATAAAGTAGCGTAGGTGGTTAATGTGCCTGCTGCAAAGGACAGAACTATGTTTTATGTGGATAGCTGAGTGGATTGTTAAAGCCAGCCTTTACAAGCGCTTGAAAACAAAGTAAATATATGTGAAAGGAGGGCTATGGAGAGATGAGGGACACATTTGCAAGGTGGTAGTGAGGGAATCCGAGGAGGTGGTCCTGGGATGGGGGCGCCAAAAAACACTGTCGCACAGAACACCACCAGCAGTAAGCCAGACCTGCGTGCACACTTACCATATGAGATACCCTGTCTGGGGACTGTCACTCCTTTTTAAAATGGTGGGGATGACTCATCTTTTCTGTGGTATGTGCAAGCTGGTACTTCTGTGATGGCATCAACAGATTACTTCTCGGATACTTGCTTGTGCGCTGTATGTTTTTGATGTCTACAAATTCAGTAAAAACAGATTGAAGAAATGAATGCAAATTGTGAGTTCTGCAATTCCAGTTAAAAATGTTTGTTAACATGTCCGCCTCTGTGGTCTCAGTCTGCACGAAACTCTACCTCAGTATATTAACATGCCGCTACGATTACCAGGGTCACCGGATTTATGCAGCAGAGAGGGACCAATTTATGCAATGTTGACTAATTTATGCCGCAGTGGCAGGTAAATTATACAACACTGTATGCGATTAAAGACAAATTATGCAACACAGTATATGGTATTATCGTGTGACTGTTTGCATATTTAATATCCTGATACATAACAGATCCCAAAGCTATACATAACACATGGACATTTTAATACAGAAAATTAGACATTCAGCAGATTCTATACAAAATGTTATTCACCAACAAATGAATAATTTTGTGTTGGTGGAAAGGACAGAAACATAATTTTATTAACACTGCCGCTTCTATCTCAGTAAAATAAATTGCATAAAAAGTAAACAGTTTTGGATGCAACAAAACAACTCTTCCTGTACACACTTAGGGTCTTATTACAGGTTTATGCAATGGTAGGAATTACAAGTCTGAAGGTATTTAACGCATTCGAGTGTTAAGTAACTCAACATTAGTTTAACGGGGGAAGCATTTGGTGTTCACAGCATCATGCAGATTTTGGTGGGTTACACACCAAAATCCGCACGTTATTTTCCACAAACTCATAATAGATGTTATACTGCATCCGATAAATTACATACCCCGTGGTATGGTTAATTATCAGGTGCAATATATAACACTTAAACTCAAATTCAGGCACTTTGCATAATAAAAGGTGAGTGTCATTTTATTGTCTCATGCGAGTTATGTTCTAAAACTTGCCTTGTCACACTGTAGGGCCTCGAGAAGCCCCTCTTCCTATTAATGAGCAGCCACCAGAAATTCATGAACCTTAAAAATAGATGAAATGTGTTTTTGCTACTTCTGAAAGTACTCTGTTGAAATTAGCCTATTGCCATTGATTTGAAACAAACGATTTTCACAACAAAGAATGAATCATTTCCTTATTTGCACCCTATTTGAGTTTTAATAAAAAAAAAATATATATTTTTTTTTGCTTCTGGATGCAAACACAAAGAGCCTGGTTTAGATGTTAGTGGTAACATGTCGGCCGCCACTTTTTCGACAGAAACGCTGACCGCTGGCTTGGCGGTGCTCCTGTCCAATTTAGATGTTGGCAGTCCATAGACCTTAACCCACCCAAGTCATGCGGACTCCACCAAGGATTCCCATCTGACGCGACAGCCCCATAGGAAATTGTTGCTCATGGCTGGACCCCAACCACTCTTACCAATGTGCAGATCTGGATGTGCCTTACCGCCAAGCAAAATGTGGCGATCCAACATCCACTTCTGAGTTGGCGGTTTAGGGGGGGAGGGCTGAAAACTCACCTTTTTCCCGATTTCCCCAACCCCCTCTCCTCCCTCCACCAAACCCTCCCCTTCATTGCTGGACACAAAGGTAGGGAACCTGCATTGGTTGTGTATGTTGGATGGTGACTGCACATGAGCTCGGGACCACTGCAGACATATACATGTCACAGTAATTTTTAAGAATTACTTTGACATGCATTTGTAGGGGACACAAGTAAGTCAGACACGGAAAGGGACACACTGGTACACAACACATATCACACACATACAAAACTATCATTTTGGTGCCAGTATTGTTGCCAAATGAATGCTGTCACCACAATGACTGTACAATCACAGTTATCAACTGTGTCCATGTGTCTGCCTGTCATGTTGTGCCTCGAGTTGTGTGTGTGACTCAGTACTTGTATGTGTGTGTGCAATGCGATTTGCTGGTGAGGGGAGAGAGCTAGAGTGGGTGCCATGCCTGTGTCAGTATGTGTGCCACTTGCATATGGCATTGATGTTGTGTATTTTGTGTTGCTGCGTGCAACATTCATATGAGTGTTGTTGTGTGGTTGTCGTTGTGATGTGTGTAGTTATGATGTTGTGTGAGTGTTTTGGGTATATGAGTGTGTAGTTGTGTTGGTTATTGTGTCATGTGTGTCTGTTGTATCAGTACTGTGTGTATGTTGTCATGCGTGTATGTGAATGTGTGTTTGCGGCATGTACGTGTTGTCTTGTGGTGGAATGGCAATGGATAATGCTGTGTATGTGTGTGACTTACGTCTATTCCACAGCCATTGTGTCCAGCGATGTCTTCCTCCATCAGCAAACTGCTGCTAGTACACTGCCTGCCGGATTGTAACACCTAAATACGGTGGGTGGAACACTGTCGGCTTGACAGTCTTCTCTGGTCTGCCACCAGGGCAGGTTGATGGTAACACCTCCAAGATATAAATCAGGCCCAAAATCTTTCCACAAGTAAGCAAATGAGGATGTTTACACTATTCTGGCAAATGTCTCCTCTTTAAATACCTGAACACAGTAAAATACTGCTGAGGGGAGGCACTGCATCCGAAGTTCAGATAGAAACCACTACTTTATAAAAACTTGTCAATTATTCAACAGATGGATTATGTGACTTGTGTGGCCAGTTCTTACTGACTGGTTAATCACAGCAGTCAATCACACTTTTCCAGTTGTCATGATTATTATCACAGGCAGTTCCGTTTTGAATAAAATGATTTGGGATAGGGCAGATAATCAGTGGTACATTTACTGCTTTTAATATTGGTGCCTGTGTTTCTGCTCTTAACCAGGGCATCTTATACACTGGTGAAGGCAATGGAAGGACTAAAGACCTTTTTGGGAGTTGACCAGTTAGGTAGCAATAGAAAATGTTCTGAAGAGCTAAATCCTCTTTTGGGGGATTGTTCTGTGGTGGAGAGTCAGACAATTGTATTACCTCTATGATAGCAATAAAATGAATCAGTAAATTTGTCAGCAGATAATGTCTGGAGGAAATGCCATTTATGAAGGAAATTACATTATTGTGCTTCATTGTAAACAGGACCCTGGTTACTCACTGTTCTGAAACATTGGCCTGAACCCCGTTTTTTTTTAGGGTTGAGCCTGCGATAGCTTGCGCTAACGCATGTGTCTCACTTGTAAGATACTCTTGTAAACATAAACGGGCTTGGAGCCCGTCTGCTGTTTACCATTTGTTAGCTTATGTGCCACTCTTCTTTCCAGTCTCATAATTGGTCACTGCAGGCATATCATAATTTCCGTTCCTGTCCAAGAAGCAGGGACCAAGCACTAATTGATTGAACTTAATCAGTGCCCATCCACTGCTCCTGATGTGCTTGGGGTACTATTATGTTCTTTTTAACTTTGAGTGCCCTGCAAACAGAAGGTGTGTGACAGGCAAAAACGTGCCCAGCAGGACAAACAAAATTCTAAAGTTTTATTTTCTATAGTAAATTATTTTCCTTTAGTTTGCCAAGTCCTCTTTTATCACTTTACACTCTTGTTTTCTTTTGTATTTGGTTTTAGGCACTGTTCTCAAAAGATGACGATTATCTTGTACTAAATGTTTCAAAGCAACATTGTTTCTTTCTTCTGTGTAATTTCCAAAATTATGCTTTAACACATAATCGAGTAGTACACCCCAACCCACCCCACTCCAATCCACCCTATTACGATTCACCCCACCTCACCCTAACTCAATCCACAACATCCAATCCAATCCACAACTCCCATTCCAGTCCACCCAGACCAATCTAATCCGCCCCACTCAAATCCAAACCACTCCAATCCAAATCACTCACTCCAATCCTCCAAACCCACCCACTCCAATCTGCCCAACTCCAAACCAAAACCATCTGCCCCACTCCAAAACAAACTGCCCCACTCCAATCAGCCCCACTTTAATCAAAAACAATCTGCCCAACTCCAATTCAAAACAATCTACCCATTCCAATCTGCCCCACTCCAGCCTATCCCACTCCAATCTACCCCAATCTGCCCTACTCCAATCTGTCACATTCCAATCCGCCCCACTCAAATCTGCCTACTCCAATCCAAAACAATCTGCCCCACTCCAATCCAAAAAAGTCTGCAGCATTCCAATCTGCCCCTCCCCAGTCCAGAACAATTTGTCCCTTTCCAAACCACCAACTCCAATCTGCCTTATTCCAATCCAAAACATTCTGCCCCACTCCCATCTGCTCCACTCCCATCCAAAACTTTCTGCCCCACTCCAAACCACCCCACTCCCATTCAAAAGAGTCTGCCCCACTACCATCTGTCCCTCGCCAATCCAAATTCACCTCACTCCAATCTAATCCACCACACTACATCCCAATTCACCCCACTCCAATCCATCACAATCTATCCCATTCCAATCCAAAACAACTTGTTGTGCTGTGCTGCAATATGTCCCACACCAATCGGCCCCACTCCAATTCACCTCACTCCAATCCAAAACAATCTGCCCCGCTCCTAACCAAAACAAACTGCCCCACTCCAACCCAAAATAATCTGCCCCACTCCAACCCAAAATAATCTGCCCCACTCCAGTCCATGAGAATCTGCCCCACTCCAACCCGCTCCACTCCAATCAAAAACAATCTGCCCCACTCCAATTTGAAACAATCTGCCCACTCCAATCTGCCCCACTCTAGTTTATCCCACTCCAATCCAAAACAATCTGCCTCACTTCAATTTAAAACAATCTGCCCATCCCCAGTACAAAACAATCTGCCACACTCCAATCCATCCCACTACTATCCAAATCTTTCTGCCCACTCCAATCCACCCCACTCCCATCCAAAACAGTCTGCCCCACAACCATCTGCCCCACTCTAATACAAATTCACCTCATCCAAATCTAATCCACCACACTCCATCCCAATTCACCCCACTCCAATCCACCAGAATGACCCCACCCAACTCGAATCCAAAACAATCTGCCCCACTCCAATCTGCCTCACTCCAATCCAAAACGATCTGCACAACTCCAATCCGCCCCACTATAATCCACCCCACTCAAATCCAATCCACCTCACTCAAATCTAGTACAGCAAAATCCACCCCACTTCAATCCAGTCCACCTCACACCTATCTAATCCATCCCAATCCAATCTACTGCACTCCAGTCTAATTCACCTCACCCCAGTCCACTCCACTGTAATCCACCCACTCCGGTCCAATCCAACCAACTCCAGTTTAATTCAACCCACTCCAATCCAATCCAACCCAGTCCAGTCCAATCCATCCACCACATTCCAATCCAACCCAGCCCACTCCAATCCAATCCACTCCATCCCACTCAATCCAGTCTACTCCAATCATATCCACTGCAACCCAATCCGCCCTACCCCATTCCAATCCACAACAATTCACCCCATTCCAAAACATTCAGCCCACTCCAATATGCTCCACCCCAATCTGCCCCACTCCATTCCAAAACAATCTGCCCCACTCCACTCCAATAAAATAATCTGTCCCACTCCAGTCTGCCCCACTCTAATTCAAAAGAATCTGCCACACTCCAGTCCAAAACAATCTGCCCCACTCCAAGCTGCCCTATTCAATCTAAAACAATCTGCCCAAATACAATCTGCTGCACTCCCATCCAAAACTTTCTGCCCCACTGCAATCCACCCCATGCCCATCCAAAACACTCTGCCCCACTCACATCCCCCACTCCAATCCAATCCACCTCGCCCTAATCTAATCCACCACAGTCCATCCCAATTCATCCCACTCCAATCCACCAGAATCCACCCTAGCCCACTCCAGTCCAATCCACCACACACCAATCCAATCCACCCCATTCTAGCCCATCCAATCTACCCCACTCCAATCCAGTCCACCTCCCCAACCCAATGCACCCTACTGCACTCCAATCCACCCCTTTCCAATTCACTTCACCACAATCCACCCTGTTCCAATCCAAAACAATTTGCTATGCTATGTTCTAATCTGTCCCACTCAAATCTGCCCCACTCCAATCCAAAACAAACTGACTCACTCTAAGCCTAAACAATTTGCCCCACTTCAGTCTGCCCCTCCGATCCAAAATAATCTGCCCCACTCCAATCTGCTCCACTCCAATTCAAAGCAATCTGCCCTACTCCAGCCACAACAGTGTGCCCCACTCCAATAAAAACAATGTGCCCTACTCCAATTTTCCCCACTCCAGTCCAATCCACTTTACCCCAAACCACCCCACTGTATCCCAATTCCCCTTGCTGTAATCCACCACAATCAACTCCACTCCAATCTATCCCACTCCAATCCAAAACAATCTGCCCCACTCCAATCTGCCTCACTCCAATCCAAAACAATCTGCACAACTCCAATCCGCCCCAGTATAATCCACCCCACTCAAATCCAATCCACCTCACTCAAATCTAGTACAGCAAAATCCACCCCACTTCAATCCAGTCCACCTCACACCTATCTAATCCATCCCAATCCAATCTACTGCACTCCAGTCTAATTCACCTCACCCCAGTCCACTCCACTGTAATCCACCCACTCCGGTCCAATCCAACCAACTCCAGTTTAATCCAACCCACTCCAATCCAATCCAACCCAGTCCAGTCCAATCCATCCACCACATTCCAATCCAACCCAGCCCACTCCAATCCAATCCATCCCACTCCATCCCACTCAATCCAGTCTACTCCAATCCTATCCACTACAACCCAATCCGCCCTACCCGATTCCAATCCACAACAATTCACCCCATTCCAAAACATTCAGCCCACTCCAATATGCTCCACCCCAATCTGCCCCACTCCATTCCAAAACAATCTGCCCCACTCCACTCCAATAAAACTATCTGTCCCACTCCAGTCTGCCCCACTCTAATTCAAAAGAATCTGCCACACTCCAGTCCAAAACAATCTGCCCCACTCCAAGCTGCCCTATTCAATCTAAAACAATCTGCCCAAATACAATCTGCTGCACTCCCATCCAAAACTTTCTGCCCCACTGCAATCCACCCCATGCCCATCCAAAACAGTCTGCCCCACTCACATCCCCCACTCCAATCCAATCCACCTTGCCCTAATCTAATCCACCACAGTCCATCCCAATTCATCCCACTCCAATCCACCCGAATCCACCCTAGCCCACTCGAGTCCAATCCACCACACACCAATCCAATCCACCCCATTCTAGCCCATCCAATCTACCCCACTCCAATCCAGGCCACCTCCCCAACCCAATGCACCCTACTGCACTCCAATCCACCCCTTTCCAATTCACTTCACCACAATCCACCCTGTTCCAATCCAAAACAATTTGCTATGCTATGTTCTAATCTGTCCCACTCAAATCTGCCCCACTCCAATCCAAAACAAACTGACTCACTCTAAGCCTAAACAATTTGCCCCACTTCAGTCTGCCCCTCCGATCCAAAAGAATCTGCCCCACTCCAATCTGCTCCAATTCAAAGCAATCTGCCCTACTCCAGCCACAACAGTGTGCCCCACTCGATAAAAACAATGTGCCCTACTCAATGTGCCCTACTCCAATTTTCCCCACTCCAGTCTAATCCACTTTACCCCAAACCACCCCACTGTATCCCAATTCCCCTTGCTGTAATCCACCACAATCAACTCCACTCCAATTCAACCCAATCCAATCCAACCCAACCCACATCGTTCTCTTTCACCCCTAATCCAGCCAAAGCCAATCTACCTCACCCCAATCCAATCCAACCCACCTCACTCCACCCGAACCCACTCCAATCTAAAACAATCTGCGCCACACAAATCTGCCTCACTCCAATCCAAACAAATCTGTTCACTCCAATCCAAAACAATCCGCCCACTTGAAAACAATCTGCCCACTCCATTCTGCTCCACTCCGATCAAAAATATCTGTCCCACTCCAATCCAAATACTGCCACACTCCAATCTGCCCCACTCCAATCCACCTCATGCCCATCCAAAACAATCTGCCCCACTTCAATCCAATCCACCTCACCCCAATCTAATCCACTTCACCCCAATCTAATCCACCACACTCCATCCCAATTCATCCCACTCCAGTCCACCAGAATCCACTCTACCATACTCCAGTCCAATCCACCCCACCCCCACACCAATCCAATCCACCCCACTCCAATCCAATCCACCCCAGTCCAGCCCATCCAATCCACATCACTCCAATCCAGTCCACCTCACCAGTCCAATGCACCCTACTCTACTCCAAGCCAACCCACTCCAAAACACTTCACCCCAATCCACCCAAGTCCAATCCAAAACAGTTTGCTATGCTCTGTTCCAGTATGCTCCACCCCAATCGGCCCCACTCCAATCCAAAACAATCTGCCCTACTCCAGTCCAAACCAATCTGCCCCACTCCAATCCAAAACAATCTGCCCCACTCTAATACAAAACACTGTGCCCCACTCCTATCTGTCCCACTCCAATAAAACCAATGGACCCCACTCCAATTTGCCCCACTCCAGTCCAATCCACTTTACCCCAAACCACACCACTGTATCCTGATTCATCCTACTCTAATCCACCACAATCAACCCCACACCAATCCAACCCAACCCAGATCGACCCCTTTCCAACCTAAACCAAGCTACCTCACCCCAATTCAATCCAATCCACCTCACTCTAACACAACCCACTCAAATCCAAAACAATCTGCTCCACTCAAATTTGCCTCACTTCAATCCAAAAGACTCTGCCCACTCCAATCCCAAACAATCCACCCAGTTGAAAACAATCTGCCCACTCCATTCTGCTCCACTCCAATCCAAAATATCTGTCCCAGTCCAGTTCCAAATACTCTCCCCCACTCCAATCTGGCCCACTTCAATCCAAAACAATCTGCCCCACTCCAATTGGCCTCACTCAAATTCGCCACTCCAGCCTGTCACACTCCAATCCACCCCAATCTGCCAAACTCCAATGTGTCCTATTCCAATCCGCCCCACTCCAGTCTGCCCACTCTAATCCAAATCAATCTGCCCCACTCCAGTCCAAAACAATCTGCCACACTTCAATCTGTCCCTCTCCAGTCCAAAACAATCTGCCCTACTCCAATCTGCCCTACTCCAATCCAAAACAATCTGCACCACTCCAATCTGCTCCACTTCCATCCAAAACATTCTGCCCAACTCCAATCTGCCCCACTCTAAATCGCCCACCTCCCATCCAAAACAGTCTGCCCAACTGACATCCGCCGACTCCAAGCCAATCCACCTCAAGCCAATCTAATCAACCACACTCCCTCCCAATTCACCCCACTCCAATCCAACAGAATCCACCCTATCATACCCTACCCCAGTCCAATCCACGCCACACCAATTCAACCCAGTCCAGCCCAATCCAATCTACCCCACTCCAATCCGGTCCAGCTCAGCCCAATCCATTGCACCCTACTGCACCCCAATCCACCCCACTCCAATCCAATCCACCCCATTCCAAAACAATTTGTTATGCTCCAATGTGCCCCACTCCAGTCCAAAACAATCTGACCCACTCCAATCCAAAACAATCTGTCCCACTCCAATCTTCCCCACTCCAATCCAAAACAATCTGCCCCACTCAAATCCAAAACAATCTGCCCCATTCCAATCTTAAAGAATCTTCCCACTCCAATCTGCACCAATGTGCCCCACTCCAATCTGTCCCACTCCAATAAAACCAATGTGCCCCACTCCAATTTGCCCCACTCAAGTCCGCCCCACTCCAATCCACTTTACACCAAACCACCCCATTTCATTCCATTTCCCCCACTCTAATCCGCCACAATCAACACAGCTCACATCAATCCCTTTCAACCCAAATCCAGCCCAATAAATCTACCTTACTCCACCTCAACCCACTCCACTCCAATCCAAAAGAATCTGCTCCACTCAAATTTGCTCACTTCAATCCAAAAGAATCTGCCCACTCAAATCCAAAAGACTCCACCGACTCAGAAACAATCTGCTTCACGCCAATCCCAAACAATTTGCACCATTCCAATCTCCCCACTCCAATCTGCCCACTTCAATACAAAACAATCTACCTCATTCTAATCTGCCCCACTCCAATCCACCCCACTATAATCCACCACAATCCAATTCAATTAGCCTCACTCAAATCCAAACCACCACAATCCACCTCACTCTAATCCAGTCTACTCCATACCAGTCCAATCCATCCCAATCCAATTTACTGCACTCCAATCCAGTCCACCTCACCCCAATGCATTCCACTCCAATCTACCTCACTCCAGTCCGATCCAAACTACTCCAGTTTAATCCAACCCACTACAATCCAATCCAATCCACCTCACACCAAACCAACCCAATCCAGTCCAATCTACCCCTCACACCCCAATCCAAACCAGCCCCCTCCAATCTAATTCAACACATTTCAATCCAACCCAGCCCATGCCAATCCAGTTAACTCTAATCCTATCCACTGCAACCCAGTCCACCCCACTCCAGTCCAATCCACAACAATCCACCTCATTCCAATCCAAAATAATCTGCCCCTCTCCAATATGCCCCACTCCAAGCTGCCCCACTCCATTCCAGAACAATCTGCCCAACTCCAATCTGCCCCACTCCAATCCAAAACGATTGAACCCACTTCAATCCAAAATATTCTGCCCCACTAAAATCCAAAAGAAATTGCCCTAGTCTAATCCAAAATATTCTGCCCCACTCCAATCCAAAAGAATCTGCCCCACTCCATTCTAAAACAATTTGCCCCACTCCAATCTAAAAGACTCTGCCCCTCTACTGTTGCGTTGGCTCTCATTTTCCTAATGAGGCTGCTGGATTCGGGCAGCAGTATCATCTGAATTGTGGAGAACTGAGTCCAATCCCACACCATGTGACAACTGTCGTCCTAATCCGTTTTCTGCCAGCTAACAGCACCTCAACTTCACCCAAGAGCAGGGATGATTTGAGGCAACCAGGCGCATGACATAATGACTTCTCAGGGAAATCGTGGTAGATCAGGTCTCATCCTTTTCTCTCAGTCACATTAGTCTCGCACATGCAAAGACAAACAGAGGAGGAAAATGGTTCAATAAGATTTATTGAATCAGCTGTGCCTTAGATAAAATGGCATGAAATGCAATAATTAGAATGATGAAACATGATAGAAGCAAAATGGTGACAAGAAAAGTGAAACACAGGAAAAGTCCCACCAGACTGTCACTATGTGTAATATATTCAATTCCTACCTAAGCTATGTTAGAGCACAGCATGATAAGCCCTAATTTGCCCTTCAGGATTCCCCCCTGGAAAGACATCATCCCTGCTAGACTTTTTCATCCTTGGCGTTGTCTCCTTTAACTTTTTGCCTCTGTTTCCCAGGTTGTTGATGTGCGCTGGACTCTGTTTTTGCTGTTTTTGTACCTCTGGGCACTTTACCACTGCTAACCAGTGCTAAAGTGCAAGTGTTCCTATACAAAATGTGTATGTAATTGGTTCATCCATATTTGGCATATTTGAGTTACTAGTAAGTCCCTAATACAGTGCACAAGGGGTGGTCTGGGCCTGTAAATCAAATGCTACTAGTGGCCCTGCAGCACTGGTTGTCCCACCCACATGAGTAGCCCTGTAATCATGTCTCAGACCTGCCCTGCAGTGTCTGTGTGTGTAGTTTTGTTCTGTAAATTAGCCTTGGCAAGTGTACCCACTTGCCAGGCCTAAACCTTCCCTTTTCTTACATGTAAGACACCCCTAAGATAGGCCCTAGGTAGCCCCAAGGGCAGGGTGCATGTATGGTTAAGGTAGAACATATAGTAATGTGTTTTATATGTCCTGAGATTGAAATACTGCTATATTTGTTTTTCACTGTTGCAAGGCCTGTCCCTCTCATAGGTTAACATGGGTGCTACCATTAAATATGATTAAAGTGTAGATTCCTTTTGGGAGCGGATAGACATGTGGAGTTTGGGGTCTCTGAGCTCACAATTTAAAAATACATCCTTTAGTAAAGTTGATTTTAAGATTGTGTGTTTGAAAATGCCACTTTTAGAAAGTGAGCATTTTCTTGCTTAGTTCATTTCTGTGGCTCTGCCTGTTTGTGGATTCACTGTCTGGGTCAGTTTGACAGTTGGGCTAGACAGTGACACAAAGGGATCTGGGGTACAGTCTGCATTTCCTGATGGGCCATCTGTGCTAGGAGGGACGGGAAGAGTGATCACTCACACCTAAAAGGAATGTGCCTGCCCTCACACAATGCAGTCTCCAACCCCCTGGTGTGTGTCTCGGGCCTGGCCTTGGCAAGGCAGGATTTCACAAACAAGAGAACTCTTGTGAAGAACTCTCCAAGGGCTTGATTTAGAGCTTGCCTCCTGTTGTTTGAAGTCTCAGGGAGAGCAAAGACTTCTCTCAGCCAGCACCTGGAGCCTCTGCTGAGACTCCTACTCTGCCAAGTGGTGCCCATCCAGTTCCTGGAAAGGAGAAGCTGGCAGACCAAGAGTGAGAAATCCACGCACAGACCGCCGTGCGGGGAAAAGATCGACGCGACTCTGATCTGCGGCTGAAAAATCGACAAGCCACTGGCTTCGCAGCAGAAAATCGCCGCTCGCCTGCAACGTGACCGGAAGATAGACGCCAGCGGCTGGAGAAACGACGGGCAGCATCGCTGACGGAGGCTGGTGAGATCGCAACCCGTGCTGCGTCGTTTTCAGATCATCGTGCGGCTGGATTTCTGACACATACACCGCTGGGTGTGTAAAAACGATGCAAGGCCTGCCTGGACCCGAGAGTGCTGACCGGATCGATGCATTGCTCTCCTGGGGAGAGAAGAAACAACAGCATTAGCGTTGTGTTTAAAATTACATGAAGACTGTTTTTGCATTTTTATTGACAACTTGACTTGTGTATTGTGGAATTTTGTTGGCTTGGTCTTGTTTTGTTTAGATAAATATTTTCTATTTATCTAAACCTGTGTTGTGTCATTTTGTAGTGTTTTTATTGAGTTACTGTGTGTGTAGCACTCTAAAGTTAAGCCTTCCTGCTCGTGCCAAGCTACCAAGTGGGTAAGGAGGGGTTAGCTGAGGGTGATTCTCTTTTAACCTGACTAGAGTGAGGGTCCTTGCTTGGATAAGGGGTAACCTGACTGACAAACAAAGACCCCATTTCTAACAATCCCCAATACCTGAGCAAGGAAGCCTGTTGTCTATAGAGACACCATCGCCATGTAGGCCAGGGAACCGGTAGTCTCAGCAAGCAGCTGTAGCAAAGTCAATCAGCATGCAGTTGTGGTCATCTGGGTGGAATCTCTCTCTAATGTGCATGGGACAGAGAAGTGTTTTATAATAAAACAACTGATGTTCTGCGAAAATGTCCCGACGTAAGGATTTATATTTCTGTGAGCATTAGAGACATGGTGTACCAATTGTGCCAGCAATCCTATCCCACTGCAGCATTGAGGAAAGCAAAAAGTGAAAAGAATGTCTTCCTAAGAAACGCAATGCTTTGCTAGGCAAAAGAACAACTAGATAAAGAAAAGAAAATAACACTACGAATGTGGGGGATTCTGAAATAATAAAATCAAGCAGGATAACATTTATTGGGCTAAAGGGCACAAGCAGCAGGCCTAGTTACTAAAATAATGGGCCAAGAGACATCACTAAATTGTCTATACAACACTACAATCTAAAAGAATCTGTCCTAGTCCAATCCAAAATATTGAACCCCACTCCAATCTAAAAGATCCTGCCCCACTCCAATCCCAAAAAATCTGCCCTTCTCTAATCCAAAAGAATTTGGCCCACTCCAATCCAAAAGAATTTGCCCCACTCCAATCCAAAACAATCCACCCTACTCCAATCCAAAACAATCCACCAAACTCCATTCTAACACAATCCATCTCACCCCAATCCACCCCCGTTCATACCAATCAACTCACCCCACTCTAATCCCCCACAGTCAAATCCACTCCAATCCAATCCAACCCACATCAGTCTCTTTCAACTCAAATCCAGCCCAATCCAATCTATCACACTCAAATCCAATCCACCTAACCACAATCCAATCCACCTCACTCCACCCGAATCCAACCCACTTCATTCCAAAAGAATATGCCCCACTGCAATCCAAAACAATCGACCCACTCCAAAACAATATGCCCCACTCCATTCTGCTCCAATCCAGAACAATCTGCCCCACCCCAGTCCAAAATAATGTGCCCCACTCCAATCACTGCCCCACTTCATCCAAAACAATCTACCCCACTCCAATTTGCCCCACTCCAATAAAAAACAATCTGCCCCACTCCAATCAAAAACAATCTGCCCTATTCCAATCAGCCCAACTCCAATCCACCCCACTTTAATCCACCCCACTCCAATTCAATCCACCACAATACACCCCACACCAACCCAATTGAATATACCCCACACCAATCCAATCGACCCAAATCAAATCTTCCACACTCCTATCCAATCCAAGTCACCCAATCCACTCCAATCCACCATAAACTACCCCGCTCCAATCCAATCCACCCCACTCCAGTCCGGTGAACACGCTCCAGTCAATCTAATTCACTCCAGTCCAGTGCACCCCACAGCAATCCAACCCGAGTCCAATCAATGCCACCCATTCTAATCCAGACCACTCCAATGCAGTCCAACCACATTCCAACCCAACCCAGTCCAATCCAATCCACTCCAGTCCTATCCACCACAACCCAGTCCACACCACTTCAATTCAATCCACAACAATCCACCCAATTCCGATCCAAAACAATCTGCCCTGCTCCAATATACCCCACTCCAATCTGCCCCACTCTAATCCAAAACAATCTGCCCCACTCCAATCCATAACAGTCCGACCTACTGCAATCTTTCCCACTCAATCCAAAATAATCTGCCCTACTCCAACCCAGAAGAATTTGCCCCACTCCAGTCCAAACAATCCACCCAACTCCAACCAAACACACTCTGCCCCACTCCAAATAAATCTTCCACACTTCATTCCTCCACACTCCAATCAAAAACAACCTGCCCTACTCCAATCCTAAAAAATGTTCCACACTCCAATCTGCCCCACTCCAATGCAATACAATGTAACCCACTTCAATCTGCCCCACTGCAATCCAAACCAATCTGCCCCACTCCAGTGCAAACAAATCTGCCCCACTCCAATTTGCCTCAATCCGATCCAATCTACCACACTCCATCCCAATTCACCCCATTCCAACCCATTCCACTCCAATCCACCACAATCAACCCCAATCCAATCCACCCCACCCCAATCCACCCCACACCAATCCACCCAATCTAATCTACACCATACCAATCCACCTCACTCCAACACAATCCACCCTACTCCATCCAATCCACCCTACTCCATCCAGTCCACCCCAATCCAATCCAACCCACTCCAGTCTAATTCACCCTATCTCCAGTCCAATCCATGCCACTCCCTTCCATTCCACCTTCACACCAGTCCAACCCACTTCAGTCCAATCCAACCCGCTCCACTGTAATCCAAAACAGCCCATTCCAATCCACCCCACTCAAATCCAATCCAACCCAGCCCAATCCAATTCTGTCCAACCCATTCCAGTCCAATTCAGCCCACTCAAATCCATTCCACTGCAATCAATCCTCCTCACTCCAATCCAATTCACCCACTCGAATCCACCCCACTTCACTTCACTCCAGTCCAATACATCCCACTCAAATCTAGTCCACTCAGATCAATCCACTCCACTCCAATCCACCCCCATCCAATTCAATCCCAATCAAATCCACCCACTCCAAACCATCTCACTCAATCCCAAAACAATCCACCTCACTTCAATAAAACATTCCACTCTAATCAAACCCACACAACTCCAATTCACCCCACCACACTCCAATCCACCTCAATTCAGTTATGTCACCCCAATCCACTCCACCTCAATCCAATCCATGAAACCAAATCCACCCCACCCAATCCACCCAACCCAATCCAATCCACCCCAAAACAGCCCACCCCACTCAAACCAATCCACCTCACTCCAATCCAGTTCACCCCATTGCAATCCAATCCACTACGCTCGTCAATCCCACCCCACTCCAGTCCAATCCACTGCACTCAAGTCCACCCCACTCCAGTCCAATCCATTCCATGTAATCCACACCACTCAGTCCAATTACCCCACTCAAATCTACCCCCCCTCATTGCAATCAACCACGCTCCAATCTTACCCATTGTAATCTACCCCACTGCAATCTACTCCACTCCATTTCACCCCACTCCAATCCTCCCATCCCCACACCAATCGACCCACCCTAATCCAACCCACCATACCCCAATCCAATCCACCCCATGCCATTTCAGACCACCCCACTCCTATCAACCCCACTCCAATCCACACCTCCCCACACCAATTCACCACCCCAAACCATCCAAACCAACCCCCATTCCAATCCACTCTACTCCAATCCACCCCACTCAAATCCAATCTAATCTATTCCAACAGACTCTACCCCAAACCAACCCACCCCAGTTCAGTTCATCCACTCCAACTCAATCTATCAACCCACCCCACCCCACTCAAATCCAGCCCACCCAACTCCATTCAAACTCACTTCCATGCAATCCACCCCATTCAAGTCCAGTTCACCCCACTCCAGTCGAATCTAATTCACTCCACCCCACTCCAAATCACCACACTCCAAGCCACCCTACTCCAATCCAACCCCACAAAATACAAACTTCAATGAATCCAAACCATCCCACGCCAATCCAATCCACCCCACTCCAGACCAATCTAATTCTCTCCACCCCACTCGACATCACCACACTCCAAGCCACCCCACTCCAATCCATTCCAACCCCACAAAATACAATCCACCCACCCCATTCCTATCCACTCCAACCCATCCTTCCAATTTAATCTACCCCAATACAATCCACCCCACTCTAGTCCACCCCAATCCAATCCACCTCACCCCATTTTAGTCCACTCCATTCCAATCCACCCCATCCAGTCCACCCAATTCAATCCACCCACTCCTCTCAATCCTCACCACCCTACCCTAATCCAATCCACCCCACTCTACCCCAATCCATCCCACTACCTCAATACACTCCAACCCACTCCACCTTATTCCACTCCAAGTGCTGTGCTTTACAACACTCTCTTCCACTGAACCACTGAACTCTACTTCCCTCTACCCAACTCTCCATCACTCTACTCCCCAAAGTCCACTCTGAGACTCTCTACTCTAACAAATCCACTTTCCGACAGCCAACTCCCCCACTCCACGACTCTCCACACTACCAAATTTTAGCTGTGCTCATAGTTGCCACACTGGTGTACAATATGACAAAAACATATTGCCAATAGCTCTGGTATAGGCGAGACCTAATGGCTTTGTTAATGCTTGTTCTGATATAGATCTACTGGGTCTCTAGCTACATCCCCTTTATTCACAATTACTCATCAATAGATTTATTTATGTATTGTCCCTCCATTTCATCTTATCAGCTGTGCAAGGGCAGAGGGGCATAAGGGAATCACACACAAATTTGCCTCACTGGTTTATGCTCCGACACATATTACACCTTGTGCCCTGCCACATACCACACCACCCTCGGGCCATATCCCCCATAATGAAAAATGTAAAACCCATCCCTCATATACTGCCCCTCCCACAACGCCCTCAGCTTTGGCATCTCCCTCACAAATATGAGAAAATACACCCATTGTCCTGCCACCCACTCCCACCACTTTGGCCCCTCACTTCACCCATTTTATTAGGGTTGGACACAAAGCGCTCTGTTCTTGGTGTAATCTCTCTGTGGGCTTTTAACCACGCCCATGTCACGCCCATCAGTTTGGTTGGTTTGTGGGCTTGCCTTTTAAAATTTGCTTGATTTCATTAGTGAAAGGCATGGATACCTCATCCCTTTTCCGGTGTTTAGCCTGCCTCGAGCACTCCGGCCAACTACTAAAAACATGAGGCTCCATGTTTTTGGTATGGTTTCTGGACTCATTTTTCTCTTTATTTCGTAGGCAGCGTGATTTTGCTGGGCCGCAATCGAGCGCTTTGCATGACATCGACTCTGTTACATGGTTAATTGCATTTTTGCTGATATGTTTCACTGTGAGCAAACTTTTGTTTCCTTTTATGTGTCTGCTTTGCACTCCTGCGGCCGGCTCTGTTTTACTTTTCATTTTCAGTTTATGTGGCAAGAAAAGTCCAATTAGGAGTTTACACCGCTATTAGCTTTAACTCGAGCAAAAGCGAGACCCATTGCATTGCAAGTGCTTGTATTTTGAAATGGCGTCGTGTCTGCCTTCCATACAAGCCATCCTTTCTTCAATTCCTCACTCTCTCCCACTCAAATTTTACTCTATAATAAGAGAGAGTAATCTGTCTCCTGACACTGTGTGCCTTCTCCTCTCTGCTCAAGGTGTGCGCTCTGCTTTTTTTGAAGCGGAGTGCCCGTGCCACACTGACAGGCTGGTTGACACCAGTACCAGCATTGCTTTTAAATTACCGTCAGTGCATGAACCCGCCCTGACTGGAAATGAGCAATTTGGCGGAGGGAGAATGCCACGCACATTCCCCTCTATCTCTGAGGTCTGTGGAGACCAGAGGGAGGTGGGTAAGGCTTCCAGCCATCGTACAGCCACGTCCCTGGGGTCACTGTGTGGCGAAAAGCACTTCCCCTGTTTTGTTTTTTTCAGTAGTGAAAATCAAATGTTGTTTTCTGTCGTTGTGACTGTCTCCCGGCCCAGGAAGACACGCTGGTGTCTCTCAACGAAAGACAGACATAATCGTAAATCGTTCGAGTTCCATCTCACTTTCTGCGAACTGTGTGAAGAGGAAGGCTTGGAGTAATGGCTAGGAGCCCCCGGGATGTGGCTAGTGAAGTTTGCACTCACTTGTGGGACCTAATGGACACGTGCTGGGTGCCTGGCCTATAGACGCATGGAAAGGCCTGTGAGAGCGGTGGCGAGTGAATTTGAGTTTATCATCTTTAACTCATATGTGTAATTTCAAAACGCTTCAGAAAATGTGCAGTAGTTCATGCATTTTACAGCCATAGTTCAAAGGCTTGCAAACAGGTTTACTTGAGCATTTAGCAAGCGTACTTTTGAACTTTCAGCCCCTTCTTACAACAGAGCTTAATAATATTGCAGACTGTCTTGTTTCTGGCAAAACATCATCGGAGCATTTCACTGTGTCAGCTTGGTTTCTGTGAGACGTGCCTCATGACTGAAGGCTCGGGTGCTGTGCTATGTTATGAAGTGTGCCGCGCTATGTTATACAGTGCTATGTAATGCTGTCTCACACTATGAAGTGTAGTACCTTCTGAAACACCCCTGACACCTAAAAGACCTTCCAAGTAGTGGCACAAAGAGCAACGGATTTTACCTACTTACGATACTTCTTGAGGTGAGAAAGCAGCTATCTAATCTTCAGGAAAATGCTTGAAACCTGGCTGTTTAGACAATTTCAGAATCACCAGTGGTGCAACATTAGCACCCGCAGCCCCCGTTGTTCGGGCAGGGGGGCGGGGTCCAGGAGTCCCCTTCAGCACAGTACACTGCGCACAAGTGGCGAGACCTCCTGAGTGGGGGCGGGGGCGGGTGCAGGGGAGCCTCCACCAAGTACTTTGCAAAGGGGTTCTCAAGTTTCATTAAGCCACTGAGAATCAACGCAGACTTGACTTAGAGACCTGAGAAAAACAGTGAATCTGTAAGGTTTCAGTATGTGCTTCAAAAAAGAAGGATCACATACGTACTTCAATGTGTCATGCACAGGACTTTCAACTGATGCTCAAGACTGCTTCAAATGATCAGTGCACATATTGTCAGAGCTACAAGCGAGATATTATTTTACTGTTGGAGCACTCGTTGCCTAGTAAAGGGCCATTAGTGGGAAGGGGTTTCCCCGAATTGTTTACATGCACACACAAGTAGTGTTCCATTACCTCCTGAAAGTGGCTGTGCTTACTGTGGTACATGATTCAAGGTATAATTCACTGATAAAGCCTATGTAGGCCAAAACGAGTCAGGGATTGCTTGCGTTCTAGTTCAGAGGGGACATGGCTTGGCAGTTTGGGCTCGGACTCTCCCTACTGGAGCAGAACCAAGGCTGATTTACATATGACTGGTCTCCCTGTGAAGTGGCAGTGAGTGAAAACTGGGTTGCACCCCTCTGTGATTGCTAGTGCCTGAGACTATTTGCAAATATTCAAAACAACCCTTGTGTTTTCCTCACAAATCTGCAGCACCAGTCAAAGATCATTATGCTTTGGAAATCCCAAGTTACCCACCATCATAACTGGCTATGGGATACAGCCCAAAGGTCTAGTAAAGTAGATGAACCAGCATCCCCAAGGTGCAAGCTCTTCCCAAACAATCAAACTCTCATTGGTTTATGGTTCAGCCAGAGCCTCTCTCACACCTGAAATCCTCTTCTTCATTGAGAAAAGGCTCAACCCCACTTTTACGCCCAACATCACCTCCACAACACCCAAAGAATACAAGATTAACCACAGCGACAGCACCAACAAGGCTGATGGAGGGATAGCCATCATACACCAGGAATCCATCCAGTGCGCCAGCAGGGACACAACCAACAAGACCACCTTCAAGACAGCCCTCGAGAACAAAAGATCCCCATAGGATGCATCCTGGTGGCCCTCAGAAATTGGACCTACTCCTACCCTCACTTAAACATTAGGAACCTAGGCATTATTCTGAGAAACAAGCTAACCATGAGGACTCATGTCAACTCCATCTCCTCCTCCTGCTTCTTGATCCTCTTCATGCTTTCTAAGATATTCAAATGACTACCCCAAAGCTCAAGATGCACTGTCACCTAAGCTCTCATCTCCAGCCAACTACAGCATGGCAACGCTCTCTACATGGGGATCGCAGCTCATCTCCTCCGACTACAACGACTACAAACCATACAGACTGCCTCAGCCAGACTCATCCTGGATCTCCCTAGATGAACCCACATCACCCCCTACCTCATGGAACTCTACTTGCTGTACAAAAAAGATGCCAGCTCAAGTTCCTGACCCACACATGCAAGGACCTACACAACTGCGGACCTGCCAACCTGAATCACTGCCTGCAATGCTATCAGCCCACCAGACACCTCAGCCCTGCTTCCCTTTTATTAACCCTCACTCCTTGCATTCAATGTAGCAGATGCGGAGGTCGCTCCTTCTCCTACCCAGCAGCGAAGACAAGGAACGTGCTACCCTTTCATATCTGGGCCTCTCCATCTCTTCCAAACTTTTGAAAGTCACTGAAGACCTGGCTATTTGGCTAATCAATTGGACCGTGGCAATGCCTGGATACTCTCACAGGTGACAAGAAGTCCTCTACAAATATTATGATTAATTGTCTGATTGAATTGCAGGCTGACTTCCACCATACACCGTTGGAGCCTGGATACTGTGATCTTATGATCAAAGTCAGGATGGCCTGAGTACTGTCAGCCTAGAGAGGAAAGTGGCAGCCATAACAAATGGTGAGCCTAGCAAGCTGCTTAAGGTAAACATTAGACTGGGAGGACAGAGAAGAGCCCTTAGAGGACATGTCTTAGGTGACGCAGAAGGCCAATGTAAAAGGAAGCATAGCCCTGTCTAATATCATATCATAATATCATCAATACCTAATATCAAAGGAATGCACGGGCCTGTGCTAGAAGATTTCAGATGTGGCTCACAGTTTAGGTTCAACTACATTTTTATTAACTTATGACATGTGCATTGCCATCGTTCTTGGGGCCCATATCTCCAGACCTTGCTGACATACCTCATAAACCAAGCAGTATTGCAAAGATAACAATCCCTTTTCTCTATCCCCAACTCTCAACCAGAACACCCACTCTCCTCAGACCCTCCCCACACTGTCTTTCAAGTGTAACATAGCCCCTTTCAACCCATCCCTGGCTCCAGACATCAGTAGGTGGTAAGTCAGCCCATTGTGTGAGGCAGGGACACAGCCTATACAAATATGTGTGCCTTGGCTCCCGGCCCAGGAAGACTATCTGTATGCAGATGGATGTAGATGCCTCTCCTGTCACACCTAGCCCCTCCTGTGTTGTGGCTGTCTGGAAAGTATACATGAAGAATAGCTTTCGCTTTGCCCTAGACGTGAGTTGGAGTCAGGCTGCAAAACACTAAAGTTATAAGCACAGAGAAATGCCCACTTTCTAAAAGTGGCATTTCTAAAATAGTAATGTCAAATCCACCTACACAAGTAAGCAGGATTTCTCACTAAAAATCCAAACATGCAACGCTACTCCTTTCAGATCAGAAATTACCACTTAAAAATATATAAAGGAATTCCCAATTGTAACCTATAAGAGGACCAACCCTCACTGTAGTGAAAAACAAATTAGGCTGTTTGTCACTACTAGGACATGTAAAACATAAAAGTACATGTCCTACCTTTTAACATACACAGCACCCTGCCAATGGTGCTACCTAAGGCCTACCTTAGGGGTGACTTAGGTGTACTAAAAGGGGAGTTTAGGCCTGGGCAAGTAGTTTGAGTTGCCAAATCAACATGGCAGTAAACTGCGCATGCAGGCCCCGCAGTGGCAGGCCTGAGGCAGATTTGAAAGGCTACTTATTTGAGTGGTGCAATCAGTGCTGCAGGCCCACTAGTAGCATTTGATTTACATGCCCACGGTATATGGCACACTATTTTACACAGGGCTTACAGGGATATTAAATATGCCAAACAGGTGTTAGCCAATCATACCAAGTTGTAGGGGAGAGAGCATATGCACTTTAGCACTGATTAGCAGTGGTAAAGTGCCCAGAGTCCTAAAACCAACAAAAAGAATGTCAGTAAAATAGGAGGAGAAAGGTAAAAAATTTGGGGATAGCCCTGCAGGAAGGGACATTTCCAAAAGTTGGGAAACTAAGAGACCCGAGACCTAGGGAGGCAATTGTTGAGATATTCAATATCACCTAGCCTCAAAACCTCTGGCACAGATAACTTCAATACGTTTGTATCACCCTTTATGTGCCCACACAGGTAACTTGGGAAGGGGAGGTTCTGCCTGTTTTAAGTTGTTGGTAGATTCAGGGGCAGCTGGGAATTTCATCGACAAGTCTCTACCTACTCAGGGTGCTATACCTTTTGAGTCCAAAGACCAGATAGATGAAGTTAAAGCTAAAGATGGTAGTGCATTCAAATCTGGTCCTATCACTCATTCAACAGCTAATGTGTGGTTAAGTATGCAAGATTTAATTTGATTCAAGCCCAACAGTTCCAAGTTATTCTGGGAATTCCTTGGCTGGAGACTCATAATCCATTACCTTTCGTTCTGTATTTTGCAAGGATCATTGTGTGTCTTTGTTTTCTGGTCCTTACAAAGAGAATGCCACAGCAGCTCTGATGGAAGATACTAGTTCCATTATTCCCCCTGTTATCAAGATTTGGCAGACGTTTTTGACAAACAAAAGGCTACTAGCCTCCCTCCCGCCATACAGACCTTATGACTGTCAAATTTACCTTCTTCCTGGGGCTCATATTGCCTGTAGTAGAATATGCACTTTGACAGAGAAAGAAAACATCTGTCTTAAAGAATATCTTGATGACATTCTTCACATTGGATTTAGTAAGCCATCCCGCTCACCAGCATCTTCTCCACTGATTTTTGTACCCAAGCAGGGGGGTGAATTGCGTCCATGTATAGACTGTAGAGCCCTTACCAAAGTAACAGTTAAAAAGCTTTAACCTTTGCTCCTCATTCCTTCACTACTAGACCAGGTAAAAGATGCTAAGGTGTTTACTAAACTGGATTTCAGAGGTGTCTATCAGTTGGTGCATGTTAGAGAGGAGGATGAGCAGAAGACAGCATTTCATACTAAGTTTGGCATCTAGTTATGCCCTTCGGGTCATGCAACGCCCCTGCTGTTTTTCAATTTTTTTTTATTAATGAGGAGTTAAGGGAGTTTTGGGATGTCCGGGCTGTGGCCTATATTGACAATATTCTGATATACTCCCCTGCTATGTCGGATCATGAGGCACATGTAAGAGCCATTTTACAACAACTACAGGATAACAATTTGTTTGTGAAATTAGAAAAATGTGAATTTGATGTCATCAAGGTCTCCTTTTTGAGTTATATTTTGTCTGCCAAGGGGGTTAGTATGGACCCACAGAAGATTTCCACCATTCTGCAATGGAAGTTCCCTAAATCACTGAAAAAAGTACAAAGCTTTTCGGGAATCATCGGCTTTTTATAAACCAACCTTTCCACCTTGGGTGCTCCCATAACACAGTTATTGAAGAGAGGTACTATTTTGCAATGGAATTAGGTCACCTAACAGGCTTTTCAGCAACTAAAAGATGCTGTTGTCAATGCGCCCACCCTACAACACCCTGACACCTCACAACCTTTTAGAGTAGAGGAGGTTGCGTCTCAGGCAGCGGTAGGATGGGTCCTTTCACAGAGAAATAAAGCGGCAGGAATGCTCCATCCCTTAGCCTATTTTTCACATACGTTAAGTCCCGCAGAAGAGAACTATTTTGTAGGGGATAAGGAATTACTAGTTATTAAAAAGGCATTCAACGAATGGAGGTATTACTTGATGGGTTAGTTACATACTCTCATTGTGGTTACTGATCATAGCAATCTGAAATTCCTTAAGTCAGCTAGAGCCTTATCAATGCATCAATTGCAATGGACACAGTTTTTTTAAATGATTATGATTATGTAATTCAATTTCAATCTGGTCGTCAGCATGGTAAGGCTAATGCATTGTCATGCCTGGGTTATGAAGTTCTAGACCAGGAAAAAGATCATCTGCCCATAATACCCCTTGAGCGAATTCTGGGAGCCTTGTTCCCTGAAGAAACCTTCTTAACAGAGGTAGCTATGGCACAAACTATTAAAGAAGCAGAAGACATCATACATACTTATGATAGCCTCAAAATAAATGATGTGTATTACATACACAAAGGGGTGTATGTTCCCACCAATGCTTTACAACAACAGGCTTTGGAATGGTGTAATACACAGATTTTAGCAGGTCATCCTGGTAAAAATAAAACATTAGAGCTTCTCAGGTGGCACTCTTGGTGGCCCACACTCATCCAAGATACCAAACAGTTTATACAAAGATGTAGCATTTGTGCAAAAAGCAAGAACAGACATCAAGCCCTCACAGGACTGTTAACTCTGCTTCCTACTCCACCTGTCCCTTGGTAAACACTTTCCATGGACTTTATTGATGAAATCCCTAAGACAGAACAAGGTTACACCCCAATTAAGGTTAATGTAGATTTGTTAACCAAAATGGCTCATTTTACACCTTTACATGGTTTACCTACATCTAAGTTACTTGATGATGTCTTTTTATGAACTGTGGTTCGCTTACATGGCCTTCCTTCAAAAATAGTGTTTGATCGTGGTCCTCAATTTATTTTGAGGTTTTGGAAAGTTCTGTGTGAGGTGTTGCAAATTGATGTCTGTCTGTCGACTGCTTATCATCTCCAAATGGATGGGTGGACAGAAAGAGTAAATCAGTGTTTGGAGCAATACAGAAAGTGACCGGTGTTAAACAGCACAGCAGATTGGGACACATGCATTTGGGAAGCAGAATTTGCCTACAATAACTTGCTGCATAGTTCAAGCAAAGTCTTCAATAAAGTATGGTTTTCATCCTCATTTTTTTTGTATTCATGTTCCCCTGCTTCTGAGGTACTGGCAGTACAGAACTATATTGAAAAGATTAAATAATTTCAATGGAAACTAACTTAAAACAGGCCAAAATCATTTCTAAAAGGAATGCTGACCGATATCGCAAACCAAGTCCAGTTTATCAGATGTGTGATCAGGTATGGTTGTCCACACAACACATTGACTTGAAGGAGCCTCACAAATTCCAACCACGGTACATTAGCCCTTTCACTTTAAAAAAAAAGGATTAATGAGGTAGCTATGAAATTGGATTTGTCTCCCAACATGCGATTGCACACAGTTGTCCATGTGTCTTTGTTGAAGCCAGTTGCTCCAGGAACTGTTCTTCATTCAAAACCCCCAGTCCTTATTTTTGACAATTACCCTGAATTTGAAGTTGAAGCAATTTTGGATTCAAAAGGAATACAACACAGGCTGAATTATTTGATTCACTGGAAAGGATACCACCCGGGGGATCGCACCTGTAAACCCGCAGGTTATGTACACGCTCCTTGTCTGTTATGTATTTTTTGTTGTAGATGCCCTAACAAACCTAAACCTGTGGGGGGAAGGCATTGGGGGAGTAGGGAGTGTACTGTCGGGATTGCCTGAACGTGCAGCTCCTTTAAGCTGCACCTGCTGGAAGTTGCTCGTGGTTTTGAGTGATTTCATGTATGGCGGCTTCTGGCTTGTTTGCCTCTTTTCCTGTGGCTTCTCCATTGTTCCTTATTGCTGTGGACTTCCTTTGCATTCTGCGGATCTTGTTGCGTCCTTTCTTTTGTCAGTGTCGGGTCACGTCTGGTTCCACTGCTGCATCCTCATCAAGGGATTCTTCCTTGTGCTGCACAATCAAAAGGAATAGAGACAACAAGTTAAAGCCTGCTTTGCTATACCTATGATAACGCACCATGTGCGCTACTGATACTCTGTTCAGCAAAAGACACTCTTTCGATTTTGCATTTATTCTGAAAAGGTTTTGGATGCTGTTCTGAGTTGACAGTGAAAAAACAAGTGGAAATACTTGTTTGGTAAGTAATGTTAATTAGTTACAAAGCCTTGCCAGATTTTCTGGGAGCTATTAGTTTTATGAACTTAATGCACTGATACCAGGCTAACGGATGTTATTCAGCCTGAAAATATAAAACAGCTTAGGCTATTTTTCATATTAATTGAATGCACAAGTGTATGCATCATATCTATGAATCTGTAGATGTATTTTCTTTATAGTTAACCATTGGATATCTGCAAAACATTTCACAATACTAAATTCTCAGCAATATAGGTATGCAATCTTTTCAACATTACAAAGTGTACTTATAAGATTATTCTGGTATACAAAGAATTACAAATGTCCTTCTTGTGTTATAGATAAGAAGACTAAATTGTTGAGCAGCTCAATACTATCTGTTAGTAGGAGAAGATTATCACATACTTACGTTATATTCAGATTCAGTAGATTGGTCTCGATCCAGTGGGTCAGGGCCTCCTTTTTTGTGGCTTTGATCTGGCGGTGGTAGTTGTTGAGGACTGATTTGAAGGTGGCTTGGTTGGTGTGGTTCAGCAGCGCTGGTGATCTAGTTGTTGAAGTTCTGAACTGCCTGATCCAAGTTTGTAGTGACGTTGGGTTGTGTGGTGCTGAGGGCGTCAGTCCATTGTTGCTGAGTGATATTGGTTCAACTGTGGAAGGGGGTGCTGTGGCAGTTTGGGGTGGTAGGGGGAGTACCGGTGATGGTGAAGTGTACGATGGAGTGGTCCGACCAGATGAGTTCTGAGGTGATGCCCTATCTGATTCTGTTGCTGGACATAAAGATGGGGTTCAGCATGTGTCCATCTTTGTGGGTCAGGTCTGTGACCAGCTGCTTGAGATCGATGTTGTCCAATTTTTACAGGAGGCCGGTGGAGTTGGTGTCTGTGGGGTCGTCAAGGTGAAGTTGAGGTCTCTAAGGAAGACGCAGTGTTCAGATTCAAAGGCAAGAGGGGTGATGAATTCGGTGATAGCGTCACTGAAGCCAATTCGTGGTCCTGGCAGTGTGTATGCAAGAGTGCCTCTGATGGGGGTGTCATCATTGTTGTTGAGATAGAAGTTCAAGTGTTCCATGATCGATGTGGTTTCATCATTGGTGATGGTGAAGGTGACCGATTCCTTGTGTACGATGGCGATGCCGGCCCCATGTCTGTTGGTGCGGTTGCAGTGTTTTATCTTGTAGCTGGTCGGTGTTGCAGTGGCAATGTAAGGGGGCCGATGCGAGGGTGAGCTAGGTCTCTGTGATGAAGAGTACGTTGGGAGCGAGGGTGGTGATGGTGTCACAGACTTCAGTTGCATGTTTGCAGAGCAATATGGCACTGATCAGGTGGCAGATGAGTTGTTCTGGGGAGGTCTTGGTCAGTGGGGATGGTAAGGCATTGGTAGCTGCAATGGTGGCCGTTCTTGGGGTGGAGGAGTACCAGCAACGTATGCAGGGGAATGGTCCAGCTGTGGTGCCTGGTGAAGTGAGGCAGCAGTTACTGTTGCGTCCGGGGTCCAGGGCACAGAGGTCTGTGAAGGAGTATCTGTGGGAGTACGAAGGGCCAAGGTTCCTGGCACTGAGCACGGTTCAGATGTGGATGGGCACAGACAGGCTTGCCGTTGGCACACCTTTGAAGCAACATTGGCACGAACATGCAGCAGCCTCCAAAAGTAGTCCTGGGAGGTGTGAGGGGCTTGCAGGGAGGCGGGGGCGAGAAAGAAAAGAAACAGCAGGAAAACAGTGGGAGCGGGCACTGGGCCAGCAGAATGCTAAACTAAATAAAGGCAAAAACAAAAATGCAACAGCAAGCTCCAAACAGAAACAAACTACAGGGACAAAAAAAGAAAATAGTAGTATGAATATGGCCTGGTGGACAGCAGGACTGAATCAGCGGCCTCGAGGGCTACAAGTTAAGCAGCAGTTACAAGGAGCTGGGCAGCGGGGGAGCAGCGCTGAGACCAGGATCAGAGGCTACTCACTGGAGGTTGCGCAGCAGCCTCCATAAGTAGTACTGGGAGGTGCATAGAGGCAGGAGGGCGGCAGGTGGGAGAGAAACGAAACAGCAGGAAAATGGTGGGAGCAGGGACTGGGCTAGCATAATGCCAAACTAAGTAGAAATGCCAAATAGAATGCTAGAATCTAAAAATGCTGGTGTGTGTGTCATTTGAACAGCACTATCTGCAGGTTTGTTCACCGCCGGTCAGGAACCACTGTCATCACTAGATTCAGATTCTTTAACACTGTTGAACAACTTGCCCTTAATCTCCAGTAAAGTCATATGTTGGTTTCTTAAGGTGCAGCTATTGGAGTCTGCATCAGAACTGTCTTCTTCCTTTGGCTTTATTTGTTTGTTCTGATAGAGGGGCTGAGATAGTTCCTGCTGAAGACTCTGATCTATCCTTTGAATCAAAAGGTGTAAAATCTCTCAGAGATGTCAGAGATTCAGTCAACAGTACAGGGATATTCTCTAGAGAACTACAAGCTGAGAGAGAGTCTGAAAATTAGGCTAATATATTTATAACTGGAGAAGTATTTTGACATTCATTAATAGCAGGGAAAATCTGCTCTATATTAGTCTTTGGAGAGCCACATGTAGTAGCATACTGTTCTTTAAGCCAAAGCTGGTGATCAGTTTCTTTTTTCAGGTTTTCAAATTGCCTTGCAGTAGTTTCCATCACCTGCTCTGTTACGTGTTCTACCTTACAGATAAACAGAATGTCTGGTTCTGACAACAGTGAAATATGCATCGATGAAAAGAGCCCATGTGCAAGATTTCTAGTGTATGTTACAATATATTCATCATAGAAGTCCGATATCTGCCTTTTAATCTGCCAGGTCTGCTCTTTTAGTGTGTGTAGGTCCATATTGTTATCAAACCCACTCACTATAGAAAAGGGTTTAGCAGAGCTTTTAGGGATTGAGACTGATGTACTATCGTCCAGTATGGGAAGAGCACAAGACTTGAGTGGAACTAAGGAATCCCATAGTCTTTACTGATCCCTTAGATACAGGTTCTATCCTGCTGACCTGAAAGCTCTGGGGGACTGGTAGGTCTTTATAAGAGTCAGCAAAGCACTTTGAAGCCTGAGGAACTGATCTAGATGGTCTAAAGCACTCAACAGAAAACAAGGGAATCCCTAGTGTGGCTTCTTGGACAGTGTCAGGGTTCTTTGTTATGGCAGAGTCCTGGAAGTGAACTTGGGATGCACTAGCATGAGGCATGGAATTAACCGTCTTTTCTTGAGTGTGAGTGTCTTGTGCAGAGGTAGCAAAAGCACTTCCACGGTTACGAACATTCTTACTGGCTTCAGCTAACAGATACTGGCAAAACTCATTATGTCCTTGTAATTCTTCCACAGACAGGGACTCGGGGTCATAGCCACAAATAACATAATAGTCTATCATTGAAAGATTAGCAAGCCACTCAGTGTAGTACTGAACTTGCAAGTTATGGTTTTCTTTAACAAGTCTATCCTTTAAACTAAGGTCTTTTTTAGAGGTTTTCAGAGAATGTATAGGTTTAGAAAGGGGTGTCTTAACATGAAAGGAAAGCATTTTAGGTCTGTGTGTGCCTTTACTGCCTGGGGAGCTTGAAATTTTTGGGTCGTGCATTCTGTCACGGTTTCAGGCGGGTCTGATCAGGACTCTGTCTGGGGCACCCACTGAGGTCACAGAATATCGCAAAGAGGTAGTGCACTGGGGCAGAAGAGCAGCTAAAGGCATACACGGAAAGCACAGCTATGGACAGGCACAGGAAATAGGAAAGTAAATGCAGAGCAACCCTTGTGTGAACAAACAGGAAACAGATTACTAATGGAAAAACACACTGGGGATGTACACAGGGTTGGGCTCAGAACCTCCCACAGCAACAGGAATTGTCAATGTCTCTGTGCAGTTTGCTCTTACAGATAGTCACCCCGCCAGCCCCATAGAAAGGAGGCAGCAGAAGGGATTCTGTCTCTGGACCCTTAGAGCACAAACAAGGATAGTACTTACATACACAAGACAAGCTCTTGTGGGTCCAGCTGGAAACACAGTGGCAATTCCTGGAAAAACAGCAATTGCACTTATACGCTGGTGAAGAGTGATAGAACAATTACCAGACACAAATACCCAAGAGGAAACGGAAACAGAAGGAACAAACTAGGAGGCAGGGGCAGGAACTGGGAACAGGCTCAGGCTAAAGCAAAGGCAGGAAAGGGACTGGAAAACAGAGCACAAGCTCTGGCTGGAACAAACAGAAACAGGAATGGTAAACAGAGAGCAGGCTCTGGCTGGAACAAGCAAGGACAGGGATGGAATACAGGGAGTAGGAATAAGCAGAAAACAGGACTGGGAAACAGAGAGCACGTTCAGGCTGAAGCAAGGCAGGAGCAAGACAGAGAAACAGGAAGCAGGCTCTGGAAGAAACAAACAGGTACAAGGCTAAGAGATAGGGAGCAGACTCTGGCTGAAACAAACAGCAGCAGGGCAGAGAAACAGGTGCAAGCTGGAACAAACCAGGAACAAGACTGGAACACCATCCGATAAGGGGTCTGTAACACAAAGAAATCAAGCTCCAATGCATGGTGACGATCTTGAGGAAATGGCTGCTTATAAGCAGTTCCAAGCTGCAGAATAACCCAGATGGAATCACATAACTGGGCTGCACAGGAGAGGTCTCAGGTGTGTGTAGTTTCAGACACTTGCAAGTCCTGGAGGAGAGAATCTGGTGAAAAGGAGCAACTGGACTTCTCCCATAGAAAACAATGTAAAGGAGAATCCAGGCTTTCTTGACTACCAGGCTGTGCATTATGGGATTTGCAGTCCCAGGAAGCAAATGTAATACTACAAAAGCATACCATGGTGAAAAGAGAAACAAACGGGAGACAGCAAGGGACTATAAATAAGTGTTCAAGGTGATTCCCAGGATATCGACAGTCCCTTTACAGCGCCCCCTAGAGATGGGATGGCAGAGTTGTAACATTTGATTGGGAATAGATAGGAACTTCAAGTTTGGCCTCAACTGAACTGTAGTTTAAAAACCTCTTTAATGGTAAAGTCAGATTTCAAGTGACAATTCTGAAAGCGCCACTTTTAGAAAGTTGTAATTTTCTTGTCCTAACCATTTGGTGCTTGTGTCCTGGGTCACAACAGTATGAATAGCTCGGCAGCTGGTCTTTGTGTATTCCTCCCAGGCAGTGAAACAAAATGGGCAGGATAGCCCATTCTTCCAGGATGGTTGGGGCAGAGTTGCTCCTTGCCCCTTTTACATTTCAAAAGGATGTCTCCAGCACACTCACAAAGCAACTTGACACCCAGTCTAATGTCAACCCAGACTACTTGGAGCATTGGCAAGGTAAGGGAAGCACTTTCTAGAACTAGATGCTGGGGTAGCCAGAATGTCACCCCCACCTCACAGGCTGGCACCAGGTATAAATATTGAACATCCTGAACTACCTTTTGAGTACACTTCTGAACCTGTGAACTACAGAAGAATGGCTGCCTTGTTCCATAGGACTGCCCTTCTGCTTGAGGCCTCCCTTGTTCTTCAGAGGAATGTCCTGCTACCAGAGGACTGTCCTGCTACATGAGGCCTGCTTTCCTTTCAAGAGGACTGCTCTGCTGCTTGAGGCCTGTCCTGCTGTCTAAAGAGGAAGACTGGGACTGTTCCCTTTGTTCCCGGCTGATCTAAGTGACGCCAAGGGTCAGTTGGCAGAACTCCTGTCCTGAGCTACAAGGACACAACATACTCCAGAGGCCTCCTGCCCAACTGCAAATGAACCTGCCTGGACCTGTAGATAGACCTGTCTGAACCCTGCTGGTCTCTGCTAGAGTGAGTGTCTCATCCCCCATGTGGTGGCTCTCCAGGTCCTGGACCCTTGGCTGGAATCATAGTGCACTCCTCTGTAAGGAAGGGTGAAATTCTGAAGTTTTGGGCTATTTGTGACTGCAAACCATGCTAGTTGGTGCCAAGAGTTGGTGAAACTTACTCTTCACACTACAGCAACTGCCAGTGACAACCAGCCACGCAAAATCTGCACTTCGAGTTACAGAAATGACAGATTGTGATTACTGGTAATATTTATGTCCATTTGTTAATGCTGTTTGAACTTTTATTTATGGTTCATTAATGCAAAGCCTTTAATATAAGTGTGAGCTCTCTAAATAAACATTGTAACGGCACCCTGAAATATTTACAGTGGTTCCAGTAAAATTAAAAGTGTACACATGTGTTAGAAATGGGGTCGCTAGTTGGCAGAGGTATACACCCACAATCCTAGTCAGGGTTAAGTCACACACAATCCAAAGTATCATGTGCCCAGCCTCTGGTAGGTTGGCACTGAGCAGTCAGGCTTAACGTAGAAGGCAATGTGTAAAGTATCTGTGAAATAAATCATACAGTATCACAGTGAAAACACCACAAAAATACACCACACAGATTTTGAAAAATAGATAATATTTATCGGAATAAAATAAGGTCAAAATGACAAAGATACAATAAGTGCAAGTTGAAATATCACTTTTAAAAGGTTTAAAAGAGTCTCAATTCTTAGAAATAAACAGTTGTCTCTTTGTTACACACAGTACCTGGTATGCGTCAAAAATATCGATGCATGCAGTCCGCAGAGGAGGAGATGCATGGAAAAATAAGGTGTTGCGTTGAATTTTCTGGCACAGCACAGACGATGTGTTGTTTCTTTCCATGCTGCAAGGAGTTTGCGTCCTTTTTCTGAGTGTAGTCTTGGTTCCTCACTTTGATGCAGGGATATTTTGACACTCAGGGATGATGCGTGAAAATCCTTGATGCGCTGGAAGAAGGCATGGGCTCTGCATCGATCCGGTAGGCGATGCATAGAATTTTTCCATCGCAAGGCAGGCACCATGTCGAATTTCCACGCTGGAAGTCAGGCTGCGTCATTCCGATTAGCTGTGTGGGGATTTCTCATTCGCAGGGCAGGCTTTGCTTCGTTTTTGGCAGGCGTTGCATCAATTTTCAATGCACAAGGAGTTTCTTTGAAGAGATTAAGGCCCTCATTACAACATTGGCAGCAAAACCCGTTTACCGCCGTGCAGAAGACCGACAATACACCGCCGCGGCAGTGGAATTCCGCCACGGTCATTATGACCCACTGCTCGGAATCCACCAAAATTCAGACATCCACACAAGTCCGCCACACCAAAGGTCAGTGATAAACTGGTGAAAACAAAACCTCCACCATCACGCCAACAGAAACACGCCCACACTATCACGACACACGAATCCATGCGGTGGTCTTTCAACCGCGGTATTCTATTGGCGGTACACACCGCCACGCTCAAAATACACACACTCTTACAAAACACTACTACATTGGACAATTCCAAATACACACACCTGAGACACATACACACACCCCTCCCACACACCCATTACAATATTAAACACACACCCACATCACCCACAAACCCCTACGACAAAAGTACAGAGAGAAGGCCAGAGAGAGACACTACAAACAACTACCAAGCATCCACAGGCACACAATACCATCACCCACATAACTTCCACGCACCTCACACAACACACCACTAAATATCACGCCACTTATCACTACACACACCACCCCACACATCACCGACACCACCCCATGGCACGGCAAAGACACCCCAGGTTCTCTGGGGAGGAGCTCAGGGTCATGGTGGAGGAAATCGTCCGGGTAGAGCCACAGCTATTCGGATCACAGGTGCAGCACACCTCCATAGCTAGGAAGATGGAGCTATGGCGCAGAATAGTGGACAGGGTCAACGCAGTGGGACAGCACCCAAGAAATAGGGATGACATCAGGAAAAGGTGGAACGACCTACGGGGGAAGGTGCGTTCCGTGGTCTCAAGACACCACATCAAGACACCACATCGCGGTACAGAGGACTGGTGGCGGACCCCCACAACTAACAACATGGGAGGAGCAAGTCTTGGTGATTCTGCATCCTGAGGGCCTCGCAGGAATAGATGGAGGAATGGACTCTGGTAAGTCAAATCTTAACTATTGCATCCCCCACCCTACTTGCATGCTATCGCATACCCCCATCCTCACCCTCACCCCCATCACTCCAACTCCTCACAAATGTCCCAACATCACAAACCACACATCCTAACACCAAGCCCTGCATGCAACAACAAAGCATGGACACCCATCACCAAAGCATGCCCACTGCACATACTCATACACCCCCCCTAAACCACCATCACACAAGGACCCACACAGGAATGCAAGCACTGGGGTACAGGGTCACCCACCCATTGCACACCATGCAACACACAAATGTAATAACCATCCTTTTATACCCCTGCAGGACCCCTACCCAACGTCACCGGACAGGAGGGTCCACACATGTCCACACCACCAACAGAAGAGGCCCACAATGATGACAGCAGCTCTGTCCAACTGGATCTAGATGACCAGCCCAGCCCATCTGGGACCTCTGGACAGTCGGTTCCCCTGACACAGTCACAGGCCACCACAGAGCTTCCCTCCTCTGGAAACACCAGCACAGCATCCACCCAGCGGGCCCATACCTCTGTCCCCAGGACACGTCAAGCAGCAGTGTGTCCACCACTACAGGGAACCCAGGCTAACCCACCACCCCAACAACAACAGGGACCTGGGGGCAGTGGCAGTGGGACACGGTCCAGGAGATGGAGGCACAGGAACACAGGGGAACTGGGAGGGCTGCTGTGTGACAGGAGGAGGGCAGGCCAAGGGAACCCACTCTCCACGAGGCCCTCTCCAACATCATGGGAGCCTACCACCACTCCCAGGAGATAATGGCAACAGTACTGGCCAAGTTTCAGGAGACCCAGTGGCTGCAGGAGGAACAGTATTTGGGCTTCAGGGAGGAACTCAGATCCATCAATTCCACCCTGGGCACCATCATAGGGGTAATGAAGGAAGTTCTCAACACCAGGAGGGACACTGAGGCACAACAAGGGGCCCCTGACACTAGCCTGGACCATGAACTTCCCACCACCTCCGCCGGCTCTAGTGGACAGGAGGCACCGCCACAGGACCACCACACCAGCACCCCACCCCCTGCAGAGGGAGAACCACCCCACAAATGGTCCCTGAGATCCAGGACAAAGACAGAGAACAATGCCAAGACCCCCGCCAAGAAATAAGACCACCCTGATTGTTATCCATTTGTCCCACCTTGTCACCCTGTCCATCCTCAAACTGCCCCAGCTCCACTTCCTATGCCCATTTGGGCAATGCACCTGTGAGACTAATGGACTGGACTTTGCCATGGACATTCCTCCACCATCACCCCTCACCATTTTACAACCCCCTCCAATATTGAGCACTGAAATAAACACCCTTAAAGCACAAAACAATCTGGAGTCTGTCTGTGATTTCAAAATAGTGTATTAGCAATTACAGTGACAAAATGCTCTTTCAATTGTAATGTCAACATACTTATGTCACACAGCTCTAGTCCATGAGGAAACAAAGCAGATGTCACACAGTGGAACCCACATCTGTGAAATCATAAGGGAAAGTGACATGTAGTAGGCATGTTTGTATTCTTACTTGTGTCTCACTGGAAGTATTCCAGGATAACCGAGTTCCTGTTGTCAATGTCTGCTTCTTCTGCTTCCTTGTCTGTACTGTCCACAGGCTCCACAGCTGCCACAACACCGCCATCTGGACCATCCTCATTCAGAAAAGGCACCTGTCATCGCAAAGCTAAGTTGTGAAGCATACAGTAGGCCACGATTATCTGGCACACCATCTTTGGTGAATAGAATAGGGATCCACCTGTCATATGGAGGCACCTGAACCTGGCCTTCAGGAGGCTGAAGGTCCACTCTATAATCCTCTGAGTCCGCCCATGGGCCTCATTGTAGCGTTCCTCTGCCCTTGTCCTGGGATTCCTCACTGGGGTCAGTAGCCATGACAGGTTGGGGTAACCAGAGTCACCTGCAAATGGGGAGGGCAACTGTTAGACACACACTAACCTGTAGGGATATCCCCAGACAACCATTCCCACTGACTTGCTTCCAGGTGCTCACCTAATAGCCACACACGGTGCCTCTGGGGTTGACCCATCACATAAGGGATGCTGCTATTCCGCAGGATGTAAGCGTCATGCACTGAGCCAGGGAATTTGGCATTCACATGGAAGATGTACTCGTCTGCCATACACACCATCTGAACATTCATGGAATGATAACTCTTCCGGTTTCTGTATATCTTTTCACTCCTGCGGGGGGGGGGGTACCAAAAGCCACATGTGTCCCATCAATGGCACCTATGATGTTAGGAATATGTCCCAGGGCATATAAGTCACCTTTCACTGTAGGCAAATCCTCCACCTGAGGGAAAACGATGTAGCTCCGCATGTGTTTCAGCAGGGCAGACAACACTCTGGACAACACGTTGGAAAACATAGGCTGGGACATCCCTGATGCTATGGCCACTGTTGTTTGAAATTACCCACTTGCCAGGAAATGGAGTACTGACAGCACCTGCACTAGAGGGGGGATTCCTGTGGGATGACGGATAGCTGACATCAGGTCTGGCTCCAGCTGGGCACACAGTTCCAGGATTGTGGCACGATCAAGCCTGTAGGTGATGATCACATGTCTTTCCTCCATTGTCGACAGGTCCACCAGCGGTCTGTATACCGGAGGATACCGCCATCTCCTCACATGTCCCAACGGACAGTGCCTATGAAGGACAACAGTGAGCACAGAGTCAACAAACTCAGAGGTACGTACCCACAGTTTACACAGAACACGAATCATAATCCGAAATCTGGCCTGTATGAGTGTTGAGGTAAGGCCTAGGTATGTGTGACGCAGTAAAAAATTAAGCCATGTGGGCCCCTGAAATGGCGGCTGCCTGACCTGTAAAGTGGGACAATGGGATGTGGGGTAACTGCACTGGCGTTGTACACCGTCGCTGTAGGCGGTCGAAGTCCGCGGCGCAATTCTGCATTGGTTAACATTGGACCCTATGGGTCCCAGGAGCCAATGGCGATGTATGCCGGCAGTGACGGTACGCACTGCCGCGGACGTGACCGCCATTTTCTATCTGTTCAATCACTCGATACCTGATCTTCGACAGGAGAGGACCTACACTGCAAGTGCTGCTGTGACCTCGGTCTGGAAGAGACAATGGCTCGTGCGTCTGGGGAAAGGGCCCCTGCCTTCACATCGGAGGAGTTGGAGAAACTCGTGGATGGCGTCCTTCCCCAGTACACGCTACTCTACGGTCCTCCAGACAAACAGGTAAGTACACTGGGAGCATGCTGTATGGGTTATGCCTGTGTGGAGTGGGGTGGATGAAAGATGGGGGGGGGGAGAGATTGAGGCGTGCATGAAACGACTGTGAGTGCATGTGCCACATGTCAAGGGTAGCGATGGGGGCCAATGACTGTGACGGTGCAGTTGGTAATAACTTTTCTTTTTCCCCTGTACAATTCATGTAGGTCAGCGCCCACCAGAAGAAGGATATTTGGCGTGCCATCACCAAGGACGTCCGCACCCTGGGGGTCTACCACAGACGGAGCACCCACTGCCGTAAGAAATGGGAGGACATTCGCCGCTGGAGCAAGAAGACGGCGGAGGCCTAGCTGGGGATGGCCTCCCAACGTGGGAGGGGTTCCCGTCGCACCATGACCCCCCTGATGTTCAGGATCCTGGCGGTGGCGTACCCGGAGTTGGATGGGCGCTTGAGGGCATCACAGCAGCCACAAGGGGGTGAGTACACTCTCATTCTGCTGATTTTGCGTGCAGTGGAGGTGTCTGGGTGGGGGAGGTGGGCTGTGGGTTTCCCTAGGCCAGTGCAAGTGTGCTAGTTAGGTCCCCTTGTTCTGGCAGACCCTGTGGCACCCCACCCCACCTGTGTACAGTGCCAAGTACACCTAGTCAGGCTCCTGTGACATCCATGTGTGCAGATGTCGGCCATAGCCTTGTAGGCCATGTCCCAGGGATTGAACAGTGGAGCCCAAGTGCGCGGCGTAGTGCAGGGGGCTTCTGTGTCTGTCGTGTCCACCAACGGTAGCGGTAATGCATGCACTCAACATGTCTTTCTTCTGTCGTTCCTCTCCTTTTTGTGGTCTCCATGTTCTTGGGTGCATTAGCATCATCAGGCGGAGGAGCAGTGGGACCGGAGCAGGAGGGAGCTGCAACCCACATGGCCTTGGAGGGCAACACTACGGACTCGGAATTCACCAGTGGGACGGAGGGCGAGGGGAGCTCCACGGCGGGGACAGGAGCTGACACCAGTGATACGGACTCGTCCTCTGATGGGAGCTCCCTTGTGGTGGTGGCCACATCTGCGCCCCCCGCATCTACAGGTACAGCCGCCACCCCCCCTACCAGCACCGCCCTCCCAGCAGCCCCTCAGCCTTTGCCCCGTGCCCGCTCACCCAGGAGGGTGGGCATCACCGTCGCTCCAGACACCTCAGGCCCTGCCCCAGTCACCCCTGCTGCCCTCAGTGAGGAGGCCATTGACCTCCTCAGGTCCCTCATTGTTGGGCAGTCTACCATTTTGAATGCCATCCAGGGTGTAGAAAGGCAGTTGCAACAAACAAATGCATTCCTGGAGGGCATTCATTCTGGTCAGGCGGCCCTTCAGCAAGCTTTTCAGACTCTGGTCTCAGCACTGATGGCAGCTATTGTCCCTGTCTCTAGCCTCCCCCCTCCAACTTCCTCCACCCAGACTCAATCCCCTCTACCTCAGCCTATCCCAAGCTCATCTTCAGACCAGCATGCACACACGTCAACACACAAGGGAAGCTCAGGCAAGCATAAGCACCACCCATCCCACAGGCACTCACGCAAGCATCACACACATGCAGACACACCAACATCCACTGCCTCCACTGTGTCCCCCTCCTCCCCGTCTCCCTTCTCCCTCCCAGTCTCGTCTCCACTCACACCTGCATGCACTAGATCTACAACCACTACTTCCATCACCAGCACACACACCACCACACCCCGCTCACGTGCAATCACCACCCCCACTACCATTCACACGTCCCCTGTGTCCTCTCCCAGTGTGTCTGTGACGCCCCCTCCCAAGATACACAAACACAGCCACACACCCACCCAACAGCCATCCACCTCACGACAGCCTACAGCGCATGCACCTTCACCCAAAGTTACCAAACGAACACCTCCTACAACCACAACCTCTTCCTCCACTCCCAAACCCCCTCCAGCTACCCGTCCCAGTGTTCCCAAGAAACTTTTCCTATCCACCCTTGACCTCTTTCCCTCACCTCCCCCACCCCGTCAGTCCCCTACGGCCCGACTCTCCAGGTCCCAACCTAGCACCTCAGCCACAACATCTCCAGGACCAGTGGTGCCTGTAGTCACAGGAATCTGGAGTGCACCGGGCAGCAGGGCACCCAGTGTGGCACGGAGCCACAGCACGGACAGTCCCCCACCTGTCAAGCATCAAAAGTTGGCCAGTGCCCAGCGGGAGAGGGGGAAGACTCCAGCCACCAAAGCCGCTCCCAGGGGTACAGGTGGGAGTGTGGAGTCAGCTGCGACACCTTCCAAGGTGGGGAAGAGACACAAGAAACTCAGCAAGTCTAAGAAGAGCAGCACGGCGGAGAAGACCGCCATCATCCGCGCTGCCCAGGAGGCCACCGCCAGCACCAGCCCTGCTGCACAGGAGGCCATCATCCCCGCTGCCCAGAGGCCACCGCCAGCACCAGCCCTGCTGCACCGAAGGCCACCACCAGCACCAGCCCTGCTGCCCAGGACAGGACCGCCAGCACCAGCCCAGCTGCTTAGGACAGGACCGCCAGCACCAGCCCAGCTGCCCAGGACAGGACCGCCAGTACCAGCCCCGCTGGGCAGTAAGGGACCGCCAGCACCAGCCCCGCTGGGCCATAAGGGACTGCCAGCAGCTGAGTCACTGCCAAGGACCCCGCTGCCACAAGCACCGCTGAACAGGACACTGCCGCCACAGGCACTGCTGAACAGGACACCGCAGCCACAAGCACCGCTGAACAAGAAAATGCCGCCACAAGCACCGCTGGCCCATGAGTGCCAAGGGCACTGACGCTACTGAGTCTGTCACGAGCAGGATGAAGCACTCTGGGCACAAGGCCCCCTCCACAACCAGTGGAGAGATACATCCACTACCTCAGTCCTTGGCATGATGAAGCACTCTGGGCACAAGGCCCCCTCCAGAACCAGTGGAGATTCACATCCACTACCTCAGTCCTTGGCAGGATGGAGCACTCTGGGCACAAGGCCCCCTCCAGAACCAGTGGAGACTGTTATCCACTTGAGGGACTGTGGCTTTGCACTCCCCAGGATGGAACAGTGGGCAACCCACCCACTGTAGAGACTTGAGAGACTGTGGCTTTGCACTCCCCAGGATGGAACAGTGGGCAACCCACCCACTGTAGAGACTTGAGAGACTGTGGCTTTGCACTCTCCAGGATTGAACAGTGGGCAACCCACCCACTGTAGAGACTTGAGAGACTGTGGCTTTGCACTCCCCAGGATGGAACAGTGGGCAACCCACCCACTGTAGAGACTTGAGAGACTGTGGCTTTGCACTCCCCAGGATGCGGTCCCCTCGTGGATTTGGCGTTGTGCACTCAACCGGCGGAGGTGCCCCCCCTTTCCCTTCCCCCTGAGGTGCCTGTTTTATTGCTATCTGATGCCCCTGCAGTGTTCTCTCCGTCATGTTCGGGGATGTAGTGTGGGCCTCGCCCATGCCGTGTGGGCCCAGTGTTCCACAGACTTCAATGGAGCACTACGTGGACTACTATTCTTGGTGTATATATTTGTTTATAGTGTATATATATATTTTTGCGTACTGGATTTTAATATATTACAATGGTTACACTCATTTCCTTTTGTCTTTGCATTCTTCCAGGGGATTGAGGGGGTGTAACTTTAATGTATCATGCTGTATTAGTGTGTGTGTTGTAGTGGGTGGGGGTGGGTGTGTTGCGTGTGTGTGTCCCTGTTTTTTCCCTCCACCCTCCCCTGTGTCGTAGGTGCAGTACTCACCGTGGTCTTCGCCGCCGGCGTTCGTGCTCCTGGTAGAGGAGCAAGAAGATAAGGGCTGGCAGGATCTGGAGCTCGGGTTCCATGGCATCCGGATTACTCGTGGGGTGTGTAGAGGTGAGCGTTTTCCCTTCGAAGTCCTGTTTCCGCCGTGTTTTTGTTTGCGGTGAATCCGCCCCGGAAAAGGTGGCTGATTGGTAGGTTGTGATACTGGGGGTGGTAGGTTGTGATACTGGGGGCGGTACATTGTCCTCCGCCTGTCTGTTGGCGGTGACCGCCATGCTGTTTGTTTGTACCGCCGTGGCGGTCGGAGTGTTAAAGTGGCTGTCTATGTTGGCGGTTTCCACCACAGTCGTGATTCCATTTATTTTTCCCGCTGGCCTATTTGCGGTCTTACCGCCGCTTTAACACCGACCGCCAGGGTTGTAATGAACACCTAAATCTTTGTTGGCCATGAGACTTCAGCAACTGGAGGCAAGCTCAATCCAACCCCCTGGAGAGCACTTTTTGGGGAAGGCAGAGTCCTTCCAGCAAAGTAAGAGGGCAGCAGGGCAACAGCAGGGCAGAATCTTTCTCAGGAAAGCAGTCCAGATGACTCCTTTGGGCCGCCAGGCAGGATGCAGGTGTAGGTTCAGAAGTGTATGAGTTGGTGGGGTAAGAGACCCAGTTTATATACCCCAAAAATGCCTATGAAGTGGGGCAGCTCCCTTGTGCATTTCACCCGGACAACCACAAACACAGGACACTCAGTCACATCTGCATATTGAATAGGTCTTCCTGGGCTGGAAGGGTGGAGGGCCTGACATTGCATTTCAAAGGCAAGTGGCCTGTCTTCACACAATAGACTGATCAACCCCAAATGGGATCCCGGCAGACAGGCCTGGGCTGAAAGGGGAACTAGTGCACTTCCTAACCACTCTTTGAAGACTCCTCCACTTCAAAGGCATTTTTTGGTATATAAACTGGGTCTCTGACCCCACCAACTCAGACACTTCTGGATCTACACCTGTATCCTGTCAAGAGGAACTGCCTGGCTGCCCAAAGGACTCATCTGGACTACTTTGCTGAGAATGACTGCTGCCCTACTGTTTGTCTGCTGACCTCTGACTTTGCTGGAAGGACTCTGACTTCTTCCAAAAGTGCTCTCCAAGGGCTAGGATTGAGCTTGCTTTCTGTTTCTGAAGTCCCAGGGCCAACAAAGACTTCATCTCTTCAAAGAAACTCCTTGTGCATCGAAAATCAATGCAACGCCTGCCAAAAACTATGCGAAGCCTGCCTTGTGACCGAGAAATCGGCGCACAGCAAACCAGAACAATGCAGCCAAACTTCATGAGTGGAAATTCGATGCAACGGCAGCCTTGCGATGGAAAAATTTGACGCATCGCCTACCAGATCGGCGCAGCGCCCAAGCCTTCTTCCAGCGCGTGAAGGATTTTTGCGCATCATCCCTGGGCGTCAAAATATCCCTGCATCGCAGTGAGGAATTAAGAATGCGTGCCGAAAAACGACGCAAACCCTTGCAGCGTGGAAAGAAATGACGCATTGTTTGTGCCATGTCAGAAAATTCAACGCAAAACCTTATTTTTCCATACATCTCCTCCTCTGCGCTCTCTGTGTATCTTTATTTTTGACGCATACCAGGTACTGTGTGTAACAGAGACAGCTGTTTATTTGTAAGGATTGAGACTCTTTTAAACCTTTTAAAAGTGATATTTCAACTTCTGCCTATTAAATCTTTGTTGTTTTGACCTTATTTTATTCAGATGAATATTATCTATTTTTCTAAACCTATGTGGTGTATTTTTGTGGTGTTTTCACTGTGTTACTGTATGATTTATTGCGCAAATACTTTTCATATTGCCTTATGGCTCAGTGCCAAGCTATCAGAGGGTGGGCACATAATAATTTGGATTGTGTGGGACTTACCCTGACTAGGATTGTGGTCCCTACTTGGACAAGGGTGTATACCTCTGCCAACTAGAGACCCCATTTCTAACAACACGTTTGAAAAGTTTAACAATATGAGGCTACGTATAATGCTCCAAGAATGCTCTCTGATTAGATGCAAATGTTTGCAAAAGCTTGTAAGCAAGATTGATGATTCTTTGCTTTTAAAATAAAACGTTCAGAAAACAAATGCAAGTAGGAAAAAAACTTTTGCTAAATTACTGTGAAATTTTAGGTACTATTTCTTTGAAGCATCATTTAGTAAAATGTGTTGATGCATGCTAGTATTTCCCAAAAATATACAATGAAAAAACAGTGCAACCATTTCCAACAAGATTATGGGAAGCATGAAAATAAACAATCACTGGCAAAGCCAACCGATCTAACATTGGTTGTCAGTCTTTTGGTTTTGTCAATGCGCGTCTTGTTTTAACATTGCTTTTGAAACATTTTATTGCTGTGGGAGTTGCCAGGCTCTCGCGATTGTAACAAACACAGGCAAAAAAGCAAATAAAGATTTTTTGTCTCAAAAAGCACATGTTGCCACAGTAGTTCCTGGCACTGAACAAAACTACATTGTGTGCCAATATGCTCCTTTTGGAAGAGCAGAATGCTATCACTCACAGTAAATCCAGCCGATAGATGGATAGAGAGGGAAATAGAATTTTAATAAAAACAAAATGTCTTGGTTAACACCAGACCTAATTAGGGGCCCAATTCTTACAGAAAGTAACAAAAGTGTGCCAATAGTACATGTCTTTGAATTAGTGGATTTCATGAAACAAGAATTCACAGACGAAGACCAGGAAATTGTATTCCTGGAAAATATTTGTGAACTGTATTTTAGCATGAGCAAATACGCATGTGTAGATTTGCTCGTGCAAAAATCTAATAAGCGCTTACAAGTTCACTTTCCCTCCAACCACTTTTTTCCCCAAACCTGGAAGAACTTCTACTTCTGCTCTTTTCAGGAGTAAATTTCCAACCTTTCTCAGTATGGGAAAAGATTAGAGAAGAGCTGGTGAAAATCCTTAAAACATGCAAGTTAGTAGGTTTTCACAGACTCAAAGGCATTCCAGTCCTGGAACTATTGCTTACTGCTTCCTCCTGCCGCAACATGTAGATCTGCAGAAAGGTGGCAAAATAAGAAAATTGCTATAGTAGGGCTTGAAAGTGCTAGTATTCAAGCCCTAGTATAGTATTAGCCTTGTCATAATCAGAGAGGCTATTATCAGAGCTCTTATATAATGAGAATGCTGCCATAATTTGTCACCTCACTACAGGGCACCAAAGGGACAAGTATATTTTTTTTTACAGGACAAGTAGATTTAAGAAGCAACCTGTCCCATGGACAAGTAGATGTTTCATTAAATTCCACACCCCGGTACTGATTGGTTTTTTGTCATTCTGATATTTTGTTTATTAAAATGTACTCTATTCTGGGTGTGGGATATTTCTTGTGTTGTGTTTTCACTTTCTTACTGTTTGTGTGCTGCACTAATACTGTACACGTTGCCTCTACGTTAAGCCTGGCTGCTTTTGTGCCAAGCTGCCAGAGTGTTAAACACAGATTCATTTAGTGACTTTTGTGGTTCACCCTAACAAGGACTGTGGCTGTTGTTTGAGAAGGATTTTCACCTCCCCTCAACCAGTAACCCAATTTCTCACAATCACACCCTAAAATGTCTCCCAAATTGACCTCTGTCAATGGCAAGCATAAGACACTTTTTCACTGTGGAAATAGAGATGGAACACCCCTATATTTCATGGGAAAAGTAGGTGAAAGAGTTTCTCAACAGGAAAATAAATTCTCCCATTGACAATAAAAGAGAATAAGAGTTGACTACATGTGATTTAGTGTTATATTTATATGTGTGCATACTGACTCTTGTATGAAACTATGTATCTTTCCATTCAAAGAATTAGTTAAACCTTTGAGTTTTAAGGAATAGTTGTGACTCATACAGCTATTTTAGAGTACTCCTGAAATTGTTTCAGAATTTCAAACAAGTCAAAAATGGACTCCACACGTAGAAGTAAACTTGCAGGAAAAGATTTCTGCCTTTTCCCTTCGCTTTTTTTTTTTTTTTTTGGTCGACCCAAGCCAGCATGCATGCGCTTTTTCTACTTCTCTGGGCTTTCACTACACCCATTTCACGCCTATCACTTTCATTGGTTCCTTGGCCTTCCTTTCAATTTTTTTTTGATTTTGTAGGTAAATGCTTTACATTTGTCCAGCTGTGAGGCTGCTTTGTTACTGCCTTTAAGACTGACCCCGTTACATGGATTATTGCACGATCGGCCATATACCTTAGCATGGTGCACTACTTTTTTATTTTGCTTTTGTGCATGTGGTGGTATGTTGTTTCTTCCTCTTCCTTGTGTTCTGTTAGTATGTAAATGGAAAATTCCTTTAATTGAAAGGAGAGCACCGAATCTAAATCCTAACTATGGCAAGTTCCTTCCGTTAGGTGGAGGTGTTGTGGGTTTTTGTCTAAGGGAGTTGGCCCGCCTGGAGGCCGCAGAGACGAAAACAACTTGTGGTTATTCGTATCACTTCATGACATTAAATGTTCAGTGGGGCGGGCTTGCATTCATTTACTACCACTGGCACATAGAGCACACACAGGAATGTTTTTACTGTTCTTGACTCATTGTATCCTGGCATAGGGCTCCGTGCCATGCATTTTGAGAGACTTTATGCCGCTAGAGAATTGCGTGCATTTGAAAGCTATCAAAACTAATTTAAGCATGTTAACATCGATCTACAGACAACCTGCAACTACAGTCGAGGAACTCTTTTCTGGATTAAACCTGTTTTGGTAACCAGTTTAGACTTTCACTTTTACATCAGTTTCTGGGGGAGTATCTTTCGTACATGGTTGATTTGTCTTGGAGATTTGGCAACTGAGATACATTTTCTTTTTTCCAACTGCTAACATATTATAAGCTGCAGCTTGCTTCGCTCATAAGGAGCGGGGCAGGTGCAGCGCATGGGGGGTGGGTTTGAGAGGGGGTCTAAAATTTAATACAATTAAAAATAAAATAAAAATTAACACTTACCTTCTTGCCACTGCGCCCCACACCTCTCCTCTGCTGGCGGCAGGCAGGCACAGGCTCCCAGCCTGCCCTGCGGCTAATCCTGACACTGCAGTGTCAGGATTGGCTGGGAGTGCCCATCCAGGGCGCTCCCATGCAGACTGGGAGTCTGGGAAGGCTCTCTCCAGCCCGGTAACACAGTGCCAGGCTGGAGAGAGCCTACTGCACATGTATGTTTGGCCAGCCCAAGACAGCCTGCCAAACACACATGCACTCCCCCTCCCTACTCGTCATCCCAGATGGCCCCACTTTCACAACGAGGGGATAATAAACATAGTTTAATATCCCCTAGTTGTGAAAGTTTTGCAGCTTCTGCTGCTGGTGGGGGGGTGGCCTTCCTCCGCCCTAACGGAGGAACTGCCCCTGCATATTATTGAAATAATTGCCCAATTGGAACTTGAGTTATCGATTCAGTTTCTCTCGAAATATGAAATACCCTGTTTAAGCACTCATGACGGGAAAATCCACTCTAAGCATTTTGTACTCCTGGAAGAGAATCTTTTTTACTTGTTTATCAAGCAGTAAATGAGAAAAAAAAGATAGCCCTGGTTTTAACCTCGATTTATAGCACTGCTTTAGTCTGTCTTCCAGGTGTAAGATTTTTTGTTATTTTTGGTGGACTGCTGATGCGTTTTCATATTAGTTATGATTGGTAGGCTATTAAATGAAGTTACATGGCCCTGTCTTTAATTAGAAAGTTGAGGTTGTGGCTTTCTTATAAATTTTGCTTTGTTTTTGAGTTGTACTTTCTTTGTGGTGAAACATGTTACTTCAGCTTAACTGAAACAAGCTTTTGTAACCGAACACCCTCGACTCTACTCGGACCTGCCAATTCATCATTACTGATGAGGTGAGTTGTGTGTCATAGGACGAGGAAGAAGGGGTATGTCAGTTCATCGGGGAAATCGGGTTGGTGGGTGATCACAGGTTTTTTAAATTTTCTCCAAGCAGTAGAGTTGAGGAGTTTTGTTGTCCTTTTGGTTAACATTACAAAAGAGGCACAGCTAAAAGAACTACCACAGGATGGATAGGAAAAAGGATTTTCCTGTTAGAAAAATTCTCACCCACCTCTAATGAAATAATACATGCTCTGTGATATGGTGCAATTCACATTACTAATGGAGTGTCATAAAATTATACCTATCGTTTATGGTGTCCATCATTGATCCTCAGTAGTATTTGGATTCTCATATCATAGCTCCTCCGGGAGGGTGTGTGTGCTTGTAGTCACACTTTCCTCAAAGCGACACTCCCGCTCTGTACCTAAGGCTCACCTCCCCGGAGAGGGAGAATTGCACCATATCACAGAGCAGGTATTATTTATGCTTTCATTAGAGGTAGTCGAACAAGGAGTGGCACCAGGGAGTACACCTTGGTCCTGAAGAGGAGCCTAGGGGTAAGGCTCAGAAACATGTAGACTAGAAAGTCAAGTATATTACATCCCCCACTTCCGCAGCCCCTTTTTGATCATACCGCCTCCAAGAGATCCATTAAATCATTGCAATTACTAGGGGACAGGTATTTTTAACGCACCCAAGACCCCACCAATCCTATCCCTCCTGTGATTCACACTGATGAGACTACATCAGTGCTCCCACGTATCCCGTGGGTCATAGCACACCCGCTCCGTAGCGGAGCAGGAAGAAACCAAATGATGAAGCATGCCACCAAGGGGTAACCCTGGTGAGTGAGGGTTTTTCTAACAGGAAAAATTGCTTTCCTATCCATCCTGTGGTAGTTCTTTTAGCTGGGCCTCTTTTGTAATGTTATATAGGCTATAAGGAGGACAGACCCAGCCCCGCAACCTCCTTCTCCCTCTTTGTCCTGTTCGGTTAACCTTTCACTTGAGTCTGAGGGGCTACATGTTGTATTTAATTGGTGAAATACACTTTTCTGAAAGGTCAAAAGAACATACAAAACAAATCCACTAGTTATTGATGTCTTCATTTCCATTTGTACATTAACCAAAACATGTTTTAAAGTTGTACACAAGTTGTCAGTCTAGTTAGCGTTTGTGGAATAAATCGCATTCCAGGTCAATGTTTGGTGTTGCAATATGGAAAATCGCAGAGACGCTTCTCTACCTTCGTTTTCTGGGAAGTGGAACGTTTTTGTAATGTATTGCCTTTTTTATGAGCCCAAGTTTCACAGAAACTTTGTATAACACTTAATACCTTGTCTTTGGTCCCCTAAGTTGGTACCGATGTTGCCTTTATTTGTATGTACAGCAAGGGGTGCTTTCCCAGTAAGCATTACATTTCTAAATTTTAACTCATCTATTAAAGAATATATTTGTGGATTTAGTTTCAATATTTTTGAGCCAGATTTGCAGAATAAAATGTAAAGTAAGGGGGAAGTGTCCATTCACAGACTATGCAATGCACAGATGACTTGTTGGACATCAAGCCTAAAATCCTTTATCCCACCCACCACAACCATATAGCAGGCTAAAGACAAAGAATTGTTTTATATTTTATGTATGTATATGTAATTAGATACAGATATGCTTTTTACTCCTAACACAGCACAGGATGTGTAGCATGTTACGCTGTATGTTGTCCTAGGTTGGAACAATGTGGGTTAGTAGTGTGGCCAGTGTGAAGTGTGTTGGTGTCATGCATAATGGTCAAATTTGTATTTTTATGTTGTACTGTACCTGTGCAACTTCAGCAAGTAGTGTAACCAAAATGAAAGGGATGTAAAGCACAAAGATCTAATATAACAATTTTAATGCTGATCAGAGCTTGATGCCAACTGCAAACACTAAAAACTGAAAGATTAAGTCATATGATCAACCACAGTTCTTGTTACACAGCTGCACGAATGTACGTTTTCTTGTCACTAGGTTTTCAAATTGAAAATTAAAAGGGGTGGGGCATGGATCCTACTAGAGACGGAACCAAGGGTTAGTTTCAAATAAAGCACGTATGGGACAGGTGCTTTCTGGGATGGAAATCTCCCCCTTTAAAATGCCTCTGGGATATGTTGACACTGATTTGATTGATACTGGTTATAAATGTAATTGCAACATAAGCATTTTCCAACCCTAACATATTTTCCTGTTACCTAAACATAGCGTGGGTACCAGTACCATGGTTGGAGGTACTTTACACCACTTCCATCCTCATTTTGTAGAGCTCTGCAGGCCTGGTACACCACACATGGGTGTATGCCATATGCATCTCAAACGTTCAGCTACTTCACAAGGCAGGTCCTCTTCTTGTTTTTTTTTCAATTTTTAGGTAGAGCCTAGGCTGCGCGCTTGGAGTACTTATGTATTTTAAGGGCCTTGTTTGTGATATTATTCTAGTAGGACTGAAAATGTGTAAGGCACTATGCCGTCTATGGGCTAAATATATGGTTACACTGCATTATGTTCTCTCATTCTGTTTTCATGTGATTATGCTCTTTACGAGCTGAGTATGTAGTTACATGACCATGTTTCTTCCAAATGCTATTTTTATTGTGGTGCCGTTCTGAGCACTGCAGTCAAGATACTACAATGTAATAAATCATGGCAATATTTTCATTTTTGGCTGCAGATAAAGGAAGGTAAATGGAAGTGCTTTAGTTATGTGCAGGGCCACTGGAGGTATGTGGCAGAGAGGACCTAATTATGCGGCAGGGTTGACCAATTTATGTGGCAAGAAAAGTACAGTTATGCATTTATAACGCCAATAGCACTAACTCAAGCAAATGAGAGACCTATTGCATTGCAAATGCTTGTTTAATTGGGCAACTGCACGACTTTCGGTCTGTTTGAAATTTGCTTCACCCCTCTTTCCCTCCAATTCCGGTGTGCGCTTTTACAAAGTGTTGGGTATCATGGTGGCTGGCCCCATGACCTCTTCCTGCTCATTGTGCGGCCCCATGACCTCTTCCTGCTCATTGTGCACATTCAGGAACTAGCTAATATTTCTGACCTGACCCTAACAGCCGTATTCTTTGTATGTGGATTCTTTCCCCTGGGGCACAACACACCTACCTCACTTATTGCTAATAGCCTTCTTATTGGTTCTTTTCGTAGTGTCCCCCTGTGTTCGTCACGGGAGCATATAGCAAACTTAGGTATTTTTTCCAATTCAAGTCAGACCACTCTACCCCATAGATGTAACCATGATCAAGCGGTGGTGGCAGAGACGTTTTAAGGCAAAGTAGGCTTTGGCCCAGGGCCCCCTCCTTTCAAGGGCCCCCTTGTTTAATGATTGGACCTGTCCCAGCTGTTTAAAGGACACTGTGATGATGTTTTGTGACCCAGCCAGCGGTCCCTGCCTCACTGAGATGTTAAATTGTCATCACAGACTGACATTCACATTCACATTCGGGTTCGGTTGTGCATGCACACTAATCCAATGAGACATGTACACTAACTTTCTGGGACATGCCCATGTCCAGCCCAGTCGCATATGCTTTTTCAGTCTGCAGGTTATTGCAGGGAAAAATATTTTTGCTGCATGAAGCGTCAGTCGTAAACTTGCCAGTGCAGAGGAGCTTTAGTAAATATTTTCGGTGTAGTCTTAAACCTGCAAAAAAAGATGAGCACACAGGAAGCACTGTTAGGTTTTTGATGATATGCTTAGCTATATCAAGATGGATTTTTTTACCACTGTATTTACACCAAGAATCCGATTTGTTGAGATTTAGAAAGAAATGTAAAACCAGGCTATTTCCTGATCTTTAATCCCTAATGCTCTAATTCAGTTTTTCTGTGTTGTGCTTTGCTTTCTATCGGTGTATCTAGTTCTGGACTTTGAGTGCCTAGATGCCCCTGTCAGGGTGCACGCTGCGCTATATAACATATATAGTTAAAAACAAAATAAATAACGTCCTTACCGAGCACCTTGTAGAGGTGTTTTGTTTGTCATTTGCCCTCTTTCATTGCTGCTTGACTTGATCCCGCCCCCACCCCCGGAAATGGAGAAGTTAGCTTTGTTTCGTCTGTGCGTTGTGCCTCAGGCGCCAACAGGAAGACATTCAACCGGAACGTGAATCAGCCACGTGCTCGCCAGCGCCCAGGAGTCATCAGCGGAGCATGCTGAAAATCCCTTGCTCTAATTGTTTCGTCCTTAATTTAAAGGGGTTATTTTTATCCTCGTCGTTTTGTTGTTTTTGCTGTTCTCTGTGAATGGAAGGAAACAACGTGGTTAGGAAGCGTCCTGGTTCAGCGACAATTTAGGTAAAAGCTACTTGCCTGTGATTGGGCTGAGGACCCATTAAAGGGGGCGCTCTTCTTTTAATGGACTTTTCGTCTACACACAATGTTTCTCCAGACGCCCATTCTCGACATGCTCCATTTTGTTTATGGACAGCTGTTTAATTAGAAACTGAACAGTATGTCAATAATTGTCTCTGTTTAGACTGATAATACTAGAGTCCTGAATAGCTGTCAAGTGGCCCTACACCAGGTATGAGCCTTTCAGCCAATATCTCTCTGCACATGGTATACTGCGTATTTCATGTGAAAACTACAAATCCCAGAATTAAAAGTTTGGTAGACTAAAAAGTGGGAGCGGCTGCAGGTGTCATGCATGACATGGGACAGTTGGAATATGGTGTAAGAACTCAATTGCAACTCTTATTTAGTGCTTCAAAAGGGCAGGTACTGTCTGGTACTGAGTACCTGCACTTCTTCAATTTTAGAGTGAGTATGCACACTTCTCATAACTCCTTCAATACATCAAATAGGAGAGTACAGGCACTTATCAGGTACAAATAGGTACTCTATATAGCGAGTACCTGCATACCAAATTTACATTTAAAGCACTGCTAATATTGCATTGCAACACAACTAATTTGGATCCACTGGGGCATGTTGGGAAATGGGTGCTATGGAGAAACAACCCAAGATGACCGTGACTTGGAGCTGGAGGAATAACGCGTTAGGCTAGTGACTGTTACCAACGAGCTTGTGATTCTTCAGGAAAAACAATAAGACCTGGCAAACCGCTTCCGGAGGTGCAGTCTCCGCATAAGATGTGTACCAGACTGGACCACCCCCTGGTTGATAAATGACTGTTACCAGAACTTCTTAATGTGGTACAGCACCATTTTACACCCTCCGATTATGGTCCGGTTGTTTGCACTCTAGTGCTACTGGGGTTACCACCCCAGGTGAGCAGGTACTCTTGGCAGCTCCAGGAAACCGACACCCTTCTGCATAATCCAGATATGATAGCCAACATCAGAGCAAGCACAGCTGATTATGCTGTACTGTGAAGGCAGCAACCCTATGATGTAGGCAGTAAGGTAGTAATGTGCGGCAATTTCATTGCAGCGGCAGTGTACCTCCGTCAAATGAGCAATGCTTTAAAGACAAAACTCACAGTTAAACTCCACCCATTAGAACAAGTCCACAAACCCACCCGATAACAAATGCTCTGAAGGAAAATCCTGCTGGTACAAGGGCCCTAGGTTTTCATAGAGTAGTTCACTTACTCGCTTAGCTAGATAGCGAGTATTACATGGGGGAAGCAAGCGAGGCAAACTCCTAGCTAACCTCCTTTGTGCCCATAGATCCAAAACCCTAATAGCAGGAGTTAGGTCCCCAGAAAGTAGGGTCTATGCACAAGACGTTGATAAAGCTAAGTGTTTTCTTGCATACTATACAGCTAAGAGTTTTTATGCATATTATACACAATTGTATGACAGGACGCCCACTAAGGTTCAGGCCCAAACCATATATCCAGCATAAACCACGCTGCCTACACTGCAAAAGTCTCCCTAGGGCACCAGACCCTGATGGGTTCACAGCTGCCTTCTATTGTTGCTTTGCAGCTTCCCTTCTCCCGCTCTTACCCAAAGTATTCAAGGAAATGATTGATAAGGGTCACATGACACCTTCCATGACTGAATCCATAATTTCCCTTGTCCCCAAATCGGTCAGAGATCCAATGGACTGCGGCTCATACCGACCTATATCTCTTCCCAATGTAGACACAAAAATGTTCACCAAGATAGCAGCCCTATGATTGCAGCAATTGGCTAGAATCCCAAGCACAACACATTAGGGCTCACACAAAAATGTGGCCATCAGATTTGGTACCAGGACATCAAGCTCCTGATGTTCTCAGCCAACATTCTTCTCTCTATTACGTGCCCCCAGTCACCCTTAACAGCAGTCCTAGACAAAATGACCACCTATCAGAAAGTTTTGGGGTTTAAAATTAACTTATCTAAATCAGAATTCCTAAACATCTCTACCCCCAAACCCACAATTGAACAACTGAAAAACGTAACCCCTTTCTGATGGGGGTCAAATTATATAAATCACATGGAAATAGCACCAGCTTCCACCCTTTCTGCAATGAGAGACACTAACCTCCAACGACTACGATGAGGAGTGAAAGCTGAATTAAATAGCTGGAAATATACAACACTATGGTGGTCATTATGACCTTGGCGGTTCTGCCCCGCCATGCCTACGGTTGCGGTCAGATCGCGGACAGCGTGGCAGTGCAGGACTGCCAAATTATGACCCTGGCAGTGAACTGCCTGTACCGCCAGGGTGGTGAGACCGCCTGGCCGAAGGTTGACCACCTTCGACCCAGCGGTCCACCTAACACCGTCCGCGGTATTATGAGTACCCTTTCCACCAGGGATTCCGTAGCGGCAGCCCCGCCATTAAATCCCTGGCGGTAAGTATACTGGCAACAGTATTCCTGTTGCCACAACAGCACTCCCCAACCCCCCCTCCATGTAGGAGAGCCACCACCACCCCATCAGAAGCCCCCTCCCCCGAAGTAGCGTCCCCCGGTCACCGTACTGACCCCCCTGATCCACACACCCACACACCACACTTACATACATACACACACACATCCACGCTCACTCATTCATACACACATTCACACACGGCCACAACACCCCCACACCCCTGCATACAGGCATTCACACAAGAACACAGATACTTGCACACATGCACACAAACGCCACCCCACCACCCTTCATTCACACACATACAACCCCATTCACGCACACAACACACAACAACTCCCCCTCCCCTGTCAGACGATCACCTTACCTGGTGGTCGTCCGGGAGGGAACGGGGTCCATGGCGTTTGCTCTGCCGCCAGCGCCCTGCCAACGCAACACCGCCATGCCATTTACAATGTTATAATACGGCGGGCTATGTTGTGGTGACGAGGCGGCGTAGCAAGCTCCACTAGACTGCCGATCGCCAGTATGGCTGCTGGCTGCTTCCACACCAAATAGTGGCTGAGAGCAGCCAGCAGCCATAATATGGTGGTCTTCAGACCCCCAACACTGGCGGTCATATTGCAGCGGTGACTTCGTCTGTCTACGGAATAGACAGCCAAAGTCATAATGAGGGCCTATGTTTGCTGGGCCGCATATCAGCATGTAAAATAGCCATCTTACTCAATATTCTATACATTTTCCAGACCCTCCTCCAGATACCCAAGGACTATATCACCGACTTACAGGTCATATGCAACAGTTTTTTATGGGCAGGTGCGAGGGCACGTCTGGCTAGAAAACAATGTTCCTTGGGCCCACAATATTGGGGTATGGGTGTCTTGGACCTCGCTGGTCCCACATAAATAGCTAATCCATTTGACAAGACAGGAAACAGGTGGTGCATGATAGATCACACTATGGCAGCGGCCCATTGTCGGAAATCATCTGGCACCATAGGGCGCATTGGACCACAATGCGATACCTCTCTCCAGTAATGAGAGCCACACTAGAATTAATTGGATGATAATGCAGAGAAGAGAGGCCTCACCTCTTTTCCCACCATGTTTACCCCCCCTTTGGGGTAACCACGAGATCACACCGGGTCTGAACAGGGCCCTTTCCCAGAGATGGTTAAGGGGAGGGTGTAAGACACTTCGAGATATGTTTGACCGTGGGACAGCAAAGACTTTTGACCAACTCCAAACTGAATTTGCAGTTCTGGAGACAGAACATTTCCAGGACCTACAACTCAGACAGTGGCTGTTAACCCCTAGAATTAAACAAGGGACTGCTAGACCCCTTGCCTCCTTCGAAAGCTACCTACTATATTGCACCAGGGACAGCCATGCGATATCCTGCATATATAAGATACTGACAAACAAGTCATTTTGCATCATATACAGTGTGAGGGAATCCATTCTGAAGATTCTGTATTGATGGCACAACACTCCAGCATGTTAAGAGAAAATGGAAGGTAGGAGGAGCCAAAGTGTTGGAGGGGTCGTGGTGAGGAGGGATCATTGAGACACATTTTGTGGTCGTTCTCTGCATTGAGGCAGTTTTGGATGGAAATGCTGATGCAAGTGGAGACTATCACTGGCTCGGACCTGGCCCACTGCCCAGAGATTATATTGTTGGGTAGCTCGGCACCAGAGATAGTTCCTCTATATGGAAGAAGGGGCCGATTGATCTCTCATTTGTTGGCAGCAGCGCAGCCAAACAAACAATTTTGAGACTGTGGGTGGAACGCAGCCACCCCCTCTGAGCTGAAATGGTTGGAAAAGCTTTGGTGAACCTAGGCATGGAAAAATTGTCCTCCATAGCCTGAGGGACAGAGAAGGAATTTACTAAGGAATGGAGCCAATTGCTTCCTTTTAGCAAAGACCATATACAACTCTTTTGCCCCAAGTGTTTACAAGCTGTGAATATCCTGGATAACTCCAAACTGGATAACAATTACTCTGCAATGTGCCCATCTCAGAACCCAGGGCCAGAAATCTGACCCCATACAACTGACTGCTGACAGGTTTATTAACCTAATGGGCTTGGAGAAGGCCCAACAACCCATGGGTATCGGTTTCATTGAAGTCACCCCCTGAACAAAGACATTTTTGTGCATTAGTACAGAGACTCTGACTCCAAATCAAATCATTAACATTTATAAAGCGCGCTACTCACCCGTGCGGGTCTCAAGGCGCTAGGGGGAAGGGGGTTACTGCTGCTCGAAGAGCCAGGTCTTGAGGAGTCTCCAGAATGCGGAGTGGTCCTGGGTGGTCCTGAGGCTGGTGGGGAGGGTGTTCCAGGTCTTGGCTGCCAGGTAGGAGAAAGACCTCCCACCCGCCGTGGAGCGGCGGATGCGAGGGACGGCAGCGAGCGCGAGGCTGGTGGAACGGAGGAGACGGGTGGGGGCGTAGAAGCTGAGGCGTCGGTTGAGGTATTCAGGTCCCTTGTCGTGGAGGGCTTTGTGTGCGTGGGTGAGAAGTCGGAAGGTGATCCTTTTGCTGACTGGGAGCCAATGCAGGTGTCTCAGGTGTGCGGAGATGTGGCTGTTGCGGGGTACGTCGAGGATGAGGCGGGCGGAGGCGCTTTGAATACGTTGCAGACGTTTTTGGAGTTTTGCGGTGGTCCCAGCATAAAGGGTGTTGCCGTAGTCCAGGCGGCTAGTGACTAGGGCGTGGGTCACGGTTTTTCTGGTGTCGGTGGGGATCCAGCGGAAGATCTTGCGGAGCATGCGGAGGGTGAGGAAGCAGGAGGAGGACACAGCGTTGACTTGTTTGGTCATGGTGAGCAGAGGGTCCAAGATGAAGCCGAGGTTGCGGGCGTGGTCTGAGGGGGTTGGTGCGGTGCCAAGGGCCGTGGGCCACCAGGTGTCGTCCCATGCGGTCGGGGTGTTGCCGAGGATGAGGACTTCCGTTTTGTCTGAGTTCAGTTTTAGACGGCTGAGCCTCATCCAATCTGCGACGCCCTTCATGCCATCTTGTAGGTTGGTCTTAGCGCTGGCGGGGTCCTTGGTGAGGGAAAGTATAAGTTGAGTGTCGTCGGCGTAGGAGGTGATGATGATGTTGTGCTTGCGTACGATGTCGGCGAGGGGGCTCATGTAGACATTGAAGAGTGTCGGGCTGAGCGAGGAGCATTGAGGGACGCCGCAAATTATCTCAGTGGAGTCTGAGCGAAAAGGTGGGAGGTAGACTCTTTGAGAGCGGTTGGAGAGGAAGGAGGCAATCCAGTCCAGGGCCTGGCCTTGGATCCCAGTGGAGCGGAGGTGGGTTATTAGGGTGCGGTGACAGACGGTGTCGAAGGCAGCCGAGAGGTCGAGGAGGATGAGGGCGACTGTTTCACCGTTGTCCATCAGGGTTCTGATGTCGTCTGTGACTGAGATGAGGGCGGTTTCAGTGCTGTGGTTGGTTCGGAATCCGGATTGTGAAGGGTCGAGAAGGTTGTTGTCTTCCAGGAAGTTGGTAAGCTGTTTGTTGACGGTCTTCTCTATTACCTTGGCAGGGAATGGGAGGAGCGAGATGGGGCGGAAGTTCTTCAGGTCGCTTGGGTCAGCCGTAGGTTTCTTTAGTAGGGCGTTGACTTCGGCGTGTTTCCAGCTTTCGGGGAAGGTAGCAGATGAAAAAGAGGAGTTGATGATGGTCTGGAGGTGTGGGGCGATGATGTCGTCGGCTTTATTGAAGATGAAGTGAGGGCAGGGGTCCGAGGGGGCGCCGGAGTGGATAGAGTTCATGGTGGTTTTGGTCTCTTCAGTGTTGATGTGGGTCCAGACGTTGAGGGTGATGGCAGGGGGTGTGGGTTCGGTGTTGCTTGGCTGGGTCTGGTGTCCGAAGCTGTCGTGGAGGTCGGTGATCTTGCGATGGAAGAAGGTGGCGAGGGAGTTGCACAGGTCTTGTGAGGGCGTGATGGCGTTGGCGTTGGGGTTGGAGAACTCTTTAACGATGCTGAAGAGTTCTCTGCTGTTGTGGCTGTTTTTGTCCAGTCTGTCGGTGAAGAAATTCCTTTTGGCTGCGCGGATCAGGTGGTGGTGTTCACGGGTCGCGTTCTTGAGGGCGGTCATGTTGTCAGCGGTGTGGTCCTTGCGCCAGGCTTTCTCGAGGGCGGGACAGGTTTTCTTCGATTCCTTAAGGGTGTCCGAGAACCAGAGAGGTTTTTTGGTGTTGGCCTGTCGATGCGTGCGTCTGAGGGGAGCAAGGTTGTCTGCGCAGTTGGTGATCCAGTTCGTGAGGCTGAGGGCTGCGTCGTTGGGGTCGTCGGTGGTGAGGGTAGGTTGGTTGACGGTGAGCGCGGAGAAGAGCTGTTCTTCGGGGATTTTGTTCCACTGTCGACGAGGGATGGGTTGAGTGCGGAGGTGGCGGGTCTCGCGTCGGAATGTGAAGTGGACACAGCTGTGGTCGGTCCAGTGTAGAGCGGAGGCGTGGCTGAAGGAGACGTGTTTGATGGCGGAGAAGATGGGGTCAAGCGTGTGTCCGGCGATGTGGGTGGGGGTGTTCACCAGTTGCTTGAGGCCGAGGTTGGCGAGGTTGTCGAGCAGGGCGGTGGTGTTGGGGTCGTTGTTGTGTTCCAGATGGAAGTTGAGGTCACCTAGGAGGATGTAGTCCGGCGAGGCGAGGGCGTGCAGGGAGACGAAGTTGGTGATGGAGTCGCTGAAAGGGGCGCGCGGTCCGGGGGGACGGTAGATGAGGGATCCTCTGAGGGTGGTCCTGGGGTCGGTGCGAATCTGGAAATGCAGGTGTTCTGCGGCGAGGGGGGTGTCTTCGGTGGAGGTGGTGACGCTGATGGAGTCTTTGAAGACGATAGCGATTCCTCCTCCTACTTGGTTGGTGCGGTCTTTCCTGGAAATCTTGTAGCCTTCGGGGATGGCTATGGCGATGTCTGGGGCTGAAGAGGCGTTTATCCAGGTCTCTGTGATGAAGGGGACGTCCGGTGCTGTGGAGTCCAGGAGGTCCCAGAGTTCAACGGCGTGCTTGTGGACGGATCGAGCGTTGACCAGGATGCATTTGAGGTGGTTGATGGCGCGTGGGCTGGTGGTCATGGTAGTTGCGTGGTGGAAGATACGTTTGCAGGAGTGGCAGGCGAAAGGTCCATGGGTACGTTTTGGGTTAGCTTGGAAGCAGGTGTTGGAACGACCTGGGTTGAGGGCGTGGAGGGTGGTGGGGTCGTAGCGGAGTAGAGGGGTTTGGGAGGGCTGAGGACCAGGGGTCGTGGGGCTGGGCGCGGGCAGGTGCGGACGGGCGCAGACGGGGGAGGGGTCAGCTGGGGGCGAATGGGAGCTGGGGGGCGGGGGCGTGCAGGAGGTGGCGGCGGGAAAGCGGAGGGAGGGGGGTACAGGTAGAGGGGAGAAGAGCTGGGGGAGGGGGGGTTAAGGGTGGTGGGGGTGAGTTTTAGGAAGTTTAGGAGTTTAGGGAGAGAGATAGGAGTAAGGTTGGGAAGATAGGGGAGGGGGGGTTGTAGAGGTGGGTGAGGGTGAGAGGTAGAGTGAAAGGATAGGAAGATAGGGGTGGTAACAGAGGGGTGGCGAGTGGGGGGGAAGATAGAGAGATAGGTAGATAGGAGGAGGTGGTGAGTGAGGGAGACAGAGAGAGAGATAGAGAGATAGGTAGATAGAGATGGGGGTAGATAGGGGTGATAGAGAGGGGGAGAGACGAGTCAGGAGCGGGAAGAACCAGGGAGTAGGTAGCAGTTAGCTCTGTTGGGAAACAGAGCTAACAGAGGAAGAGGAGCGGGGAGCAGGAGGGAAAGAAGAGAACAGGAGGAACAGAAGACGGAAGAACAGAAGACAGAAGACCACAGAAGAAGAACAGAAGACAGAAGAGCCGAAGAACAGAAGACAGAAGACCACAGAAGAAGAGGAGGCGAAGAACAGAAGACAGAAGACCACAGAAGAAGAGGAGCAGATTACACAGAAGACAGAAGGCCACAGAAGAAGCTACAGAAGAAGAGGAGCGCAGAGGACAGAAAAGTACAGATGAAGGTGAAGAAGAGGAGCGCAGAAGACAGAAGAATACAGATGAAGGTGAAGAAGAGGAGCGCAGAAGACAGAAGAATACAGATGAAGGTGAGGAAGAGGAGCACAGAAGGCAGAAGAATACAGATGAAGGTGAAGAAGAAGAGGGGCGGCGAGCAGCAGAGGAAGGAGCCAAGAAGAGGGACAGAGAAGAAGAGGCACACGCAGGTTGCAGTGCAAAGGAGAGAGAGAGAAGCACACAGATGAAGAGAGAAGACGGGAGCAGGAGGAAAAGAAGAGTACAGAAGAAGACTACAGAAGGAGAGCGCAGAGGAAGAACAGAGAAGAAGAAAAGAAGCAGGAGAGAGGGTGAGTAGCGCGGGGCAGGGCGAGGGGCTGGGAGGAGGGGGGGTACTTACTGCGAGGCCATGTTTTTAGAGCACTTTAAAACTGGGACTGAACCTCTATCAGAAGGACTGCTGTGCTGCACAAAGGACTCACCTCTACTGCTCTTCTGCTGTTGCCCTGCCGCTTGCCACTTGTTGGGTGACCTAACAGACTCACTGGATTGCTTTTCTGCTTGGTACCCTGCTGCCGGCTGCTCCCTGACTTTGGTTTCCATAGGTACTGTTGGTGCTGCCAGGAAGAACTGTCATTGAGGCTACTTGCTTTAATGTGCTAACCTGCTTGCCTGCTGGAGAAACTGCCACTCTGCTCAAGGAAACCTGTGTGATGGCCTGCTGCATAACTGCCCTGCCTTGTGCCCAAGTGTTCCTTAAGGGGCCCCAGCACTGAGTGGGTGCTATTTTCTGCCCCTTGTCTGCTTAAACTAGTGCATGGAGAGTGCTTCTTCTCCCATTTTCTAGCCTCAGGTGCGTGATGAGCGCTCTTTAATCTTTCAGCACAAGTAGAGTTACTTTTGACTCATGCTTCGTAAGCTCCTTAAATGTCATCCAGTGCGGTGGCGAGTGCTTCATGGTCTCTGAGCACTCCTTGTGCAGGAAGAGAACACCACCTGGAGAGGCTCAGCGCATCGCTTAGTGGGCCGCTGAAGCCCCAGGTGTCTCTCTTGCTGTTGTCTCCTGAGAGTGGCAGGAGGAGGCTGCAGTTGTATGGAGCTCTCTGGCCAGCCCAGCGCATCTCCTCCCTTAGTTATGTCACTGGGCTGTGCGACCAGATCCAGCCAGCGGTCTTCTCGCACAAGGCATTGCTGTGGCAGCGTAGAAACTCCTACGTCGAAATCCACAATGTGGCACGCCTACTTCCCCTGGTTTGCATTCTTTAGGATGGCTGTGCATGAAGCTTGAGGTCCCTGATGTGGGCCCCCATTCAACCTGGATCTCAAGTGGCGGTGTGTGGTCACAAGAAGAGACCAATGAAGGCCTCTCTTCAGCCACACTGCGACCACAAGCCTAGTGAGTACTGCAGCTGGGCTGCATGCTTACGGGCTACTGCAGTTTACCTGGCAAGGACTCCCCATGGATTCTACAATTTGTGCCTTTCCCCCCACCGCTAGGGGATAAAGTGGACCTGGGGGACTTGTTACCAGGTGACTGGTAGAAACCATGAATGAGGTCCTGATCACCCTCAAAACCCTCCCTGTATGCAGGAAGGCATGGTGAGGGGTTGCTATTCAAGAGTACCGTATGAACTCTAAAGAGACGCAGATACCTATGTTCCCTTTGTTTATTCGAGGCATTTGAGGTGTTTACTGACCTTGGGGTACTGCTTTGTTGTGCATAATCAGAATACTGAGACCTACTACAAGGGATTACATTCCATACACAATGTTTATGACTTATGATGTCCTGGTTCTTACCTATTAAGGGGGATTAGTACTTTTTTCTGTAATGGCATACAATGCACAATTATTACGGCTCATATGTTTTCATGGCCTGATGCTGTAATATGTTGCTTTGCTTTGCATTGGTAGGATGATGAGTATTATCCCTGGCTTTGCACCACATGCACAGTACTTGTGATCTATGTTGTTCTTGGTCTAAGGGGGTGACCACAGGTTATCTTTGGTGTGTAACTTACTTGCCCTGACTAAAATGGCAGGTTCTGCCTGGCTTGGGTGCATACCCTAGCTAACCAGAAACCCATTGTTAACACCAACCCTCCTTTTCTCTTTCGGTTTCTGTGGGTGCAAACCCACAGAAAGTGACCCTTATTATCACAGTATAAACAATGTTTCATGTCACAACATCATTATCGCTCCTCTTCACTTAACAGGCCTCTAAGACTTCCTGTTTGAATAGGTTCAGGATCATCAGTTTTTTCGGGGTCTGTCTTTTTCTCCTTGTATACAACAATTTTAGTGTCAGAACGTCCTCTATCACGATGACTCCTGAGAGTCAATGGTCTACTTTTATCACTAACTCTATCAGATCACTACAATTCTCAGGAGGGTCTACCACTTGGGCCAACAGATTTTTTAATTCATCTCTGAGTCGGCTATAAAACAGAGAACTCATTTTATTTTCTGGCCAACTCTCTTCCGCCACCAGTTGATTGAATATGGTTATGTATATCATAAGGTCTTTACTACCCTGTTGTAGATTAAGTAACTTGGGGGATGATTCTAACCCTGGCGGTCGATGATAAAGCGGCGGCCAACCCGCCAACAGGCCGGCGGTCCCAAAAATTTAATTCTGACCCTGGCGGGAACCGCCAACACAGCCCGCCACATTAACACTCTGACCGCCACGGCGGTACAGACAAACAGCGCGGCGGTCACCGCCAACAGGCAGGCGGCAGACAATGTACCGCCCACACTATCATAACTCACCAATCCGCCACCTTTTCCGGGGCGGGAGCACCGCCGATAAAAACACGGCGGAAACAGACCACGAACGGGAAAACACTCACCTCTACGCACTCCACGAGGAAGGAGGACAGCATGGAACCCGAATTAAACATCCTACCTGCTCTCGTCTACCTGCTCATCTACCACGAGTACGAACGCCGGCGCAGACGACAACGGTGAGTACTGCACCTACGACACACGGGAGGGGGGAGGAGGAAAGGTTACGGGCACACACATATGCGACCCCCACCCCCCCAAACTATGTACACACCAATGCAGAGCAACAAGTCACAGTGACACCACCCAAACCCCCCTGAAAAATGCAAAGACATAATTAAATTGCGAAGAATAATTTATGTCAAAAATAGGCTCTGAAAAATATAGGTCAACTATGCAAAATATCCATACCAAAATAATTCTATATACACTGCAATGGATAACCGAGGCAATTAGTCCTGTACATCAAAAGTAAATCAAAGTGTCCGTGGGCCAAAGTGTAACAACACAAGGGCAAAGCCCACACAGGAGACCTGAGTCCTTTGGAGAGAACACTGCAGGGGCATCTGATGAAAAAACTACAGGCACCTCAGGGGGAAGGGAACGGGGGGGCACCACAGCCACATGAGTCCACGACGCCAGATCCACGAAGGGGCCACCATGCCCACTGTGCCATCCTGGGGAGTGCAAAGCCACAGTCTCTCAAGTCTCTACAGTGGGTGGGCTGCCCACTGTGCCATCCTGGGGAGTGCAAAGCCACAGTCTCTCAAGTCTCTACAGTGGGTGGCTTGCCCACTGCCATATCCTGGGGAGTGCAAAGCCACAGTCTCTCAAGTCTCTACAGTGGGTGGGCTGCCCACTGCCATATCCTGGGGAGTGCAAAGCCACAGTCTCTCAAGTCTCTACAGTGGGTGGGCTGCCCACTGCCATATCCTGGAGAGTGCAAAGCCACAGTCTCTCAAGTCTCTACAGTGGGTGGGCTGCCCACTGTGCCATCCTGGGGAGTGCAAAGCCACAGTCTCACAAGTCTCTACAGTGGGTGGGTTGCCCACTGTTACATCCTGGGGAGTGCAAAGCCACAGTCCATCAGGTGGATTACAGTCTCCACTGGTCAAGGAGGAGGCATGGTGGGCACAGTGAACCGTTAACAGTGCTTGACAGGAATGGCCCAGCGGAGCGGTGCTTGAGACGGCGGTGCCCAGCAGAGCGGTGCTTGACAGGAAGGGCCCAGCGGAGCGGTGCTTGACAGGAAGGGCCCAGCGGAGCGGTGCTTGACAGGAAGGGCCCAGCGGAGCGGTGCTTGAGACGGCGGTGCCCAGCGGAGCGGTGCTTGACAGGAAGGGCCCAGCGGAGCGGTGCTTGACAGGAAGGGCCCAGCGGAGCGGTGCTTGAGACGGCGGGGCCCAGCGGAGCGGTGCTTGAGACGGCGGTGCCCAGCGGAGTGGTGCTTGAGACGGCGGTGCCCAGCGGAGCGGTGCTTGACAGGAGGGCCCAGCGGAGCGGTGCTTGACAGGAGGGCCCAGCGAAGCGGTGCTTGACAGGAAGGGCCCAGCGGAGCGGTGCTTGACAGGAAGGGCCCAGCGGAGCGGTGCTTGAGACGGCGGTGCCCAGCGGAGCGGTGCTTGACAGGAAGGGCCCAGCGGAGCGGTGCTTGACAGGAAGGGCCCAGCGGAGCGGTGCTTGAGACGGCGGGGCCCAGCGGAGCGGTGCTTGAGACGGCGGTGCCCAGCGGAGTGGTGCTTGAGACGGCGGTGCCCAGCGGAGCGGTGCTTGACAGGAGGGCCCAGCGGAGCGGTGATTGACAGGAGGGCCCAGCGGAGCGGTGCTTGACAGGAAGGGCCCAGCGGAGCGATGCTTGACAGGAAGGGCCCAGCGGAGCGGTGCTTGAGACGGCGGGGCCCTGTTCAGCGGTGCCTATCTTCACGGCGGGGCCCTGTTCAGCGGTGCTCTTCTGCACGGCGGGCCCTGTTCAGCGGTGCCTATCTTCACGGCGGGGCCCTGTTTAGCGGTGCTCTTCTGCACGGCGGGGCCCTGTTCAGCGGTGCTCTTCTGCACGGCGGGCCCTGTTCAGCGGTGCCTATCTTCACGGCGGGGCCCTGTTCAGCGGTGCTCTTCTGCACGGCGGGGCCCTGTTCAGCGGTGCTCTTCTGCACGGCGGGCCCTGTTCAGCGGTGCCTATCTTCACGGCGGGCCCTGTTCAGCGGTGCTCTTCTGCACGGCGGGGCCCTGTTCAGCGGTGCCTATCTTCACGGCGGGCCCTGTTCAGCGGTGCCTCTCTGCACGGCGGGCCCTGTTCAGCGGTGCCTATCTGCACGGCGGGCCCTGTTCAGCGGTGCTCATCCAGTAAGTCAAGGGAGCCAGACCTGGGCTGGACTCCCTGCTCAGTCGCCCTCCGACCGTGATGTTTCTGGACCCTTCGGTGACGGAGTCCTGGGCCCTTTGGTGTCCTCCCTTACAGCTGGGATGTGGCATGTGGGGCCCACCTGCTCCGCGCTCCTGCTGCCTGACTTCTCCGCCCTGCTGCCCTTTCGCTCCTTAGATGTGGCTCTCGGGCCCTTGCCTCCCCTAGATGTTGTGGCAGGTGAAGTGGGCGAACTTTGCTCCTAGGGGGCAGCCGTGTCAGTCCTCTCACGGCGGCCCTTTTGTTTCCTGGTCCTCTTGCCTGGGGGGGGCTGGATGTGTCCTTGCTGCTGATTGAAGTGTCACTGCTGGCAAAGGGTGGACTCCAGAACCCATGCACAACAGTGACACTCGAAGCTGGGCTGGTGGTGGCTGAGGTGCTCTTGGGACTGTTTGCAGATGGAGGGGGTGGGTCATCGGAGGGAAAGAGGTTAAGATTAGCGAGGAAAAGTTTTTTAGGACCAAGGTAAAGGGTAGGAGAAGTGGTGATGGGAGTGGAGGAAGAGGATGTGGTTGTAGGAGAGTCAGGTGTGCTGTCATTGGGTGAAGGTGCTGTAGGCTGTCGTGAGGTGGATGGCTGTTGGGTGGGTGGCTGCCTGCGTTTGTGTGTCTTGGAAGAGGGGGTGACAGACACAGTGGGAGAGGACACAGGGGACGTGTAAATGGCAGTGGGGGTGGTGACTGCACGTGTGCGGACTGTACTGGAGGGTGTGGTGGTGATGGAAGCACTGGCTGATGTTGGTGTGCATGCAGGTGTGAGTGTAGACGTCACAGGGAGGGAGGAGGGAGACGAGGAGGAGGGGGACACAGAGGTGGTAGTGACTGTTGGAATGTCTGCATCTGGGTGTTGCTTGGGTGAGTGTTTGTGGGATCTGTGGTGCTTGTGTCTGGATGAGCTGCCCTTGGGTGTTGAGGTGTGTGCAGGCTGGTCAGATGGTGTGGATGGGATAGGCTGGGGAACAGGAGACAGAGACAGGGTGGAGGCAGTCAGAAGAGGGAGGCTGGAAACAGGGACAATGGCTGCCGTCAGTGCTGAGGCCAGAGCATTGAACGATCGTTGATGGGCAGCCTGACCCGAATGAATGCCCTCCAGGTAGGCATTGCTCCGATGCACCTCCCTTTCTACCCCCTGGATGGCATTCAAAAGGGTAGTCTGCCCAACAATGAGCGTCCTCAGGAGGTCACTGAGCTCCGCACTGAGGGCAGCAGGGGTGACAGGGGCAGGGGCTGAGGGGCCTGGGGCGAAGGAGACGCCCGCCTTCCTGGGCGAGCGGGCACGGAGCGTAGGCTGAGGGGCTGCTGGGAGGGCGGGGCTGGTGCGCTGGGTGGCGGCTGTACCTGTAGAGGCGGGGGGCACGGATGTTGCCGCCACTGCTAGGGAGCACCCATCCAAGGACGTGTCTGTGTCGCTGGTCTCACCACCGGTCCCCGTTGTGGTGCTCCCCTCGCCCTCCGGATCACTGGTGCCCTCGGTGTCTGTTCCTGGGCCCACCGGGGCCTTGTGACTTGCAGCTCCCTCGTGCTCCGATGCCAAATCTCCTCCGCCTGATGATGCTAATGCACACATGCACAAGAAGATGAAGAAGAAGGGTGGGGGGAGAAAAACGAAGACCAGGTTGAGTGCATGCAATGTCAACACCGTTGGCGGAGAGGACAGACACAGGAGCCTCAGGCACTAAGCCGCGCATTCGGGGTACACTACTCAGTACTTCTGACTAGGACAACAGGTCTAGAGACGACAAACGCGCACATGTGTGATGCTGGACCATCAATAGCTGTACTTGTCACCCTACAGAGGTGGGGGCCGGGAGCACAGGGCCATGCCTAAGGGAGAGGACTACAGTACAGAAAGCGCCTTGGCCTAATGTCACCCACAACCCTCCTCCCCCACCCAGACGCCTCCACTGCGCAGAAAGATATGAGAATGTGCTGATACTCACCCCCTTGTGTCTGCTGTGATGTCCTCAAGCGCCCATCCAAATCAGGGTAGGCCACCGCCAGGATCCGGCACATCAGGGGGGTCATGGTACGACTGGCACCCCTCCTTGGTTGGGAGGCCATCCCCAGCAGTGACTCGGCGGTCTTCCTGGTCCCGCGGCGGATGTCCTCCCACCTCTTGCGGCAGTGGGTGCCCCGTCTGTTGTGGACCCCCAGGGTCCGGACTTCCTTGGCGATGGCACGTCAAATGTCGACTTTCTGATGGACGCTGACCTATTTGACATGTACAGGGTGGGAAGGAAACATTCATCAATGAACTGCATGTTAGATGTGATTGGCCCCCCCTCACCAACTTTGCCATATGGCACATGCTCTCATCTGTTGTGCGTTGCACTCCTCATTCGCCCCCCACCAACTTACATCCACCCCACTCCACACAGGCATCGCCCATTCCATGTGCACCCAGTGTACTTACCTGTTGGTCTGGAGGACCGTAGAGTAACGCATACTGGGGGAGGACCCCATCCACGAGCTTCTCCAACTCTTCAGACGTGAAGGCAGGGGCCCTTTCCCCAGTCGCAGCAGCCATTGTCACTTCCAGACCGAGGTCACAACAGCACTTGCAGTATAGGTCCTCTCCTGTGGATGATCAGGTCTCGAGTGATTAAGCAGATATAAAATGGCGGTCACGCCCGCGGCGGTGCGTACCGCGGCGGTGGGTACCGCGACCGCCGGCGCACATCGTCATTGGCTCCTGAAACCCATAGGCTTCAATGTTAACCAATGCGGCTTCGTATAGCGGTCTTCGACCGCCTACCGCCACGGTGTGCCACGCCAGCGCATTGACCTCACATCCCATTGTCCCACTTCACAGGTCAGGCAGCCGCCATTTCAAGGGCCCACATGGCATAATTTGTACTGCGTCACACAGGCCTAGGCCTTGCATTGCCACACATACACGCCTTTCAATACATAGATAACCGTGTGCTATGCAAGCTGTGGTGAACGTACCTGTGATTTGCTTGACTCTGTGCTCCATGTTGTCCTTCCTAGGCACCGTCCGCTGGGACTTGCGAGGAGAAGGATGAATCCTCGCGTGTACCGACCGCTGGTGGACCTGTCGACAATGGAAGAACGCCACATCATACTACGATACCGACTTGACCGTGTCACTATCCATGAACTGTGTGCCCAGCTGGAGCCAGCCCTGATGTCCCCCATCCGCCAACCCACAGGAATTCCCCCTCTGGTGCAGGTTCTGTCAGTCCTCCATTTTTTTGCAAGTGGCTCATTCCAGACAACAGTGGCCATGTCATCTGGAATGTCTCAGCCCATGTTTTCAAAAATTTGTCTAGAGTGTTGTCTGCCCTGACGAAACACATGCGGAGTTACATTGTATTCCCTGAGGAGGTTGATTTGGCCACTGTGAAGGGTGATTTTTATGCCCTTGGACATATTCCCAACATAATTGGTGCCATTGATGGGACCCATGTGGCCTTAGTACCCCCAAAAGACGATGAGCAGCTGTACAGAAACAGGAAAAATTACCATTCTATGAACGTCCAGGTGGTGTGTTTGGCTGACCAGTACATCTCCCATGTGAATGCCAAGTCCCCTGGTTCAGTGCATGACGCGTATGTGATGCGTAATAGCAGCATCCCTTATGTGATGGAACAGCTACAGAGACAACGTGTGTGGCTAATAGGTGACTCTGGTTACCCCAACCTGCCTTGGCTATTGACCCCAGTGAGGAATCCCCGGACCAGGGCAGAGGAACGGTACAATGAGGCCCATGGGCGAACTAGGAGGATCATAGAAAGGACCTTTGGCCTCCTGAAGGCCAGGTTTAGGTGCCTGCATATGACAGGGGGATCCCTGATGTACTCACCAAAGAAGGTGTGCCAGATCATCGTGGCCTGCTGTATGCTTCACAATCTGGCATTGCGACGTCAGGTGCCTTTCCTGCAGGAGGATGGTCCAGATGGTGGTGTTGAAGCAGCTGTGGAGCCTGCGGAGAGTGAAGAGGAGGAAGACTCAGAGGACGACACAGACAACAGGGACAGAGTTATCCAACAGTATTTTCAGTAGCACACAGGTAAGAATCACCCACGCCATTTGACATTTACTTAAAGACTCCTGCATCTCAACTTTGTGTATTTCCCCCCAGTTCTTTTAAACTGATGTTTGATTTTCCCTTCCCTTTTCAGTGCTGTATGACCCACTGCGTGACCTCTGCTTGGTTAGCCCATGGACTAATGCTTATTGACCTCGGTATGTTTTCAACACAAAGTTAACAGAACATAATTGATCTGTAATGTGTTATACATTTGTAAATAATACAGGCTGACTCCTGATTGATTTCAGTGCAATGTGTGATTTATTTTTAGTGCTAGGTAATGGTACATGATATTAACACGGTGATGGGTGAGGGTGGAGTTATGTCCATGGCAGAGCCCAGTTCTCAGTCCACAGGTGCTTATTCCATGTGCCTGTTGAAGGATGGAACAGGGGCAGTTCAAGGTTGGACAGGGTGACACTGTGGGACAGTGGGATGACATCAGGGGGTATCTTATGCTGGCGGGGGTCTTGGCATCCTACTCTGTCTTCCTTTGTGATCTCAGGTTCCTCTTGCGGGGTGGTTGATCTTCAGCAGGAGGTGGGGTTCTGGTGGCCTGTCGTTCTGTGGGGGCCTCCTGACCACTAGCGCCGGCGGAGGTGGTAGGTAGTTCCTGGCTAGTGTCAGGGGCCCTTTGTGGTGCCACATGGTCCCGCAATAAGTTTTCGATCCGGTTGAGGGCCTGGACTATGGTCCCCATAGCGGTACAGATGTTACTGAGTTCATTGCTGAACCCCATGTAGCGTTCCTCCTGCTGTGCCTGGATCTCGGTGAACCTGGCCAGTACCGTCGCCATCGTCTCCTGGGAGTGGTGGTATGCTCCCATGATGGTGGTGAGGGCCTCTTGGAGAGTGGGTTCCCGTGGCCTGTCCTCCCCCCCCTGTCGCACAGCAGCCCTCCCAGTTGCCCTGTTTCCCCGGGCCTCTGTCCCCTGGACGGTGTGCCCACTACCACTGCCCCCAGGTCCCTGTTGTTGTTGGGGTGGTGGGTCAGCCTGGGTGCCCTGTAGTGGCAGACACACCGCTGATTGACGCGTCCTGGAGACAGAGGCATGGGCCCGCTGGGTGGGAGCTGTGCTGGTGTTCCCAGAGGGGGTTAGGTCTGCTGTGGCCTGTGTCTGTGTGTGGGGAGCCGACTGTCCAGAGGTCCCCGATGGTCCGGGCTGGTCATCAGGTTCTAGGTCGACAGAGCTGCTGTCCTCGCTGGGGGCCTGTTCTGGGGGTGGGATGGACAAATCTGGACCCTCCGTGGCGGTGTGTTGGCGTTCGGGGCCTGCAGGGGTAAAGGAGTATGGTTATTGTTTTTGTGTGTGCCATGGCGTGCATTTTGTGTGCCCTTGTCCCCCAGTGCTGGCATTCCCTTGTGGGAGGTGTTGTGGGGGTGGTGGGGGGGGGTATGGGTATGTGCAATGGTCATGCTTTGGTGGTGGCTGTCTATGGTTTGTGTTGGCATTCAGGGGTTGGTGTTGTTTAGGGTGGGTTGTGCTGGTGAGACATTGGCAAGGAGGTTGGGTGATGGGGGGTTGAGATTGGGGGTGAGGGGGTGTTTGGGGGGGTTGGCATGCTGGTGTTTGGGGGGGTGAAGTAGTTGAGATTCGACTTACCAGAGTCCATTCCTCCGTGTACTCCAGCGAGGCCATCAGGATGCAGGATGTTTACTAACTCTTGCTCCCATGCTGTGAATTGGGGTGGAGTGGGTGGGGGTCCGCCGCCAGTCTTCTGCACAGCGATGTTGTGTCGCGACACCATCGAGCGCACCTTCCCCCGTAGGTCGTTCCATCGCTTTCTGATATCTTCCCGATTTCTGGGATGCTGTCCCACAGCGTTGACCCTGTCTACGATCCTTTGCCATAGCTCAGCCTTCCTTGCTATAGTGGTGTGCTGCACCTGTGTGCCGAAGAGCTGGGGCTCAACCCTTATGATTTCCTCTACCATGACCCTGAGTTCTTGGTCCGAGAACCTGGGGTGTCTTTGGGGTGCCATGGGGTGGCGCGGATGAGGTGTGGGATGGTGTTTGTGGTGATGTGCGTGGTGATATGTAGTGATGTGTGCGTAAATGTGGTGTGGGTGATGAGGTTGGGTTCCTGTGTGTGTTGGGGTTTTCAATTGCTGTGCTCGCTCTCTCTATCTCTATCGCCTTCTCTCCGATTTCCAACTTTTGGGGGTTTGTGGGTGATGTGGGTGTGTGTTTTATATTGTATTGGGTGTGTGGGTGTGTTGTTTGTATGTGTATCAGGTGTGTGTATTTTAAATTGTCCAATGTGGCTGTGTTTTAGAGATGTGTGTGTATTTTGACCGCAGCGGTGTGTACCGCCAATGGAATACCACGGTTGAAGGACTGCCGCGTGGATTCGTGGGTCAGAATGTCATGGGCGTGTTTGTGTTGGCGTGGCGGTGGAGGTTTGGTCATCTCCAGTTTTCCGCGGCCCGCTGATGAGGCGGCCTTCCTTGATTGTCGGGTTTTTGGCGGTTTCACAGTTGGTGGTCAGAATGACCGTGGCGGTTTACGGCGGCCGCGGCGGTAGAATGGCGGACTTCTGACCGGCGGTAAGGGCCTTTTACCGCTGAGGTCAGAATGACCCCCTTGGTATCTACTGATTAAATAAACAATCTCTTTAACTGCGCTTTAAAGGCTGTGTAATTATACAACAACGGGTCATCCCTCTCGAATAATGGAATGGACCAAGTAGCCTCTGTGCCCAACAGGTACGATAATGTGAATGCTACCTTTGATTGCTCATTAAGAAAACAGGCTGGTTTACACATGAATTGTAATTGACACTGATTTATAAAGGTAGCAAATTTCATAGGATCCCCAAAAAACCATTCAGGAAGGACCAGAGGAATGGTTGGAGGAGTAGTAACAGGAATAACAGGGCCCCCAGAACCCTGACTTGTCCAACAACTGCAAAATTAGTAAAAGTGTCTTCAGAAGATTTTCTTCCTTGTCCCCTACCTTGACTACTACGAACTGTGTTTTCTGTTCCCTGAAAAGCATTGACTTCCTGTGCTAACGCCTGAGTTTCTTTTTTGTAAATTGACAATCATAAAGGCCAAATCTGCCAAGGAAATCGTGCATGCCTCCATTTCACCCAAGCAAAACCTCAATGTGGGCTCGTCATTCTGTCAGGCTCTCACCTGTATACATTTTTCAGCAGTGAAATGAGCCATGAGGAATATTCCCAACTTTCCTTCCGGACAAGATTCAAAGTCTAACTTAACCAACTGGGAAGAGAAGATGGGAGAAGACAGGTTCTTGTCACACTAAGGTCGCTGCTTCTAGGTCATCTGGATTCCTAGCACTCTTCTCCTACAATTTAACAAACAGCATTATTTGTATTGGTAAATACTTATATTGCAATGTCTGCAACGTACGCTGAATCTGAATATAACGTAACTATCGGATAATACTCTTCTCCGTCTAACAGATAGTATTGAGCTGCTCAACAATGTAGTCTTCTTACCTATAACGCAAGACGGACATTTATAATACTTGGTATACCAGAATATACATCAAAAACATTTTCAGAACAAATGCAAAATCAGATAAGCGTCTTTTCCTAAAAAGAGTATCAATAGTGCATGCACCATAGTTAGAGCAAGGCAGGCTTAAACTTGTTACCTCTGTTCCTTTTGATTATGCAGCACAAGGAAGAATCCCTTGATGAGGATGCAGCAGTGTAACCCAACCGACCTGATGCCACCAAGCGAAACAGATGCGATGCAACAAGATTCCCAAAACACCAGGGAGTCCACAGCACAGAGGAACGACAGAGAAGCCACAGAAAAAACAGGTAAGTAAGCTTGAAGCCACCATATAGGAAATCACTCAAAACGACGAGCGGCTTCCAACGGTGTAGCGCATAGTCTTAAAGACTATGTGCTCCACTTCTTACAGGAGCCGTAATGTTCAGGGCCCGCGTTAAGGCAATCTACACATGCATCCACGCCAGAGCCAACTTCTGGAGGGTGGCAGGGGCATTCCTTAACCCAAAGGGCTTTACTTTGAATTGCACCCACCCTTTTCTTTACCGCACTGAGGTCTTCTAACAGGGTGGCAATACAGGAGTTCAGAAGGACTGAACACAATTGTCTGTAGCACCTCCCTGTAAGCAAAGGGAAGGCATGGCAAGAGGACATCCCACTTCCTCTTCAAAGGCGCTGATGAGACCATAATCATGACTTAAAGGGTCTTGTTGAATCTTTCAATAAGCCCATTGGTCTGAGGGGGATAGGGTGTGGAAAACCTATAAGCTACGCCACACTCATCCTACATGGAATTCATTGTACCCCTATCAGACACTCCTTCTTTGGGGAGCCACACCCATGTAAAAATCCCCATCGATTCCCTGGCCACTGCAGGTGCAGTCACAGTCCTCAGAGGTATGGCCTTTGGGTATCTGGTGGCATTGTCCCCCAAGACCAGAATAAACCTGTTGTCTAAGGAAGTCTTAGGGTCCAGGGACCCAACAATGTTGATGTCCACCCTTTCAAAGGGGGTGCCAAAGTAAGGTAAGGGAACCAAGGTTGACGTTTGCTTTTTTCCCTGACTTCCCACTTGTCTGGCAGGTAGGACATGCATCTGAAGTCACCTTTATGCGGGGCTAATAAAAGTGGGTGGCAACATGGGCAACTGTGCTGTTTCTTTTGTGTCACGGGGGTGTACGGTCAACAAAAACATATCTAATGAGCAGATGGTACTATATTCTCCAAGAAGAAGAGCGTGCTGTCCTTGAGGAGAAGGTATAAAGTGTACATACAATAGTAGTCTCAATATTCTCCCAAATCTTGCTTCCAATCACAAGGTTTGAAAGTCAGGTTGTGCTACTCGAACACAGGAAGCTTCATACATACAACATCCCTATTTGATTAAAGTTATCAATATATTTTGGGTTATGTATGTGACTAACACTTTATTATATAGGAGTTTATGAAGATGATACAGGCAAGATGTATGTTTTCACAGCCCATTAATTTGTTCCAGGTGGAATGATTTCAGTTTCAGTTCAATAGAATACAGTCTCATCACTTCTTTATTTACCTTGTTGTTGGTTTCTTGCATAACATTTTGGCAGTAACTTTATGCAAGAGTGTTGGATGATGCACAGTGCTAGACCTGACAGCCTTAGGGTGGTCACCCCTAACTTTTTGCCTGCCTCCCTCCACTTTTTAGATACTGTTTTTGCTGGTTTTAAGACTCTGCGCACTTTACTACTGCTAACCAGTGCTAAAGTGCATATGCTCTCTCCTTTTGAATATTGTAACATTGGATCGTACCCAATTTGATTATTTAATTTACTTAAAAGTCCCTAGTAAAGTGCACTATATGTGCCCAGGGCCTGTAGATGAAATGCTACTAGTGGGCCTGCAGCACTGATTGTGCCACCCACTTAAGTAGCTCCTTAACCTTGTCTCAGGTCTGCCATTGCAAGGCCTGTGTGTGCAGTTTCACTGCCAATTCGACTTGGCATTTAAAAGTACTTGCCAAGCCTAAAACTCCCCTTTTCTACATATAAGTAACCCCTAAGGTATGCCCTAGGTAACCCATAGGGCAGGGTGCTGTGTAGGCAAAAGGCAGGACATGTACCTGTTAGTTTACATGTCCTGGTAGTGTAAAACTCCTAAATTCATGTTTACACTGCTGTGAGGCCTGCTCCCTTCATAGGCTAACATTGGAGCTACCCTCATATAATGTTTGAGTGGTAGCTGCTGATCTGAAAGGAGTAGGAAGGTCATATTTAGTATGGCCAAACTGGTGATACAAAATCCTGCTGACTGATGAAGTTGGATTTAATATTACTATTTTATAAATGCCTCTTTTAGAAAGTGAGCATTTCTCTGCACTTAAATCCTTCTGTGCCTTACAATCCACGTCTGGCGGAATTCAGTTGACAGCTCCCTTGTGCATTCATTCAGACACACCCCAAACACACGATACTCAGCCTCACTTGCATATATCTGCATTTTGAATGGGTCTTCCTGGGCTGGCAGGGTGGAGGGCCTGACACTTGCATGTCAAAGGACAGTATCCTGCCCTCACACAAAGGACTGCCACACCCCCTACTGGGACCCTGACAGACAGGATTGAACTGAAAGGGGACCTTGTGCACTTCTAAGCCACTCTTTGAAGTCTCCCCCACTTCAAAGGCACATTTGGGTATTTAAACAGGTCCTCTACCCCTACCAGCTCAGACACTTCCTGGAGGAGAGAACCTGAACCAGAATCTGCAACCTGCCCAGAAGAACTGCCTGGCTACCCAAAGGACTCACCTGACTGCTTTCTGTGAAGGACTGCTGCCCTGCTGATGCCCTACTGCCTTGCTGCTCTCTGGTTGTGGTGAGAAGTGCTCTCCAAGGGCTTGGATAAAGCTTGCCTCCTGTTCCCTGAAGTCTCAGGACCAAAAAGACTTCCTCTCTACAAGAAGGACTCCTTGTGCAGCGAAAATCGATGCACAGCCTGCCAGAAACGACTGACAGCCAGCACCACAGTGAAAAATTCACAGCGCGCCGAACTGGAACGACGCAGCCCGACTTCACAACGAGAGGATTGATGCAGCGCCAGCCTTGCGACCGGAAAGTCGATACACGGCCCACTGGATCGCACACACAGCTGAGCCGGAACGACGCAGCCCGACTTCCAGAAGGGAATCAATACCGCACGGCAGGTGCTCCAAAATTCTCCATGCAACACCCACCGGATCGAAGCAGCCCCTGTGACTTCCTCTTGTCAGCACCGGAAACCCACGCATCGTCCCTGGGGCGTCTGAAAACCTCGCAACCTGAAGAGGATCCACGACCGAGCGCTGGAAATCGACGGACAGCCATCCTAGTGTGAAAACTAAATGATTCATCACCATGTGTGGCCCGAGAAATCAACGCACACCTCCTTGTTTTCCACGCATCTCCTCCTCTGCGGTTGTTTGCGGAGATTTTGAACGCAAACCAGGTACTTTGTGCTTGAAAGAGACATTTTTCGCTTTTAAAAGACTACAGACATTTTATATCACTTTTACAGTGATATCTCAACATATACTTATTGCATTTTAATCGTTTTGACCTGCATCTTATCAGATAAATATTATATATTTTTCTAAACACTGTGTGGTGTATTTTTGTGGTGCTATACTGTGCTATTGCATGATTTATTGCACAAATATTTTACACATTGCCTTCTAAGTTAAGCCCGACTGCTCAGTGCCAAGCTACCAGAGGGTAGGCACAGGATATTTTGGATTGTGTGTGACTTACCCTGACTAGAGTGAAATGTCCTTGCTTAGACAGGGGGTAACCTGACTGCCAACCAAAGACCCAATTTCTAACACACAGTATTAGACTTATGCAATATATATAACAACCATAATTAGAACAGTACAAAATAATGTAATCAAATATCTTCGTCCCCCAATGGATGAAAACCTCCCCCAACTCATCCGGATGCAACTGGGACTTAAAACAGCATGGCTTTTGATCTCATGTAATTGCTTTACATTCTCCTTAATGTTAACTCCCTACTTATGTTTACTAGGACAAGAGTTGGGATGATTAGATCAACATTCAGTCCCTACGATTAGACAGACCCCATATTCGGCTGCTAAGTGATAGTCTAATCCATTCTGTATTGGACAACATTTTGGTGTGGGCCTCTCACCACTCTGTTATTAATCCTAAGGTTACTATGGGCAAATTTACTATTTCTTCTCGAGTTTCCACATTCCTACTTACCTTGTCTAAAACCACAGTCATTCTGTACATGGAGATTAAAGAAGAGAAAACCCTAGAGGTGGCTGAAACAGCCCACCTACCCCTGTTCTTCTAAAGGATGACCATCAAAGTGTCTTTTGGCTGAAACAGGGTATTGTACAAAGGCCTGAGAAAGTAGAAGAGAAGATGCCGGCCCACTCTAGCAGTCTGTTCCCAATGTGAAAAAGATAAAGGCAAGTGTAACTAAAACTAATGGGCACTCCAATCATAGAAATGCTCTCCCACATTAACTGGCATGTGTGCAAATCCAAGCAGAGAAAGAGTAAATGGTCTGTCTGTACTTTTCCAACAGCATCACACAAGACTTACCCTTGTAAGCCAAGGTGCAGTACAGTTTGATATTAGCATAATTCCACTGCTGAAACAGTTGCGGCAGATTGTCTGGGGCTGGGCATGGGCCCTAAAGCAATGTCAGAAACACCATTGTCTGTAGGAAAAGTGTCTCCTTTGAAGTTTGAAGAGTGGATTTAACTTGCAAAACTAGGACTCTTACCATGGGGGTAAGACTGCTGAGTTTTGGGTGGCAGTACCACTGCGTGTGAGTGGCTGAGCAGCACCTCACCCAAACCTGGAAAGTAAAGGTCATTTGTGGCAGCCTAGAGGCATAACACTCCTACTCCTCAGGGAATTTGTGGTCGACAGATGATACCCCTTTCTCTGAGGTACACAAAGTCTCATATATGCGAAGGCAGACAAAGAGATGCATAAAAGGTTTCAATACATTTATTGAAGTGACTGAGTCCTAGTGAATAAAACATGAGCTGCAATTATTAGGAGCATGAAATACAGCGATGATTTTGACCATTAGTGTGAAAATTATAATCAGTCCCAGCATCCTGAAGGCAGCATTAATCTAGTGATTCCTACCTAGGCCCCAATTCTCTAAACCAGAGAGCATGTTGGTGTGTAGCCCTTTTGCCCTTCCCAGTCTAAGAGAGGCACCCCGACCCCATACATCAGAAAAGAAGCAAGGTTCTCCCTGTTGTTCTGCTGCCAACCCTCCTGGTTGGCTGGACACGTCGATGGAATAGCGCACAGCGTGCGATCGCTCTGTCCCGAAATGCCCCCTACCCTATTTCAGCCTATGTTGTGTATATATGGCAACATGTTTTGTTCTAGGAACAGGCCTGCCACGTAGCTATGTCTAGGGTTTGAGGCTTGACTCTAGGACTCTTGGAACTGCAATTCTGAGTAATCATGTGCAGCCTTGAGCAAAACACAGGGAGAAATGCGTGCAAAGGACTGAAAAATGTAGAACACAAACAGCAATGACTTCTCAGCAACAGCTGATTATGAATAAAAAACCATTCAAGCTAAAACCGAGCCATGCTAAAATGTAACAAAAGAAGAAATTAATAAAATGAATCTACAGGTAAAAGGACACAGGCCACAGGCCTAAGCTAAAATAAGTGTGCCAAGCAAAGAGCTAAGATGAACCCTCCCCATTGTTGGTGCAAGAGTGCAGGGTCCAAGACCTAAAACAAACTATATTACTACTATCTAAAAGCATACCCTTTGGCCTACCTACCACTCCTAGTAAGCAAGCAGTAGGTGTTAAGAAAATCACTATTCATGTGGCTTATTCAATTCATAAGGCCACCTGTCCCCAGTAAGATTTAGCCTCCGTACACTCCTATGCCAGATGCAAGAAGGTGGCACTCAGTACACTACATCACAAACATTTAGCCTCCCTGGAGGGATCTATTTTTTTGAGCTTATGAGATATTATATAGGTGCGATGTAAGAAATGAAAACTGAGTAATTTGAACCTGTTGTTAGAGGAAACTGTGTGCACTAGAGCATCTGCCCTGTCCCAGTCAGATTTCGTGTTGGTTCACCTAGGTCGTGTTTCCAGGGTCTGCGTCCGCAGAAGGGACATTTCTGCATATCATCCTGAAGAGCCTTGTAAAACAATGTCATTAAATGTCTACCCTCTCCCCACCCAAGAAGCCCATTAAGTACCACTGAGGGTGGGCGGGCAGCAGTAAACCTAATTCAAAGCTCCTTCGCCACAATTTTAAGCCTAGCATATTGTATAAACTGGCCTGGGCCCACCCCAAATGTGTCCTGCATGTCTTGGAAAGTGATAAAAAGCTCGCTGGGGTATAAATCTCCTGCCACCTGACATCATCCTGCCCTCCATGCTCCATGGGCATATCAGCATCCATGACCCTGAAGGCCTCTAGGGTAGCTCCCTGGTGAAGGGTGGCACATATATAGCGGTCCATAATACCTTTTCCCACAGCTCTGTCGTGTGCTTAACTAGGTATGGTAGAGAGAGCACTGCCTTTACACCCAGCATCAGTTTTTGGGGCAAGGAGTTTCCCCCTTCCTGGATCCGTGGCAGACTCCTCTCCCAGTTGTGTGGATCCACCAACCACGGGCAGCATGCTGCAGATGCACTGCATAATAATAATATTGTATATCTGGGACAGCTAAACCACTTTCCTCTAAATCTCTCTTAAGGGGTGTCAGTGATACTCTGCTGCATACCCTGCCCATATCAACGCCACCAACAAAGAGTCCAGCTGGCGAAAAAACTTGGCCTCAAGCGGAAATAGGGTGTTTTGTACAAGATAGAGCCATCACGGGAGAAAGAGCATCTTTGCTATAGCTGCCCTGCCCAACACCGATAGCAGGAGCCTTTTAAAAAAATCTGTGGAGCCCTCCAGACCTTTTAAAACCTTTTCCACATTAAGGAGCTTGTGTTCCGCTTCAGTGTGTGTGACTCAAGTCCCCAGGTATTGAAACCCTCTAATCTCCCAAAGGAGCGCCATCAATGGTATTTGAGTCTGTGGTTGCACAATTAACCCTCCCAGTGGGAACAGAAGTGACCCTGGCACTTTACTGAAGGACTCAAGTAACTGCAACAGGTGAGGGACAGATTAGGCAAGGGAGCGAACATAAACTAGGGTGTCATCTGCATACAGTGACACTATTTGCAAAGTGTTGCCCACCTGAATCTCCCAGGAGGACAGCTCTTTCCACAGCAACAGAGCGAGGGGGATTGGATCCAGCTACCTCAACCATTGCATCACCTTTTACTCCCTGCCAGACCTCTCCGCTCCTCCCAGCAGTCGCTCGCCACCGTACCCTGCGTAAGAAGTCCTTGGCTGGAGGAAGATCATTCACCTACCTTGCAGCAAAATGTTGGAACACCTTACCTATCCACCTCAGTCACCATCAATACCTCAATTCAGGAAGGATCTCAAGACCTGGGTCTTCGACTGAACCCTGAGGACATACCCCACACTGCCTTGAGACCTTATGGGTGAGTAGCTTGTTCTAAAAGAGACTGATTGATTGATTGAGCGTGCGGGGATCGATAGCAAGTGTAAAAAGGAGGGGTGATAGAGGACACTCCTGATGGGTTCCCCATCCAACCGCCCAAGGCTCAGATAGGTTCCCCCACCCTGATCCAGATAGAGTGTTTGGTATACAAAAGTTGTATCCATGCACAGAATTTGAGACTAAGCCCCATACCTTTCATTACAGCCATTAAATACCTCCACTCCACCATGTCACATGCTTTCTCAAGATCCAGGAGGCCAGCGCCAACTACTCCACCCTGCCCGACGTTTTGTGTAAGATGTGGGCCAGCCTATGCAGACTGTGAGCGGTGCCATGCGCCGGCATGAAGCCACACTGGTCCTCATGAACCAGGTCTCAGACCCTGTCTGTAGTCTAGATGCCAGTAGCTTACACAAGATCTTGAGCTGAGAATTAAGCTTGGTGAGGGGCTGCTTTGAGGAAGGATCCGCTGGGTCCTCCAGATTTGAGCACTAGACACACTATCCCCTCCGGTAGGGTCGCATGCAAAAGTTCTCTCCCCCTGGCCTCGAGAATGACCTCCAGTAATAGTCCCTTGATTAACGCAGAATATGTCTGTAAGAACTGCAAGAAATCCGTCCACCCTGGGGGCATTGGATTTGTTATGGGACTTTATGGTGGCCCCTAGTTCCTCTAAAGAAATTTCCTCTACTAGGTCCTACACATGTTCCTGCCTCAACTAGGGTAGCCTGACCTTTGCCAGGAACCTGTCTCTCCTCCCCCGTGTCTTGGGGCCTGCGTGGTACACCACTTGAAAGTGCTCCAAGATAGCAGCCAGTGTGTCCTGCCATCCGGTCTGCAGCTCACCCTGGACATTCTTTATATGAAAATTGGGGGGGTATCTCCATTTCACACCGAACAATCCAAGCAAATAATATACTTGATTTATCCCCTTCCCTATGCAGGAGCTGACAGTATGACATGAGGCCTGAACTATCGAGGCTATCCCAGATGTTGTACATTTCTGTGTGTATCCTCAGCATAGCTGCGCGCACCTCAGCCAAAGACATCTCACGGTGTTGAAGGTCAGACAGTTTGCTGTCCTGCACCTTAAGACCCGCTGCTACCCATCTCCGCACACTGTAGATTGTGGCCATACACTCCCCTCGTCACTGCTTTGAGGGCCTTCCACTCAACTGCTGTAGTGTCCATGGTACCCCAGTTGTCAGTGATATAATTCTGCAAGGATGTCGCCAGACTTTCCCGGCATGAAGCATCAGACAGGATGTCAGCAGGCATTCACCAACTCCTGCACCTTCTAGTTGTGATCCCCCATAGAGGTGTCAATAGCACCGGGGCATGATCAGAAAGATGCCTTCCCAGGTGCTGCATTGCAGCTAATTGTGTATTATCCATTGTAGGAAAGTACCATCTTGCCTGGCATGTTACCCCCATTTTTACTTATATGTCAGTTTGTTTTTGCCTGCTAGCCAGGACCCCACTGCTCATAATTGTGGCCTGTATGTGGTCCCTGTGTGGTGCCTAACTGTATCACTGAGGCTCTGCTAACCAGAACCTCAGTGTTTATACTCTCTCTGCTTTTAAAATTGTCACTGCAGGCTAGTGACTATTTTCTCCAATTCTTATTGGCACACTGGAACACCCTTATAATTCCCTAGTATATGGTAGCTAGGTACCCAGGGTATTGGGGTTCCAGGAGATCCCTATGGGGTGCAGCATTTCTTTTGCCACCCATAGGAAGCTCAGACAATTCTTACACAGGACTGCCACTGCAGTCTGAATGAAATAATGTCCACGTTATTCCATAGCCACTTTACACTGCACTTAAGTAACTTATAAGTCACCTATATGTTTAACCCTCACTTGGTGAAGGTTAGGTGCAAAGTTACTAAGTGTGAGGGCACCCTGGCACTAGCCAAGGTGCCCCCACATTGTTCAGGGCAATTTCCCCGGACTTTGTGACACCATTACACACGTGAACTACATATAGGTCAATACCTATGTGTAGCTTCACAATTGTAACTCCTAACATGGCTATGTAACATGTCTAAGATCATGGAATTGTCCCCCCAAGCCAAATCTGGTATTGGGGTGCCAATCCCATGCATCCCTGGGGCTCCAGCATGGACCCTGGGTACTGCCAAACTAGCTCTCTGGGGTTTTCTCTGCAGCTACCGCTGCTGCCACCCCTCAGACAGGTTTCTGGCCTCCTGGGGTCTGGGCAACCCAGTCCCAGGAAGGCAGAACAAAGGATTTCCTCTGAGAGAGGGCGTTACACCCTCTCCCTTTGGAAATAGGTGTTAAGGGCTGGGGAGGAGTAGCCTCCCCCAGCCTCTGAAAATGCTTTGAAGGGCACAGATGGTGCCCTCCTTGCATAAGCCAGTCTATACCGGTTCAGGGAGCCCCCAGCCCCTGCTCTGGCGCGAAACTGGACAAAGGAAAGGGGAGTGACCACTCCCCTGTCCATCACCACCCCAGGGGTGGTGCCCAGAGCTCCTCCAGTGTGTCCCAGACCTCTGCCATCTTGAATGCAGAGGTGTGAGGGCACAATGGAGACCTCTGAGTGGCCAGTGCCAGCAGGTGACGTCAGAGACCCCTCCTGATAGGCTCTTACCTGGTTAGGTGGCCAATCTTCCTCTGAGGGCTATTTAGGGTCTCTCCTGTGGGCTTCTTGTCAGAGAACAAACGCAAGAGCTCACCAGAGTTCCTCTGCACTTCTCTCTTCAACTTCTGCCAAGGATCGACCGCTGACTGCTCCAGGACGCCTGCAACACCACAACAAAGTAGCAAGACGACTACCAGCAACATTGTAGCGCCTAATCCTGCCGGCTTTCTCAACTGTTTCCTGGTGGTGCATGCTCTGAGGGCTGTCTGCCTTCACCATTCACGGGAAGCCAAGAAGAAATCTCCTGTGGGTCAACGGAATCTACCCCCTGCTAACGCAGGCACCAAACTTCTGCATCACCGGTCCTCTGGGTCCCCTCTCATCTTGATGAGCCTGGTCCCTGGAACACAGGAGCTGGATCCAAGTGACCCCCGACAGTGGTCCTTCTGTCCAAATTTGGTGAAGGTAAGTCCTTGCCTCCCCACGCTAGACAGTAATCCTGTGTACCGTGTGATCTGCAATACTAGGTCTTCTGTGCACTTTTGCAAGACTTTCTTCGTGCACAGCCCAGGTCCCCAGCACTCCGTCCTGCATTGCCCAACTCACTGAGTTGACCTCCGGCTTCGTGGGACCCTCTTTTGTTGTGTTGAGATGACCGCCGTGCTCAGATTTCTTGAACCCCTGTTCAAGTGCTTCTGCGGGTGCTGCCTGCTTCTGCATGGGCTCTCTCTTTCTCCTCCTTCAGGGGGGCGACTTCCTGGTCCTTCCTGGGCCCTGGCAGCACCCATAATCTTCAACCACAACTCTTGCAGCTAGCAAGGCTTGTTTGCGGTCTTTCTGCGTGGAAACAACTCTGCATCCTCCAGCACGCCGTGGGACATCTTCTGACCAAAGGAGAAGTTCCTGGCACCTTCCGTTGTTGCAGAATCTTCAGCTTCTTCCACCCAGAGGCAGCCCTTTTGCACCTTCACCCAGGGTTTAGGGGGCCCCTGCCCCCCCGGACACTTGCGTGACTCTTGGACTTGGTCCCCTTCCTTTGAAGGTCTCAGGTCCAGGAACCCGTCTTCAGTGCTTTGCAGTCAGTTGTTGTCTCTGCAGAATACCCTATCTCGTCTTTACTGTCTTTCTGGGGTAGTAGGGAAACTTTACTCCTACTTTTCAGGGTCTTGGGGTGGGGTATCTTGGACACCCTTAGTGTTTTCTTACACTCCCAGGGACCATCTACACACTACACTAGGCTTGGGGTCCATTTGTGGTTCACATTCCACTTTTGGAGTATATGGTTTGTATTGCCCCTAGGCCTATTGTCTCCTATTGCATTCTATTGTGTTCTACAGTGTTTGCACTACGTTTCTAAGTGTTTTACTTACCTGATTTTGGTTTGTGTGTATATTTTGTGTATTTTACTTACCTCCTAAGGGAGTATATCCTCTGAGATACTGAGATACTTTTGGCATATTGTCACTAAAATAAAGTACCTTTATGTTTAGTAACTCTGAGTATTGTGTTTCTTATGATATAGGTGCTATATGATATAAGTGGTATAGTAGGAGCTTTGCATGTCTCCTAGTTCAGCCTAAGCTGCTCTGCTATAGCTACCTCTATCAGCCTAATCTGCTAGAATACTACTAATCTACTAATAAGGGATAACTGGACCTGGCACAAGGTGTAAGTACCAACGGGTACCCACTATAAGCCAGGCCAGCCTCCTACATCCATGCATCCCACCAGGAACCGATCCAGGTGGCTGTATGGATTATGTGTGAGCGAATGGCAGGTGCACTCCAGAACTCCTGGATGTAGAGCCTGCCAGCCACCCAATAAACAAAGATTAGACATTGATGCCTGAACTGCACCCACCATCAAAGGTTTGGTACCCCTCCTGGGTCGGTGCCGATCCTCCTCCCCATCCAATATGCAATTGAAATATCCTGCCCAGAGTATAGGTGAACCCACACCATCCTCCAATAGCCTCCGCATTCTACTGTAGAACTGTTGGTCATCAACATTAGGAGCGTACAAATTTAGTATAATGACTTCCACGCCATCCAGTGTACCCTGCAACAGCAGATAATGCTCCTCCACGTCTGCTTCACTCTAGGTGTGCTTGAAAGGGACTCCGGGAGCCACCCAGATAACCAACCCCTCTAGAGTAACAGGAGTAAAATGCTGAAAAAATTGACCCCTCTATTTCTTATCTAGTTTCTGTGTTTCCGAGCCCATAAGATGAGTTTATGAAGACATGCTATGTGTACTTTAATGCCTAAGAAAGTATTGGACCGTGTAGCGTTTGGAGTAGTCCCTTAGCCCGCTGATATTCCATGTAATAATATTGAACTGATCAAAAGCATGTAGGTAGAGTGGTGAATAATGTATCCTCCCCCTACTTTCACCTGACTAGACTCTTACAGCATGTGTTTTTCCCCAAAGGGAGTCAGGGTGCTTTCTATAGCTTTGCACAGAAAGAACAAACGAGGGGCCTTTAACCCTGGGGTCATAACTCAGACAAACAAATCCAACTTCTCCCGCCCAGTTGAAAAGCATATCAACAACTCACCATACTGCAAATCCAATACTGTTCATGGTGTCAGGACCCACAACTAAACCACACCACCCCAACTATTTCCTACCACAATATGTGGAAAGGCATCACTGATTCCCTATACAAAATATGTAGCGCACATAAATCTGCATTACTGTATATGAGTCTGGCCGACGCATAAGAGCGCCCCCATTAGTCCAACCTCCAAAATGGAAAGCAAGAATAGTTAGTTATCTCCACCTCTTAGTACAATACACATACAATGCTTCAAGCCTCAGAGTCAACTTGTGTTGGTAGAACTGCAGGAGTTGCCTCTGCTCTGAGCGCTTCTGCTGATACTCCTGTAGCGGCCAGTGCCATTGTGCCATCCTCTTCAATGACCACTTGAGGGGGGGCTCTTTTCCCCGGGGGACCGCACTCCTCCACGAATGTTAATTATTCAGTCCCTCTAGGAGGCACCGTTAGCCCCACTGGCTCCTCGGGGTGCGGACCTCCAAGCTAAATTACCCCTCATGGGACTTTGTCCCAGATCTCCAGCCACAGCCACATGTCCTCTGGGCAATCGAAGAAATGTGAGGTGCCCTCAGACATCTCTCAGTCGGGAAGGATACAGCAACATGTAGTGGATGCCCATAGCCTGCAGCTGGGCTTTGACTTCTAGGGACATTTTCCGGACACCCTCTACTTTGGTAGTGTAATCCAGGTAAATGGAGATCTAGTTCTCGTTCCGAGCAGTGTTGGTTTCCCTGGCTACACAGAGGATACAAGCCCTGTCTTTATAATTCAGGATGCAGGCTATTAGAGCCCTTGGCGGCGCACCAGGACGAGGCAGGGCCACCAAGGCCGGATGAGCTATTTCAATGATGAACATGGGGAACAAATCAATTGGTTTCAGAATGGAATGGATCTATTGTTCTACAAAGTCTTCTGTAGCACCTTTCTCTGCTTGTTTTGGAAACCCCGCGTGCCTGGTAATATTGCAGCATGATCTGCCCTCTGTATCTTCCACTTGTACCTCCAAGGTCCTAGATTGGGAAGAAACCTCCACCAACTGCTTACGCAAAGCAGCCACCTCAGCCTGGAGCTCGCCTATAGTATCCTCAGCCACCCGGGCTTTATCAGACACCTTGTGGAAAGCCTTGAGAAACAGGTTCACGTTGAGGGCCACAGTCTCAATCTTGTTCTCCGATGCAGTTCTAGTACCCTGAATGGCTGCCTCAGAACAGCTCTCAAGGGCTCTTAAGCAACATTCTCTAGTTTCTGGTCCCCCTGCCAATGGTTTGTCGGATGTGCTGCTGGTACACAGAAGGCATGTAGTGCTCTATGGTGTTCTGCTGTGGGGGACTGTGCTGCTGATTCCTCCCTATTTCAAATCAAATCAAATCATTAACATTTATAAAGCGCGCTACTCACCCGTGCGGGTCTCAAGGCGCTAGGGGAAAGGGGGGGTTACTGCTGCTCGAAAAGCCAGGTTTTTAGGAGTCTCCGGAATGCGGAGTGGTCCTGGGTGGTCCTGAGGCTGGTGGGGAGGGAGTTCCAGGTCTTGGCTGCCAGGAAGGAGAAAGACCTCCCACCCGCCGTGGAGCGGCGGATGCGAGGGACGGCAGCGAGCGCGAGGCCAGAGGAACGGAGGAGGCGGGTGGGGACGTAGAAGCTGAGGCGTCGGTTGAGGTATTCCGGTCCCTTGTTGTGGAGGGCTTTGTGTGCGTGGGTGAGAAGTCGAAAGGTGATCCTTTTGCTGACTGGGAGCCAATGCAGGTGTCTCAGGTGTGCGGAGATGTGGCTGTTGCGGGGTACGTCGAGGATGAGGCGGGCCGAGGCGTTTTGAATGCGTTGCAGGCGATTTTGGAGTTTGGTGGTGGTCCCAGCGTAGAGGGTGTTGCCGTAGTCCAGGCGGGCATGGGTCACGGTTTTTCTAGTGTCGGTGGGGATCCAGCGGAAGATCTTGCGGAGCATGCGGAGGGTGAGGAAGCAGGCGGAGGACACGGCGTTGACTTGCTTGGTCATGGTGAGAAGGGGGTCCAAGATGAAGCTGAGGTTGCGGGCGTGGTCTGTGGGGGTCGGTGCGGTGCCGAGGGCCACCAGGAGTCGTCCCAGGCGGACGGGGTGTTGCCGAGGATGAGGACTTCCGTTTTGTCAGAGTTCAGCTTTATGCGGCTGAGCCTCATCCAATCTGCGACGTCCTTCATACCCTCTTGTAGGTTGGTCTTGGCGCTGGCGGGGTCCTTGGTGAGGGAGAGTATAAGTTGGGTGTCGTCGGCGTAGGAGGTGATGATGATGTTGTGCTTGCGTACGATGTTGGCGAGGGGGCTCATGTAGACATTGAAGAGTGTCGGGCTGAGCGAGGAGCCTTGAGGTACGCCGCAGATGATCTCGGTGGGGTCTGAGCGAAACGGTGGGAGGTAAACTCTCTGGGAACGGTTTGAGAGGAAGGAGGCGATCCAGTCCAGGGCCTGGCCTTGGATCCCGGTGGAGCGGAGGCGGGTGATTAGGGTGCGGTGACAGACGGTGTCGAAGGCCGCCGAGAGGTCAAGGAGGATGAGGGCGACTGTTTCACCGTTGTCCATCAGGGTTCTGATGTCGTCTGTGACTGAGATGAGGGCGGTTTCCGTGCTGTGGTTGGTTCGGAATCCGGTTTGTGAAGGGTCGAGCAGGTTGTTGTTTTCCAGGAAGGTGGTCAGCTGTTTGTTGACGGTCTTCTCTATTACCTTGGCTGGGAAAGGCAGGAGAGAGATGGGGCGGAAGTTTTTCAGGTCGCTCGGGTCAGCCGTAGGTTTCTTTAGGAGGGCGTTGACTTCGGCGTGTTTCCAGCATTCGGGGAAGGTAGCAGAAGAAAAAGAAGAGTTGATGACGGCCTGGAGGTGCGGGGCGATGATGTCGTCGGCTTTATTAAAGATGAAGTGAGGGCAGGGGTCCGAAGAGGCGCCGGAGTGGATAGAGTTCATGATGGATTTGGTTTCTTCAGTGTTGATGTGGGTCCAGTTGTTGAGGGTGAAGGCCGGGGGTGCGGGTTCGGTGATGTTAGGTTGGGTCTGGTGTCCGAAGCTGTCGTGGAGGTCGCTGATCTTGCGGTGGAAGAAGGTGGCGAGGGATTCGCACAAATCCTGTGAGGGCGTGACGGCGTTTGCATTGGCGTTGGGGTTGGAGAACTCCTTGATGATGCTGAAAAGTTGTGTAACCAGTGTAGCCACACTCAATGATGAAATCCCAAGGACCAGCAGAAGGGGTGGGCAGAGCGCAGCAACACGCTGCCTCCCTCTCGATCAGGAGTGTGTGAACCAGACCTAGTCAGCCTGTCTGCTTGTAATGAGGAGCACCTTCCTCCCAGAGGCTCCACCGGAGTACAGAGGCCGGTGGGGGAGTGGACCAAATGGTGCAACCCCACATCCACATGTGTGTGAGGTGCTAATGCCCTGGCCGAGTCACCAAGATGAGAGTTGGTAAAGCGCACCCCCGGGGAATCGTGCTGCCTCCCCACAATCAGGAGTATGCGAACCAGTCCTGGCCGGTTTGCTCGCTTGCAATGAGGCTGGGTCTCCCCGTGCACTGCTCCAAGGACCAGGCTCTGGTTGACGGGTGGCCTAGTTCCACAGCCAGGGGATCAGCTCACACAGGACACCAGAGGCCTCTCCACCAGCAGTGCTGTCAGGCAACCACCTGACTCTAAAAGGGCGATCCCATTGGTTCAGGTGTATCACCGCCATGCCCGCACAGATATTTGGGGCCACCTCTCAGCTAGGTGGGCAGGATAATTCAGGATAAAGCTGAAGTTATTGGGAGCCTCCTAGGAGGGCGTCCTTTTGGCCATCTTGTGTGGCCTTTCCCCCTTTGCCACCAGTGCCACAGCCATAGTTCCGGCCAAGTGTTGAAGCACTAGGAGCCACTAAATCCAAACAGGGTGGCTCATAGGAGGCATCCTGATACAACTGCAATCTCAATGGGCATGTCCGGCAATGAACTCTCATCGGCAACATCATCAGATCTGCGACCAAATAAGATACATGCTGCAAAGCAAGACACACTTCTGGCGCATGTTCGAAGGGGGATCACAAACAATGAAGGACCGTGGCCAATTCAAATCAAGTTCTTCCGGCAGTAATGCTCTGAAATACTGAATAATGCGTCCACAGCACAGCCGGACTGGTGGAAGCGCCATCATTTCTCTTTGTTAAAGCAGAGCAGTCATTGCAAATTAAAAATAGCAACAGCAGAATACCACCAATTAATGCAAACTTAAGTGGGAATCCTCCAAAATCACTCAGAAAAAGTGAGTGAATGGCTGAAGGTATAACTCTGAAAACAGTGTGGAAAGTGTGGCCAAACCCGAATAAATAGCCTTAAAATGGTGAACACTCCCCGCTGTGTTATACACATTGAAAATGCGACTTATTAATTTACTGAAATGTTTAAGGAAGTTGGTATTTAATAGGGACTGTGTGTCTGTGGACGAACTTGCCACTTGTAGATCATGGGTCTTGCACGCTGATGTGAATGCCACATGCTTTTGACACAGTAGAGCTTTCAGTCTGCTCAACTTGTTACAATTTACAGTATAAGTAGCAATAAGAGGCCATATGCCTGCTACTTTAATCTCATTCATGGAAGAAAATGTACATTTCCGCAACAAGTCACAATTTGAGAGATCAAATTCACATAAGCAGTGCCCGGTCTTATCCCACAGCAACCTTGATCACTCAGCATTAGGTAACTCCTATGGGTGAATCAAAGGGATGGGAATACCCTTCAGATAACATTCCAAATTTGCAACCAAAGGATTGCATGGTCCTTGCAGGGACGCCTGTTTACAAATTGTAGAATGGCTCACAGAAGTCTTGCATTCACTACCGCTAAAAAAGACCTCTTTTTTACAGTTGGAACATTTGTGATCAAAGGGTAGCCCCCACACCTCATGAATGTAATTGTCTCCTAACTGCTCAAATCTGCCCACAGGAAAGTGTTTTAAACACAAAGTGAATTAGAATGTTAAAATCAGCAGACTAATCACTCCATGAATTAACCACACTGACGATGGAATTTCCTACACAGTAAAAGGCAACTTTTCTAGCTTTTCAGTATTAAGCATGATGTAACTAGCTTCTTAGCTGTTATCTGTTGTATTTATGTCAGGTTAAAAGTGGCAAGTAACTTCTAGAGTTAGGTGCTTCCAAGGCATGCAGCCATTTTAACAACTTGTAGTATCCAACTTAACTGCATGATAGACCTAAGATGACTGTCCATAGTATAAAAGTGACATGTAATTTTGAATTATGTCTATTGCAGAAAACACAGGGCCCTATCACTGTCACAACATACAGCGTGGGCAAACTTTGTTAACAATGGTTAAAATGTTCCACATTTAGATCTGTAAAACAATTCCTTAGTCTCAATTTCGTAGTTGTAGACTTTCAAGATTTCTTGCTGGGTCCTAGAAAACCATGGTGAAAGCATTTCTTATATGAAATATATAATGACATTTGGAAGCTTTCGCAAAAGGAAGCTGCAGCCTGGTTATGGCAAATAGATCAGGAAGATTTTAGAAAACCGATGTTGATAATGGCAAGAACACATTGTTCTACCACATTTACACTTTAAACAACATTGGGGCAGTGACATTTAAAACCTTTTGCCAAAAGTCAAATTTAGCTGGTGAAGAAATACTGGGTGCATTCATTTCTTTTATATTCACCAATCCTGGGCAAGATGTTTGCTGAATGGTGTCATTAAATAAACCTTCCATACCTTGTATTCACCAATATTTCACTCCCCACACACATTCAATAGACTTCATCCAATACTCAGAGCCTTCTATGGCCAGTTGGGAAACAAAGGAATCAGAATATATTAATTTGGCATCTGTTAGCAATGTTTTCCTTGCTTTTGAATGTGGTAATTTGAAAGTATATCACTCACTATCTTTAACTTTGTGCTCAGTAAAATATGAAAATTATAAACTACTCTTGGGGTACTAGCTCTGTGCAGAAAATACTGTCCATAATAGTGATGACAAAACATTTCCCCATAGTTCCCCGTGGTCATATATACATCTTCACTTTCAAATACAGTATAATATTGAAGCTCAGAAAGCATAGATTCAACTGTTTTTACATCCCAGTCATCAGAAACCACCCCCAGTGTAATAATATCATTCACTGATACTTTAAACATATATGGCATTTGAATCATTTCTGTAGGGCCAAAGATATTGAACACTACTTTATTCCAAGCAATCCCATCAGTTAATGGAACAGCTGAAACGTTCTCAAGGGACAAGTCTCTTTGGACCATATGTGAGGATAAATAAGGCTCATCGACCAGTTGAACAGCACAGAGGGAGAAAGTGACCATGTATCAGCAGAAAAAAAATGACAAACCCAATCCAAAGAAAAAAGGCAAGCAAAGTCAATAGAATCAACAAATAATACCATGGGTAAACTAAAAAGTTACTTTGAAGCCAGTTGAAGAGCTTACATTCTTTTGATACCGGTACAGTAGCTGATGCTGAAGAGTTTGAAGAAAAGTCATCAATGTCGGCAAAGTAACCAGAAGCAGTATGTGCAAAGACAGGACCCCGTGTAGGTACAAGAGAACTGGTAGGTGTATCCGTTGGTGGTTCTTCATAAATGACGCCATCTGTTTGTGTTGTGTTGGAAAACTGCAAATCGATGTGCACATATTGGGGGTCATTCCAACCCTGGCGGTCGGTGTTAAAGCGGCGGCCAACCCGCAAACAGGCAGGCGGCCAAAAAAATGGAATTCCGACCCTGGCGGGAACTGCCAACACAGCCCGCCACTTTACCACTCCGACCGCCACGGCGGTACAGACAAGCAGCGCGGCGGTCACCGCCAACAGACAGGCGGCAGACAATGTACCGCCCAACCTATCACAACTCACCAATCCGCCACCTTTTCCGGGGCGGGAGCCCCGCCGATAAAAACACGGCAGAAACAGACTTCAAACGGGAAAACGCTCACCTCCATACACCCCACGAGGAATCTGGACAGCATGGAACCCGAACTACACATCCTACCAGCTATTGTCTACCTGCTCCTCTACCAGGAGCACGAACGCCGGCGCAGAAGACAACGGTGAGTACTGCACCTACGACACAGGGGAGGGGGGAGGCAAAAAATTACGGGGACACACATACACCACACACCCACCCCCACCCTCACCCACTACAACACACACATCAATGCAGAGCAACAAGTCAGAGTGACACCCCCTAACCCCCCCAGAAGAATGCAAAGACAAAATTAAATGATCAGTAAAAATGAAGTATAATATAGCATAATTGAAGTTAAGTGAAATATGAAAATATAAATAAAATATATTACATCATGAACAATATATACATAGGTCAAAAGTCCGGGCCATATTGGCTATCATCCATTGTTTGTGGGCCAATGGGCCTAAACACATGGGCAAAGCCCACACACGAGACCCGATTCCATTGGAGAGAACACTGCAGGGGCATCAGATAGTAAAACGACAGGCACCTCAGGGGGAAGGGAAGGGGGGCACCTCAGCCAGTTCAGTCCACAACGCCAGATCCACGAGGGGCCTCCATGCCCACTGTACCATCCTGGGGAGTGCAAAGCCACAGTCTCACAAGTCTCTACAGTGGGTGGGTTGCCCACTGTACCATCCTGGGGAGTGCAAAGCCACAGTCCATCAAGTGGATTACAGACTCCACTGGTTCTGGAGGAGGCATGGTGCCCAGAGTGCTTCGTGAAGCCCTGGCTGACACAGATCCGGCCCTGCCAATGGGCCAGCGGTGCTTGAGATGAAGGGCCCAGCGGAGCAGTGCTTGAGATGAAGGGCCCAGCGGAGCGCTGCTTGAGATGAAGGGCCCAGCGGAGCGCTGCTTGACAGGAAGGGCCCAGCGGAGCGGTGCTTGAGATGAAGGGCCCAGCGGAGCGGTGCTTGACAGGAAGGGCCCAGCGGAGCGGTGCTTGAGATGAAGGGCCCAGCGGAGCGGTGCTTGACAGGAAGGGCCCAGCGGAGCGGTGCTTGATAGGAAGGGCCCAGCGGAGCGGTGCTTGACTGGAAGGGCCCAGCGGTGCGGTGCTTGAGATGAAGGGCCCAGCGGAGCGGTGCTTGACAGGAAGGGCCCAGCGGAGCGGTGCTTGAGATGAAGGGCCCAGCGGAGCGGTGCTTGACAGGAAGGGCCCAGCAGAGCGGTGCTTGACAGGAAGGGCCCAGCGGAGCGGTGCTTGAGATGAAGGGCCCAGCGGAGCGGTGCTTGACAGGAAGGGCCCAGCGGAGCGGTGCTTGAGATGAAGGGCCCAGCGGAGCGATGCTTGACAGGAAGGGCCCAGCGGAGCGGTGCTTGAGATGAAGGGCCCAGCGGAGCGGTGCTTGAGATGAAGGGCCCAGCGGAGCGGTGCTTGAGATGAAGGGCCCAGCGGAGCGGTGCTTGACAGGAAGGGCCCAGCGGAGCGGTGCTTGAGATGAAGGGCCCAGCGGAGCGGTGCTTGACAGGAAGGGCCCAGCGGAGCGGTGCTTGACAGGAAGGGCCCAGCGGAGCGGTGCTTGACAGGAAGGGCCCAGCGGAGCGGTGCTTGAGATGAAGGGCCCAGCGGAGCGGTGCTTGACAGGAAGGGCCCAGCGGAGCGGTGCTTGAGATGAAGGGCCCAGCGGAGCGGTGCTTGACAGGAAGGGCCCAGCGGAGCGGTGCTTGACAGGAAGGGCCCAGCGGAGCGGTGCTTGAGATGAAGGGCCCAGCGGAGCGGTGCTTGACAGGAAGGGCCCAGCGGAGCGGTGCTTGACAGGAAGGGCCCAGCGGAGCGGTGCTTGCCATGGCGTGGCCCAGTTCGGCGGTGCCTGCCACGGCGGGCCCTGTTCAGCGGTGCTTGTCACGGCGGGGCCCTGTTCAGCGGTGCTTGTCACGGCGGGTCATTGTTCAGTGGTGCACAGCGGGGCCCTGTTCAGCGGTGCTTGTCACGGCGGGGCCCAGTTCGGCGGTGCTTGTCACGGCGAGGCCCAGTTCAGCGGTGCTTGTCACAGCGGGGCCCTGTTCAGCGGTGCTTGTCACGGCGGGGCCCTGTTCAGCGGTGCTTGTCACGGCGGGGCCCTGTTCAGCAGTGCTTGTCACAGCGGGCCCTGTTCAGCAGTGCTTGTCACAGCGGGGCCCAGTTCGGTGGTGCTTGCCACGGCGGGGCCCTGTTCAGCGGTGCTTGCCACGGCGGGGCCCTGTTCAGCGGTGCTTGACATGTGTTCCCAGGGAACCAGATCGGGCCAATATTTTCTGCTCAGTCGCCATCCGACCTTTCGCTTGCGGGCCCTCCTGTGCTGGAGTCCTGGGCCCGTGGGTGTCCTCCTTCACACCCGAAATGGGGCTGGTGGGGCCCTCCTGGGCAGCTCGCCTGCTGCCGGAAATGTCCGCCCTGCTGCCCTTGCCCTCCTTCGCCAATTCTCTGGGGCCCTTGCCTCCCTTTGTGGATGTGCCAGGTGACGGTGCCAGGTTATTGCCTTTGGGGGCTGCCGTCTCTGGCCTCTCGTGCCGGCCCTTCCCTTTTTTAGTTTTTTTCCCAGGGGGTGGGCTGGCTGTCCCCTTGCTGCTGGCCGATGTTGCTGCCCTAGAAGCTGGTGGACTCCAATAGCCCTGGACTATGGTCCTTGTAGTTGCAGGGCTTGTGGTGGCTGAGGTGCTGTTTGGACTCTTACGAGATGGAGGGGGTGGGTCAGGTGATGCAAAGAGGTTAATTTTGGAGAGGAAAAACTTTTTAGGGGCAGTGGGAAGGGTAGGTGCAGTGGGTATGGGAGTGGAGGAAGAGGATGTGGTTGTAGGAGAGTCAAGTGTGCTGTCTTTGGGTGCAGGTGCTTGTGACTGAGGCTGTCGTGAGGTGGATGGCTGTTGGGTGGGTGGCTGCCTGCGTTTGTGTGGTTTGGAAGAGGGGGTGACAGACACACTGGGAGAGGACACAGGGGACGTGTAAATGGCAGTGGGGGTGGTGACTGCACGTGTGCGGAGTGTTCTGGTGGGTGTGCTGGTGATGGACGTAGTGGCTGATGGTGGTGTGCATGCAGGTGTGAGTGGAGACGTCACAGGGAGGGAGGAGGGAGACGAGGAGGAGGGGGACACAGAAGAGGCAGTGGCTGTTGGCATGTCTGCATGTGGATGTTGCATGTGTGAATGCTTGTGTGATCTGTGGTGCTTATGTCTGGATGAGCTGCCCTTGGGTGTTGATGTGTGTGCAGGCTGGTCTGTAGGTGTGGCTGGGATAGGCAGAGGAACAGGGGAGGGGGACTGGGATGAGGAAATTGGAGGGGGGAGGCAGGAGACAGGGACAATGGCTGCCGTCAGTGCTGAGGCCAGAGCGTTGAAAGATCGCTGATGGGCAGCCTGACCCGAATGAATGCCCTCCAGGTATGCATTGCTCCGGTGCACCTCCCTTTCTACACCCTGGATGGCATTGAAAAGGGTAGATTGCCCAACAATGAGCGTCTGGAGGAGGTCAATGATCTCCTCACTGAGGGCAGCAGGGGTAACTTGGGCAGGGCCTGAGGTGCCTGGGGGGAAGGAGATGCCCGCCTTCCTGGCCGAGCGGGCACGGGGCGAACGCTGAGGGGCTGCTTGGAGGGCGGAGCTGGTGCGCGGGGTGGTGGCTGTACCTGTTGTAGCGGTGGGCACGGATGTTGACGCTACCACAAGGGAGCTCCCTTCCGAGGACGTGTCTGTGTCGCTGACGTCTCCACGGGTCCCCGTTGTGGAGCTCCCCTCGCCCTCCGTCTCACTGGTGAACTCGGAGTCGGTTGCATGGCCCTCCGGGGCCATGTGAGATGCAGCTCCCTCGTGCTCCGATGCCACTTCTCCTCCGCCTGATGATGCTAATGCACACATGAACAGGAAGACCACAAAAAAGGGGGGGGGAGAAAAAATGACATGTTGAGTGCATGCATTGGCGACACCGTTGGCGGAGAGGACAGACACAGAAGCCCCCTGCACTACGCCGCACAGTCGGTGTACACTACTCAATTATTGTGACTTGGCCTACAAGCCTATGGACGACAACTGCACACATAGGTGACCCAGGGCCATGGATAGCTGTACTTAGCACCCTACAGAGGTGGGGGCGGGGGCACAGGGCCATGCCTTACGGAGGGGACCAGCCTACAGAAGTCGCCCTGGCCTAGAGATACCCACAGCCCTCCTCCCCCACCCAGACACCTCCACTGTGCGCTAACATAGCAGAATGTGCTGGTACTCACCCCCTTGTGTCTGCTGTGATGTCCTCACGCGCCCATCCAAATCGGGGTAGGCCACCGCCAGGATCCGGGACATCAGGGGGGTCAATTGACGGGAGCCACCCCTCCTACGTTGGGAGGCCATCCCCAGCAGAGCCTCCACGGTCTTCCTGCTCCCGCGGCGGATGTCCTCCCACCTCTTGCGGCAGTGGGTGCCCCGTCTGTTGTGGACCCCCAGGGTCCGGACGTCCTTGGCGATGGCACGCCAAATGTCGATCTTCTGATGGGCGCTGACCTATGTGACATGGACAGGGTGGGAAAAAAAAATCATCATTTTCTGCATGGTCGATGTGAGTGGCCCCCCCTCCCCAACCTTGCCATATGGCACATGCTCTCATCTGTCATGCGATGCATGCCTCATTCGCTCCCCTCCCCACCATCTTTCATCCACCCCACTCAACACAGGCATTGCCCACAAAGCATGGTCCCAGTGTACTTACCTGTTGGTCTGGAGGACCGTAGAGTAGCGCATACTGGGGGAGGACCCCATCCACAAGTTTCTCCAATTCCTCAGATGTGAAGGCAGGGGCCCTTTCCCCAGTTGCAGCAGCCATTGTATCTTCCAGACCGAGGTCACAGCAGCACTTGCAGTATAGGTCCTCTCCTGTGGATGATCAGGTCTCGAGTGATTAAGCAGATAGAAGATGGCGGTCACGCCCGCGGCGGTGCGTACCGCGGTGGTGCGTACCGCGACCGCCGGCGCACATCGTCATTGGCTCCTGAGACCCATAGGGTTCAATGTCAACCAATGCTGCTTTGCGCCGCGGTCTTCGACCGCCTACTGCCACGGTGTGCCACGCCAGCGCATTGACCTCACATCCCATTGTCACACTTCACAGGTCAGGCAGCCTCCATTTCAAGGGCCCACATGGCTTAATTTGTACTGCGTCACACAGGCCTAGGCCTTGCATTGCCACTCATACAAGCCATTCAATGCATAGCGATTTGTGTTCTGTGCAAGCTGTGGTTACGTACCTGTGGGTTGCTTGACTCTGTGCTCCATGTTGTCCTTCCTAGGCACCGTCCGCTGGGACTTGCGAGGAGATGGAGGAATGTTCCCGTGTACAGACCGCTGGTGGACCTGTCGACAATGGAAGAAAGACATGTCATACTGACATACAGACTTGACCGAGCCACTATACAGGAACTGTGTGCCCAGCTGGAGCCAGACCTGATGTCCCCCATTCGCCAACCCACAGGGATTCCCCCTCTGGTGCAGGTTCTGTCAGTACTCCATTTTTTGGCAAGTGGATCATTCCAAACAACAGTGGCCATATCATCAGGGATGTCTCAGCCTATGTTTTTCAAGGTTTTGTCCAGAGTGTTGTCTGCCCTGATGAAATACATGCGGAGATACATTGTTTTCCCTGAGGTGGGTGAATTGGCTACAGTGAAGGGTGATTTCTATGCCCTTGGCCATATCCCCAACATCATTGGTGCCATTGATGGGACCCATGTGGCTTTGGTTCCCCCCAGTGAAAGTGAGCAGGTGTACAGGAACAGAAAAAGTTATCATTCGATGAATGTCCAGGTGGTCTGTTTGGCTGACCAGTACATCTCCCATGTAAATGCAAAGTTCCCTGGGTCAGTGCATGACGCGTACATAATGCGAAATAGCAGCATCCCTTACGTGATGGAACAGCTACAGAGACACCGTGTGTGGCTAATTGGTGAATCTGGTTACCCCAACCTGTCGTGGCTACTGACCCCAGTGAGGAATCCCAGGACAAGGGCAGAGGAACGGTACAATGAGGCCCATGGGCGTACTAGGAGGGTGATCGAGCGGACCTTCGGCCTCCTGAAGGCCAGGTTTAGGTGCCTGCATATGACAGGTGGATCCCTAATGTACTCACCAAAGAAGGTGTGCCATATCATCGTGGCCTGCTGTATGCTTCACAACCTGGCTTTGCAACGCCAGGTGCCTTTCCTGCAGGAGGATGGTCCAGATGGTGGTGTTGTGGCAGCTGTGGAGCCTGTGGAGAGTGAAGAGGAGGAAGACGACGGGGACGACACAGACAACAGGGACACAGTGATACAACAGTATTTTCAGTAGCACACAGGTACGAATCAACCCCGCCATTTTACATTTACTTAAAGTCTCCTGCCTCTCTACTGTCTGTGTTTCCCCCCAGTTCCTGTTAACTGAGTTGTGACTTTCCCTTCCGTTTTCAGAGCTGTGGGCCCCACTGCGTGACCTCTGCTTTGTTTGCCCATGGACTACAGCTGTGTGACAGTGGTATGTTGTCATCACAATGTAACTGAACATTTTGGCACCGTTATGTCTAATAAATTTGTTCAAAATACAAGCAGACTCCAGATTTTTTTAAGTGCAATAAGTGATTTTATTAAAGTGCTAAATTTAGGGACATGATTGTAAAACGGTGATGGGTGATGGTGGAGTAATGTCCATGGCAGAGTCCAGTTTTCAGTCTCACAGGTGCATTGTCCATATGCCTGTGGAAGGATGGAGCAGGGGCAGTTTAAGTTTGGGCAGGGTGACAATGTGGGACAGTGGGATGACATCAGGGGGTATTGTTTGCTGGCGGGGGTCTTGGCATCCTACTCTGTCTTCTTGTGAGATCTCAGGTACCGCTTGCGGGGTGGTTCTTCTTCTGCAGGAGGTGGGGTTCTGGTGGCCTGTCGTTGTGTGGGGGCCTCCTGTCCACTAGCGCCGGCGGAGGTGGTAGGCTGTTCCTGGTCCAGGCTAGTGACAGGGGCCCTTTGTGGTGCCACATGGTCCCGCAATGTGGTGACTATCTGGTTAAGGGCCACGACGATGGTCCCCATTGCGGAACTAATGTTTCTCAGTTCCTCTCTGAACCCCATGTACTGTTCCTCCTGCAGTGCAGTACCTGGATCTCCTGGAACCTGGCCAGTACCGTAGCCATCGTCTCCTGGGAGCGGTGATATACTCCCATGATGGAGGAGAGGTCCTCTTGGAGAGTCGGTTCCCTGGGCCTGTCCCCCCCCTGTCGCACAGCAGCCCTCCCAGTTCCCCTGTTTCCCTGGGCCTCTGTCCCCTGGACCGTGTGCCCACTACCACTGCCCCCAGGTCCCTGTTGTTGTTGGGGTGGTGGGTCAACCTGGGTGCCCTGTAGTGGTGGACACACCGCTGATTGACGTGTCCTGGAGACAGAGGCATGGGCCCGCTGGGTGGGAGCTTTACTGGTGTTCCCAGAGGGGGTTAGGTCTGCTGTAGCCTGTGGCTGTCTGTGGGGAACCGACTGTCCCGAGGTCCCCGATGGGCCGGGCTGGTCATCTGGGTCCAGGGAGACAGAGCTGCTGTCATCACTGGGGGCCTCTTCTGGGGGTGGGATGGACATCTCTGGACCCTCCTGGCCGGTGTGGTGGCGTTCGGGTCCTGCAGGGGTATAAGAGTATGGTTATTGCTTCTGTGTGTGCCATTTCGTGTAATGGGTGGGTGGCCGTGTACCCCGGTGCTGGCATTCCCTTGTGGGGGCTTTTGTGATGGTGACTTGTGGGGGAGATGGGTATGTGCAGTGGGCATGCTTTGGTGATGGGTGTCCATGCTTTGGGGAGGCATGCAGGGCTAGGTTTTGGGATGGGTGGGTTGTGATGGTGAGCCATTTGCAAGGAGTTGGTGTGATGGGGGTGGGGGTGAGAGTGGGGGTATGATTTGGCATGCAGGTGGGGTGGGGGGAATGAAGTAGTGAAGATTTGACTTACCAGAGTCCATTCCTCTGCCTACTCCTGCGAGGCCCTCAGGATGCAGGATGTGCAAGACTTCCTCCTCCCATGCTGTGAATTCTGGGGGAGTAGGTGGGGGTCCGCCGCCAGTCCGCTGTACCGCGATGTTGTGCCTTGATACCATGGAACGCACCTTCCCCCGTAGGTCGTTCCACCGCTTCCTGATGTCGTCCCGATTGCGTGGATGCTGTCCACAGCGTTGACCCTGTCCACTATTCTGCTCCATAGCTCCATCTTCCTGGCAATGGTGGTGTGCTGCACCTGTGCCCCGAAGAGCTGGGGCTCTACACGAACTATTTCCTCCACCATGACCCTGAGTTCGGCGTCAGAGAACCTGGGGTGTCTTTGGGGTGCCATGGGGTGGTGTGGATGAGGTGAGGGGTGGTGTATGTGTTGTAGAGTGTGGTGAGTGTGGTGGTGTATGGTGTTTTGTGCGTGGAAATTGTGTGGGTGATGTTGTGATTTGCCTCTGTGTGATGGTCTACTCTATGCTGTGCTGTCTCTCTCTGTCCTTCAGTCGCAATTGTGGTCATAAGGGTTTGTGGGTGATGTGGGTGTGTGTTTTATATTTAATTGGGTGTGTGGGAGTGGTGTGTGTATGTGTCTCAGGTGTGTGTATTTTGAATTGTCCAATGTGGTAGTGTTTTGTAAAGGTGTGTGTATTTTGACCGCAGCGGTGTGTACCGCCAATGGAATACCGCGGTTGAAAGACCGTTGCGGGGATTTGTGGGTCGGAATGGCATGGGCGTATTTCTGTTGGCGTGATGTTGGAGGTTTGGTCCTCGCCAGTTTTGCGATGTCAGTTGCTGTGGCTGACTTTTGTTGTTGTCGGGTTTTTGGCGGTTTGCCAGTTGCGGGTCAGAATGACCGTGGCGGTTTACCGCGACCGCGGCGGTGTTATGGCGGACTTCTGACCGGCGGTAAGCGCCTTTTACCGCCGAGGTCAGAATGACCACCATAGTGTCAAGGAAGTGCTGACAGAAATCAACAAAAGTTAATTCTTCACCCTCCCCAAGCTCGGGGAAATAATTTCAGCATTGTTGACTGCTTGTAGAGATACATCCTGAATGGTAGTGAGAGGGACAAGGGAACTACCCAGGAATTTTCATGGCATACTGGCCACATGATGCAATTTGACGTTGTCAATTGAAGCGGTTTTCTTTAGAACCAGGGAGCAGTGGTAAAATGACAGTTCTGGTACCGTGTATTCCCTGGACTGGAACCGGTGCTTAATATGATGGGCCAAACTTCTTCTTCACAGAGATCTTTTCACAAACTGAATCCCCAACTTTAGGAATCCAGCCTTTAGATGTTGGCAAATCCCTTATTCCCAGGGTGGTGGCATGTGCTGATGAATTTTCATCACACTATTGTAATTCCTGCAAGTCAGTGACACATTTATTTATGTCAAAAGTTGGTTATGCTGCCACTGCACTAGGGCCACCTAGATCAGGGACATACATAGGTGTCCTAAAAAAGACTTCCTAAGGGGTACGAATTCCCAAAAGCCTTCTGGTCAGATTGTTTAGTGCCCTCTGGACTCCATATAGGTGATGAAGCCAACTGTGACCCGAGCCTAATTCTTTAGCTGTTAAGGATTGCTTTAAGTCTCATTTCTTCCACCCCATAGTCGAGTTTCCCTCAGGATGATATAGAGATGAGAAATGCAATGCAGCATCCACCACTGCCATGGTGCCTGTGAATGCCCTGGAGACAAAAGCAGGGTCCTGGACCGAGTGGAATGCTGCAACTGCAGATGTCCTGATACGGACTTGCAAATCTTTAATAACATTGTGAGTGTCAACTGATCGTTGTGGCCACACCCATAGAAATCTGGAGCATGAATCAACAGAGACAATGTATATGTATGCACCATCAGATTGTAAGGGACAGCAATGATCCAGGTACACACATTGTAATGGTTTGCTAGAAACCAAGAGGGGGTGTCGGTGGTGGGCGTTTGATGGTGGACCCTTTTATTTGTTGGCAAATGTCAAAACTAAGGACATACTGCTTGGTATAGACCTGGCCACCAGTAGCGTTTTTGCAAGAGTGAGATGGTAGCCGTCACACCATCATGGGCAAAAGTAACCCATTAATATGCTGCTTTGATTAGATCTAATCTTTGATCTTGGGTGGGGAGCACATGATCACCCACCCATGGTATTGTGGCAAAGGCAATTTTTTCGGTGCTTAAACAGTAGGAATATTTTGAAGGATATGTTTTTGGTAGGGGCTTGCCGTCAGCCTAGGCTTTTCCAGCAGCCAATGTTTCATTATCCAATCTTGTATGAGAATGAGTAATCACAGCAACAGATGCCATAGCAACAGCAGATTTGGCGGCATCGCCAGCCAAAGTATTTCCTACAGTGGGTATTCCAGTACGTTGGTGACCCAATGTATGAACTACATGAGCCCTTTGTACCTTCTCCTTAAGATCAGCAACCTTCGCCTACAAGTATTTGTATTTGATGGTGTTTCCCTTGGAATCTCAGAACCCATTAAGGTGCCAGTACTGTAAATGTTATAGGAGTGGACACAGTAATGTGAATCACAGACAATCAATGTAGAAAATTCAGGATCTGTGTGTTCCAGTTCTAAAATTAAGGCTTTGAGCTCTGCAAGTTGGTCAGTCCCCTAGGGTCTGCAAGTAGGTCTTTCGAGGGAGTGATTCACCATCCCTCATCACTCCTCAAACAGCTGCGCAAGCCACGGAGTATTGGTATTTAGTACCTATATAGCTGGTTGTGCTGAACCATCAGCGTAAATGATGATTCTGTATTGGTCAAGAGGCAAGATATTAGTGGTATTGGTGTAGTCTAATTCATATTGTAGAAAACCTTGGGTCTGTAGTTTTGGATCAAAAACATAATCAACATCAGTGGCAGTCAGGGAAGTTGCCCATTGAATCCAATGTAGATGTAATGCTTTTGCATTCAGAACTCTTGCTTCTCTCTGGCCTCTACGGCTGGCAAAGGGTAACAACAATGATGCATTTTCCCTGGGCTAGTGGTCTTTTCTTTATAACCGCCATCTGAACAGCAGTCAGTATTTTTTCAGTGGGTGCAAAATGCTGTTCTGCATAGGAGTGTAAATGTGATTTATATGCTATGGGTACCGTGTCATCTTTGGTGAATTTGACATTGGTGAAGCTGATGCCACTAGGAATTACCCAGATTGCCAAATTATGTTGTCACATGTGTGTAAGTGTTTTGCTTCAGGCATATCAATCTGTAGTGCTCTGAGCATTTGTGTATGTTGTGGTGTCCAATGTTTGCTTAGGAAAGCAGGAGGAATTATGCCGTAAAGTGGTATTATGAGTTCTGCATATTTTGGAATGTAGATTATGCCAAAATTAGAGAAACTAAGCAATGCCTGTAGTTTCTTGACAGTATTTGGTGATTGCAATTGCGCGCACTTCTCTAAAAAGTATGGTGGCAGTCTTTTTCCCTCCTTTGAAAGTTCGTATCCTACACTAAGAAAGACAATTTTTGTTTCCTTGAAACTGAACTTGTAGCCCAGTGAGGCAAATCCAAAAACAATGTGATCCACCCGTGCTAGATGTGTGTTGAGATCATCATCCTCCAGATTGATACCATCGACACAGGACGACGCCTCAGGATCAACATCATGTAATATTGATGTCTCACGGGCGGAGAACAATCCTGGACTATTCTTATACCCTTGAGGGAGCATACAAAATTTTCTCTGAGAGACGAGCGTTGTGAAGGCACTTAAATCCTGGCTTTCAGGTGCTAGAGTTTGGCAGAAAAAGCATTGGAAATATCCAAGGTTGTTTTGTATTTTTTTGCACATTATGGCACATATTTATACTTTTTGAGCGTCACATCTGCGTAATTGTTTGACGCAAAAGCAGCGCAAACTTACAAAATACAATTGTATTTTGTACGTTTGCGCCATTTTTGCATCAAAAAGCTGCGCAAATGCGGCGCTAAAAAGTATAAATATGGGCCTATGTCAGTGGTTCCAAACCTTTTGACTTCTGTGGACCCCCAATTTATCATTACTAGAACCTAGGGACCCCCACTGAATCATTATTGTAATCCGGGGACCCCTCCACTGAGTCATTACTGAAAGCTGGAGACCTAGGGGGTCATTCTGACCTCGGCGGTAAAAGCCGCTTACCGCCGGTCAGAAGGCCGCCACAATACCGCCGCGGCCAGCCGCTACGGACATTCTGACCCACAACTGCAAAACCTCCAAAAATCCGACCTCCACTGCAGTCCGCCACATCAGCGGCCAGTGGTAAACTGGAGATGACCAAACCTCCACCGCCACGCCAACAGAAATACGCCCAAGCCATTACGACCAGCAAATCCACGCGGCGGTCTTTCAAACGCGGTAGTCCATTGGCGGTACACACCGCCGTGGTCAAAATACACACACCTTTACAAACCGTTACCACATTGGACAATGTGAAAGGCACACACCTGAAACACATACACACACCACTCCCACACACCCATTACAATATAAAACACACACCCACATCACCCACAAACCCCTACTAACAAAAATCAGAGACGAAGGAGATAGAGACACATCAGCGAAAATAGAGCTACATCACACAGAGGCACACAACACCATCACACACACCACATAGAAGCACAAAGCACCACACACCAACACACACATCACCACATACACCACCCCACACCTCATACACACCACCCCATGGCACCCCAAAGGCACCCACGCTTTTCGGACCAAGAACTCCGGGTCATGGTGGAGGAAATCATAAGAGTAGAACCTCAGCTCTTCGGCGCACAGGTGCAGCACACCACGATAGCCAGGAAGGCGGAGCTATGGCAGCGGATCGTGGACAGGGTCAACGCGGTGGGACAGCATCCCAGAAATAGGGAGGACATCTGCAAACGATGGAACGACCTATGGGGGAAGGTGCGATCGATGGTCTTGCGACACAACATCGCAGTGCAGAAGACTGGTGGGGGACCACCACCCACCCCACCCGAATTCACAGCATGGGAGCAAGAGGTCTTCAACATCCTGCATCCTGCTGGCCTCGCTGGAGTATCCAGAGGAATGGACTCTGGTAAGTACAAGCTCAACTACTTCACCCCCCCCAACATGCTAACCCCCACCCCCACCCTCACCCCCAACCCCCCATCACACATCCTCCCTGAGAATGTCTCTCCACCACAACCCACCCAACACCAACCCTTGCATGCCATCCCCAAACTATGGACACCCATCACCTAAGCATGACCACTGCACATACCCACCCCCCCCCACAAAACACCCTCACAACACCTCCCCCAAGGGAATGCCAGCACTGGGGGACAAGGGCACCCATAAAACGCAAGCAAATGCACACACAGAAACAATAACAATACCCTCTTACCCCATGCAGGACCCGAACGACAACACACCGGTCAGGAGGGACCAGAAATGTCCATCCCACCCCTGGAAGAGGCCCCTAGTGATGACAGCAGCTCTGTCGACCTGGACCCTGATAACCAGCCCGGACCATCGGGGACCTCTGGACAGTCGGTTCCCCTCACCCAGACACAGGCCACTGCAGACCCAACCCCCTCTGGGAACAACAGCACAGCTCCCACCCAGCGGGCCCATGCCTCAGTCTCTAGGACAGGTCAAGCAGCGGTGTGTCTGCCACTACAGGGCACCCAGGGTAACCCACCACCCCAACAACAACAGGGACCTGGGGGCAGTGGTAGTGGGCACACCGTCCAGGGGACAGAGGCCCAGGGAAACAGGGAAACTCGGAGGGCTGCTGTGCGACAGGGGGGGGAGGAGAGGCCCAGGGAACCCACTCTCCAAAAGGCCCTCACCTCCATCATGGCAGCCTACCACCACTCACAAGAGACGATGGCGACGGTACTGGCCAGGTTCCAGGAGATCCAGGCACAGCAGGAGGAACGCTACATGGGGTTCAGCGACCACCTAACCAACATCTCTACCGCTATGGGGAGCATAGTCCAGGCCCTGAACCGTATAGAGGACACGTTTCGGGACCATGTGGCATCACACAGGGCCCCTGTCCCTAGCCCGGAACAGGAACAGCCTACCACCTCCGCCGGCGCTAGTGGACAGGAGGCCCCACCACAACGACTGGCCACCAGAACCCCACCTCCTGCTGAACAACAACCACCCCGCAAGAGGAGCCTGAGATCAAAAAAATCGACAGAGTAGGATGTCAAGACCCCCGCCAGCATCAGATACCCCCTGAAGTCCCCCACTGTTCCACATTGCCACCCTGTCAAACCATGAACTGCCCCTGCTCCATCCTTCCACAGACATATGGACAATGCACCTGTCAGACTGAGAACTGGACTCTGCCATGGACATTACTCCACCCCCACCCATCACTGTTTTACTTTCATGTAACATCATCTTGCTCAAAAAATAAATCACTCATTGCACTGAAATCAATCAGGACTCAGCCTGTCTTATTTATAAATGTATAATACATTACATATCAATTACGTTCTGTTAACTTTGTGCTGAACACATACCGAGGTCACTTAGCATTAGTCCATGGGCTAACCAAGCAGAAGTCACGCAGTGGGACATACAGCACTGAAAAGGGAACGGAAAATCAAACATCATGTTAAAAGATCTGGGGGGAAATAGACAAAGTTGAGATGCAGGAGGCTTTCAGGAAATGGAAAATGGCATGGGTGATTCTTACCTGTGTGCTACTGAAAATACTGTTCTATAACTCTGTCCCTGTTGTCTGTGTCGTCCTCTGAGGCTTCCTCCTTTTCACTCTCCGCAGGCTCCACAGCTGCTTCAACACCACCATATGCACCATCCTCATGCAGGAAAGGAACCTGACGTCGCAATGCCAGATTGTGAAGCATACAGCAGGCCACAATGATATGGCACACCTTCTTTGGTGAGTACATCAGGGATCCCCCTGTCATATGCAGGCATCTAAACCTGGCCTTCAGTAGGCCAAAGGTCCTTTCTATGATCCTCCTAGTCCGCCCATGGGCCTCATTGTACCGTTCCTCTGCCCTGGTCTGGGGATTCCTCACTGGGGTCAGTAGCCAAGGCAGGTTGGGGTAACCAGAGTCACCTATTAGCCACACACGTTGTCCCTGTAGCTGTTCCATCATATAAGGGATGCTGCTATTACGCATCACATATGCGTCATGCACTGAACCAGGGAACTTGGCATTTACATGGGAGATGTACTGGTCAGCCAAACAGACCACCTGGACATTCATCGAATGGTAATTTTTCCTGTTCCTGTACACCTGCTCATCGTCTCTTGGGGGCACCAAAGCCACATGTGTCCCATCAATGGCACCAATGATGTTGGGGATATGTCCAAGGGCATAGAAATCACCCTTCACTGTAGGCAATTCACCCTCCTCTGGGAATATGATGTAGCTCCGCATGCGTTTCATCAGGGCAGACAACACTCTGGTCAAAATCCTGGAAAACATAGGCTGAGACATTCCAGATGACATGGCCACTGTTGTCTGGAATGATCCACTTGCCAAAAAATGGAGGACTGACAGAACCTGCACCAGAGGGGAAATCCCTGTGGGTTGGCGGATGGGGGACATCAGGGCTGGCTCCAGCTGGGAACACAGATCATGGATAGTGGCACGGTCAAGTCTGTAGCGTAGTATTATATGGCGTTCTTCCATTGTCGACAGGTCCACCAGCGGACGGTACACGCGAGGATTCATCCTTCTCCTCGCAAGTCCCAGCGGACGGTGCCTAGGAAGGACAACATGGAGCACAGAGTCAGGCAAACCACAGGTACGTTCACACAGCTTGCACAGTTGAAGAATCGCAATGGATTGAAAGGCGTGTATGTGTGGCAATGCAAGGCCTAGGCCTGTGTGACGCAGTCAAAATTAAGCCATGTGGGCCTTTGAAATGGCGGCTGCCTGACCTGAGAAGTGGGACAATGGGATGTGAGGTCAATGCGCTGGCGGGGCACACCGTGGCGGTAGGCGGTCGAAGACCGCTATACGAAGCCGCATTGGTTAACATTGAAGCCTATGGGTTTCAGGAGCCAATGACGATGTGCGCCGGTGGTCGCGGTACGCACCGCCGCGGTACGCACCGCCGCGGGCGTGACCGCCATTTCCTAGCTGATTGATCACTCGAGACCTGATCATCCACAGGAGAGGACCTATACTGCAAGTGCTGCTGTGACCTCGGTCTGGAAGTGACAATGGCTGCTGCGACTGGGGAAAGGGCCCCTGCCTTCACGTCTGAAGAGTTGGAGAAGCTCGTGGATGGGGTCCTCCCCCAGTATGCGCTACTCTACGGTCCTCCAGACCAACAGGTAAGTACACTGAGTGCACATTGAATGGGTTATGCCTGTGTGGAGTGGGGTGGATGTAAGTTGGTGGGGTGGGGGGCGAATGAGGAGTGCAACGCACGACAGATGAGAGCATGTGCCATATAGCATAGTTGGTGGGGGGGGGGCCAATCACATCTAACATGCAGGTCATTGATGATTTTTTCCTTTCCACCCTGTACATGTCAAATAGGTCAGCGCCCATCAGAAAGTCGACATTTGGCGTGCCATCGCCAAGGAAGTCTGGAACTTGGGGGTCCACAACAGACGGGGCACCCACTGCCGCAAGAGGTGGGAGGACATCCGCCGCGGAACCAGGAAGACCGCCGAGTCACTGCTGGGGATGGCCTCCCAACCTAGGAGGGGTGCCAGTCGTACCATGACCCCCCTGATGTCCCGGATCCTGGCGGTGGCCTACCCTGATTTGGATGGGCGCTTTAAGACATCACAGCAGACACAAGGGGGTGAGTATCAGCACATTCTCCTATCTTTCTGCGCAGTGGAGGCGTCTGGGTGGGGGAGGAGGGCTGTGGGTGACATTAGGCCAGGGCGCTTTCTGTAGTGTAGTCCTCTCCCTTAGGCATGGCCCTGTGCCCCCGGCCCCCACCTCTGTAGGGTGACAAGTACAGCCATTGTTGGTCCAGCATCACCCATGTGCGCGTTTGACGTCTCTTGACCTGTTGTCCTAGTCAGTAGTACTGAGTAGTGTACCCCGAATGCGCGGCTTAGTGCATGAGGCTCCTGTGTCTGTCCTCTCCGCCAACGGTGTTGACATTGCATGCACTCAACCTGGTCTTCTCTTTTCTCCCCCCACCCTTTTTCTTTATGTTCTTGTGCATGTGTGCATTAGCATCATCAGGCGGAGGAGATTTGGCATCGGAGCACGAGGGAGCTGCAAGTCACAAGGCCCCGGTGGACCCAGGAACAGACACCGAGGGCACCAGTGATCCGGAGGGCGAGGGGAGCACCACAACGGGGACCGGTGGAGAAACAAGCGACACAGACACGTCCTCGGATGGGTGCTCCCTAGCGGTGGCGGAAACATCCGGGCCCCCCGCCTCTACAGGTACAGCCGCCACCCAGCGCACCAGCTCCGCCCTCCCAGCAGCCCCTCAGTCTTCGCTCCGTGCCCGTTCGCCCAGGAAGGCGCGCGTCTCCTTCGCCCCAGGCACCTCAGCCCCTGCCTCTGTTACCCCTGCTGCCCTCAGTGCGGAGCTCATTGACCTCGTGAGGACACTCATTGTTGGGCAGACTACCCTTTTGAATGCCATCCAGGGGGTGCAAAGGGAGGTGCAACAGAGCAATGCGTACCTGGAGGGCATTCATTCGGGTCAGGCTGCCCATCAACGAGCGTTCACTGCTCTGGCCTCAGCACTGACGGCAGCCATTGTCCCTGTTTCCAGCCTCCCTCTTCTGACTGCCTCCAGCCTGTCTCTGTCTCCTGTTCCTCAGCCTATCCCATCCACACCGTCACACCAGCCTGCACACACCTCAACACCCAAGGGCAGCTCATCCAGACACAAGCACCACAGATCCCACAAACACTCACCCAAGCAACACCCAGATGCAGACATTCCAACAGTCACTACCACCTCTGTGTCCCCCTCCTCCTCGTCTCCCTCCTCCCTCCCTGTGACGTCTACACTCACACCTGCATGCACCCCAACATCAGCCAGTGCTTCCATCACCACCTCACCCTCCAGTACAGTCCACACGCGTGCAGTCACCACCCCCACTAACATTTACACGTCCCCTGTGTCCTCTCCCACTGTGTCTGTCACCCCCTCTTCCAAGACACACAAACGCAGGCAGCCACCCACCCAACAGCCATCCACCTCACGACAGCCTACAGCCTACAGCACCAGCACCTTCACCCAATGACAGCACACCTGACTCTCCTACAACCACATCCTCTTCCTCCACTCCCATCACCACTTCTCCTACCCTTTACCTTGGCCCTAAAAAAAAATTCCTGGCTAATCTTAACCTCTTTCCCTCCGATGACCTACCCCCTCCATCTGCAAAGAGTCCCAAGAGCACCACAGCCACCACCAGCCCAGCTTCGAGTGTCACTGTTGTGCATGGGTACTGGAGTCCACCCTTTGCCAGCAGTGACACTTCGATCAGCAGCAAGGACACATCCAGCCCCCCCCCCCCGGCAAGAGGACCCGCAAACACAAGGGCCGCCGTGCGAGGACTGACACGGCTGCCCCCAAGTAGCAAAGTGCGCCCACTTCACCAGCCACAACATCTAGGGGAGGCAAGGGCCCGAGAGCACCATCTAAGGAGCGGAAGGGCAGCAGGAGCGCGGAGCAGGTGGGCCCCACATGTCACATCCCAGCTGGGAAGGAGGACACTAAAGAGCCCAGGACTCCGTCCCCGAAGGGTCCAGACACGTCACGGTCCGAGGGCGACTGAGCAGGGAGTCCAGCACAGGTCTGGCTCCCTTGACCTACTGGATGAGCACCGCTGAACAGGGCCCCGCCGTGAAGATAGGCACCGCTGAACAGGGCCCGCCGTGCAGAAGAGCACCACTGAACAGGGCCCGCCGTGAAGATAGGCACCGCTGAACAGGGCCCGCCGTGCAGAAGAGCACCGCTGAACAGGGCCCCGCCGTGAAGATAGGCACCGCTGAACAGGGCCCGCCGTGCAGAAGAGCACCGCTGAACAGGGCCCCGCCGTGAAGATAGGCACCGCTGAACAGGGCCCGCCGTGCAGAAGAGCACCGCTGAACAGGGCCCGCCGTGAAGATAGGCACCGCTGAACAGGGCCCGCCGTGCAGAAGAGCACCGCTGAACAGGGCCCGCCGTGAAGATAGGCACCGCTGAACAGGGCCCGCCGTGCAGAAGAGCACCGCTGAACAGGGCCCCGCCGTGAAGATAGGCACCGCTGAACAGGGCCCCCGCGCAGAAGAGCACCGCTGAACAGGGCCCCACCGTCTCAAGCACCGCTCCGCTGGGCCCTTCATCTCAAGCACCGCTCCGCTGGGCCCTTCATCTCAAGCACCGCTCCGCTGGGCCCTTCATCTCAAGCACCGCTCCGCTGGGCCCTTCATCACAAGCACCGCTCCGCTGGGCCCTTCATCTCAAGCACCGCTCCGCTGGGCCCTTCATCTCAAGCACCGCTCCGCTGGGCCCTTCATCTCAAGCACCGCTCCGCTGGGCACCGCGTCTCAAGCACCGCTCCGCTGGGCACCGCCGTCTCAAGCACCGCTCCGCTGGGCCCTTCATCACAAGCACCGCTCCGCTGGGCCCTTCATCTCAAGCACCGCTCCGCTGGGCCCTTCATCTCAAGCACCGCTCCGCTGGGCACCGCCGTCTCAAGCACTGCTCCGCTGGGCACCGCCGTCTCAAGCACCGCTCCGCTGGGCCCTTCATCTCAAGCACCGCTCCGCTGGGCCCTTCATCTCAAGCACTGCTCCGCTGGGCACCGCCGTCTCAAGCACCGCTCCGCTGGGCCCTTCATCTCAAGCACCGCTCCGCTGGGCACCGCCGTCTCAAGCACCGCTCCGCTGGGCCCTTCATCTCAAGCACCGCTCCGCTGGGCCCTTCATCTCAAGCACCGCTCCGCTGGGCACCGCCGTCTCAACCACCGCTCCGCTGGGCACCGCCGTCTCAAGCACCGCTCCGCTGGGCCCTTCCTGTCAAGCACTGTTTATGGTTCACTGTGCCCACCATGCCTCCTCCTTGACCAGTGGAGACTGTCATCCACCTGATGGACTGTGGCTTTGCACTCCCCAGGATGGTACAGTGGGCAACCCACCCACTGTAGAGACTTGAGAGACTGTGGCTTTGCACTCCCCAGGATGGTACAGTGGGCAACCCACCCACTGTAGAGACTTGAGAGACTGTGGCTTTGCACTCCCCAGGATGGTCCAGTGGGCAGCCCACCCACTGTAGAGACTTGAGAGACTGTGGCTTTGCACTCCCCAGGATGGTCCAGTGGGCAGCCCACCCACTGTAGAGACTTGAGAGACTGTGGCTTTGCACTCCCCAGGATGGTACAGTGGGCATGGTGGCTCCTCGTGGATCTGGCGTCGTGGACTCATGTGGCTGTGGTGCCCCCCCCTTCCCTTCCCCCTGAGGTGCCTGTAGTTTTTACATCAGATACCCCTGCAGTGTTCTCTCCAAAGGACTCAGGTCTCCTGTGTGGGCTTTGCCCTTGTGTCGCTACACTGTGGCCCACGGACTATTCTATGTACTTTGGTTGTAGAGGACTGATTGCCTCGGTTCTCCATGGCAGTGTATATAGTTTGATTTTTGTACATATTTTTTACATAGTTGACGTATATTTGTCCGAGCCTATTATTTACATAAATTCATCCTCACAATTTAATTATGTGTTTGCATTTTTCTGGGGTGTTTGGGGGGTGTCACTGTGACTTGTTGCTCTGCATTGGTGTGTACATGGTTGGGGGGGGGGGTCGCATATGTGTGTGGCCGTAACCTTTCGTCCTCCCCCTCCCGTGTGTCGTAGGTGCAGTACTCACCGTTGTCGTCTGCGCCGGACTTCGTACTCGTGGTAGATGAGAAGGTAGACGAGAGCAGGTAGGATGTTTAATTCGGGTTCCATGCTGTCCTCCTTCCTCGTGGAGTGTGTATCGGTGAGCGTTTTCCCGTTCGTGGTCTGTTTCCGCCGTGTTTTTATCGGCGGGGCTCCTGCCTCGGAAAAGGTGGCGGATTGGTGAGTCGTGATAGGGTGGGCGTTACATTGTCTGCCGCCTGCCTGTTGGCGGTGACCGCCGAGCTGTTTGTTTGTCCCGCCGTGGCGGTCGGAGTGTTAATGTGGCGGTCTCTGTTGGCGGTTCCCGCCAGGGTCAGAATTCCATTTTTTGGACCGCCGGCCTGTTGGCGGGTTGGCCGCCGCTTTATCACCGACCGCCAGGGTTAGAATCAGGCCCCTAATCTGTTAATAATATTTCATTTTCTAAGCAGCCGCGGACCCCTTGGTGAGGCTTCGCGGACCCCCAGGGGTCCCGGGACCACAGGTTGGGAACCACTGGCCTATGTTGTTCATAGGTATTGTGCTGTATGAATTTTTTATGGCATACATGCATGTATGACTGTTTAAGTTTCCGTAGTCTATTCTATATGAATGGTCTGGTTTAGATCCGGGAAACATAGGGTTATTCATTGGAGATACACAGGGTTCAATCACTCCTTGGTATTCCAGTTGCAAGAGAACTTCTCTCACTGGGCTTTAGCCTCATGTGTAATAGTATATTGAGGTTGTATTAGTGGAGTGGACCGAATAGGTTTGACATGGTAGGGGGATCCCTATCTCACCCCACATGGTTGCAGTACAGTGCTGGTGCTTGCGCCAAAGCCCAATCAGAGGTGTCAGCCTCTTTTAGTGTATCTGGAAAGAGGACTGAGAGGGAAGGCAAAATTACATCTTCCCTTTGTGGGAGCATACGGACAAATTCAAGTAGCCAATCTTTTTCTACCAGGAGGATATCATAACTGAATGTTAATTTTCCCCCCAAAATTACTTTTATGGTGTGCTTCATATCTCCCTCAATCTGTATACATAATTTATAAATCCTATTGGGTGGGGAGACATGCCTGGTCTCTGTTTAAACTTCAAGGAAGTTGTTGTCACATCCAGAAGTACTAGAACATTCTGGTGAACTATTGTGACCTCTGCCACACTGTCTAGCAAAGTCACATGCCCACGTCCTGTTCTTCAGTAAGGATCTCAATATTTGTCACATGTTTTGCTGAGATTGCCGCAACCTTTTTCTTTTTAAACTGGGGTTTTTGTTGTGGAAGTTTCTCTTCCTTATTTAAGTGAAATTTCTGATGAGAGTTGTGACTCCTTTCTCAGTTTCACATACTCCTTTCGGCTGTCTGACTGCCCTCCTCTCTCATTCCATTTGTCGGATGAGTCTTGGAAGGAATGAGAAGGGAAAATATCAGTATACTGATATCTGTTGGGATTTTTTAAAGTTTCCTTATTTCTAAGATTGTAGTGTTTGTCTGAGGTCTCTGAATGCGGAGATTCTTCTCTTTGACCCCTTTTATCTTTATTAGATTTTTGTTTATCCCAGCATATTTTAGAGCTCTCTTGTGCTTGCATGGTATTGCCTTTACCAGACTTACTTTCTAATTGCGGTTTATTTGGTTTGGCTCCCAGACTATTCTGACCTATACTAGTATAAGTTTTGGAAATAATCTTTGCCAGCTCGCGCTCCTGTTGTTGTTTTTGTTTTAACATTTCGGTAAGATTTGCAAGTGTCAATGTACCATGTGTAGTGGTATAGGCTGCAGCAAAGAAAGAGCCCCAAGTGGCACAGTCATCTATGAAAGCAACAATTCCGAATGACAAGCACATTGTGAGAATTCTATGTTTATCTTAGAGTCCCATATGGGGAAACACTGCTTCCAGCTGATTTGTTTTTTGTGCAATCCAAAACAGAATTACCTCCTGTTTGGTGGACGGTTTCCCCATTATTATATGTGGATTTATTCCTGCCATAGCCAATTGAGGTCCAGCTGGAGCAGCCATTGCTGGGCAGTATTCAGTGTCTACATTACAAATTGTATTAAGCGTCTATATATACCTATGATGTCACTGTATAATGTACATACTTCTGCTACCAGAATAGCTTGTATATTGGGATGTGGTGTATATGTAGCCAATGCTGGCCATGTAGATCCATCATTGCTTAGGGGACCTAATCTAACGTGTTGTACTAAAAGTGGAAGGGTGCTTGTGAACCAATCTTGGTGTTCTTGCTAAGTTAGAGGTATCTCTAAATATGTGTATGCTCTGTACGTTGAGGTACATTTGCAACTCTGTATGTATGGAATGTATGTGTGTCTGCATTAACTACAGGAAAAGTGACCCATGAGTAGAAAGTTTCTATTCTATACGCATTGTGTGCCTCTACCACACACGTAACTTCCCCACCCTCATCAGTGCGCCCATTAGCAAGTAAATATTGCGTGACTCGTAGTCTACAGTTTACTGTTATGTTTACTGGTTGTGGTTCTGCCATCTTAAGAGATAGGGTTCAGACCCAGGAACACCAAATAGAGAATCTTTTTAAGTTTCAAGCTTGAACAACCTACAGCCCAAGATTTAAGCTGAAGAGGATTTTCCCCAACACCAGAGACGTCTCCGTTTGTAGGTAATTAGGGTGCATTTAGCATGTGAGAGACAGAGATACACAGGAGATCTGTTAGATTAGTGCCTGCCCCACACTGGGCACCATGTTGTAAGACTGCTGAATTTCGGGCAGCAACACCAGTGCGTGTGAGTGACTAAGTCAGTGTCACACCAGATGGAAGCTGCTGGCCTGACTGCGAGGGCTATGTAGCAGCACCTCTCCCAAACTTGGAAAGTAAAGGTGATTTGTGGCAGCCTAGAGACATAACACTTGGACTCCTCAGGGAAGTTGTGGTTGACAGATCATACCTCTTCTAGGTACACAAAGTCTCATACATGCGAAGGCAGACAAAGAGATGCACAAAAGGTTTCAACACATTTATTGAAGCGACCGCATCCTAGTAAATAAAATATGAGCTGAGATTATTAGGAGCATGAAACATAACATAGTGATGATTGTGATCATTAGTGTGAAAAATATAAACAGAGCATGTTGGTGTGTAGCCCTTCTGCCTGTCCCAGTCTAAGAGAGGAGCCCCGATCCCATACCTGCAAAAGCAACAAGGGTCTGCCTGTTGTTCTGCTGGCAGTCCTCCCGGTTGGCTAGAAGGCATGCCAGGAATAATAAGGCTGTGGATGGAATGACACACAGCGTGCACTGATTCTGTCCCGGAATGCCCTTTACCCTATTTCGGCCTATATGGTGTTTATAAAACAAATGTGTTGGTCTAGGAACAGGCTATGTCTGGGATTTGAAGTTTGACTCTAGGACTCTTGGAGCGACGGTTCTGAGTAAATTACTGTGTACAGCCTTGAGCAAAGCACAGGGTGTAATGCATGAGAAGGACTGTTAAATTTAAAACACAAACAGTAATGCCTTCTCAGAAACATATGGTTATGAATATCAAAATATGCAAGCTAATACCAAGCCATGCTAAAGTGTAATAAAAGAAATAAACAATTAAAATGAATATGTAGGTAAAAGGGCACAGGCCTAAGCTAAAATAAGTGTGCCCAAGGAAAGTGCTACAATGAACTCATATTAATGGTACATGCCAGGAGAGCTGTAGAGCAGTGGTTCCCAACCTTTTGACTTCTGTGGACCCCCATCTTATCAATACTGGAGCCCGCGGACCCCCACTGACTCATTATTGGAATCCAGGGACCCCCACTAAGTCATTACTGATAGTTGGAACCTAATATTATAAAATTTTCTAAGCAGTCGCGGACCCCCTGATGAGGCTTCGCGGACCCCCAGGGGTCCCCGGCCCACAGGTTGGGAACCACTGCTGTAGAGTGATCATCCTCTGGAGCACCCAAACATAAATCCACTTAATATGCTGGAGGGAATGTGAGGCATCAGTTAGACACTCAGGTAAGGTAGCTCACACCTGAGAAAGGAAACTGTAGAGACACTGTAGAAATTGTAGGAACACTGCAGGAGTTTTTTTTTATAATATTGTAAGACAGCTCATCATTTAACTATAAATCCAGCTTAGCAAAAGAGACAGGGGGATTTGACAGAAGCATCCTGGGTCAGTCTATGACTATATCACATGGGCTCAATTCTGTTTTCTGCAAAGTGTGATAGTTGTAATGAAATTACTGAAAATGCGTATCTATTGCTAGGGCCTTACAAGCTACCTACTGTACTGCTGACATGAAGTGTATTCCTTGATCATTACTGATTCAGCTTGGCATTGTGAATCAGGGGATACACTCTCTGGGTAGACGTAGCTACTGTAATGGCATCTGCATGGGCACAGGGGTACACTTCCACCCTTTCTGAAAACACATACACTACAATACAATATATACACATTTGGGTATCTGAATAAAGTCTGTCTGCATGTGCATGAAGCATGGATGGTCTTTACCCCTTTTCCAGCATTCTGGAACCGGCAAATAGCACAGAATTGACAATAGCTGTGGGCTACAGCGAAAAAGAAGGGTGCATACCGATGCGTTAAAATGGCATTTATCATGCTGTTCCTAGCAACCCCAGCTGCTCTATTATACAACCTGATGAGGTTGGCTAGTAGAAATATTGATCATAATCCATTAACAAAATATATTTTTTTCATAGTCACTGAGGGGCATCTCAGTCAAATTTATATGAGGTTTTGTAACGTGCAGTGGTCAGAACACAGTCACACTGGTCTCCAACATCACTAGTGGCCTTTAAAGAAGGCAGATTTAGAGCAGGGCAGTGGAAAAAAGTTATATGAAATACGGGCAACAAGAGTATTTAATATCAAGACAATCGAGCTGTGGAAAGTGTTTGTAGTGAGGAGGGGCACAACCATAGAATGGGGCACATCAACTGTTATTATCCTGCCATTCTGAAAAAGGTACATCCCTGGGAAATAATTACAGGGTGGGGCAACTTACAGGTGGCTTTAACTCATTTAGAAGACAGGTGACAGTTGCAAGTAGAAATTTCATGGCCAAGGTGTTATACTCGGGTAAGACAAAACAGTTATATTTTTTAAACGCTTATGCCCCTTCTTAGTCAATTTGGTGAAGAGATAGATAGAGTCCTCCGTACACTGATTTAGAGTGGCAGATGCCAACAATACATAATTTACATATTAAATTAGAGTGCCCCTCTGGGGGGAAACCAGTGATCCGGATTCTTATTGATGGCTTGTGAATAGAATGAGGAAGACTCTCTAAATCCTTGCAGGAGACAGATCCATGAAAGTGGGGAATGTGAACAAGAAGAGTTAGAGACTCTCCTAGATGCAGAAGAAAGCAGAACAAAGGCCAACTACTGTTAATCATTGGCCAGCTGTAGGGATTCAGTAGAGAATTGTAGCTTGGGAGCATCACGTTTATAATAGCCTTCAGATCTTGGACACATATGTACACATTGGCTTTCTCCACCTTGTTTATCAAGAGAATCAAAGTGTAACATCTGCTGACAATAAGGTACTAAAACTCTTTGAGTTATCAAATGTGTTATTACAGGACGGATGCCTTCCTCTGCCTCAGGTTTTAGCAGATACTGAGGTATTCTGGGAAACTTCTTCTGAGGGTCAACCTTCACCTTGATGGGTTCCATTGAGGAGATGAATCCCACATCCTTGGCCCCAGTGGACCACAATGTGGATGGTACCTGTGGAAGGAATTCTGTTAAATCAGGGGACATGGCACATGGGTCAGCTTCTGAACAACTTAAGCTTTCAAATAGTAATACAAGTACCTTACTCACTTGTCCTAGGGGTATATTCAAGGACAACCCTTCAGGGGTAGAAAACATAATACAGTTCAATTTGCACTTCCTCCCTAAACATTCACTGGACAAGTTGGGCTGAGGACTGCTAATCCCTAATATGTCCTGCAGAAGTGGACTCTGGGTAAGTAATATGGGGGGAACTCCTTTACTAGAAGTATTGACGCCATTTATAGACATATTCAAGAGAGTATGGAAAGGAATTCAGAGGTTTTGAAAGTCGAGCGGCTTCCACCTGTGTGAGTAAAGCCAAGTGGTGTGTTAAACATGAATGACACAATTCACATAAGGGCCCTTTGATCTGTTAGTATCAAGACATAGATAACAGAGTTATAACTTCTTGGACTGTCCGAAAATTTGGGGTAAGGATATTGAGCATTTCAGTGATACCCAGGTTGATTTGGGAGTCCTTCCACATTGAAGGCAGTATAGGGGCAATCCCATTTTCAATGCAGCAGCTGACTACATGCAGCAAGAACCTCCTGCCCTGGGGTCTCTCCTCAGCCCCTCTTGTTTTCCCTTCCAATTCTTCTGCCTTCCTGTCCTTCTGCGCCTTTTCCTTGGCCAGGTCACTAATTTCACCCCTTTAATCACTACCTGCATATTTTGCAATTTTAGAGGCACTAATTTTGGTTCACAATTCTTCTTCCTTTCCTTCTGTGAGACAACATTGTGAATTGCTGTGGTTGCCAATTCTGCTAGCTTCTTCGCTTGCCATCTAATAACTATGGTAGCCAATTGATTATTAACATTGGGCAGCAATCACTGCACAAAATCAGCACTTACAGGTTCCTGAGCCATCTTTATCAGTTGAGCTACACTCAAATACCTTTCAACCCATAGTTACGTCTGTCCAAATAATCAGCTGGAGCCTCACATTTATTTGGCTTGCAATACAATTTTTTTTTCCATTTAGTTCTCACTAGTTATGCCTTTGAAATCACTAAGGGGGTCATTTTGACCTTGGCGGACGGCGGAGGCCGTCCTCCAAGGTACCGCCGCTGAATGACCGCACCGCGGTCAAAAGACCGCGGCGGCCATTCAGACATTTCCTCTGGGCCGGCGGTCGCTCTCCAAAAGAGCGCCCGCCGGCCCAGAGGAAATGCCCCTGCAACGAGGACGCCGGCTCAGAATTGAGCCGGCGTAGTTGCAGGGGTGCGACGGGTGCAGTTGGAGCAGCCATGGAGGATTCTGAAGGGCAGTGGTAAACCGGCGGGAGACCGCCGGTTTACCCTTTCTGACCGCGGCTGAACCGCTGCGGTCAGAATGCCCTCGGGAGCAACGCCAGCCTGTTGGCGGTGCTCCCGTGGTCGGTGGCCCTGGCGGCCGGTGACCCCCTAAATGTGCTAAGGTACCACACTAATCCTTATTGTTCCTGGGCCTACAAGAGCCAAGAAAATTAGCAAGCATACTCTGTTTCACAGGAAACTTCTAACTACTATAAAATGACATCCATATTTGACTAAAGTTATCAATACATTCTTGTTAAGTATGTGACTCCTACAACTGTATTATCTAGGTGTTTATGAACATGATACAGGCAAGATGTAAGTTTTCACAGAGTGGAAGCTGTTATGGTAGACAAAAAATGTGTGTGCTGACACATAGCAGCACTTTACTATATTGTTTTTAATGAAAGCTTCTGCAGATGTTCAGTGAGTTTAGAATTCATAAATGACTGCTACTTTGTAGTATAAAATGAGTTTTATGTACCCAAAATAAGTGACTTATTTGTTTTAAGCAGGTAACTTCTGTTTCAAGTGCTTCCCCACTTTAGAAGCCATATTGAAAATGTTGCTCTTCATTCTATTGGCAACTGCCAAATTAGTCGTTGGTGTAGGATAGAGTTTCTTAGCTGATCATGTGTCTACTATAGCAAAACCCCTTGGGATTGATGCGGCATAGCTCAGTTTATTCATAATTGACTGCCAGGTGCTTTGCTTGTGATTTCCATTTTATGTACACCAACAAAGCCACTTATATGTTTGTGGAAGCCTATTTTTACAGCTATTTTAACAAAGTTTAGTGTATCACTTTATTTAATTTACTAATTGTACCCCTAGGCCAAGTCAGTAATTCTGCTGAATGGCCAATCATTTTCTGCTCACTTTCAAGCTTTCACCACTTAGACCCCATTGTGGAAATATAGCTTTTTGTTCCATTAGCAACCATTATATTAGCAGCTGGTGCAGGCTAGCATCTCTAAGTTAATTTGGTGCCTGCCAATTGAAAGCCACTTAAGTGTAAACATTGCAGCGGATGCACAGAGCACGCACTCAAATGACTGCCTGCATGCATCCGTAGCCATATCATGTCAGTAGCCTGTCATGCTGCATGTCCACTGCTGATGGCAAGTTCACAAACGTATGGAATGACTCTGGAACTTTTCTCGTTCTGTTCACTTTCCACTATGTTTTATGCCCACTAAGTATTAGCACATTAAAACCAGAAAATATCTCTTAAATATTGGGGGGCTTATTTGCTGGAAACTTGCCCGGCTGTTGCATCATTACCGGCAGCACTGTGCTAGCTCCATATTTAGAAAGTGATGCATTTGGCCAAATATGTCATTTTTCCTGGCCCTGTATGAGAAAAAACCTGTGTGGGATCCGACTGCATCACGTTAATTTCAGTGTATTCAGAGTGGGAGTTCCGTCGGAAAAAGTCACTTTCAACTGACGCAGTGGTATTTACAATATTTTCCTCGTTTGACGCTTCTTCAAAATGTGTCATGCATAGCCTGCAGTGCGTCACACTTTCTACGCCACCAAAACCCAGGTTTAGGGACTGATGCAGTGACTTTAAAACAGGAATCTCACCGTTTCACTTCACACCTTCGGAGATGTCTGTTTTGCACCTCCCTTTAGTAGTAGATCTACATATATGCCAATTATGTTGTAGGACCCCTTGATCAACCTGGGACCATGGCACCCATGATCCCATCATCCACTGCAGCAAGGCAATGTGACCATGTGTACTTTTTGCAAAAGAAATCCAAGCCCCAACTGTGACTCAGAAACAGTGTGCACAGGTGTGAATAATTATTAACAAATGTACAGAATGCTTTGTACACAATTGAAAAATCTTTCCTGGAACATTTATAGTGATCCAAATTAGAATCATCCAGCCAAAAAGACTGACATATTAATGCGACAAACTTTTATTCAGAAATCAAAAACCTTCACATAACAATGTGTTCCTGAGTTCCTTTTTAATTTCAGATGAAACTACACACCCCAGTGCATTTTGGGATTCAATTATCCCTTCTTCCAAGGTAAAATTAAACTAAAATGAGAAATAAGGAGGGGAATTAAAACTTCTGCTGCATGAATCAAAAACTCCAACAAATGATTAGTGGCAGTACCAGACCGACTCCAGTGCCAAGACGGTCAAGAAGAAAGCTGAGTGACTCAGTGCTCAGAGTGTAACCACGGTGTGCAATCCCAACCATGCAAGAAATGAAGGTAGGAGAGTTGTTCACATGCTTCATCCCTATTCCTGCTTATTTCCTCAATTTGACTGTGCCTTGATGAAAAAGAGTGGTGGTGATCCACCAACCTCAAATTCAACCTAAAGGCCCAAAAAACACCCAAATTAGACCAAATCATCTGTAAAAGTTGTACCCTATCTCCTGCAAGACTCAAATGTAATCAGAAATTGTGCACCATTGTTACAAACCCATGGCCACAATTTATCCAAAACCGTCACGGAATGTTGCTCCGTAAAAGCTACACAAATAAAAAAGCAAGTAACCTAAAACATACTCCATGTTGTGCAAAACAGTACTGTGCTACAAGTGGTCATAAACTAAAATGCCCATACTTTGATGTGAGCCCAGAGGTCTCACATACCAGAGGTCAAACCGCGTTAAGCCCTTGCTTAAATTGAGAAAACTATCACCGAAGAACCTGCGGTCGTTGCAACTGTTTACAAAAATAACACAAAAAGAATCATAACTGAACTAAGAAGAAACTCAGATTTGTAGAGCAACATAACATATATTCCATGTCTTACCACTACTTCTAAATGTAAAAAACGGAGGTACCAATGTGCTTGCCTCTAGCGACAGCCGAGCCCCACCGAACAGTAAAGTGCCTGGAACAATATGTGTAATATGTAAATAAACTTCCCTCATAAAGATAATAGTCTCTTCCTAGCTATGGCATTGAAAGTATTCAAGCCTGAAACTTACCTTTGTCGGCCACGACCTCTAATGCAAACAAACTCTGACAAACAACCGTACTGAAAGGCACTGAAAAGATCTCACTTGTCTGCTGCGACACGCTTTTAAGGATAGTCCTGGAAAGAAGACTAGTAGTAACATTAGTGAACATGAAGAAAGGACATGGCACCGGATGCTATATCTCCTGAATGTTAACAAGGCAATAGAAATGTGAAAATACACCCACTTGCGAAGAATATACACATATTAACACCTCTGGATTTATTTCCTCCTCCACCCCTCCATTACTCCAGTCTAACTAACAAACTCTCATATCCGCGGCTCAAAATAACTCATAATAATACTAAAACTGTACTCATTATTTAACGATACTAATCCATCACTAATTCTTGTTGGGTTCCGGAGTAGCGTGCTACTCATCGAAAAGCGCTTCGACGCCTCGTCAGGGGTAGTAAGCGCTATATAAATACGATTACAATACAATACAATAATATTAACGTACTGGAAGCAGCGTTAGGCTAATGCATTTCAGTATGGCGGTCCGCATCACACACTAAAATGTAAAGTCCCGCATTTAGAGTGCCTCTCAAAGCAGTCACACCAGAGCGCTGCTAGAATTAGCACTGTACAAAGCAGCGCGTGGTCGGGCTGTTCTGACAGCCACCGAGTGTGTGACTAACAGACTTTGACTGCGCTTGCTAGCCCCATTCACCTCGGCATTCAGGTGCCATGATGAGGGTCATGGAGACCGCAACAATGTGTCCATGATTTGCCTAATGCCAGCCAGAGACAGGGCTACTTAATGATGGGGGGGCTGCCAGCAGCGTGAACGGGCAGCAATTTTGGGCCAGATGTATCAAAAAAACGAAATGCATATCTTAAATAGCAAATTTAAAGAAATCGCTATTTAAGAAATGCAAAATGGTATGAATTTTGCGATTCGGTAAAAGCGATTTCTTAAATTTCGCAAATGCTATTACCGAGTCGCAAATAGTGAACCCAACCCCATTTGCACCTACGGGCATGTAGGCCCATAGTTGCAAATGTTTTTGCATTTCCCAAATTGCGAATTCCACTTAGGAATTCGCAAATTAGGAAATGCAAATCCCAGGGTGCTGGGGGCCTAAGGCCCCCTCTGCTGCACCCCAATTTTTTTTTAAGGACATGTGAAGCACACACGCTACATGTCAATTTAAAAAATGCATTTATAATGCATTTTTAAAATGTGCACATGGTTACCACCAAACTTTAATTTGTGGTAATTGCATTTCCTCAATGCCCAACTCGCATTTAGGAAATGCTTGATACATGTGCTTTGGAAATCGCAAATAGGAATTCTCTCTTTGCAATTTCCAATTTAGAGAATCGCAATTTGCGATTCTCTAAACGGGGTCGCAATTTTAAGGAATCGCTATTTTAGCGATTCCTTAAAATTGCACAATGAATGCCTTTCATACATTACGAAAGGCATTTTTGCATTTGCAAACTGACAAATTTTGCAATTCGCACCGTTTGTGAATGCAAAAAAGCTTGATACATCTGGCCCTTTGTTTCTTAAAGTCTCGCAGCCTGCCGCTGCTCACACTACTATCTGTTGCATCAGCAGTATTTGGTGCCTGCAGCCTCTCATGAAGCCGTTCGAGTCCGGAGCGGACCACGGCCGCTGCTGGAGACACTTGTCGTGGCTGTCTGTCACTCTCAGGTAATTTATCCTAATATATTTACTGTAGACTAGAGCGTCATCACTGCTGAGCCTATTGTGCTCACTGACTGCTTTCCTCTCAGGCTGCGCTGGATGGTGCCATGGCAGTCTGGGCTGAGCTGCACTCAGCTCTGAGCTGAATAATCCAGCTCATAATCATTTTATTATTACATTTAAATATTTTTGTACAAGTCGCTTTACAATTCGCTTAATTCTCATTAGGTCATGACCTTGTACATGCTGTGAATCCCAGGTATGCCGCTTCAGCAACATGTCGTCCAACACAAGCGAGATGTGGAGCGCTAGCGAGTCACTTTATAGTTGAAAACACTTGGAAACATTCAATTATCACATTCGCCAAACAACAGCACCCAATAGAGAGCTGTCTTAGATTTTATTACATGACCAGAGGCTCATTTTATGCTTTCTTTTCTTACTTTAATAACACAACAGCCAAGAAACATCAAAACTCTGGGAAAAACTACAGCATTACATTATAATAGATAGTCCAATCACACGTCGAGTAAGAGCATAACTATCTTGACTGAGACAAGACCTCTTTTCTTACTGCTCCCAGTCAAGATAAGTACTCTGCTCGCTTAATTTATTTACACACGGTGTATTTTCAATTCTCATAATGTCTTTTTATTGTATTTTAAATATTATTGTGACTTCTCTTAACGTTCATTACTTCTTTCACAAGTGTCTCACACACACTTTGGAACGTTATCATCCTTCCTTCCCCTGCGCTACTTCTCCTCGCTGCACTGCTTCGAACGTCTGTAACATTCAACTCTTCAGGCACTTATCTTGACACTTCGCCCTTCAAAGCAGCGGTGCGCCTCCTCACTTGTGTTAGCGAGTTACACGTCTAAGCGCCCACAGCCTCCCTACACTTCCGAGGGCGCTTCTGAGAACGAAACGCCTCCTAGTGGGCATTTCTTCCTCGTTCATTTAATTGATTGCTGGCACACCTCTGTCGCATCTTCCTCAGGCCTGCCAGACCGTTCCCCCTTATGATTAATCCCCAAGGGTTGGTTTTTTTTGTCTGAACTGACAGTCAGGTTTTTGTTAGTGTTTTTTACTCTTTCCTTTTAGGTTTCCTATTTATTTTCTTATTTTATTGATTGATATATAATTTCTTCCTAAATAATAAAAAAAAAATCACCATGTCTGGTGATGAACAGGCCCAATCTTTAAAGGACAATCTAAAATCCTTTATAAAAGATTCTGGCCCTCATTACAACCCTGGCGGTCGGTGTTAAAGCGGCGGAAAACCCGCCAACAGGCCGGCAGGAAAAAAATGGAATCACGACCATGGCGGAAACCTCCAACAAAGACAGCCACTTTAACACTCCGACTGCCACGGCGGTACAAACAAACACTGCGGCGCTAACCGCCAACAGACAGGCGGAAGACAGTGTACCGCCCACAGTATTATAACAGGCCAATCCGCCACCTTTTTCGGGGTGGTTTCACTGCGAACAAAAACACGGTGGAAACAGGACTTGGAAGGGAAAACGCCCACCTCTACACACCCCACGAGGAACCAGGACGTCATGGAGCCGGAACTCAATATTCTACCTGCCTTTGTCTACCTGCTCCTCTACCAGGAGCACGAACGCCGGTGGCGAAGACCACGGTGAGTACTGCACCTACGGCACAGGGGAGGGGGGAGGGAAAAGAGAGTGACACACACACGCAACACGAAACACCCCCACCCACCCTCACCCACTACAGCAGACACACTAATACATGTTGATACATTACAGTTACACCCCCCAACCCCACCAGAAGAATGCAAAGACAAAAGGAAATGATTGTAATAATTGTAATCAATTAAAATCCAGTACTCAAAAATATATATACACTATAAACAAATATATATACCAATAATACAAGTCCAGGTATTGCACCATTTATAGTCCGTGGACCAATGGGCCCAAAATGCATGGGTGAGGCCCACACGCGATACCCAATCAAAACGGAGAGAACACTGCAGGGGCGTCAGATAGAAATACAACAGGCACCTCAGGGGGAAGGGAAGGGGGGCACCTCAGCCGGATGAGTGCACGACGCCAGATCCACGAGGGGGCTCAATGCCCACTGCTGTATCCTGGCGAGTGCAAAGCCACAGTCTCTCAAGTCTCTCCAGTGGGTGGTTTGCCCACTGCTTTATCCTGGGGAGTGCATAGCCACAGTCTCCTAAGTCTCTCCAGTGGGTGGTTTGCCAATGGCTTTATCCTGGGTAGTGAAAAGCCACCGCCTCTCAAGTCTCTCAAGTGGGTGGATTGCCCACTGCTTTATCCTGGGGAGTGCAAAGCCACAGTCTCTCAAGTGGGTGGTTTGCCCACTGCTTTATCCTGGGGAGTGCAAAGCCACAGTCTCTCAAGTCTCTCCAGTGGGTGGTTTGCCCACTGCTGCATCCTGGGGAGTGCAAAGCCACAGTCTCTCAAGTCTCTCAAGTGGGTGGATTACCCACTGCTTTATCCTGGGGAGTGCAAAGCCACAGTCTCTCAAGTCTCTCAAGTGGGTGGTTTGCCCACTGCTTTATCCTGGGGAGTGCAAAGCCACAGTCTCTCAAGTCTCTCCAATGGGTGGTTTGCCCACTGATTTATCCTGGGGAGTGCAAAGCCACAGTCTCTCAAGTCTCTCAAGTGGGTGGATTGCCCACTGCTGCATCCTGGGGAGTGCAAAGCCACAGTCGCTCAGGTCTCTCAAGTGGGTGGTTTGCCCACTGCTTTATCCTGGGGAGTGCAAAGCCACAGTCTCTCAAGTCTCTCCAGTGGGTGGTTTGCCCAATGCTTTTTCCTGGGCAGTGCAAAGCCACAGTCTCTCAAGTCTCTCAAGTGGGTGGTTTGCCCACTGCTTTATCCTGGGGCGTGCAAAGCCACAGTCTCTCAAGTCTCTCCAGTGGGTGGTTTGCCCACTGCTTTATCCTGGGGAGTGCAAAGCCACAGTCTCTCAAGTCTCTCAAGTGGGTGGATTGCCCACTGCTTTATCCTGGGGATGCAAAGCCACAGTCTCTCAAGTCTCTCAAGTGGGTGGTTTGCCCACTGCTTAATCATGGGGAGTGCAAAGCCACAGTCTCTCAAGTCTCTCCAGTGGGTGGTTTGCCCACTGCTTTATCCTGGGGAGTGCAAAGCCACAGTCTCTCAAGTCTCTCCAGTGGGTGGTTTGCCCACTGTTTTATCCTGGGGAGTGCAAAGCCACAGTCTCTCAAGTCTCTCCAGTGGGTGGTTTGCCCACTGTTTTATCCTGGGGAGTGCAAAGCCACAGTCACTCAAGGCCACAAGTGGGTGGATTGCCCACTGCTTTATCCTGGGGAGTGCAAAGCCACAGTCTCGCAAGTCTCTCAAGTGGGTGGTTTGCCCACTGCTTTATCCTGGGGAGTGCAAAGCCACAGTCTCTCAAGTGGATAACAGTCTCCACTGGTTCTGGAGGGGGCTTTGTGCCCAGAGTGCTTCATCCTGCCAAGGACAGAGGTAGTGGATGTAAATCTCCACTGGTTTTGGAGGGGGCTTTGTGCCCAGAGTGCTCCATCCTGCCAAGGACAGAGGTAGTGGATGCCTTTCTCCACTGGTTCTGGAGGGTGCTTTTTGCCCAGAGTGCTCCATCCTGCTAAGGACAGAGGTAGTGAGGGGCATATTTATACTCCGTTTGCGCCGAATTTGCGTCGTTTTTTTCGACGCAAATTAGACGCAAAACTAACTCCATATTTATACTTTGGCGTTAGACGCGTCTAGCGCCAAAGTTCCTGGAATTAGCGTCATTTTTTTGCGTGAACACCTTCCTTGCGTTAATGATATGCAAGGTAGGCGTTCCCGTCTTAAAAAATTACTCCGATGCTATTGCGTCGGATTTATACTCCCGGGCAAAAATGACGCCCGGGAGTGGGCGGGTCTAAAAAACCTGCATTTGCGCCGGATTTTAGCGCCTGGGTCAGGGCAGGCGTTAAGGGACCTGTGGGCTCAGAATGAGCCCAGAGGTGCCCTCCCCTGCCCCCAGGGACACCCCCTGCCACCCTTGCCCACCCCAGGAGGACACCCAAGGATGGAGGGACCCACCCCAGGGACATTAAGGTAAGTCCAGGTAAGTATTTTTTTTATTTTATTTTTGTGGCATAGGGGGGCCTGATTTGTGCCCCCCTACATGCCACTATGCCCAATGACCATGCCCAGGGGACAGAAGTCCCCTGGGCATGGCCATTGGGCAAGGGGGCATGACTCCTGTCTTTGCTAAGACAGGAGTCATTTCAATGGGGGATGGGCGTCTTAAAAAAATGGCGCAAATCGGGTTAAGACGATTTTTTTGCCTCAGCCTGACTTGCCCCCTTTTTAGACGCCCAAACGCCATTTTTCCCTACGCTGGCGCTGCCTGGTGTACGTGTTTTTTTTTCACGCACACCAGGCAGTGCCGGTCGGCTAACGCCGGCTAACGCCATTCAATAAATACGGCGCCCGCATGGCGCTTCAGAATGGCGTTAGCCGGCGCTAATTTTTTTGGCGCAAAACTTCGTTAGCGCAGTTTTGCGTCAAAAAGTATAAATATGGGCCTGAATGCCTTTCTCCACTGGTTCTGGAGGGGGCTTTGTGCCCAGAGTGCTTCATCCTGCCAAGGACAGAGGTAGTGGATGCCTTTAACCACTGGTTCTGGAGGGGGGTTTGTGCCCAGAGTGCTTCATCCTGCCTAGGACAGAGGTAGTGGATGTGAATCTCCACTGGTTCTGGAGGGGGCTTTGTGCCCAGAGTGCTTCATCCTGCTCGTGGCGGCCTCTGTAGCGGCGGTGCTTGCGGCGCTCATTGGCCTGCGGTGCTGGTGGGTGGCTCAGTGAGCATTCTTCTGGCGGCGGTGTCCTGGGCGGCGGTGGTGGTGGCGGCGGTGTCCTTGCCAGCGGTGCTGGTGGCGGCGGTGTCCTGGGCAGCGGTGCGGTGTCCTTGGCAGCCATGCTGGTTGCGGCGTTGTCCTGGGAAGCGGTGCTGGTAGCGGTCTTGTCCGCCATGCAGGTTGGCGGCGACTTCCCTTTCTTTCTGTGCCCCTTCCCCACCTTGGATGGTGGCGCAGCTTTCTTCCCACTCCCAACTGTAGTCCTGGTAGGGCCCTTGGTGGCAGGTGTTTTACCCTTCTCCCTCCGGGCAGTGGCCAACTTCTTATGCTTCTGAGGTGGGGGACTGTCCGTGGTCTGGCTCCTTCGCACACTGGCTGCCCTGCTTCTTGGCGCACTCCAGAAGCCGGTTACTGCTGGCACCACTGTTCCCGCTGATGTGGTGGCTGAGGTGCTGGGTTGGGACCTGGAAAGGCATGCCCTAGGGGACTGAAGTGGTGGGGGAGGTGAGGTAAAGAGGTCATTGTTGGACAGGAAAAGTTTTTTATACACACTGGGACGGGTAGATGGAGTGGGTTTGGGAGTGGAGGAAGAGGTAGTGGTTGTAGGAGGTGTACGTTTGCTGACTTTGGGTGAAGGTGCCTGGGCTGGGGCTGTTGTGAGGTGGATGGCTGTTGGGTGGGTGTGTGACTGCGTTTGTGTACCTTGGGAGGTGGGCTCACAGACACACTGGGAGAGGACACAGGGGATGTGTGAATGGTAGTGGGGGTGGTGAGTGCACATGAGCGGTGTGTGGTGATGGGTGTGCTGGTGATGGACGTAGTGGCTGAAGATGTAGAGCATGCAGGTGTGAGTGGAGACGTGACAGGGAGGGAGGAGAAAGACGAGGAGGAGGGGGACACAGTGGAGGCAGTGGCTGTTGGTATGTCTGCATGGGTATGATGCTTGTGTGAGTGGCTGTGGGATGTGTAGTGCTTATGTTTTCCAGAGCTGCCCTTGTGTGTTGAAGTGTGTGCATGCTGGTCTGATGGTGTGCTTGGGATAGGATGAGGTACAGGGGTTTGGGTCTGGGTGGAGGAAGTTGGAGGGGGGAGGCTGGACACAGGGACAATGGCTGCCATCAGTCCGGAGGCCAGAGTCAGAAAAGCTCGCTGTTGGGCTGCCTGACCAGAATGAATGCCCTCCAGGTATGTATTGGTCTGTTGCAACTGCCTCTCTACACACTGGATGGCATTCAGAATGGTAGACTGCCCAACAGTGAGGGATCTGAGTAGGTCAATGGCCTCCTCACTGAGGGCAGCAGGGCTGACAAGGGCAGGTGCTGAGGTGCCTGGGACAAAGGAGATGCCCACCGTCCTGGGTGAGCGGCCACAGGGCACACGCTGAAGGGCTGCTGGGAGGGTGGTGCTGGTAGGGAGGGTGGCAGCTGTACCTGTAGATGCGGGGGGCACAGAGGGGCCCGCCACCGTAAGGGAGCTCCCATCAGAGGAGGAGTCCGTGTCGCTGGTCTCAGCTCCTGTTCCCGCCGTGGAGCTCCCCTCGCCCTCCGTCCCACTGGTGCCTTCATACTCTGTTGTCTCGCCCTCCAGGGCCATGTGGGATGCAGCTCCCTCCTGCTCCGGTGCCACTGCTCCTCCACCTGATGATGCTATTGCACACAAGAACAGGGAGACCAAAAAAAGGGGGGGGAAGACAGAAGAAAGACATTTTGAGTGCATGCAATACCGCTACCGTTGGCGGACACTACAGACACAGAAGACCTCTGCACTACGCCGTGCACTTAGAGTTCCCTAATTAATCACAGGGACATGGGGTACAAGGCCTATGCCCGATTGATGCACACATGGAAGTCACACGAGCCTAACTAGGTGTAGTTGCCTCTGAACACTGGTGGGGTGGGGTGCTGCATGGCCTGCCTTACGAAGGGACCTTGCCTACTAAACTCGCCCTGGCCTAGGGGAACCCACAGCCCACCTCCCCCACCCAGACACCTCGTAATGCGCACTGAATCAGCTGAATGAGAGTGTACTCACCCCTTTTGGTTGCTGTGATGCTCTCAAGTGCCCATCCAACTCCGGATACGCCACCGCCAGGATCCGGAACATCAGGGGGGTCATGGTGCGACGGGCACCCCTCCCACATTGGGAGGCCATCCCCAGCTGGGCCTCCACCGTCTTCTTTCTCCAGCGGCGAATGTCCTCCCATCTTTTCCGGCAGTGGGTGCTCCGTCTATGGTGGACCCCCAGGGTCCGGACTTCCTTGGCGATGGCACGCCAAATATCCTTCTTCTGGTGGGCGCTGACCTACAGGAATAGTACAGGGGAAAAGGAGAAGATTTAACCGTCTGGACCGTCACAGTCATTGGCCCGCGTTCCTACCCTTGCCATGATGCACATGCACTCACCGTAGTTTCATGCACGCCTCATTCTCCCCCCCCTATCTTCCTTCCACACCATTCCACACAGGCATTGCCCATACAGCATGCTCACAGTGTACTCACCTGTTTGTCTGGAGGACCGTAGAGTAGCGTGTACTGGGGGAGGACCCCATCCACTAGTTTCTCCAACTCCTCTCTGGTGAAGGCAGGGGCCCTTTCCCCAGAGACATGAGCCATTGTCTCTTCTAGATTGAGGTTGCAGCAGCACTTGCAGTGTAAGTCCTCTCCTGTCGAAGATCAGGTATCAAGTGAGTGAACAGATAGAAAATGGCGGTTACGTCCGCGGCGGTGCGTACCGTCACCGCCTGCGTACATCGTCAATGGCTCCTGGGACCCATAGGGTCCAATGTTAACCAATGCAGGATTGCGCTGCGGTCTTCGACCGCCTACCGTGACTGTGTACAACGCCAGCGCAGTTACCTCATATCCCCTTGTCCCAAATTACAGGTCAGGCAGCCGCCATTTCAGGGGGCCACATGGCATTAATTTTAAATGAGTCACACATATCTAGGCCTTGCATACACATTAAGACAGGGACATAGCGGATTTAAAAATGTGTGCAATGAAGTAGTGTTTTCGTACCTCAGTGTTGCCTGACCCTCTGCTCGCTGTTCTCCTCCATAGAGCACGTCCGCTGGGACAGGTGAGGAGATGGCGGCATCCTCCGGTGTACAGACTGCTGGTGGACCTGTCGACAACGGAAGAGCGACATGTAATTGTCACCTACAGACTGGACCGTGCCACAATCCAGGAACTGTGTGTCCAGTTGGAGCCGGACCTGATGTCAGCTATCCGCCATCCCACAGGTATCACCCCTCTAGTGCAGGTGCTCTCAGTACTCCATTTCCTGGCAAGTGGGTCTTTTCAGACGACAGTGGCCATAGCATCAGGGATGTCCCACCCTATGTTTTCCAACGTGTTGTCCAGAGTGTTGTCTGCCCTGCTGAAACACATGCACAGCTACATCGTTTTCCCTCAGGTGGAGGATTTGCCAACAGTAAAAGGTGACTTCTATGCCCTGGGACATATTCCCAACATCATAGGTGCCATTGATGGGACACATGTGGCCTTGGTCCCCCCTGCAGGAGTGAACAGGTGTACAGAAACCGGAAGAGTTACCATTCTATGAATGTGCAGATGGTGTGTTTGGCCGACCAGTACATCTCCCATGTGAACGCCAAATTTCCTGGCTTAGTGCATGACGCTTACATTCTGAGGAATAGCAGCATCCCTTATGTAATGGGGCAACTCCAGAGGCACCGTGTGTGGCTATTAGGTGAGGACATAGACCCTATACAGTGTGACTAGGTGTCTGGGTTTGGAGTTGTCCCTAAGGGTTAGTGTGTGTCTAACAGTTGTCCCTCAACATTTGCAGGTGACTCTGGGTACCCCAATCTGTCATGGCTACTGACCCCAGTGAGAAATCCCAAGACAAGGGCAGAGGAACGCTACAATGAGGCCCATGGGCGAACTAGAAGGGTTATAGAGAGGACCTTCGGCCTCCTGAAGGCCAGGTTCAGGTGCCTCCATATGACAGGTGGTTCCCTATTCTACTCACCAAAGAAGGTGTGCCAGATCATCGTGGCCTGCTGTATGCTTCACAACTTTGCGACGACAGGTGCCTTTTCTGCAGGAGGATGGTCCAGATGGAGGTGTTGTGGCAGCTGTGGAGCCTGTGGACAGTGAAGACGAGGAAGCAGAAGAAGAGGATATCGACAACAGAAACACAGTGATTCATCAATACTTTCAGTGAGACACAGGTAAGAAGACATCACTGCCTGCTACATCTGATACACATGTTCTACCTCTCATCTGTCTGTCACTTTCACCCAGTGTATGGACCCTGAGTTGTCACTTTCCCTTTTGATTTCACAGATTTGGGTCCCACTGTGTGACATCTGCTTTGTTTCCTCATGGACTAGAGCTGTGTGACATAGATATGTTGACAATACAATGGATATATCATTTTTACTTAGTTATTGCAAATACACATTTTTGAAAGCACAGACTGACGCCAGATAGTTTTGTGATTTAAGGGTGTTTATTTAAGTGCTAAATAGTGGAGGGGGTTGTAAAATGGTCAGGGGTGATGTGGAGCCTGTGGACAGTGAAGACGAGGAAGCAGAAGAAGAGGATATCGACAACAGAAACACAGTGATTCATCAATACCTTCAGTGAGACACAGGTAAGAAGACATCACTGCCTGCTACATCTGATACACATGTTCTACCTCTCATCTGTCTGTCACTTTCACCCAGTGTATGGACCCTGAGTTGTCACTTTCCCTTTCGATTTCACAGATTTGGGTCCCACTGTGTGACATCTGCTTTGTTTTCTCATGGACTAGAGCTGTGTGACATAGATATGTTGACAATACAATGGATATATCATTTTTACTTAGTTATTGCAAATACACATTTTCGAAAGCACAGACTGACTCCAGATAGTTTTGTGATTTAAGGCTGTTTATTTAAGTGCTAAATAGTGGAGGGGGTTGTAAAATGGTCAGGGGTGATGGTGGAGGAATGTCCATGGCAGAGTCCAGTCTATTAGTCTCACAGGTGCATTGGCCAAAGGGGCATAGGAAGTGGAGCTGGGGCAGTTTAAGAATGGACAGGGTGACAAAGTGGGACAAAAGGATGACAATCAGGGTGGTCTCACTTCTTGTCGGGGTCTTGGCATTGTTCTCTGTCTTTGTCCTGGATCTCAGGGACCGTTTGCGGGGTGGTTCTCCATCTGCAGGGGGTAGGGTGCTGGTGTGGTGGTCCTGTGGCGGTGCCTCCTGTCCACTAGTGCCGGCAGAGGTGTTGGGCAGTTGATCGTCCAGGCTAGTGTCAGGGGCCCCTTGTTGTGCCACAGTGTCCCTCCTGGTGTTCACTTCAGCACCCCTACAATGGTGCCCAGGGTGGAACTGATGGCTTTGAGTTCCACCCTGAACCCCAAATACTGCTCCTCCTGCAGCCGATGGGTTTCCTGAAACTTGGCCAGTACCGTTGCCATTGTCTCCTGGGAATGGTGGTAGGCTCTCATGATGTTGGAGAGGGCCTCATGGAGAGTGGGTTCCCTGGGCCTGTCATCCCCCTGTCGCACAGCAGCCCTCCCAGTTCCCCTGTGTTCCTGGGCCTCTGTCCCCTGAACTGTGTGCCCACTGCCACTGCCCCCTGGTCCCTGCTGTTGTTGGGTTGGTGGGTTAGCCTGGGTTCCCTGTAGTGGTGGACACACTGCTGCTTGATGTGTCCTGGGGACAGAGGTATGGGTGGGTGCTGTGCTGGTGTTTCCAGAGGGGGGAGGCTCTGTTGTGGCTTGTGCCAGTGTGAGGGGAACCGACTGTCCCGAGGTCCCAGACAGGCCGGGCTGGTCATCTAGATCCAGTTGGACAGATCTGCTGTCATCACTGTGGGCCTCTTCTGTGGGGGGAGTGGACATGTATGTAACCTCCTGTCCAGTGACGTTGGGTAGGGGTCCTACAGGGGTGTAAAGGCATAATTATTGCATCTGTGTGTGCCATGGTGTGCAATGGGTGGGTGACCCTGTACCCCAGTGCTTACATTCTTGTGTAGGACCTTGTGTGATAATTGATTAGGGGTGTGTGTGGGTATGTGCAGGGGCCATGCATTGGTGATGGGTGTCCATGCTTTGGTGTTGAATGCAGGGCTTAGTGTTGGGATGGGTGGGTTGTGATGGTGGGACATATGTGAGGAGTTGGAGTGATGGGGGTGAGGGCGAGGGTGGGGGTATGTGAAAGCATGCAGGTAGGGTAGGGGATGAAGTAGTGAAAGCTTTGACTTACCAGACTCCATTCCTCCAGCTACTCCTGCGAGGCACTCAGGATGCAGTATAGCCAAGACCTCCTCCTCCCATGTTGTTAGTTGGGAGGGAAGAGGTGGGGGTCCGCCGCCAGTCCTCTGAGCCGCGATGTGGTGTCTTGAGACAACAGAATGTACCTTCCCCTGCAGGTCGTTCCACCTCGTCCTGATGTCATCCCTAGTACTTGGGTGCTGTCCCACTGCGTTGACCCTGTCCACGATTCTGCGCCATAGTTCCATCTTCCTAGCTATGGTGGTGTGCTGCACCTGTGATCCGAATAGCTGTGGCTCTACCCGGATGATTTCCTCCACCATGACCCTGAGCTCCTCCTCAGAAAACCTGGGGTGTCTTTGCGGTGCCATGGGGTGGTGTGGGTGATGTGTGAGGCGGTGTGTGTTTTGATGTGTGGGGTGATGTTAAGGGGTGTGTGGTGTTTTGTGCGTGGATGTGGATGTGTGATGGTGTTGTGTGCCTCTGTATGGTGGGGTTGTCTTTGCTGTACTGTCTCTCTGGCCTTCGTCTAAATTTCTGGTCAGAAGGGTTTGTGGGTGATGTGGGTGTGTGTTTTATATTGTATTGAGTGTGTGGGAGTGGTGTGTGTATGTGTATCAGGTGTGTGTATTAGGAATTGTCCAATGTGGTAGTGTTTTGTAAATGTGTGTGTATTTCGAGTGCGGTGGTGTGTACCGCCAATGGAATACCGCGGTTGAAAGACCGCCACGTGAATTTGTGGATCGTGATGGTGTGGGCGTATTCCTGTTGGCGTGACGGTGGAGGTTTTGTTATCGACAGTTTATCACTAACATTTGGTGTGGCGGACTTGTGTGGGTGTCTGGATTTTGGCGGATTCCGAGCTGTGGGTCGTAATAGCTGTGGCGGAATTCCACGGCCACGACGGTGTGTTGGCGGTCTTCTGCATGGCGGTAAGCAGCACTTACCGCCAATGTTGTAATGACCCCCTCTATCTCTATGTTAGACATAGCAAAAGATTTAGAGGCCTTTATTGCTAAAATGTTACAAGGCCCTTCTGATATTCCTTTAAAAAAGGAAAGAAAGATGTGGCTCCTTCTTGTGGACCCCATAAATGCATTACAGTAAAGTTTTGTCCCCCCTCCCGAGAGGCGAATAATTCGGGACTTCCTAGTTCACCCCCATTGTAGAACTCCAGGACACTGACAGTGATGGGACTGATGGTTTGGATGATTTTTCATTTCATTTGATTTACAAGATGACAATTTGAATGACTGGCCTTCCGAGAAAAGGCGTATAATTTCTCCTCCAGATATTTCTTCCCACTCTCTGTCTTATGATATCTAAGATCATGCAAGGGAACCAATGTTTGACCCTAGTTCGATTCACCATCCTATTTCATCGGAGTGGTTTTCTTCTGACCATGTGTCAGATTATGTTTAATTCTATTTAAGACATTCCCTGGAAAAATCAACCAGAAATAAATTAAAATCCGTATGTCCCCCCCCCCTCCCCCTTCCCTTCCCTCTATGGTGGCTGATACACCTGCAATTGACTATAATAAGCTATTATTTTTTACTAAGTTTGGCAAGGATCCCAAGAAAGGGGTGAATAGAGCCAGGTCCAATTGCCAGGACAGACTTCTGGATTTAATCAGTTAATTAACCAGAATTTTGGATTTGGCCAAACGTGGATCCAGGCACACTTTCTAATTGGGCACAGCGGGCAATCTGCATGTTAGGCAATGCAAATGCATACATCTCTCAGGAACAGTGTAAGAGTAGTTTTTTTAAAAATCAACCCAAAATTGAGCAGCCTGGCGACCAAGGAGGAGGGTCCTGAGGCAAAAGGTCTGCTATTCAGCTACTCTTTTATCAAGAAAATTGGAAAATATGTTTTCACCTTCACCGCTGTTGACAAAGCCCAGGTGTCGATGAAAAAGATTTTTTCCCATCAGGTTTTTGGCAGGGCTGGCAAAGGGAGGAGCCATTTTGCCAGCTGATTTGCATCAAGAGGACAACCTCTCAGCAGAGGCTCCTGCAGTGATAACTTACAACAAGACTTTTACCAAGGATACAAACCCTAGTTCTATCCCAGATGCTCATGTGGATTCCGCAACAGGAGTTACAATCTCAAATGAACTCATATCTCAGGTTAAAACTTCCAGATCTGGCCCTCCTCTTGTAGGAGGCAGATTAAGAACATTTCTAAATGCTGGTTGTCTCTGACCTCAGACCTGCGGGTGATTCAATCTGTACAGGGCTACTTCATTGCATTGTATCAAATTCCTTTTCAGACTCAACTTCCTCATCCTCTACTTTTTTCTAAACAACTTTTTTCTAAACAACAATCTCTTTTGGTCCAAGAACAAATTCATTCCTTACTTGCAAAACAAGCAATATAACAAATCCCTTTCAATCCGTCAGGTTTCCGCAGTACCATATGTTTTGCATTAAAAAAGAACAAAAAACATTGTCCAGTCATAAATCTCAAGCTATTCAACAACTTTGTGCTTTATCATCATTTCAAAATGGAAACCATTCTCCACCTCAGATATATTTTACTCCAGAACATGACGGTTCTTGTCTATCATTCGTACAGGAAGTTTTTACATTCCTAATGGGAAAATTCTTTCAATTGCTTCAAAACTGTTCCTTTGAGCCTTTCCCCAGCTCCGTAGTGTTTCACCAAAATTCTACAACCCGTAGTAACTTTCCTAAGGAGTCAGGGTGTAAAACTCATAGTCTACCCGGACGATTTTCTGATAATGGCTCAAGACAAATCTTGTTTCTTGTAACATCTAACTTTTTACCAAGAGTGAGATGATGCCTAGGTTTTTCAATAAACTTTCCAAAATCTTCCCTCATTCCTCCTCAGCGGCTCGAATTCCTGGGTTTCATGATAGATACTTTTCAAGCTATTATCCAATTACCTCAACAGAAGGTAGAGCTCATAAAAAAGGAAATTTGTGACACTCTGGGGGTGATTCTAACCCTGGCGGGCGGTGTTAAAGCGGCGGCCAGCCCGCCAACAGGCTGGCGGTCAAAACAATGGAATTCTGACCCTGGCGGGAACCGCCAACACAGACAGCCACTTTAACACTCCGACCGCCACAGCGGTACAAACAAACAGCGCGGCGGTCACCGCCAACAGACAGGCGGCACACAATGTACCGCCCACACTATCACAACTCACCAATCCGCCACCTTTTCCGGGGCGGGAGCACCGCCGATAAAAACACGGCGGAAACAGACTACGAATGGGAAAACGCACACCACTACGCACTCCAGGAGGAAGGAGGACAGCATGGAACCCGAATTAAACATCCTACCTGCTCTCGTCTACCTTCTCATCTACCACGAGTACGAAGTCCGGCGCAGACGACAACGGTGAGTACTGCACCTACGACACACGGGAGGGGGGAGGACGAAAGGTTACGGGCACACACATATGCGACCCCCCCCCCCAACTATGTACACACCAATGCAGAGCAACAATTCACAGTGACACCACCCAAACACCCCTGAAAAATGCTATGACATAATCAAATTTGGAATAAATATTTATGTAACAAAAAGCTCCTGAAAATTATCGTACAACCATGAAAGATATTTACAAGAAAACAAATGATATACACATCAGTGTATAACTGAAGTAACAAGTCCTGCACATCCTACGAATTCATCATGTCCGTGGGCCAAAGTTTTGAGAAACAAGGGCAAAGCCCACACAGGAGACCTGAGTCCTTTGGAGAGAACACTGCAGGGGCATCAGATGTAAAAACTACAGGCACCTCAGGGGGAACGGAAGGGGGGGGCACCACAGCCACATGAGTCCACGACGCCAGATCCACGAGGAGCCACCATGCCCACTGTACCATCCTGGGGAGTGCAAAGCCACAGTCTCTCAATGTCTCTACAGTGGGTGGGCTGCCCAGTGTACCATCCTGGGGAGTGCAAAGCCACAGTCTCTCAATGTCTCTACAGTGGGTGGGCTGCCCAGTGTACCATCCTGGGGAGTGCAAAGCCACAGTCTCTCAATGTCTCTACAGTGGGTGGGCTGCCCACTATACCATCCTGGGGAGTGCAAAGCCACAGTCTCTCAATGTCTCTACAGTGGGTGGGCTGCCCACTGTACCATCCTGGGGAGTGCAAAGCCACAGTCCATCAGGTGGATGACAGTCTCCACTGGTCAAGGAGGAGGCATGGTGGGCACAGTGAACCATAAACAGTGCTTGAGACGGCGGTGCCCAGCGGAGCAGTGATTGAGATGAAGGGCCCAGCGGAGCGGTGCTTGACAGGAAGGGCCCAGCGGAGCGGTGCTTGAGAAGAAGGGCCCAGCGGAGCGGTGCTTGACAGGAAGGGCCCAGCGGAGCGGTGCTTGAGACGGCGGGGCCCAGCGGAGCGGTGCTTGAGAAGAAGGGCCCAGCGGAGCGGTGCTTGAGATGAAGGGCCCAGCGGAGCGGTGCTTGAGAAGGCGGGGCCCAGCGGAGCGGTGCTTGAGAAGAAGGGCCCAGCGGAGCGGTGTTGAGAAGAAGGGCCCAGCGGAGCGGTGCTTGAGAAGAAGGGCCCAGCGGAGCGGTGCATGAGACGGCGGGGCCCAGCGGAGCGGTGCTTGAGAAGAAGGGCCCAGCGGAGCGGTGCTTGAGATGAAGGGCCCAGCGGAGCGGTGCTTGACAGGAAGGGCCCAGCGGAGCGGTGCTTGAGAAGAAGGGCCCAGCGGAGCGGTGCTTGACAGGAAGGGCCCAGCGGAGCGGTGCTTGAAACGGCGGGGCCCAGCGGAGCGGTGCTTGAGAAGAAGGGCCCAGCGGAGCGGTGCTTGAGATGAAGGGCCCAGCGGAGCGGTGCTTGAGACGGCGGGGCCCAGCGGAGCGGTGCTTGAGAAGAAGGGCCCAGCGGAGCGGTGCTTGAGATGAAGGGCCCAGCGGAGCGGTGCTTGAGACGGCGGGGCCCAGCGGAGCGGTGCTTGAGAAGAAGGGCCCAGCGGAGCGGTGCTTGAGAAGAAGGGCCCAGCGGAGCGGTGCATGAGACTGCGGGGCCCAGCGGAGCGGTGCTTGAGATGAAGGGCCCAGCGGAGCGGTGCTTGAGAAGAAGGGCCCAGCGGAGCGGTGCATGAGACGGCGGGGCCCAGCGGAGCGGTGCTTGAGAAGAAGGGCCCAGCGGAGCGGTGCTTGACAGGAAGGGCCCAGCGGAGCGGTGCTTGAGACGGCGGGGCCCAGCGGAGCGGTGCTTGAGAAGAAGGGCCCAGCGGAGCGGTGCTTGAGATGAAGGGCCCAGCGGAGCGGTGCTTGAGATGGCGGGGCCCTCTTCAGCGGTGCCTATCTTCACGGCGGGCCCTGTTCAGCGGTGCTCCTCTCCACGGCGGGCCCTGTTCAGCGGTGCTCTTCTGCACGGCGGGCCCTCTTCAGCGGTGCCTATCTTCACGGCGGGGCCCTGTTCAGCGGTGCTCTTCTGCACCGCGGGCCCTGTTCAGCGGTGCCTATCTTCACGGCGGGCCCTGTTCAGCGGTGCTCCTCTCCACGGCGGGCCCTGTTCAGCGGTGCTCTTCTGCACCGCGGGCCCTCTTCAGCGGTGCCTATCTTCACGGCGGCGCCCTGTTCAGCGGTGCTCTTCTGCACCGCGGGCCCTGTTCAGCGGTGCCTATCTTCACGGCGGGGCCCTGTTCAGCGGTGCTCTTCTGCACCGCGGGCCCTGTTCAGCGGTGCCTATCTTCACGGCGGGGCCCTGTTCAGCGGTGCTCTTCTGCACGGCGGGCCCTGTTCAGCGGTGCTCCTCTCCACGGCGGGCCCTGTTCAGCGGTGCTCTTCTGCACGGCGGGCCCTCTTCAGCGGTGCCTATCTTCACGGCGGGGCCCTGTTCAGCGGTGCTCTTCTGCACCGCGGGCCCTGTTCAGCGGTGCCTATCTTCACGGCGGGGCCCTGTTCAGCGGTGCCTATCTTCACGGCGGGCCCTGTTCAGCGGTGCTCCTCTCCACGGCGGGCCCTGTTCAGCGGTGCTCTTCTGCACCGCGGGCCCTCTTCAGCGGTGCCTATCTTCACGGCGGGGCCCTGTTCAGCGGTGCTCTTCTGCACCGCGGGCCCTGTTCAGCGGTGCCTATCTTCACGGCGGGGCCCTGTTCAGCGGTGCTCTTCTGCACCGCGGGCCCTGTTCAGCGGTGCCTATCTTCACGGCGGGCCCTGTTCAGCGGTGCTCCTCTCCACGGCGGGCCCTGTTCAGCGGTGCTCTTCTGCACCGCGGGCCCTCTTCAGCGGTGCCTATCTTCATGGCGGGGCCCTGTTCAGCGGTGCTCCTCTCCACGGCGGGCCCTGTTCAGCGGTGCTCATCCAGCAGGTCAAGGGAGCCAGACCTGGCCTGGACTCCCTGCTCAGTCGCCCTCGGACCGTGACGTATCTGGACCCTTCGGGGACGGACTCCTGGCCTCCTTAGTGTCCTCCTTCCCAGCTGGGATGTGGCATGTGGGGTCCACCTTCTCCGCGCTCCTGCTGCCCTTCCGCTCCTTTGATGGGGCTCTTGGGCCCTTGCCTCCTCTAGATGGTGTGGCTGGTGAAGTGGCCGCACATTGCTCCTTGGGGGCAGCCCTGTCACTCCTCGCACGGCGGCCCTTGTTTTTGCGGGTCCTCTTGCCGGGGGGGGGGGGGGCTGGACGTGTCCTTGCTGCTGATCGATGTGTCACTGCTGGCAAAGGGTGGACTCCAGATCCCATGCACAACAGTGACACTCGAAGCTGGGCTGGTGGTGGCTGCGGTGCTCTTGGGACTCTTTGCAGATGGAGGGGGGAGCTCATCGGAGGGAAAGAGGTTAAGATTAGCCAGGAAAAGCTTTTTAGGTCCAAGGTAAAGGGTAGGAGAAGTGGTGATGGGAGTGGAGGAAGAGGATGTGGTTGTAGGAGAGTCAGGTGTGCTGTCATTGGGTGAAGGTGCTGGTGCTGTAGGCTGACGTGAGGTGGATGGCTGTTGGGTGGGTGGCTGCCTGCGTTTGTGTGTCTTGGAAGAGGGGGTGACAGACACAGTGGGAGAGGACACAGGGGACGTGTAAATGGCAGTGGGGGTGGTGACTGCACGTGTGCGGACTGTACTGGAGGGTGTGGTGGTGATGGAAGCACTGGCTGATGTTGGTGTGCATGCAGGTGTGAGTGTAGACGTCACAGGGAGGGAGGAGGGAGACGAGGAGGAGGGGGACACAGAGGTGGTAGTGACTGTTGGAATGTCTGCATCTGGGTGTTGCTTGGGTGAGTGTTTGTGGGATCTGTGGTGCTTGTGTCTGGATGAGCTGCCCTTGGGTGTTGAGGTGTGTGCAGGCTGGTCAGATGGTGTGGATGGGATAGGCTGAGGAACAGGAGACAGAGACAGGCTGGAGGCAGTCAGAAGAGGGAGGCTGGAAACAGGGACAATGGCTGCCGTCAGTGCTGAGGCCAGAGCAGTGAACGCTCGTTGATGGGCAGCCTGACCCGAATGAATGCCCTCCAGGTACGCATTGCTCTGTTGCACCTCCCTTTGCACACCCTGGATGGCATTCAAAAGGGTAGTCTGCCCAACAATGAGCGTCCTCACCAGGTCAATGAGCTCCGCACTGAGGGCAGCAGGGGCAACAGGGGCAGGGGCTGAGGTGCCTGGGGCGAAGGAGACGCGCGCCTTCCTGGGCGAGCGGGCACGGAGCGTAGGCTGAGGGGCTGCTGGGAGGGCGGTGCTGGTGCGCTGGGTGGCGGCTGTACCTGTAGAGGCGGGGGGCCCGGATGTTGCCGCCACCGCTAGGGAGCTCCCATCCGAGGACGTGTCGCTGTCGCTGCTCTCACCAGCGGTCCCCGTCGTGGTGCTCCCCTCGCCCTACGGATCACTGGTGCCCTCGGTGTCTGTTCCTGGGCCCACCGGGGCCTTGTGTCCTGCAGCTCCCTCGTGCTCCGATGCCAAATCTCCTCCGCCTGATGATGCTAATGCACACATGCACAAGAAGATGAAGAGAAAGGGTGGGGGGAGAAAAAAGAAGACCAGGTTGAGTGCATGCAATGTCAACACCGTTGGCGGAGAGGACAGACACAGGAGCCTCATGCACTAAGCCGCGCATTCGGGGTACACTACTCAGTACTACTGACTAGGACAACAGGCCAAGAGACGTCAAACGCGCACATGGGTGATGCTGGACCTTCAATGGCTGTACTTGTCACCCTACAGAGGTGGGGGCCGGGGGCACAGGGCCATGCCTAAGGGAGAGGACTACACTACAGAAAGCGCCCTGGCCTCCTCCCCCACCCAGACGCCTCCACTGCGCAGAAAGATGGGAGAATGTGCTGATACTCACCCCCTTGTGTCTGCTGTGATGTCTTAAAGCGCCCATCCAATTCAGGGTAGGCCACCGCCAGGATCCGGGACATCAGGGGGGTCATGGTGCGACTGGCACCCCTCCTAGGTTGGGAGGCCATCCCCAGCAGTGTTTCTGCGGTCTTCCTTGTTCCGCGGCGGATGTCCTCCCACCTCTTGCGGCAGTGGGTGCCCCGTCTGTTGTGGACCCCCAAGTTCCGGACTTCCTTGGCGATGGCACGCCAAATCTCGATCTTCTGATGGGCGCTGACCTATTTGACATGTACAGGGTTGAAAGGAGGAAATCATCAATGACCTGCATGTTAGATGTGATTGGCCCCCCCCACCAACTTTGCCATATGGCACATGCTCTCATCTGTCGTGCGTTGCACTCCTCATTCGCCCCCCACCCCACCAACTTACATCCACCCCAATCCACACAGGCATAGCCCATTCCATGTGCACCCGGTGTACTCACTTGTTGGTCTGGAGGACCGTAGAGTTGCGCATACTGGGGGAGGACCCCATCCACGAGCTTCTCCAACTCTTCAGACGTGAAGGCAGGGGCCCTTTCCCCAGTCGCAGCAGCCATTGTCACTTCCAGACCGAGGTCACAGCAGCACTTGCAGTATAGGTCCTCTCCTGTGGATGATCAGGTCTCGAGTGATCAATCAGCTAGGAAATGGCGGTCACGCCCGCGGCGGTGCGTACCGCGGCGGTGCGTACCGCGCCCGCCGGCGCACATCGTCATTGGCTCCTGAATCCCATAGGCTTCAATGTTAACCAATGCGGCTTTGCGCCGCGGTCCTCGACCGCCTACCGCCACGGTGTGCCCCGCCAGCGCATTGACCTCACATCCCATTGTCCCACTTCACAGGTCAGGCAGCCGCCATTTCAAGGGCCTACATGGCTTAATTTTGACTGCGACACACAGACCTAGGCCTTGCATTGCCACACATACACGCCTTTCAACCCATTGCCATTCTTTAACTGTGCAAGCTGTCTGTACGTACCTGTGGTTTGCCTGACTCTGTGCTCCATGTTGTCCTTCCTAGGCACCGTCCGCTGGGACTTGCGAGGAGAAGGACGAATCCTCGCGTGTACCGACCGCTGGTGGACCTGTCGACAATGGAAGAACGCCATATAATACTTCGATACAGACTTGACCGTGCCACTATCCATGAACTGTGTGCCCAGCTGGAGCCAGCCCTGATGTCCCCCATCCGCCAACCCACAGGGATTCCCCCTCTGGTGCAGGTTTTGTCAGTCCTCCATTTTTTGGCAAGTGGGTCATTCCAGACAACAGTGGCCATGTCATCTGGAATGTCTCAGCCTATGTTTTCAAAGATTTTGAGCAGAGTGTTGTCTGCCCTGATGAAACTCATGCGGAGCTACATCATTTTCCCAGAGGAGGGTGACTTGCCTACAGTGAAGGGTGATTTCTATGCCCTTGGACATATCCCCAACATCATTGGTGCCATTGATGGGACCCATGTGGCTTTGGTACCCCCAAAAGACGATGAGCAGGTGTACAGAAACAGAAAAAGTTATCATTCGATGAAGGTCCAGGTGGTCTGTTTGGCTGACCAGTACATCTCCCATGTAAATGCCAAGTTCCCAGGGTCAGTGCATGACGCGTATGTGATGCGAAATAGCAGCATCCCCTATGTGATGGAGCAGCTACAGAGACAACGTGTGTGGCTAATAGGTGACTCTGGTTACCCCAACCTGCCTTGGCTACTGACCCCAGTGAGGAATCCCCGGACCAGGGCAGAGGAACGGTACAATGAGGCCCATGGGCGAACTAGGAGGATCATCGAAAGGACCTTTGGCCTCCTGAAGGCCAGGTTTAGGTGCCTGCATATGACAGGGGGATCCCTGATGTACTCACCAAAGAAGGTGTGCCACATCATCGTGGCCTGCTGTATGCTTCACAATCTGGCATTGCGACGTCAGGTTCCTTTCCTGCAGGAGGATGGTGCAGATGGTGGTGTTGAAGCAGCTGTGGAGCCTGCGGAGAGTGAAGAGGAGGAAGACTCAGAGGACGACACAGACAACAGGGACAGAGTAATAGAACAGTATTTCCAGTAGCACACAGGTAATAATCACCCATGCCATTTTACATTTCCTGAAAGCCTCCTGCATCTCAACTTTGTCGATTTCCCCCCAGAACTATGAACATGATGTTTGATTTTCCCTTCCCTTTTCTGTGCTGTATGAGCCACTGCGTGACCTCGGCTTGGTTGGCCCATGGACTAATGCAAAGTTACCTCGGTATGTGTAATTCACAATGTTAATAATACGTAATAGATATGTAATGTGTCATACATTTGTAAATAAGACAGGCTGAGTCCTGATTGATTTCAGTGCAATGTGTGATTTATTATTAGTGCATAGATATTGGTACATGATAGTGAAACAGTGATGGGTGGGGGTGGAGTAATGTCCATGGCGGAGTCCAGTTCTCAGTCTCACAGGTGCATTGTCCATATGCCTGTGGCAGGATGCAGCAGGGGCAGTTCAAGGTTTGACAGGGTGGCAATGTGGAACAGTGGGAGGACTTCAGGGGGTATGTGATGCTGGCGGGGGTCTTGACATCCTACTCTGTCGTTTTTTTTTATCTCAGGCTCCTTTTGCGGGGCGGTTGTTGTTCAGCAGGAGGTGGGGTTCTGGTGGGCTGTCGTTGTGGTGGGGCCTCCTGTCCACTAGCGCCGGCAGAGGTGGTAGGCTGTTCCTGTTCCTGGCTAGTGACAGGGGCCCTGTGTGAAGCCACATGGTCCCGAAACGTGTCCTTTATACGGTTCAGGGCCTGGACTATGCTCCCCATAGTGGTTGAGATGTTGGTGAGTTGGTCGCTGAACCCCATGTAGCGTTGCTCCTGCTGTGCCTGGATCTCCTGGAACCTGGCCAGTACCGTCGCCATCGTCTCTTGTGAGTGGTGGTAGGCTGCCATGATGGTGGTGAGGGCCTCTTGGAGAGTGGGTTCCCTGGGCCTCTCCTCCCCCCCCTGTCGCACAGCAGCCCTCCGAGTTGCCCTGTTTCTCTGGGCCTCTGTCCCCTGGACGGTGTGCCCACTCCCACTGCCCCCAGGTCCCTGTTGTTGTTGGGTTGGTGGGTTACCCTGGGGGCCCTGTAGTGGTAGACACACCACTGCTTGACCTGTCCTAGAGACAGAGGCATGGGCCCGCTGGGTGGGAGCTGTGCTGTTGTTCCCAGAGGGGGTTGGGTCTGCAGTGGCCTGTGTCTGGGTGAGGGGAACCGACTGCCCAGAGGTCCCCGATGGTCCGGGCTGGTCGTCAGGTTCCAGGTCGACAGAGCTGCTGTCATCACTAGGGGCCTGTTCCGGGGGTGGGATGGACATTTCTGGTCCCTCCTGACCTGTGTGTTGTCGTTCGGGTCCTGCATGGAGTAAGAGGGTATGGTTATTGTTTCTGTGTGTGCATTAGCTTGCGTTTTATGGGTGCCCTTGTCCCCCAGTGCTGGCATTCCCTTGGGAGAGGTGTTGTGAGGGTGTTTTGTGGGGGGGGGATGGGTATGTGCAGTGGTCATGCTTAGGTGATGGGTGTCCATAGTTTGGGGATGGCATGCAGGGGTTGGTGTTGGGTGGGTTGTGCTGGAGAGACATTCTCAGGGAGGATGTGTGCTGGGGGGTTGGGGGTGAGGGTGGGGGTTAGCATGCTGGGGGGGGGGTGAAGTGGTTGGCCTTGTACTTACCAGAGTCCATTCCTCCGTGTACTCCAGCGAGGCCATCAGGAGGCAGGATGTTTAGTACCTCTTGCTCCCATGTTGTGAATTCGGGTGGAGTGGGTGGGGGTCCCCCGCCAGTCTTCTGCACTGCGATGTTGTGTCGCGAGACCATCGAGCGCACCTTCCCCCGTAGGTCGTTCCATCGTTTGCGGATGTCCTCTCGATTTCTGGGATGCTGTCCCACCGCGTTGACCCTGTCCACGATCCGCTGCCAGAGCTCCGCCTTCCTTGCTATGGTGGTGTGCTGAACCTGTGAGCCGAAGAGCTGGGGTTCCACTCTTATGATCTCCTCCACCATGACCCGGAGTTCTTGGTCCGAAAAGCGTGGGTGCCTTTGTGGTGCCATGGGGTGGTGTGTATGAGGTGTGGGGTGGTGTATGTGATGATGTGTGTGTTGGTGTGTGGTGCTTTGTGCTTCTATGTGGTGTGTGTGATGTTGTGGTGTGCCTCTGTGTGTCTGGCTCTCTATTCTCTGATGTGTCTCTCTCTCCTTCGTCTCTGGTTTTTGTTGGTAGGGGTTTGTGGGTGATGTGGGTGTGTGTTTTATATGGTATTGGATGTGTGGGAGTGGTGTGTGTATGTGTTTCAGGTGTGTGCCTTTCAAATTGTCCAATGTGGTAGGGGTTTGTAAAGGTGTGTGTATTTTGACCGCGGCGGGGTGTACCGCCAATGGAATACCGCGGTTGAATGACCGCTGCGTGGATTTGCGGGTCATAATGGGATGGGCGTATTTCTGTTGCCGTGGCGGTGGAGGTTTGGTCTTCTCCAGTTTACCGCTGGCCGCTGATGTGGCGGACTGCAGTGGAGGGCGGATTTTTTGAGGTTTTGCAGTTGTGGGTCAGAATGTCCTTAGCGGCTGACCGCGGCGGTATTGTGGCGGCCTTCTGACCGGCGGTAAGCGGCTTTTACTGCCGAGGTCAGAATGACCCCCAGAGGGGGTGATTCTAACCCTGGCGGGCGGTGTTAAAGCGGCGGCCAACCCGCCAACAGGCTGGCGGTCAAAACAATGGAATTCTGACCCTGGAGGGAACCGCCAACACAGACAGCCACTTTAACACTCCGACCGCCACGGCGGTACAAACAAACAGCGCGGCGGTCACCGCCAACAGACAGGCGGCAGACAATGTACCGCCCACACTATCACAACTCACCAATCCGCCACCTTTTCCGGGGCGGGAGCACCGCCGATAAAAACACGGCGGAAACAGACTACGAACGGGAAAACGCACACCACTACGCACTCCAGGAGGAAGGAGGACAGCATGGAACCCGAATTAAACATCCTACCTGCTCTCGTCTACCTTCTCATCTACCACGAGTACGAAGTCCGGCGCAGACAACAACGGTGAGTACTGCACCTACGACACACGGGAGGGGGGAGGACGAAAGGTTACGGGCACACACATATGCGACCCCCCCCCCAACTATGTACACACCAATGCAGAGCAACAAGTCACAGTGACACCACCCAAACACCCCTGAAAAATGCTATGACATAATCAAATTTGGAATAAATATTTATGTAACAAAAAGCTCCTGAAAATTATCGTACAACCATGAAAGATATTTACAAGAAAACAAATGATATACACATCAGTGTATAACTGAAGTAACAAGTCCTGCACATCCTACAAATTCATCATGTCCGTGGGCCAAAGTTTTGAGAAACAAGGGCAAAGCCCACACAGGAGACCTGAGTCCTTTGGAGAGAACACTGCAGGGGCATCAGATGTAAAAACTACAGGCACCTCAGGGGGAACGGAAGGGGGGGGCACCACAGCCACATGAGTCCACGACGCCAGATCCACGAGGAGCCACCATGCCCACTGTACCATCCTGGGGAGTGCAAAGCCACAGTCTCTCAATGTCTCTACAGTGGGTGGGCTGCCCAGTGTACCATCCTGGGGAGTGCAAAGCCACAGTATCTCAATGTCTCTACAGTGGGTGGGCTGCCCACTGTACCATCCTGGGGAGTGCAAAGCCACAGTCTCTCAATGTCTCTACAGTGGGTGGGCTGCCCACTGTACCATCCTGGGGAGTGCAAAGCCACAGTCTCTCAATGTCTCTACAGTGGGTGGGCTGCCCACTGTACCATCCTGGGGAGTGCAAAGCCACAGTCCATCAGGTGGATGACAGTCTCCACTGGTCAAGGAGGAGGCATGGTGGGCACAGTGAACCATAAACAGTGCTTGAGACGGCGGTGCCCAGCGGAGCGGTGCTTGAGATGAAGAGCCCAGCGGAGCGGTGCTTGACAGGAAGGGCCCAGCGGAGCGGTGCTTGAGAAGAAGGGCCCAGCGGAGCGGTGCTTGACAGGAAGGGCCCAGCGGAGCGGTGCTTGAGACGGCGGGGCCCAGCGGAGCGGTGCTTGAGAAGAAGGGCCCAGCGGAGCGGTGCTTGAGATGAAGGGCCCAGCGGAGCGGTGCTTGAGACGGCGGGGCCCAGCGGAGCGGTGCTTGAGAAGAAGGGCCCAGCGGAGCGGTGCTTGAGAAGAAGGGCCCAGCGGAGCGGTGCATGAGACGGCGGGGCCCAGCGGAGCGGTGCTTGAGAAGAAGGGCCCAGCGGAGCGGTGCTTGAGATGAAGGGCCCAGCGGAGCGGTGCTTGACAGGAAGGGCCCAGCGGAGCAGTGCTTGAGAAGAAGGGCCCAGCGGAGCGGTGCTTGACAGGAAGGGCCCAGCGGAGCGGTGCTTGAGACTGCGGGGCCCAGCGGAGCGGTGCTTGAGAAGAAGGGCCCAGCGGAGCGGTGCTTGAGATGGCGGGGCCCTCTTCAGCGGTGCCTATCTTCACGGCGGGCCCTGTTCAGCGGTGCTCCTCTCCACGGCGGGCCCTGTTCAGCGGTGCTCTTCTGCACCGCGGGCCCTCTTCAGCGGTGCCTATCTTCACGGCGGGGCCCTGTTCAGCTGTGCTCTTCTGCCCCGCGGGCCCTGTTCAGCGGTGCCTATCTTCACGGCGGGCCCTGTTCAGCGGTGCTCCTCTCCACGGCGGGCCCTGTTCATCGGTGCTCTTCTGCACCGCGGGCCCTCTTCAGCGGTGCCTATCTTCACGGCGGGGCCCTGTTCAGCGGTGCTCCTCTCCACGGCGGGCCCTGTTCAGCGGTGCTCATCCAGCAGGTCAAGGGAGCCAGACCTGGCCTGGACTCCCTGCTCAGTCGCCCTCGGACCGTGACGTATCTGGACCCTTCGGGGACGGACTCCTGGCCTCCTTAGTGTCCTCCTTCCCAGCTGGGATGTGGCATGTGGGGTCCACCTTCTCCGCGCTCCTGCTGCCCTTCCGCTCCTTTGATGGGGCTCTCGGGCCCTTGCCTCCCCTAGATGGTGTGGCTGGTGAAGTGGCCGCACATTGCTCCTTGGGGGCAGCCCTGTCATTCCTCGCACGGCGGCCCTTGTTTTTGCGGGTCCTCTTGCCGGGGGGGGGGCTGGACATGTCCTTGCTGCTGATCGATGTGTCACTGCTGGCAAAGGGTGGACTCCAGATCCCATGCACAACAGTGACACTCGAAGCTGGGCTGGTGGTGGCTGCGGTGCTCTTGGAACTCTTTGCAGATGGAGGGGGGAGCTCATCGGAGGGAAAGAGGTTAAGATTAGCCAGGAAAAGCTTTTTAGGTCCAAGGTAAAGGGTAGGAGAAGTGGTGATGGGAGTGGAGGAAGAGGATGTGGTTGTAGGAGAGTCAGGTGTGCTGTCATTGGGTGAAGGTGCTGGTGCTGTAGGCTGACGTGAGGTGGATGGCTGTTGGGTGGGTGGCTGCCTGCGTTTGTGTGTCTTGGAAGAGGGGGTGACAGACACAGTGGGAGAGGACACAGGGGACGTGTAAATGGCAGTGGGGGTGGTGACTGCATGAGTGTGGACTGTACTGGAGGGTGAGGTGGTGATGGAAGCACTGGCTGATGTTGGGGTGCATGCAGGTGTGAGTGTAGACGTCACAGGGAGGGAGGAGGGAGACGAGGAGGAGGGGGACACAGAGGTGGTTGTGACTGCTGGAATGTCTGCATCTGTGTGTTGCTTGGGTGAGTGTTTGTGGGATCTGTGGTGCTTGTGTCTGGATGAGCTGCTCTTGGGTGTTGAGGTGTGTGCAGGCTGGTCTGATGGTGTGGATGGGATAGGCTGAGGAACAGGAGACAGAGACAGGCTGGAGGCAGTCAGAAGAGGGAGGCTGGAAACAGGGACAATGGCTGCCGTCGGTGCTGAGGCCAGAGCAGTGAACGCTCGTTGATGGGCAGCCTGACCCGAATGAATGCCCTCCAGGTACGCATTGCTCTGTTGCACCTCCCTTTGCACACCCTGGATGGCATTCAAAAGGGTAGTCTGCCCAACAATGAGCGTCCTCACCAGGTCAATGAGCTCCGCACTGAGGGCAGCAGGGGCAACAGGGGCAGGGGCTGAGGTGCCTGGGGCGAAGGAGACGCGCGCCTTCCTGGGCGAGCGGGCACGGAGCGTAGGCTGAGGGGCTGCTGGGAGGGCGGTGCTGGTGCGCTGGGTGGAGGCTGTACCTGTAGAGGCGGGGGGCCCGGATGTTGCCGCCACCGCTAGGGAGCTCCCATCCGAGGACGTGTCGCTGTCGCTGCTCTCACCAGCGGTCCCCGTCGTGGTGCTCCCCTCGCCCTCCGGATCACTGGTGCCCTCGGTGTCTGTTCCTGGGCCCACCGGGGCCTTGTGTCCTGCAGCTCCCTCGTGCTCCGATGCCAAATCTCCTCCGCCTGATGATGCTAATGCACACATGCACAAGAAGATGAAGAGAAAGGGTGGGGGGAGAAAAAAGAAGACCAGGTTGAGTGCATGCAATGTCAACACCGTTGGCGGAGAGGACAGACACAGGAGCCTCATGCACTAAGCCGGGCATTCGGGGTACACTACTCAGTACTACTGACTAGGACAACAGGCCAAGAGACGTCAAACGCGCACATGGGTGATGCTGGACCTTCAATGGCTGTACTTGTCACCCTACAGAGGTGGGGGCCGGGGGCACAGGGCCATGCCTAAGGGAGAGGACTACACTACAGAAAGTGCCCTGGCCTAATGTCACCCACAGCCCTCCTCCCCCACCCAGACGCCTCCACTGCGCAGAAAGATAGGAGAATGTGCTGATACTCACTCCCTTGTGTCTGCTGTGATGTCTTAAAGCGCCCATCCAATTCAGGGTAGGCCACCGCCAGGATCCGGGACATCAGGGGGGTCATGGTGCGACTGGCACCCCTCCTAGGTTGGGAGGCCATCCCCAGCAGTGTTTCTGCGGTCTTCCTTGTTCCGCGGCGGATGTCCTCCCACCTCTTGCGGCAGTGGGTGCCCTGTCTGTTGTGGACCCCCAAGTTCCGGACTTCCTTGGCGATGGCACGCCAAATCTCGATCTTCTGATGGGCGCTGACCTATTTGACATGTACAGGGTGGAAAGGAGGAAATCATCAATGACCTGCATGTTAGATGTGATTGGCCCCCCCCAACAACTTTGCCATATGGCACATGCTCTCATCTGTCGTGCGTTGCACTCCTCATTCGCCCCCCACCCCACCAACTTACATCCACCCCAATCCACACAGGCATAGCCCATTCCATGTGCACCCGGTGTACTCACTTGTTGGTCTGGAGGACCGTAGAGTTGCGCATACTGCGGGAGGACCCCATCCACGAGCTTCTCCAACTCTTCAGACGTGAAGGCAGGGGCCCTTTCCCCAGTCGCAGCAGCCATTGTCACTTCCAGACCGAGGTCACAGCAGCACTTGCAGTATAGGTCCTCTCCTGTGGATGATCAGGTCTCGAGTGATCAATCAGCTAGGAAATGGCGGTCACGCCCGCGGCGGTGCGTACCGCGGCGGTGCATACCGCGCCTGCCGGCGCACATCGTCATTGGCTCCTGAATCCCATAGGCTTCAATGTTAACCAATGCAGCTTTGCGCCGCGGTCTTCGACCGCCTACCGCCACGGTGTGCCCCGCCAGCGCATTGACCTCACATCCCATTGTCCCACTTCACAGGTCAGGCAGCCGCCATTTCAAGGGCCTACATGGCTTAATTTTGACTGCGACACACAGGCCTAGGCCTTGCATTGCCACACATACACGCCTTTCAACCCATTGCCATTCTTTAACTGTGCAAGCTGTCTGTACGTACCTGTGGTTTGCCTGACTCTGTGCTCCATGTTGTCCTTCCTAGGCACCGTCCACTGGGACTTGCGAGGAGAAGGACGAATCCTCGCGTGTACCGACCGCTGGTGGACCTGTCGACAATGGAAGAACGCCATATAATACTTCGATACAGACTTGACCGTGCCACTATCCATGAACTGTGTGCCCAGCTGGAGCCAGCCCTGATGTCCCCCATCCGCCAACCCACAGGGATTCCCCCTCTGGTGCAGGTTTTGTCAGTCCTCCATTTTTTGGCAAGTGGGTCATTCCAGACAACAGTGGCCATGTCATCTGGAATGTCTCAGCCTATGTTTTCAAAGATTTTGAGCAGAGTGTTGTCTGCCCTGATGAAACTCATGCGGAGCTACATCATTTTCCCAGAGGAGGGTGACTTGCCTACAGTGAAGGGTGATTTCTATGCCCTTGGACATATCCCCAACATCATTGGTGCCATTGATGGGACCCATGTGGCTTTGGTACCCCCAAAAGACGATGAGCAGATGTACAGAAACAGAAAAAGTTAGCATTCGATGAATGTCCAGGTGGTCTGTTTGGCTGACCAGTACATCTCCCATGTAAATGCCAAGTTCCCAGGGTCAGTGCATAACGCGTATGTGATGCGAAATAGCAGCATCCCCTATGTGATGGAGCAGCTACAGAGACAACGTGTGTGGCTAATAGGTGACTCTGGTTACCCCAACCTGCCTTGGCTACTGACCCCAGTGAGGAATCCCCGGACCAGGGCAGAGGAACGGTACAATGAGACCCATGGGCGAACTAGGAGGATCATCGAAAGGACCTTTGGCCTCCTGAAGGCCAGGTTTAGGTGCCTGCATATGACAGGGGGATCCCTGATGTACTCACCAAAGAAGGTGTGCCACATCATCGTGGCCTGCTGTATGCTTCACAATCTGGCATTGCGACGTCAGGTTCCTTTCCTGCAGGAGGATGGTGCAGATGGTGGTGTTGAAGCAGCTGTGGAGCCTGCGGAGAGTGAAGAGGAGGAAGACTCAGAGGACGACACAGACAACAGGGACAGAGTAATAGAACAGTATTTCCAGTAGCACACAGGTAATAATCACCCATGCCATTTTACATTTCCTGAAAGCCTCCTGCATCTCAACTTTGTCGATTTCCCCCCAGAACTATGAACATGATGTTTGATTTTCCCTTCCCTTTTCTGTGCTGTATGAGCCACTGCGTGACCTCGGCTTGGTTGGCCCATGGACTAATGCAAAGTTACCTCGGTATGTGTAATTCACAATGTTAATAATACGTAATAGATATGTAATGTGTCATACATTTGTAAATAAGACAGGCTGAGTCCTGATTGATTTCAGTGCAATGTGTGATTTATTATTAGTGCATAGATATTGGTACATGATAGTGAAACAGTGATGGGTGGGGGTGGAGTAATGTCCATGGCGGAGTCCAGTTCTCAGTCTCACAGGTGCATTGTCCATATGCCTGTGGCAGGATGGAGCAGGGGCAGTTCAAGGTTTGACAGGGTGGCAATGTGGAACAGTGGGAGGACTTCAGGGGGTATGTGATGCTGGCGGGGGTCTTGACATCCTACTCTGTCGGTTTTTTTATCTCAGGCTCCTTTTGCGGGGCGGTTGTTGTTCAGCAGGAGGTGGGGTTCTGGTGGGCCTCCTGTCCACTAGCGCCGGCGGAGGTGGTAGGCTGTTCCTGTTCCTGGCTAGTGAAAGGGGCCCTGTGTGAAGCCACATGGTCCCGAAACGTGTCCTCTATACGGTTCAGGGCCTGGACTATGCTCCCCATAGCGGTTGAGATGTTGGTGAGTTGGTCGCTGAACCCCATGTAGCGTTGCTCCTGCTGTGCCTGGATCTCCTGGAACCTGGCCAGTACCGTCGCCATCGTCTCTTGTGAGTGGTGGTAGGCTGCCATGATGGTGGTGAGGGCCTCTTGGAGAGTGGGTTCCCTGGGCCTCTCCTCCCCCCCCTGTCGCACAGCAGCCCTCCGAGTTGCCCTGTTTCCCTGGGCCTCTGTCCCCTGGACGGTGTGCCCACTCCCACTGCCCCCAGGTCCCTGTTGTTGTTGGGTTGGTGGGTTACCCTGGGGGCCCTGTAGTGGTAGACACACCGCTGCTTGACCTGTCCTAGAGACAGAGGCATGGGCCCGCTGGGTGGGAGCTGTGCTGTTGTTCCCAGAGGGGGTTGGGTCTGCAGTGGCCTGTGTCTGGGTGAGGGGAACCGACTGCCCAGAGGTCCCCGATGGTCCGGGCTGGTCGTCAGGTTCCAGGTCGACAGAGCTGCTGTCATCACTAGGGGCCTGTTCCGGGGGTGGGATGGACATTTCTGGTCCCTCCTGACCGGTGTGTTGTCATTCGGGTCCTGCATGGGGTAAGAGGGTATGGTTATTGTTTCTGTGTGTGCATTAGCTTGCGTTTTATGGGTGCCCTTGTCCCCCAGTGCTGGCATTCCCTTGGGGGAGGTGTTGTGAGGGTGTTTTGTGGGGGGGGATGGGTATGTTCAGTGGTCATGCTTAGGTGATGGGTGTCCATAGTTTGGGGATGGCATGCAGGGGTTGGTGTTGGGTGGGTTGTGCTGGAGAGACATTCTCAGGGAGGATGTGTGCTGGGGGGTTGGGGGTGAGGGTGGGGGTTAGCATGCTGGGGGGGGGGGGGTGAAGTGGTTGGCCTTGTACTTACCAGAGTCCATTCCTCTGTGTACTCCAGCGAGGCCATCAGGATGCAGGATGTTTAGTACCTCTTGCTCCCATGTTGAGAATTCGGGTGGAGTGGGTGGGGGTCCCCCGCCAGTCTTCTGCACTGCGATGTTGTGTTGCGAGACCATCGAGCGCACCTTCCCCCGTAGGTCGTTCCATCGTTTGCGGATGTCCTCTCGATTTCTGGGATGCTGTCCCACCGCGTTGACCCTGTCCACGATCCGCTGCCAGAGCTCCGCCTTCCTTGCTATGGTGGTGTGCTGAACCTGTGAGCCGAAGAGCTGGGGTTCCACTCTTATGATCTCCTCCACCATGACCCGGAGTTCTTGGTCCGAAAAACGTGGGTGCCTTTGTGGTGCCATGGGGTGGTGTGTATGAGGTGTGGGGTGGTGTATGTGATGATGTGTGTGTTGGTGTGTGGTGCTTTGTGCTTCTATGTGGTGTGTGTGATGTTGTGGTGTGCCTCTGTGTGTCTGGCTCTCTATTCTCTGATGTGTCTCTCTCTCCTTCGTCTCTGGTTTTTGTTGGTAGGGGTTTGTGGGTGATGTGGGTGTGTGTTTTATATGGTATTGGATGTGTGGGAGTGGTGTGTGTATGTGTTTCAGGTGTGTGCCTTTCAAATTGTCCAATGTGGTAGGGGTTTGTAAAGGTGTGTGTATTTTGACCGCGGCGGTGTGTACCGCCAATGGAATACCGCGGTTGAATGACCGCCGCGTGGATTTGCGGGTCATAATGGCATGGGCGTATTTCTGTTGGCGTGGCGGTGGAGGTTTGGTCTTCTCCAGTTTACCGCTGGCCGCTGATGTGGCGGACTGCAGTGGAGGGCGGATTTTTTGAGGTTTTGCATTTGTGGGTCAGAATGTCCGTGGCGGCTGACCGCGGCCGCGGCGGTATTGTGGCGGCCTTCTGACCGGCGGTAATCGGCTTTTACCACCGAGGTCAGAATGACCCCCTCTGTCCCTTCCTCTCTGTTCCCTCAGATCGATAGCTTGTCTTGTGTGTCTCCTCTCCTCCTCTATTCAAGGCCTCAGACACAATCTCATTCTGGAAGGATGTCTGCACCTAATAGCACAAAGGATTTTGGATCTTCCTGGAAAACCACAGGAATTTCGGAAGAGGCTATCTGATATGTCCGACAATCCTGGGCTCCTGGAACAACAAAGGTATACAAATTGGCCTGGCTGGCATGGTGTAGCTGGTGTATGGACAGGGGTTCAGCTCCCCTTTCAGCAAATGTCACATTAGTTGTAGATTTTCTAGCCTCCCTGGCACCCCAGGGATAAGCTTATAGGACTGTTAATACCTACAGATCTGCAATCTCTTCTAAGCATGGTAGAGAGGACGGAATACCCACTGGTGAACATCCCTTGGTAAGTTGTCTTTTGAAGGGAGTACGTCTTGCTAAACCGCATATACCCAAATATAATGTTATGTGGGATGTTAATTTGGCTTTACAGCTGTTTGTTTCATGGCCAGATAATGATGAGTTATCGCTTAAACATCTATCTGTGAAATTAACTATGTTGTTATGTTTGGTTTCTATCAAACGTGTATCTGTCGTAAAGGCTCTTTATGTCTCTTCTTTCCATTACTTCTCTCTGGAGATCTATTTCCCGATTCACCTATGTACCAAAACTAATTTATCAACTGTCCATTACCCTTTTTCCCTTGTCAAAATAAATTGTGCATCGGCAATTGCTTAAAATTGTACATTTCTTGAACTGCAGACCTCCAAAGTCATTCCTCTTCCCAACTTCTTCTTTCCTTTCAGAAACCTCACAGACCAGTGTCTGCCTCTACCTTGGCCATTAGGTTAAATGGGTGTTGATCCTAGCTGGCGATTCTACCTCTTCTTTTGGGGCCCATTAAATTAGAGGAGCCATTGCCTCCACAGCCTTTGGGCGGGTGCTAATTTACAGGACATTTTCAGATCTGCAGATTGGTCAAAAGTTAACATGTTTAGAATTGAGATTTTCCTAGCCTTGGTGTCTGAAATGTTATTAAAGACACGGAGGCTAGTATTATCACACCACAGTTTTATAACCCACCCTATTCTTTATTTGCAGTCCCTATGCCTTCATCTGACTCCACTGCATCCAGTTAATCCACAAGGCGCATCTCCCCTGCTGGTTCCCTCCTCTCAAATTTCTGCTTCAGCTCTTCGAGGACTCATTTTGCTATCTGTTTTCCTTATAGACACCTTTGAGGACTTGCTATCTGCATTACTGACTTTGTGTTTTTTCTTAATTTTGCTTTCCCCTTATTATATTTATTGACTCTCACAAGAAAAGAGCTCTTGTTGCTCTCAGTCAAGATAGTTATGCTCTTACTCAACGTTTGATTGGACTATCTATTATGATGTAATGCTGTAGTTTTTTCCCAGATTTTCTGGGTGTTGGTGTTTCTTGGCTGCTGTGTTATTAAAGCAAGATAAGAAAGCATAATACTTGCCTCCTTGTCTTTAATAAAATCTAACCTTTCAGACACCAAGGCTAGGAAAATCTCAATTGCGTGTTTCATCAGTTGTAGAAACGTTAACATTTGAGCTCTATCCTTTCTACCAAGTGTGTAGGTGAAAGCTGTTTTTTTCATGTGGAAGTCTTAAATAAGTCTCTGTCGAGAAACAAAAGTGATATTGTTAGTACTGCGGCCCAGATGTGGGACCTCACCCTCTCTTATAGGAAGCAGCCAAGTGGCACTCCGCTGGTGATGTGATTCTCTACATGTCCAGCCTTCTTTTCCCTTCCTTTGACCACATTCTGGGTCTACCTGATTAGGTTTATCCTTATATATTACAAGAGATAGGAACAGACCACCAGCCATTTCACTGTGGATGACAGCCAAGGCTTAAGCTTTGATGATGACATGGTCTTGGAAATTCTGAAAACCCCATCACTGTTAGGGGCAGAAGGGACAACCCCCACAGGGAGCCAGTCGGAGGACTGGAACTCCTTGGCAGCAATGAAGAGACAGTGGGTAAAAACCACATTTCATGACACCATCATGACTGAGTATTTGAGGGCTATTACCTGCCCCAATTGACTGATGGTTCACAATGTCCCCGCATCGTCTTGGACGATGCCATCTTTAAGAAGGAATGGTTTCATGTGGCATGAAAATGCACCCGGGACTGGCTTATTCTGGTGATGAACACAGCAAAAGGGTTGGCAGATGCTTTATTGGTTAGGATTCAGATAGCAGAGGGAGCTCTAAAAACAAGTAATTTAATTGCAGCTTACAAGACCAAGCTGGCTGAAATTAACAAAGAAACTGCTGATAATAGAGACTATCTGATGAAACAGAAGATTACCGAACTTCAGAAGAACATTCAGAAATATGATAAACAAAAAATCTATCCTTACTAAAAGGAAGATTATTTAATTACTCCAGGAGACACTTCATCTGATGAGAGCCAAAGCTAAAGGAGAAGGAATTCTTCATTCAATAGCAACTCTGGCATATACAGTTTGAGGAAGGGATTAAAACAGAAGGGGTCCCCCACCAGCTATGTTTGGCTATGGTATGGCATCCTATCAGAGACCACCGATTTGGTAGTATCCCATGTTCACACATGGCCCACAGCAACCCTTTCCTCAACCATTCGACACAACTTTTTTAGGCAGAAGTTTTGGCAGAGGAAGAGGACGAAGAGGAGGTCAGAAAAAGGTCATTCGCAGAAACAAACTACTGCAACAACAAATGCAGACCTTGAGTCAGACAGGAAAGAAAATTTGATAGTGAATCTGTCTCACAGGGTACCTACGGAGACAGAAACCAGAGTCCTCAAAAAAGGCCTAGGCTTTGTACCTACACCTAAGATCGATAGGTTCCGAGATAATTGTAAACTTCAGAATTTCTATTGAAAAATACACCTAAGGCCTCTCTTTCATGAGAGACCAAGTGCTGAACAGACAGACTCTGGATTTCAGAATCCTTCCAAATTCATCCCCTCTACAAACATGGCACCAAATGAACTCCTGAAATTTGAGCAGGTGGTTCTGAAAGATATAGCCAAATGTTCATGGGGATCAGGTTTCCACAATATGTCCAGTTGTAAATTAGATGCAGTAAAATCCTTTGCTAACAATACCCAAATCACTATCAAACAGGTAGACAAAGGGGGAGCGGTGGTGATCATGTCCACCACTGTCTACGACATTGAGTTTAGTCAGCAATTGGTAAATAGAAATGACTATACTCCCATCAACCAGGATGCCACTAAGCGTCTTACTACCCAGATCACTTCACTTGTAGCCTGTGCTGAGGCAGATGGGTGGATCACCAAAAATACAGCTAATTTTCTGGTAAACAATAGACCAAGGATACCTTATTTTTACATTCTGTCTAAAATCCACAAGCGCCTCTGGCCACCCCCAGGAAGATCAACTGAGTCAGGAATTGTCTCCCTTCTGGAATTCTGTGACTATTTTCTACAGCCTTTAGATAAGGAAACACCATCTTTCCTACAGTACACCAGGGATGTCCTTAACCTGATTGGGGACATAAACGATACACAAAAGATTGATTTACTAGTGACTCCTGATGTAGAGGCACTCTAAACCAACATCCCACAGGCAGCAACCTTGGAGGTAATAGAGAGTTCTTACGTTCTGTAGAGTGGACATCTTCTACCTCTGGGAGTTTTATCATGGAATGTGCCAATTTGGCTTTGACAGTAAACTTTTTTCAACATGGTGAGCAATTGTATCATCAAACGCAGGGGACATCTATGGGGAGTACATTTGCCCCCAGTCTGGCATGTTTATATGTGGCTGCGTTTGAGAAAGAAATGATCTTTGATTAGTCTAATCTCTTCAGTGCCAACATATCTTTGTGGTGCAGGTATATTGATGATACCCTGATCTTATGGAAACGGGATAGAACAACATGTGACAACTTTTAGGACTGCATAAACACTCTGAATCCAAACTTATGTTTTTCATGCAACATCTCTGAAGAAAAACCCTCCTTCCTTGATCTTAAGTCTTTTTTCTACAGTCGCCACCACCCAAAATCACTCAGGAATAATATGCCCTATGGACAGTTCTTACAGCTGTGCCGTAACTGTAGCACAATGCCGTATTTTGAGACACAGGCACTACAGCTATCAAAAAAACATGGAGGCATGAGAATACCCACCACATTGGGTTAGCACGCAAAACAAATGCCAGAAACACTAACACAGAAGCCTTGTTGGAAAAACGCCCAAGATGATGTACTAACTTGTGTGACTACTTTCACGCCTGACTCCAATAGCTTACAGAGAATCATAAGAAAACACTGGGATATCTTACAAATATGTGGCTTAGTATTGCCACCTCCATGTTTTGCCTTTAGGCGCACCTCCAATTTAAAAGATATGCTTTTACACACATAACCACGCAAACCACCAGAACAGAGCAGGGACGTGCCCCAGGTGACAGGACATTTTCAGTGTGGATCATGTGCAGTTTGTGTTTTCACAAATGCAACAAAAGAGATCAAACTCACAGACACGTTGACTGGGCAACAAAGGACCCACACGAACTGCGACACAAGAAACTGTATATACGTAGTCACATGTCTCTGTAATAAGAGATATATAGGGATGACAACAAAACCAGTAAGGACACAAATCATGGAACACCGGAGTAATATCTGGTGTAGAAGAACAACCACTAAGATGTGTACACATTTTCTGACTGAGAGACATTCTCCTGATGATGTATGGTGGACAGTCTTGGAGGCACCATGGACAAGAATCACCACACCTGTAAATCATTGTTTAATGTGATTTAAGACAACCTTGAATTCTGTCCCTCCATTCCAGAGGAACCCGAGCTCGCGTAGGTCGTCTTGTGGAGTCCTTACTACGACTATGTGAGTACTATTTGTGATATACAAAGAAGGATGCCATACTTTGGATTTACAGAAATAGTCCAGGCTTCACTACATCAGTAATAATAATTGAGCATGCAGATGACTTTGACCAGAAGACCATAATTAATTACTTGAATTTCTAGGTGCTACCGAATACAAAATATCCCCAGTCCTGATGATGACCCTACTGTACATTGATTTATGTCTACAAATGGGGTCGAAACGTCGACACAAAATTGAATGTGGATTGTAACTGTAAAAATACTTTGTGACTTCAGGGCTTCCTGCATTGACGGAGCCGTTAGAAGTCCATATTGTTCTTAACCACCTTCTGTACATATTGTATATTACACTATCACTCTCATTTACAATATTCACTTTCACTGTGTTTCAACATAGGAGCACCTACTATCACAGATATTGAAAATGTGAAATATATACTGTTAAAATTCGTTAAAGGAAGTAAAAAGGAATAAAAAGTGCAATTAATACAATAAAGATTGGATATACGTAATTGTCAAACTGACAGCTTACCGTGGAAGTCTAGGATTACTTCCCCTTTGCATTGACCATATAATAATCTTGCATTGCAAGACCAGCATGCCCTGTGAGGAAGAGGAGAGCACTGGAGGGATCAAGATTCAGTGGGAAGCCATGACGAGTGGACCCCCTTTGCGAGGTGGGAGGAAATGGCTGCTGCTCTGATCCGATTGTTGCCATTGAGGAGGACGAAGTTAGCAACCCTAATATGCTAAAGGAGGTCTGCCTTGAATTGAGCCACGTACATCACTGTGCCAATCACGCCAGAGACAGTGAGTCGTGAGGAGCCAGAGACCTTGTATGCCAAGAGGGTCCTCTGTGAGAAGGTTGCTGTGCTGTGAAGGCTGTTGCCTGTGTGCAGTAGTGAGCCACAACCCTACATGCCAGGAGGAGCTTCCGCAAGAAGACTGCTATGCTGTGAGTGCTGTAGCCCTTGTGCCATGGTGAGCCACAACTCTGTATGCCAGGAGCTGTAGCTGAGGACTTCGCTTAGTACACACAACCATTCCTCAAGCAAATATACAAATGATTAAATATTGAATTAAATTTTTTAAAAAAATATTTAAAAAATACAAATTTGATTGAGAACATTGAAGCTTCTCTAAATTCAATTGAGCCCAATCATCGTCCGTACTGTATTCTGTTTGATGCACTTGCACTTGCCCATGAATTAATCTGAGGATACTAACTTCATTTTTAGCTTCCAGTTTCAAATTCCTTCTATTTCACACGATGTTCCAGTATTTTCGAAGTGTACATTTTGCTTCTTTATTTATAAACACTTTATTATTCTGTTGATATTATTTAATTTTCTAAGCAGTCACAGACCACCAAAGTAGGATTCTTGGACCACCAGGGGTCCCCAGACCACAAGTTAAGAACCACTGGTCTAGAAGAACCCGCAAGAGTTTGTATAGGTAACATTCTTCACCCAGTGCAGGCAGGATCTTCACCCAGGTTGCAGTGCTGAGAGGGCTGTGTGAATGGACTTTGCTACCAATCTGATATGGACTAGGCGGTTGCATTGATGCTATTATACATTTCAGATATTTTCAGCACTGTAGCTCACCAGATTGTGGTCTCTGGGATCAGGGTCTTGCTTGGTTTCAAAATTTAATGAGTTTAAAACCCCAAAAAGTGACACTAGCACATTAAATCTCGCATACCTGATGTCCTGTTTGCATGTACCTCAGGGACTAATCTTGTAACCGTTTTTTTTAACCTGTATGTACATCCGTTAGCATGCCTTATACCATCCTATGTGTATGCTGTTATGTAAGTTAGTGATATGCAGGTCATAATCAGCTGAAATATAACAAACAACAAAATAGAGGCACTGCTTCCATTGGTGAACATGGAACCATTGTCCCTGGAGTCAGTCTTTAGGCGATATTCCGACTCAATGTGTACAAGTCTTGGTTTCAAAATCGACTAAACTTAAATTCCTGGTCTTGTTTTGTTTTCAACTTTGACCCCGGAAAATAATTCCCCAGTTGTGTATTACACACCAGATTATGACTCCGAATGCTTTTATATCTTCCTGGGTAGAGTAATGTAATGCAGTCTACTTGGATATTTACAAATCTGCTGTGAATAGATTGCTACTAATACAGAGCCCTTAAGCTAGACTGGTTGTGGGTTTGCCCAGAGGTGACCACGTCTCCAGGGTTGACTCCGCATCACTGACTGTGTATTCAACAGAGGATTGTATCTACATGCTTGGCTTGTACACAAATGAAATGTCATTCAGAAACATATGACACTGTTGAAAGGTTCCAAATGGCACTGCTTTTCTTGTTCCCTTAGATTAGCAGGACGAGCATTGCTCCTTGTTCCTCAAATCAAATGGGTAAGAGTCATAGGCACAGTTCTCATGGTTGCTTCTGCGGTCCAGTAGCTGCCTTTGTCATTGCACCAAAAAAATTACTTTGCTAAACATAAGGAGTGGTCTAAAAACCTACCTATAGAATGCTAACTGTTCACAGCAGCACTATATGATTCCGGTGCCATTTCTATTTTGCTGCACATCACTAGTGAGACCAAACTAGGTGGAAACCAGTCTGGCCTTGCTTGTGATCCCATCTAGAGGAGAACTGGCCTGGCAGTGTGGCTGGGTCGTTCCAATGGGAGCAGAACCAAGTCCGATTTGCATCTGTCTATGGCTACAGTGGTGAGAAGGGATGCATAAGAATGCGGTCTGTGCAGTTACCCGTGACTCAGACTAATACCTTATTCCTTCCAACCACTTTATTGTTTCTTGTAAGGGACCAGAAACTTGGCACCAAGAAACCAAGAACGGCGCTCGTTCTCCATTATAAATTATAACATTATATAGGAAGTAATCCAGTTTTTATAGACAACCACACATTTTGTCGAATTTATAGTACATTGCTAATCGTACATTTTCTTATAAATTTAACGTACATCTTACCTGAAAGATTATTATTATTAAAGCGTAACAAGTCTGAAAACGATTACAAAAAATCTCTTTTTTTACCTTTTTTTTTTTTTTTTACCAAAAAACAACATTTTAAAGAAGACATGCCTTCATGTATTAATTTATGAAATATATTTTTATTTCACGGTTGTTTTACAGTTTATTACGCAACGTCGACTCCATTGCTTCTTAAAATTGTCAGCTGTGTGAAACACAAGAAAAATGATTGATCTGACAGTAACTTTGGAAGGCAAGAAACACTGCAATAAAACAGTAAGCAGCGACTTGCCAACTGAATAAACTCTGGCTCGCAGCCATTTTCCACACTGTTCGGCTACGTTCGATTTTCTTCAAAAAACTATCTCTACTTTTAGCGCCAATTAAAATGTAGGTTGGCATCTCTCAGTGTACGCCTCGCTCACCTACGGAAACTAGGGGTGGCCACAGGTGGGGGAGAAAAGAAGCTTTGACGTCTTTCTGTAAATAATATGTTTGCCAGCGCGCCGGAGGGGCTTCTGCGTCTGCTCCTGTAAATATGCTCAGCTGTAATCCCCCGAAGAGCCCGCGAGGAGATCGAGGCTGACTTTGATGAATGCAAGCCATTGAAGAGCTTCTGGCTCAAAATGGCCGCGGCAGTCAACAAGAATTCTACCAGCGACGTGATGAATATCAGCTTCCTTGGAACACACGCAGACTGGCGGATGATGGAACAATCGGCGACAACCTTACTGGCATTGTTATTATTTAGCAGAAAAAAACATGTTTTTGAACGTGGTGGCTCGTTGGAAGAATCGCTGCTTGCATTTCTTAGTCTGCACCACCGCCAGTGGCAGCAAAGCAGAATGCTACTCCGATAGCTTCCACTTCGACTCTGTTTCTTCCAGTGCTATTTAGTCCGGGCCAGATGGCCAAGGACCATTGGACTGGCATCCAGCTTCGCTGCCAGTATTTAACACAATCGGTCCTAGTGCGTATCCTTGCACCTTCAACATCTTCTATGGGGGTTTGGGGGGAGCAGAGGGCTTGCCCGGTCTCCCCCCGGGCTTATCAGGCAAAGGTATAGAACCACAGAGGGGGCGAATCCTAATTGGCTGGGTTACAGGATGGGGTGGGCTTTATGGGTGGGGATATATAAGATGAGGGCAGGGTGTGGGCGGCCTCTTTGGCCGTTGTCACACCCAGGAGGCGGTACTGTTTTTTGGGGGCGTAATGGTTACAGAGTGCTAATTTGAAATTGAAAGGTGCTTTTTGGGCTGTTAATTAGTGAATATGGAGCCTAGTAAAGTAGTACAATCGTTGAAGGTGTTACAAGAGGAGGGAAGGGAGGATTTCATAAAGGAGGGGGTGCTTGAGCAAGCGTGGGTGGGGCTGAGAAGACCGAAGAGGTCTTCTGCTGAAGGAGTGACGGCAGCAATTTTAGCGTGCACGTAACCGGAGCAGAGTCCTAAAAAGTTTAGGAAATGTAAATCAAAAAGCTTTTCTGGCCGTAAGATTTCGGTTTCGCCAGAACGCGAGATGCAATTGGTGGGGGAAAGTGAAGTGGCATTACCTGTTGGGAGCCCAGTTCGCTGGGATGACGTGCGTTTTGTGAGGCGGTCTGGTGCTTCATTTTGGCAACGAGTTGCGGCGGTCGGGAGAGGGTCATTGCCTGTTGCTGCGGTGCGAGATGATGGCCAGGTGGGGGTGTTCGTTTCCGGAGCGCGCGTGTTGAAGAGTCAATGCGCGCCTCATGCTGCGGTGTCTGTTGTGGGCCGGGCGGGGGCGTCGTCAGTTGGCGTGCATGCATTTAAACTCAGACGCACGTCAAAAGATGGCTCAAAGCAAGCTCCACCCGCCATCGAGAGCGACGCAGAGCGGTTTGAGCGTGTATTAGAGGAAGGCCCCTTCGGAGGGGCATCCAATATGGCGGCGCCCTCGGAAGCCTCTGGATTTTTGACGGTTGAAAGGGGCAGGCAGCAGCCAAGTGGTGGAAAGGATCGGGCTACGCTTTCCGACATGGATATTGTAGTTATTGATTCAGATGATGAGGGAGAGGATGGTAAGGCTATAGATAGTGAGGTTGGGAGTAGGGTAGGTCTTACATCTGTAGGTTTTAGAGCGAAAGGTGGTAGGTTGATTCAGTGGGTGCCTAGGGTGACTAGTCCCATGCTTCGTAGAGTTCAGGAGTGGGAGGTTGACAATCAGTCGGTCTTTAGGGCTGGCAAGCAGGTGGAATTTGTAGATGATCATGGAACTGTGCTTAGGGGCACAATTTGTGGTGCTGTTAACGCGTCCAGCCCTTATAAATTACTTGTGCTTGGACACGCTGGAAGTCGGTGAACCTTTTAGCCGAGTTAGGCTCTCCTCATCCTAGAATAGTCGGATCACTTAAATCAATAATCAATAACTATTGTAATCAATACCCAATACTCTATTACTAGATCAAAATAACACATTAGGAATCAATAGCAGTCGGTATTTTGACGCAACATGACCTTTCAGTCATGAATAACCACACCAGTTTATTAAAAGTTAATGAGTTTATTTCCCTATATTAACAAAGCTAACACAATATATATGAGTCTCAAAATCAAATGATATATGTATACGAACATTACTAGCTGTCCATAACGACGGAAGAAACACAATCTACGCAAAATCTGAATTATAATGCACTCGGTTATAGCAATACAAATCACTAATATGAGTAATTGAGTTTGACTAATTGCATACATCGGTCAGCATAACAAGATTTCAATTCAACATGGTGCGTCAAGTGAATACCTCGACTAACCTCTAATTAGCATTGGCATGTGGGGCTTCATGCAAAACGAATTTAGTCATCACAAATTTGGAAAACTTCTAGTTTGGGCCCTATCAAAATAGCAGTTGGTACCTAAGAAGGAAAACACAATGCATAATACAATTATCCTTTCATAATTACCAAATACAATCAGCATTCAAGAAAGTCTTCATCCTTCAGGTACCGGTTCGATCAGCATGGGGCAGATTTCAAAGGGGCAGAGTTAAGGGCAAGTTTCCTTGCGGCAGCAAGGAGAATGGGGCAAAGTTACTGCATGGGTAAGACGGGGCAAATTAAAGTTAAAGTCTCTAGGGTGAGAATTCTTAAAGTCTCTTTCTCCGGAATAGAGAAAAGGGCATCAAGATGTCGTCCAAGATGACGTCTGGCATTTGGCTTCAAAGATGGCATCAAGGAAAATGGCTGACTTCTCTTTGTCCGGTGGGTTTAAGTAAGAAACATTCCAAATTCTTCAGGGTCTTCCATTGGAGGGTTCATAGGGTGGCTTCAATTTGACCAATGAATAGTGTCTTTCTCCTAGTACTCATTTATGCATACATTGTCCTTGGAGCCTTGGAACACAAGTTGCAACAAAGTTTGCCAATTAATTTTATCTTAAAGCCTTTATTGTCTGCACCTGCAGGAGCTGACCTTGCATCAAAGAGGATGAAACCGGCCTAGTACGAAACCTTGGAGATAAGTGTATTAGTCATCTCTACTGGAAAAATACAGCTTTAGAATAAAATAATGTTTTTGTTACTATAAGTGAAAACCACGCAGTTAAAATTTGAGACCAGGCGACTAGGCCAAAGCCTCTGCTAAATTTAAGCTAAGCATACAACAGTTTCAACAAGAAAATCATAGAATACATCTGCAATTATGACGGATTACTACATTTGTCAATTCTTCATGATTAATTAAGCTTGTTTATAATAATGGCGAACTACTCCGTGGGCACAATTTCCCACGTACATTATTTTTCTTTGCTAAAATCACACTACCTTATACGATTTTGTTACATGATATATGAATATATGTTGGTCCTTCTTTTTCTGCGTCATCAATCCCTCCTCTGATGACTAATTATGTCATCACATCAAATCTTCCACCACAAATTTTATTTCATTAAAATTCTGTTGTAGTAATTTGGCACTTCAGTCAATTCCCTCTTTCTTTTGGTTCCCTTTGATTTTTTTCTGTATATTTCTACTATTTTGTTTTCTATTTTCTCTTCTCTTCTCCTTTTGTTTCTTGTTTTCAATATTTTAATAGCTTTCCATATTCCCCAAATACCTAATAAACAAATTAACACTATTAATATTCCTTTTACTATTTTCAGTAAGAATCCATTCCAAATGCTGCTGAGCCAATTTCCGACAGAAGCAAATCCTTTTCCAACCTTCTCCCATACTCCTGGTTCTTTCAATTCTTTCAAATCTGTACTTTCATTAGTTAAATTTGTAAGCATTTTTCTAATTTGCCCGCTGTTGTTTGGAATATAAGAACAACAGTGACGTGCACCAAGCATTTTGCAAACGCCGCCATCCTCTGCTAAAAGAATGTCTAAAGCAAGCCGATTTTGAAGAGTCATCGCTCTTTCTGCAGCAAGTTCAGCATCCATCAGGATTATAGCTCCTGAGAATTTTGTCAGCATGTTATCCACAATAGTAGACAACTTTCATATTTTAATTGAATTCAGTATGACTCCTACTGAAGGAATCATCGCTCCAAATATATCTCCTACCACACCAGAAGCTGTCTCCCTTTTCTGAACATGATGTGATTCAGACAGCTTTGGAAAATTCTTTAAGTCGTCCAGTTGATAAATCTTTGGAAATACTATTCCCAAATAACATCTCCCATACCATCCTTTTGGAAGACGATAATAGGCATTAAGTCCACAAATATAATATACCCCTGGAATAACTGGGTCTTGTTCATTCAGCATGAACGTCCATTTAGCTTGAAACAAAAACGTATGTTTACATTCACTCGTTCCCACAAAGATTGTGTCATAATATGCTTTAGGTCTATGTACACAGAGCCTCCCTACGTGTAATGCATCCAAAGCTAGTTTCCCTTGTGTCTTTATCGCGGCAAAAGCATAGTTATCTACAGATGTCCTTTTGTGTAATTCCCTTTCTAATTTCTCCTTCCCCGCTTTCCTCCTATCGTCAGTGTAATCTAAAAAACTTTTCTCCATCGGTGAAAGCAAGCATGTAAGGTTTTCTCTGTGAGCGTAAGCTGTGTGAAAAGGTGACAATGGCTCAAAGAAACCCCTCATTAATTTGATATAATAATCTCTTGCTACTTTACTCAGGTACTCTATTATAGGGATATATGCGAATACAACATATTGATTGGAATAAAAATAGTGAATATACTCCTGGCCATAAAATCTGGTCATTATTAAACTACATGAAATTCCATACGTAAGAGGCATACTATGATATGTCACTCCTTCCATTACTGAGGTAGGTATTTGTGTGCACACATAACAATCTTTCGCATCCATTTTCTCAACATACTCATTCAACAAGCGATAGAAAACGTTGGACGAAAGTTCCTTCTTATCATGCAAATGTCTTTCGTCTTGTTCGAGTTTCTTCAAAGGAGTTAGTTCAGTAGTGGGTTTAGAAGTAGAAGCATCATTCGCGTCTCTTTCATTCCCTCCATGCATTCCAAGAATTATTGCCATAACTGTTAGTACACATGCAGTTATTAGACCTATACACATGTATTTACAACACTTCATTTTATGTCCCTGTGTAGTGTAGCCTGTCATGATCTATATAGAATCAGAAAGTTGAAGACACTTTATCAAATCAGATTTGCAGATATATATATAAAGCTGAACGAGTTCAATGTTCACACGATTCTCTTTAGCAGCATTAGTCTCTTATCGGTTTAGCAGCTTTGTCTGAAGATCGGTTTCAAAGTCAATCAGGTTATCAATGTCTTATTCGGTAATGTTCATGGAATTTCACTTCTCAAGTGCCAAAGTGACGTTCTGCTTCTTCGTTCTCAAGACTGAGAGATAGGAATTCGTCTGACCAATCGTTAGTGGCTATGTATGCCCACTCCGGACCAGAATATCTTCTGCTCAGTATTCTTTTCCTTTTCAATTTTGCATCTCCTTTTGATTCTCTCTCACTGGTACTTTCTTCCTTGGCCGGGTCTTTCTCTTCACTTGGTGTTGTTATTGCGACAGACACTTCTTTTCTTTTCTCTTTCAACTTTGGCCCTTCACTTTCGTTTAATATTTACCTAGTTCTTAATTTCACCGGCGATATGCTTTGTTTCCGTTTCGCACTGTTTTAACCTGATGGACCTGCAACCGGTCCTGGAAGAGTTTGAACAGTTTCACCCTGTCCTGTCTTGTCTTCTCCCCTAGGAGGTCAATCAGGTTTTCCTTTTCTTTTCCTGTATCGTCTGCTTCTGGGAAAGCCCTCCTCTGATCAGGCTCTCCTGCTCCTTCACCTGTCTCAGGCATTTTATCACCTTCAGGATCTTTGTCACTTCCTGAGGCTTCTCCTTGGTCCTACTCAAATGAATCAGTTGTTTCTTCCTCAGAAAATATCTCCCCTTCCTCTATTTCTGCTTGTTCGCCTCCTGGTTCTCTTTGACCAGTCTCGGTGCCTGGTGCTCTCTTGTCAGTCACTGGCGATTTCAGCACTTCAACTTCCTTTTCTGTGGGGCACGTCACCCTTTTCGTGTGACTGGCGTGAATCCAGTTGGGAACTCCCGCACACTTCTCAGCGGTGGTAGTTGTCAGAATCACTTGGAAAGGTCCTTTCCAACGGGGTTCCAGACACGACTTCCTCACGTGCTTCTTTATCATGACACAGTCACCTGCTTTCAGGGCGTGTCCTGGACCTTGGATCGGTGGCAAGGTGGTTGCCTCCACCTGGTGAGAAAAAGAGCGTACCACATCAGCTAGACCTTTGCAGTAGTCCAACACCATATCATCTGTAATATTCAAAAGAGCATTTGCAGGAACTGCTGGAAGCCTCATGGCTCTGCCCATGAGGATCTCATGCGGTGACAGTCCAGTCTTTCTATCAGGGGTGTTTCTCATTGACATTAACACCAAGGGCAATGCGTCAGGCCATTTCAAGTTTGTTGATGCACATATTTTCGCCATCCTTGATTTCAATGTGCCATTCATTTGCTCCACTAGTCCTGATGCTTCAGGGGGGTAGCTACAATGCAATTTTTGCTCAATGTACAGCGCTGCACAAAGTAAATTTATTACTTCGTTATTGAAGTGACTTCCCCTATCTGATTCTAAGGAGATCGGGAATCCGAAACGTGGTATTAGTTCTCTCAAGAGTAGTTTTGCAACTGTAAGGCTGTCATTTCTACGTGTGGGGTATGCTTCAATCCAGTGACTAAAAATACACACAATCACCAACACATACTTCAAGCCTCCATGCACAGGCATCTCAATAAAATCCATTTGCATCCTGCTGAATGGACCACCTGCTCTTCCAATGTGGCTCAAATTTACTACTGTTCCCTTCCCTGCGTTCATTTGTTGGCAAATGACGCAATGATGGCAAACTGCTTCAGCAACGTGACGGAATTTGGGATTAAACCAATCGATTTTAAATAATCTAATCATGGCATCCCTCCCAAGGTGGGCTTGTCCATGATAAAATCTGGCTAACTGTGTCAAAAGACTGTCTGGCAGAACCAATCTCCCTTCACTTGAAACACAAAAATCATCTGGTTTCTTTACGCACTGTAACTTGCTCCATGAGAGTTTCTCATCTTCACTGACATCATTCTGTAGGGATTTAAATTCTTCGATTGTATCTACAACCTTTAGAGCAAAGGCTTCACTTGGTTCAAGTTCTGGCTCATTTATCAAGTTCCATTCGTCTCTGAGCAATATACAGTTCAATGCGCAAAACCTTGCGACTTGATCTGCATACCCATTTCCCAAAGAAACATAGTCTTGTGATTTTGAGTGTGCACTGCATTTTACCACTGCTACTTCTCCTGGTAACTGGATGGCATGTAACAATTCTCTTATTCTTTCACCATTTTTCACTGGTGATCCTGAAGAGGTCATGAAGCCTCTTTGTGACCACAACTGCCCAAAGTCATGTACTATTCCAAATCCGTACTGACTGTCAGTGTAAATGGTGACTTTCATTAATGCGGAAAGTTGGCAAGCTCTAGTAAGTGCTACCAGTTTCGCTACTTGTGCAGAGTAAACTCCTTGAAGCCAAGGCGCTTCCAGAACACCTGTTATTGTACATACAGCATATCCTGCTTTCAATATTCATAGTGCATCTCTTAAACATGAACCATCAACAAAAATAACTTGATCATTTTCTTCCAATCGGGTGTCTTTGATATCAGGTCTTGGTTTTGTACAAAATTCAGTCACCTGAAGACAGTCGTGCTCGATGTCTTCAGCGTTCTCAATTTCGACATTTTCACTGGGAAACAAGGTTGCTGTATTCAGCGTAGTGCACCTTTTCAGCTGCACATTAGGTGAACCCAAAATTATTGTCTCGTACCTTGTAAGCCTAGCACCGGTCATGTGCTGTGTTCGGGAATGTGTCAAAAGTATCTCGACTGCGTGAGGGACCATGACTGTTAAAGGATGTCAAATCACTATTCCTTCACTCTGATTTAGGCTGATAGCAACTGCTGCTACGGCACGCAAGCACCCTGGCAGTGCTGCTGCGACCGGATCCAAAGTAGCTGAAAAATATGCTACTGGTCTGTTCACGCCACCATGGGCTTGAGTCAAGACAGACAAGGAACATGCATCACGTTCATGACAAAACAATGTAAAAGGCTTTGTGTAATCAGGCATACCTAAAGCTGGAGCCCTGCACATGCATTCCTTTAATTCAATGAAAGCATCCATCTCATCTCTTTTCAGCACTATTTCATCCAGCGCATCTTTCTGGGTCAGTTTCAGTAAAGGTTTTGCTAGAGTTGAGAAATTGGGAATCCATTGGTGACAGTAGCTCACCATTCCCAAAAACTTTCTCACCTCTCTTCTCGTCTTCGGTGGACTCATTTGAAGTACGCTTGTTATTCTCTCTTTCATAATTCTTCTCGACCCTTTCTCTATTTGGTGACCCAAATATTTCACTTTCTTCTGGCAGAACTGTAATTTTGAAGGGGACACTTTGTGTCCGTTCCTTCCCAAATGGTTCAATAGGGCAATGGTGTCAACTGTACAGTCATTTTCTGTCTTGGATGCGATCAGCAAATCGTCAATATACTGTACCAAGATTGATTCAAATGGTAGTTCCAATGATTCCAAATCTTTCTTTAGAATCTGATTGAAAATTGATGGTGACTCCGAAAACCCTTGAGGAATTCGACACCAACTGTAGACTCTGTCTAGGAATTTGAAGCAAAAGAGAAATTGGCTGTCCTCATGAAGAGGCACAGAAAAGAATGCTTGTGACAAGTCGAAGACTGAGAACCACTCAGCATCACAGGGAATTTGAAACATTATCACAGCTGGATTTGGTACTACGGGATAACATTTGACTATTATGTCATTTATTTTCCTCAAATCCTAAACAATCCGGACCTTTCCACTCGGTTTTATTAGTCCCATGATTGGTGAATTACATGGATTACTTAGCACTTCTTTCAGTACTCCCTGTTTCACAAACTCATCAATGAGTTGGGTGACTTTCATGAGGGTGTCTTGCGACATATGGTATTGTGGTGTCTGGGGAAAATTTACATTGGGTTTTACAGTCACTTTCACTGGTTCTACTCCTTTGACCAATCCTACTTCTTTCCCTGTCATATCCCACACTTCCTTTTCAACTGTTTCCTGTAACTCAGCAGGAATATCTGCTTCAGTGAGAATTGGATAAAGAGTAATCAGGGGATACTCTTCATCGACAGTTTCCACTTCGTCCCCTCCTAAACTGTCCTCTTCTTCTTCATCACTGTTTGTCTGAATTTTAATTCCATCATTTGAACACATAATCCAGCATCCCAATTTACACAATAAATCTCTCCCTAATAGTGATATCGGGCTTGAGTCACACACCACAAATTTATGTGACCCTTGATAGTTACCAATTCTGACTTGCACTGGATCTTTGATTGGGTTTGTCAGGTACCTATTTGCTACTCCCACTACTTGAACTGCTCTCCCTGAAAGTGGCAAATTTGGTACTTCGATGCTTCTAACTGTAGAGCGTGTAGCTCCGGTGTCAACCAAGAACGAAACACGGTGACCCATAACTCTTCCTTCCACATACGGACCCTTTTGATCAACTTCCAAGGATGCTGCAAGCATACAATTTCCATCCTCATCTGAACTTTCACTTTCCCTTGCATCGTTTATTCCATTCTCACTGTGTAAAGGGAATTGGTGTACTGTGTCATTTTGGTTCATCCCTTGACCCGCAACCTGTTGAGGAAGCATTACTTGTTGCAGATTCATACCCTTAGTATTTGCATTTGCTGATTAGGTACCATAGGAAACTGCTGTTGCATTGGCTGCAACTGTGCCATTTGTGCACGGGGCATTTGCACCTGCTGCGGTTGTATGGGTTGTAAACCCTGCATCTGATTTATATTATTTTGAAAATTTGGATTTGGACCTTTCAATTTCGGTCCTCTGATATTCTGAAATGCATTGACATCATTGTTTTGCTGACCTACACCTTCTTGCACCATCATTGGGCACTCCCGTTTCCAATGCCCGACGATTCCACACGTGTGATATGGCATCACCTTCATTATTGCCTGTATACCATTTGGAATCATAACAGTATTTAAATCAGGACCATTATTCACAAAACCTCCTCGGCCTCTGCCTCTCATTTGTGGCTGAAACATAGCATTTCCCTGCTGTTGCTGCTGCGGCAACTGTTGTTGAAAACCTTGTAAACCTTGCAAACCTGTCTGAGCTGCTCTAAGCTGCATCACCATCACTTTTTCTTTCAACCTTTTCTGCTTTTGTCTCAATCTCATCCCTGCAGTATTTGGCATAGTTCAACACTTTGTCGATCGATTTTGACTGCCAACAAATCAAATGCATTTTAATCATCTGACTGATCTCGGGTCTCAACCCTTCTACAAATCTGAACACAAAATGGAGCATGTCCTTTGCCTCAATCGTTTCCGTGCCACTGTAATTTTTAAACGCTTTCAACAATCTCTCATAGTACGCATGTATTGACTCTTTAAATTCTTGTGCCGTTCTGTCAATCCTCTGCCAATCCACATTTTTCGACGCAACCTTTGTTTTCAAGTGCTCAATCACCTTATCGTATAAACTCATTACCGTAGGTGATGGTGCACCTGTGTCCCTATCTCTTTCTGGTTCACTTGTCGGCCAACCTACAGCCCTCTTACAATCTTCCCACAAATCTGCCGGAACCACAGTTTCGAATAAGGTGTTCAGGCCTTCCCAAAGACATTTTGCGAGTTTCACAAATCTATCTGTTTGTTGATACCATTCAATCGGTTTCTCTCTTAATTTAGGGAAATCGTCCGTAAAGGATTGAATATCACACCTGTGCCACGGTACAAGTACAAGTTTTCCCCCTGCTGTTTCTCTCATTGGCAACATGGTTATCAGGTCGTCATTCTGTTGTGCTTTTTCATTCCGATCTGGGGTACTTTCTTTCTTTTTGTCCTTTTTCTTAACCCATCTACTTTCCCACTTGTCTAAACATCTCCAGACCTGTGAGCTCTGCAGTATCTCCTTAAGGTGTGTTTTCATCCCTGCAGATCTCATGTGTTCAAAATCTTTTGTCTCAAAGTCTAGCCCGTAACCTCTGCTCAAGTGTTTAGTCTTACCTATATTGATCTTGTTTCTATCTGCAATTTCTTGTAACTTCTTATGTACCCTGCTTACTTCTCTTGTAATCCTAGGGCACATGTATCTCAGCTCTTCTTCTGTGTATGATTCTAACCTGTTCAGACCCATCGTTCCCTCTACTAGTTCATCTGCTTCCATGCCCAATCTTATTTTATTCAGGTATTCTTCTCCCTTCCCGCTGGGTGTACTCTGTGGGGAGTTCAGACTGTTGAACCATTGTGTTAGCTGTTGTGCGTTCAGTCCCATCAATGTAGCACTTACATCAACTGCTACTGATGGTTGCTGTAACACTTCAGTTTTTGAAGTTAGCGGTACTATTAGTGGTGGATTTGACCTTACCACAGTTGACGGAGCACAAATTGGAATTGGACTAAATTCCGACAAAGACCCAGATCCATTTGGCAGTGTTCCTACCGGAGTCGTTTCTGGAGTATTTTCTATGCATCTTCTCCCTGTCTCATTTTGTGTCATTACCCCTTGATCGCATACGTTTGGGTTTGCCTGTATATACGATGGTACTGGCAGACCTACAGTGATAGGCAGAGATATTGCATCTGGATTCTGTCTGTTCCCCGAATTCTGTGGCATGTTAATCCCCACGTTATGGTTCATCATTGCTGGCATATTTAACTGGCTCTCTGTTACTCGAGTGTACCTCGGCACTTCTTGTACCTGCTTTTGAGGCATCAAAATTTGTGTTGATTCGGCTTGAATCAATGTCGGTTTTTGATAATTCTGTCCTCCCTGCACCATTAAATCAGAAGTCATTCCCAGATTATGCTCATCACAGCAGCGCCTTTGAACCTGCGGCCGATAATTATCGACAGGTTTCAATTTAGGCACGTCAGGATATATTCTCTGAATTTGTGGTATTTGTGGTGTAAAAGGCATATCGGAACTGCTCTGCCTCTGTGATATTCTCAAATTCGGTGTCACATTACCTTGTATTGGTTCTGGAGGGGCAGTGCTAGTGCTTGAGCCTTTTTCGCTTTCCACATATGGTGGCGGGCGATCGTTTAGCAATTGCATAATGAACTCCTCTGACTCGTCTGACCTTTTCGAATTTCTGTTGTTTTCTCTATCTCTGGACTGACTCCTGTTTGTTTTATAGGTAGCTTTCCTTCCTTCCGTCTCTACTTCGTCAGTAATTGCTGGAAACAATTTAATTCCCTGCAATACATCTGATCTCCAAACCTTTTGTGTGCTATCCCATCTAGCATCCGCTAGTGTCTTTTCTACTTTTCTCACTCTTGTCTCAAATTTCTTTTGTTGTTGGTTTCTAGCCATTAGCTCCCAAATTGCTAATGCCTCAAACTGTGCTGGTCTTGGAGGTACTTTCATGTCGTATAGCGCGAATCTTAGATTCTCCAAAACTCTTAGATTAAACGACCCATGGATAGGGAACGCTACACTTCCATGTTTTCCTGTTAATTTGCACCATTGCTTTAGCCAAGGACATGGTGCGACGCCCTTTTCTTCAATCACGATGTAAGATGGTGTACCCTCAGGCGGTGTTTCTTCTCCCACATTTGCTTTAATATATACATCTGCCCTCAAAGCACTCTTGAATGCTTTGAAAAAGTTCATCTTTCCGTCTTTTATTTTTCTAAAATATGTAATCAATAAGTGACTTTAATTCCCGGAATACTCTTCGCTTGCCTTTCCCCACCAATTGCGCTTCACGGACTGCGTCCAATCCGTGCGCGACCCTTCTCACCAACCAACCTATCCCAGCGCGGCTCCTAGTGACGTCACACTCACACACTGCTGCTGACAAAGTCCCGCGGCTTGTCCTCCTTCATTCAGCTTCACTCAAAACTAATTTCCGCACTATATCGCGAGCACTAACCAAAAAGAAGAAAACAAATCTTTTGGTTTACTACAGGAAGGGTAATACAATCGCTTCAGAAACCTTAGGGATTTTTCACTAGCCTCGGCAGTTATTCCATCTTTCTCGGTTTCCCGCTCTCGCAAGCAAAATTTGACCCGCAAACTTTACTCTCAACTGACAAATGAACTATTCTAGTGCACCTTAGAATTAGTCAAATCTCAAAGTCGAAAACTTTCTTTCATTCCTCAATATTCATACTAACTCGTTGACCACGCCCGATCAACCTATTAAACCGAACAGATTACAACATCAATCGTCTCATACACTTTTCAACATACTCCGGAGTCTCTTGACCTCGCAGGGCCCGTCTCAACATCAACAACCACGTGGACAATTTTCCTGCACAAAGCGCTACACACATGTGAAGTTCGAAGACTTCCCTACTCTCACACTTTGGAGTAACACTCCTCTAAAATCTTTTAATTGGAGTTCGTAACCCCCTAAAATCCTCACAAACTTCTCAATTAATCTGCGGCAATAAGCTGTGCAAGCGCAAAACCCTAACTTCTCTCATACCGTCACTAGAAACGCCAGAAACATTCTCACACCTCCATTTCCTCCATTCGCAAGCTCCGAGATTCCGGGAAAGTCATTGGGGATTTAGGGCATCATCATCTCTCCAACTTGTTTTATCAAAGAAAATTCTAACCTGACTCCGTCTATTGTTCGGATGGGGTCCCAAAGGGCGAAACCATCAATATCTGCTACCATCTACTGTTAACGCGTCCAGCCCTTATAAATTACTTGTGCTTGGACACGCTGGAGGTCGGTGAACCTTTTAGCCGAGTTAGGCTCTCCTCATTGTAGAATAGTCGGATCACTTAAATCAATAATCAATAACTATTGTAATTGATACCCAATACTCTATTACTAGATCAAAATAACACATTAGGAATCAATAGCAGTCGGTATTTTGACGCAACATGACCTTTCAGTCATGAATAACCACACCAGTTTATTAAAAGTTAATGAGTTTATTTCCCTATATTAACAAAGCTAACACAATATATATGAGTCTCAAATTATATATGTATTCGAACATTACTAGCTGTCCATAACGACGGAAGAAACGTAATCTACGCAAAATCTGAATTATAATGCACACGGTTATAGCAATACAAATCACTAATATGAGTAATTGAGTTTGACTAATTGCATACATCGGTCAGCATAACAAGATTTTAATTCAACATGGTGCGTCAAGTGAATACCTCGACTAACCTCTAATTAGCATTGGCATGTGGGGCTTCATGCAAAACGAATTTAGTCATCACAAATTTGGAAAACCTCTAGCTTGGGCCCTATCAAAATAGCAGTTGGTACCTAAGAAGGAAAACACAATGCATAATACAATTATCCTTTCATAATTACCAAATACAATCAGCATTCAAGAAAGTCTTCGTCCTTCAGGTACCGGTTCGATCAGCATGGGGCAGATTTCAAAGGGGCAGAGTTAAGGGCAAGTTTCCTTGCGGCAGCAAGGAGAATGGGGCAAAGTTACTGCATGGGCAAGACGGGGCAAATTAAAGTTAAAGTCTCTAGGGTGAGAATTCTTAAAGTCTCTTTCTCTGGAATAGAGAAAAGGGCATCAAGATGTCGTCCAAGATGACGTCTGGAATTTGGCTTCAAAGATGGCATCAAGGAAAATGGCTGACTTCTCTTTGTCCGGTGGGTTTAAGTAAGAAACATTCCAAATTCTTCAGGGTCTTCCATTGGAGGGTTCATAGGGTGGCTTCAATTTGACCAATGAATAGTGTCTTTCTCCTAGTACTCATTTATGCATACATTGTCCTTGGAGCCTTGGAACACAAGTTGCAGCAAAGTTTGCCAATTAATTTTATCTTAAAGCCTTTATTGTCTGCACCTGCAGGAGCTGACCTTGCATCAAAGAGGATGAAACGTGCCTAGTACGAAACCTTGGAGATAAGTGTATTAGTCATCTCTACTGGAAAAATACAGCTTTAGAATAAAATAATGTTTTTGTTACTATAAGTAAAAACCACGCAGTTAAAATTTGAGACCAGGCGACTAGGCCAAAGCCTCTGCTAAATTTAAGCTAAGCATACAACAGCTTCAACAAGAAAATCATAGAATACATCTGCAATTATGACGGATTACTACATTTGTCAATTCTTCATGATTAATTAAGCTTGTTTATAATAATGGCGAACTACTCCGTGGGCACAATTTCCCACGTACATTATTTTTCTTTGCTAAAATCACACTACCTTATACGATTTTGTTACATGATATATGAATATATGTTGGTCCTTCTTTTTCTGCGTCATCAGTGCGACTATGGAGGATGGTAGGTCAGGTTCGGCTCAAGTTAGGTTAGATTTTTGGCAGCCAAGTCAAGGTGCGTACCGGCCTGGGTGTGATAGTCCTCAGGTTTTTGGCGGACATGAGGTTTTTACGGCAAACCAGCGGTTGGTGCGGCCGTCTGGTCTACAAGTACCAGTGGGGGCCAGGGCACCCTCAGGACACCGGCTTGAAGGGAGGGTGAAACCCGGAGCGGTTCACTTGACATCGAGGGAGGCAGCGGTTCGAGAAAGCGGATCTTCGGATCCTAATTTGGTTTTTGTCGAAAACATTCCTGCTAGCCAGGGCGCTAGTTCAGGCTTGGACATCGGTGAGGAATCTTTGGACTATGATGAAGAGGATCCAGTGCATGGGGTGCAGTCAGTTGCTACAGTGGAGAAGTCTAAGACGAGCAGGCGGGCGGTCCAGGGTGATCGTCTTTCGTGTCGTCATCGGGAGTTGGCTGGAAATTTGCTCAGAGGTGAGGTTTCTGGTTATGAGGCAGGGATGGTTGGGGTTGGTTATGGGGATAATGCGGTTGTGGCACAAGGTAAAGATAATGTTGATGTTGCTATTCAAGTGAGCGTGGGGGATGTGGCGGAGGCAGGTAAGTTGGAAGCTTCTTAGGGTGTTGCGGATGTGGTTATAGGGAAGTTGGAAGTGGCTCAGGTAAGTGCAGGGCAGTTGGATTTGAGTGCTTCGTTTGGGGAGGCTACTCAGGGTGGGACTAAAGCTAAAAAGTTGCCTTATATGGGAGTGTCGATGCCTTTGGGGGCGCATCCCACTCAAAGCTTGAAGGAGAAGATTTGGAGAGGCGAATTCATTGATGTTTTTAAACTGCTGCACAGGGAGGTGCAGGCAAAGGAGGGTTCCAAGGAGGAGGAATGGGAGCTTGCTCGTAGGCCTAGGGTCCCAAAGACAATTGAAAATTGGTGGAATTTGTAGATGATCATGGAACTGTGCTTAGGGGCACAATTTGTGGTGCGACTATGGAGGATGGTAGGTCAGGTTCGGTCAAGTTAGGTTAGATTTTTGGCAGCCAAGTCAAGGTACGTACCGGCCTGGGTGTGATAGTCCTCAGGTTTTTGGCGGACATGAGGTTTTTATGGCAAACCAGCGGTTGGGGCGGCCGTCTGGTCTACAAGTACCAGTGGGGGTCAGGGCACCCTCAGGACAACGGCATGAAGGGAGGGTGAAACCCGCAGCGGTTCACTTGACATCGAGGGAGGCAGCGGTTTGAGAAAGCGGATCTTCGGATCCTAATTTGGTTTTCGTCGAAAATATTCCTGCTAGCCAGGGCGCTAGTTCAGGCTTGGACATCGGTGAGGAATCTTTGGACTATGATGAAGAGGATCCAGTGCATGGGGTGCAGTCAGTTGCTACAGTGGAGAAGTCTAAGACGAGCAGGCGGGCGGTCCAGGGTGATCGTCTTTCGTATCGTCATCGGGAGTTGGCTGGAAATTTGCTCAGAGGTGAGGTTTCTGGTTGTGAGGCAGGGATGGTTGGGGTTGGTTATGGGGGTAATGCGGTTGTGGCACAAGGTAAAGGTAATGTTGATGTTGCTGTTCAAGTGAGCGTGGGGGAACGGGGCGGAGGCAGGTAAGTTGGAAGCTTCTCAGGGTGTTGCGGATGTGGTTATAGGGAAGTTGGAAGTGGCTCAGGTAAGTGCAGGGCAGTGCTTCGTTTGGGGAGGCTACTCAGGGTGGGACTAAAGCTAAAAAGTTGCCTTATATGGGAGTGTCAATGCCTTTGAGGGCGCATCTCACTCAAAGCTTGAAGGAGAAGATTTGGAGAGGCAAATTCATTGATGTTTTTAAACTGCTGGACAGGGAGGTGCAGGCAAAGGAGGGTTCCAAGGAGTAGGAATGGGAGCTGGCTCGTAGGCCTAGGGTCCCAACGACAACTGAAAATTGGACTTCTGAATTTTTGATCTATGTAAGTGTTTTCTGCAAGCATTTCCCGGATAGTTGTGTGGCCCTGTCTAAATACATGGATGTTGTGGAATGAGCTCAGATGGATTATGGAGGGTTCGGCTGGTTTCGATATGACGTACAATTTAGAGCGCGTAAGGCTATTTATCCGGAGAAAGTTTGGGGTGAAATTGACAACGAGTTATGGATGCAGTGGTTGAGAACTGCAAGGAATGCGCCTACGACGCATACGGCAAGTGGTCTACTTGTCCAGTATAAGCCCTTTCAGGGGCAGCTCACCCAATTTGGGGTGGGATTTGGACAAAGAGGGCAGTTCCCGCATAACGGGGCATGCTGGGCATTAAACAGTGGAATGTGCAGTAGGCAACAATGTAAATTTCATCATGATTGTTCCAACTGTGGGGGCAGACACCCAGCGTACCAATGTTTTGGGGGGTTCAATTGGGCTTGGCAAGGGGAACAGGGCAGAGGAGCTGAGAGAGGAAGGGCACATGGGCCGCAGCTGGCAGGTAAAGGGCCCTACTCCTATTAAGTTGGAGGTGGTTGGTTATGGTTACAATTTTATCCTTGGTTGGATGAAGCTAAAATGTTGCTACGGGGGTTTCAGGAAGGTTTTAAATTATGTTATAAAGGTCCAAGGTTAAGGAGATGGGCCAATAATTCGAAATCGGCGAGAGAGTTTCCAGAAGTGGTAAGGGCTAAGCTGCAGAAAGAGCTGGATTTAGGCAGAATTGTGAGCCCTCTTCACAGCTGGCCATTACCTAATTTGACTATTTCACGTTTAGGAGTGGTCCCTAAGAAACAGCAAGGTGACTTTCGGCTTATTCACCATTTGTCTTGGCCAGCAGGAGCGTCAGTTAATGATTTCATTGCGCCGGAGGATTCGGTGGTCCATTATGCATCGGTGGATTCTTTGGTGGGAAAAGGTGGGCGTGGCGCTGAAATGGCAAAATCAGATATTCAGTCAGCATTTAGGCTTTTACCTGTTCATCCAGAAGATTTTTCATTGTAGGGTATGCAGTTTGAGGATGCCATATACGTTGACAGGATGCTACCGATGGGTTGTTCTGTATCTTGTTCTTTGAGATGTTTAGTACATTTCTGCAGTGGTTCTTTCAGTATCAGTGTGGTTTTAGGTTTGTTACACATTACTTGGATGATTTTTTGTTGGTGGGTAGGACTCAGTCTGGTGAGTGTGGTAAGGCTTTGGTTGTTTTTGAGCAGATGATGGACAATTTTGGGGTTCCATTGGCCCATGAGAAGACTGAAGGGCCATATACATGTTTGAATTTTTTGGGAATTGAATTGGACTCTGTGAAAATAGAAGTGAGGTTGCCATGTGAGAAGGTGCAGCAGTTGGTCTCTTTATTGGAGGAAGCGGTCACGAAGCCAAAATTGGAGTTGCGTCGGGCTCAGAGTTTGCTGGGTCATTTGAATTTTGCTTGCAAGGTGGTGAGGGTTGGCAGAGCCTTTTGTAGGCCTGGGTTTTGCAATGCGACTGGGTTTTGCAATGCGAGGAGCAGTTTTACTGCATCATCACGTTCGGCTTCGGGCAAGTGTCAGAGAGGATTTGAGGATGTGGATTGGGTTTTTGCTGGAGTTTAATGGGGTCACCATATTAGTGGATGAGTCTGATAGGTTTTGGCAAATTCAAATTTTTTCGGATGCCTCTGGAGCACACGGTTTCGGTCTTTTCTGGGATGGTCACTGGGCAGCAGAGAGTTGGCCTTTGAGTTGGAAAAATGCTAAACATAGCATCGCTTTTTTGGATTTTTCCCACTTGTTGTAGTGTTGTCCATCTGGGGTTCCACGTTTGCGAATAGGAATGTTGTTTTCAATGTGGACAATCAGTCGGTGGTTAATCTGGTATATTCGCAGAGAGCAAAGGATGAGAAAGTACTGAAGCTTCTGAGAGACTTCTTGTTGAAATGTTTGACATTTAATGTAACTTTCAAGGCAAAATATGTTCCAGGAGTTAACAATGATGTTGCTGATTCTCTGTCTTGTTTCCAGTGGCAGAGATTCCATGGGCTGGCACCGGGAGTGGATGTACTGAAGACAGCGGTCCCCGGGGAGTTGTGGGAATTAGGAGAATGAGGATGTTGGAGCTGGTTCAGAAGTCCATAGCTCCGTCTACGAGGAAGAGTTATGCTCAGGCCTGGTTGGAATTTTTAAATTCAGGTGCTGTTAAACGGGAGGGGGGTGTTTTTGAAAAGGAGAGAGGATGCGGTCCAGTTCATTATGCAACAGATAGAGATGGGTTTATCTGCTGTTACTAAATCAGGTAAGTTATTGGGTATTTCCTTTTACGGGAAGTATTTTTGGGGATATGACCCTGTTGAGGGGCAGATTTGTAAAAGATTGATTTCGGGTTAGGCAAGGGAAGGGGGGGTGAGGATGGATCGCAGGCGCCCTATAACATCACATTTGTTGCAGGAGTTGTTGGGGGATTTGGCTGACGTTTGTTTTTCAGATTGGGAGGTAACATTGATGTCGCTTTGCATGTCAAGGCTTTTCCACTGAGCTTTTAGGGTTTCAGAGCTTTTAGGAGTGAAAGGACACGATCTTTGGATGTTCAGGTAAGGAATGGCGATATAGTTATATGGCTGCGAGTATCCAAAATGGATTAGTTGGGGAGGGGTCAAGAGGTTGTTTTAAGAGGTACTGGTTCTTGCATTTGCCCTTTTAGGCTTTGGTTTTCTTTTGCAAAATGTTTGCCGGAGTTATCAAGGTTTGTATTCATTCACCAAGATGGTTCATTTTTAAGAGCTCATCAATTGCTTGCAGTTCTAAAAAAGAAAATTGGATTATTGGGTTTAGATCCTCAATGCTATGGGACTCATTCTTTTCGGATTGGTGCTGCTACGGAGGCGAAACGTCTGGGCAAATCGGATGGATTGATTATGGGTATGGGGAGGTGGAAATCACAATGTTTTAAGCGTTATGTCAGGTTGGATAAATGATTTTCTGCTTATCTTGTTGGTTAGGTTATAAGGCTTGGCTATGTTGATGCTATTCTTTTGTGCGGATTTGCTTTCTTTTTGCCCCCCCCCCCCCCTCCTCCATCCCCTTTTCCCCAATGACACTTGTTTTGTTAAGAATTTTTTCATGCGTTTTTTTGCTGTTCTTTTGTAGGTTGTGTCGGGGGCCCGGATAGAGCATATTCATTTACTGGGATAGAGAAGCAGAGGAAGAAGGTTAATAGGGAAATGAGGAGATTTTGTCAGGTTCAGGGGTTTTCTTTTCTGCATCATAAGAACATAGTTGTGTTGGATTTTGAGTTGTTTCAGCTGGATGGTGTGCATTTGGCATTTATTTATAATGAACATTATTTATTAGATTTTAGGATTATGATTGCAGATTTGTTGGGGGAGAGGCTTTAGGATCATTAGTGGTAAGTTTTTTGGGTGGGGCAGGAAAACGCCTAGCGGGTTTTCCTGTGTGGCGGGGATTTTCACATAAAGGCATTGGGGGGGAAGAGGAAGATGCAGAAAGATTAGAGGGCAGGGAGGTTTTCTCAAGGATCACAAGGGAGGAAAGGCAAGGGGAACTACAGAAGGTGGGCAGCAGGATAGATGGGGAAGGGATTGATCAAGGGGTATTGGGGAGGGGCAAGTTTAGAGGGTGGGGGAGGGGTTAGGAGGAAATATTGTATTAGTGAGGTTATGTAGTTTTGTTAGGCTTAATGCCAAGGTTATTCTTTATACCAGACCTGTTCTATTAAAGCCGCCTTTACCCCTAAGATGAGCTTCTGTGGTTTGTACGCTTTTCGCCCGATGAATAGGGCTTGTTTAAGGTTTGAAGAGGAGTTTTTCAAAGTGTCACTGAGGCCCTGTAGGGGCTTCTGTAGTTCAGGATTTCGGCCATGCAAGTGCTAGCGCGCCTGGTCCTTAGTAAGTAAACGTACAAGGTGATGCGTATAGGTCGATGAACCTTTTGAATCACATGGAGCATCCTAGTCATGCAGTAACCATTCAATCAATTAACAACATCGATAATCATGAAACAATTTTAGTTAATCACCTTAAAAACCATCTGCTCATGAATAACCACAACTCGGAAAGGCGTTAACAATTTTTATCTCCCTATTGCTTACAATTCTAAATCATCTGTTAGAACTTTATTCAAAACCACTTCTTTATTAATTTATTAACATAAAACATCATCTCTTGAAAGAAACGTATATAGCAATACAATTTCACAAATTAGGAATATCAGCATTAATAACAAAGTTCAGCAGAGTAAGTTTGTCAGTTGTTTGTCACTGTCAGCGTCACCCTTAACAGTCTGCCTAACCAAGATTAGCATCAGCATGTGGGACTTCATGCGAAAAAACATTTTAGATAATGAAATTTTTTGGGAAAAAATCTATCTAGAAGAATATCTATAATCAGCGCAGTTGGTACCTAGAAGAAAAGGTATACGAATTGTCAGTCACATTTTATAGCTACCTATCCAATCAGTCTTCGTCTTCAGGTCATCAATTTGTATGAACCCAATATCAGCACCTCGGACAGCGTCTCCAGACGTCATCAATTTTCTCCCCGAAAATCTCATCTCTCGCCCCTTGTCATGACTTTTTATTAAGGTCTCCCAGTCCATACTCCTAATTGCTAATTGGTCAGTCAGTCAGCAGATATGACTTTAACCTGTAGTTTTTGTTTACCAAATCTACTAATTTTCATATGTTCTAAGTCACAAGGTGCGGATTGGTTCTTCATGCGATGCCCTCATCATCCGGCTCATCAAGTATCAAAATTGTTGCATATGGCTCTTCAATCAGTGCCTCTATTGTTCAAGTCCTGGGAAAGTACATTTAGCCTTCTCTACACATTATTGTAGCAAATTGTCTTCATCATCTCCTGTCCGCTGGTACATTGCAGAATATCCTAGCTAAATAACTTGAACTTGGAATGGGTCAAGGTTGTATACAGCAGTTTCCAGTCCTTTGCAAGGCATTCGGTTTTTCCATGTTTCGAGTGTGCGAGGCCCAGTGGAACTAGGCCTTTAGTCCAGCTAACTTAATACTATAAATTAATGTAAAACATAGGTTATGCATCTCATTATGACATATTATTAAATTTTTCTCATATATTTTCATTATTGCGTACAATTTCAGTTGTTTTAGTACACAGGCTGATCATACCCCGAGGGCACATTTTTAAACGTGCACATTATTTTTCTACGATTAATTTCTCTACACATTTTCTCATTAGTAATAACATATAAATCATTAATAATTTTCTTGATTAGCATATCTGCTTCAATACAGGTGACAGGTGCTTCCCCCTGAAGAAGGCTGCTTATGCTGAAGATCACTCAGGGAGAACTACTCCATGGTGGCAGTTTTGGCATTCCTTCCTAGCAGATATTGCTGTCACTATGTGTGGGTGCTAGCAGTGTACCCCAAAAAGAGGTATACTGCTAGTGTCCACGTTACAAGTGTCTGGGAATGTTTTTCAAGCATGTTAGGGATGCTTGTGTGCAATGTTCTGATGGACTGGCAAGCAGCACATGCTGATCTTCCTCAGTATCGCGGTACTGAAAATGTTAGTGCAACCAATCACATCTAAATTAGGCAGCTTGCCCTCCACATGTTTCAAGAGTGTCAATGCTGACACATGGTTTCCGGATAGCTGAAGCTGATGAAGGCTCCACCATTGCATCCTTCTGCCTTCTACTACTCTTGTCATAGGTGAGCAGAATGCATAAGAAGCTTAAGTCAGATTACTACCATGCTCTGAATCAGGCTCTAATTGTCAAAACCAGCTTGTTTTTTTTCTATTGAGATAATCTATTCTACTCTTTCACAGTCCCCAGTTAATTCTGTTTTTTAATGTCTATGCTGAAAGTCAGCTCTGATCTCATAAAAGCACAGGCTTGAAAAGTGATCTTACTCTGAGCCATTCACAAATGTAAATTGCATTTGTGAGTTATTTAAACTCATGATTTACTCTTACAATTTGAGTAACTTTACTTCTTTTGGCTACTCACAAAACCCAAGTGTAAAATTACTCAAAGTTACTCAAAAGTATAGCCTTCACATCTCCACTCCCTGTGAAGGCACATTTATGACTGTTAGTTACTATTACTATAAAAGAAACATTAGTAAGTCCAACATGGAATATGACCAACCACTGAAACTGCAACATTGTTCTATAGAGATTAATGTAGGGGGAGATTTATAATAGTGGAGGTAGTGACTTAAAATAATGGAAGTAGTGACTTAAAATGAAAGATAATGTTAAGAAATGTCATTATTAAAATAAAAGTATAAATAAAAATAATAAAACATTTAGAAAACCTAAAAACAACACATATTTATTATTTAATTAAAATTATTTTAATAACCCTTTTTACTTAAAAAAATAATGCAACATTTTTAAATTGAAATATAATTAAATTACTTTTAATTCATTTTTATAGATCACTTAATAATTATTATTCCACAAGAAAATGATTTGCACTTTCAATAATTATTAATGCATAACAATATTAATGTTTTACTTTAGGTGGGAATTTATGTTTTAAATTAAACGTCAGAAAAATGTTTTATTTAATTTAAGATATTTGAGTTAAAGCTGTAATTCAACATTGTTAATTTTGTTAATCCGTACTCTAGCATTTTTGTATTTAATTCTACATGTAAAATATATAAAATTATTTTACATGAATATTTAATGTAAAATATTTAATTTAATAAATGTATGCCCAACATAGTTCATTTATGTGATGACGTTTATAAAACCACAGACAACATGATTCAACAATTAATGTACTTTGCCAATTATTTATGTGTTCCATGAACCAGTATATATTAAATTGCAAAGGTCGTGTAAGTAAGAAATTCTTAAAAAATTGATAAAAGACTAGGAAGAAGGCACAGTGACTCTCGAAAATGTTTTGCTGCCTATAGAGTGTTGTATTGTGCAAGCTTTTATTCAATCATGATGCTTGTTGTACAATGAATAATCAATGCATTCCAAAACTGAAATATCATTTACGTTTCGAATACTTGAGAATAAATGTAACAAAGTCTCCATCGGGACAAAACAATAAAAGGTAGTGCCTTGAAATGGAGAATACAGATCAATACCAGTCTCAGGGGGTCATTCCGACCCTGGTGGCCGGCGGTATGTTGGCGGTAACACCGCCAACAGGCTGGCGGTGTTCCGCCAGCAATTATGACCGTGGCGGAAAAGCCACGGTCATACCGCCGGCCCCTCCACTTTCCCGCCAGGCTTCTGCCTGGCGGGCATAAACCCCAGGGCAGCGGTGCAAGCACCGCTGCCCTGGGGATTATGAGTCCCCGACCGCCAGCCTGTCCGTGGCGGTAAACACCGCCATTGAAAGGCTGGTGGTAAGGGGACTGGGGGTGCCCCTGGGGGCCCCTGCACTGCCCATGCACTTGGCATGGGCAGTGCAGGGGCTCCCAGGCATAGCCCCATCGCGCATTTCACTGCCCGAATTTCGGGCAGTGAAATGCTCGACGGGTGTTACTGCACCCGCTGCACATCAACATTGCCGCCGGCTCTATTACGAGCCGGCGGCAATGTTGATGTGCCATTTCCGCTGGGCCAGCGGACGGTAATGCTGTTACCACCTCAGTATGTAAAAACTGTATGACCAGAAAGGAAGAGGAAAATCTTATCTCCACCCACAGAAACATAAATGGAACAAGATTAAAGAAAACAAAAAAATTGAAAAATTACATTATTGAATGTAGTGGTGTGCCAACAAGAGCCTAATGTGCAGAACACCATGGCATGCAGGCGTCGAGGAGTATGTTCACTGTATAGTAGATTTAGCTCACTAACTGTAAAAGATATAGGCCCTCATTATGACGTTGGCGGTAAATCCCACTTACCGCCACGCTGACTGCCGCCAACATACCGCGGCGGCGGCAGATATCCGTTCACCATATTATGACACACAGACACCAATCCGTCACTATTCAGCCACAGACACAAATCGGCCACGCCAAAGGTCAGTGATAAACTGGCGGTATCAAAACCCACACCGTTACACCAACAGAACAACGCCCACCACATTATGACCCACGAATCACCACAGTGTACATTCAATGGCGGTAAACCATTGGCAGTACATACCGCCGCACTCAAAATACACACACACAAACAAAACAGCACCACATTGGACAATTCAAACAACACACACCTGACACCCATACACACACCACGCCCACACCACTATAAAACACCCACCCACATTACCCACATTACCCACAACCCTTTACGACTACAAACAATTGCCACTGGAGAGAGACAGCAAGACCACTGACACAACCAGAGCCACACACCACTCACACCTATACACCACTCACGTAGCCCACATCACACACCCTAACACATTACCCTACACACCCTCACCTACACACCTCACACAACACCCATGGCACCACAAAGACACCCCCGATTCTCAGAGGAGGAGCTAATGTTCATGGTGGAGGATCTCATCAGGGTAGAGCCTTGGCTATTTGGAGCACAGGTGCAGCAGATATCCATTGCAAGGAAGATGGAGGTGTGGCGGAGGATCGTGGACAGGTCAAAGCCGTGGCACAGCACCCAAGAACAAGGGATGACATCAGGAAGAGGTGGAACGACCTATGGGGGAAGCTACGCTCCATTGCAGCAAGACACCAACTCGCTATACAGAGGACTGGCGGTGGACCCCCACCTCCTCCTCCACAACTAACAGCAAGTCTTGGCAATCATGAATCCTGAGGGCCTGGCCGGAGTAGGAGGAGGACTGGACTCTGGTAAGTCAACTCTTTACTACTATCACCCCCTACTTCATGCCATCACATACCCCCACCCTCACTCCCATCACTCCACCACCTCCTACACACACCACCATCACATCACACTCATCCCAATGCCAAGCCCTGCATGCTATACCAATGCATGGGCACCACTCACAGCCCTGCATGGACACCAATCACTAAAGAATCAGCTATCCCACCACATACCAACTTACACAAGTGGAAGCTGGCAGGGCAAATACAACGAAAGAGGGCAAGCCACTGATGCACAATATGTCACACACAGAAAAAATAACACATCATTTACATCCCCACAGGTATCCCAGCCAATGTCAGCGGAGAGAAGTGCCAGCAATATCCAGTCCCCCCACAGAAGAGGCCCACAGTGATGAAAGCAACTCTGGTCGCCTGGATCTGGATGACACCCCTGGCCCATCAGGGACCTCTGGACAGTCTGTCACCCAAGCCCAGTCACAGACAACCACAGAGCCTCCTCCATCTGGAAATACCACTACAGCACCCACCCAGTGTACCCACACCTCTGTCCCCAGGACACGTCAATCAACAGTGTGTCCACCTCTACATGGACCCCAGGCCACACCTCATGGAGAAGTGTGGCACAATGATTAGAGCGGCAGACCCTGATGCAGAGATTTGGCCCGGGACCAGGGTTCAATTCCCGCCTCGACGGGACGTGGGCTCAATTCCCTTGGACCAGATAATTCTCATCTCAGTGCCTAATCTAATTAATGGATCTCACTCTGTAACTCTGGGCAATAGCTTGCTTAATCTCCACAACAGCCCTGATAGTGCTTGGATGGCTGGCTTCACCCTGGGGGTTGCCCAGGAGAGGGTGCCTCAGAAGGAAAAAAGCTAGGAGGGGCTCCACAGTGGTATGCGTACAGCGCCTTGAGACCCTAACGGGTAAGTAGTGCGCTATGCAAATGCGAAGTTTTTATACCCATGACAATCAGGGACCTAGGGTCCGTGGCAGTGGGCACACGGTTCAGGGGACAGAGGCACAGGACAACAGGGAAACTGGGAGGAGTGCTGTGCGCCAGGGGGAGGACAGGCCCACGGAACCGACTCTCCAGGAGGCACTTGCAGAGATCCTGGGAGCATACCAACATTCCCAGGACACAAAGGGCCAGATCTTGAACAATGTGCAGGAGAACAGGCGGCTGCAGGAGGGACAGTACCAGGGGATCAGGGAGGACTTGCAGGCCATCAACACCACCCTGGTCTCCATAGCAGGGGTGCTGGCAGACATGGACAATATAATGAGGGAGGCAGTCTCACAATAGCGGGCCCCTGCCACTAACCAGACATCTGAACTGCCTTCCACCTCTGCTGCTACTAGTGGACAGAAGGCCCCGCCACAGGACTCACAGGCCACCAGCACCCCTCCCCCTGCAGAATGAGAACCACCCTGCAAACGTTCCCTGCGATCCAGGCAGAAGCTAGAGACTATTGCCAAGACCCCGCTAGGAAATGAGACTCTCCTGAGTGTCACCCTTGTGTCCCACTCTGTCACCCTGTCCACCTTGAACTGCCATTGCTCCCCTTCCTATGTCCCCATGGACAATGCACCTGTGCTACAGACTGGAACTCTTCCCTGGAATTTCCTCCATCATCACCCCATCCCATTGCACTTGCCCCTTCATTTATTAGCACTTCAATAAACACCCTTTGAAAAAAAAACATTTTGGAGTATGTCATGTATATCAAATAGGTATTTATTGTAACAGGTACACACATTGCAAATCAACTGTACAGAAAATGAGCACGTATGAAAGACCTGTAGTTGGTTGCAGTGATCACACCAGGAGCTATTGTGAGGCACCAACATCTGAAAAATGAATTGCCAAAAGGTACATTAGTGGGCATAGAATTGGGAAATAACAGCATGCCAGTGCCAAAGAATTACAAAATAATGACAATAAAATGTGAAGTAACACTGTCTTACCTGTGTGTCATTGGAAATATTGTCTGATCACTGCTGTACTGTTGTCCTCATCCTCGTTCTCTGCCTCCTCATCCTCACTGTCCACAGGGTTCACTGCTGCCACAAGGCCATCTCCAGCCTCCTCCTCCTGCAGAAAAGGTACATGGCGTCTCAGGGCAAGGTTGTGCAACATGCAGCATGCCACTATTATCTGGCAGACCTTCTTGGGTGAGTAGCACAGGGATCCACCTGTTAGATGGAGGCACCTAAACCTGGCCTTCAGGAGGCCAAAGGTTCTTCTGCCCTTGTCCTGGCATTCCTCACAGGGATCAGTAGCCATGATAGGTTGGGGTAATCAGAGTCACCTGCAAATATTGAGGGACAACATTTAGCCCCACACTATCCCATATAGCCTACACCATACCCATACACCAACATATACTGGGTGGGGACCAAGGCTCACCTATTAGCCACACCCTGTGCCTCTGTAGTTGGCCCATCACATTTTGGATGCTGCTATTCCTCAGGACAAAGGCATCATGCACCAACCCAGGATACTTAGCATTGACCTGGGAGATGTACTGGTCCACCAAGCACACCATCTGTACATACATTGAGTGGAAACTCTTACGATTTCTGTACACCTGTTCATTTTGACGGGGGGGACAAAAGCAATATCTGTTCCATCAATCGCCCCAATTATGTTGGGGATATGTCCCATTGCATAGAAGTCAGCCTTCACTGTGGCCATATCTTCCACCTGAGGAAATACAATGTAGCTGCACATGTGTTTAGTCATGGCAGACAACACTCTGGTCAGCACTATTGAGAACATTGGCTGTTGCATTCCTGCTGCCAAGCCCACTGTCACTTGGAAAGAACCAGTTGTCAGGAAATGGAGCACTGATAGAACTTGCACAGGATGGGAGATCCCAGTGGGGTGACGGATAGCAGATATCAGGTCAAGCTCCAATTGGGCAAACAGCTCTGTGATTGTGGCCCTGTCAAGTCTATAGGTGAGAATGATGTGTCTGTCCTCCAGTGTAGCCAAGTCCACCAGGGGTCTGTACCCGGAGGTATGTCTCCATCTCCTATTCATCCGCAGCTGTAGCAATCTAAGGGACAAAAGAGTGGGACCCGGTCACAAACTGAACAATGGGGCAACAACAGTACGATGCAAGCTGACAAATTGTAATGAGTGAGGGAGAATTGTCCTGTATGTCCAAATTCAAACAGTGATGCAGATACTTACCAGGGCCTGCCTCCGCCCCCCTGAAATGGCATCCACCTGTCCTGTGTGGAGGGACAGGTGGAAGTGAGGTAATTCCGCTGACGTGCGCCGTTGCGGGAGTCGGTCGGGAACTGCAGTGCAACTCCGCTTTGGTTGACATTGGGCCCTATAAGGTACTGTGGCCAGTGATGATCTACGCTGGCGGTGACGGTATGCACCACCATGGACGGGACTACCATTTTCTATCTGATTCCTCCTTTGCTACCTTACCTTCAACACGAGAGGACCTACACTGAATGTGCTGCTGTGACCTGTGTCTGGAACCTACCATAGCCCGTGTGACTGGGAAAAGGGCCCCAAAGTGGTGGATGGGGTCCTACCCCAGTACGGACTGCTGTATGGGCCTTCAGACCAACAGGTGAGTACACTGTGGGTACGATGCATGTGGCATTAATGCATGGAGTGGTGTGTGAAGGCCTCGTGTAAGGGGGGTGGGTGGATGTCCCCTGGGCGGCGTACATGTTGTGTGCTGGGCCATGTGTGTGTAAATGATGATGTGAAGGGGTATGGTGGGCCATAAGTGTAACAAGCAGGACTGTTTGACTTATTCCATTTTCCTGAGTGTATTGCCTCTGCAGGTCAGCGTCCATCAAAATAAGGGTATATGGCGTGCCATCGCCAAGGATGTGCGGACCCTGGGGTTCTACGGCAGGCAGAGCACCCACTGTCGGAAACGGTGGGAGGACCTGAGACGCTGGGCATGGAAGACCGCAGAGGCCCAGCTGGGGATGGCCTTCCAACGAGGAAGGGGTGCCTGTCGAACCCTGACCCCCCTGATGGCCAGCATCCTGGCAGTGGCCTATCCTGAGCTGGATGGGCGCTTGAGGGCATCACAGCAGCCACAATGGGGTGAGTACAGTGCCCGTCATTACAACTTACACATGACAGGGTGGTATGCAGGTGGGGAATCTGTGTCAGTGGGTGCCCATAGCCAGGCCTGACATTTCAGGTAAGGTCCCCTGGTGGCAAGGTTTCAGAAGGGATAATCCTTCTACCTAGCTCATAGGCATCCACTACTGGTCAAGGCTGCATGGTTTCTATGTGTGCTGGATTTGCCGGTGTGTGCCCCTCCCCATGCTTTGGTGGCTAGCAATATCACGGGTAGTGCAATGCATAATGCGTAGGCCTGTACCCTGTGTGTGAGTGTGCTGTGTACGCTAACGGTGGTGTTGGTGCAGCCAGTGACCAAGTGTATCCTTTGTCTCTTTCTCCCCCTTTTTATTTTGTCACCCTGTCCTTATGTCCATTAGCATCATCTGGCGGAGGAGCAGAGGCACCGGCGACGGAGGGAGCTGCGTCCCACAGGAGCCAGGAGGCAGAGTCCACGGACGGTGAGGGCACCAGTGGGACGGAGGGCGAGGAGAACACCACGGTGGAGCCTGGAGGGGACAGCTTGGACACAGATACCTCCTCTGATGGAAGCTCCCTGGTAGTGGCGGACACCTTTGTGACCACCCCAGCTACAGGTACAGCCGCCACCCCCGCACCAGCACCGCCCTCCCAGCAGCCCCCATTGAGTTGCCCGTGCCTGCTTACCCAGGAGGGTGGGCATCTCCTTCACCCCAGGCACCTCAGGCCCTGCCCCAGTTAGCCCTGCTGCCCTGAGTGAGGAGGCTATTGACCTCCTTAGATCCATCTCTGTAGGGCAGTCAACCATTGTGAATGCCATCGAAGGGTTGGCAGCCCAGATGCAACAGACTAATGCATTCCTGGAGGGCATTCACACTGGCTTGCTGGCCCAACAGAGATCAATCCAGGCTATGGCCTCCTCTCCGATGGCAGCCATTGTCCCTGTTTCCACCCTCCCCCCTCCAAGTTCCTCTTCCCAAACCCATTCCCCTCAACCCCAACCTATCCCAAGCATACAGGCAGACGAGCACGCACACAAGACAACAGACAAGAGTGGCACAGGCAAACAGAAGCACCACACTTCATCCCACAGGCACTCACACAAACACCATCCAGATGCAGACATACCAACATCCACAATTTCCACTGTGTCCCGCTCCTCCTCCTCCTCCACCTCCCTCCCAGTTCCGTCAACACTAACACCTGCATGTACTACACCATCATCCACTACCAGCATCACCACCACACCTAGCAGAACACACACCTTACTGCCAGACACCTCCACAACAGCCATGTACACGTCCCGTGTCCTTTAGCATTGTTTCTGTTTCCCCCTCCTAAAGTACACAAACGCAAGCACTCAGACACCCAACAGCCATCCACCTCACAACAGCATGCAGCCCATGCACCTGCACCTAAAATCAGCAGACAGACACTTCCTAAAACCACTCCCTCTTCCTCCACTCCCAAACCTTCTCCCTCTTCCTGCCCCACTGTCCCTAAAAAGCTTTTCCTATCACCATTCCTATCCACCAAGACTCTTCCCTACCCCTTCCTCCCCCTGTCCTGCATGTCTGGCCAGCGTGGCAAAAACCCAGCCAAGCACCTCAACCACCCAGTCCATGGGCTCATTAGTCACCACACCCACTCGTTGTGGGAAAGGATCCAGGGCACATGTTCTGAGGGTGAAGGAGCTTGCACCAGGCAGCCTCAAGGGTAAAGAGTCTGAACCAGCTGCTGCCAGGAAGCCTAAGGGGCCCTGCCCCAGCTGCTGCCAAGAAGACAAAGGAGCCTGCCCCAGCTGCTGCCAAGAAGACCAAGGAGCCTGCCCCAGTCGGTGCCAGGAAGACCAAGGAGCCAGCACCAGCAGGCAGGAACGGCAAGGGGCCTGGGGCAGGAACTCAGATGGAGCCCCCACCACCAACCATGGTTGTGCAGCCATCCAAGACTGCATGGGATGGGCTGGAGCTTCCCCCCACCAACAGCAGCAGCACCACCACCAGTGGGCAGCCATCAGAGGCTGCAGGGGATGGGCTGGGGCCTCCCCCCACCAGCAGCAGCACCACCACCACCACCACCAGTGGGCAGCCATCCAAGGCTGCAGGGGATGGGCTGGAGCTTCCCCCCACCAGCAGCAGCACCACCACCACCACCAGTAGGCAGCCATCTGAGGCTGCAGGGGATGGGCTGGACCTTCCCCCCACCAGCGGCTGCAGCAGCACCACTACCACCACTGAACAGCCGTCACTGCCGGTGGATGGTATGTAGTCCTACCTCCATGGGCAGCTGTGCAGGCTGCCCCCTGCAAATCCAGTGGGTATGACACCCACATGAGAGACTGTGACCTTGTACTCCCCAGGATCAAGAGCACAGGGCACGATGCCCCCTCCAGAATCAGTGGGTAAGACACCCACCAACCCCAGCCTCCCCAGGATCAAGAGCACAGGGCACAATGCCCCCTCCAGAACCAGTGGGTAAGACACCCACCAACCCCAGCCTCCCCAGGATCAAGAGCACAGGGCACGATGCCCCCCTCCAGAACAGTGGGTAAGACACCCACCAACCCCAGCCTCCCCAGGATCAAGAGCACAGTTCATGATGCCCCGTCAGAACCAGTGGGTAAGACACCCACCAACCCCAGCCTCCCCAGGATCAATAGCAGAGGGCACAATGCCCCCTCCAGAACCAGTGGGTAAGACACCCACCTACACCAGCCTCCCCAGGACCAAGCACAGGACATGCTGCCCCCTCCAGAGCATGTGGGAAAGTCACCCACCTGAGAGACTGTGGCCTTGCACTCCCCAGGACAAAGAAATGGGCATGTTGCCCCCCTCCAGAGCATATGGGCAAGTCACCAACTTGAGAGACTGTGGCCTTGCACTCCCCAAAACCAAGCCCAGGGCATGTTGCCCTCTCCAGGCATGTGGGCAAGTCACCCACTGAGAGACTGTGGCCTTGCACTCCCCAGGACAAAGCACAGGGCATGTTGCCCCCCCCCCAGAGCCAGTGGCCTTGTTTCATCTCCCGGCTGAGGTGCCCCCGTCCCCTGTTCCCCTGAGGTGCCTGCCTATTTACCAACTGATGCCCCTGCACTGTTCTCTCCCTGTTGATGCAGGTGATGAGCGGGGCCTTGGACTTTGGCCTGTGGCCTTGTAGCCCACGCAAACTGAGGATTGGGCAGTGTCCCTTGAACTGTACAACTGTAATTATCTGTTACATTGGCTAAACTTTATTTATACTGTGTTGATCCTATTACACTCACATTAGTAAATTTATTGTGTCCTTGCATTATTCCTCCGTGTTACTGGGTAAATATGTTTTAATAATGCAGCTGCTTGTGTGTATGGTGTTGTGGGGGGTGTTGTGCTTGTGTGTGTCACTCTATTTTTCCTCCCCCCTTCCCTTGTGTGCTAGGCGGCTGTTCTCACCGCCGTCGTCTTCGCAGTCGTTGGTGTTCGTGGTTGAGCAGCGCGTAGAAGACCATGGGAAAGACATGCAGCTCGGGCTCCATGGCAGCGTGGTTGTTCCCTGTACCTCCAATGGTGAGTCCTTTCACTTCTGTACATTGTTTCTGCCAGGCTTTTGATGTTGTTGGTACGGCCCCGGAAAAGGTGGCGGTTTCCTGTGTCTTAATACAGTGGGCGGAACATTGACTTCTGCCTGGCTGTAGGCGGCTTCCGCTGTGGTGGCAGTTGTTTCCGCCCTGGCGGTCGGTGTGGTAAATTGGCTGTCTATCTTAGTTCTATCCGCCATGGTCATAATTTGGCAGTAATTACCGCCAGCCTGTTGGCGGTGTTACCGCCACTTTTACACCAACCACCAGGGTTGAAATGAGGGCCATAGTGTAAAAATGTATTAATTCACAACATGTGGCCATGACTATAACAGGTAACAGAAAAAATATACAGGGAGTGCAGAATTATTAGGCAAGTTGTATTTTTGAGGATTAATTTTATTATTGAACAACAACCATGTTCTCAATGAACCCAAAAAACTCATTAATATCAAAACTGAATATTTTTGGAAGTAGTTTTTAGTTTGTTTTTAGTTTTAGCTATGTTAGGGGGATATCTGTGTGTGCAGGTGACTATCACTGTGCATAATTATTAGGCAACTTAACAAAAAAAAATATATACCCATTTCAATTATTTATCATTACCAGTGAAACCAATATAACATCTCAACATTCACAAATATACATTTCTGACATTCAAAAACAAAACAAAAACAAATCAGTGACCAATATAGCCACCTTTCTTTGCAAGGACACTCAAAAGCCTGCCATCCATGGATTCTGTCAGTGTTTTGATCTGTTCACCATCAACATTGCGTGCAGCAGCAACCACAGCCTCCCAGACACTGTTCAGAGAGGTGTACTGTTTTCCCTCCTTGTAAATCTCACATTTGATGATGGACCACAGGTTCTCAATGGGGTTCAGATCAGGTGAACAAGGAGGCCATGTCATTAGATTTCCTTCTTTTATACCCTTTCTTGCCAGCCACGCTGTGGAGTACTTGGACGCGTGTGATGGAGCATTGTCCTGCATGAAAATCATGTTTTTCTTGAAGGATGCAGACTTCTTCCTGTACCACTGCTTGAAGAAGGTGTCTTCCAGGAACTGGCAGTAGGACTGGGAGTTGAGCTTGACTCCATCCTCAACCCGAAAAGGCCCCACAAGCTCATCTTTGATGATACCAGCCCAAACCAGTACTCCACCTCCACCTTGCTGGCGTCTGAGTCGGACTGGAGCTCTCTGCCCTTTACCAATCCAGCCACGGGCCCATCCATCTGGCCCATCAAGACTCACTCTCATTTCATCAGTCCATAAAACCTTAGAAAAATCAGTCTTGAGATATTTCTTGGCCCAGTCTTGACGTTTCAGCTTGTGTGTCTTGTTCAGTGGTGGTCGTCTTTCAGCCTTTCTTACCTTGGCCATGTCTCTGAGTATTGCACACCTTGTGCTTTTGGGCACTCCAGTGATGTTGCAGCTCTGAAATATGGCCAAACTGGTGGCAAGTGGCATCGTGGCAGCTGCACGCTTGACTTTTCTCAGTTCATGGGCAGTTAATTTGCGCCTTGGTTTTTCCACACGCTTCTTGCGACCCTGTTGACTATTTTGAATGAAACGCTTGATTGTTCGATGATCACGCTTCAGAAGCTTTGCAATTTTAAGAGTGCTGCATCCCTCTGCAAGATATCTCACTATTTTTGACTTTTCTGAGCCTGTCAAGTCCTTCTTTTGACCCATTTTGCCAAAGGAAAGGAAGTTGCCTAATAATTATGCACACCTGATATAGGGTGTTGATGTCATTAGACCACACCCCTTCTCATTACAGAGATGCACATCACCTAATATGCTTAATTGGTAGTAGGCTTTCGAGCCTATACAGCTTGGAGTAAGACAACATGCATAAAGAGGATGATGTGGTCAAAATACTAATTTGCCTAATAATTCTGCACTCCCTGTATAATCACTTACCAAAATAAAAATATTAGAAAGTAATGGGTGGGGGCTCAATGTTTAGCGGTAATCATCAATGACTCTAGGGATAAAATAAAAGTGGACAAATGAGCCTTCCTGTGGATGCAGAAAAAACACAAACATACCAGCGCTCATACTGAGAGTCTTCCAGCAGATTGGAGGTGGCCAACCACATCCAAAGGCTAGTCATATTAATAGCCGTTGATAGCGCCAGTGTAAGTTTGCACGCCATCCATTGGGTTAATCCAGGAAGAAATCAGAAACCCATCTAAAAGCAGACTCAAATCTCATGTACATTACTATAAAGGGTACAAATTTGCATTTGGAAAATCTCAATATAAAATAAGGGTCATGCAAAAGATGAAAAAAAGGTTATGCTTGAAAACAAACTCCCAGTCAATGGAAGTTAGTCCGTGTTATAGGTTATGAAAAAAACTAAAATATTTAGAAGAAATGATGACAAAAATAAATATTTAAATTATACAAGTAGAGGGTAATTTACTGAGCCAATACTAACTGGAATGCAAGGGGGTGGGGGTAGTTCTAGATTTTGACATCATAGGCGTCAATTGGGATCCGCCAGATAAATGTTACAAAACAAAACTCTCCAACATACCACCCATGAAGTGATGGATTCATCCATTGAAAAAGCTGACACCAAACATACACCAACAGCACATCATTCAGACACTAGTCAACTCACTGACTCCTCTCCAACCAAAGACTTGTCAGAAACATAAAAAATGAATGTCAAAAAACATTTTTTTTGTGCTTCACACCAAAAATACAAGGATGAGAAAAGAATGCAGGCATGCCATTTTGTATGCTAAATCCAACTTTATCCAATAGAAAGTAAATGTTTTCTAACCCTGCGACCTCACTTTCCTGGTTTTCTGGATCCAACACCACTTCATGCTTGGAATCCCTCCCCTCACTCTCTAAATATGAGGAATTCCACCACTGGCCCTCATCCACTAAAAACACAAATACCTCATAATATTTTCATTTCTGCCTATCAGCAACAATGATCATTAAGCAGCTCAAATCACTCAATTCTTACCTTGACCAGCTACCCGCTAGCATTGTCAACTTTCACTTTTTTAAATCTAACTAGTAGAGTCCCTCATTAAAAGAATCTTCTGTTGACTATTTAAAGTTTTCATAAATAACCCCATTATTAGAAACCCAAATGTCAGTTCAGATCTGACTAATACGTAGCTTCATTGGCTGACGAAAGCTGTGGAGAGATGCATCACAAATCATTTGACTATCATCATTGACAACGAACATCTGCTTAAGGTCTATCAATCCAGCTTCTGTCGGCATTTCTGTATCAAAACAACCACACAGAGTTTCCCGGTTGTAGAGCACTGTGTATTAGGCAAAGGAGACAGCTGTGTATGCATATTGTACTGTACTGTACTGTACTTCCTACTCATACTGTTTACTTGTGCTTTATAACTGATAGGACATGCAGTTGGACATAGCAAGTTGATTCAAAGTCTGGACTATTAGAAGATATTTCACAGTCAGGTCATGAACTGGTTTTCCTCCTTTTCCACAAACATACATAAATTAGCGAAGGTTGGAAAATACTTCTCAAGAAGACTTGCTCTACTTCAGTGAGTACTCTAGGGCTTGAGCCTGGCACCTGCTTTGCTCAACCTGTACAAAGAACCACTTGAATCTGACTTTTAGAGGACATGTTATGTTATAGGGCCTGATTTAGAACTCGGTGGACGGGTTACTCCATCACAATGGTGATGGTTATCCCATCCGCCAAAATCTAAATCCCAATGGTGGGATTCCACCCATCCCACCAATGGGATTTAGCTTTCGGCAGATTGGATATCCGTCACCATTGTGACGCAGTATCTTGTCTGCAGAGTTCTAAATCAGGTCCATGGTCTTTTTTTTTTACAACACAACTACTCACCCCTGAAGATGCAAGGCACTATGGAGAAGAAAACCAAAGGGCATAATGTAAAAAATAATAAAATATAATGATCTCATAAAATTGCTGAAGAAGCCTTTGTAGTTTTAGGTATTTTCTAAGACAGGTAAGAATTGTTGCACTCTTCATGTCCAATGAGAATGAGCTACACAATCCCGATGCCAGTTTTGGCTCACAGTGAGGGATGGATGGTAAACAGATGTCAGCAGACTTCAGATTATGCCACAGGAAATTCCAAATCAGGAATTTATGCAATATTTTTGTTTTTTACTACAATGTTGGTTTAAGAAGAAAACTGTGGAAGCATTTCTTTTCTAAATAGGAAGCCAATGCAGTTTATCTAGAACAGACAATGGCCCTCATCATGACTTCAGCGCTCAAAACAGTTGACCGCCGAAGTCACGCCGGCCAGGAGACCTTCAGTGATGGCGGTCTTGAGCCCGCCATATTATGACTCCTGGCAGCGCTCTGCCATAAATTGGGTGGAGAGCCGCCAGCAGCCATACTGGTGGTTGGCAGTCTAGTGGAGGTTGCTCCACTGGCACCGCCACGTCATCACAACACCGCCCGCCATATTACAACTTTGTAATCGATGTGGCAGTGTTGTGGTGATGGGGAGGTGCCGGGGGGCAGGCCCCATGGACCCCGTTCCCTCCCGGATGACCACCACGAGCAGGTAAGGTGATCGTCCGAAGGGGCGGGCGTGGTGTTGAGTATTGTGTGCGTGAATGGGGGTGTAAGTGTGTGTGAATGGAGGGGAGGGTGTTTGTGTGCGTGTGTGCGCATATATATGTGTGAATGCGTGTCACTGGATGGTGTTGTGGACACGTGTATGTCCGTGAATGTGTGTGCATGCGTGGATGGGGGGGTGGGGAGAATATATACGGGGGCAGGGGAGGTTGGTGTCTACAGGGTTCGGGGGATGGGAGGGGAGGCCGTGGCTGTTTCTGGGGGGTCGCATACAGGAGGCAGAAATGTTCATTCCTGTCACCAGGGATTTCCTGGCGAGGTTGCCGCCAGAAAATCCCTGGCGGAAAGGAGACTCATAATACCATCGGCGGTAGAAGTGGACCGCTGGTGATATGCCTCCGGCCCGGTTGTCCAACCACCCTGGCGGCACAGGTGGTGAACTGGCTGCTGTCGCGGTGTTACTGCCACCACCGGTGTGGCGGAGCAGGACCGCCAAACTCATAATGACCACCAATGTTCGGTTAAATCTGGAAGTCCCCAAAATAGTCTGGAAGCACCAATTTTAATTAGTTGGAGATGATTAGGGCATTAACTTTCCCAAGTGGTTGTAGTCTGTGCAGGTGAGAGTTAACAATGTATGTTTGGTGGAGTTGCTAGAAGGTGAGAAGCCTGTGCAAAAAAATCATCCAGTCTGCCTAAAAGATATTGGGCCATCCAATCACCGGGTTTAAAAGATCCTACGCAGTGTAAAATGGCAGGCAAAAGTAATATGGCCCTTCACCATGGCGTTAACGTAAGTATTTGCATAATGTGAAAATTAGCTGATACTTTTGTATGATAGGTAACTGAAAACCTGGAAGACACTATCAAAGAAACAAGTCATATTCTCATTTATCAACGATCCCCAAAAACTGTTTATAATATTGAAACTGGTCTTAGCTGGTAGAAGATAGCCAGCAATGTCTGGGTTACATCACAACTGCTGAACTTGTGTAAATCAACATAGGCTTTGACATGTGCAGTAAGGCTTCAATATGTATTTTTATCATTCATACATTAAGGGCCAGATGTAGGAAGGAAGCAATTTGCGAGTTGCAAATTGTGAGTCCTTCCGACTCGCAATTTGCAACTCGCAAATTGCTATGCAGTACGGTGTCTCAGACACCGACTGCAACTCACTATGGGGTCGCAATGACCCACCTCATGAATATTCATGAGGTGGGTCGCAAATTGCGGCCCCATAGCGAGTATAGGCACTCGCTAACATGGAGGCCTGTTGTAGTCAGCAGGCCTCCATGTTAGCGACCTGCTTTTCAATAAAGCAGTTTTTTTTTTTTTTTAAATGTAGCCCGTTTTCCCTAAGGGAAAACGAGCTGCATTTAAAAAAATCCGAAACCTTTTGTTTCGGTTTTTTCAGGGCAGGGAGTGGTCCCTTGGACCACTCCCTGCCCTGAAAAAATATTTTGGGGTCCATTCACAAAGGGGAAGGGGTCCCATGGGGACCCCTTCCCGTTTGCGAATGGGTTACCATCCACTTCAAGTGGATGGTAACTGCGACTCCATTTGCGACCGCATAAGCGGTCACAAATGGAATTGCATACCATTGCGAATCGCAAATAGGAAGGGAACACCCCTTCCTATTTGCGATTCGGAAATGCATTTTGCGAGTCGGTAACGACTCGCAAAATGCATTTCTGCATAGGAAACACGCATTTGCGAGTCGCAAACGGCAAATTTTGACGTTTGCGACTCGCAAAGTGCTTCCTACATCTGGCCCAATATGTCCAGTTGTATATATTGATATGATCAGAGTTTGTGCATTTAAAAATAAATGGTACAATTTTAGGGCTGATAAGTCAGGTCCACTTGTTTTTTGTGCATATAACAAATGTGTACTTGGATTATGTTGTTTTCCTAAAAATCCATGCTAACAAAGCAGAGAAATACAATTTTCATTCCCTGGTGCACGCACGAGGGAGGATGACTTTGTGTATTCTGCTTCACAGGAATACGTAGTAGTAGTAGTGAGTTTCCAAGTATGTTCGGAACAAAAATACTATTCAAATATCGTTGAACATAACACGCCACATAACACCATACATATGAAATGTGCATAAAAGACTTGTGTTTGTGCAAGTAAGACACACAAACTGCTTGCTATGTCACGTTGTGCTCAGTTGCATCGCATTGCATTGGCTCGCGGGAGCCTGCAGTTGGGGCAGGAGGAGTACACTATGATGATAATGATGATAAAAATAGAGAATAACCCATCACACCAAGGGGACAGGGTTCTATGAAACCAAAAATACAAAAATTTCCCTGGGTGCCATACTTATCTCAGTATTGACACTCCTCATACGAATGAAACCAACAGCACATACAACCATACATCGCCATGTATTTAGAAAAAAAACATGGCAATGACTAATTGTGCTGTCTATGATGATTTTCCATGTATGATATATATGTGCTTCAATTTTAATGGTGTTATTTTTATATGTGATATTTTGAATGTGGAGAAACTTGTAAATTGTGTACAAAATATAATATATTAAAGGCATGTATGTCTTCTGACTCTCTAGTTCTATATGGTTCAATGTGCTGTTGGTTTGATTTGTATGAGGAGTGTGAATATTGAGATAAGTACTCTACCCTGGGGAATTCTAGACTTTTTGGTTTGGAGTACACTCTGATGCCATCCAAGGGTCCAGGACTTGGGGGCACCTTTTGGGATCAGTGCGCACTCTAGCAGTGGCCAGCAGCAGGGAAAAGGCAGGTTTAGTTGAGCCTGGGCAACTAGGCAGATGCAGGATAGCTCTCTGGAACTTGTTATGGCCCTGTAGCTCAGAACAGGAGGGCAGTCAGCTAGCCCTTGAAGTCAGTCTGGTGGTTCTGGGTTCAAGGGACTAGTCCAGTCTTCCTTCCTCAGGCATCAGGGCAGTCCTTTCAGCATCAGGACAGCAGAGCAGTCCTTCTTCTGAGTCTTCCGCAGGTCCAGAAGTGATCTATAGAGTTGGTGTGAGGGAGGGTCCAATATTTCTACCTAATACCTGTGTTGAAGTAAGACAAGCTTCTAGACTTCCCTCCCACATCTGGTTCTGAAATTTAATTCCTTCCCCTCCCTGGGTCCGGGGGATCTGGGGTGACAATAGACAAATCCGAAGTCTTTTGTTAGTGTGCTGAGGCAGCACCTTTGATGTGCAAGTGTGGTAGGTCACAACTCTACCCTCCCATCCTGACAAAACCTAGTCCTCCTTTTGTGATACTGTCTGGGAGAATTACACAAAGGCTATATGCCAACTTCACCTGACCCGGGGACATGCAGCAGACACCAAATGGTTAGGAGAAGAAAAATGCCAACTTTCTAAAAGTGGCATTTTCAGAGTTGTGACCTAAAATCCAACTTTACCAGTAGAGAGGATTTTAAATTACATTTCCTTATAGATTAAACTTGACATTCCTACCTCTCCCAAACAAATGTTATCACTTGTTAAATGTAAGACGATAAGCCAGTGTTATCTTATACAGGTGGGTGGCCTCATAGTAGTGCAAAGTAAATTTGTGAGTTTTAACTTAAACGTATCCAACCTTTTAAATACACTGCACACTGCCCTATGAGCTGTTTAGGGCTTACTGTAGGGGTGACTTATATGCATTAAAAAGGAAGATTTAGGTCTGCCAAAGATTTGTTCTGCCAGGTCGTAATGGCAGTTTAAAACTGCATACAGGCTGCAATGGCAGACTTGAGATATGTTAAAACGGCTGGTTAAGTGTGTGGCACAATATGGGGGAATACCACTCCAAGGATGTCAAGTCTGGCAGTGCATTACTAACCAGTGCGTATACCTGCTTGTTTCATGGTGTGGGTTGGGGTTCACTTGCAGATGAGAAATTCTCTAACTGGTTTGTCTGGCTGTTAACACTCTCACCTACTGGAGCATATCTCTGTAAGAGAAGAGGAGTTCTAATTTCTTCTGAAGGGGTTGCAGTTTCCTTTTGAGACTTAGCAGTTAATTTAGGAGTGGCACAACAGAATAGTTGACCTGAAACATGAAGAGCGAGATATATTAGGACTTGGGCACATAGTAGCGCTGTGTTTGAGCTGCATCTATGATACGACTCAGATGAGTGCTTGGACTGTGCTAGATATACTAACAACAACAAATCGCAACCCTAAGGGTCTTCCTTCAAGTTGATAATTTTCACTAAACAATTTAAAAAGAACATGTTGTCACCCTATTCAGAGTTATCAAATGGGAGTGAAAAAAAGTATTCTTTTCATTGGGGCTACCAATAAATTGAATACAATATTACAAAAAATATACTGTTGTACATCATTTTTGTTTTCAGTTTTAAAGCAATAAGAGACATGCTGCACACACCTTACAATAAACATATGAACAAATTGCCTATATATACAATACAAGATATTAAAAACCTTCTTGCGCTTTTTCACAAATCTCATAAGGATGAGGATGTTGTAGATAGATTGGTCCAATTGACGATAAATTATCGATGCGTCAGTCTCATTACCAAGTTTTGTGGACCAGGATTGGGAATGTAGTGCTAACCCAAACAATTTGGGCTTACTGCTGGAAACACAAATATAGTATTTAGTATATAGCCCTAACATACTATTTGAATTAGGTACAAATACCTCATTACACTCAATTTCATGAAGCAATAATCTTGTTGAGAAAATTAAAGTATCATTGTTGAAAACTAATACTGAACTCAGACAAAAGGAATCAGACCAGAGAAACAATGATGCCAACCTGAACTAACACACTAGTAACAAAGAAAAGCTAAAATTACTAAGGCTAGAACCACCTAATTGCAAGTGACACTCAACATGCTGAAATCCATTAATTAGGGTACATTCCACCATGTGCACCAAAACCGTTAATCACTTGGCCGGCATTGATTCAAATTTGACCAGATCCTTTGAAACTGCTGATTCACCAACGGAGTACATAATAAGTCTGAAATACAAGAGGAAATGAGAGAAAACACCTCATAGGATAGCACATATTCAACTGAAGCATATCATAAACAAACAGTACGGTACTTAGAAAGCAAAAATTCAACAGCCAAAGCTGCTGTGTCCCCGGCAAAAGTTGTGCAACTGGATGAGCACCACACTACTGCTCAATGTATACAGCTGTTAATTGCAGTTGTTGAAGATGTGTGAAGTACATAGAAGACTTGAGTGCAGCAGGCATCATCCTGGGCCCTACAGTCCTTTTGCTTCTTCAACCGCAGTGACCTACGAGGACAATGAGGCCAGATTTATTCAGTGACACAATGCCTCAGGGGAATGGTGCACTTAACACTTTGGTGAGGACTCTGGAGTAACAAAAGCAGTGCTAATAGAAAGTACTGAAGTGCTTGAGGTAGCAAGGACCCAGGCTGTGCCTAGACAAATTCCAGTTCTGCCATTCTAGCATCAAATATGTCACATTGTCTCTCAGTATGGAATAGACGTGATCCCAACAAAGGTGGAAGTTTTCAGAAACTGGACATATGTGACCACTTTGAAATCTGTTGAACCTTCTGGGTTTCTGAATTATCTAGCATGGGTTTGCCTCTGGATTTGCCAAGAGGTCGGACACCCGCTAGCATAGCCAGTGTGCTATGGGCCCCAAAGAAAAGAGGGAAGTGGACCCCTGGCTGCTGTTTGGGTTATAAAATACAGCAATAATCAGGGTTCAGTGGGCCCCGCTGCCATTGCACCTGCTGCAGTAATGAAAGATATACCACTGCAGACATCAGATTGACAATGGAATGCTTGCCAATAAAAGAACATAAACTGAAAACTGCTCCTGAAGGGAAACCTTGCCACACGGTTTGTACGAGGTAGGGGCGTAGCTCCAAGGAGCTGTTTGGGGTGTTACCCCCTCCTAAAAATGTATTCTGCAGTAAATAGTTGGGTACAAGTGCTTTCCATTGGGTAAAGGTAAGTGTCTGTTGGATTTCATCTGGAATTTTTACATGCCCAGACTGACAAAAATACACAAACTCTCTCTTGTGCATGTATTGAAGGCCTTAATGAATGTTGATTAGTTTGGAAAATGTTGCGTTTAAGTACTCACTCCTCTTCCTTTCCACTTCTCCTTAAGCCCCCCTCATGTCTGGCTTCTCATATAAAGAGTTTTAACAAGATGTTTCCCAACGAACCTGTTGGGAAATCTGAAGCTCACACCCCTCCAGTCATACTGACCAAGCTATGCCCCTGGTAAGACGGCTGGACTCATTGATAGTGAAGTAGCCTTCCACACCCTGACAGAAAACTCACAACAGCCTGGCCTTCACCGACCCCAGTCAACCCTACTTCCAACATATTTATCCCATCGTTGGAGGGTTGGGAGCTGTGCTGTATCAAGAAGGCAGAGTAAAAGGGCATGAAGACTCCACCAGCTGTAGTCTGTGGGGGAAGACCTACAAGTTAAAAAAGAAACTGGATTTCTTTGCTTTGAAATGGATTGTCATAGAGGAGCTCCATAACTACCTGTGCGGTGATACATTCATGATAAGAACAGTCAATAACTCCTTAAACTACATGGCAATATCAACCAATTTGGATGCTACATGAAACAGAAGGCTTACAGCAACCTGCAGTACTAGCAAGGTAAGAAAAACATCGATGTCTGTGCCGTCAGGCATCCTCACACCAGTGAACCTGGGCCTACATAGTGGAGCTGTCAGAGTTAAGTGATGGTTGTCCAGTTGCATGCTGCCAGCCATGACTCTATTTTAAAGCCACTTTTAGCAATGCCACTAACCTGGATCTGATGGCACTTTCCCTTATTCTGTAACCACACCAGGCAGACCTTCATGAGTTTTAAAGAAAGCACCAAAGAAAGCAAGATTTTGGTGTAAACACTTTATCATTTATATGCAATTCATTTTTGAGTAGATTGCACTTTATTGGCCTTTCAATAATAATATTAATTATTACATGTCCATGAAAAGAAGGTGGATTACAGTCAGTGTCTTTTTGTTTTCAAGGAATGTTTGTTTTACTGGTTTGTGCTCATTCTCAAGTGTGCTAGTTGATGACATTAGACACCCTTGTTTTAAATTATACATACTACTTTTGTACATTAAATTGTTAGAAATTGGGTCTCTAGTTGGCAGAGGTATGCACCCTGTCCAAGTAGGGACCATAATCCTAGTCAGGGTCAGTCAGATACACAATCTAAATTTACCTGTGCTCACTCTCTGGCAGCTTGGCACAAAGCAGTTCGGCTTAACTTAAGTGGCAATGTGTAAAGTATTTGTGCAACATCTGAATTACAGTAACACAGTAAAAACTCAGCAAAAAGACTCCACACCAGTTTAGAAAAATAGAGAATATTTATCTCAGTAAAATGAGACCAAAATTACTAAAATTCAAAAACTAGTTCTCCAGTTATGACTTTTTTAAGTTTATGGGTTAAACAGTGCTTGAAACGTTCTTCGTTTTGCAAATGTTTTTGGCGGTCACACTAGACTAGTGAAAACGAAGAATTCCAATCTGGAGTCTTCTAAAGAGGTTCACTCCTAATATTTTGATAACATAATACCCCCAAATCACTAGCGAGTAGAAAGGTATCTGTGGGGGCTCCCAGATCGTAGTAACGGCACTGTTAGAGCTGCTCCCCAAAGGGAGAGCAGGCCGTTTATACGCACCCCACAGGCCCAGTTGAGAGACATTACCTTTACTGGAGAGGCTACCGATATCAGAAAGCCTTTTAAGTGGGGCCCACGTCGTTGTATCTTCGTGGAAGGGGGCCGCTGATGTAGAGCACACAGTGTTGAGTTTGTTTCCATAGGTGGGCTCACGAGCTCCCGATCAGGATCCACATCACTGCAAGCCACAGGTAACCTTGGCACTGCGTCGCTGTGGGGTCGCACTGTGAGGAATTCCCGTAGTGCTGCAGTGGCACACTTCCCTTGTGGATAGCAGTGCTTGTAGGGTATGAAGTGCTGATCTTATCAGAACCAAACGCTGATCTTGAGGAAACTCAGCTGGAGATCAAACACGTGCTTATCCTTGCTGAATTCAGCTGCTGTACTCACGGATTGCCGAGTCACATGGCAGTGGTAGGGAGGTGAAGTCTTTGATGGCTTGAGACTTCATGAACAGGGGGCACGCCCTTGCAGTTACTTGGGATTCAAAAGATTGTTGAGAGTAGGTTCAGTCCTTCGCACTTGCAGGCTAGAGGCAGCAGGCCAACACAGAAGCGTAAGTTGCAAAGTGGCAGTTCCTCCTGTCAGCACAGCAATCAGCAGGCAGCAGGCCAACACAGCAAAACAGTTAACATAATGGGAGTCCCTCCTGGCAGCACAGCTCCGATTCTTGGCAAAGTCTCCTCAGGACCCACAATTGAACTGATTTGGTGGGGTTTGGCATTCAGTATATATACTCAGTTGAACCTTTGAAGTGGGGGACAAGTCAAAGAGATGCTTTTGAAGTACATAAGGTCCATAACCTTACTTCCCTGGTTCCAGACACTCTAGTGGGTTATGCAGCTTTTTGTGGGGGGAGAGGGACGGCCCTATTCAGGTGTGTCAGCTCCTCCCTCCCATCTAGCCCAGGAAGATGTATCAGCCTGATGATGGGCCATTAGGATGCAAGTGTCACACTCCAGCTCTATTTATGTGTAACTGTCTAGAGGGAATGCACAAAGCCCAGCTGTCATCTGTCCCAGACGTGTATTTAGAGACCGGCGGAGGCACAGAATGGTTAAAGTAAGAAAATGCAAACTTTCTAAAAGTGTTATTTTCAGACTTACAATTTAAAATCTGACTTTGCCATAAGTTGTGGTTTTAAATTGTGAGTCCAGAGACTCCAAACTCCACACTTCTATATTGTCCCAATTGGAAAAAGACACCTAGGATGTTTTAGGACAATCCCAATGTTAACCTATAGAAGAGAAAGGCCTTGCAGTAGTGAAAAACAAATTTGATAGTTTTTCACCACCAGGGCATGTTTAAACTTAAAAAGTACATGTCAAACTTTTTAAATACATTGCACTCTGCCCTTGGGGGTATCTAGGGCCTTCCTTAGGGATGACGTACATGTGATAAAAAAGAAGGTTTGGGCCATGCAAGTGGGTACGATGGCCGAGCGAAATGGAAGTTTAAAACTGCACACAAAGGCACTGCCGTGGCAGGCCTGAGACATATTCACAAAGCTATTGTATTGGGTGGCACAATCAGTGCTGCAGGCCCACTAGCAGCATTTAATTTAGAAGCCCTGGGCACCTATAGTGCACTTTATTAGGGACTTATAAGTAAATTAAATATGCCAAATGCATATGAGCTAATATTACCAAGTTTTGAGTAAAGAGCAACTGTACTTCAGCACTGGTCAGCAGTGGTAACGTGCCTAGAGTCCCAAAGCCAGCAACAATGAGGTAAAAAAACAGGAGGTCAGTAGGCCAAAAGTCAGGGAAAACCAGGCCAAGGATGGCAGGTCTAACATCAGTCATTTAGAACTTTTGATCCGTCTTAGGCATTTTCATTTTACTTTCCCTAATATTTTGGTGGTTTTAATGCAACAATTTAAATTAGCTAATTTAGTCATGGGTGATTATGCTTGCACAAAAGTGAACAAACACTTGCCATATATTTTAAAATACAGTGGTCTGCTACACCTGTTCATTGCCAATGATTTTTACCTATTTTGAGAGGTCACTTATGTGTTCAAATTGCTAAACTGACTGCTAATTGTTGGAGATAAAGATTGTGTATTAGACCAGCTGTATGTTATAAACTTTTCGCCAAAAATGTCATCCATGCATGACATACGTGTTTCATTCAGACTGTGCAGTGTTTACAGAGACACCTGGGAAATTACCCCCCCCCCCCCCCATATTACCTGAGGTTTCATTAGTTTTCCAGTCATCAGAAGTTGAGAAACACTCAGCACAATTGCAATTGCATATATTTAGTTGGGTTTGTTTGTTAAAAAGTTGAAATGGATTTATTTTTTTCTGATAAACTTGAATATTTGGCCAAGCAAGTTATTTTCATTACCTTCAAATGCACTAATAGATATTGGTTTATCTAATGTGCCATTAAAACACCAAGGCAATACTCAATTAAAATACATTCTAGATTAAACATTTAAGAACTTTTAGATTAAACATTTAAGAACCATATTAAGAGAAAAAGCAGGTTCAGCGTGTGTTGTATACATCTGAATCCGCTCTAGAGAAAAAGGGAAAAAAGCATGTTTACAGCAAAACTGCATTGGACACGGGCAGTCACACGAGGAGAGTGAATGGTCTTTCAAGATTAAGACCCGCTGACTGGTCGTGTGATGTGTAAACTAGCAAACTGGCAGGCGCAACTACTGCCAATTAGACTGACTGAACAAGAGAATAGTTTATTGACTGACTGCCCAAGTATTAGAAAGATTGACTGAGTTGTACTATGTCATTGACTGAAGTGTATTTCAATCGAGTATTGCCTTCGTGTTTTAATGCCACATTAGATCAACCAAATTAAGGTAATGAAAATAACTTGCTCGGCCATATATTTGAGTTTATCAGAAAAAAATAAATCCCTTTCAACTTTTAACAAACAAACCCAACAAAATATATATGCAATTGCAATAATCGTATACCAAAAAGTTACTTATATACCCTGGCTTTGTTTAGACCCAAAATGTAAATGGACTTCCAATTTGTTGGCTTGGCAAGTATTTCCCATGGCAACTCGGTAAGCTTTACACCATTCATAGATTTTCTTAGAGACTTCTATAGCAAATTTTACTCCTACATATTGTTCTCCAGGTGTATAAACTGCAGGAGCATTTTTGAGGAAATGTGAATTATCACAGTAAACTATTCTGTTTATTTTACAACTGGGAGACTAATATTCCTACTGGAGAAATCCCTTCTCCTTGTTTCCCATCCCCTTCCTCACCTGGGAAATGCACCTCTATGTTGTTTGTGTTGGCATTTCTACTATTTGCAAGGGGAAAATGGCCATAGTATTTTTTGACCCTGACTCTGGAAGAACATACTATACTTGCAGTTGCTTCAAAATCATCACGAGTAATTAGTCAAGGGCAAGCTCCTTTTTAGGGTGAAGCTTGCGGGAGCATGCACTAGTGTATGTGTCTCGTTTGCGAGACACTGTTGTATACAAAAAGAGGTTGGAGCCCCGACTGTGTCTTACCATTTGTCTGCTTCTGCGTCACTACTCTTGCCACCTTCTTCATTGGCCATTTCATCCAAAACGTCACTTCTGATGCTTGCTGTGGAGCAGGGACAAAGCATGGATTGGTTAAGCTTAATCAGTGCTCGTCCGCTGCTCCCAACAAGATTGAGGTACTATTTCTTGCCTCCTCGCGGTCTCGTCCTCTGCTGCTCCCCCCATACCACTTGCAAGTGTAATCACACTCCGTATTTTTGCTTCTCCAGCCCCCCATCACCCTCCTCCTGTGGCTTCTTGTCCATTACCTCTACCACCGTAAAGGGGTGTTGCTTGCTTTTTTCCTCCCCCTCCTGATGCTGTCATGTTCCCAAAAAGCCTTCCATCGTTTCTTACAGCCCTCCCACCTCGTTAGAAAAAACAGCACTGGCAAAGCTTTGGCAATGTTTTTATATAATTATTTGGCAACTTTGAATAGTGCCATTTCGATCCAAATGTATTAGACCACTTTACGTGACCACCAGTTACTTGAACACGGTCCTTCTCACCCGCTGCTTGGCGCGAGTTTATAGCAGACTCAGGTTTTATTTTGTTGTGGTTGCTTATATTCAGCACCCCTCAACCCTCTCATCACTGTTTTCAATCAAGTTGATTTCAATCCCTCAGCCTCCGTCGTTGCTTTTGATTCTCAACCCATCCTCCCATTGTTGTTTTCAGTTCTTGCCCCTAGCCTTCCATCCTTTTCAGTTCTTCCCCCACCCTCCTGTTGTTGTGTTCAGTTCAAACCCCACCCTCTTGTTATTTTCAATTCCCCCACCCTCCCATTGTTGTTTTCAATCACCCCCCCCACCCTGCCGCCATCTTCAATTCCCCTACACCATGGTTTTCAATCACCCCCACCCTCACACCTTTGCTAGCAGACCTCCTGGCTCACACAACCAGCTTGCCAGAAAAAAATGGCAAAGATTTGGCAATGTGTTTGTTAATGTATTTATTTATTGTAGCTTTACATAGGTCTAATTTAATATGACAGTATTGGGCTACTTTACATGAACATGTTACACTCATGTGGTCCAGCTAACCTGCTGCTTGTTGTGAGTTTATAGCAGACTCAGGTTTTTGTTGTTGTTGTGATTGCTTTCAATCCCCTTTACTCTCTCAACTTTTTTTTCAATCACCCCCACCCTCCCGTTGCTACTTTCAATTATTCCCAACCCTTTCATTTTGATGGCTGGGCCTGTTTTCTACCCCAGTCCAATCCTGCCTCTTTCAATTGGTCAGGTTTCTTACACTCCAAATAGATTCCCCCGTACTAATGACATATGAAAACAGGGTCCTTGGCTGGAGAAGGAATGCCTTGACATGAGCAGTGGTGGATGCCACTGAACGGGGGTGGCGGGGTGGGACATGGTGGGAGTTAAAAAAAAAAAAAAAAAAAACACTTTCCTTCTCCTTTGGGAGACGCAGTTCATTTCCCCTCCGTCCTCTTCCTCTTCCCGGCAGTACACAGGCTCCTAGCCAATCACGACGCTGCTGTCACCAGCATGACAGCAGCGTCCTGATTGATCTGAGCGGCCTGCTTCATGGCTCATATTGGGAGTGGGAGCCTGTGCATGATCTCCAGTCGGCTGTGCAATACAGCCTGGTAGAGAACATGCAAAGTGCGCATGTCTGTTTGGCCGGCCCAACACGGCTGGCCAAACAGAAATGCACACTTTATGGTGCACATACCCCTCCTCGAGCCTTCCTCTGGCCCCCTCCAGCCCAGCCCCGCCTCGCACCTCTTACTCCCAGACAAAATAAAATGATAATAACATAGCATTATTATCATTTTATTTTGCTAAAATCCAGTGGGGCAACGCTCCTCTGCCTTAGCAGGTCCTTGGCTGGAGAAGGAATGCCTTGACATGAGCAGTGGTGGATGCCACTGAACGGGGGTGGCGGGGCGGGACAGGGTGGGGGGTGGTAGTTAAAAAATTTTTTTTTAAAAACACTTACCTTCTCCTTTGGGAGACGCAGTTCATTTCCCCTCCGTCCTCGTCTTCTTCCTGGCAGTACACAGGCTCCTAGCCAATCACGACGCTGCTGTCACCAGCATGACAGCAGCGTCTTGATTGATCTGAGCATCCTGCTTCATGGCTCAGATTGGGAGTGGGAGCCTGTGCATGATCTCCAGTCGGCTGTGCAATACAGCCTGGTAGAGAACATGCAAAGTGCGCATGTCTGTTTGGCCGGCCCAACACGGCTGGCCAAACAGAAATGCACACTTTATGGTGCACATACCCCTCCTCGAGCCCTCCTCTGGCCCCCTCCAGCCCAGCCCCGCCTCGCACCCCTTACTCCCAGAAAAAATAAAATGATAATAACATAGCATTATTATAATTTTATTTTGCTAAAATCCAGTGGGGCAACGCTCCTCTGCCTTAGCGGAACAGCCGCCGCTGGACATGAGGGCATCTTGTAACTGCTTTGGCCTGTGGCCTCATTTCATTCACAGTCACAAGCACATACAGACCAAGACAATACTGTACTTCCGGAGCCACTGGCTCATCCATAAGAGGTGTGTCGAATCACATGCAGTGTGTGTTTGTTTTCATTATTGAGAAGAGGTTTTTACTACAGTGCTCCATCCCATCATGTTAATAGTATTTGATTAATTATGACAATGTTCAGTGGAATGACATAATTGTGGTGTTTTGGAGATTAAAATGACAGGGACAATAAAAGGCTACGGGTACGTAGGGCCAGACAACAAGAACAAGACCGACAAAATTACTTTAAATTTATTATACGAAGTACTCCAGCAACAAAATTACATTTTACCGGCAGTGCAGAACATCTATGCATCATTGCAGAAGATATTGTCCTACCCAGTTGCAATTTTTAATTCTGATAGCAGTAAACCTGATGTCAGGATGGAAAACAAGATACAATACTGCTAAATTTTTTCGGGGCATAAAGGATGAATGTTCTTCACAGGGAACAATATTTTTCATGTCTAGAAAAAAAGTATCCAGTGCAAATGCACTGAAGTGCTACCTTTACGGATATGGAATTGTACAGCCAAGACAGGCACGGTTCCTCCGCTAGGGCAGAGGAACATCACCCCCCCCACCTCCTCTGCCAGCAGCTGCAAACCTTTTACAAAAAAACAATATTAAACCATGTTTATTATTGTTTTTTATCAAAAGGGACAGCGCCACAGGTTGTGAAGAGCACTGAGGGGGACTGCATAGCACTGCCCCCTCATTGCGCATGTATGTTTGGCCAGCTGTCTCGGGCCGGCCAAACACACATGTGCAGTAGGCTCTCTCCAGCCTGGCACAGTGTTGGCGGGCTGCAGAGAGCAGGCACATGCTCCCAGTCTGCCTGGGAGCGCCCTGGTTGGGCACTCCCAGCCAATTCTAACGCTGCTCTGAGCAGCGCCAGGATTGGCCACAGGGCAGGCTGGGAACCTGTGCCTGCAGCCTGGCTGCTGCAAAGGAGCGGCGTGGTGGTGACGGCAGTAGCAACGATGATACAGGTATGTTTTTTTTTTTTAATTAATCCCCCGACCCCACGCGCATCACCCTATTAAGCACCGCAAGTCGCTCCTGAGCCAAGAGCAACAGTTGCATCTTTCGAGGAGTACACCTGGAATTCTTTGTGAATTCCGTAACTTTATTACATCTACTGTCAAAATAAGAGTGACCTTTCAAGCTTCAAGACTGACATTTGAAGAATTGTAGAGTTGGCAAGCATGTCAACTAACTTTTTTTAATCAGATGTAAGTACTAGAGCCAGTGTTGCTCCCCTCTCCAGAAATGCAAACCAATGTAGCTACGTTGCATTTTGCAACACACGTCCAAAAAGTATTCAGCAAAAAGGTAATATTAGGTCCAATCCAACCAGATAGCACAGCTGTCTGGTTTGACATCAACATCTTGGGGACATTCTGAAAGCTGCCCAGGGAATGCATCCTGCCTATTGCTTACCATTGACTTTGTAATTTGTAACTCAGATGTAATTGCTTTCTATTTTCTGGCTTTATTTGTTTTAGGCTGTCCAGCCTGAGTATGTCCCTCCCATGGATCATAGCCTATTAACTGTATTTCATGACACTAAAATCTATGACACTCTACACCGCTCTGCCAGTCCACTCTATGACACTTTACTCCACTCTATGGCACCACATGCTACACCACTCCATCACACTACTACACTCTACTCCACTTTACAGAACTCTCTCCATGCCACTCAGTGCCATTCTACTCCACTATGCCACTCCACTCTGTCATTCCACTCTATGCCACGCTGCTCCATTTTAGAACACCCTACTCCACTCCACAACTCCTAACTCTATGACAGTTGATGCCACTCTACGATACTCTATCACTCCACTCTGTGACATTCTACACTCTATTCCACTCCACTGTACAAAACAATACCGCACTCTACACCCCTCCACTCCACATCCCTCCACTGTATGCCCATCCACTCTACGGCACTCTACTCCCTTCGAGACACTCCATCACAGCCCATAAAAATCTTTGGCACTCCACTGTACTGTACGACACTGTACTCCATGCTACAACACTGTAGTCCACCACCCAACACTTCACCCTACGATACTCTACTCCACGACACTCCACTCTACGCCACTCCACTTCACTACACGCCCTCCACTTCACTCTATGCCACTCCACAACACTCCATGCCAGTCTAATCATACGGTGACAGTCAACGTCACTCCATAACATTCTATAACACTCTATTCTGTCACGCTACTCCACTCTGCTCCCTCTACTTTACACCTTTTCACTCTACTCCACTCCCTCCATGCCACTCTACGATAGGCCACGCCATTCTATGACACTTCTTGCCACTCTGACTCTCCACGCCACTCCACTCCACACTACTCTATGACACTTCACGCCACTCTACGGCACTCCACGCCGCACTATGACATGCCATTCCTAGCCAGTCTATGCCACTCCCTGACACTCTGATACTCTGTGGCAGTGATTCCCAACCTGTGATCTGGGGACCCCAAAGGGTCTGTGAAGCCTCCTCAGAAGGTATGTGACTGCTTAGAAAATTATATAATATTAAAAGATTAGGTCCCTAACTTTCAGTCATGACGGTCGGTGGGGGTCCCCGGATTCCAGTATTGATAGAGCGGGGTCCAGAGCATAGGCAAGAACTACTGGCTTTGCCCATACTTGTTTGATGTGTACTCTCTTGTTGAGCTTGCAGACCAGGGGTACCTGGGATGTTTTGTGTGTTTGTAATCTGTGCAATCCTATTTTCATCTATGCTTCGATGGATTATGTTAGAATTTGCCCTTTTACCAGGGTCATCCAGCATTTTTGCCTTTTATCTGAACCCTGTTTTTCTGGCTGTAGAACTCTGTTTACTTTACTCCTGCAACCCAGTGGTAGGGTGCCTGTGCTCATCCTTTTCACAAGATAAAATTGGTATACACAGGACTAGTTTATTTAATTTGCCTATATATGCCCCAAGTATATGGTATCAAGTGTAGCCGGTACCTGTAAATTAAATGTTACAAGTGAACTCCAGCACATTTGCTTCCAACTGCAGTGGGACTGTAAAGCACATCTTCAGGTCTACCATTGTAGCTGGACTGTGTCTTTTAAACTGCACATTTGACCTAACAAAATACCCCCTTTTTGACAGGCCTATTTAAAAAAATATAATAAGTCACCCCTAAGTTTGTCTTCCCTAAGTTTGTCTTAGTGCCCACCATAAGACAGGGCACATGGTATTTAAATGTCCTTATAGTGAAAAGCCTAAAAATCTATTTTCACTGTGGCAAAGATCTCTGCTTCCATAGGAAAGCACTGGAATACATTATGACACCTTATAATGGTATTCGCGTTTGGTAGTAGCTAGAAAAATATTTAAAGGGCTCTTTTAAATACTTCAACAACATCCAAATGAGTGGTAAAGTCGAATTCTCTCTAACTATTAAAGAAAATGTGCATTAGAAAAGTTACCTGTTCCGTGCCTAAATCCTCTAAAGCCTTTCTATGACTTCCAACTGTCACCTGACTACAGATGGCTCCCCACTGGGAGATGTGATCTCCTCCCAGGACAGGGAATAATGGGCCTTGGGAGTGGGGGTGGGTTGTCCTCGTATTAACAGGATTGCCTGGGGGTGTGCCCAGACCCTTGGTGAACTTAAAGAGGCTTACCCTGTCACAATTAGATGTAGCTAACACCCATGCCCACACCCTTCTTTTGTCACCTCAATCTTGCCGGCCGCTATCACACTAGGCCTCTTGTTGACAGTGTGCTGCTTTGGTTTTTAATATACATTTAGGGTGCACCTCAAATGAGGGAAACAAGATATCAAGACAATTTGTGTATTCCCTGTCTGGTTGCTGAACTCAAATTTTGTTCTACCAAAGTTCTGTCTCTTGGTTTGTTGGGACAAAGACTGCCTAAAACTGGATTTTAGTGCTAGATGTGAGACAATACTAGATTTACCAAAGTACACCCCCTCTACGCACCCCAAGAGCTCAAGTTTAGTGTGGCTAAAGACACTGCCCATTTTGAAATGCTGAAAGAGGACAGCGTTGGCCCCGGGAACTTCAACACCACTGCACCAAAAAATGTAGGAGGCTGGCCTGGCTTATTGTGGGTACCTGATGGTACTTACACCTTGTGCCAGGTCCAGTAGGTAGCTATAGCAGAGCAGCTTAGGCTGAACTAGGAGACATGCAAAGCTCCTACTATACCACTTATATCATATAGCACTATATGAAAAGAATCACAATACTCAGTGTTACTAAAAATAAAGGTACTTTATTTTAGCGACAATGTGTCAAAAATATCTCAGAGGATATACTCCCTTAGGAGGTAAGTAAAATACACCAAATATACACACAATCCAAAATCAGGGAAGTAAACAGTTAGAAAAGTAGTGCAAACACTGTAGAATACAATAGGATGCAATTGGCCTAGGAGCAACACAAACCATACACTAAGAAAGTGGAATGCAAACCACTTAGGGACCCCAGGCCTAGTGTAGTGTGTAGAGAGTTGCTGGGAGTGTAAGAAAACACTAAGGGTGTCCAAGATACGCCATACCAAGACCCTGAAAAGTAGGAGTAAAGTGACCCTACTTCCCCAGAAACACACTAAAGTTGTGATAGGAGATTCTGCAAAGGCCACAACTGACTGCAAAGCACTGAAGACTGATTCCTGGACCTGAGGACCTGTAAAGGAAGGGGATCAAGTCCTAGAGTCACAAAAGTGTCCGGGGGGGGCAGGAGCCCACTAAACCCCAGATGAAGGTGCAAAATGGCTGCCTCCGGGTGGAAGAAGCTGAAGATTCTGCAACAACGGAAGGTGCCAGGAACTTCTCCTTTGCACAGAATGCTGGAGGATGCAGAGTTGTTTCTTTGGAGAAAGACCACAAACAAGCCTTGCTAGCTGCAAAGGTCGTGGTTGAAGAAAATGGGTGCTTCTCAGGCCCAGGAAGGACCAGGAGGTCGCCACTTAGAAGAGGAGACAGAGGGGGCCCTCAGCAACACAAAGAGCCCACGCACAAGAAGGCAGCACCCACAGAAGTACTTGAACACGGGTTCAATAAAACTGAGCATGGCGATCGTCTCAACACTACAAAGGAGGATCCCACGAAGCCGGTGGTCAACTCAGTGAGTTGAGCAATGCAGGATGGAGTGCAGGGGACCTGGGCTGTGCTGTGCACGAAGGATTCCTTGCAAAAGTGCACAAAAGCCCTAGCAGCTGCAGTTCACGCAGTACACAGGATTACTGTCTGGTGTGGGGAGGCAAGGACTTACCTCCACCAAACTTGGACAGATGGACCACTGGACTGTCGGGGTCACTTGGATCCAGCTCCTGTGTTCCAGGGCCCATGCTTGTCACAATGAGAGGGGACCCAGAGGAACAGTGAAGCAGATGTTTGGTGCCTGCGTTAGCAGGGGGAAGATTCCCTTGACCCACGGGAGATTCCTTCTTGGCTTCCAGTGCAGGGGGAAGGCAGACAGCCCCCAGAGCATGCACCACCAGGAAACAGTCGAGAAAGCCGGCAGGATTAGGCGCTGCTATGTCACTGGTAGTCTTCTTGCTACTTTATTGCAGTTTTGCAGGCGTCCTGGAGCAGTCAGCGGTCGATTCTTGGCAGAAGTCGAAGAGGGAGATGCAGAGGAACTCTGGTAAATTCTTACACGTCGTTATCTGAGGAAAAGCCCACAGAAGAGACCCTAAATAGCCCTCAGAGGAGGATTGGCCGCCTAGTCAGGTAAGCACCTATCAGGGGGGGTCTCTGACGTCACCTGCTGGCACTGGCCACTCAGAGGCCTCCATTGTGCCCTCACACCTCTGGATTCAAGATGACAGAGGTCCGGGACACACTGGAGGAGCTCTGAGCACCACCACTGGGGTGGTGATGGACAGGGGAGTGATCACTCCCCTTTCCTTTGTCCAGTTTTGCGTCAGAGCAGGGGCTGGAGGATCCCTGAACCAGTGTAGACTGGCTTATGCAAAGAGGGCACCATCTGTGCCCTTCAAAGCATTTCCAGAGGCTGGGGGAGGCTACTCCTCACCAGCCCTTAACACCTATTTCCAAAGGGAGAGGGTTTAACACTCTCTCTCAGAGGAAATTCTTTGCTCAGCCTTCCTGGGACTGGGCTGCCCAGACCCCAGGAGGGCAGAAGCCTGTCTGTGGGTTGGCAGCAGCGGTAGCTGCAATGAAATCCCCAGAAAGCTGGTTTGGCAGTACCTGGGGTCCATGCTGGAGCCCCAGGGATGCATGGGATTGGCACCCCAATACCAGATTTGGCATGGGGGGACAATTTGATGATCTTAGACATGCTACATGGCCATATTCGGAGTTACCATTGTGAAGCTACATATAGGTATTGACCTATATGTAGTGTACGCATGTAATGGTGTCCCCGCTCTCACTAAGTCTGGGGATATTGCCATGAACTATGTGGCCAGGGAGCCCTCTCACTTAGTAACTTTGCATCTAACCTTCACCAAGTGAGGGTTAGACATATAGGTGACTTGTAAGTTACTTAAGTGCAGTGTAAAATGGCTGTGAAATAATGTGGACGTTATTTCACTGAGGCTGCAGTGGCAGTCCTGTGTAAGAATTGTCTGAGCTCCCTGTGAGTGGCAAAAGAAATGCTGCAGCCCATAGGGATCTCCTGGAACCCCAATACCCTGGGTACCTAGGTACCACATACTAGGGAATTATAACAGTGTTCCAGTGTGCCAATTAGAATTGATACAAAATGGTCACTAGCCTGCAGGGACAATTTTAAAGGCAGAGAGAGCATAAGCACGGAGGTTCTGATTAGCAGAGCCTCAATGACACAGTTAGGCACTACACAGGGAACACACATTCAGGCCACAACTATGAGCACTGGGGTCCTGGCCTGCAGGATCCAAGTAAGACAGGCAAAAACAAACTGACACACAAGTAAAAATGGGGGTAACATGCCAGGCAAGATGGTACTTTCCTACAGGGTGTGCACAGGAGTCATTCCAAACCTACAAGCCCACACCAGGCATAAATGTGTCATCTCCAGGCATCCACTTCAGAGCTCTCCTGGACCTGTTCAAGATCAGAAGGGGACTACACGTGCTGTCTGCGACCTGAGAAGAGCCGTAAAGACTATACCTGCTCTCCCCCATGTACCAAGACAAAAAAGTGAACTCTATGGTCACAAGGCTGACCTTCTATGAAAGCTCCAGGGACACTAGAAGCTATAAGAGGCCTCTTCTTGCAACTGCCAACTGACTAATGGCCATTGCTTCTGCACTTTTCTCTCCTGTTGGCTTCTGTCTCCCCCCGTACATCTCCAAGTGCCAACCTTGAGGTCATGGTGTCTTTAGCAGTGTTCGCCTGTGGTGGATTGAGACTTTGTGGATTAAACTCAGAAGGTAATATCCTTGTCTATGATGAAATTGGTTAGTGTATCCGACACACGCTTCATTACGACCAGCGTCAAGTTGCACCTTAGTACTGTTCAACAGTTAGAATTTTGTGCTTGCTTCTTGGCCCTATGTCTACTTAAATCTTTAAAAATTCATTTTTCTTGTTCCGCCTATTGAACTTTGGTAGTTTTGGTGTTAATTTGTTTACTACCTTGAAATCTATTTTTCCAAATCATTTTGGGATCTTCATTGTTTTGCATTTCTCCTTTATTACTGTTTTAGTACTGCTTAAATATTTTACACACTCCCTCCTAGTTAAGCCTGTCTGCTCTGTGCCATAGCTACCAAGGGGTTGAGCTCATGTTTATTTAGTGACTTTAGCAGTTCACCTTGACAAGGACTGTGATTATTATTTGGGGTGGGTATTCACTGCCCCCAACTAATAATCCAGTTTCTTACAGACAGCATTCTATACATAACTGTATACTCCTCCAAGGCTTCAAACACAATTGCCCTTACTTAGGCATATAGAAACTACAGTGGCCTACAGTGGTTATTTGGAGATTAGAGGTAATGAGAAAGCTCAAGAGATAGTGCTAAAAAAGATGGTGTCTCTCTCATCCCCCAACCTTTCACTCACATCCCCCATGCAATGTAGAGGGAAGTGGAGGCTATAATGTTCCCAACACATGTTCCATTGCTAGCTTTACTATCCGTAAAATCCTCTACAAAACAAATTTGCTGGTGAGCGTAGCATCAGGTCTGTCCTTTTTTGTCTGGGACCACCATGCACACCATGATGGTAGTGAGCAAAAAAAAAGCCAAATGTTTCATACACTCCTTTTTAATTTCCAAAGATAAATTCCTGCTTATATGGTTTTTGTTAAAATATAGAAATTTAAAAATTACTCACTGGTCCATCATGACAATTTCATGGCGAGTTGGTGTCACTATTTTTTGGTGAACCAGCTCCTGTTACCAACTATGAGCCATTTTGCCTGAAAAAACACCAGTATTGCAGTTCTCTCAAAATACAGCATCCCACCAATGATAAGGGTTTGCAGCAGAACCTTTAAATATTGTTTCATCGTTTTAATTGAACTTAGATCAGTTCTAGCCTTGGTGAGCAAGTCCCTACCTGCTAAGGGGCAGACCGATTTGTTTTTGTCAGCAATTGCAATTCCAGCACTGCTGCTGTACTTGTTGCTGCCATCTGTTTGACCTCTGCCCTAGGCTGAGATAGGCTGAAAATGTTGAAGTAGTGAGAGAAAGGCTTTGAGCTTCCTTCTGGAAACTGCCCCTGGTGGAGGCTTTCCCTAAAGCACAGAGATGTGCTTGACTGAAGGAAGTCCTCAGCTCTGATGCCTCCTCATTAGGATGAGACACTCACCTTGGGGTAAAAAACAAAGAAAGCCTTTGGTCCACATCAGAGCAGTGACTGCACATCAATGTGTTAGCGTTGCAGGCAGTACAAAAGCTCTGAAGGCCTTTACCAGCTCCCTTGTGGTGAGTGTTATTCAAATGTTTATGAACAACACAACCACCATCCATTATATTTACAGAGATGTTGAAGTGGGTTCTTGGACATAATGCTTGGGGGCCTTACAGTTGTGGTAATGGGCTCTGCAGCAGTGCATTTTCCTGGTGGCCGTCCATCTAGCAGTCATCCTCAAAGAGAGGAGGGATAGCTTCAGTTACCTCTCATTAGAAGGTCATGAATGGAAACTTCACCCCAAAGTGACAGACATGATCTTCTACAGATTGGGATGTCCCTCCAAGGACCTCTCTTCCACTACACTAAGCAGAAAATGTTGTGCCTAGTGCTTCACACCAAATGTTTCCCTGGGGGTAGCATTATCACAGGGTCTGCTCAACCTCTTCCCTCTGATCCCTCTGCTATCAAAGCTCCCGTAGAAGATGCGAGAAGATAGAGCACAACTGATTCTTATTTCCTCATATTGGGCAAGGAGCAATCGGTATGCTGATCTGTTGACTCTCCACATTCGACACCCTCTTCCTCCCCCTCAAAGAGTAGCTCTGTTTCCACAGTGGGATGATTGTATTCTACACCTTTATTCCCAGAAAACCTGTCTACATACATGGAGATTGAGTGATGTCAACCAGATACTTTGTCCATACCACCAAAAGAGCAAATCTCATCCTGACTCCCCCTAAACCTGCTATTGACTTGATCTATATAGGCAGATGATCCAAATTTGATTTTTGGTGTGAGTCCGCGGGCTTAAACCTGTTTGATTATTGTCTTTCCAATGTTCTACGCTTTGCATATTTCCTTACTCGGAGGGTTTTGGCAACTACGAAGATGCCACTGTGAAATATTATTTGGCAGCTGTGTCCACTTTCTTGGTCATGAGATCAACCATCTTCGATGAGTTCCCCCTTAATGTTGCTTTTCATAAAAAGCCTATTATGCTTGTTTCCTTCCAATGCCTTTATTGTTCTGCAATGGGATATCAGTTTGGTGTTAACCTCTCTTATAGCTTTGCCATTTAAACTGATTCACATTTGCTCACCTCCACTGCTTATTCTGAAGACTATTTTTGATGGCAATTACTTTGGCTCATAGTGTTTGCGAATATTAGGCCTTGTTGGTCCGGCAACCAAATCATTGTTTTTTTTTACCCAGGCAAGTTTGTCCTTCTTGCATCCACATTGTTTATGCCGTAAATCGTATAAGGCTTCTACGGGGGCCCATCTATCACTTACACATCTCCTCCTCCTCACCCTATCAGAGCCTCAGATTTTTTTAGATTTTCCAACAATTACACTAACATCTAATTTTCATATACATTATACGAGAAGTAGGGGGCATGAGAGGGGCATAAGAGGCAGTGGAATGGGAAAGGAATGCAGACTGGTAAGAGAACTAAGGCCCATATTTATGGAAGGTTAGCGCCACCTTAGTGTCATTTACTTTGATGCTAAAACAGTGCTAACTTAACTCCATATTTATATTTTGATGCTTGACCCATCTAGCGTCAAAATATTGGAGTTAGCGACATTTCTAGGAAGCGCCAACTGACCTTGCATCAATGAAATGCTAGGTAGGCATTTCCTTCCTAAAAATTACGCTAGTCCCCCAGCACCCTATTTCCTGGTGCAGAAACTACGCTCAGGTGGGTTTAGGTTTTAAGGTGGGTATGGGTTTCTGGGTGATAGTGGCATTTTTAGGTTTTAGGGTGGGTATGGGTATTGTGGTGGTAAGGGCATTGTTTGGGTGGGTATGAGTTTTTCGGGGGTAATGGGTGTTTAGGGTTTAGGGCGGGTATGAGACTTTGGGTGATAAGGGCATTTTAGGCATTAGGGCGGGTATGGGTTTTGGGGTGGTGAGAGCATTTTTAGGTTTTAGGGTGGGTATGGGATTTGGGGTGGTAAGGGCATTTCTAGGTTTTAGGGTGGCTATTGGTTTTGGGGTGGTAAGGACATTTTTAGGTTTTAGGGTGGGTATGGGTTTTGGGGTGTGAGGGCATTATTAAGTTTTAGGGTGGGTATGGGTTTTGGAGTGGTGAGGACTTTTGTAGGTTTTTGGGTGGATATGGGTTTTGGGGTGGTGGGGCTTTTTTTGGTTTTACAGTGGGTACGGTTTTGGGGTGGTAAGGGCATCTTTAGATTTTAGGGTGGGTATGGGTTCTGTGTGGTAAAGGCATTTTTAGCTTTTGATGTGATATGGGGTTTGGGGTGGTAAGGGCATTTTTAGGTTTTAGGGTGAGTATGGGTTTTTGGGTGGTAAGGGTTGTTTAGGGTTTAGGGTGGGTATAGGATTTTGGGTGATAAGGGCATTTTAGGGTTTAGAGTGTGTATGGGGTTTGGAATGGTAATTATGTTTTTGGTTTTAGGGTGGTAAGAGAATTTTTAGGTTTTAGGGTGGGAATGGGTTTTGGGTGGTAAGGACATTTTTAGGTTTGAGGGTGGGTATGGGTTTCGGGGTGGTAAAGGCATTTTTAGGTTTTTGGGTGGATGTGGGTTTTGGGGGTAAGGTTTTTTTTTAGGTTTCAGGGTGTGTATGGGTTTTGGGGTGGTAAGGGCCTTTTTAGGTTTTAGGGTGGGTATGGGTTTTGGGGTGGTAAAGGCATTTTTATGTTTTAGGGTGGGTATGGGTTTTGGGGTGGTAAATGCATTTTTAGCTTTTGAGGTGGGTATGGATTTAGGGGTGGTAGGGGCATTTTTAGGTTTTAGGGTGGTTATGGGTTTTTGGGTGGTAAGGGGTGTTTAGGGTGGTTATGGAATTTTGGGTGATTAAGGCATTTTAAGGTTTTGGGTGGGTACGGTGTTTGGAATGGTAATGACTTTTTTGGTTTTAAGGCAGGTATGGGTTTTGGGGTGGTAAGAGCATTTTTAGGTTTTAGGGCAGATATGGGTTTTGGGGCTAAGGGCATTTTTAGGTTTCAGGGTGGGTATGGGATTTGGGGGGGTAAAAGCATGTTTATCTTTGGAGGTGGGTATGAATTTTGGGGTTGTAAGGGGTGTTAAGGGTTCAGGGTGGGTATGGGTTTTGGGTGGTAAGAGCATTTTTAGTTTTAGGGTGGATCTGGGTTTTGAGGTGATAAGGGCATTTATAGGTATTTGGGTGGGTATGGGTTATGGGATGGTAAGGGCATTCTAGGGTGCATGTGAGTTTTGTGGTGGTAAAGACATTTTAGGATGGGTCTGGGTTTTGGGGTGGTGAGGGGATTTTTAGGTCTTAGGGTGGGTTTTTGGTCGTAAGGGGTGTTTAGGATTTAGGGTAGATATGGGACTTTTGGTGGTAAGGGCATTTTAGGGTTTAAGGTGGTATGGGTTTTGGAATGGTAATTACATTTTTGTTTGTTTTAGTGTGGGTATGGGTTTTAGGGTGGTAAGAGCATTTTTAGGTTTTAGGGTGGGTATGGGTTTAGGGGTAGAAAGGGCATTTTTAGGTTTTAGGGTGGATATGGGTTTTGGGGTGGTAAGGGCATTTTTAGGTTTTAGGGTTGTTATGGGTTTTGGGGTGGTAAAGGCATTTTTAGCTTTTGAGGTGGGTATGGGTTTTGGGGTGTTAAGGGCATTTTTAGCTTTTAGGGTGGGTATGGGTTTTTGGGTGCTAAAAGCATTTTTACATTTTAGGGTGGGTATGGGTCTTGGGATGATAAGGGCATTTTTAGGTTTTAGGGTGGGTATGGGATTTGGGGTGGTAAGGGCATTTTAGGGTGGGTGTGGGTTTTGGGGTGGTAAGGGGATTTTTAGGTTTTAGGGTGGGTATGGGTGTTTGGGTGGTAAGGGGTGTTTAGGGTTTAGGGAGGGTTTGGGATTTTGGGTGGTAAGGGCATTTTAGGGTTTAGGGTGGTATCGGTTTTGGAATGGTAATGACATTTGGTTTTATATGGGTATGTGTTTTGGGGCATGTAGGAAGCTGGCTCTGTATATACTATATCAAAATTAGATATAGTGTGCACAAAGTCCAGGGGTTCCCCAAGAGGCTTGACAGAGGCAATAATAGATGATGGTAATGCTCTATTTGTGGTAGTGTGGTCGAGCAGTTAGGCTTATCAGAGGGTAGTGTTAAGCATTTGTTGTACACACAACTTAACTCCAGACCAATAGGTTTTATACAGAAAATATTCTTTCTTAATTTATTTCTAGAACCACAAGATTCATTTAGTAAAATGTACTTTGCATAGTAATACTTAGGACTTTGAATGGAATCAACAATGTACACAGTTTTCATTAAAATGGCAAAAAGTTATTTTAAAAGTGGACACTGCAATGTTCAACAGTTCCTGGGGGAGGTAAGTAAAGTACAGTTTTTGAGGTAAGTAACAAACTTACAGGTTCAGTCTCTGGGGCATAGGTAGCCCACCGTTGGGGGTTCAAGATATCCCCAAACACCCAGCACCAGCAACATAGGGCCAGTTAGGTGCAAAGGTCAAACCGGAGCCAAAATAACATGGGCGCCTATGGGGACAGGGTGTACTCCGGTTCCGGTCTGCTTGCTGGTAAGTACCCGCGTTGTCGGAGGGCAGACCAGGGGGGTTTAGAGGAGCACTGGAGGGGCCCCAAGTAGGTACCAAATGCGCATCCTCAGAGGCACTGGGGCAGCCAGCTGCAGGTTACAAGCAGGGCGTCGGGTTCCCAATGGAGCTCAATGGGCCACTTAAGTGCTGCAGGCAAAGCACAGGGGTGCTTCTTGGGAAAGCCACCGACTGGGCAGGGAGGAGGGGCACCTGCTGGCCACTTCTGCACTGGTAGTCAGTTTCTCTTGATTCTGGGGGCTGCGGGTGCAGTGCTTCTCCAGGCGTCAGATATCTTCGTCCCGGGCAGTCCTGGTCAGGGGGATCCTCAGGATTCCCTCTACAGGCGTTGTTGCGGAGGGGTGGAGAGGTCCGCCCAGGGTGGACACTTGGACGGAATCATCTGGGGATCCTCTTTGGCTAGTTGGTTCCTCTGGACACAGGCCAGGAGCGTCGGGTGCAGAGTAGTTTTGGACTCATGCTTCTGGAGTGAGGTGGGAGTCCCTTTAAAGATGGCTTATTTTTCTTCTTGTTGGACAGGTCCGCTGTCAACGGGTGTTTCTTGGTCCTTGGTGATGCAGGCAGTCTCCTGGAGGCTTTTCAGCAGTCACCGGTCCTGTAGAACTTGTCACTTTTCTTTTACAGGGTCTTTGAAGCAGGAGACAGGCCGGTAGGGCTGGGACCAAGTCATTTGTTGTCTCCTTCTCTTCTCTGCGGGGTTGTCAGCTTAGCAGTCCCTCTTCTTTCTTGAGGACATCAGGAATCAGAGGAGCTGGGTTCAGGGTCGCCCCTAAATACTAAATTTAGGGGTGTGTTAGGATCAGGGGGCAGTAGCCAATGGCTACTTCCATGAGGGTGGCTACACCCTCCTTGTGCCCACTCCCTCTGGGGAGAGGGGCACATTCCTATCCCTATTGGTCCTAATCCTCCAAAGAAAGATGGAAAATTTCTCAAGTAGGGGGTCACTTCAGCTTGGGACACCTTAGGGTCCTGGCTGAGGGGGTGACTCCTCCTTGTTTTTCTCATTATCCATCTGGACTTGCCACCAAAAGTGGGGGCTTGTCCGGAGGGGTGGGCATCTACACTGGATAGAGTGCCCTGGGGCACTGTAACACCAGACTTGAGCCTTTGAGGCTCACCGCCAGGTGTTAAAGTTCCTGCAGGGGGAGGTGTGACCCTCCTCCACCCAGGGCAGGCTTTGTTTCTGACCACAGAGTGCACAAAACTCCCCCTATGTGGTCAGAAACTGGTCTGGAAGTGGCAGGCTGGGAGAGACCAGTTGGTTCTACACTACTAGGCTGGCTGACATACAGGGGGCATCTCTAAGATGCCCTCTGAGTGCATTTTGCAATAAATCACACACTGGGAGCAGTGGGGGGTTATTGTGCTGAGAAGTTTGATACAAAATTTCCCAGTATTCAGTGTAGCCATTATGGTCCTGTGGAGCTCGTAATGACGAACTCCCACACCATATACTCAGTATGGCTACCCTGCACTTACAATGTCTAAGAATTAACTTAGACACTGTAGGGGCACAGTGCTCATGCAGCTATGCCCTCACCTGTGGTATAGTGCACCCTGCCTTAGGGCTGTAAGGCCTGCTAGAGGGGTGACTTACCTATGCCACAGGCAGTGGTTGGTTGGCATGGCACCCTGAAGGGAGTGCCATGTCGACGTTGTCTTTTCTCCCCACTAGCACACACAAGCTGCAAGGCAGTGTGCATGTACTGAGTGAGGAGTCCCTTAGGGTGGCATAATACATGCTGCAGCCCTTTAGGGACCTTCCCTGGCCACAGGGGTACCTTTTACAAGGGTCTTAACTGTGTGTCAGGGCTGTGCCAATTGGGTAAACAAAGGTACAGTTTTGGGAAAGATCAATGGTGCTGCGGCCTGATTAGCAGGGTCCCCGCATACTTCCAATCAAAGCTGGCATCAACACTAGGCAAAAGGTGAAGGGGTAACCATGCCAACAGTGGCATTTTCCTACAGGGAGTTAAGGGCATTTTTAGGTTTTAGGGTGGGTATGGATTTTACGGGGATAAGGGGTGTTTAGGGTTTAGGGTGAGTATAGGATTTGGGGTGGTAAGGGTATCTTTAGAGTGGATATGGGTTGTGTGGTGGTAAGGGACTTTTTAGGGTTTATGGTGGGTAGAGTTTATATATTCTACACCTACCTCTTTACTTTTTACCACACATGTGCCTTTACCAACCCTGCCTCTACAGTGAAATGTTCATGGTAAAGGCATATGCGTGGTAAAAGAAATGTTGGTGTAAGTACACGTGTGGTAATGACTCAGGCGTTATACTTAACTCGTTGTAAGTGCATGTGTGATAAGTGCACAGGCTGTTCTGACATACAACCGAGGGTAGGTATTGCTTTGTGACTCAATCATAAGGCGAGGAGTTTGAAGGAAGTATCTATCAAAATACAAGAGCTACTTACTTTTGGTAATTACATTTCAATTCTGTATCTGCTGGAAATTCCTAAACATCCTCCCTACTCTTTGAAGTGTAGCACCAATTTATAATTAAATCCAAGGGTACGCGATGATGTGTCTGCAGTTATTGTTGCAGGTATTAAGCTCTTATGGTTCCTCTCCACAGTGCTTTAAAAATGTGCAATAAACTGGCTCGCACTTTTCAAAGTCCAATCTTGTCACATCCTGGTAGGAGAAACTGCGACAGGAGTCTTGTAGCATCACCTGGGTGCTGGAGATCTATTGCTGAAGGGAAACATGTTCAAGCTGAGGTCTGGCGCCTGGCGGTGAAGTATCCACCAGAAACATTGTTACCGAAGGTAAACAACTTTCTCTTTAGTATTCATCCAACACGTTTATAAAGTACTCTCGAATTACAGTGGCATTAGTACAAAAGTACGGTGTTTGCCTATTTCCTTTGACAAGGTTCTCTTAAGCATGAGCTTTTATGACTTCGGACACAGCACTGTTTCATGCACGCGTTATTTGTTCTTTCGGAAGCCTGTCCTCGCTGGTTCAGACCCGGAGTCAGGTGTTTTGTTTGCTGACTGCAAGCAGAGTGAATAACAATTGGATACAACCGGCTCGCGGGCAGCGCGCGGCACTGGCAGTAATGAAGAGAGGGCAAACCCATCCTGGCACATCTCTCAGATGAAACAATAAAGCTCGAACAAAAGGGCATCCAGAGGCGAGCCATTCATCAAGCTGTCTCCGGCACGGTTCTGAGAGGTTTCAGAGAGAGGCCGCTCTGTCCTGGAGGCGCAGTTGTGCACGGATACCTGCCTACTACAATTCATGCTGCCGTCGTGGGAGCGGAGGACGTGAGCCATCCGCTCTGCGACTAAATTCGCAGCCTATTTTCACTCTCCCTGCACTGCTGAAGTATATTAAAACAAGGATGCCTAACACCTTCACCAGCGAGAAACTTTACAGCTGTGTGTGCAGTGCTATCTGTCCTATATTGGTCCACAGTTCAAATCAGCTGCGTAGAAAAAAACTGTTATAATAAATAACATTAACTAATGCACCTGTATAGTGCACGCCACTGTAGCGTCTTCCCCAGCCTGGTACCCCCCAGACTGACTAGGCCACACGGGGAGCTGTAAATCACAGCTGCGCCTCTGAACCCTAACACTCTAAAGTGAGCTCTCTTGCATTCCGTTCTAGCGATTACAATTACGTCACACACTGATACGGAGTCCTGGGGAGCCATAAAGGCTCCGTTCCAAATCATGCAGGACACTGCATCTACTATAGATCTTTTGTAAGAAGAGGGCTAATAGGTCGTTCTGACGAGAAAGGCCTCCACCCCATGGCTGAGGCACTGAAGGACCACCAGTAGTCCTGTTCACCCTTCGAAGGATAATTCACCCACAATGCCAGCTCCAGAGGAGGCTGCCAACTTCACTACTTATACTTCTAGCCCCACAATCATATAATTCCCCTTTACATATTTGACTGTGGTTTTCTGCTACATTGATCCTCTGGTTGAAAAGTTACTTACGTTCATTGGCTACTGAACTCTGGGTGCCCTGTCTTCTCCCTGAGGGCTTCATGGGATGTTTAATTAATTGTGAAAGGACAGTATTTCAGGCTGCTAGCTGATCACTGATGTTAGGCCTTTTCATGCCAAATATTAATAAGGACATTTATTTCAAGTCACCTTTTGTGCCAATTCCTAAAACGCATTGAGGCCTTATTAGGCCAAGAGAAGGTGTTTTAGAGTTGGCAAGATGCCTGTTGTTTAAACCTTTGTAGTTGAACAATAGGACTGCTATTGATGCATCTCCATATGATCACTCATGCTCATGCTCATTGATAGTACATAACTGCTGGTGAAGGGGATGGAATTTGTCCCAGAGTTTTATGTCGGGTTCCTCTGCTGCACTGTATCCCGCGTTCATGATCGCTGCTACCACAGTCCCTCTTTCCCTAGCCCTTGTAATCCACTCTCCTTAACTGAGATACTCTCCGCTGGAAGTTGTTCAAGTTGTATCATTACCCCTGTACTTTAAAACTGCAGCTTGGATTTCTTTCTATAGTGAGGTGATGCCAATATTCTCTCCATCTGCCTACCATCATACAGTCATCCACGGCCCCTCTCTATTTAGTTGTCCCCTTACACACTATCTTAACAATGTACGTGGCGATGAGGCTTTACACTGTGTAAAGATATCTTTCAAAGTAAATTGATAACATCGTTTAATGTAAGTTGTATGACCTCCCTTAGTTACACTCCCCTTACCAGGAAAATCATCTGTCTCCCTTGCAACCAGAAAAGATGACACGAAGATGTGTAGGTCATGTAATTAGTAGCAACCACCCACACCCTCCAGTTGACTTGCCAAATACTTCATTCAGTGGCTTTAATAAATGCAGAGTATGTCTTCTCATGAAAAACCTTCTGTACAAACCTTTTAAGACTTGGACTGAATGAGGAGTCTATAATAGGTCAACCACAAGCTACCAGTAGGCACTAGCATGTTTTGAAGAAGCTGGCTCGCTCTCTGTAGAATTTAGGAGTATGCAGCTGCCTCCCAGCTAAGGCTGCATTTTTTAAATCTGGTCCAGTGAGGCAGAGAAAGGTGGCTGGATCAGCATGCTGTCCACACTCTTCTTAAATTAACAATCCTTTTGCTGCTGCCTAGGAAAAGCGTGACCATATATACATATCAAGACCAGAGAACACAGTTTGTAAATTGTCTTTCTGATAAATATTGCTTCTACAACTTCATATTTCAATAAAACATATTTGGAGGGTATTATATTGATTTAGAGGATTCATTTTTTCAGAGCTGCACTCCATTGGCTTTTTGTTCTTTTCTTTCTCCACTTTCTTTGTCTCTTTCCATCTTTTTTCTCTTCTCCGCTCTTCTTTCTCTCCTGTTTTCTTTGTTCTCCCTTTCTCTTTCTTTCATTATTGCTTTCTTTCTTTCTTTCAATCAATCAATCAATCAAACATTTCTAAAGCATGGCTAATCACCCGTAGTGTCTCAAGGCGCTGTTTATGGGCGTGCTGCTCAATCAAAGAGCCAGGTCTTGAGGTCCTTCCTCAACTGCTTGAGTGATGCTGTCTGCCTGAGTTTGAGAGGTAGCGTGTTCAATGTCTGGGCTGCGAGGTAGGAGAAAGATCTTCCTCCTTCTGTGCTTTTCTGGATCTTGGGTACGGCTGCGAGGGTGAGCTGGGGCGAACAGTGTTGTCTGTTGGGTACACAGAAGGCGAGGTGGTGGTTGAGTTATGCCGGTCCTATGTTGTGTAGTGCCTTGTAGGTGTGGACCAGGAGTTTGTGTGCAATGTGCTTGTTGACTGGGTGTCAGTGTAGGTCTCTGAGGTGGGAGGAGATGTGGCTGTGTCGGGGGATGTCCAGGATGAGTCTGGCTGCTGCATTCTGGATTCTTTGTAGTCTTGATTGTAGTTTCTTGGTGATACTGGCATAGAGTGCGTTGCCGCAGTCCAGTTTGCTAGTGACAAGTGCGTGGGTGACTGTCTTCCTTGTGTCGGAGGGGGTCCACTTGAAGATCATTTGAAGAATTCAGAGGGTGTGGAAGTATGACAAAGAGACGGCATTGACTTGGCAGGTCAAGGATAGTGAGGAGTCCAGGATGATGCCTAGATTGCGTGCGTGGTCCGTGGGGGCATTTGCATTTCACAGTGTTGTGGACCACCAGGAGTCATTCCAGACAGAAGGGGTGAAGCTGATTACAAGGATCTTCATCTTGTCCGAGTTGAGTTTGAGGCAGCTGGCTTCCTTCCAGGCGGCGACTGCTCTCCTCCCTTTGTGCAAACTTCTCTTGGCCTGCACAGGGTCGTCGGACAGGGAGAGGATCAGTTGGGTATCATCGGCGTAGGAGCCCGTGTTGTTTGGTGATCTTGGCTAGTGGGGACATGTAGATGTTGAAAAGCGTCGGGCTGAGTGTTGATCCTTCGGGTACTCTGCAGCATGTATCTTTGGGTTCTGATGTGAACAGCGGTAGTCTGACACTCTGTGCTCTTCCGGTGAGGAAGGACCTTATCCATTCAAGTGCTTTATCTCGGATACCACTGTTGTGGAGTCTGGCGCAGAGGATGAGGTGGGAAACGGTGTCAAATGCAGCAGAGAGGTCGAGGAGGATGAGTGCGGCCGTGCCTCCGTGGTCTAGTATGGCGTGTATGTCATCGGTGGCTGCTAGCAGTGCTGTGTCACTGCTGTGGTTGCTCCTGAATCCGAATTGGGAAGGGTATAGGATTTGGTGTGTCTCAAGAAATTTGGTGAGTTGCTGGTTGATGGCTTTTTCCGTTACTATGGCTGGGAAAGGGAGCACAGAGATGGGTCTGTAGTTCTTCAGCTCCCTTGGGAAGGTGGTGGGTTTCTTGAGTAGCAGGTTGATCTTGACATGCTTCCAATCTGATGGGAAGGTGGTGGTTTCGAAGGATCACTTGATACGTCGGCAGAGCTCAGGTGCTATGGGGGCTCTCGCCAGGTTGAAGATGTGATGAGGGCACAGATCCGAAGGTGCTCCAGAGTGAATGGAGTTCATGAGTCTTTGGGTGTCCTCTTTGCTGATGGGAGTCCAGGAGTTCAGGTTCTGGTGTGGTGCTGGGTCTGTGGTGATATATGTGAGCGATGCAGGAGGGTTTTGGTTCTTGAAGCCTTTGCAATTGTCCTGGATTTTTCAGTGGAAGAAGGTGGCGAAGTTGTCACAGGGGTCTTGGGAGGGATGGATGAGGTGTCTTCCTGGGATCTGTGAATTATTTGATGATGGAGAAGAGCTCTTTGCTGTTGTGGGCGCTGGTGCTGAGGCGTTCTTGAATGGTTGCTTTTTTGGAGGCTCTGATGTTCTGGTGGTGTGTGGTGACCGTGTTCTTGTAGGCTATGTGATCTTCGGCTGATTTGCTGTTCCTCCATTTCCATTCCAGACGTCTGAAGGAGCTTTTGGACTCTTGTAGGTCTGTTGTGAACCATTTAGGTGTTTTGCTATGTCGGTTTCCTGAACGGGGCTATGCTGTGGGCACATTCCGATAACCAGTGGTGTAGATTGAGTGTGGATTCATTAGCGTCTGCTAAGTCCGGGTGGAGGGGTGGCTGAGAGAGTTGGTGAGTTGCACTTCTGTAACTCTGCCCCAGCATCTGCCAGGGGAGTGGAGGGGGATAGTGACATGCAGTTTTCTTCATGAAGGTAAAGTGGACGCATTTGTGGTCGGTCCAGTGGTTTTCAGAGGTGTGAGAAATGGTGATGTTGTTCCCTGCTGAGAAGATGGGGTCGAGGATGTGTCCCGCTATGTGGGTAGGGACGTTGACAAGTTGTTTGAAGCCAAGTGCTGTGAGGTTGTCCAAGAGGTTTGTGGTGTTGGAGGCATCGTGGATATCAATGTGGAAGTTGAGGTCGCTGAGTAGGTTGAAGTCGGTGGAGGTGAGCGCTTGGGGAGCGATGAGGTCGGCGATGTGTTTGCAGAATCGAGGTTGGGGTCCAGGCGGCCTGTAGATTAGTGAGGAGCTGGGGTTGGTCTGAATCTGGAAATGAAGGTGTTCATGGGTTGGCTGGGACTGTGACTCGTTGGTGGTTGTCAGGTGAAGGGTGTTCTTGTAGACTGTGGCAATGCCTCCTCGCAGTCGGTTGGCTCTGTCCTTGTGGATGATTTTGTAGTTGTCCGGGATGGCAGTGGCGATGTCCAGGGCCAAGGTGGGGGTGATCCACATCTCCGTGAAGAAGACGACATCCGGGGCTGTCGAGTCTGGGAGGTCCCAGACTTCTACTGTGTGCCTAACAAGGGAGCATGTGTTGAGGAGTATGCACTTGAGGTGGTCGTCCGGGCTTGGTGGGGGATCCTGTGGTGGTCCTTGGAGGGTGCAGAGCATGCGGGGCACAAAAATGGTCCATGAGTGTTCCTCTGGTCGGTTAGGTCGCAGGCTGAGGATCTTCCTGGGTTGAGGGCGCGTAGTGTGTTGGAGTTGAACCAGTGGATGGAGCGAGGAGCAGGGACCAGGGCACTGGGCACGGTCCGCTGTGCAGCCGAACAGCAGCTGGCATTAGGAAGGGGAGGGAGGTGGGGGGTCCGGTCAGCTGGGAGGTGGGAGGGCAGGAAAAGCACTTCGTAGGGAGGTAGGGGACAGGGCTGCAGGGGCAGCAGCAGTGTGGGGAAAACGCAGGGAGAGTGAAGGGAGAGAGAAAGAGACAAGAAGGAAAGAGAATCAAATGGAATAAAAAGACAGAAAAATACACAGAATAAAAAAAACAGAAGTAAAAGCAGAAGTAAAAGCAGGAGTAAAGAGAGACAAAAGATACTTATATGCCAGTAGGCGACCAGGGAGGCGCAGGTGGGAGCCTGCAAGTGGGGGTGGGCCTTGAACTGAGAGTCAGGCAGGCTCTCAGTTTGCTTGAGGCAGAGGCAGCAGCAGCAGCAACAGGTGGAGCTGCACAGAGGAGGGCAACAGACGCTGACAGGAGGTCAGAGGCATCTTTATGCTTTCTTTCTATCTTTCTTGCTGGCCCCCCTTCCCTCCTCCCACTTCTTCTTAGTTCATCTCTTTCGTTATTCCTCTCCTTTTTGCTGTCTCTTTTTGTTGTTTATTTCTTTTGCTCCTCTTCTTTCTTTTCTTCCATCTCCCTTTTCTCCCTTTCTTTTCCTTTCTGTCTTTTACTTTGTTAGCTCTCCTTTCCATGTTAGTTTGTTTATTTTTATTTTGCTTCTTCTTACCTTTTCTCATGTGTTCCTTCCTTGCTTCCTCCCTTTCATTGCTTGTATCTCTTGGTCATTCCTCTGTAGCTTCAGTCCTTCTTTCCTCCTTCTCTGCTTCTTTCCTCCATTCTCTTCTTTCCCTTTCCTTCTTCCCTTTCTCATTTCCTTTTCTCCACCCTATCAGTTCTTCTTTCCTTTGCATCTCTTCTTAATTTATTTTGGCTCTTTCTCCACTTGATTCCTTTTTCCCTTCTCTGTTTTTATTCCCTTCTATGTTCCTTCCTCTCCTTCCATCCTTCCTTACTCTACTTCATTTTTCTCTCATTTGTTAATTTCCCATTTGTTCCTTTTTCTTCCTGCCTCCTTTCCGATATTTTCTCCTTTTTTCTTTTCTTATTGTTCTCATTTGTTTCACTTTTCTCACTCTCTTTTTTTCCTTTGTGCTCTTTCTAACTTTTCTTTCTTCAAAAACACTTACGTTCATAAAGCAATCTCTTCCTTCTCTAATCTTCTCTAATTTGTTTAATCTTTGCCTTAATTATACATCCATTGGCATGGGGATGACTGCAAAGTGGTGTTTACTTGCATGCTATGTAGTATGCATGTCTGTATTACTAATAGTCATGGTTAAGGGTGAAATGAAGTGTGTGTGTGTGTGTTTCTCCTAAAACGGCAAAAGCTCAGGGCCCATCATGAAAGTAACTCTGGTAGTAACTACCCACCAACATTATTCTTTTTTAAACTCTTTATTGAAACATTGTTGATCGTACAGCATGTACAGGAAATGGTCATAGAGTATCATATATCATACATAGCAATGAAGATCTACATTGTCAAGACAGAATGTGGCTACGCATCAATAATGGCGCTTTTACTGCCTATTACATTTCATGTGGCTTTCACCAACATCGACTCAACAGGAGTGGTCTACCCTTTTCTCCCAACAACATTATCCCCTGTTAGTAACCTCTAAAGTCACGCCAGGCCCTCCATACTTTCTCCCATTTCTTGGAGCAGTCCCTGCTCTGGTAAACTATTTGGTCTGCCCTCTGGCGCCATTCAAGGTCTGATTCCTAATCTTTGATTCTTGGGGGAACAGCCATTCCCCAGGCCCTTGCTATATTGCACTTAGCCACCCCACAGCTGCTACCAACCAGATCCTCTGATACCTGGGCAAGGGCTCCTCTCCTGATTGTTGTGAGGAGGAGCCATTTTGCATCCATGAGAACTTCCAAAGACAAAACTTGGGATGTTCTCTCAGTGACCTTTCATCAGTACTCGTATACCAATGGACATTCCCATACAATATGGAAGAATGTGCCCTCTTGGTTGCACCTCTGGGGGCATAATGATGTGTGTGCTCTTCCTACCTGTGTGGCAGGGTCTTAAAGTAGTGGGACCTATGCAGAATCTTAAGTTGAACTACACTGAACCAGGCACGAATTGCAATTTCCCGCTGGCTCTAAATGGCTTCCACCCAGTCATCCTCGTCTGTGTCACCTAGGTCTTCGATCCAGGCATCCCTCAGCCCCACCAACGGATCTGGGGAGTTGTTGACCAGTTTTCTGTATATTGTAGAGATTGCCTTGTCGGTTATAGACTCTGTGAGTAAACGCTCCTCCAGAGGCAAAGCCTCTGGTAGTTGCTCTCCCTCTAGTATATGACTCCTACGGGGATACCCCAGTTGTAGGTAACTATATTTCTCTGAGTCTACCAGCTCGCATTCCTGGCAGAGTGTCTCAAACTGTGTACTAAGGCTTGTCCACTCCAGACATCGCCCAGGTGCTGTATACCTATTATTTCCCATCTTGAGAAACCTGTCAAGCCACTCCCCTCGTTCAATAAGTCACTGTCTCATAATGTGGTCAAGTTGGTGAGTTTACCTCTCCAGCCCAAATAATTTGTGGCCTCCCTCCATAGCCTAACCACTGTCTGGGTGTGTGTTGACAAGTCCTGTTCTCGTTTCCTATGATAAAAGATTGTCTCATGCCCTCTGTGACCCATGACTTCTCTATCTACTCGATAGGCTGGTTTCTGATAGTCTAAGAAAATCCAGCTATTGATTATTAACAACTTCATCACCCAATAGTACTTCAGGATATTCGGGACTGCTAGGCCACCGTCAAATACTCCCCTCTGTAGCTTACACAGAGTAATGCATAGGGTGCTTCCATTCCATAGCAGTAGATGGGCTTCATGGTCGATTTTCCTAAAGAACTCCAGTGGATCTTGAATGGTGTATTTTGGTGGCACATAAGGGAGGCGTGGGAGAGTTATCATTTTATAGAGAGCTACTCGTTCCCTTTATGGATAGTGGTAGGTTCTTCCATTGGGCGACATCCCCACAGAGCCTGTTTGATTGTGGGAATATGTTCGTATGCAGGAGTTCTTGTAGGCCTCAGGTGGCATAGATCCGAAGGTACTGGAAGCCCTCTAGCACTAATGGTGTCGTGCAATCAGCTGGGAGCTTCGGGATTTCACCCGACAGAGGGAAGACCAATGATTTAGTCCAATTAATTTGATTACCTGAATAGCTCCCAAAGATGTCAGACACCTGCAGTATTCTGGCTATGGAAAAGGATAGTGGAGTAATGTAGAGTAGGACGTCATTGGTGTATAGGGAAATGTGTTCCTTCCAGCCTCCATCAGCCCTCACTCCCTTTGTAAGTGCGTCTTGATAAATCGAGGCCGTAAGTGCTTCGAGTGGCGGCGCAAAAATCAGGGCTGCTTGGAGGATCGTATCTCGAAATCAGTAGTTAAATATCCTAGCAATTATAGTTCATGGCAGGACACCTGGTCGTGGTGGGGGGGCCCGGTGTCTTATGTGCCCTCTCAATTGAAAAGAAGTTGGACAGTCTTTTCGACTAAAGAGTGTTTAGAATGAGGTCTTCCAGGAAGAGATTGATGCCTGGCCCCTCCGCACCTTCAGGGACCCCCACTACATAAATGTTAATGCATCTAGCTCTCTCCTCTTGGTCTTCCAGCCTGGTGGTGATAGTTGTGTTCTGTTTTGTTAGAGTTCGGACTTGTTCCTCCAGCCTTTTTGCTGTTGAATTCGGTCCATTTATTCACCAACATTATTCTTTATCTTGAATCATTAAGGCAGGGCCAGTTTTTGGACATCAACAAGTGTATTTTTGGGCAATTAGCAGTATAGTCAAAATCTGCTGGCTCCTAGCTCTCATAATGAGAATGTTGTCCTGCCATGTATTTCATTACTAAAGACTACAAATCAGAGACATTCACTTCTCACAGCTGATTCATAAACAAGAGGAATGGGACAATGCACCTCTCAATGACATAACGTACCTAATTTAATCCACATAGTAGGCAGTAGCTCAGAATGTTTTAATTGAGCAGCAGTAGCCTGACAACTGAAAAAGTTGGAGACCCCTGAACTGGATCATAAGGCTGTATTTTTTAGTTTTGGAGGCTGGGGCACTGCTCTACGCTCAATGTGCATTTGTTTTATCAGTGTGTAAAGAGATTATTTAAATTGCTGGTGAATACATTATTGTTTTAAACCTTTGCTTTCCTTTCAGATAGAAAACACAACTTATTATTTACTTTGCAAGGATCATGCTAACTCTACACAGAGAAAAGTTAATATGGATGTCCATTTATTTTGCTGTTGTCTCTGCGGTTTACAGCCTATTAATGCAGAACATGTTTATATTTGCATGAAGGGGCCACTTTATAGTTTATCTATCCTGTGAGGTCCTTGTTTTTCGTTGTACCTGTGTTATTTTACGGCTTTATTGCTACAGTATTTTAACTTGGTTCATTCTGGAAGTGCATTCGCTGTCACTATCTTACTGCAGTACTGGTTTGGCATGTTCTTTGAAAGTCATAGCTCTGCAACCCAACAATTCCTGATATTCTCTATTGTGTACTTTTACCCCCAGCAACCATCTGCATGAATTCATATACACCGCTTACAACTAATAATCACACCTAACTCCTAATACTTTAACCCACCACCAAGAAACGTGTGAAAATGCATGGAATGGTCTGCTTGAGCGCACAAGACCAACACCAAAAGCTAACAATAACCAATAACACAGGGTCACCCATTAGCCCTGGCTTCTGGAGCAGCATACTGCCTGGCATAAAGTGCTTCTACGCCTCATCTATAGTAGTAATCACCATATAAATGCAATTACTACACAGTTTGTCTGGTTTCAGATAGTAGCTTTTAAATTGTTAGCACTTATTTAAATAGAGCTCGTATTACAAAACTGACTGGAACTCGAACCTGTGAACAGTACAACATACCTATCTCTACAATGGATACATTAGCCCTCTGAGTTATTTTAGTGGCCCATTTATGCATCTTACATGGGACCCTACACACCCTCTCTGAAAGCCCACAGAGGAGGCAGACAGACTCCTGTCTCCTCCCTATGCCCAGAGGGGTCTGGCAGTTATCTTACCAGTCCTCTGCAGGGGCGCCCCACTAGTGTATGGGGCTGGCTTGGGCCAGCTACGGACACACTGTGACTGCAGATTCATCCGTGTGGATGAGGGAAAAGGTGGCTGAGGAAAAGCTGATTTGCTGTAGCCCAGGTTTGAAGAGCCACTTTCACCCCCATCATCTCCCGGAAGGAGGCCAGCAGAGTCCTTCATCTGACACCTCCCCTTCCAGGCCTGCACATTATGGGCATGGGTGGGCTGGTTCCCCTAAGCAGTCTCGCTGGAGTCCAGGTGAGGCGGGTCATTTACACCCTTGTCTCCCCTTAGGAGACCAGATTTGTTCTACCTTGATCTCTGCCCTGCCAGCTTCTTTGCAAGAAGGAGGCCCCCCAGATATGTCCCTGCAAGTCAGTGGACTGTGGGACTCTCTGTAGAGGAGAGAAATAGGGAGAGCCGGGATAGAGAAGTTCCCGAGTAAGGGTAGAGGAAGAGAAAAGGCTACAGAAAGAGTAAGAAAGGGACAGAGAAGCTCTAAGAGTGAGGATTAGAAAGAGAATGTGCTGAATTGACAGTGATAATGTACAATTGTGGTGAAGGCAGCGCTTTAAATGTGCAGGTACTGTCCGGTACTGAGTATGTGCACATCTTCAATTTGAAAGGGAGAGTACCAAAGGGAGAGTACCTGCAATTCTCAGCACTGCTGCAATACATTCAATGCAAGATTACCGGGCATTTTCAGGCGCACACAGGCGCTCTAGATAGTGAGTGCCAACACTTCTGCATCTCCATTTAAAGCACTGGGTGAAGGCCGGGGTGAGAGAAAGTTACAGAGGAGAGGAGAAAGAAACAGGAGTGAGGGGAAGAGAGCTCGAGAAATTAGAGGGAAGAAGGATAGGAAGTGGATAGTTAAAGGGTGTATGAGAAGTTGAGAAGTCTGTGTGTGCATCTGCTTGAGAGAGGAGGGATGAGAGATGAGAGAAAGAGGAGAGAGGACAGGTGCTGCACTGGCCACGCTTCCTGGGGGTATGAAACAGACAGAGACATTTCAATGAATGGGCAATGTGGACATCCACAAAGGCCCCCACTTTCCAGGGCCCCTCCCGATAAAATGATCTCTCGCTCTCTTTTTCGCACTTTTTACTTGTTACAACAACCTCTCTAGCTGGACTCTGTCCCTCTTCCTATCCTTGTCCCACCACTTTCTATTTGTCTGTCTACCTCTTTTTCTCTCCTCACCCATCACTTATTCTAGCATCTCTCACTATCTGTCATCACCCTTCTTTACTGATCTCTCTATTTTTTCTTGTCTATCTCCATCTAAATTACTCTTCACTTCACTCCCCACTGCTTACCTAGCATCTCTCTACCCCTCCCTTCTCTTTGTACCTCACCTTTTGCTACTTCTTGTCTTTTTCAACCTATCTTTTTGTGCCTTATTTCTCCCTACCTCACCAGCCACTAAATCCCTGTCCATATCTATCTACCCCTCTCTGACTGCCTTTATGTCACAACTTGTTTGCTCTCTACCTCTCTTTCTCTGCCTCACCTATGTCTCAGTCTCAGACATCTCACTTTACTTGACCCAAGCTCTCCTACCTCACTTCTTTTCTTTCCCTCTATCTCCAATGATCTGTACACCGCTACATACTTACTCAATCTCTATTTAAGCCCTTTATACCACATTTCTATCTATCCCATCTCTCTCTTGCAAATACACCTCTCTGTATCTCACCTGTCTCTACCTCTCTGTCTCTTTTACTATTTGTACCAACCTCCATGTCGCTTCATCTCCACCCCATGTCTACCTCACTCCATTCTCAGCACCTCGTAGTCCTTTTCATCGCACTGCCATGTCTACTTCCTTTGTCTACTTTACCTCTCTCTCAACCACATCTTTTTCTTTACCTTCGCAACTCTGTCTATGCCTTACCTCTCTCTTCCTTTCTCACTCCCTCTCCTCATCACGTCTCTCACTAACTCACATCACAAACATTACCTCATCTTTCTCCCCTAAATTCCAGTCTCTCACTGCACAACCTCTCAATTTCCCTCATAATTTGATCACTGTCTCACCTCACCTCTCCTTTCTAGCACTATTACCTTTATGTCACGTCTCTCACATCCTTACTCCTTTATCGCGAACTTTTTTTTTACCTCTAGCCCTCTTTTAAGCTACCACTGCCTTTTCTCTCTCTTTCAGCTTTCAAAACACCTTCCCTGCCTCTTTTTGTTTACACTCCCATTCTTCCTGTCCTAATTTCACCCTCTATTTCAACTTTACATCTGCCTCTCTACTTCACCTTTCTTTTTTTGTTTACAAATCTACATTTCTCGTTACATCACTTCCCACTATAGCTAACATATCTTTCTGTACCCTGCTTCTCATTCTGCCCCTCTCTACCTCAATGCTGTCTCGAGTGTTTCTCCAAACTTCTTCCTCATTGTTTCGACTCTTCTGTAATCCCCCCTTCTCTTCACATTTAATTATCTCAATCTTTAGCTCTCTACATATCTACCTCTCTACCTCGTTCCAAAATCTTATCTATCGCTCTACCTGCCTTTGTCTATCTACTGTTTCGTCTTTCTTTTGTGACATTCTCATAACCTCATTGTCCTTTCTATATTTCTCACTCAGTAGAACTGGAGATCACCCTCTGGCCAGAGAACAAGGGGAAGGACAAGGCGGGGAAGATAATTATGCGGAAAAGTATTACATTTCACCTGATAAAACTGTGAAAATCTTCAGAGAAGTGCTCTGATTTTCACTATTTCAACAAACGGGTCAGTAGTCAACAGGGATTTATTTGTGATTACAAAAATTAAGCAATGAAAGCTACGTCAAGCACACTGTGCAAATGTTTTTAATACTATGCACTGGTCCACTAAGATTTCTGCAGGGCACCCTTACTGTGTCTCTTATATAAATTTATAAACTAGCATGTTAGACACTGATTTGGACATCAAATATTGCTTTTGCATGACAAAATAGTTAGATCCAAACACAAAAAGAAATGGCCTTATCAATACTTGTTCAAGCTTTTATTTTGGTACTATTTGGCTGGCAGACAGCTTCAGCCGTTATTGCGTCCATTTCTCAAAGTGTTACATATTATTCAGTGCTCTTTGGGACCATGAAGGCTTTCATTAGCTGAAAATGCACAGAAAATTCACAGCTGTTTTGAACAAGGGTCCCCAAAAGAGGTCTTCTCTGGGGGCCCAAAAATCCTTAAGATGGCACTGAAATCAGCAGGCCTGAGGTGTTTGTGCCTTAAGGCTCTGATCACATTCTCTTCTCATCCAGCCACCGAGTTGGAGTTTCTGGGGGGAAAGGGTGTGATCTTGAAAGATTTCCTTCCTGTCTCCCGATTTCCATACCTACTTTTACGAGATGAAAAAGATACATGCAACTGAATTGTACAGTCCCCACGATCAGCAGGATCTAATCAAAAGGTTGCAGCAGGAGGTAAAAGCAAAGCGCTAACCAGCCCATAGGTGGAGAGTAGGCTCTGCTTCAAGAGACTGCTGCTTCAGACTACTTACTAACCTCCTCAGCCATCTCGTGCCCTGCTTGGAGGAAGGAGTCAAGACTTAGGCCAAGTCCTTCAGTGGCCCAGGCAGAAGGCAGGTCACAACTCTCCTATCCAAAACCACACAGGGTCACTCAGCCCCCATCTAATTCATCATTAAACCTCACTCGACTCCACAGAGGACTGACCAACGCAGACTGACCTACTCTTTCATCTTGGCTTTGGGCTAGGTTTCTGTCGGAATCAAAGCCCAGGACATAGTTGGTTGGGACAGGGTATCTCACATCGTTACGCAAGGCACTGACACTGCCAAGTAAGCAGTTTTCAAAGCTGCAGTATTTCTAGTCTTTGCCAATGTAACTGTCTCCTTTAAGCTTTAAAACGAATAATTAACCACACGTACTTGCAAAAATGAGTCCCTTGACATTAAGCCAGCAGTGCTTCATGAAAGGTTGTGATCCCGAATGCGGGCCACTATTTTTGTGGTGTCCGGGCCTATTTTTGATCCCAATGAGACCTGGTGTTTGTGTCTGCAACACACTCAATTCCAGTTTATTTGCGAACCGACCATGGCTAAACTCTTCAAGTCATAGGATTTACAAAACACATGCGTTTTTCGGTATTGTGTACATGTCGCGTATACTTTGCATAATGTACACAAGTACAGGTAGTGTAGGGTATGCATCATGCTTATGCATATGCAAAGCGGTGAAATACATCGTATGCATCATGCTTATGCATATGCAAAGCGGTGAAATACATCGATGGTAGCATGCACACGCAACAACAAACAGGCCTGTGTGCGACTGCACAAACACGTGGAAAGAGGCGCTATAAAAGACAATGAGCACAAGGCTCTTCACTGATGTGTGTGGACACAGCCACAACCAGGCCCCATTTAAGGTGAGATGCACCAATATTCCTTGCTATCCAGGCCACTGATGCAGAGCATGAGTGGGAGGGGGAGTCACGTGGTAAAAGGGACCATGAAAAACACACTGCTCAATAAAACTCTTATGCAAGACAAGAGAGATGATAAAATCAGGGCCCCTGGCACTACCTAACATTCACGATCACTAAATTACTGCGAACACCGGAGCACCCCTGAAAATGAGAAAACACAATAAAACTAATGCGGTTGCTGTAGAGATTTAATAGTTCAAGCTGTGTTCATAAACATGTACCGTTTGCTTCCAAGTGTCAACACAACCTCTGCGAAATCGACTTTTCATACGGTTCGCAAACTTTTATTCTTTACAATCCTGTTTATTGTGAACAGCGAAAGAAAGCTGAAAGAAGGACAATCCCAGTGAGAATCGTATTACAGAGTGACTAACTTTCAGCAGAAAAGGAAAGTGTTTTGGAGTTCAGGAAAACGAGGTACAAGTGCAAGAAAATAATCCTATCACACGGTTTAGGGTTAGGTTGGATAAGTTCCTTAACAAAGAATATTTTGCAAACTGGGGACTCAGAGACTCCAGGTCACCATCTCCTTACTCAGGGGCAACCAACTTCAATGACGAAGATGAATGACGACAGTGTGACCCTCGTAATAGTGTACAAGCCCACAGGTGCAAAGGGCTCTCCCTGGACCACACAGGCCCTCTTACTTTGGCCATAATGCGGGCAACGAAGAACAAAAAGATAAAAGTTGGTGTGGGGGAAGGAGTCTGGCCATGGATGAATATGGCTACTTCTGAAAGAAGTGGCCCATAGTCTGGCCAACTGACACAAAGACAGTGACTGAGCTCTTTGAAGACAGTGAGAAGATGAGTAAGGAAGACGCTTCTCCTCATCTCCATCATGCAGGCCGCTGACTGTGGGGTGGTGCGTGCAGCCAAGCCACGCATGTGCGTCTGAGCTGGGGGCACAGTAGGTGATGCCGGCGGCACTATGGCTATCAGCAGGGGACAATGGGGCATATTTACAAGAAAGTGGTGCATCAGTGCTGATGCACCAGTTTTCTTGCGTCAACACTGCCCCACCTAACGACACCATGTGTGCGCATGTTAGGCCAATAGCAACAACATTTTTAATGCTATTGTGGCGCTTTGCTGCACTAATGTCGAAAATGTTGACTCTAGGCCAGCAAAGTGCAAGGAGGCCCATTGATTACAATGAATGCGTCACTTTAACGCCTGCTTTGAGCAGGTGTTACAAATGATGCCAAAAATGGTGCAATTAAATTTTGTAGATTTCACTGCGCCATTTTTCCGGGACTCCTAATGCAGGCATAATGTGGCGCTAGGGGTAGCAAAGTGCATGCATTGTGCCACTTAGTAAATATGGCGTGGCGAAAAATGCCTCCTTGAACCACATTAGCATTAAAAAAATGACACTAGTGTGGTGCAAGGAGGCACTAGGGCCTTGTAAATCTGGCCCAATGTGTCTTTGGGGCGTAAAGGGGGATGAGGCCTGCGGATGTGGGCAGAAGAGGGACAGTGGGCTAAAGACGTGGGAGAGTACAGCAGCCCATATCATCAAGAGGAAGCCATTGAACTGAGCCGGGCCTGCTACAACCTGTGGCAAGTGCACGGTGGACCTAAGAAACTGGGCCTGACTTAGATGTTGCCTCATAACCTCAATGAGAGACCTGAACTACTAGAAGAGCTTTCATAGTATCCCGGTTTTTCACCTTCGCTGAGGTGATCTGGAAATGGAACATCCACAGTGCAGGGACTGTGTAGTGACCCCGTTCTGGTTCATCTCTTAGTATCCTAACCTGACTGTACTAAAACACACCTGTGTCTGCATTGATAAGCACATCTGATTATTGCATTTGCTATGACATAACAAAAGCCCCCACGGCTCCCACGGTGCAGGGGGTGAGCTGCAAGGGGCCCCCTCAGGAAAACTGGTAGGTGGTGGGCCTGGGAGGAGGGGGCTCCTCCGTGTACTTTTCAGGAGGGCTCCCTCATGCTTTGTAATGCCACAGCCCATGGCCACCAGCAAAGCACCCGTAGAACTACTTTTTACAGAGATGGTGAGGGAACCAAGACAACTGGTGCCCTAGAAACACTGGAAGTCTACCTAGAAGCAATCCTCAAAGAAATTTCAGCAGTGCAGGTTTGGCTGGGCTTGATGGATGCAAAGATGTCCGTCTTCACAACATAATTGTAGATAAGCGGGCGGAAATGGGATCCTTCAATGCCATGATCGAGGGAGTAGAGAAAAGAGTAACTACCATTGAGGAAAGACTGACAGAGTTATTGCTCTTGAAAACTGAGCGTGACGTGACAACATCTTATTATGTTGGTTTTGTGAAAAAATGGAGAGCGTTGACATGAGAGCTTTTTTGATAACGATTCTCCCTCGTCTATTGCACATGGATTTCACTCCACTTTAGGAGCTGCAGAGGACCCATGGAATCCGAACAGCTACCATCAGAGACACGGACAAACGTTGACCAATCATATCTTGGTTCCTCCAATATAAACAGGCCCAGCAAGTCCAATTTTCTTTATGGTCCTGAAAGAAGCAAGAAAAATGCATAAATACACAGTCCTACACTAAGGTGGAGGAGGTGGGTAAGCAAAACTGCTTGGGCGAGGTGGGAGCATGTAAATTTCATGGACTTTTTGTGCATATACATTCCAGCTGTTGGTATTGATTAACCACTGGTCATCCACTATATCAGCTGCCTGGGCAAATACAATTTTCTTTAGATAGTTTTGCTATTGTTTTACTATTTTATCATCCTTATGTGGTTATTTTTAGGTTTCGCCTGCACAGAGCTGTGCTGTGCTTGTAAAATCTATTGTATTCAATATAAATCTTAAAAGGGACTTACATCTCGTCCTTGCTTATCATTGGTTCCTGAGCTTGCCACTTACTTTTCCTACGTTTCTATTGGCTGTAGCATAATTCCTTAATTTACCATTGCTTGTTTCTCTTATCACGTGGCCCAAGTACTCATTCTCATCCACTTTGGTGGGTGGAACTTCATTTATCGTTAAGGGTGCGTGGCATTTATTTCCTTTACTCGGCTGCACGCATTTATAGCATCTGGCTGCACGCATTTCAAGCGTGCTTGTGAGCTGTATTTTATTTCTAATCATATGCCTTTTATTTAATCTCTTGGTGTCAGCACACATTTCAAGTGTGCTTGTTTTTTAAAGTCATGTGATTAAGTGACACTGCCCAGAAATACAGGATGGTGAAGCCACGTGAGACTCGAACCCTTGGTCTTTTGATCCGAAGTCAGTTGCTCTGACTGTAGTGCCATATCCTTCTTTCCACTCGCTCCTACTCCTCTGCGTTTTGCTATTCTACTCCAGTTTTCATTTCGTCACACCTTCGCCATTTTTGCCAGCTACCATGACGGTGTTAATGGGAGTTTATCATTTTCCCATGCCTGCTGCATACTAATGCGGTCCATGAATGTTATCTGGTAGAAAGGCTCGCTCCAGCAAGCTTTGATTGTACACCGAAGGTGGAATGTTTCTGTGGCTCATGGGACAGTCCTGCCACATATTATCTTAAACTCCTGTTTGTATTTAGCAACCGCGATCAATACAGAGTCCACTCTGGATAAGTTGTGAAAGGGAAGAGTTCATCCTAACGTTTCCTTAATTGAGAAAAATAAAGGAAATATTTACTTGTTGGAATGTTCTCTTTGGACCACACAGCATCATTCCTGCAAAGGAAACCCTACAATCAGAATTACATTTAGTTGTGCATAGACCACACATTGCGGCAAACTGATTAACCGAAAAATGTGTTTGCATTTCCAAGCCGGGATAAATGGTTTATTGTTCAAACATTAGAACTTTCAGAAAAATGTTTTAGAAAATCAGAATTTGTTTAAAGCTCTCCACATTTTATCACATTCAGTCCCTTTGCTGAATAACACTGCATGAACAAATAAATATCTGGAGAGTGGTGTGGACTAAAAATTTCAGATTTTACCTTAAATATGTTCTTTTAATTTTACGGTTCCAGTTTTAATGCATCACACCAAGTGCTTCATTTGAGCCAGTGGTTTCCGGTGCGGGGCACTGGCACTCATTTTTGAGGACCAGCACTTATTTTTCTGCCTCAAACATTTACTGCAAACAAAAGACACATATGGAAAATACAGAGGAAGAGAAAAATGAAAAAGGGTCACCTAGGGAGAAAGCTGCAGGAGTGAGCTGAAGGGGCAGAGAGTGGCTGTAAATGGATTAAAGAGGCCCAAGATGTCTTCAGGATTACGCTGCCTCTGTATTCTGTGCTCGCATATTGAATTGCAGCAGTTGCTGTCTCAGAGGAGAGCTCTCTGGGCACGGGCACGTTTACATTTACAAATTAAGCACTGATCACACCTACGCATGGAATGTCTTCTGGGTTTTCAATAATTATAGTGAAAGATGTTTTAAAGTATGTGGCAGTGGTTGTGCTCAGTTTATTGACAGGCACGCTGCTTCTTTATCATGTCTTGAGGAAATGGCATTAGCATGTTCTAGATAAGAGGCCAATCCAGATGTGACTTTCAAAGGAAATGCAAGTACTTATTAAGGAAAAAAATATTATTCAAGGAGTTCAAAGGGACAGTAAAACTGTGGTCATAAGTTACCAACCGGTTTACTGTCGGGTGTTTAATGCATCCCAATAAAAATCAAAGGGCTTCACAATCTCAAAAAGAATTCACAAAACCACAATTACAGAATGACTATTCAAGATTCCAGAAACGTATTACTGATCCAGTCATAACTCTGTAAAATATATATTTATGTGTATGGTATTAAAGGATTCTAAAATCCGGTGGAAAAAAATGCTTTAGTTAAGATCATCAAAAAAACAAGCATTTGAAGGATCTCACATATTTTGTTATGTCTGAAGTGTGTTAGAAACAAATACTTTAAATTAATATGATCAAAACAAACAATTTCATTAGGCGATATAATTTCCACTCATTTTTATCAGTGCACTGTATGGTTTTATTAGTAAAAATCTATTTATGTGCAAATGTAATGGTCATTTCAGTTGAAAATGTGTTGTCTGTAATGGCAGTGTGCTACCACACCATGAGTACCCCACTCTACACAATTCCACTATGCTCTGCACCACTCCACTTTACACCACTCCATGCCACTCTGCACCACTCCACTCTACTCCATTGCACTCTACGGCATTTGACTCTGTGCCATGTCACGCTACTCCTCCCTACTCTACCATATACCACTCTACTCTATGCCAATGCACTCTTGCCCACTCTACTCTGCACAACTTCACTCTACGCCACTCTGCAACACTGCACTCTACACCAATATACTTTACATCAATGTACGCAAAACCAATAGGTTTTGCCTTCTGACCGTGTAATGGCTTTTTTAAACTTTAAGTTATATTGCACATCAGCTCAACTGCTCTGCAATATGTAAAAACATTGCCAAACTCAATAGAATTCCTGTAGGCGAAACCTATTGGCTTTGCCAAAGCTTGTTGGTATCTACATTTGCTTTGTTACAGGGGAACTGTAACATAATTATCAGATGTGTTTTACTACATAAGGTGTTTGATCAGACAGTAATTTATGAGGCAGGTGGCTTTTCTTCAGAATGGGTGGATCTGCCCTCTTTTCTGTTAGTCTGGTAAAGTTCCTTGCGTGAAAAAAAGGGCATTCACGGTGCTCATAAGTGGTTCGTGATACGCAGGATTTTCTTTATTATAGACAAGGTCATGATGAAGGTACCTTTTTGACCAGAGGAGGCTTAAAATGTCCTCACTGGAAAAAAAAGGTATTACGTTGGCGTGTTGCCACAAGGCAATGATATCATGTTGTGTATGAGGAATTGTATTTTGCTGATTTTTGAAGAAGCTGTTGATGGCAGTACACTTTTCCATGGGTTGGTCTAGGGGTGTTGAAGTAAGCCTCAGCAAAGCCTATTAGTGCAAGGGGTTCACCTTTCTCTGCACAAAGTCCTCAGACCATGTAGGAAGAAGTTGGCACAGAAACTGGAATAAAAGACAAAAGTTTATTAACCTCATGAGGTGGTACTACAGTTCAAACAGCACCCTAGGGTAATGTCTGAAGTAGCACACTGAACTGAGAGAGCATGGTCCTTTTATACCCACACAGGGGCTAAAAGGAGATGGTACAATTATGGAAACAAGACTTGTATACATGTAAGGTCATGTGGAAAATGCACAGTCGACAGGTAGGAGGAGCTAACAGTTTCCAAGGACTAACAGCTGCAGACCTTAATGAGCATGTGCGAAAGTAAGAGATGCTAAATATAACTTGTCACTAGGCAGATTTCAAGAGCAGTTAACAGAAAGGTAGGACAGAGCACATGGTGAGCACATGGCAGCATGTAGCAGAGAAAATGGCTGCCATGAATACAAAATGGATTCCGCAAAATGTTCACAATAGTTACTAAATACAAGATGTCTTCTGCTAATGCTTAATCTAATCACTGCTAAATTACAACAGACTGTCCTTTCAGCATTAGCTGAAGACATTCGTCTTTCTGGGTTAATCTAAATATTCATCCTGTATACTTATGCTCATCCTTTCAGCTATTTCCTTATCTAACATATGTTGTGCCTTCATTTCTGTAATATTTCTTTTCGTAGGCATACAAGCAGTAATACACATGGAGCAGAACATTGGACCACACTGAATACAGATACAGCATGTAAAAAATATTGCAATTATTACACCCAGGATAGTCAGTAGTTTCCAGCCCCAGGCGGAAACAAGAGCCCAAAACCATCCAGAAAAAGTCCAAGTATAAGTCTCTGTATGGATTTCTGCAGCAATTTTATGCAATTTAGATATTGCATCATATACTGAAGGTGAGTGATCTGGGATAAAAACACAACAACTACTACCGATGATTCGACATGCACCACCTCGATCAGCTAATATCACATCTAGTATCATACGATTTTGGAGCGCTACAATCCTCGCAACTTGGAGCTCCTCAGTAATAATCCCAAGTGCCAGAGCTGCCTGATTGGTAACAGCTTCCACAACCCTAGTCAATTGTCTCACTTTCCTACTGTTTAACGCAACACCTACAAAGGGGAACAATCCTAAATTAAAATCAACATATTGTTGCAGGCTAGTATCCGTTTGGTCTACCTCATTTGTACTTATTTCCCTTTTATATCTATTGTTAATGATGTCATTGAACAGTTTTAAATCTTGGTGATATGATGCAGGAGCCAAAAACACAGGGGGTAATAGAAAAGATACATAACACACACCTGACCACCCAACAGGTAGTTGGTAATATCCATAGTTACCACAAACAAAATATGTATTATGTGAAGCTGTAAAACTACTATTATTTACACTCTCAATAGTTAAAATCAAGGTACAATCGCTTATCCCTACTGGAATTCGTTCAATGCTTCGTATACATAAATCTGCTTTAGTTTTTGTAACAGAAATCACAAATTGTTCTTTCTTGTCAGAGTCTCGTATATTTGTGAAGACATATAGTATTGAAACATTGTCCGGTTGATACTCTTCCGATTCCCATTTAGTTCCTTTAGCTTGGGGATATCCATCTTTGTCTTGGTAGCACACTTTATTAAGGCGAAAAAGAAGTCCGCCCTCTGTACGTTTTCCAGATGCAAACAAAAGCATGTACCAAGCTTGACAAGAACCATTGTGTGAAAAAGGAAGAGGAATGAAAGGTGTTCCTCCTTTCTTTTGATGCGCAGGTATCATTCCACATACCCAACAGTTAGTAGTATTTGTAGCATTATGAGTATGATGCAACATCTGAATGAAAGTATTATTGAAGTACGATTGACGGTGCTTCTGCTCCTGATTGGGAAGCGTAAAGTAATAGTGATCCTCTGGTACTGGAGTAGTGGCAACAAAAAACTCACGAGCAGGAGACTTCTTTTCAATAAACCAGGTGATTGTTGCTGTAACCACCAAAACAACAACAAACCCCATAATACTAATGATCAATTTTTTATTCATTTTAGCAACAGTGATAATCAACACTTTCAGAAATGAATTAAAAACAATCGTTGGAGCTCTTATCCCTGGGCAGCCGCTGATTTCTTCACCACGGGCCAAGACGGGTGTCACTACTCTAATGCACGGCTGATCCACCCCCCTTGCCACATTGGCTCTCCGTTTCACTAACCCAGGGCGGTAGCTCAACCAGTCTTTTCAAAACAATTTTCAGATTCTTTCCTTGGTCTCAAATTATATCGCGACACTCCAGAAGTCGTATGGTCCGGGAAGACCTCTGCAGATTCGTCAGGTGATATAGCACGGCCTTTCTCCGTAGTCAAAATCTCTCGATGATCGGTCAGCACAGCAGGTTCCACCAAGGTAGGTAGCACTCTCTTGCAGTGAGTACTATGGACCCAATTCTTTCGGTTCGTCACTCGAACTGCTGTCCTTGTCGCAAGGAGCACCTGTTCTGGGCCTCGCCACCTTGGTTCCAAGCTGCTTGATCTTTCAAAAGACTTAATCATCACCTGGTCACCAGGTCGGAGTTCATGGCCTTCACCTGTAGATCTGTCAGGAAGTGCTTCTCGAACCTGTTGATGAATAGAAACCAAATTGTCGGTTAACTGTGCCAAATAATCATTCATCAGGACACAAGGTACATCATATACAGATTTTGGTTTAGGAACTCCCCAAATATTAATTGGTCTCCCAAATACTACTTCATAGGGGCTAAGGCCAAGTCGGGAGTGTGGCACTGACCTAATAGACAATAATGCCAATGGTAATGCATCCGGCCAAGTTAAGGATGTGGAAGCCTGTATCTTCGCTAATTTCAGCTTCAATGTAGCATTATACCTTTCCACCAACCCTGCTGATTGTGGGTGGAAAACCGCATGGAACTTCTGTTTGATCCCTAATCCTTTCAGGACATACTTAATAACTTCCCCAACAAAATGAGGTCCGTTATCACTCCATAAAAGTCTGCAAACACCAAACCTAGGAAAAATTCTTTCAAAAGCACCTTCGCTGTGGTAATAGCAGTATTATTCTTTGTGGGGTACGCCTCTATCCATTTACTGAAGGCACAAACCACCACCAAGACATAATTTAAATTGTTGCAGCGTTCAAGCTGAATATAATCCATTTGTAGAACTTCAAAAGGTGCAGTTGGTGTAGCAAACTCTCCTGCAGGAGTACGTGTCGCTTTTCCAGGATTGTATTGTAAGCAGATCAAACAAGACTGTACTACTCTCTTAGCTGTACTGGAAATTTCTGGATGCTCCCAAACTTGCGTAAGCAACTTCGTTATTGTTGAAGCTCCAACATGTGCCATCTGAACCATAGGTTGTACAAAAGCTAGAGGCAATTTCCATTTATCCATCTGCTTATTCCGCCAACAGCCCTCATCATCCAATTCTCCATCTTTAGACCATTGCTCACGTTCTTTCACAGAAGCAGATTTCTGTATATCTAATACGTCTTGTCTAGCATTATGCCAACGTTCAGCTTGTGACTTCACTACATACATAGAAGTAGTACTTCGCTGCATCGCAGTCTCACGTGCTACACGGTCTGCAAGAGCATTACCTTGCCCTATCTTATCGGTCACTTTCTTATGTGCACTACATTTCACAATAGCTAGTTTATTTGGATATGTCAATGCAGTCAAGAGGTTATGCACTCATTCTCCATGCATTATCTGCATCCCGTGGGATGTGAGAAAACCTCTCTCCTTTCAAAGCAAACCAAAATCATGAGCCACTCCAAAAGCATAGCGGCTGTCTGTGTAAATGTTCACACTTAAATCAGTACTAAGCTCACATGCTCGTGTCAAAGCTATTAGTTCAGCTGCTTGAGCTGACTTCTGTGGTATACGAGCTGTCTCCACTACCGTGTGTATTGTGGTGATTGCATATGCAGCTGAGGTCGTACCATATGGCAACTTCAAACAAGACCCATCAACCCACAGTTCCCCGTCTACATCTAAAAGGGGCGTATCTTGTAAATCAACACGACCCTTTGTCTGTTCTTCGGTAAGGAATATACAATCATGTGTTTCTTGTGACTGAGGCTGAGTCACCGGATATGGCAACAAAGGTGCTGGATTTAGTGTTGCACATCTCTTCAGTGTAATGTGAGGAGCCAACAATGTCAACTCATAACCTGTCATACGGGCGCTAGTTAAATGTTGTGTCTTTGTTTGATTTAAAAGAGCATCAACCGCATGGGGTACTAGCACCAACAGCTTATGTGACAAAACTATCCCTTCACTCTGACGTATTGAGACAGCTGTTGCGGCAACTGAACGAAAACACCCGGGCAACGCTCGAGCGACAGGATCAAGTACTGCTGAAAAATATGCACAGGGACGCTGCTTATCGCCATGTGTCTGTACTAAAACTGACAATGCACATCCATCTTTCTCGTGTACGTAAAGTGCAAAAGGCTTCATGTAATCTGGAGTACCTAACACTGGTGCAGAACAAAGGGCTTGTCGCAGCTGCCGGAAAGCAGTCTCACATTCATCTGTCCATGGGAGGGGCATTGGAGTATCTTTAGTCAAAAGTGCTAGCAAAGGTTTGGCAATGTGTGAAAACCCTAATATATATTGCCTACAAAAAGAAGTAAGACCAAGGAATGCACGAATATCTTTCTGAGTAGAGGGTACTGGTGTGTCTAAAATTGCTTGAATACGATCTGATGTAAGTGCACGGCCCTCCTTAGACAAAAGGTGACCTAAATAGGTTACCTTTGGTCTACAATATTGCAATTTCTTTCGTGACACTTTATGATGGTGTGAAGCAAGAAAAGAAAGTAAGGACAAAGTGTACTTTTCACATTGCTCCGGGGTATCAGCTGCCAACAAAATATCATCAACAGATTGTATGAGAGCCACACCTTCAGGCAAAACAAAAGAATCAAGTTGTCGTTTTAACGCCTGACTATAAATACTTGGACTCTCCGTATAGCCTTGAGGAACTCTGCAAAATCTATATGATCGTTTATTCAAAGTAAAACCAAACAAATATCGGCTGTCAGGATGAATAGGGATCGAAAAGAAAGCATTCTTCAAGTCTATCACAGAGAACGTAGTTGCTGTCGGGGGAACCAAAGTAAGGAGTGTCGTGATGTCAGATACCACAGGATATTGTGGTATCACAATCTTATTGACTTCTCGTAAATCAATAATGAATCGGTAAATCCTAGCATCCGTATCCTTTTTCAGAATAGGAAGAATCGGACTGTTACAAACATTATACAGAACTTCCTCGACAACTCCAACTGCAATAAGATCATACACAATTCGTGTGAGTGCTTCTTCGCACTCCTGTGAAATTTTGTATTGAGGCAAACATGGCAATACAGCTCCCTCCTTGACACTAATATGTACCGGTGGAATAATCATTTGTCCCACATCAGTATCTGAAGTAGCCCACAAAGTACTAGGGAGTGAAGCTAATGCAACATCCTCTTTAACGAGACAAACTCTTTCCATCACAGGATGATTATCATTTAAAATAACACGCACCCCTTCAGGAGAGCATCGTATTGTAGCCCTGAAATACTTGAGCATATCGAGACCCACAATATTGTCTGGTGTATTTGGAGAAAGCAAAAATGGACATGGAGCAGTAAATTTATCAACATGGAATGCAAGTGGTTGTGACAATGGGCTAGGGGAAGGTGTTCCATCGAAACCTATCGATGTAATGGTTAAGCCAGACAGGGGAGCCCTTGGAATCAATTGTTTAGACAAGGCGCTACGAGTAGCTCCTGTATCAACCAGAAACTGATCAGTAAGACCCAAAACATGTGCTGTAACATAGGGACCCCTCTGATCTACTGGAACTTCAACTGATTCCTTACCCCATCCTAGGCAATCCTATGCATAAGCAGAATCTTGGAAATCAGGCTGCACATGATCAGACATCTGGTATTGGTTCCGTCTATCAAAAGTGTTAAACCCATCCTGCCCTCATGTATTAGCATCAACCCTAGCATGATCATTTGTGCTTCTTCCAGGTCCTGAATATCCTGAGCGATTTCTCATTTGTCCCCGACCACGTGAACACTGCTGAACACGTAGTGCTGGACAATCGGCAGCCCAGTGCCCAAATTTCTTACAATACGCACACTGATCATCAGACAAATTCGAACGAGTGTAAGAAGAACCATAAGATCCACGTCCACCTCTATCACTACCTCTAAAAGGCGGACCATAAGCTTGAGCCAACATAACCTTCGTCTTTAATTCTTTAATATTTTTCTCCTCGCTACCTTTTGCTTCTAATTCCTGTCGTTCATAATACTGAGCCATAGTCAAAAGAGATACCGGAGTAGAGGTAGTCCATGAACTTTCACTAGCTTTTAGACGACTAGCTATTCCTGGTAACAGATTTGCAACATATTTATCGACGAACAAATGTCTGCCCGTATCATCTGACAATGACTGACCGCTAAAATCATGAAATGCTTCTTTAAAGCGTGTAAAGAAATCAGAGACCGATTCATCTGCCTTTTGTTTACAAGACGCTAAAACAGCCAAATCTATCTTTTTTAGGGGGAATAATCGTTTTCAACTTAACTAATATGGCTGCAGGAAGATCTAGAATCAACTGATATGGCTTTTTCGCAGGTTCCCTATCCCCGTCCATCTGTTCTATTTCTTTCCATGATGCCCCAAAAACTGTACGATCATCAATTTTACGAACAGTTCTCCACATATCTGGCGGTAATATCAATCCGAAAAATAAATCAATGTCAGCCAAAGTCATAGTACAAGAACTAATTGCTCCCTCAACTTCCTCATAAAAGGCGGCTGGATTTTTCCGCGGGTCAGGTAATGCTGTTTTAAGTGCCATTACATCTGCCCTATTCCAAGGAGTATACACCCAATTATAAATAAAATAACCCTTAGCATCAACAGAAGTTTTATCATCATTTGTACCCAATCCTTTAGGAGGAACATACAAAGGCGCGGCCTCCCGCATTGGTTTCGCGTGAACTATCATAGTCTTATCTGTTTCAAAGATGGAAGCTTGCGCCCCTTCAGTCTGAGATGCTCGTGCAACTGCGTCTGCAGCCCTTTTCTCTTTTTGCAAACGGACTGCCACAATACGTAATTTCATTAAACGCCTGATTGCATCAGCCACCTGGGAGAAAACAAAAAGACCATCACGCATTTGCTTATGATCAGCTGCTACATCATCGGGCTCTAACTCATCAGAATATTTCCGATATAGTTCAATAACTTCTGAGCCAAATGCCTCAGTAAAATATAGCTGCTCCTTTTCCGTCCACCCTTTCATGTTGTCTAAAAGTTCAGAAGCAGAAACAACGCTACAAATTGTTTTACGAGCAATAGATCTAAGCTCAGACGCACGGTCAGCAGGCAGCATAGAGCGACTGTCCCGCATCTTCTGTTGCTCCGAACTGGAGACTTTAGGTAACTCATGAGGGGCAGAAGGGACGACATACGGAGGTGGAGGGCGATCTAGTAAGAATAAATCATCATGTGGTTTATTAAGGATAGGATAGAGAGGTTGTCTAACAGTGTATTGGCCAGTTACCTGTAGCTTACGTTCTTTCTCTTCTAGCTCCTTTAAGTCATTTCTTTCTTTCTTTCTCATTTCCAATGCTTTCACATATACATTCTTCCGCTGCTCTTTCTCAAGCAAGGCTTGCTCACGCTTCACTCGTCCACGAGCTTCTTTCTCCCACATTCGTACACAGTCAAACATATCTTGCCTAGACTTTCGCTTACACATACATTGTTCCACATACTCAATCTTTCGCAAATCAAATGACCCATGCATAGGCCAACGTAACTCAGGATCCGCGCGGGTGTATTTATTCCATAATGTGCTGTACATTATAGAAGAAAGACCATGTTTAACATACATATCTCTATTTGACGTCCCCTCTGGGGGTGCCGGTTGCGATTCTTCCAATCTCAAATTGGTACCATTACAAAAGCAACACATCCTACGAAATGCGCTAAAAACAGGCATGCCAAAAATAGTGCAGAATATGCAATATTATAATCAAAGTAGCACTTAAGGTGCCGTTCAAATCAAAATTAAATTGGAGAAAATTCTCCTCATTGACTGCCTATATAAATTGCAATTTATATATCAAATCCAAGAGGAGCCAAGATGGCGGCCGGGACGGTTGCTTGATCCGAGCGCTCCGTTCCCGGCCACTTCGAGATATCCTGGCAGGCGCCCCCCCAGCGGCCTGACAGGGACGGCCGGGACGGCGGCGCGGCTGGGGGAGACCGGGGCATTCAGCTCGCGCTGCGAGCGCGCTCCGGACCCCGCGGGGCGAGTCTGGGACTCGTCGGCCCGCGCCGAGAGAGCGGTGAGAGGCGGGGGGAGCTGCGGCTGCGGCCCCGGTCGCGATTTCACCGGGCGCGGCCGCTGCCTGCCTCCCCGCCTGCTTGAGACTGGGAGAGCAGGGGAGGCGCGTCCGGCGGAGGATTGTGCAGTCTTGCACTGCCGGGCGCCCTGGGACTCCGTCTTGAGGAGCTTGGGCGCCATTTTTGATCTCGGCGGCCGGCGGGGAGAAGGGCGGCGGAGGAGCAGTGAGGAGGCCCGGCGGGGCAGACGAGGAGCGGCGGCGGCTCAGCAGGCAGCGGGGATTCCAGGACCAGAAACTTTGAGCATCAGAATAAAAAAAAATAAAAAAAAAAGAATAAAAATAATAATAAGGTGAGGAGGGCGCCCACGAGGAGGGGAACACCAAACTTCACGGAGGAGGTAAACCTAGGGGGTGGCAAGCGCCCCCCCCTCACTCCACCGCTCCACCCACGCAACTGGGCAAGACAGAAGCGCACTGCGTGCTCCTGGGAGCACAGCTTATCCACCACAGGCAGAATGGATGGCTGGGCCGGACTGTGGATGCGTGGACTGTTCTGGACTTTCTAGCAGTGGGTCCCTGCCACAAGGGTTCCTAGCTGCACAAGGCATATTCGCAGCACCCCGCGAGCGCCCCAACCCGGGACCTTTCCCGTGCCTCGGCGCCTCACCCGGCCGTCCAGCAATTCTCCCCTCTATCTGAGGGAAACCTCTGACACCAAGCCCTGCCGCCACACAAGAAGAAACAAGCGCTCTCCCCCAAGGACAGTACCCCCTACACATTACGACACACCCGGCGGACAGCCCCATGGGAACGCTGAGTTAGACCATTGAACTTATCAATGACTGCAGTATTTGTCACTGAACACACAGGCCAAAATTAGCCAAATCAGGACTGGATGCTCCTTTGCTTTACTGCCTAATCACAAGCCCATCAGTGCGAAATCCCTGCGGATCGGGAGGCACCCCCTGACAGCCAAAATGGCCGGTAGAGCCAAGTCAACCAAGAACCCAGATCGAACAACCCAAGCGATAACGCCAACAGATCAACAACTTGGCCCATCCTTACAATCTCTGGAAAACACACTACTAGCGCATTCAGCCCAGTTCGAGAAAGTATTGCAGGCAATACTGGACACTAAGTCATCACTGGAGGGCAGAATTGATGCAGTCGTGCAAGACCTGAACCTCCTGCGAGTGGATCATCGCAGCCTAGCCGAAAAAGCAAAAACAACTGAAGCTGAGATAGCGGAACTAACCCCAATAGTGCAAGGGAATCAAAAACAAAGTCAGCGCATGGATGAAGAGCTGAAGATACTCTGGAGAAGATCCGAGGAAATGGAGAGCAGGGCGCGCCGAAATAACGTGAGATTTCTGGGATTCCCAGAAAGTATGCGGCAACCGGAATCAGAAATTTCCCTAGAGCAGTGGCTAATTAAAGAGGTGTTAAGTGGGGCTCCATCCAAGTTTTTCTCAGTTGAAAGGGCTTACAGAGTTCCGGGTAGGCCTCCGGGCCCTGGCCAGCCCCCCAGACCATTGATTGCCAGGTTCTTAAACTACAGAGATCGAGATGCAATATTGCAACAATTCCGCAATAAGGGCCCGTTCAAGTATGAAGACTCGAACATCAATGCTTACCCTGACTTCACGCAAGAGGTGCAGAATCGGCGTAATTCTTTTGTTAAAATCAAGCAACGCTTACGAGAACAGAACATAAAATATGCCCTGCTCTTCCCAGCCAAGTTGAGAGTAGTGATGGAGGACCGTACCCATATATTCACCAGTACCGAGGAGGCCTGGACATGGCTCCATGCCAAGGGCCTTGCACACCCCCGGGAAGACGCAGATGAGGACGAGAAATGGGGGAGATCCACTGCAGGGACGAGATCCAAACGGCGTACCAGAGGCCAGCCCAATGTCCGGCAAGCAGCAGAGGAAAGAGCAAAAGTCCTTAAAGAGACGCCACTACACATGCAAAGCAGCAATATAACTCCCGGTGGGCTTGTGGAGCTGGAACTGGATTCAGACACAGCCAGCTCCGTATCCACGGTAACTGGAGAACTAGGTGGGCCAAAGGTCACTCCGAGATCTGCGGATGAACTATAAACTAGTCGCTCAGATCCAGAGTGAACACCAGGGATGGCGATCGTACCAGGAAAACCTGCAGAGACTCCACGACACTGCCGAGTTGCGGGGACAGAACGCTTCCAACAATATACATCTTTGATATAAACACTAAGCTAAGTGACTTGGGGCACAAACAGGTGGCAAGAGGCGGGCGGGTGGGGCCAGAGGGAACGGAAACATGCCAAGGGGGGGCGCCTGAAGATATTGGCAGACTTAGTCTGCGGCATGATGTGAGCCCCTTACAAGAGCCACATCTGTAAGATATGAGAATCCCACTAGGTAAATCCAACTGGATAAAAGTTATGTTACGCATTTTTAAGTTTTGTAGTTTCATTGTAGTTGTAAGTAGCGTAGGGGGTTTAACTAGGGGGGTGGGGGTTAGTAGTTTAGTAGAAATGCAGCGATCGGAATCACTTAATGCACTAAAGATGTACCTGCACCCGCTATATCTAAATGTTAGCAGCAGAAAGGCAGAGACCAGATGGGCCAACATTAAAACCCAGGCTCATGTCACAGCAACATATCCCCTGCACCCTATAAGATGTCCTCTAGAAGCAACATGGGGAACCAGTATATTATATTAACATGGAATGTCAGGGGCCTAGGGACCCCGAACAAACGGGCTAGAGTGCATGCTCGACTTAAGAGACTAGGAGTGCATATTGCTATTTTGCAAGAGACACATATGCTGGAGGGGGATCTACAAGACATGCGAGTGAAGTGGGGGGGCCAGCTGATTGGCACAACATATTCGACCTTCGCGAGAGGGGTGCTGATCTGGATAGCAGCGGGAGTTCCATTCCTCATGTCAACACACAAGATAGACCAGGGAGGGAGGTACGTAGTAATGGAGGGCAGATTAGATGGTAGACAAATGGCTGTGGTTGGGGTATACGCCCCAAACAGTGGCACCATAGGCTTTCTCACCACTCTCACCCCAACGTTGCTGACCCACCCCATGCCCCTTGCCATCTGGGGTGGGGATTTTAACAGCACCCCAGTGGCAGCATTAGATAGAACTAGCGCCCACCAGAGCGCATGAACTAATAGGAAGCTCGTAAGTCCCCTGCAAGAACGGGCAAATGTTATGGGCCTATGTGATGTATGGCGGTTAGGCCATCCAGAGCAAAAAGAATATTCATTTTATTCGGTCCCACACAATACCCACACTAGAATTGACATAATATGGGGCACTCGCGAAATAGGGGCGCTGATAACTGAATCCGAATACTTGGCAAAGACAGTCTCGGACCATGCGCCTCTGCGGGTAACCCTGAATTGGGGCAGGGCACGTCAGGTAATACCCACTTGGAGATTCCAGGCGGAAGCTCTACAAGACCAAGCATTCGCTACATCACTGGGGGAATCTATAGGCCAATATTGGGAAATAAACGCTATGTCTGCAACAACCCGGGCGATAGAATGGGATGCCCACAAAGTAGTGGCCCGCGGAGTATGTATGTCCACTACGTGGGGAGTGAGACGCTCCTTACAGGCAGAAATTAGCAAACTTGAGAAGGAGCTGCGGGATGTGGAAAAAGCGGTAGCACGGGGGGAAATTACCAGTATTGCCCTGAAAGAAAAGCGCTTAAAATATAATGAGGCAGATAGCAGGCTCCGCTGCCACGACTATAAATACTACTTAACCAGGTTGCAAACGGAAGGAGATAGATCAAGCAGAATGCTAGCGTGGCTACTACGTGAGGATAGACAGCAGGCCCCGATAGGGGCCATCCGGGTGGGCGCGCAAGAAATGGCTACTACACAAGCAGAAATAAACGAGGTGTTTAGGAATTATTACTCTAACCTATACACTAAACGTACTGCGTGCACGGCTACACAACTAGAGGCCTTTCTGGCGGACTCCTTCCTACCCCAGCTACCACAACCAGATAGAGATGGAATTGAAACCCCTATAACAATAGCAGAAATAGAACTAGCCCTTGCACAGCTACCCAGGAACAAAGCGCCTGGCACTGACGGTCTCCCTTCGGAGTATTACAAAGCCTATTTACCCAGTTTGAAATCTCATCTGCTAGGAGTGTTCCAAGAGGCGTGGACTACAGAAAGCTTACCCACATCTCAAAGGGAGGCTCTGATAGTAGTACTCCCTAAACAGGGTCGAGACCACACAGATGTGAAATCTTATAGACCACTATCGCTGCTGAACACAGACTGCAAAATATTAGGCAAAATATTGGCCAACAGGTTGGCCCCCCTCATGCACTTACTGATACATGCAGATCAGAGTGGCTTCATTCCCAAGCGTAACACCTTCCTGAATATTCGAAGATTGTTGGGCATAATAGGAGACACCCCCAAGAATACACAGGAGGAAATGGTGCTCTCATTAGACATAGAAAAGGCCTTTGATACGCTCGAGTGGGACTTTCTGTTGGCCACGATGGCCCGTATGGGAATAGGCCCTAACTATATCCGCTGGGTTCGGACATTGTACTCTAGCCCGAACGCGAGGGTGAAATCAGGCGGGGTGATTTCTGATAGTTTCCCGATCTCTAGGGGGACACGACAGGGATGCCCCTTATCCCCGCTACTGTTTGCCATAGCAAGGGAACCATTAGCGGCAAAAGTTCGCCTCATGGAGCATGAATGGGGAATTATTAGGAACGGGGTACATCACACGATTTCACTATATGCAGATGATGCGTTGATATATATCAGGAACGGCTGTGCAGATATCCCATCTGTAATATCTTTATTGGCTGAATTCGGAGGCCTATCTGGCCTTGTGGTAAACTGGGAGAAGTCGTGTGTCTTTCCCCTGGTAAAAAGGGCTCCTAATAATCATGATCCCCCAGAGAAAGGACATCTTAAGTGGTGCCCTACAACATTTAAATACTTAGGGATAAACATATATCATGCCACGGAAGACTTAAGAGATGGGAACCTGGGGAAGGCGCTAACATCTATAAAAGGCTCCCTACAATTCTGGAACAAGCTCCCTCTCTCGCCACCCGGCAAGGTGGCGATTGCTAATATGTTGATTCTACCTAGGCTTTTATATTACTTTGCGGCCCTACCGATAATTATTCCCAAGAGATTCTTCAGCAATCTAAACACAGCATTGCTGCAGCTCATTTGGGGAGGTGGCAGAGCGCGAGTGGCGCCACCCACACTACAATGTCCGCTGGACAACAGTGGCCTGAGGAACTCCGAATTTTGAAAAATACTATGCAGCCGCACAACTTCAATGGGTCCAATATTGGATCCACAGACCAGAGCAAGCGGAACCTACGAGCTTAGAGCCTCGGCGGAACGGGACTCCCCTTTTAAATTGGCTGTCGACGAAGCCCCCCAAAGTGGCACTGGTCAACCCACTGCTTGCAGCTGCGTACGCGTGCTGGGCCAGATACGTGCAAAAAAGAGCAGATAAGCTCCCATACTCTCCACACGTACCGCTGAATTACCTATTAGTGGGGAACGCAGCCAGAATGCAAGCTGCAAAGCAGTGGAACGAAGCAGGAATACTGACCGTAGGGGATTGCTACGAAGACGGTAAACTAATGACGTTCGAGGCCCTTCAGGCCCTCACGGAGATAAATCCGGGACAGTTCCTGACATATCATGCTGTATGTCACGAAATCAGGAAAATTTGGGGAATGGGTACCTCGGAACCAGAGATCTCCCCTGTGCTTCACCAGCTTCTACAACACAGCGATCAAACTAAAACAATATCCAATCTATTTAGAATCCTCAACAAGACCCCTGATACACAGACAGGGAAAACATGGGGTAGATGGAACGCAGTACTCCTCACCCCGATCACCCTGGAAGACTGGCCCAAGGCCCTATCCCACATCAGAGGTGTGTCAAGGAATCCCAGATTTAAATATATCCAATTCAATTACACGCATCAAACATATCTCTCCCCAGCCAGAATAAAGCGCATGTTCCCTGATGCAGCATCAATGTGCCCCAGATGCAGATTGCCGTCAGCATCCTTTTTCCACATGGTATGGGATTGCCCGAATATACAACGGCCTGGGCGGAGGTGGTAGAGGAGGTATCTGGGCTTACGGGACTGGCACTGGTAGCAGACCCCGGGTCCTGCCTGTTGGGACTTAGGAAGAGACCAAAAAAACAAAGACATTTACATAAATTTATAGACCTGGCCTTTTTAATGTATAAAAGGTTAATAGCAATGCATTGGAAAGCCTCTATGGCTCCCGATCTGAAATCCTGGCACTCTCTAATAACACGCTGGGTGCGCACTGAATATCAGGTACTAAAAAGAATGGTGCGTGAAGGGCGGCAACACACAGGTTGCTCTACATGGGAGGATATGGTAACAAAGCTGGAGGCCAAAAACGATGAAAAGCCTCCTTAAATTGGGGCGCGCGTATTCGCAACAACCACAGCATAAATTCACCTGCACCCCTCATCACGGGAACAGAATTCATAAGACACCCAGACAACACAGTGCACATGCATCATATCCGCCCATCTCTCTAGTAATAAATGGCCACTAAGACTATGTCACCACAGTGGTAGCGCGGCGCGGGGAGCAGAAAACCAGGGGAGCCACTCGCATACACTAACCTAGTTGATGCCCCTCCCCTCAGACACTCAGGGAACCCATGCACGTAAAGCAAGGTCCACACTGGTCTCAAACGAATGCCTATATAAAATAAACAGTGAAGGATAAACCTAGGGAGGGTGCAGCCAGGAATGATATTGCAAGACCAGAAGCGTTCCGTGAAGTGCATAGAGGGGTTGTGTGTATTTGTTTCAAGACTTAGATAATTAACCATTGTTTTGGTTTATCCTGTGGTTGCAAACTGAACAATTTGTATCATACTTCGAAATATAAAACCAATAAATATATTTAAAAAAAAAAAATAATAATAATATATCAAATCCAAAGAATACAAATTGACTAGTCACCCAAATCACAAGAGCCACAGTAAGTAGTGCTAAACTACATTACCAAACACAGGCATCAAAACCCACAGCAAGTGCCGTAAAACGGCTCTTACCAATCACAGGGTGTCCAGGTTCCAACTGCCAAGTTCTAAAATTGACCAAATGGTCACTGCATGACGAATGAACAAAAAGGATCTCAGTCGAGGACCGGCGCCACCTGGATGGTCAAATCAGAAAGAAGGGAAAAACGCTGTGGTTGCCAAGACTCGGGTCTCCTCAGGCATTGATCATCCGCAGCGAGATTCCAATCCTTCGTCGCGACCAATCCGTTGGGCATCCGAGTCGCCGATGAGTCCCTGTTCGGGCGCCAATTTGTTGAAGTAAGCCTCAGCAAGGCCTACTAGTGCAAGGGGTTCACCTTTCTCTGCACAAAGTCCTCAGACCATGTAGGAAGAAGTTGGCACAGAAACTGGAATAAAAGACAAAAGTTTATTAACCTCATGAGGTGGTACTACAGTTCAAACAGCACCCTAGGGTAATGTCTGAAGTAGCACACTGAACTGAGAGAGCATGGTCCTTTTATACCCACACAGGGGCTAAAAGGAGATGGTACAATTATGGAAACAAGACTTGTATACATGTAAGGTCATGTGGAAAATGCACAGTCGACAGGTAGGAGGAGCTAACAGTTTCCAAGGACTAACAGCTGCAGACCTTACTGAGCATGTGCGAAAGTAAGAGATGCTAAATATAACTTGTCACTAGGCAGATTTCAAGAGCAGTTAACAGAAAGGTAGGACAGAGCACATGGTGAGCACATGGCAGCGTGTAGCAGAGAAAATGGCTGCCATGAATACAAAATGGATTCCGCAAAATGTTCACAATAGTTACTAAATACAAGATGTCTTCTGCTAATGCTTAATCTAATCACTGCTAAATTACAACAGGGGTAGTTTAGGAGCCGGGTTGGCACAGTGCTTACTAGCTTTGAAACTTTGCTGGTGGTGCCCGCATAGTAAGCATGTAGTACCACTGAGAAATCACTAGCACTATTCCCTGTTAAATCTAGCCATTTGTAAGCTGCCCTTCTTTTTTATGGGCGAGCGCAGAGCGCTCAGTCCATTCTGTAATCTCTCTTTGGGCTTCAAACCACGCCCATGCCACGTCAGTCACTTACACTGGTTCGTGGGCTTGCCTTTTAAAATCCACTTGCTTTCATTTGTGAAAGGCATGCATACGTCATGCCTTTTCCGGTGTTTAGCCCACCTACACAGCACAGGTAAAGTACTAAAAACATACGAGGCTCGATGTTTTCAGCCTGGGGTCCGGACTACTTTATCTGTTTATTTTCCACAAAGCGCGATCGCGCTGCATTTTAAATAGCGCAATCGCGCTGCGTTTTTTCACAATGCTAATAGCTCTAACTCGAACAAATGCGAGACCCATTGCATTGAAAATGCTTGTTGTAACTTGTACTTGTAACAAATATTTAGTCTAGGCAAGTGCAATTGAACATTGTGGAAAAGGCCCCGCGTAACATTAAAGAAGCGGAGTTTCACGTCATTCCACCCTAATGACAAGTCTGGTGTATGGCTTAAAGACCTTTCTTTTATAGTTGATGCAGTATATTATGGAAAATTTACATTTAGCTACTAAAATAATAAACTATATAGATGACAAACATTTGAAGCGAGTGGGACTCGTATACTATAGGGACAGGGTGAATGACTGAATTGAGATTTGAATATATTAACAGGGGATTTCTGCTAAAAAAAGCCTCTGCCACGCTGATATCAGCAAACATATATAATTAAAAAGAAGAAAATCTTGTTTAAGAGAAAAAAATCTGAGAAAGTGAGAGAAGGAAAAATAACAATGAGTCCTTAAAATGTTCAATTGGAGTGCTTTTCCAGATTTAAGTCTATGTGTTCCTTAGCATACTATCTCTTACGTTCCAGCTTTTCAACAGGTTTAGGCCCATAAGTCTTGTGGTGGTCTCTGAGATGTCACTCAGCATGTAGAATAACTTTTCACCCTCCGTCTCCAGCTGTTTTTTGAGTAAGCAGTGTTTGATCAATCTTCCTCCTAGTGTTTCATAGAGTGGACAGGACTATAGGGAACGGGGCATGTCTTCTGTCTAGACACAAGCACAGTTTAATGAGATTGCAGGATTTCTTTTTGTACACAGTGCCATCTGCGAGAGGGCTCCACGCCTGGCCAAGGTGCACACTTTCCTCTCCCTCGGAGTTGTCTGAGTGGACAAGAAGACTTGCTCCTGGAAAGAAACATCAAACACTCCAGACTGACTGGGTAGAACGTGTATTTCATGTGCAAGGTGAAACATTCCTTTCAGGTTTGTCCACCCATTTTTCCCAACTCACTTTAATCTTTTCAATCTGTATTTGACTGATAACATTTGGCACCTTTTGAGATTGAGTTGTAACCAATGCCACATTGTAGACCATAGAGGAGAGAAATGCTGGTAGCATGAATAAGGTTTCCCAAATTTATTTTGTGTAGTGCCATTTGTGTTAAATTTTTATCCAGACCCCAAAGTTCCGCTCCATATGTGATTTCACTTCTTGCCTTGGGATACACCGCTTTTAAAATCTATCTTGAAAACCAATTGCAGTATGAGCGAGCGATTCTGAGGTTAGCATTCAGCGAGGCTTTGGCTTTCTCAATTGGCTTTGGATACGTAAGGCATATGTTGTAGTGATTGTTGTCATCAAGCCAATGTGGGTGAAGGAGCTGACTTCCTCGAGGTATGTGACTTCGGGTGAATGTTGGATTTTGCTTACACATTTTCCTGAAAACCATCGTCTTGGTTTTCAGTTTGTTGATCTTTGGGTCATTTTCTAGGCCACTGGTTCATAACCTGTGGTCCAGGGACCCCCGTGGGTCTGCAAAGCCTCTTCAGGGGGGTCCACGACAGCTTAGAAAATAAATAATATCAACAGATTAGGTCCCCATCTTTCAGTAATGACTCAGTGGGGGGTTCCCGGATTACAATAATGATTCATTGGGGGTCCCTGGGTTCCAGTAATGATAAAGTGGGGGTCCATACAAGTCAAAAGGTTGGGAACCACTGTTCTAGGCAATATTTACTCATAGCTGTGAGTTCACCCTGCAGTCCTTCAGGTTTGTGTGCAATAAAGATCAGGTCATCAGAATGTATAAGGCAGGTACCTGGACACCTTTGATTGCAGGCACATCTTGAGATGCTTTCCTGACTTCCTGCTAGATATCATGTGCGCAGAGTGACAATAGCTGGGGTCAAAAACGCAACTCTGCTTAAGTCCCCTGCGATTGTGGTCAAAAGACTATTGTGGTGTAGACCGATTTTTTATGTTAAATCAGTTTACAGCATTTTTAATGGTAAATGTAGACCCGGTATGAGACCCATGTTTGAAAGTTTCTGTCTTGGTATGAGGACAAAAGCAGGTAAAAATTCTAGAAAGGCAAAATAAGGCAGTTTCTTCTTTAGTGAGCTATATTGGTAAAACAATATGTAAGAAGTCAAATACTCGACCGTCGATAGGCCCTCCCTGAAATTCCTTGTATAGGGTTTAGGATGTCTTCTCTGGCTATCCACACCTGTTTGCCTTTTTAGAGGAGTGGAATAATTATGCTATTCTGTCAGAGTTTAAATAAAACACAGGTCGAGAAGCCCAACAATTTAACATGCATTTACGGAAGGCACAGTAAATAATCAGGAGGCCACTGTCATTTTAACCCACAAGAGCTGTTGTCCAAAAAGATCATTTTGAGCATGTAATGCTAAAATACATGACATTTCGGGCAGCTTATATATACCTGTCCTTCAATGCAAGTCTGTGGTGCATTGCCACAAAATGTGGCTAAACACTAAGTCAGGGTGATATGAGACGCGCACAACAGTACAATTTCATATGGGGACAATCAGGCTGTCGAAAGGTGCTTTGTTTTTGTAGTGAGAAGGAGTTCAACCACAGAATGAGGTACAGAAACTGGTAAAGGAGAACCAACACAATATTTTCATATTCTTCATATTCACAGACCATATAGATGGAGGAATGGAGGAAGGGGAGCCATTACTGGGTCTAATAATAAGCTAACAGCATTATTCAAATCCCCATTACTTTGACCAATAATCCAAGTGCAAATCTGTTACATTCACAACACTACAAAGTAAAAGGTTTTGCATAATAAGGGAATCCTAAAGCAGGTGCAGATACCAATGCCTTCTTAATTTTCACAATTGTATTTTTGGATTTACAAGTCTTCTGCAAGGGTTCAGAGGTGTCCTTTTTGTGAACATTTTGCCATTTTGGCATAGCCCAGCATTCGCTGTATACGATACCCAGCCATGCGCAGAAAGGTACACACATGGGAAACAGTTGCACGGCTGGGCAACTAATGAATGGCTTCAACTTGCTGAAAGTTCAGGTAGCACTTGCCAGCATAAGTCTCATGACCAAGGTATATCACTTGGTGAAGGGAGTTCTGCAATTTCTTCTTTGAAGCATCTTACCCTTTGTTGGTCCATTCTGTGAGGTAATAGAATTTATCTTGCAGTGATTTAGAGTAACAGATGCCAAACACTAACGTGAAAACCCAAGGAAAAATCATTATGTCAAGATCCTGCTTTAGGGCTTGGGAAAAGATTGAAAATGACTTTGTCAATCCTTAAAGAAGACAGGTCCACAAAAGTTGAGATCCTAGGACCATCAATGAGAAGAGATATTGTCTCTCCTTATGTACGGGGATGGCCTAGAAAGCTGAATAGAGTTCAACTCGGTAATCCATTCACTATTTGTGGGGTTGCAAGAAAGAATGGCGGCAAGGTTAGGAACCACAGGGAAGCTGGGATAGTCATTTGATTAATGGCCTAGAGGTCCTGAACAAACCCTTAAATGTTGGTCTTCCCTGCCTTGCGTTTTGGAATTATTAGGGTATTACATCTATTAACAATAGGCACTAAATCATAGGTTTTAGTGGAGTATTCTAGGTGACTCCTTCTGTGGCTCAATCTTCACCCTCACTCATTCAATTGATGAGATGAACCCCCCCATCATTGGCCCTTGTGGGCCACAATGTGGATGGTATTTATGAAAACAATTTACTTACATCGGGAGACAAAGCAGTTTTATTTGCATCACTGAGGCAATTCAGGCTCTCACACATAGGGCCTAATTAAGAGTTTGGCGGATGGGCCCTTTGTGGCGACCACCCCGCTGGAGTTATTAAGAGTTTACTGCTAGGTCGCGGGAAACAGGCTACAGCATTGTCTCCAGCTCATAATCGAGCCTGCAGTAATGGTGCAGCCCGTAGGGTGGACCAGCAACCTCGCAATGTTCACTGTCTGCAAAGGAGATAGTGGATATTGCAACGGTGCTGGGCGGGGGGGCCTGCACTGCCCATGACAAGTGCATGGACCCCCCTGTAACCCTATGCACCTGTTCTCCGCCAGCCTTTTCATGGCGGTGTTACTCCCATGAAAGGTTGGAGAACAAGGTCGTAATCCGCATGGCAGCACTGCATGCAGCGCTGCCCTGCCGCCGTGATCATGGATCCTGGCGGAGCTGGCGGTTCCCTGGCAGTCTGACCACCAGGGTTTTAATATGGCGAAACTGGCACACTCGTAATGAGGCCCATAGTCTGCATACGGTTTATATTTAGGAACATGCCGTCCAGAGTACAGAATATAGTACAATTTAATTTGCAAATACTTTTTTCTGCACAAACAAAACATGATCCTCCCACTCCCGTGGCCTATCCCCTTCTCTTCTATTACATCATCTTTCCCTTCTTTCCTCCCAACCCCCTTTTGTTCCTCATTTTGTGGGGCTTCCTTGACTGTTCTCTGCAGATTATGCAATCTCATTGACATCAGTGTCCATTATGCAATATCTTTCTTTCTCTCTTGTGAAGCTATACAATGGTTAGTGACCCTCACTAACTTAGCTAGTTTCTTAATTTGCCATTTTATGCTGATGTGTCATTAAGTACTTTCTAACTTTCTGTAAAAATTCCTGCACAAAATCAGCACCCATAGCTTCCCAAGCCAGGTCTGTTTGCACAGGCTGTACTACTTCCAAACAGTTCCTTAAGTCTGTCCAAATAATCAGCCTGTGCAAATCATTATTTGGTTTACAATTTGAGATCATAGTCCTATCAGTTTTGACCAGACACACATCAACAATCACATTCGACACGCATCTTTGGCTGCACTCAACTCTTTGGCGTTGTCAGGGCAGCCCTTAGCCACACTGACTTCTCCCCAATCTTTCTTCCTATTTGTTCAGCAATACCAATCACGATATTCACATCTGCCCAGTTTAGTCGCTATTCTTCAAACACTTTCAGTAGTTCCTCACAGATCTGAGTTGAAACTTCCCTGATATTTTGGAATTGTTTCTTAATACTCTAGAATACTTTATACTAAGAGAATGTCCAAGGGATGTGGGGGTCATCTTTCTATTTCTCCTTTTCCTGGGGTTCAGTGATCTGTGGAATATATATGTAGGAGACAGAGCAGTTGAGGTTCAAACCCTAATTCTGTCCCGAAGGTGATTAATTTGGCACTTTAGTTTCTCTTGGGTATTTGTCATACCTCACGCTTGGGATTCATGTTTATGCGTGTGTGCCTCCTCATGCCATTGTAGGAAGAGAGGCCATTGCTCGGGTTCTATTTTATTTTTGGGATCCTTCAGTTTCTTCTGCAAGCTTGCTAATCTTTCTATGTCAAAGGTACCATGATGAAGAATGGGCTTCTTCCCCTCCTTGTTATTGAGTCACACTCACAGTTGTAAATATTGTTTGGATGTTGGAGCAAGTAACCCATTTTTTTTAATTGTGTTGCCTGGTTTATAGACTGCATACACTTTTAACTCCTAGGTTCCCTTGGTCTGTCCTTTAACTTGAATGCAAATTTTTACCTGTCCTTAGTTTTGTGCTTCTCATCACTAGTTTTTATTCTGACATCACTTGCTTCCTGGATGGTAGTTGGATGTTTCCATTTGGCTTATTGTCAGTTCTCTGCTTGGTTGAGGCACTTAAAGGATTTGGCATGTCTTGGATATTGTGAGGTCAACCAATGGTCAGTTTTTGAGGGACAGTTGTTCTGAAACTAGGCTTAAGATGTTTTCTCCTCATTTTGGGTGATGCAGAGTTGGCTGCCCCTATCTGTGAGTCATCAGTCTCCCTGCGCTGGCTGCCAAAATCTTTTTCTGGGCTTCTCTCTGTGTGTGGGATGTTTAGGTGTTAAATGGGTGCGTTGTTGACAGGCCTTTTTTGGGGTGAATGGTGAAGATATTAGATCAGGCCACTAGACCCGGGGAAAGCTGTTGAGGTGATTAGCAAGCCCTCTTGGGAATGGTTCAAAGCTTTGAAGTCGAGTCTCATCGCTGTCTTCACACTTTCTGATATTAGATCTCTGAGTGAGCATTGTGAAACTAAATTTACGAGGCGGTGTGCCATTTAGCTGTTTAGGGATTTCTAGGGATGTTCATTTCTGTTGGAAATGGCCTTTCTGCAGGGTCGCCCCCAAACTTGTTGCCTTCCTCCCCCTATTTTATTTTCTGACCTCATTTTTGCTGGCTTTAGGACTCTGCTCACTTTACCACTGCTAACCAGTGATACAGTGCATATGTGTTCTTCCTTATAACATGGTGACATTTGCTCATACTCAATTGGCATATTTAATTTACTTGTAAGTCCCTAGTAAAGTGCACTGCATATGCCCAGGGCCTGTAAATTAAATGCTACTAGTTGGGTGCAGCACTGGTTGTGCCACCCACATAAGTAGCCCCCTAACCATGTCTCAGGCCTGCCATTGCAGGGCCTGTGTGTGCAGTTTCACTGCCAATTCGACTTGGCTTTTAAAAGTACTTGCCAAGCCTAAAACTTCCCTTTTTCTACATATAAGTCACCCCTAAGGTAGGCCCTAGGTAACCCATAGGGCAGGGTGCTGTGTAGACAAAAGGCAGGACATGTACCTGTGAAGTTTACATGTCCTGGTAGTGTAAAACTCCTAAATTCTTTTTTGCACTGCTGTGAGGCCTGCTCCTTACATAGGATAGCATTAGGGCTACCCTCATATACTGTTTGAGTGGTAGATCCTGATCTGAAAGGAGTAGCTAGGTCATATTTAGTATGGCCAGAATGGTAATGGAAAGTCTTGCTTACTGGTGAAGGTGGATTTTATATTACTATTTTAGAAATGCTACTTTTAGAAACTGAGCATTTCTCTACACTTACATCCTTCTGTGCCTTCCAATCCACATCTGGCTAGGTTTAGTTGACAGCTCCTTTGTGCATTCGCTCAGACAACCCCAAACACAGGATGCTCAGTCACACTTGAACACATCTGCATACTGAATGGGTCTTCCTGGGCTGTGAGGGTAGAGGGCCTGACACTTACATGTCAAAGGACAGTAGCCTTCCCTCACACAATGGACTGCCACACCCCCTACTGGGACCCTGGCAGACAGGATAGAACTGAAAGGGGACTTTGTGCACTGCTAAGCCACTCTTTGAAGTCTCCCCCACTTCAAAGGCACATTTGGGTATTTAAACAGGGTCTCTGACCCTACCAACTTAGACACTTCTGAAGTTAGATACTTCTGGACAAAAAACCTGCTGAGGAAGAATCTCTGAACCAGAACCTGCAACCTGCCACGAAGAACTGCCTGGATGCCCAAAGGACTCACCTGGACTGCTTTTCTGAGAAGGACTGCTGCCTTGATATTGCCCTGCTGCATTGCTGTCCTCTGGCTCTGCTGAGAAGTGCTCTCCAAGGGATTGGATTGAGTTTGCCTCCTGGTTTCTGAAGTCTCAGGACCAAAAAGACTTCCTCCTTCAAAGAACTCCTTGTGTGGCGAAAATCGACGCAGAGCCTGCAAGAAACAATGCACAGCCTGCATTGCAGTGAAAAATTCACGGCACGCTGAACCGTAATGACGCAGCCCGACTTCCCGATGAGGAGATCGGCGCAGCGCCAGCGTTGAGGCCGGAACTTCGACGTACGGTCCACTGGATCGACGCACAGCCGACCCGGAACGACGCAGCCCGACTTCCTGAGAGGAATCGATGCAGCGCCTGCCATGCGACTGAAATTTCCACGCATCGCCCAACGGATCGATGCAGCTCAGGTGACTTTATCCTGCAAGTGCCAGATTTCAATGCATTGTTCCCGCGGCACCCGAAAACCCCTCAACCCGAAGAGGATCCAAGTCTGCGCACCGGAAATCGACGCAAAGCCTTCTCTGCGTGGAAAATAAACGATGCATCGTCTGTGTGCGGCCAGGGAAATTGACGCACACCTCCCTGTTTTCCACGCATCTCCTCCTCTGCGGTCCCTTGCGGAGAATTTGAACGCAAACCAGGTACTTTGTGCTTGCAAGAGACACTTGTTGCTTTCTAAAGACTAAAGACACTTTATATCATTTTTACAGTGATATTTCAATGTATACTTATTGATTCTTGATAATTTTGACCTACATTTGATCAGATAAATATTATCTATTTTTCTAAGCACTGTGTGGTGTATTTATGTGGTGCTAAATACTTTACACATTGCCTTCTAAGTTTAGCCTGACTTCTCAGTGCCAAGCTACCAGAGGGTGGGCACAGGATAATTTGGATTGGTTGTGATTTACCCTGACTAGAGTGAGGGTCCTTGCTTGTACAGAGGGTTACCTAACTGCCAACCAAAGACCCCATTTCTAACAAATTCTATTGCAGAACAAGAGTCTATACATGGGTCTATGTCACCATGTCCCACAGCACTAAACTTGAACTAGGTGATGTGATTTCCCCTTGTCAGATTGAGGGTGCATCATGCACCTCTACTTCTAGAATAATCAGATGGTACTGTAATCTGACTGATTGGAAGGAGCATCTGGGGCCTTCTCAGGATTAGCTTCCTTCTCAGTGCCCATCTGTTTTTTAAGTCTTCAATTGCTTTCTCATCTTCTCCTTTTCTTGTATAGTCATTTTAGTTACTCCTTGGGGCCATCTGTTGTTGAGATATTGATGCTCCCGTGGGCATTGGTCAGATAACTAACCATTTCATGCTGTCCCAGCTGTTGCGCCTAAGAAAGATCATATAAAGGATCAAACATAGGAAAGACATGTATGGAAGACATGTATGAGTAACATATGATGGGTTGAATTAATTTGTACATAGGGGGTCTACCATGAGTTGCCAATGCACTTGCTGGGGCCATCGCCTAGGGTGCTGGTGTACGTGCTTGCTTGACTACTTATTTGGTTGGAGCACTTCGTGTCTGGGGTATGGAGTTATGGGTTAGGAGTTGAGAATTGTGATGTTAGCTGGTAGCCAGTACAGTGCTAATAAGGCACTAACGAGCCACTGACAAGGAGCTTACAAGCAGTTGGCAGTCAGCAATGTGACATGTCCTGCACGTTCATGCTTCTTTTGTGGCTTAGTTTCATGGTCTTTTATGGTCCTGTTCGTGTGCTTCATTTGGTCTCACCTTGTGCCATCCTCTAACCCATTCTAATTTTTGCCTCCTGCCATCCCACCAGGTACTCTTGCTCTGCCACTCTGACATCAGGGCTTCCTTCCTCTCCCAAATGCACTCTGGCTGTATGAACTGTGTAGCTGTGTGGTTCCACCGCTCAGTGGTTTTGTGGCTGTGACTCTGACTGCACTATGATGTGGCTCAAAATGAAGTGCCTACGTGGGCATGACCCTTCCCTCTCCTACCTTCCCCCCTGCTTGCTCCTGCTCCCTGTATTCAGTGTGCTGCATCCACAGCCAGTCTCGTTTCCCTTTTACTCCTTTCTTTCTCCCCTCTCCCCAAACCCCTCTTAAACCTCTTGTTTCCTTGCTTTGCTTGATCATTACTTAGAGCCTAATTAGATTTCGGCAATGATGAGGGATAGGTCGTCCGCTTAAATATAAATACCACAGGATATAATGGGATTCTTATATCGGCAGACGGGCTATCCATCACTTTTGCGACAGAGCAACCTGTTCGCCAAAAACTAAATCAGGCGCTAAGTCTTCTCCAGGCTTCACAAGGGCTTTAGAGATCAGGAAATGGTGTAGACCATCTTCGTTGGCCTGAAGAGGTGTGGCTCTGCTGGTGCACATTGGCTCCCCTGGCATTTTCTATCTAGTGCTGCTGAGGACAGCAGAACTCTGATGAGGATGAATTGGGAGAGTCGATTAAGGAAAAAATCACAGAAAGTTAGAGAAATGCCAGTGAATCCAAGTCGCATCAACAACTCCTCCAGTGTCAATATGCAAACCTGTTTCTCATTTACTTGCCCAATGCGCTCTTGGCTTGGACTGGGAGACATGTAGTCCATATGGTACTTTGGTGCTCCCCACTGAACACGCTGCTACTTGGTTGAAATTAATTTATTTAATTTCAGCTGTGAGCATTCCCAAAATGAATGATAGACAATTACTACATTTGAAAAACTTAAAGAATATCAGTACAGAGATGCATAAACTGAACCATCAGTCAATTTAGTATATAAGCATACAATCATAGGAATAGAAGAAGATCTCAGTATTGCTCTACTGAAAATCCAGCATTGATGCACCTGCTAAGAAAGGGAAAAAAGGTAAGCCCCCAACATAGAGAGACGTCGTCCTTTTATCGGACTTTAGATAAAGGATTTCATAAATTCATTACACAAGTACAAGCTTCACAGGATATGCACAAATGTGGAACAAGCAAGAAGAAACATTTACTACAGAATACATTTGAGAATTCTCTCACATTATACTACATTAGATTCGAACATTCACAGAGCCCTTTCAAATGACATGACTTGTTACACAGTATGTTACTCAGTCTGAGGCAGTTAGGCTGCCCTTGATTAGGTACAATGTGTTCAGTGTGACTGGGAAAATCATAGGGTTGTTTGTACAAAACATTTTTGTGATTGGAAATGGTCCGATTGGGCAGTTTCTGCACGCAAAAATGCTTTATCATATTTACAAAAGCAAATTTACGATTCAGTAATCACAATTTGGTTTAGCGATTCAGTATATGGAAGGGACATGTTTAGGACTTCCCTTCCAAATATGGAATTGCAGTGCTATGTATGAATACTTTGCGAACAAATTGCTGTCTCAAAACATTCATTGTTTCCAACTACTAAAAGGTAGTGGTAACCATTCGCAATGGGGAACGGGTCCCAATAAAACTCCTTCCTCTTTGAAAATGTAAAAAAAAAAATTTTTTAGGAGCAGGAGCACCCTATTATTGAAAAAATTAAACTTCTACGTTTTATTTTTTCCTTTTAAATGCATCCCATTTTCCCTTAAGGAAAATGGGCTGCACTTATAAAAAAAGAAAAGCTTGCTTTATTAAAAAGCAATCACAGATATGGTGGCCTGTTGACCTCAGCTGGCCACCATCCCTTAGATGAGTTTCATTCCTAATGGGTCGCAAACTGCAACCTCCCTCATTAATATTCATGAAGTAGGTCGATTTGCAACTCACTTGGAATCGCTAAATAAAACCAAAAGCATTTCAGACATTAGGGGTAGGTTTCACAGAGAATCACAATTAGGAAATTGCTATCCCTAAAGTCTGTACGTATGGCCCTTGGTCATTTCAGTGAAAAGCCTACAATTCTTTATTAGTGAAAATAACTACAGCGATAGTGATCACGTGATATGTTACAATGTCACATCCAAGATGGAAGAAAAACACAAAATTGTCCTATGTTAGCGTAAGCTTGATCTTTAAGGTGTTAAACATGCATTTTAGAAAAACAGATCCGACACTCGCTGCTTCTACTCAGCATCGCTGCCCTCTGTCAGCGTGAGACACTGCTCACGTGCAAAAGACTGGTGAATGAGTGGGAGGACATAATTTTAACAAGGAGGGACAAATGTAACCCATTTACCAATAATAACAAAGGATTTTTGAAAGGCAAGCCCATGAATGAGTGATAATGATGGTGTGCGGTGGGTGTGGTTAAAAGCCCGCAGATAGATTACGACAGGTCAGAGCGCTTGTGCGCTCGACCTAAAAAGCACTAGGCAGAAACCCATTTTTATGTACTGTTCTTAATGAAAACAAGGGTAGCTACACCTAATATAGAAAGGCAGGGTGCATTCGGCATGGTAAGGGTCAGTTTATTTTATATATAATTTCATGCCACTGGTTTGCTGCTTCAAGTTTTACAATCCATGAGTTTAATGGAGCTAAGTTTATTGAACATGAAACAATGAAAGGCTAAGTTGGCCTTCTCAGGAGTGGAGCCCCTAACCAGCAGGTCAACAAAACAGTCCACGAGACAAAAACTTAGACAAAAACTTGCACTTAACTCGCTGAGCTATCTAGTCCACTGTTAACAATTTTAGTTATTGCTTTTGGACAGGAAGACTTGCTTTTATCAAGAAGGATATAAACAGAGGAATGAGGATTCATGAACCATGATGTTGTGGGGGTATCAAACAAGATGTCTCATAGGACAAAGGCACCTTCTGCTATTTTTTTTTCAGAGCTGGGGTTATTGTCCCAGACATGAATTGCTGCCTTCAGCTAAAATGTGTCTGGAGTGGGCATGTTTCTGGCATATTAATAGTTTTTGTTAATATATCTTTTCTAGCTATCACGGAGACTAGACCATCATAAATCTAGCACAAAGTGGCCACTAAGGCTGATGACTTACACGCATAGTATTTAGCAAGTAATGCATTACTAAAATTCACTTCAAGGTTTCCCTTTGCGTGTGTTACAGGCTAGAGTCTTACATAGTTGGTTTCTCACCGTTGATCTTGGACTATTCGCAATGAACTTTCCAACCTGCCAAATTGTGTAACAGGCGCCATCTGCGCCAAAAATCTACTGATTCATTTGGAGTACAATAAGTGGTGGTGCCCAAAATTGTTATCAGGGCTCAGAAGGCTGCGGGGCAAAGTACGGCAGCAGCAGACTGGGTTTAGGACAGTGTGGAAGATGATAGAGTACTGGTTCTCAGAAATAAGTGCTGCCCTCCATGCACACACTGAGGGCCATATTTTCAAGAAAATGACGCAACATTGCAAGTCACCCTCCTCCACTGTGCTACGTGAGAGGGAAAGGGCAGGAATATGTTGTACTTAAAAGATTACTGCACACTACTGCCTTTTCCTAGCGCTGCCACCGTTTTTGGAAGGAAGGGATTCTTCCTGCACAAAAATAATCCCCTGAGGCATTTTCCTCTTTCTATGTGTGCTGCAAAATGCAGCACACATAGAAAGAGGAAAAACAAGGAGAAATACAAATATTTATCCGTATGACGCCTCATTATTACGCCTCACCTGGGGCAGCATAGCATTTTGACACATTCCATGGATGTTGCATGGAAACACCCATGTATAACCCATGGAATGCCTCCTTGGGGCAGAGTAACGCAATGCTGTGATTTGCGCTGCGTTGCATTACTCTGGATTTATCAAGCCACACCGGGACACACAAAATAGCCTTGCGTGGCATAATAAATCGCATTATGGAGTCGTGTTGCGCATCTGCCACATTGGGTAGTGCAAGAGCGATGCAACTCCTCTTGTAAATATGTCCTTGAGTATGGGTAAAAGCTAATTGGAGGGGTGTGATTCCTAAGCTCGTTTGAGGAGCAGACCTTGCAGTGCAGGAATTACATTGGATGAAAAAGACGCTGGAAGTCTCTAAAATGGTTGTGCTATAAAAGTAGCAAAGAACCATCTTCAGGGACGTTTACTTAACAGTTTATACCATTATTTCCCCGGGCAACAAGCAATAAATCAGTTGACAAGTTAAAATTAAAAGTAAGCTATGACATGAGAGCTTGCTAGCTCCCCCTAGAGCGCTTATAAATAGGCTTGATTCAGAAAGCGAGTGCTCTTACTTTGAGCTCCCTACTATTCAAGCAATTTATTGAGGGCATCACCAACTGCATGAATAGATGACATCCAATAGACTTGACATCTAATCTTAGCCTTAACAAAATATATTGGTGATAGAAAGTGAACAGGACCATCCATATCTTGCCATTTTCATGGGCTCTTGGAAAAAGTAGTCCTGTGTTGCAATATCGGTTCTCCTACTCAGCCATTGTTTTTTTCTTGGGCAAATCATGTTCTCTCTAAGCCCCTGTCCCCTTTCACCTTAAAGTTGTTTCTTCTAGTGGCCATTAAGTTGGTTAGAAGCTTGAGTCAGTTAAGCACTCTGTAATGCCACTGTCATTTCTTTGAGGTATTTGAGGACAGGATTGTCCTATGGTATATTCCTATGTGTTAGAAATGGGGTCTCTAGTTGGCAGCGGTATGCACTCTTTCCAAATAGGGACCACAATCCTAGTCAGGGTAAGTCAGATACTCTTCCTAAATTAACCTGTGCTCACCCTCTGGCAGCTTGGCACAGAGCAGCCAGGCTTAAGAGGCAATGTGTAAAGTATTTGTGCAACACTTAACACAGTAAGAACAGTGCACATACAACACAAAACTAATCCGTACCAAGCTTGAAACATAGATCTTAATTTAGTGGACAAAAAGAGAGCAAAACTACAAAATTTCAATAAGTAAAATTGGAGATGCGAATTGTAAAAAAATACCTGCAATAGTAGTGCTTAGAAGCGTAAAGTGCCAACCAGGGCCATCTGGTCACACAGGACCAGGGTAAAGTCAAAATTTCAGGCCGACTGTGATAGAGTGTGGGCCAGCTACAGGTATCAATCCTGACCCGCTCAAAGAGTACTTTGAATGGAGGGTGGCAGATCCGGAAGCTGTAGCAGAATGGCGTGAAGTCTCTGATGTCCCTGAGACTTCAGAGCAGGTGGCAAGCCAGCAAGCCCTTGGAGTCACTTTGTTTCCGGGGATATAAACATGTATGCCCAGACCTTCTCAGTCCTAGCCAAGGAAGGCAGAAGGCAGCAGGACAGGCACAACAAAGCAGGAGTCCAGCAAAGTCCAGCAGGGCGATGCGTCGGGCTGATGGCGATATGCTGATCCTGAGCAGGACAATCGGCGCTGCAGTGTTCGCGTCCTCAGCGACAAAGCATTGGCACCAGATTGCTATTGACACAGTGATGGTGTTGCATGGATTTTGCTGGTTCAGCACAGGAAAACCCACTTCCAACGGCCCATGTCTGGATTGGCACCACTCAGCAGGACAGGATTCAAAGTGGGCAGAGTCCAGACGTTGCAGCAGGATGGAATGAAGTCCTTGATGTCCCTGAGACTTCAAAATCGGAGGCAAGCCTGCAAGTCCTTGGAGTAACTTTGGTTCTGAAGATGTAGAGATGCAGATCTAGTCCTTTTCACTCCCAGTGAGGAGGGCAGCAATAAAGGCACAGCAAAGCAGAAGTCCAGCAAAGTGCAGCAGAGTTCAGCAGAGTGACAGTCCCTTTAGCAGCACAGCAGTCCTTCTTCCTCGCAGAATGTCTTCAGGTCTGTAAGTGTACTGATTTGGTGGTGTTTGAGGTCCAGTACTTATACCTAGTTGAGCCGTTGAGGTGGCGGGGACTTCAAAGAGAGGCCTTTGAAGTGCACTATCTACCTGTCCTTCCCTCCCTGGCTCTAGACACGCTACAGGGGATTATGCATCTCTTTGTGTGGGGACAGGCACAGCCATATTCAATTTCAAGTATCAGCTCCTCCCTCCCATTCAACCCAGGAAGACTCATCAGCCTGGTGATGGGCTATCAGGATGCAAATGCTGCACCTCAGCTTCCATTATGTGTGACTGTCTAGAGAGAATGCACAAGAGCCCAGATATCATCCACCCAGATTCGTATTCAGAGAGAGGTAGAGGCACAGAATGGTTAAAGTAAAAACATGGCAATTTTCTAAAAGCGTGATTTTCAGACTTGCAGCTTAAAATCCAACTTCATCATAAATTGGGATTTTAAATTGTGAGTCTAGAGACACCAGATTTGAAATATCTATCTGGTCCTAATTGGAAATTACAGATAAATTGTAAAATAAGGCAATCCCAATGTGAACCTATGGGAGATGCAGTAATGCAGTAATGCAGTGATGCAGTGATGCAGTAATGAAAAACGAATTTAAGAGTTTTTCACTACTTGGACATGTAGAACTTAAAATTACATGTCCAGATTTTTAAATACACTTCATCCTCCCCTTGGGGCTGTCCAGGGCATACCTAGGGGTGTCGTGTATATTAAAAAGGAAGGTTTGGGCCTGGCAAGAGGGTTAACTTGCCAGGCCGATAAAGCAGGTTAAAACTGCACATTATAGGCACTGCAGAGCCAGGCCTGAGGCATGATTAGAGGGCTATTAAAGTGGGTGGCACAATTCATGCCACAGGCCCACTACAAGCATTTCATTTACAGGCCTAGGCAGATGTAGTGCAATTTATTAGGGACTTACATGTAAATTAAATAGGCCGTAAATGATAAGCCAATGGTACTATGTTGTAAGTAGGGAGCACATGCCTTTAGTATTGATTAGCAGTGGTAAAGTGCATAGAGTCCTAAAACCAACAAAAAAGAATTCCGCAAAAAGTGATGGAAAAAAAAAAAGCCTGGGGACGACCCTGCCGATAGGGCCAGGTCCAACACATTGGTTAACTTCTAGTGGCACACTCAGCAGGAGATTATTTCATAAATTTCCTTTCCTGGTCCTCAGTCTCCCAAAAAGGTCAGTTTACATTCTTTGGACTAAGGAGATCCATCCTAGTTTTTCTGAAGAGGGTGACTGAGTTCCGACTGTCCTATTTTCTATTTATCAATTTTGGTACAACTATGAAGAGTTTAAAACCATCGACTGAGACCTTAAGCAGTTTGGGCAGAATGTTCATCTCTGTAGGTTACAAGGAGTATGGGGTGCTCTCTCCTTGAGTATTCAAGGAAGATCAACTAGAGGCATGCCTACCTCTTCTGCTGAGTTTCAGGGTAAATCATCCAAGGAAGTATGTAGAGCAGCAACCTGGGCAGCTCCTTCTACATTCATTAACCACTTCAGGGAGGTACAAGGCCCAGAGGATGAGGAGGTTTGGAGTTCAAAGGTTCCGTCTGCTGTCAAGTAACAGCGGCGTAGACTTTCCCGAATAAAATGTATTTTTCTTTGAGCAGAAATATGAAGTTCTCCTTGTTTTATTAGCTTGGGTATAACTTACTGCGTAAACCTGGGTAAAGGGTAATGCTATGATTACTTACCAGTATTTGCATTACAAGAAGCACATCTATTGCTTTGACTAATTAATCCCTACCTCCCTGTTGATCCAGTCAAACTGTTTTGGAGTGGGCTTGGTAAATAAACAGGAAATGCGGAGGCGGGGAAAACTTCTGAGAGGCAGGGACCTCTCTACCTAACTAATCTGAGCGAGAGATGTACTCGGAGTAATGCAATTGCCGGAAATATAAACATTATATTTTTCCTTTAGTCACATCGCTTTGCTGCGCCTCGTTCATCCTCGCTCTCGAAGCAGCTGTTTTAGGCAACACCCGGCATATTGCGGGCTGCGACTCGACACTACTCCGCGCACTTTCAAAGGCAGATTCAGCTGACTGCGTTTAGAACTTCAGCTTTCTGCCATTAGGCACTAGATAATAGGGAGGAAAATGTATCCTGCGTCCGCACCAAGTCCCAGCCGTTTACACAGCCACGGCGTCTGGCTCAGGGCTGATTCATTCCTCTCCCTGCAGCCGCGGAGCGCTTACGGAACCGCGGAGCGTGAAATGCGAAACCCGCCCAGACTGCGCCTGTAATAAGGCGACGCCAACCGCCTGCCAAAAGAAGTTTGAACCCAAATCGGATTGCCAGCGTTTACCCATGTCCTCCTCAATGAAAAAAGGCCTGCTAGAAAAAACATGGATCTTTAAACCTTCTGAGTTATGTACCTATTCCAGGCCCGTGTGTTATCTTGAAAAACGATAATTTCGGATTAAATAAATTAGCATGCGTACATGTTGGGACTTGTGGTGTACACGGGACATGAAGCAGTAAAAGCATGGACATCCTTCATGCACACGTAATAATTTCATGGAAACTAAAGGACCTTGTAAACGTGTATATTTTATCATGTTTTGTCACTACTTAGTAACCCTCTAAAGCTCAGTGATAAACCCAGTTGTAACTCCAAAGGTTATAATAATAAATTGTTTTTACATAGCGCTTTCTAGTGCACTTCTGCCAGTTTAAGCGCTTCAAGTCCCCCAGTTTGCCGACTTGCTGAAGCACGAGAGGCTCGCTCAACTCTGCTGTTGTTATAGCTTCTGCTCTGACCATCTCTGCCTGCGTCGGGGTGAACGTTCAGCTCACTTAGCCACGGTGCCACCCTAAATACATATATTCCACTGGAAAATCCTGTTTGCCAGTCTCCTTAATGCCGTCAGAATTTAAGATGGGATTTTTATACTCATAGCGCAGCCAGATTTCCATCTGTTTGTGTGTAAATTCAAAGCATGACAGTTTTTACCCTCCACCCATAACGAAACAAGCATTGGTTAAGTCAAAGGTATGGCCTTGGTAAACCGGCAAAGTTTTTAAAAAACTTTATTAAACACATGAAGTAGGCATTAAGGGCTAGATTTAATAACCTTTCATGCAACACAGTGTAGCAAGACAACTTGTTGCGCTGTACTCCTGATAACGCGTCCCGACTTTGATAATTTAACATACACGGGGACTCGTTTTAGGCCAATGAACCTTTTGACCCTGATTGGGACTTCCCAGAGACATCTATTTAACATTGCAATTAATGGATCAAGAACCTCATCAATATTCACAATAGCTAATGAATCAAACTAATCAATAACATTTGATAAGAATTAAACACACCATGACCTTCCAGCCATGAATAACCACACAAATCTAGTAAGAGTTAGGATATTTATTCCCTATTAGTTACAGTCTAGTAGCATGTTTATTAGTCGCAATATCAGTAAGCACATTAAGACCACTACAATATGGCAACTTGAGTAAGATTTTATCAGAGCATAGATCATGAACATTAACACAAAGCACGACGTTAACATGAATCAACTTTAGCAGAGTAACATTAACATGTTATTCAACAAAGCAAGAATTCAGTCATTTGTCTATTTGCATCTGATATTAGTGAATCCTTAACTAACCTCGAATTAGCATCAGCATGTTGGGCTTCATGCAAAACAATTTAGCAACACAAATTTAGAAAGCATCTAACTATGGCCTCTATCAAAAGAGCAGTTGGTACCTGGAAAGAAAAGGCAAACAGACAATTACAATATATCATCATATAGTTACCCCTCCAAATGGGTCAGCATACAGTGTCACTCTTTGTCCTCACGACATCAGTCAATTCGCCATCAGCCAGGATAGAACAGCTAAGTCTCAGCGGGGCATAGCAAGAAGGAACTCCACCCTCATAAGGAGGAGAAGTAAGTATCGGGCAAGTAAAGAGGTGAGGATGGTTTAAGGTATCAAACAGCTAAAGACAAAGGGGGTTATTCTAACTTTGGAGGAGTGTTAATCCGTCCCAAAAGTGATGGTAAAGTGACGGATATACCACCAGCCGTATTACGAGTTCCATAGGATATAATGGACTCGTAATACGGCTGGTGGTAAATCCGTCACTTTTCCGTCACTTTTGGGACGGATTAACACCTCCTCCAAAGTTAGAATAACCCCCAAAGTCTCTCAGAGTAGCAAGGAATGGCTAGGAAGAATAATGGCTTCAGGAGTGGCAGGGTAAAGTCGAGTAATGGCTCGGTAATGGCAAAGTAATAATGCCTGATTTCTCCTTGTGTCACGTTGTTATATCAAAGTTGTCGAACAAGTCTCTAATTTCCCATTGGGCAATATTTGGTGCATCGTTATCTCTGTCCAATGATCCATCACACACCTTACTAGAATTTTCACCTAAGACAGTTCTCACGTAGTTTATTGGCTCCTTTGATTGACGTCTTCAACGGGTAGAATGTCAGGTAAGAAAAGTTACACTTGTCGCTCCAGTCAGTAGTTCCATTGTCTTCCCCTAGTCCAGGCGACCTTGCACCTGTCGCGAATTACACTGTTGCATTCAGCAAGAATGTCTCCTTGAGCGAGTCGGGTCCCATGAGAAAGAATTTACTACGGCTACACACATATCTCTAGCTTCTGGAAAAGTACAGCTTCATGTCCTTCAGGGAGACAGCACACTGCATGTTAGAAAAACACAATTTAATATGAGACCAGGCAGCTAGGCCCAGACCCTTGCTAACTAAGGCCTAGTGATTAATTTAGCAAAACCTTAATACATAACTCATAATGCTAATATAAAGTCACACATTAGTACAATTTTAATTCATCATTAGTCAGTTTCATTAATCAACGTATACATTTGTGGCCACTCCCCGTGGGCACATTTCAAACGTGTGCATTAGTATTATATTAACACATTTTCTATGCGGCATCATTACACATTATTATGCTAGCACTTCATGTTAATATTGATTATAAAAGTTACACTCCAACACTGCATTGCGTTAAAGGGAGAGAGAAGAACTATGTCACATCTACTAAGATATGGAGTACTTTTGCTCTCTCATAGCACTAGCACACTTCAGGCTGCTTAGCACCAACCCAGGCACCCTTACACAACGGTGCAAAGTGGCTGTGTTGGGCGTATGCAGTGAGGTTTACTAGGGACTTACAATTAAATTCAATTTGCCAATTGGGTTGAGCCAATGTCACCATGTTTTAAGGGTGGGAGCATATGCACTTTTCATTGGTTGGCAGTGGTAAAGTGCGCAGAGTCCTAAAACCAGCAAAAACAGTGTCAAAAGGTGGAGGGAGGCAGGCAAAAAGTTGGGGGTGACCACCCTAAGGCTGTCAGGTCTAACACAGTCTAAGGTATTTCCTATTCACAATGTGTTTGTCTTTTCCTGCCTCTAGAAGGCCAGCCTGAGGAGGACTGGAACACGTTGTCCCAAGCTATATAGAAGTCTTTGGGTCATTATTTAGTTTTCTGTTGAGCTTTTTCTTAGGTTCTGATGGGCTATACTGATGCAATTTTTCTTGAAATCAAAAAAGTAACAGAGGTCTGGATAGAGACTGGAATAAAGAGTGGAAAGGAATACTGGGGCCTGATTCACAAAAGTAAACTTAGACCTGAAATCTAACTTTAGACCTGAACTTTAAGTTTAGACCTGAAGTCCAACTTGAGTCTTGATGTCTAAGTTTAGATCTGAAGTTTAAGTATAGACCTGAAGTCCAATGATCCATCACACACCTTACTAGAATTTTCACCTAAGACAGTTCTCACGTAGTTTATTGGCTCCTTTGATTGACGTCTTCAACGGGTAGAATGTCAGGTAAGAAAAGTTACACTTGTCGCTCCAGTCAGTAGTTCCATTGTCTTCCCCTAGTCCAGGCGACCTTGCACCTGTCGCGAATTACACTGTTGCATTCAGCAAGAATGTCTCCTTGAGCGAGTCGGGTCCCATGAGAAAGAATTTACTACGGCTACACACATATCTCTAGCTTCTGGAAAAGTACAGCTTCATGTCCTTCAGGGAGACAGCACACTGCATGTTAGAAAAACACAATTTAATATGAGACCAGGCAGCTAGGCCCAGACCCTTGCTAACTAAGGCCTAGTGATTAATTTAGCAAAACCTTAATACATAACTCATAATGCTAATATAAAGTCACACATTAGTACAATTTTAATTCATCATTAGTCAGTTTCATTAATCAACGTATACATTTGTGGCCACTCCCCGTGGGCACATTTCAAACGTGTGCATTAGTATTATATTAACACATTTTCTATGCGGCATCATTACACATTATTATGCTAGCACTTCATGTTAATATTGATTATAAAAGTTACACTCCAACACTGCATTGCGTTAAAGGGAGAGAGAAGAACTATGTCACATCTACTAAGATATGGAGTACTTTTGCTCTCTCATAGCACTAGCACACTTCAGGCTGCTTAGCACCAACCCAGGCACCCTTACACAACGGTGCAAAGTGGCTGTGTTGGGCGTATGCAGTGAGGTTTACTAGGGACTTACAATTAAATTCAATTTGCCAATTGGGTTGAGCCAATGTCACCATGTTTTAAGGGTGGGAGCATATGCACTTTTCATTGGTTGGCAGTGGTAAAGTGCGCAGAGTCCTAAAACCAGCAAAAACAGTGTCAAAAGGTGGAGGGAGGCAGGCAAAAAGTTGGGGGTGACCACCCTAAGGCTGTCAGGTCTAACACAGTCTAAGGTATTTCCTATTCACAATGTGTTTGTCTTTTCCTGCCTCTAGAAGGCCAGCCTGAGGAGGACTGGAACACGTTGTCCCAAGCTATATAGAAGTCTTTGGGTCATTATTTAGTTTTCTGTTGAGCTTTTTCTTAGGTTCTGATGGGCTATACTGATGCAATTTTTCTTGAAATCAAAAAAGTAACAGAGGTCTGGATAGAGACTGGAATAAAGAGTGGAAAGGAATACTGGGGCCTGATTCACAAAAGTAAACTTAGACCTGAAATCTAACTTTAGACCTGAACTTTAAGTTTAGACCTGAAGTCCAACTTGAGTCTTGATGTCTAAGTTTAGATCTGAAGTTTAAGTATAGACCTGAAGTCTAACTTTACACCTGAAGTCTAACTTTAGACCTAACTTTAGACCAGAAGTCTAACTTAAGATTTGAAGGCTAATTTTAGACCTTAAGTCTAACTTTAGACATGGAGTCTAAGTTTAGACCTGATGCCTGACTTTAAACATGAAGTCTAAACCTATACTTCAATTATAACTTCAGACCTGAAGTCTAAACGTAGACGTTAGGTCAAAACGTAGACTTCAGGTCTAAACTTAGACTTCAGATCTAAGTTTTCTTTGTGAATCGGGCCCTGAGTGTGGTCCCTCATAAACATGCACTTTGCTTAGAAATAGTGGGATTGCAGACTCCTAGCATTTGCACAGGAACACATCTCAGATGTTCCACTGGGGCAAGGGAGAAGACTGAGAAGGTTCGTTGCGACCCTCATTTTGATGCAAATGAGGAATCACTAACTGAGGATGTCCTTCTGCACATATTATTGAAAAACACCACATAGACAATTAAGGACTACAGGCACTTTCTTTACTGAAAGGATGTGTACATACAGGGAGCAGCAAGCAGGATCATCCATCAGTGATGCTCTCTCTCCAACTGCATCTTATTCAAGTCTGCACATTCTCACTCCATGTTCCATGTTCTGGATCAGATGATATAACATATGTCTATTTTTTTTTCAAAACAACATAAATATCATTTGCATTCCTAATTAACTGAGATCAGAAAACCCTATACACAAATGAAGACTTATGACTAAAAATTGCATTCTTGTTTAACTGATAACAGGAGATAGTATACACAAATGTAGACTTAAGAGAGTAAGTTATACACTATGAGTTTTATTCCCATTTTTTTTCTTCTAGAAATTACATGGAGTTTCCATCTAGCAGTTATTAGAATTGATATGTGTGAGAAAGCAAAATATTAGTTGTGGGAGAATGTGGGTTCTCCACTCATAATAAGGGCACAAGCTTGTCAGGTAAAACACAACATGCACTAAGTAATCCAGGGCTCAACCCCTGGTAGATGTGGCATAGAGCAGCTAGGCTAAACTTAAAGAAAATAAGCAAAGTATTTAGCAATACCCAAAACAATTAAAATGTAAAAACATGAGACAACAAAAATAGTGCAACCAATTTCCAAAAGCTAATAAAATGTACCAAGAAAATTACATCAAAATGATTAAAACCCAATTAGGGTACCTGGAGATATGATTTTTTAATGTTAGGAAGCACCCAAAAAGAGCCAATAGAGAGCCAAGATGGGGAGTAACATCTATGGTTGTGATTGATCAAAAGCTAGGCACAAGTAGTGGATGAATTTGGTGCACCAGAGGCCATCTACGCTCAGATGCTGACCCAGATAAAGATTTTACCTTTGCACTTAGGGTAAAATTTACTATTTTTTAGGCACAAAGTGGCACAGCAACCAAAGTTGCTGTGCTGCATTGTGTGAAAGGAAACAGGCAGGACAGAGACATATCTACTGAGTTATGGTGTTGCAGCTCTCTTCCCCTGTGCTGGGGCAATTCATAGCTTCCTAGCACCACTCACACACCTTTGCACCATAGTGCAGGGGTTTCTGTGCACAGCTTGCATATGTTTGGTTTTGAAGGGTATCTCTCCAGCATAAAATACTATGCTTAGAATTATCTTTAAACGTTTCAAAATTTCTGTGTGATGTACAGTACTACACACGTGCAAAATTATGTCATTGTTAGTAGGTAGGGTTTTTATAAAAAAAAACATGGGTGGTTGCATAGGAGTGCTCAAGTAGCACCCATAATATGATACCTTGACCCAAATCAGCATACAGAGCTATGATGTGTTACTTTAAGGCAACTTTAGAAAGTAAATTTTGCACCAATTTGCTTCACTTTTGTTACATTGCACCAGCGCAACTTGTTCAATAATCTGGCTCTTAGGGCCTCATTATGAGTTTGGTGGCCCCAACACGGGACCCCCAACGTTCCCCCCGAGCGTATTATAATGTTCCTGCCGGGTTGACTGGTAGGAACATCGTAATACAATATAGCACTGGGCTCCCTTAAGGAAGCCGAATGCTATATCATAGCACAAAGGGGGGTGTCCAGCACCCCTAGAATGAGCACTGTCTGCAAGGCAGACAGTGCGAATTCTGACGGTGCTGGGTAGGGGTACCCTTGGGCAGTGCAGAGGCCTCTCTGTGGCCTCCAGCACTGGCTTTCTGCCATCCTTTTTTAAAAGGCCGGCAAAAAGTAGGGTTGTAGTCAGCCAGACGGTGCTGAGTTCAGTGCTACCATGGCTGGTTACAAGCCCGACCACTGTCACCCCTTCGGGATCTATGATCCTGGCGGGGATGGCGTTCTTTAAGCTGGCCTGCCTGCCAATGTTGTAATGTGGTGATTGGACCGTCACAGCCGCAGTGGTCCAACCACCAGCATTAGTCTTTTTTCTGGAAATCAAACTCCTCCAGTGTGGGCAAGGGTGATGTATGCACCAAACAAAATTCTCTCAAAGCTGGATACACATTGGATCAAGCCATCAGATTTAATGGGAAATGCTATGAGCAAGAATAGGCAAATTTTTCACTCACTGATGTCCCCTCATCGGCTTGATACTTAGACTGCCTTTAACCTGTCCTGAAATCTTTGTTAGGACTTAGTCATTTTTTGTGTGTGTGTAGTTCTCTAGCAGGGCAAGCTGGGAAACTGTGGCCTGGCATGGTGTACAGAGTCAGATACCTCTGACACGAGGGTCTGCTAAGACACCAACTTTTTCTTCTTTTTGGAGCAGCTCCTCCAGGTCACTCTGATGACCCTAGCATATCAGGGACAGCATCTAGAGGCCTGGACTAATTCATTCAAACAGAGGCCACAAGCAAGATCGATTCAGGCCTTCTTGTAACTAGTCAGCTGGTCATTTTCAAGAAATGCCTCTTTCAGCTTGTTGTGTCCCTGTAGCCACCCAGGAGGTCAGCCAACTAACCCTTAGACTCCGCTTCTCAATCCTGGGTACAAGTAGGAGCAGGTCCAGCCCATAAGGTCTCCTTGCAAGTCACTGATGGCAGTGCTTTCCTCTTGTGTGCATCCCCTGATCCAAGGTATTCTTAGGTGCTGAGGTGTGGTACTACTTTAGAGCAGTCCACTAACCAGTGAGTGAAGATGACTCCTTGACCAGTGGGCAAAAAGGTGTGCAGGGGTAAAACTTTGTTTTCCTTTTTTGACACATCATATTTGCCTCACTGTAAACTATCCCACAGAGCACCATTTTCAGGGAAAATCAAGATACCAGAACCAAACCATTCTCCCTCTTTAGGAGGTTTGTGAATCATCCAGGCATGTGTCCGTGTTAATGAACAGTCCCCTCCTGCCTAACCAAACCACACAGGTTCTGGGACAAGCTCCACTCCCCCTGTGAATAAAGACAGGAAGCCCCTCTTCCCAGGTCTCACTTTACACTAAATGATGAATGAGAAGGCCTCGTCCTGTTCCCTTTCAAGTTGTAGAATTTCCTGGGCCCTCCCCAATGGCCCTTCCTGAGATTTGCTGAACAGTATACCTCCCACCCAGGCCATTCTGCTAAAAGACCTATGCCGTTGTTCCCGCTTTGGGAGCAGTTTCATACATATTCATAGGATGAATCATTGGCAGTGACGGCAGCCAAGACAGGTTAATTCTAATTAGTCTACTTGAGCTTCAGACAATAACCGAATAACTTTCTAAAAGTCATTTTTCTAAATATTTATCAAAAATCCAATTTACCTTTGAATTGGATGTTTAATGAATATCAAAAACAGGGGATGAATAACCACTGGAACGTTTTCTAAGCCAAAGGTAATAAATAAAAGTACCAAAATATCATTTTGACTGTACTTTAGCTTTTCTCACACAGTGAAAATAGCTTTGGAGGTTAGTCACTGTAAGAATGTGTCAGCTTTTAATTTCTACATGTTCCACTTTTAAATAGTAGACTCTGGCTTGTAGGCTGCAAAGCTTGCTTAGCGGTGACATACTTATTTAGTATTTAAAGTAGGTTGTCAATCCTATCAAAAAAGGTTTATTTTGACCGATCGGCTTGCATGTTGTTAAGCTGCAATGGTCAGGATATACGTAGCCTTTAAAGCATATTTTCCTAGTCAGTCTGGTGGACGTCATAATACATGCTGCTGTTGGCAGACTATATGTAACTTCCATGCCATTGGGGCATTTTCTGCACTATGTAAAACGCCTTACTGGAAAGTTAAATATGGGGATGAAGCCATTTTTACCATGTTTTAGTGGTGAGAGCACAAGAGTGCATGGTTGAAAAGACAGCTGCATCAGTCCAGAAAAATGAGGGTGTCCACACATAAAGAGGCATCTTCTCACACTATGCATTAACCTACATAGTTATATAAAAGTACTTAGGTTTTCCTTGACATTTGTCATTCTTGTTTCTTCTACTTTCACTGGCCTGTTCTTAACTACCCTACTAAGATTCCACACCCTTCCCTACACATTCTTCACAATATTGCCTGGAAGGCTTTTATTTGCAAAGGCTTGGGGAAATAATATAACTGCCAGCAATACACTGGTGCATTCATTACATCTCCCCCCCCACCTTTTACGGTCATCATCCCTACTGCCTTGCTTGAGTCAAAACTTATCTTCTTCTCCTTATGTCTCTTTATTTCTCTTGTTCACAATCCTATTTCATTTCTGCTCAGTCACCAGTATTTATTCCAATCTACCACTAAAGAGCCAAGCAAATAATAGGTCTTCTGCCTTTGAATAGTGCAAATACATTATTTCCCAGAGCTCAATGTGTACTTCTGACTTCAGCACATTCCACTGCATTTTGATATATTGATTCTCTCCTTGAGTGTATAGTTGAATCTCTAGACCATCCCTCTTTGTTTCCGGATGAGAGAGAGATGATGTCACTCTTAGGAAATCCTTAATTTCCTTTGAGGTTAACTGCACCTCATTATCTGATAATAAAGGCTTCAGACAACCTTTCAAGAATATTTGTTCTGAAAACTTCATAATTCTGCCTGTGTTAATGTCTCAGACTATTTCTGTTTCAGGCACATGAAAAATAGATCAACCAAAACACAATATAATTGAGATCCTACCCATCGTTTACTGGTTCCAGTATATCTAGACTGACTTCTTCTCACCATCTACATGGTAGCTCTCTGCAGAACACAGGATGTGTACTTGTTTTCTAACCTTGTCACATAGAGGACATGCTGTGTACTTCCTCATCCTTCTTTCCACTATGAGATACATCTCAAGCCACCAATATTTGTTCTGTAACCTTTACTTTGTTTTGAAGATCCCTAAATTGCCTTCATGATTAAGTTATTTCAACCTCTCTAGTGCTAAATAATTTAATTAATTTAATTAATAAACCCTTGTAAATTGAAAGCACATCTCTTATTTTCCAAAAAGATAGTTGCTTGGCAGTCAATTTAATTTGCGGAAATCACAATTTCTAGGTAATATTTTGCACTCCTGTTTATACCTCATCTCTTTGCATCTCCTCCTTCTATTCTAATCACTCTTTATAGCCATTGGTCACCACACGTATCTTCCTCTTCTCCCTTAAATTGTCTGTTATCTTCTAATCCTCCCCATCTACTGCTTCTCCTTAACTTTGGCAACCTGCTTAGGCAATCTGCTGTGTTGTGATAGATATTGAACCTCAAAATCATATTCTTGTAAAGAAACCACCCACTTGGATATGCAAAATGACACATCATTCAGACCTCATATGTTGAATATTACTGCTAGAGATTTATGATCCAGTCTAATTTAGAATTTAGTTTCCCAAATATTGTTTTTATATTTAATTGCCAGTTGTACTACTCTGTTTGCAAAGATCAAAGGCCTGCATACTGGGCACCTTTCTTAAATCTTTTTTGATGTTAATACATTCCTTTCTACATTCATTGCTCCATACAAACTCTACCCTTCTCTATGTGGAAAGTTCATGCTGGCTGTTTTAAATGCAAAATATTTTATAAATGTATTGCAAACGTCTGTAATGTCTATAACGGATAATTGCTCTTCCTTACTGTTAGATCTAGATAGCCTATCTATTGCAGGAATCAGAATTTCTCAGGGCCTAACTCCTCCCCTGAGATCAAATCTCCCAAATAATACTTTATTTCCTTAGCAAACAACACTTATTTGCTTTTAGTAGAACATACTCTTGCTCTCACGTTGTGTTCTTTGTTATTCCACACTATTAGCACATCGTCCTGGCAGAACGGGACTCAGTGTCCCCCAACAGCCTCCCAAGAACCTCTGGAATAATGATGCATCCATTACCATCCACTATTCTTTTAAACCTGAATGTACCAAACAGGGAAGCGAGGGGTTGAAAGCTGTGAAATCCATTGATAGTTAATGTAGTATGATTTGTTTGTATGTGGAAGCCAAATCTAGAATTGAGAGAAATTTGCTCTTTCAAGTAAAGTCACCATCTCCATTATTTGTGATAGAGAGTATTTGTCTTCTGTGACATTTTTGTTTAGGTTTCTAATTTTCCATCCTGTAGCATGTGGACTACCACCACCAGCACTAGCCATTTAGTGTCCTCTATTGGTTTGATCTCTGTAGTTTATCTACTTCTACCTTCACATTTAGCTGAAGTTCACTGGAATGTTTCTCACTTTACTAAGAAACGACACATCTCTTTTTTCCCATCTCTTAAGTTACCCTACACTCTCTCTAAACACTTAGGGACACTCCCTTAGAAAATTCCCCTCTGGAAATTTATTGTAGTCTGTATTTGCGGTTCTACATTAGGATTGAGCATGATTACCAGTAAATTTCAGTTTGGCAAGGTGAACAGTCACTTTTTATCAAAACATATACTTTGATTTTTAGTTCTGTTTGTCAGAACTGTGTTGTTGTCTCGAAAAACATCGACAGGCATATTTACAAGCCCATAGCACCTCCTTGTGTCACCCTAGCGTAATTTTTTTTAACGCCGAGGTGATGTCAAGGAGGCCTTTTCCCCAAACCACAATTACAAAGTTTTGCAATGCCAGCATTGTGCCACTTTTTACCCCTTGCGCCACATTATGCCTGCATCAGGCATAATGCCTGCAGGGGGGGCGTTCTCTTGTTACGAGGCCCAGAAAAATGGCGCAGTGAAGTTTACGAGATTTCACTGCACCATTTGTCCCCTAATTTTTAACTCCTGCCTAAGGCAGGCGATAAAGTCATACTTCCATTGTTTTTACTGGGCCTCCCCATGCATTGCTGTACAAGCGCCATAATGTTTGGCGCTAGTCGACCAATGTGCCACAAAATGTTGACACTGTTGTACTAGTGTGCACCATGGTGTGTCGTATTGTAAATACGGTGCTGCCATAATGAGGTTAGGGGGCACAGGGGGTGCGCATGAAAAGTGGCACATCATAGCTGATGCACCACTTTCTTGCAATGCCCCTTAGTTTTTTTGGGTTTGCTCTTTAACCTACATGAGACACATCGGCCGTGCTCAGTTTCTCTCATTCCAAACTTGTCCCTAGACCAGTCGTAGGGTCTCATGGTTATCTTGGGACTCAGGTACATCATTACTCTCCTATTTGCTTGTTAACTGCCACAACACTTTATTTAACCTTTCTCCTTTTGCAAACTCGCATGTGGCTTTTACTGCAGGTACTCTTAAACTGATACAAAATAGGAGCTGTAGAGAGACTAAGGGTGCCATCTACTCAAAAAAAATCACTACACCATAAAAGCCCTTGGTGCCATTCACACCAATATCTCTCATAGAAGAGCATTCAAATTCCATTGCCCTATAGCAATTGTCATACATGGGCTCAGTCATGCTCCAGTAAAGCAGACCTTATGTCACAGTGTGATTTTTCACTAGGTGCCTCAGGACCTCTATAAATCAAGGAGTTCTGAAAAATTATTCAAAAATGCCTCAGGACCTCTATAAATCAAGGAGTTCTGAAAAATTATTCAAAAATTATAGGAAGTGCCTCATGTACACGACCACCATTGGCCTTTAGGCCATCACTCACCAACTGGCTCGCTGTATCAACAGTGGCACTTTCCTGTAATAGCAAAAAGACCAAGCACAATCAATGTCAATACTGATGCTCACTGTATGTAACTAATAGTCTGTGTCATAAGGGAACATTACCCTCCTGCAGGTCATCTAAAAAGAAAGAGAGAATCGAGAAACTTCCGCTCAAAATACTCTTTTCAACTAGCCATGTGTCCCTTTTCTCCACACCTGTAGAATGCTCCTATAACTTTGTTTCTACTTTTTCATTTAGTGGTTACCTCTTTCTTTTCTACCACCTGAACATACTGCTTGTTTTTTTCCCCTGGAAATGTGCCTCTTTTTTATTTAAATTTATATTTTAATTACTTTGGTGCATTCTAGGGACTGATCAGTTTTCTTAGTTACCAATAAAAAGATCATGCTTTCACCAAAGTCCTTCTCTAAGTCTGTACCTCCTGCACTTTAACATAAATATACCTCCTATCCTCTTATCGGTGATTGACCTAAACTTGCATGAATAGACCAGCTTTCTTAGTGCTGTAATATGTTCCTCAAGCCTGTCCTCTTCCTGTTGTGCACATAGTCTGAAACAATGTCTCTTTAAACCAGTCCTCCTTTTAGGAAGATAGATTTTGCTCCGTTTCAATACACAAATTTCATGTCCATTCAACCCTGTTGCCTCATTGGTTACTAGTTGAAACAGGGAATGAAATACCTCCTGTCCTTCCTGCCAAGAGAGCGCAGTAAAGAGGTTTGTCTCTTCCCAGGCAGGCTAGTGCCAAAGGCAGTTGTATAAAGAGCAAAACCTTTCTTCCACGTGTGCCATTTGATGTTTGGTCCACCCAGGAAAAAGGTACATGCATATTGCTGAACCAAGGGATGCTTCACTGTGGTAATGAGAGAGTATTGCTGTTCCTTTTATTACATTTGACAATGCATGTATGTTTTATATGATGGTTGTATTCCATGTTCTGGAATTGAATGGTAGCTTCAAGTGTTCATAGCAATGGCATATCAGTTGCTGACTGAATCAAGGAGTAGCCTGACATATCCAGTCTTGAGCATTTTATGTTACCAAATAAACTTTATTTCTGGAAGACATTTCATGTGACCGTCTATGCAACATATTGGTGATGAAGTCACAAAGTCATCCCCTCACTGACCAAGGTATTGTTGTTCTTCTCTGATTCTACCCAACTTATCCTGCTTCATGATGGTTGTTGTTGTTAGCCGCAGAGGTGAATTGCTCCTGTAATTGTAATTGTAATTGTAATCGTATTTATATAGCGCTTACTACCCCTGACGAGGTGTCGAAGCGCTTTTCGATGAGTAGCACGCTACTCCGGTACCCAAACAAGAATTAGTGATGGATTAGTATAATTTAATAAGGAGTACAGTTTTAGTATTATTATGAGTTAATTTGAGTTGCGGATATGAGAGTTTGTTAGTTAGATTGACTGGAGTAATGGAGGGGTGGAGGAGGAAAGAAATCCAGAAGTGTTAATTGGGAGTTTATCCTTCATTTACTCAATCCAAAGGCTTGAGATGAATAAAAGGGGGGCGGAGGGGAAAGAGGATGTGGAAGGGTTAGGGAGAGCATAGTAGCAGGGTGAGATGAATGCAGGAGAATTTAGTAGGGTTGTGTGGGAGGTCACAGAGGTAGAGTGAGGTTTGGTGAGTTAGATGTGGGGGTGGAGGGATGAGCTTAGGCAGAGATATTTAGGAGATGAAAGTGGTCGAAGGGATTTGGGATGAGTCCGAGTGAGAATGGAGGATAGTTTGATAGAGACATGACATAAGAGTGATGAGTAGATAAGTGTGATAAAAAGAGAGCAGAAATTCATAGAAACATGCCAGGCACAGAAACAACATATACACATACATACACATATATATATATATTTATACACACACACACATGACTATACACACACATCTGCACATACAATACATAATTAGAATCATGGGTAAAAAATACTTAGTCATCCATTCATCATCCTGGTAAAAGGCGGGAACTCCCCCACCTACCTCGAGGGTGGACGGGGCGTGGCCCAGCGGGCGGAGCCCACAGGTGCTCCACAAAGGGAGAAACCCTCCACTCTGTGTCTCCAGCAGAGGAAGACAGAACCCGCGCGTCCCAGTCAGACACAGACCACGCTCCAGCACATCATCAGCTCACCTCCAGGAAGGATTCCAGATCTCCTCCGCCATGGGATCTCTGAGCGCACAGCCCCGCCCCACCCCATCCCTGCTAAGCCCAAGAGCCAGGGTGGGCCGTCCTTTCCAGAAGGTGAGCTTCAACCGCGGCATCTGCCGCGTCCACATTGTACACTAGGGTACGTGATGGGCCACGGGGGCAAAACGTCTTCAGCAACCTTGTGTGCCCCCGGCAATGTCATTGCCACTAGTGTGAGAAAGGGCTTCTTTTGACATGGTTAGCCCCCACATTTTGCCTGCTATTTGATGTGGTTTCAGAGTTGGTAGTGCCCAGCGCCCCTGCTAACCAGGTTCCCTGGGTCAGATCTCTTTCCCAAAACTTTTGTGATACATTGGCACCTTTAGATTTAAGTCCATAGTAAATGGTACTAAGGTACCCAGGGCATGAGGTACTAAGGATAGGCCCCTGAGGGCAGCAGCACAGATTCTGCCACCCTCAGAGACCATGCATCCAAGTGCAACCAGCACTGCCATTGCAGGCTGAGTGTCCGGGTGCAATCCCAAAATGCAAAACTGACGTGGCACACAGCCTGAATGCCCTGTCCACTACACACTGCATTCAATATAGGTAAGTCACCCCTCTGGCAGGCCTTCCAGCCCTAGGGCAAGGTGCACTATACTGCATGTGTGGTCATAGATACATGAGCAATATACCCCTAATGTGTCCCTGCCAAACCTGAGACATGGTAAGTGATAATAGTGCATGTGCTGTAAACTGGTCAGTACAAGTTTCACAGCTACTTGCTGGCCACTATGCACCCAGGGTTGTTTGGTATCAAACAACTTAGAATGATAAATCCAAAGGGGTACCAGATTTGGATTTTAGTGCAAAAATGTACCTAGGGGCCACCTTAGAGGTCCCCCCTGCAAAAGCAAAGTACCCTGTCATGGTAGCTGGCCAGTCACAACCAGCCTGCCACCACCAGACAAGATTCTGGAACCCTGGGGTGAGAGCCTATGCTCTCTGGGTCTAGAGAACAAAGCCCTTCCTGGGCACAGGTGTTACATCTCCTCCCCCAGGAATGTGCGCAGAACTGCCTATTAGCTTCAAAGGGCTTACCGCCCTTGAAACTCAACCCCTAGCTCTGCTGTCAGCAACATATGGCTGCCCCCGATTGCAAACCCCCATTTTTTGAGGGAGCAATGGCTGGAAAATGCACAAAGGAGAGGAGGAGTGGCCACCCCAGCTTGCACCACCCCTAAGGTGTTGCATGCAAGGTGACCTCTCCGTTTCATTTTTCTCCATCTTGCGTGGTAGGAAAATAGCTTATCAGAGATAGGGGCGTGACCTCTGCCCACAGGAAGTGGTCCTTAGTGGGTTTAGCCACCCTAAGGTAGATGACCTATTGGTCACTACTAGATACTCCCCTAAACATCCATAAAATGAAGTATTTAGTGGGCACCCCTAGAACTGCAGATCAGATTCTAAGGACACAAGAAGACCAGCAACAAAGGAGGCCCCCGGGTTAGAGAACTGCATTCCTGCTGCACAAAGAAAAGGGCTTCAAACCCTGCCTGCTGCACCTAGGACTCGACAGTCACCTCTGGGAGGTTGCTCTGACATCAGACAGATTCTAAAGATACCCAGAGAACTTCCACTCTTCTGAAAATCAACAAAGCTCTCCCTCCAGAGTGAAGGCATCACTCTTTTGCAACAAAGACCAGTACAGTCTAGTTCACTGGCCAGCTGCTGACCAAGGAACCAGACAATGCAGCCGGACCAAATTTCACATGATGGATCCAGAGGACAAACCATGGAAGTGTGCCAAGATTGGTTGCATTGCACCCTCCCATGGATGAACCATGCAATAGCCCAGAGTACTGGTCACTCAGTGTCGGACACCAACAAAAAAAGGCAAGACTGGACTCCAAAACAACCAGGAAGAAGTCCCAGTCAAGATACTTCAGAAACTACTAGAACCACTTACCAGAGTGGCCCTGCTGATCTGCATGCAACCCTCAAAGTGACCTCCCTTCTCCTTCCAAGGGGACCTTTGCGCACAGCTCTTGGCTCACATATCTGCTCTGCAGCTGGCCTCCCTGGGGCCTGCACTAGAGAAGCAGCTGTGCTCTAAAGAGCCCCCACCCCTTGTGACCTCTACATTCCAAGAGGACCCTCTGTACTCACCTTGAAGTCCACCTGTGCATTGCTATTCCAAGTGGTCTCCCTCAGTGGTCCTGCAATAGCTCTAAGGACGTTTGAGTAGCTCTTCTCACCAAAACCGGGAACCGCCCGAACTCCTCTGACTGGCCCATAGGACTTCTTGATGACCTTGAATGCCTAAGAACAAAATGAACACACTTAGGGGCAACCCACTATTCCCCTATGACCTGGGTAGAGACATTGTCTCACTTAAAAATGCTCCTAGAGGAATTGTTTAGATATAGTTTATGTACATATGATCCAGTCTTCAATTAATGAATAAGACAACTCCCTACTGTTAGAATCCAATATATTAGTCAATAGGATTTAGGAAGTTCAAAAAATGTACAACAAATCCAACAAATGTCCATCTCATAAACAACAACACTGTATATAACCCCCCCTAGATTACAAGATTGAATCCCAACTGAAAATCCAGGAAGGTGTTATAACCCTACTCTTGACATAGAAAGAATTAAAAAAGAGATTGCAGAGCTAGAAAAAACGTTCTTGGAGGACCAAACTATCACCAGTGCTAAGGAAACTCTACAAAAGTTAGAAGCTACCATTTCTGATTTTGAAAGAACTAATATCCTGAAGAAAATGGATAAGTTACAAAAAGACAGGAGATATAGTAAGGAGCGCACATATCCATATTTAAACAAAGATTTTTACCAACATGGAACAATAAATACAGGTGGACCTTGGAAACATATTGTTCCTTTCTCAGATACTACTAGTGATTCTGACAGTGACAACTGTTTCTACTGCAGGCCTCCCTAACACAAGTTGTAATACTGAACCCTCCACCTTTAGACAAACCTTTTTACAAAGGGGCCAGAGACTAGCACGTGGAAGAGTAAGGAACTTCAGGCGGGGGTGGTTCATGAACCAGTACACCCCAGCGTTCAGACAAACCAGGAATCAATATTACGAGTGGTCGACAATAAGGCACATAATTCTGGTTTTGAGGAGGTACCTGTACTGCTACATGCACTACGTGCAAGGTGAACAGTGGTGCAGGGTAAGGACAATGAAATATACTATGGACCATTGACCTCTGCTTCCATTTTACATTGGTTCACGACTCCATTTTGTCGAGTCTGGTTCTGTGCGTAAAGCACTGTTCTGTGTTTTTCCACAAGCTTCTGCAAGCTGCAGGGTTGGGTGTTTTTTTGCTCAACTTCTCTCCATTTGCCTGATACGAAGGGCGCTATTTACATTCCACGAGCTATCAGTTAGGACAACAGGGGGATGCGCCTGTACTCAAGGAGGAATGCAACCTTCACCTTGGAGCCCTCTTCTGGTAACCTGGCCCGTTCCGAGGAGACGTCTCGAAGGGTGAACAAGGTACCGCCGATGGCACAATTTGTAAAAGAGGGGGTCTTTTTCTAGAAAAGACTCCTGGGCATTAGTAAATACTATAAAGGTCAGGAGCCTTGATGGACTGGTCTAGGAATTCTCTTCTGGGTTGGACGCAACGCCAGGAGGACTGATTGTCCCAAAGGAGACTCCCTGTGCCAGCCGATTTGGGTCCTCCGGCTTTGTGTGCGGCGGAGGGATGCAGAATCTCTTTTCGGTGAAGCCTTTCAATTTATAAGCATTGAAGCATATTGTGTGTGCGTGTGTAGTATGCACTTATTCTTGCAGTTATTTTCGTGTTATTTTTCATGATATCACAGAGTGTTTATATTCTCACAGTTATTCTCATGTTATTCTTCATGATATGTTAGTGTGGTCAGTTTTGCTATATGAGAACTTGTCCCATAAATAAACTTGAATATTCTACTTACTAAGGTGTGTAAGAGTGATTGTTTCACATTGTGCCCTAAACTATCCTGAAGTGTATAGTTCTGTTATTCTGAAGAGTGAAGCAACACAGTACCGATCTTCAACTTGTCTTCACACAAGTTAAGTTCTAAAGAAATTGAAGTTCTGAGTACTGGTCTATCCTTTGCGCCAAATCATAGGAATGACCCATTTGTTACTCAAATAGAGGTATTATAATTTTTTAGGACCTTGAGACTTAAATTGTGGTTTACTAAGAATCCATATGTGAGTCCAGAGAGTATCACAGGCTTGCGATTAGCCTCTACATTTTTTTCTCTGACTAACTTGATGCCAAAGGAAATCATAACGTTTGAGAGTGCAGTTCTGTTTGAGGTAGATAAAGTATTCAAGGAACATAAATATGTGCAGTCCAATTTTAGTAGAGTTCAAAATTAAGCTTTATCTTCCCTAGCCAGCAATAACAATATAGTTATCAATCCTGCTTCAAGATAGAACAGATTATGAACTGGAAGTTTTAAGACAACTACATAATTCTTCACATTACAACAAATTAAAGAAAGATCCAGCACCATTCATCAGAAGTAAAATTCTTGAAGTGACCAATTAGGATTTGTATAGTGGGTGGTTAAGTAAAGTGGAATATGACTACCTTAGTAAGGATGATTTTGCCATTCCAGCCTTTTAGGTTTCACCCAAAATCTACAAAGATACAAAGAAGCCACCAGGGAGTGGCTGGCTGGCAGTCGATTTTACAACCACTTGCTGAATATGTTGATTTTTTCATCAAACCGTTTGTACCTCTAACCAAGTCATACACAAGAGGTCATCTGTCTGTGATCACTCAAATAGAAGGGGCTCTATTTGATCCTGAGGTTGACATCTTGGTCACAATGGATATAGAAAACTTGTACCCAATATTCCACCTGGGGAGGCACTTGAGGTAGTTACCACTATGCTTGACTCCAGACCAAGACCTCATAGGGTCCCCACTGATTTTATCATAAATTCTGCTCAGATTGCACTGGAACACAATTACTTCTTGTTCAATGATGAGTTCTTTGCACAAATAAAGGGAATAGCGATGGGAGCTATTTTTGCTCCTGATATTGCAAATCTATACGTGGCCCCTTTTGAAGGCTTCACCATCTATACAAGGGCAATCCCTATGGCAGTTACATCACAAATTGGCTCCGGTATATAGATGACATCTTTTTTGTTTGCCATGGTCCATTAGTCTCTTACTACAGTTTCCCAAATGGATTAATAATCAAAATACAAACTTAAAATTTACCCTGGAGTATGATACCCATTCCATTAACTTTTTAGATTTAAAAATTTCTGTTAATGAGGGTGAGCTGTATGTAGGTCTAAATACTAAACCCACTGCCAGAAATACTTTACTGAGATATAATAGCCATCATCTCAGGCATTGGGATGTGCTCTGCTTCCAAGACTTCTTATCAGATTCTGTGTGCACTTAGCTAACTCTATCTCCTGCTCACATTCTTATAGTCATGTTTTCAATTTACCAAGAACAAAGAATACGTGCTTGTGTGCTGTGACAATAAATTCCTCTACGTGTGCAAACACAGGCTTTCCTTTAACTAAGACCTTGCTGATCAAGCTGTCTATTTTCCAGTGAACTCTTCACCTGTCTTGCAGCATTGTGGAACGTAGGTCTGCACTGTTCTTTCACAACGTATAACTATGTAACACTCTCTTATTAATGTCTGCGATGCAACTTCTTCATTTTTAGTTTCCTCTCTTACAATTGTCATTCCAAGAACGTACAAGAAGGGGTACTGAGTTGCAGGAATCCTTCCTGTATGGAAAATATTAATCTAGCATAAGGAATGGAAAGTTCCATGCTTTCTTCAAAAGCATTAGATAAGGAACAGTTGGTAAATTTTTTATCATTGCCATATTCTGTTGAGACTATACATTTTGTGAATATGAGTACTAAAGGAGGGAAACCTAGTGAAAAGGCCAATTATGCATGCTTCAGATGTGGTTTGAAAACCGACATTGGGAATAATCCTAATTGTCCTGTGCTGGACTTTTTTGCTTATGCAGGGTCATCCCCAATCTTTTTGCCTCCTGTCTCCTATTTCTTCTGACCTATTGCTGCTGGTTTTTTAACTCTGAGCACTTTACCACTGCTAACCAGTGGTAGAGCGCATATGCTCTCTGTGTAAATTGTATTAGTAATTGGCTTATCCATTATTGGCATATTTGATTTATTAGTAAGTCCCTAGTACAGTGCACTAGAGGTGCCCAGGGCCTGTAAATCAAATGCTACTAGTGGGCCTGCAGCACTGGTTGTGCCACCCACATAAGTAGCTCTGTAATCATGTCTCAGACCTGCCACTGCAGTGTCTGTGTGTGCAGTTTTAACTGTAAATTCGACTTGGCAAGTGTACCCACTTGCCATGCCTAAACCTTCCCTTTTCTTACATGTCAGATACCCCTAAGGTAGGCCCTAGGTAGCCCCAAGGGCAGGGTGCAGTGTATGGTTAAGGTAGGACATATATCAATGTGTTTATATGTCCTGACAGTGAAATATTGCTAAATTCGTTTTTCACTGTTGCAAGGCCTGTCCCTCTCATAGGTTAACATGGGGGCTACCTTTAAATCTGATTAAAGTGTAGATTCCCTTTGGGGTCTCTGAGCTCACAGTTTAAAAATACATCTTTTAGTACAGTTGATTTTAAGATTGTGTGTTTGAAAATGCCACTTTTAGAAAGTGAGCATTTTCTTGCTTATACCATTTCTGTGACTCTGCCTGGTTGTGGATTCCCTCTCTGGGTCAGTTTGACAGTTGGGCTGGTTGCAACTCACACAAGACAGTGACACAAAGGGAGCTGGGGTGTAGCCTGCATATCCTGATGAGCCATCTGTGTTAGGAGGGAGGGGAGGAGTGGTCACTCACACCTGAAAGAGCTGTGCCTGCCCTCACACAATGCAGTCTCCAACCCCCTGGTGAGTGTCTGGGGCCTGGCCTGGGCAAAGCAGGATTTCACATTCCAAAGAGACTTTACTTTGAAGTAGGGCTACTTCAAAGGAGAAATTGGGTATAAGAAGGGCACCCAAAACCACAGACTTTAGGAACACTTCTGGAAACAAGAGGAACCTCTGCCTGGAGAAGAGCTGAAGAGATGAGGAGAAGTGCTGCCCTGCCTGTGAGTGTGCTTTGTGGAGCTATCCTGCAGTTGCTGCTTCTGCCAGAGTAAGAGGGCAAAGACTGGACTTTTTGTGCCTTCCATCTTGTGAAGAAATCTCCAAGGGCTTGATTTAGAGCTTGCCTCCTGTTGTTTGAAGTCTCAGGGACAGCAAAGACTTGTCTCTGCCAGCACCTGGAGTCTCTGGAGAGACTCCTGCTTTGACAAGTGGTGCCCTATCCAGTCCCTTGGCCCTTGAAAGGAAAGCTGGTGGAAATCTAAGGAAATCGACTTCAGACGACTTCGGACCGACGCCGCTGCTGGATCCCGTGACGCCGCCTGCACCCAACGCCGTGACCTTCGCTGGAACGTAACGATCTTCGCAGGCCCGACGCCGCTGCAGCCCTGCTGAAGTCCGTGACTCCGTGTAGGTCACTGCACCACGTCGTGACCGACGCCGCTCGAAGTGCGCAGATTCAACGTTTCACACTGATGCCGCGATCCCAGACTTCGCGCAACGACTTGTTTTCACTCTTCACCAAAGGTAATGTACTTGGGGATCTACACGACTCCATGTCTGGCGCCGCTGGCGTCACGACGCCGTGTTAACACCTCATCGAAGCATTTTGTGTTTCTAAGCGCTATTTTTTAGTTTAATCTTTAAAAATTCATAACTTGACTTGCGTATGTTGGATTTTTGTTGTTTTGGTCTTGTTATGTTTAGATAAATATTTCCTATTTTTCTAAACTGGTGTTGTGTCATTTTGTAGTGTTTTCATTGGGTTACTGTGTATGTTGGTACAAATACTTTGCACCTAGCACTCTGAAGTTAAGCCTACTGCTCTGCCAAGCTACCAAGGGGGTAAGCAGGGGTTAGCTGAGGGTGATTCTCTTTTACCCTGACTAGAGTGAGGGTCCTTGCTTGAACAGGGGGTAACCTGACTGTCTACCAAAGACCCCATTTCTAACATCCTGCCATATGCGATGTTTGCTATGTAAAGAAATTGATTACTTTCAGGTTGTTTGTAGAAATTTCAAAAACTTTGTGAAAGTCAACAGTATAGAGCTTTCTGAAAATAAGGATGTGTGTAGTGAGAAATTCAACAGATTAAAAGTAATGCTAATTTTGACACTAACTTGGTTAAAATCCTTAGGGCCATATTTATACTTTTTGACGCACAACTGCGCCAACGCAGTTGTGCGTCAAACATTTTAACGCCGGCTAACGCCATTCCAAAGCACCATGCGGGCACCTTATTTATGGAATGACGTTAGCCGGCGGAGCTGACTGGTGTGCGTCAAAAAAAATGACTTACACCAGGCAGCGCCGGCGTAGGGGAAAATGGAGCTTGGGCGTCAAAAAATGGGGCAAGTCAGGCTGAGGCAAAATTTTCGCCTCAACCCGATTTGCGCCATTTGTTTTGACTCCCAACCCCCATTGAAATGACTCCTGTCTTAGCACAGACAGGAGTCATGCCCCCTTGCCCAATGACCATGCCCAGGGGACTTATGTCCCCTGGGCATGGTCATTGGGCATAGTGGCATGTAGGGGGGCACAAATCAGGCCACCCTATGCCACAAAACAAAAAAACTAAAAATACTTACCTGAACTTACCTTAAGTTCCCTGGGATGGGTCCCTCCATCCTTGGGCGTCCTCCTGGGGTGGGCAAGGGTGGCAGGGGGTGTCCCTGGGGGCATGGGAGGGCACCTCTGGGCTCCTTCCGAGCCCACAGGTCCCTTAACGCCTGCCCTGAGCAGGCGTTAAAAAATGACGCAAACGCGGCTGGACGTCATTTTTTTTTACCCGCCCACTCCGGTGCGTCATTTTTGCACGGGAGTTTAAATAAGGCGCACAGGCCTGGGAGTCATTTTTTAGACGGGAACGCCTACCTTGCATATAATTAACGCAAGGTAGGTGTCCACGCTAAAAAATGACGCAAACTCCAAGAACTTTGGCGCTAGACGCGTCTAACGCCAAAGTATAAATATGGAGTTAGCTTTGCGTCGGATTTGCGTAAAAAAAAACAATGCAAATCCGGCGCAAACAGAGTATAAATATGCCCCTTAGTGTTCTGTAGTAATTAAAGACATGAATTTGCCGTTTGAATATGGCGGACTCAGGCTCTCCAATTATAATTTTATCTGATAGAGCATTTTATGAAAATTAAAATGATTAGGTTATACTGACAGATGTAAACTCCATACCCTTTGAGGAAAAGGATTTAAAACTATTTTTGTATTTTGTATACAAATTAGAATGTTTGGGTAGAAATACTACTACTGAAAAATACATAGCCATTAATAGCAGGAATATAATTGGGTGGCAGGACTTAGCAAAGATGGGTCTGTATCTCTAACCAGGAGCTGAGAATCCAGTGGTAGAAGGTGAGATGCCTATTGCTTATATAGAAAGTGCTCGCGTTATTGATATTGTGGACATTTTGAGAAAATTCAGTGATGTATTTTGTGAACATGTGGGAACAGTCAAAGGTTTTGTGCATAATGTTCATCCTCTACCACTTAGTGCTAGGGATGAACTCAGGCAAATACTAAAGAACTTATGCTCTGAAGGGTTAATCAAACCCTGAGAGTCATTGTTATGAGTTTCACCTATTGTAGTTGCATGGAAGAAATTTGGTTAGACTGTGTGCCAACTTGAGATCATTAGATAAACTGCCACCCTTGCCCCAAAATCTATGATTTGTTGGTCGAAGGGGGCAGGAAGGGGAAATATTTTGTTTAATTGACTTACACTTGGATACCTCTTGCACCAGACTCACCAGAATTAATGACATTCATGGGTAGCATTTATTAGAGACTCATGGATACTATTTTGCGTGAAGTACGTGGAGTTAAAGCTTATCAAAACCACAGTTTGATTTTTGCTAATACCTGGAAATAATATTATAAGGTTTTAAAAGAGTTTTTAATTCTTCTTTTATAAGCAGGTATGACTGTGAGACATGCCTAATGCACGTTTGGGACTCAGGAGTTAGAATACTTGAGTCATACTATTTCTTCGTCTGGTTTAAAGCCAACATTTGTTGTCGTCAAGGCGATCCGTGATGCTGCTCCAAAAGACAGGAATACTTTTCACTTCTTTTTGAGATTAGCAGAATATTGTGCTTGATTTGTATATGGCTTTGCACGAACTTTAGAGCCATTGCAAGCTTTGCTTAGGAAAGGGGCAACATTTGTTTGGTCAAATGAATTGGATGAGGTTTTTAACAAATCAAAAGATTAATAGAGAAGGCTCCAGCTTTAGGTGGGTCTCTGGTAAAGAAACAACAGTTGTTGAAACGAGCAGAAGTACATCACAGTATGATTGTGCATGAGGCACTTGCCTGTGCGTAAGCTGTGCAGAAGTTTAGAACCTATATATTGGGATGTAAGCTTGAAATCAAAACTGATCATAAACCTCTAGTGCACTTTCTTATTGGTGATAGTTCTGATAAGGTATCAGCCAGACTACTGCAGTTGCTTTCCAAGTTACACAAATATAATTTTGTGCTGAAGCATCTGCCAGGAGGGAAAACTTTTGAGCAGTTTGTTTATCACAATTTGAGGAAGAGTTGTGTGAGAATGAAGTAGATGACACTGCATGTGTAGTGACAGTTTTGGATGCTGTCAAAGAATGTGTGTTCAAAATAATGAAGAGTTGGGAAGGTGCTTGCACTAGTGACAAAACACTCATGAAGGTTAAGCAATTTATAGTCAATGGGTGGCCTGGGAGTAGGAAGCTGACAAGAGGCTTTAATGGTTTTCCTCAGGGTTCAAACCAAATTAAGTATCAGTTGTGAATGATATGATTATGAGGCATGATTTATTAATATGTCCTACAACCTGGAGAAAGGATCTTATTCTAGTAGCTCATCAAGGCCATCTGGGCATTACGAAAACATGTCAGTGGTAGAAACAGAATTATTGACGGTCTTCACTGAATGCTCAAGTAAAGTTTGTTGCTGACAGTTGGTCTGAATGTCTTCTTTCATATAAACACTGGAAGACCACTGATACACTGCTGCACTCTGTGCCATTTCCTGAGGCTCCATGGGACAAAGTTGGTTTAGAGTTTTCTAGTCCCTATGTAGTGTTACCAAGTGACATCAGGTACTTAATATTGTTAACATACTATCATTTTAAGTGGATTTACTATGCTTTTGTTGATGCACCAAGCATTGAAAATGCTATTGAGTTTTTGGAAAATGTGTTTACTGTAGAAGTTTCAACATTAGTGATTGTCACGGGCAATGGTACTCATTTATTTACCTGACTGTATGTAGAGTGTGGCAACCCATTTGTGTAAATGTTTTATAGCTATCACCAAGTGTGTTTGTTGACATGTGCACGTCCTTCTATGGTGATGAATGGACATGTAGGTGCACCTTCCTGTCCTGATGTCAGGGGGCGCTGATGCCCTAGAGCAATGGGAGCAAGAGTGCTCACTCATGACCTAGTAGAACATGGGAAAATTGTGTGTAACAATGGCTGTATCCAGCAAACCAAAACAAGAGAGGGTGTTACCTCACTCACAATGCACTCAGCCACTTGTGCAATACGGTAAATGCTCGATGGAGTGCTAGGCAAGCTTCCCTTCTTTTGGTCACCACTTTCCCCGCTGGGCTTGCTTTCACTGACCTGGAACTTGTCACATCTGAATCCTGTGGTAGTTGCCAATGGAGAAGACCGTGAGGAAACACTGGAATACAGGTACTTTATTTACTGACATGATATACACATATAAGGAGGAGCAGGTAACAAGATCCACCATCAACGATGCTAACCTTCTTTCTACCTCTTATTCAAGACTGCCCATTTCCACTCCATATTCCATGGTCCTTGTTTTATAATGGTAGATGTCACAATTTTCTTTCTTGATTTCTATGGTACTAACATTCACCAACTCCAAAATAATTTGACATGGCATGTCACATGGATTTGTTGGAGCGCAGATCTCAATTTAATTGTCAGTTTATAAGATAAGACTTACCAACTCATCAGGGAGAAATCCCTGCTGTTAACAGTTGTTAGCTGATGGGTCTTTGATGTTAGCTGAGATTAACCAGGAGCTGCACGTCAATTAATTTATCATCACAATTTCAACTTCTTAGTCAATAAAGAGAGTTGATATGAGTTTAAAAGCATTATTAATCAAAACTTTTAGTAGCTCATCTTTATTGAATCAGCATTTAAATGTTATCAATATCAATCATTAGTTTTATTCAAAGATCAAAAATAAGTAATCAATAATTTCTTAATCAAATTACAAAGTGTGTTCCATAAAGAAAAGAAACCTTCTCCTAAGAATGATAATGGTTAGGGGAAAAGAGAAAAAGATGTCAGTCAGAACCCTTAAATAGTTCAAACTAGATAGATCAATAAGCATAAAGCATTGGCAGTCATATCAGCTCAAATTAATTAATCAATCAAAGCAGAACTTCCCACAAAGAGAGGCACAAAACACTCAGAGTCTCAGCATGAGCAGCACAGATAGCTAAATGGAAAGGGTCTGGGAACTAATGAGGAATGAGAAGCAAATGAGGTAACCTGCTATAGGAACATGCATTCTTATAGGCAGTATAATCCAAGCATTTGCAACATGTTACTTCTTCATTTTTCAGTCAATCAACTTTCGATGTCTTCATGGGAACAGGATCCCTCTTTAGTCTTCTAATCAGGAATACAATAGTCCTCAGACAGCATTGTTGAATTAATTAGTTTTATCAACTATATTGTATAATCGTCTGCCCAGCCTGACCATTCATTTGCCATGAGGACATATAGCCTTATAGCTTGCCGTAGCAGGCTATATCGGCCATTAAAGGCCTGCTCCAGTATCAATGGCCCTAGTCGAAGTTGTGGGCCTTTAACAATGAAACTGGACTTTAATGGCCAGTAAAGCCCAGCTACGAAGGGCTTTAAGGCTATTAGAACATTCTGCCTGCAGGTTATTGCATTCATTTTCTCGACAATAAAAGTGCTACCGCAGGTTCCATCTCCTATATCCCACACTTCCTGGCTAGTTGCCACTGTTACCTCCATCAGAAGCTCCTGTTACCCTGTAAAATGAATGGAACTAGCAGGAGGCCCTGCAGGTGAAGGGTACAATTCCTTTTTTAAATGCCTTGAACTGGCACCCCTCAATACTTTGCCAAGACAACCATCTCTCAGCGCTTCACTGTCAATTTCAGTGAATGCTCTACAATGAATACAAAGCCATCCCGCACAAACACATTTTTTCCATAGCTGTCACAGGGTGATAAGAGACTTTTCAGCCCATCCTGGAATTTAGCCAGCAGCACTAAGCATGTTCACAGTGGGTTCATGTTTCCAATTAGAAGTATCCACCTGAAGGACCCTGCTTCCTTAGTGCTGCAGCCTTCACTATGAGGATTGCTGAAAGTCATGCTCCTGACATGGGCTAAATGAGTAGCTGTGGCACGCCTACATGGAGCTTCATTCCTGTCTGTGCCTTCGCTTACTTGCAGTATCCTCTTTGCTTCCATTTCATGATCAGATATACCATATGCACTGTGGCAGACATGTATTAGCAGGAGCTCGACCTAGCTGCCCTGAGCCATTTAACTGGAGAATTTATCAACAAGAAGGAAGTTGCACACAGGAAAATCACAGAGGGTCTCTAGTTTGTGTCTGCATTTGATACAACATTTCTCTCTTGTGTATGATCTACCAGTCCTTCATGCATATAGTGTCAGGTAGGCTCTCATTATTCTAATGAGACTACTGGATTTTGAGAGGCAGAATCGCCTGCGGTGAGGGAGACTGAGTCTTACCCACTACAGGTGACAACTGTTGCCCTATTCCAGGTTCTGCTCTGGCTAACTAGCAGTGCCTCATCTCTACCCAAGGGCAGGGATGATTGGGCAGCCGAGCGCATGACATAGTTGATTTCTCAGGGAAATTGTGGTCACTCAGGTCTCATCCGTTTCTCTCAGTTACATTGGTCTCACATATACAATGACAAGCAGAGGCAGTATATGTTTCAATAAGGTTTTAATGTAGCGGCTGCATCTTAGATTAGATAGCAAAGCATGTACTGCAATAGCCAGGACGATACAGCATGACAAGTTTAGAATTGTGACAAGGAGAGTGAAGCATAGAAATAACACTACCATATTGTCACTAGAGTCAATAGATTAATTCCTACCTAGGCTATAATAGAGAACAGCATGTTAAGCTCTAATTCTGCCCTTCCGGTTCCCCTGGGAAGACATCATCCCCCATACCGAAGCAAAGCCTGAAGTCTGCATAAGCAGCTATAGCGAAGCGTTTGGCAATCAGCACACAGTTGTGGTCCTCTGGCTGGAATCTCCCTCTGATGTGTAAGGGACAAGGAAATGTTTTTATAATAAAACAGCTGATGTTCTCAGAAAATGTCCCTAAGCAAGGATGTGTGTTTTTCTATGAATACCAAAGACAAAACTTTTACCACGTTCACCTGCAACCTATCTTACTGCAGCCTTGAAAGATGCACAGACTGAACAAGAATGTCTTGTTTGAGAACATAGTGCTGGCCTAAGCAAAAACAACTAGATAGAAAGAAATAAAACAAGACAACAAAAGTGGTTATTGTTAAAATAATATACGGAGCTGAATAAAAAATATCTAGGGTAAAGTGCACAGCAGCAGGCCTAGTGTGCTAAAATAATGTGCATGAAGCTATAACTAAAATGGCTACACAACAATAGATTAGAGAGAAATGCACCTCCAAAACAATGTAGCAGACATCCTCGAGAGCCCAGACCTTGCCAGCCAATGCTAACCAAACGTGACGGCTATCCCGTCCACCATATTACGATTTCCGTAGGATATTTAGGAATCGTAATACGGTGGATGGGATATCAAGCACTGAAATGAGCTTACATTGTTGATGAAGGAGAGAAGGGAATGAGAGAGTGAAAGCGAAAGAGAGTGGAAGTGAGGGGGCAAGAAAGAGAATGAGGGAAGAAGAGAGAGTGAGACAGAGGGAGGCAAGAGAATGAGACAGAACATGAATGAGGAAGAGAGAACAAGAGTGGGTGCAAGAGGGTGAACAGGAGATGAGAGAGCATGCCAAAGAAAAATAGAGTCGGAATAAAAGAAAGTGATACAGCCATAGAGGAAAAATAATGCAAGTTTGAGAGCGAGAGAGCCAGGTGACAGGCAGAGGAAGACATTGAGAAATAATCATGTGAAGGGAAGAAACTACAAGCTGGGGGAGGGGGGCAGATGTACCAAAGGCCACGGGGGATAAAGGTTAAAAGATATCTAGAGAAACACATTGTGCAATATACATTGATGAGGCTGCAGCAATAATTGAAGATGGAGAGAGAGAAACACGACAGAAACAGAGGCAGATCAGAGGAAAGCGGGGACTGACCCACTGCCCAGAGGGCTGAATTGAGATGGGAAGGTTGGTCGCCTAGGACTGAGTGGGGGGCCGGCAGCCATGAAAGGAAAATGCCGGTGTAATGGCTTTTCATCGAGCGCCTCTGTAATAAAATGTTTAAACAAATTAGCAGTGCGCACAGAACACTTACCCTGTCAGTCACAGTTGTCCGGCGCGAGCCAAAGGAGCAGAGACATTCACGCGCCTCCTTTCATGAAATAAGCTCTCCGATTCATCCTCCCCTCCGAGCTGACGCTACCTGGCTGGCTAACCTGCACTATCAATTTATATGCTAATGAGTCTTGTTTGTAAATCAATGGCACCCTCTCCTGTGCCTTCCTAGTTCGCCAATTCCAAGATGTGCTTCATCTCAAAGCAGATTTGAGAATACTGAATCCTGAGGCACGAAGGACCAAAATAGATTCTGAATAATTGGATTACTGATGTTCCTGGGCCCCTTAAATTTACCAACTTTTTAATGCTGCCTGAACTCTGAATTGTAGTTTCCATTGCAGTGCAGCCAAGACACAGGTCTGGATCCTGTCCACATCGCGGCTTTCCAAAATTGGGTTTTTATAGTCAGAACCCTATTCGCTTCTGGCTGGGAGACAAGTTCTGTCAGTTGAGAAAAATAGTCTTAAGTGTAACTCTATCAGGTTCTGCAGGCCACCTGGTAGCTGGAAAAGGAGAGAAATGTTTTGTTCTTCACCGATAGTCTCCCTTTCTTGACAGATGGCGAAACATACGGTCAACAACCATTGAGAAAAGCGTAATGCCACGGCTTCAAGGCACTAATGCTTTTATTTAAGCGACTGGAGTCCACTGCATACTGTCTTAAAAGGAGCACAGAAGCAACATTTTATTCCCTGTGATTGCATCTTCTGAATTTCGAATTATATTTGAATATCCAGTCAAATACCTGTTAATTTATTTATGGGGACTATTAACAAAAATAACTTACGCTTGTGAGTAACTTACATGTGCAATTTACTATACACTTTTTAGTGCCTTTACTACTTCAGCTATTCACAAAATCTGGAGTTAGAATAATCATAATTTACTACCTTATAGTTACTGCGTATAATTCACAACTGTATTGTATGTCTTGTGGGACCTCCACAGGTGGAGCGGTGAATCCACCCCTTGGGGCAGATACTCCACCTAGCACTGAATGGAAGACCTCTGCCTACAGGGCGGCATCTCCGAACACGTGACAAAGATTTTGGCAATACAATGAATATGAAATCTCCAAGTAAACGGGAAAATCATATACACCTAAAAAAATCAGCCACCCCTCACGTAGATTCCCTTACAAAGACGTGAGTAGTTCCCACACCATAGGGTCTGTTTCATTCTTCCTCAGTTTTTGGGAAGTGTAGCAATCAGTGTGTTTTTCCACTTGAGTTGAAGTGGAAGAGAAATTTCACGGAGGAATAGATAGGCCTTCTAGCAGTGGCAGCCGCCACAAATCTCAAGAGAGGGGTTGCGGGGATCCGGGGGGAACAATAGAATAAAAATTAAACTTGAAAAAAAGTACCTGTCTGCTGCCCGCCTCGCTCCTCTCCCAATGGTGTTGGTGTCCCAGCAGTCCTTGGTACACCAGCACAGGCTCCCCATGTAATCCTGGCACTGCCCTCATGCTATATGTAGTATGAGAGCAGCATCAGGATTGGTCTGAGCAGCTTGGTCTGCTGCTCAGACAGTGAACTACAGTCTGTGCAGTTTCTCCAATCCGCTGTGCAACACAGCTGGATAGGAGAAGCCTAAATGTGCATGTCAGTTTGGCCGGCCTAAGATCGGCGGCCAAACTGACATGCGCACTTAAGTGCACTCATTCCACTCCTCCTCTCCTCTCCCAAGGCCCAGCCCTGCCCTTCCTGCACATACTGGCTCAGAGCTAGCAGCTGAAAAATGAATTGATAGTCAAATATAGTTTTCTTTTTCAGGTGCTGGCTTTGAGCCAGCCTGGTGACGCTCCTTCGCCATTGCCTTGTAGTACCATTTGGGGTTAAGTACTACAAGCAGTTAAAAGGGGTACCATTCTCCCTCAATGGAATCCAGAAGGCAGCCTTCTAGTAGGAGGTCACAGGCTCTGTGAATACATTTGGGAAGGTGGGCCACAACGTGGGGGACGTTAAGAATAAATGGCAAGATGATAGGATGCCACTTAAGGAAACGTTCTCCAGGATTCAGCTGCCTCAAGTTCTTCCTGTGTGGCCAACTGGAGCCTGCCTTCATCTCACCACCCTTGAAAGGATGTCCTCTTCGTAATGCACTAAAATGTGCCATATGGGCTCCTACTTAGGAACAATAGTAAAGTGGTATCCTCACAGAAAGTTAGGGGCGAGAAGTATACCTCCACCCTTGTCCTCCCACTATTATCACACTCACAAACTCACACAAGAAAAAGGAGAGGTGACACGGAAGCAGTTCTTCCTTGCCAGTTGGTTCAGGGTCAGTTGTAGGTTGTTAAAAGTGCCATCACCCACTTAGTAGTGGCATGCTTCATCATAGGGCTGCTACAACACTCCAGTGCAGACCAATACTTCAGAGTGGAGTAAAGGGGTAGGAAAAGCTCCCTAATTCCTAAAGGGATCCTATGTGCAGCCTATCTAAAACTGTCTGAGGGGGTGTCCACCTCCAGTTTATTATAGGCCACCCTTGGCAGGATTAAAACACCTAAACATGGGGTGGATTCAAGGCCATTATTGCCCTGCGACCCACTCTGCTCATCAACATCTTTCACCCTCCTTGCTGCCCTTTGTAGGGTCAATGGGCCATCATTAGGATGTCTGATCCCTTAGTTAAAACCCCCTCTTAATTTTTTACCTACTTCATTGAGGTTGGTCCGATTCTTGTGGCTCTATTCAGCCCTATAACACATTGGTGGAACCGGTGGAATACGTTTCACAGTTGGGATCAAACATAATATTTTAGAATTGACTTCCTTAAGGAAAATGTGAAAGTTCTAGGTTATATGCATAACAACAGTATATATCAAGTGCTCACAATACGTGAGTTCCGGGCCCCACATCTCACCGTAGGTGGTATCTCTTGGACACTTACCTGAATTTCATGGATAGTTCCCCAAAACTTGGGTAGTAATAGGAGCGTCACCCTGTCGGCACACACTGACCAAATTGTCAATAAAGATATGTTTTACATGGGTGTCTGCTTCAAACAATATATATCCAATATCGATGCAAGTACACCCCATACCTCACTAGGTAGTACCTTACAACTGTTAAGCCCTCAAGATGTTATGTTCTTCTTCATTGAAGTCCTCATTCTAATTGCGGCTGGTGTTGCATCCCACCTTTCTTCTGGGCACCCTCATGCTGGAATTCGCATTGTGCATCTCATCCGCTGTGATCACCCCACAGTCACAACGGATCTGTTGACACTCACCCCTCAGTAGCCTGTATGAAATCTTAATGGGGTTTATGTAGGTCATCTCTCCCCTGCTGTCTTACCCATATATGTCCAAAGGTGGCCTTCAGGCTGGTCACCAATTTGTAGACCGTGTACAACCGTCCGCATATATACATACGCCCCCATTGCCCATGATTGGGCTTACCCACATTCACACCCACTTCAGTACTCTTGACCCATGCCTTACTTAACCCCTTGACGGCCATTGACGTAATGGTTACATCCATGGCTGCGCCTCTCAGGAGCCATGGACGTAACCATTGCGTCCATTTACTGGCCCTCTGGGGAGGCGCTAGCGCTAGCGCTCCCCGAGGGCCGCCCCCCACCCACCCCAGGTCAGGGCTGGAAGGGAATCGCTTCCCCTTCCACCCCTGACCCCTGACCCCCCCAGTGATGTCTGATGATGTCAGCAGACGAGAGCGTGCTGACCTCATCCGAGGTCACCTCCCATCGTGCTGGAAGCATGCTTCCAGCGCGATTGCGGAAGAGAAATGCTGAGCATTTCTCTTCCGCTCGGGAGGAGGGGGCCAGCAGAGGCATGAAAGGAAAGGAAAGGCCTTTCCTTTCCTTTCATGTCTCTGCAAGCATTTCTGCTGCCCGATCACGATGCGATCGTGCAGCAGAAATGCCCACTAGACACCATGTATTTTTTTTTTTTTTTTTAAATGGACATAAGGGGAGCAGCCCCTTGGGCAAGGGCTGCTCCCCAGTGGGGCAAATACATTTTAGGCCATTTCTGCCCCCCCCCGGGGGCAGATCGGCCTAATATAATTAGGCTGATAAACCCCTAGACACCAGGGATCATTTATTATTTTTATGTGTAGGGAGCAACCCCTTCATCAAGGGTCGCTCCCTGTAGGGCCAATTTTTTTTTAGGCCATTTCTGCCCCCCCTGGGGGGCAGATCGGCCTAATATAATTAGGCTGAACTGCCCCCAGAGGGGGTAAAAACCACTAGACACCAGGGACTTTTTGTTTTCTTTGAAATGGACATGAGGGGAGCGGCCCCAGGGGGGCAAATAATTTTTAGGCCATTTATGCCCCACTCTAGGGACAGATCGGCGTAATATAATTATATAATTAGGCCGATCTGTCCCCACAGGGGGGGTAGAAAACCCCTAGACACCAGGGATTTTTTTTTTCTTTTATGTGTAAGGAGCGACCCCTTCGGCAAGGGTCGCTCCCTGGCGACCCAACTTATTTTTAGGCCATTTCTGTCCCCCCGGGGGCAATTAGGCCGGGGGCAGAAACCACTAGACACCAGGGAGTTTTTTTTTTATTACCCTTACACATAAGGGGAGCGTCCCCTTGGGCAAAGGCCGCTCCCTGGGTGGGAAAAATATTTTGAGGCCTTTTCTGCCCTGGCTAATATAATTCAGCCTAATATAATTAGACCGATCTGCCTCCGGGGGGGCAGAAACCTCTTGACACCAGGGATATATATATATATATATTTATTTACTTTATGTTTTTATGTATGGGGAGCGAACCCCTAGGCAAGGGTCGCTCCCCTGGTGGGGCAAATTGTATTTAGGCCACTTCTGCCCCCCTTTGGGGCAGATCAGCCTATTTTTGTTAGGCCGATGGCAGAAACCACTAGACACCAGGGATTGGTGTGTGTGTATGTGTGTGTTTTGTTTGGGGGGGCTGCCCCTTGTGCAAGGGTCACTCCCCATGGGGGCACATTACTGTTGGCCGTGCAGTTCGGCTTATTTTTGGAAGACCCAACTGCCCCCAAAGGGGGCAGAAAGCCCACCAGAGACCAGGGAAGATTTTTTAAATCAAAATAAGAGGGTGGGGGTATGGCCATACCCCCACCCCAAATAAATGGGGCCAAAGTTGTTCTGTCCACCAGTGGGCAGATGGGGCAATTACCTCCGATCCACAACTCAGGGCGGCAGAAAGTCTACTAGATGGCATGGAATAAAAAAAAAAAAATAAAAAATAGTGGGGTGGTGGCTACCAACCAGTATGGGTCTAGTTATGCCCCCACCCTAACTGAAGGGGGTAACAGTCTTTCAACTCTTGCTCCGCACACTAAAACATTGTATCCCTCTGGCAAGCAAGAAGGCATTTGATTATTTTGGGTTTTGGTTTTACATTTGGGCCACAAGAGCTCGGTAACTCTCAAAATCGTCCAACTTGGAATGGTGAGGGCTGCACTTTTTTGACTTTGGGACGCTGCCATGTAGAAAAATCCACAAGACCCAGACACATCTAAAAACTAAACATCTGGTTGATTCCAGGGTGATGAGCTTCACATGCACCCTCACCATTTCCTTACCCACAATGCCCTGCAAACCGCCAACTTTGCTGGAAATCCCAAGTTTTTCCGACATTTTTGCGATGGAACCTTCTGGATTGTGCAGGAATCCACAAAATTCCTACTACCCAACATTGTCTCATCTATACAAATAAAAATTCTGCTGCACTTGTCAGCCTAAATTTTGTTTTTTCAAACTGCCCTTTTGGACCCGCTTTGGCTCCCCCTCAGTTTCGACATGTTTTTGGCTCTTCCCTGTCACAGGCACTTGGCCGACCTACACAAGTGAGGTATCGTTTTTAACGGGAGACTGAGGGGAACGTTGGGTGGTAGGGAATTTGTGCTGGTGCGCTGATCCCACACAGAAATGTGGGAAAAAGTGATTTTTTAGCTAATTTTGAGATTTGCTGAGGATTCTGGGTAAGAAATCATTGGGGGATCCATGTAAGTCACACCTCTCTGTACTCCCTCGGGTGTCTAGTTTTCAGAAATGTCTGGGTTTTTTAGGTTTCCCTAGATGGCTGCTGAGCACAGGACCAAAAATGCATGTGCCCCTCCCTACAAAAACAGGTAGTTTTGTATTTGATAATTTTGATGTGTTCAGATAGTGTTTTGGGGCATTTCCTGTTGCGGGCGCTAGGCCTATCCACACAAGTGAGGTACCATTTTTATCAGGAGACTTGGGGGAATGCTGGGTGGAAGGAAATTCATGACTTCTCTCAGATTCCAGAACTTTCTGTCACCAAAATGAGGGGAAAAAGTCTATTTTTGGCCAAGTGTTAAGGTTTGCAAAGGATTCTGGGTAACAGAACCTAGTCAGAGCCCCACAAGTCACCCCATCTTGGATTCCCATAGGTGTCTAGTTTTCAAAAATGCGCAGGTTTGCTTGGTTTATCTAGGTGCCGGCTGAGCTAGAGGTCAAAATCTACAGCTAGGCACTTTACAAAAAACATGTCAGATTTCAATGTAAAAATGTGGTGTGTCCATGTTGCGTTTCCTGTCGGGAGCATTAGGCCTACCCACGCAAGTGAGGTACCGTTTTTATCAGGAGACTTGGGGGAACACAGGATAGCAAAACAAGTGTTATTGCCCCTTGTCTTTCTCTACATTTTTTCCTTCCAAATGTAAGACAGTGTGTAAAAAAGATGTCTATTTGAGAAATGCCCTGTAATTCACATGCTAGTATGGGCACACCGGAATTCAGAGATGTGCAAATAACCACTGCTTCTCATCACCTTATCTTGTGCCCATTTTGGAAATACAAAGGTATTCTTGATACCTATTTTTCACCTTTTATATTACAGTAAATGAATTGCTGTATACCCGGTATAGAATGAAAACCCATTGCAAGGTGCAGCTCATTTATTGGGTCTGGGTAACTAGGGTTCTTGATGAACCTACAAGCCCTATAAATCCCCGCAACCAGAGGAGTCCAGCAGACGTAATGGTATATTGCTTTCAAAAATCTGACATCGCAGGAAAAAGTTACAGAGTAAAACGTGGAGAAAAATGGTTGTTTTTTTCAACCCAATTTCAATATTTATTTATTTCCGCTGTTACTTTCTGTAGGAAACACTTGCAGGATATACACAAATTACCTCTTGCTGAATTAAGAAGTTTGTCTACTTTTCAGAAATGTTTAGCTTTCTGGGATCCAGCATTGGTTTCACACCCATTTCTGTCACTAAGTGGAAGGAGGCTAAAAGCACAAAAAATCATAAAAATGGGGTATGCCCCAGTAAAATGCCAAAATTGTGTTGAAAAATTGGGTTTTCTGATTCAAGTCTGCCTGTTCCTGAAAGCTGGGAAGATGGTGATTTTAGCACCACAAACCCTTTGTTAATGCCATTTTCAGGGAAAAACCACAAGCCTTCTTCTGTAGCCCTTTTCCCCATTTTTTTGAAAAACCCGAAATGTTTTCTGTATTTTGGCTAATTTCTTGGTCTCCTTCAGGGGAACCCACAAAGTCTAGTTACCTCTAGAATCCCTAGGATGTTGGAAAAAAAAGGACGCAAATTTGCCGTGGGTAGCTTATGTGGACATAAAGTTATGAGGGCCTAAGCGAGATCTGCCCCAAATAGCCAAAAAAAGGCTTGGCACCTGAGGGGGAAAAGGCCTGGCAGCGAAGGGGTTAAGTGGTGAAAGGTCCAACGCCGCTCACACCGCCATTTGCTATCCTCTATTGTCGGGCTTCTGCAGTCGCTCCCCAGGGTAACCACTCTTATGTGATATCACGTGGTGCTTCCCTACCTGATTGGTAGCTAGTGCTGCCAATAATTTCCTCTGGCCTCTTTCTTCCACCATATTGGTAGGACACGTACTGTAAGCACCCTCCTCTTCACTCCTCTGTCTTGTTGTAAGAGCGAGGGCTTGTAGCTGGCCCGATGTCATGGTCACTTAGGATTGTTATATAAATCACCGTACTCCTTTCTGCAGCATACCAACATTTATGCAAACCCCTTTCAGTTATGTTGTGCACCAATATCGGTTGGACTGTTAACATTGTTAATTATTCTGCTCTAGTGCTCTCTGTCTGCCATGTTGGTAGGACGCACTACATTCTAGTACTCCACTATGTTCTCAATGTAAACTTTTCATTGAGCTCCGGTTGTGGCATAAGGTTAACAGCTTGTGTTGGTCCCATGCCTCAGTGTTGTTAACAGCATCCTACTGTCACCCAGACATATGTACACCCACTATGGAAATCAGAAAAGAGTTACATAAAGCTGGGTTAAGTCCCCAACCTGAAATATTCCAGAGCCTGTTGTGTGGATATACTCCTGCACATTAATGCAATATTTTGTGTGAGGGTGCTCATCTCAGGGCAATATATTCTATTTTTGGAGTTACTGCCTGATATTACACTGTTGGCGAGATTAAGGAGTCTTTAAAACTATTTCAGTGCACTGTGTGGTTAAGTCCAGTGATCGCTCCTTTGCCTCGCTATTTTCTTTTTGCTGCTAGATTAACTGAGGATTCATCTGTCACTGGAGCTCAGGAAGGTCACTCCTTGTGGCCTCTCTGAACATAACCCTATCTCAAAGTGGTACTAGGATGAATGCAGTGCAGATGGATAGTTTGTTGTTAGCTGTACTTCCTCGGCCCTCTCATTTAATGGTGCCCTGTCACACATCCATATATCATTAAGCTGTGATATACCTCTCCCTCAAAACAGACCATTCAGGTACTGCCACGGGACATTATCATTCAGGCCTATAAGGTTGCTGTGTAACCTATGCACCCATCTTTGGCCCCGTCTGAATAGAAAATTATTGATGTCCTTCACATTGTTGGGAATTAGAGATTTGTCATTGACCACCCATTTTAGGTCATTCACAGACTGGTTGATCTTTGAGTAGTGTAGCTTGAGTTTGGTCATTCTCTTCCCGCACCTCACAATGCTCATGTGCTCCATAATTATGACTTCTACCTTCTTCGTGGTCATCACACAGAATAATGGGTTACATGGACACCAGATCAAATATATCCCATTTTCTGAATTACATGTAGTTTTTTCAGTGTCCAAGGGTACCTCAGTCCCACGTCTACTTGTTTAGTCTTGCTCGTCAAGGGACATGCCTCGCATGGACCACAGGCATTATGGCATAGGATAGAGGGCCACTTCCTTAGTCCATTGCCCTTGGTCTCGTGTGTACCAGTAAGTTCTTTAAATTGACACTCTTCCTGAAAGAGAACATTGTGCTCCCTAGTCCAAGGCCACTGGAATTCAAAATCCTCCAATTTTTATTAACTATTTTATTCACAAAATTAGAGTCATGACACAAATACTTCTGTTCGTGTTTTATCGGGTATTTGTTTCTAAAAGTGACTCCCTATTGTTATTACAGGCTCTCTTGCAGGATCTCTCTGTCACCCATTGTGGGTAATGTCGCTCTGTCAGCTTACAGCTAAGAGGTTTTTGCTTTTCTGTCAAAGTCCTGAATCTCAGAGCAATTACGCCTTCAGTGTAACAAATGTTCTTATGATAAATTCTCTCTGGGTTATTTGGGGTGGAAGCTCCTGACTGAAAGCAGACTGTTTCTGTACGCAGTCTTATGATATACCACTGTAGCCAGTCTGTCCTCCTTTGGTTTAATTATCAAGTCCAGGAATGGCAAAGCTTCCTTGGTTTAAGTCGCGTGAAATGTAGGAATGGGTTTCGACTATTAATCAACTCCAGGAATGCTTGGACTGATGTCTCATCCCCTTGCCAGATTGCAAGCAGTCATCAATGAAACAATGCCACAGTTTTATGTTGTTGTCCCATCTACCAACTGCGCCAGCACTGATTTCTGTACCACACAATGCAACAACACCCGGACCGGCGCCACACAACAGGTGGATGACACTCACTGGCAAGTTCACTCTCAGCTCTTTTGCCTAAGATTCCCATATCTTCATTATTGAAAGGGTACCTATATGTACTTTCTCACACATCCCTGTTAGCTCCAAGCTCAATATGTCTATCTGTTCTTATTGCACATTATTACTGGCATACAAATTGGTTTTGAAATTTGACAATGTTAGAGTAGTACACTAAGATATGTTATGCTGTTTTAAATCACAGAATATCAATGTTTGTGCCTTTTAAGATTGAGTGTAACCATGTACTGAGCATCTTCTTTGATTTACAATGACTTACCCCTCATGTATGTCTCTCTTTTTCTCCTGTCAGCTCCTGTCATGCAACCGCACCAGGTGCTAAACTTAAAAACATCCTCAGCTAGGACATCAGGGGATATCCTGCAGGAATTAGGACCTCCTCTGTCTGTGAGGTAAGTCTGGGAACCTCAGATCTTGACTTCTATATCTCATCATTAGTCCTTCCCCTAACATTTGTTTTTTTGTAAGTATATTAAATGTTTAAAGGTTTATTTCATTGAGTTGTATAAGCTCCTGCATGTCGAGCTAATGTATCTATATTTGTGGTTGTGATGACTTATATAGATTGACAATATCAATTGAATCATCATCTTATTTCTGTAGCTGATGGATCCCCAGCCACAGTCTAGGTTCAGCAGCCAGTCTCACAGTGATCCCCCAAAAGTTATCTCTGTGACTGAAGTTCGTGAGTTCACATTTTGAAATAAAAAAAACATCCATGGATCAGCACCTAATTGCATATGTTGACGTAGGCTCACATGGTACTAACTTTTTTCTTTATTAGCAGAACAATGTTTACTAAAATCCTGTGTTGATAATTTAATACATGGCTGGATTTTATGTATCGCATCAGTTGAAACCTCCTTCTTCTTCCAGGAGCTGTGGGCAGTGAGCCGTACGATGATGCTGAGCTAGCTACAAACAGAGGACTGTGGGAAATCCAAGGATAGGATTCCTTCCTCCTCCAAGCTACAATATCTAGACCATCACTGCTCACCAAGAAGAGCAGCAGCAGGAGCAGGAGCAGGAAGGGGAGCAGGTCAAGAATAAGGAGGACCTGGACAAAGAGAAGGGTATTGCTGCCCCACAAACATTTTCAAGAAATACGCTTCCTGTCTGGGCAGTAGTGTTCCTCCGAAATACCTTTCAAGGATTGCAAGTTCCAAGGCACTAAATAAGCAACTGTGGATGCTACTTGTGACTAAGCATTAGTCACCCCTAAACACAGCCCTCAAATCACAGGTCTCACTGTACCATATCCTAAACACTCCTCTCATGAAGGTGCATCTCTGCCCTGCTCTCAAACATCTGAGGTGTAGCACAACCCTGGTAAGGGGCAGGTATAATCCATCCATGTATCTTCCCACTAGAATCACCCATATGCCACTCATCTCCATGCTGGAAAACCTGTTGACCATGTTAAATGGCCACATGTGCACGGAAGTTGGCATAGGTTAATTCTAGCCACTGGGAGAATTAGTTTTACATGAAACAGAGAATTGTGTAGCAGGATATTTGTGCTACGGGGGCTACTCTCTGTGAGGTTGCTGACTCCTTTAAAGGACTTCCTGAGACGGAGACGATTGACAGAGAGACCTGTGCCTTGAATAATATTGTGCAATTTTCCAAAGATATCGGAAAGATGTACCAATAACAAAAGGCCACTTGTTGGGGTATGTAAGATATTAGATTACTGGTTGAGGGGGTTGAAACCCTACTCAAGCAGCAACCACAATCCTTGTTAGGGTGAAGTCACAAGCAAATCCTAAATTAACCTGTATTCAAACCTATGTAGCTTGGCACAGAGCATTCAGGCTTAACTCAGAGCAGTGTGCAAATGATTTGTGCAACCCTTCAAACAGTAATAACTTGACAACACCACACAAGAAGGATGCTACACCAAATTAAGAAAATAGAGTCATTTCGAATGAATAACACAAGACCAAAATGACAAACATCCAATCAGTAGACCCGGAGATGTAGGTTCAAAGATTTCAGTGAAAATAGAGGCAAAAGGACCAAAGAGCCAACTGAGGATATTTGGTCTCACTGGACCGGCACAATGCACAAGTACAGGCTGATCATGATGGAGCATGGGCCTGCTACATGGACTCAATTAGGCCCTCTGAAAAAGAGTATCTTAAGTCCTGGCTGCTGAGCATTGCGAGGTCCCGTGTAGAGCATGCGTTGTGCAGCTGAGGTGATGCAAGGTCCAAGTCAGAGATGTGTTGCGCTGTGCTGGTTCAAGGTGCTGCAAGGATATGATGCAAGGTCCTGGACTATCATCAAAGATGGATGAGGGTGCTTGTGATGCAAACTCCTGCATCAAGGGTACCGTCAATGAGCCGTTTCCGAAATGAGCCTGCGTTGAGGGTGCATCACACAGTGGTTCCAATGAGGCTGTGGGCTGTGGCAGTGATGTGGAGTATTTGTGACAGGAAAGTCCACACAGCAAGGGAGATGCATCAGTTCTGCTGGGTCCACAGTGGGCTGGTAAAGCAACTTCAAGCCCACGTCCAAGGGTGCGGTACTGGGGTGGCACCACTGGGCAGGGTACGACTCACATTTGCAGATTGCAGGTGCTGGTTAAAAGAGACTGGAGTCACTTTGATGGTCCTGGTTACAAGTTGCAGGTCCAGTCTTTCCCACCCAGGCAAAAGAGCTCAGCACAGCAGGACAGCAATCCTTCAGGACAGCAGTTCAGCGGAGTGGCAGTTGTCTAAGCAGCACAGCAGTCCTTCTTCCTGGCAGAGTCTTGCACAGGTCCAGAAGCGTACTGAAGAGGTGGTGTCTAAGGTCCAATATTTATACTTGGTGCCTCCTTTGAAGCGGGAGAAGCTTTTAGAGGTTTCCCTTTGAGTTTCACTGGTTTCCTGTCTCCCCTGCTCCTGCACTAGCCTAAGTAGATCATTACGGTCCCTTCAGGTCAGACCGCCATGCCGGCGGCGGGGGCAAAGACCGCCACCAGCACAGCGGTCTGAACCGCCATATAATGGAGACAGTGAGGGCCACCACTCCACCACCAGGCTGCCGCTGACAGGCAGCCTGACGGTGGAGGGAATCATTTTCCGACCCTCGGATAATGATCCATTTTTCCACCAGCCTTTCGCTGGCGTGTTCCCCCGCCAGAGAAAGGCTGGCGGAAGGGGTGCTCCGGGGCACCCCTGGGGGCCCCTGCACTGCCCATGCACTTGGCATGGGCAGTGTAGGGGCCCCCGCGGAGTGCCCTATTGCCGATTTACGGTCAGTGGTCTGCTGCACCCGCCGCACACCAACATTTTCGGCGGCTCCATTTGGAGCCACTGTCAGTGTTACGGCCTTTTTCTCCCCGCCGTCCCACCGGGGAATACATTATACGGCCGGCGGGGGGAGGAGGTAGTCGCGTTGGTGGTCTTCTAATGACCACCAGTGCGGATCTATCATTATGAGGGCCTAAATACAGTGAGTATGAAATACCTTATGTAAAGGAAGGACACAGCCTTTTCAGGTGTAAATGAGGCTGTGCCTACTTACCTCTGCCCTCCAATCCTGCCAGTGATGGCCCAATCAGGCGCACCTAAGCTCTCAGTTGTTTGTGGCTGTCTTGAAGAAATACACAAAGACCAATTGCTAACTACCCCTAGTCAAGTGTCCCAGAGACAGGCTGCAGGTACTAGGTGGATAAGGCAGGAAAATGACAACTTTCTAAAAGTGGCATTTTCACAACATTAACTTGAAATCTGATTTGATAATAAAAAGGGGTTTCTTAGTACAATCAAAAAGACAACAAACACAAACTGTTTACATGTTACCATTTGGATGTTACAGCGTATTAAATGTAATAAGGTCACTCAAGTGTTATTTTATGGGGGAGGCAGACCTTGCAGTTGTGAAAAATGAATTTAGGTTTTTCACTGACAGCACGTGTAATACTTAAAAGTACATGCCCAACTTTTTAAATGTATGGAAACCTGCCCTGCGGGAAGTTTAGGGCCTACCATAACCATACTGTGTATATATTAAAAAGGAAGGTTTAGACTTGGCAAGAGGTTGAAGTTTGCAAGGTGGACTTGGCAAGGCAAAACTTAAGTGGGTGGCACAATCTGTACTGCAAGCCCACTAGAAGCATTTCATTTACAGGCCCTGGGTACATGATACTTCTTTACTAGGGAATTAAAAGTAAATTAAATATGCCAAATGGGGAAAAGCCAATGCTACCATGTTTTAAGCAGTGAGCGCACACACGCTCACATGGTTAGCCGTGGTAAAGTGCACAGTCGAAAGGCCAACAAAAATGACATCAGAAGAATATGGAGTAAGGCAAGAAGTTTGGGGAATAGCTACCCTATGGCTGGCAGGTCTAACAGTGTACAAATGGACACCCTTGCTGTGCATCTGTGTGCTGGCTTGAGGCTACTGCGAAGAAATACTATTTATCCAGATGTAATCTCAAGATAGAATATTTTTTTTGTGTATGATTAGTTTTTTCATTTTCTTCATTACAATTTATCCAGTTTCTAAGGATTGATAGCAGTTGGTGTATTTTCCAAAGCATAATCATTTCCAATTGTAATAACTATTTCAGTGCTTTTAACAGGGGCGGCTCCTCCATAAGGGCAGAGGAGTGTCGGACCCCACCAGCAGTGGCAGCTGGAAACCTTTTCCTAAAAAACAATCATAAACTGTGTTTATGATTGTTTTTTTGGGGAAAGGGGCGGGGCCACGGGGTTTACGAGCAATGAGGGGGAGTGCACAGCACTGCTCCTGAGAGAGCATGTGTGTTTGGCCGGCAGTCTCGGTCTGGAGAGAGCCGTGTGCACAGGGCTCTCTCCAGCCCAGCAACCTAGTCTGTATAGGCTCCCAGTCTGCCTGGGAGTGCCCTGGCTGGGCGCTCCCAGCCAATCCTAACACTGCTCTAAGAAGCGTCAGGATTGGCGCACGGCAGGCTGGGAGCCTGTGCCTGCCTGCAGCGAGGAGACAGAAGAGCGGAGCGCCGTGCAGCGGAAAGGTAAGTGTTTTGTTTTTTTAAAAATTATTTTTATTTAATTTAATTCTTCTCCCCCACCTCGTGCCACTCCGCCCCTTATGCCTCTCGCGAGCCGCGACTGTTTTTTAATAACATCAGTGCATTTCCAATCTAAATCCTCTGCCAACGGATTATTTATCTTTTTATAAACAGTACCTCTCTGCAAACACAAACAAACAGTATGAATATAGGCTCCTAATCTAGAGAAACCAAAACTGCTAAAATATTCAAATTAACGAACAGTTTAATTGTGTACATTCTTTTTTATCAAGATAGAGTGATGTATGTATAAGTATGTATAAGTCAACAATCACATTAAGGGCCTGATTTAGATGTTGGCAGTCTTATCACCAAACTGTGTCGGTTGCGGGCCTGAAAAGATCGGTTCTTCGGTGGTCCCCCGCTGCAATATTTAGATGTATTGTGGCTAAGCCAAATACCGCCACAATAGAGTGCACTCCAACACACCAGCTGCATCCCGCAGCTGACAAGGCGGACTTCAATGCCGATGATTAGCACTCCACCACCTTCCTGATGGCGGCATCCTTCCAAGTCTGTCTAAATCAGACAGTGCTGACGGTGTGTCAGCGGTGGGCCCACGACAGCGGGAATCCGTTGCGGGACCCGTTCAGTGTAGAACCATGGCTGTGGCCATTGGTTGGATGCCAGTACCCACACCTGTTGCAAATTGGACAATTGTGAACACCGGCAAATCACACTATAAAACACACTTAATTTCAGACCATAATCCTTTGCCACTCCACTGCAGAAGACCAGACAGCCAGCCAAATCCACAACATAGGAGACAGGTTTTTTTATTCAGTTTACCTCTTCCTCTGTGTCTTTTTTGTTAAATCTATTTTTTTACAGTACCCTTCATGTTTTTTGAGCACTTGTTTTATTTAGATATATTTCACAATGGCAGAGAGAAGAAATCCCCATTCCAAAGAGGGAAAATTGTCTGTCATGGTGGATAAAATCATAAGAGTAAAGCCACAATTGTTTGGAGCACAAGTCCAAAATACTACCATTTCCCAGAAAAGGCAAATGTGGACCAGAATAGTTGACAGGGTGAATGTAGTAGCCAACAACCTCCTCACACAGGAGGAGATTAGGAAGAGGTGGAATGTCCTTCAGGGGAAGCTTTGTTTACTGGCCTCCAACCTTCACCTGGAGGCCCAGAGGACTGGGGTGTAAAATTTACTATTTCCACTCCAGTCTGTGCAACGGTAAGGAAAATGTTGGACTTCAGAGGGGTTCAATTTACTATTCCCAATCCAGTCTTGGTAACAGTAGTGAAACTGTTAGACTTTGAAGAGGTTAAATATACTATTCCCACTCCAGTCAGTGCAACAGTAGGGAAAGTGTTGGACACCAGAGGGGTGATATGTAGTATTTCTCCTGGAGTCTGTGCAGCAGTAGGGAAAGTACTTCACTTCAAACACATAGGGGGTGATTCTGATTCTGGCGGGCGGCGGAGGCCGCCCGCCAGAATTCCGCCCTCCATTATACCGCTCCGCGGTCAGAAGACCGCGGAGGGTATTATGAGTTTTTCCCTGGGCTGGCGGGCGGTCTCCAAAAGACCGCCCGCCAGCCCAGGGAAAAACTCCCTTCCCACGAGGATGCCGGCTCGTAATCGAGCCGGCGGAGTGGGAAGGTGCGACGGGTGCAGTGGCACCCGTCGCGTATTTCAGTGTCTGCAAGGCAGACACTGAAATACTTTGCGGGGCCCTCTTACGGGGGCCCCGCGACCCCCCCTACCGCCATCCTGTTCATGGCGGCTTTCCCGCCATGAACAGGATGGCGGTAGGGGGGGTCAGAATCCCCTCGGCGGCGCAGCGAGCTGCGCCGCCTTGGAGGATTCGAAGGGGCAGTGGAAAACCGGCGGGAGACCGCCGGTTTTCCCGTTCTGACCGCGGCCAAAGCGCCGCGGTCAGAATGACCAAGGGAGCACCGCCGGCCTGTCGGCGGTGCTCCCGCCCCCGTTGGCCCTGGCGGTAGAGAACCGCCAGGGTCAGAATCACCCCCATAATATTTTTTTACTAACCCTATTAGTTGACTAGAAGTATAAAACTCTTAATGGATAAATATATATATAAAACAATGTAAACAATTTACATGAATGTTACAAAATGTAAGATTTATTGTGAATTAAACAAGGTTATTGATTTATTATTTATTTAACTTCCTACACTATACCCCCACAAACCTAGCAGCCCACACTTAAATTATAACTAAACTAAATCAGTAGAACACCTTCAACATACTTAATTAGTTAATAATTAATGGTTGATGAATTATTACACAAATACCTTCCGACCATATGCCCCTAAAAACACAAGAGCTGGCACCTAATATATTACTTAAAACATATAAGTATTACACAATTTACATACATAATAATGAATTAAATAATTAATAATACATTAAAATGAATTGGTAATTAAATATTATTTAGGTACGTTCCCACCCCATACCTCTACAAACCCAACAACACACACCTAATATATATAACATACAAATATAATATTTATACAATCTGCATTGTTAATAATCAGTTAAATCATTATTAATACATTCCTAATTCATTATTAAGAAATCAATTCCCCACCATATACAAACCCTGCAACATCCACCTAATATTTAACTACACAGTTTACATAATTATTAATCAATAGCATATTTAATAGTAAAATAATTCATTTTTAATTAATGTCACCAGGAGGACAAGCCAATGAGTCCTGAGCCTTTATATGGATCCAGTGATGAAGGTCCTCCCAGGGCTTGCAACACAGCTTCTTATGCTCGGTATGGACACCCACTGGACTGCAACGTGTGGCAATGTCTTGTCAGATTTGGTCCCAGCTCTGCATTGCTCAGCTGTGTATCAGACTCATACTCCTGAGGGTGCTTATCAATGACCCCCTCAGTGATGAAGGACAATTCACTCCCTGAAAATAGGGAGATTTTCTTGTCAAGTCCCTCACCATGATGAGAAGAAAAAAATTGCTTAAAGTGGCAGCAGGATAGAAGAGGCTACTGCTTGGAGGAGAAGATGACTCAAAATTAAAACAAAATGGCTAATTTCCTAATCCTGAATGTAATTTCCTGTGTGTTTAAGTAGGCAGAGCTCGCAGTCCCAAGTGCAGAGTCTCCGCAATGACTACAGAGTCTGTGTCCAACATGGGGCAGAGCTCTGTATGCAGAATGGAGACAAACTACAAGAACTTCAAGTATGGGACGCTAACAAAATCAAAGCAGGGATGGTTTGTGTACCTAACATATGTGTGTTAAATTATGATTTTATAATGTTTGCCCTGACATGAGTGTGCTACATGAGATATTATGGTTGTGGATTAGTCTTCATAGATGTTACAATGTTTGAGAAAATGAACAGCTAACTTTTTTAACTTGAGCAACAATGTTGGCAACATTGTGCAAAGTAAACCAGTTTGTCTCAGGTAGGTATGTGGGGACAGTGTGGTATTTGTCCTTCATTCATCATTGACAAGAGGCTGTCCAACCACATTAATAATGTAACCAAACTAGCAGCGTAAGAGAAAAGGGAGTTCACCAGTTAATCCTGCATAGACTGACCTCTGTTCTGTAACTTACAAAGGGTACTTGGATGTGGTCGGTGATCAGGGTCAACATGTATGCCCTGCAGTATGGTGATGTTGTGCAACACAGAACAGGTTACAACAGTCTTGCAACAGTCTTGCACATAACTTCTGGAGAGTACACAAAAACCCCTCCAACCACCCTGCACGGTGAAAACATCTAAATCATGACTTGAGACCCTGAAAATGTACTCAGTAGTGAATCATATAGGCCTATGTATCCTATTGTACCTCCGGTGAAATACTGTGATTAGCCATATGTATGGTGTGCGGAGACGGCATCACCTGCAACAAAGAAATCCAACTTTAAAAAAAAATCAAACAGACCTCTATTTTAATTGTACTAAATCATGAGTACCTACATGCAGCGTGTTAGGGTGATATGTATGTATTATGTGTTAGTGATTCTTAATTATGTTTGAGATGTCACCCCAGATACAAATGTAGGCCCAGTGTGAGTTGTTGTTAATTGTCAATAAGCCACTTGTCACCATAATCCCCAGCGACCAAATAAAATACAAGATCTGACTATTGGAAAATGTATCTGCTGTATTTGATTCCAGGAAACACAGTGTACACTTCAGTGAAACAACCCCTGCCATCACAGACAGCCTGCACATTGATGAAGTGCCAGCGGTTTCTCTTGTGTTAAAGGTGTTCTGTGTGGTGAGGTGGCTTAAGTACCACGTGGATGCAGGCAATGACACCCAGAACATGAAGAAAGTGGGCAAAGGTATACAATTCCTTTGCCACTGTTGCGAATCCATTTTAGTTAGACGCTTGGGTACAGTGTTAGCTTAGTTTAGGCTTGTGGCCTGTGCCCTTCTACCCCGTATTCATGGTCTGTATTTCTGTATTCAATTTTATTTTATTCATTTTATTATTGCTTCTTTTATTGGCAGTGTTTTAATTTCAGTATCAGCTGCTATTCTGCGAAAGAAACATTATCAGTACTATGGATGACTTACTTTGCATCATGTTATTTCCTCGGAATTACAAGAACAAAATGTAAGGCACACAGAATAATATTTTTTATTCCCAGCCCTAAGACTGAGTAAACAGTCCAGTGCTTAGGTACATACCCACGTCTGGTTTCTGTGCATGAACATAAACATCTTGCATTTTAGGGGTTTCCAGGTGGACTTCCATCCATGCTGCATGCTGGTTTTTGTAGACCTCAGCCTTTGTGCCTCCACAGATCCTGATTTGGAGACTGACAGCCTGGCTTGTACCAAGGTAGCGGGGTGGGGTGTGCTTCTCATGGACACTGTACAGACAGATTTGGCTTACATCGCCATGCTCTCGCTTAGGGGTTTGAGATTAGGCTTTTAGGTAGGAATTGTATACTCATTATGACAAGATGTTGGAGTTGTTTATATTCACATCTCTAAATTTTCACAATCCTGATTTTGTTATTCCTCATTATCCATTATCATAGACTGCAGTCTTTTCAATAAATGTATTGAAAACTGTCCTGCATCTCTTTCCTTGCCTCTGTGTGTGTAAGAAGCTTGTCAGTGGAGAGAAAAGGGTAGGGCTTGTTTCACCACGATTTTCCCTGACAGGTTTTCACAGTTCCCTGGAAAGCTGCCACAAATCACCTCTACCATTTGGGTTATGGCGAGGTGCTGCGTGAGAGCCAGGAGGGTTGAGCCGACAGCTGCCAACTGGTGTGGAAGTGACTCAGTCACCTACAATGCAGAGGTGTTGCCGCCCTAAATCCAGCAGTCTTGTTGGAGTACGAGAGCCCTTATGACACCACCCTTAGTCCTCTCACCAGTGACTGTGGCATGCAAATGAACTGGTGTGCTGTTCTGTGATGCATCTCAGTACCTGATGCAAGCATCAAGACAGGCTTGCCTGGGAAGTGCCAATGTTATCCGAGAAGAACCTCTGGAAAGATCCAGTGGCCATGAAATTGAGTGCAGCCTGTATGTAGACAGAGGCTCGGATATCCTGGGAGCAACTACAGGTAAATCTGGCTCCTGCTCCCAGTCAATAGCCATGTCCAGGATCACACCAGATAAGTAGCTGTATCTGACAATGACAGCTTCAGTAGACATACCAAAGCTATTGATTCTTTACCTGTAAACCCATGGTTCGCCATGTGTGGTACTGGACTTACTTCAACTCTGAGCTGCAGTAATTTATTTTGAGTCACTTTTTGGCTGCAGTAATATTAGACGTGCAGATTGTGAATAGCAGTGGGCTAACTCCCTTTGGTGCCCCTACCTAAACACCTTTTGGGCCCTTTCTTAGCCCCTTCTTACTCCTCCCTAATCCTCTTCCTTTAATAGTAGGTATTTCTTGTTATCCAGCCACACCCTACCTGTCCCTTCCACATTTATTACTAAACGTATACTTACATGTGAGGATACTCTGCTCTCTTTGCGAAGATCTCTGCACAGAAAAAGATAGGAGAGGCGGAGGCCCAAACTCCATGTGTAGGTTTATGAATATCATTTTTTAGTACCTTTGTAATATTATTTTAGTACTTCAACACATGCTACAAAGTGCTATTTGTGAATAGGCTCCAACTTATTTAACTAGTAGTTGTGTCTAGAACACTTACAGATATTAATGTACAAGTTAATTACCATAACAAAAATACAATTCAAAGCATAGTATAGTTGAGAGGTGAAAACACACAGATGAAACTAAGATTGAAAAGGAGGAAAACTGTTAGAAAACTGGGTGAGACTTATTGGCACACTGCCGCAGGCTCTTAAACATACTCTTAACTATGACAACTATCAGAACAGTCCTAACCTGTTTTACAGATCACTTCTAGTAAATATGAAAAAAATAGCAATTTCATCAAACCACAAATATTTACACACCTTTGTTAATTAGAATTCGTTGCACAGCAAATCATAAAACTAGTCAAATGTATTTGATAATTTACCACATTCTTCAGGGAAAGAGCTCGCACTTGGGATTCATAGTACTTTGGCAGGAAGACATCTCAGGGGTGGGAGAATACACAAAATTGAGCAAACTGGTTCAGTGTTTTTCATTTAGAAATAACTGGCCCAGGATTTATTGATTATAAGGTAGATGCCTTTTGGCAAAAATAACTTTGCTTTAGCCAGGTGGGATTAGCACACGTTTAGTTTTTTCTCACCTAGAATCACTTTACGGTGATGTCTTTCTGATTAATTTTGATTGTGATACTGCACTGATACATATCTCCCTACCATTCAAGTATACATTGTATCATTGTTGTTGCCGACTAGCAGAGGTTTCTTGCTAGTCTGAATTCCTAAGTGGCTGTATGTCTCTACACCTTTTGATGTCCAGTTTATGAGTTTTGAGTACAAGGTTTATTTTGAAGTGTTGTTCAAGTTTGCTAAAATGTCTCTACATAATATGAAACTTAATAGTCATGAGTGCACTCACTGACCAGGTGACTGCTGAAATCCGGAAAGCATAAACTCAGAATAAGAAAGCCAAAATGACTCACTTTTGTCAAGTAATTTGTACATTTAGGGTCAGGTGTACTATTGCTCTTGTCACAAAAATGGTCATGTCTGCGGCCAGGCTTTTTGTGACATGAAACCTATTTTGCACACTGACCTATGCGCAAATAGGTTAATTCAGAAAATAAAGTTTCGGGGTGTGTTGGAATCTGCCTTACCTAATTAATATTCATTAGGGAGGTCGCAAATTGTGACTCTCTCGATTATAGAACATCACAGGGATGGCAGCTGGCAAGGGTCAGGAGACCACCATCTCTGTGAATTATTTAAATAAAGTAAACTGTTTTTAAAGCAGACCAATTTCCCTAAAGGGAACAGGGAAGCTTTAAAAAATAAATAAACATTTTTTTTTAACTTTGAGAGGAAGTTGGCACTGATCAACTGGTCCACTGCCTATTCTTCCTGAAATGTTTTTCCCAATTTAGAAAGGGGTGGTCGAAAGGGGATCCCTTCCGCTGTGTGACTAGGGGCTTTATGTCAGAGGGTTCGTGAATGGTAAAATTCCTTGTTTAAATGTGCAAATCCTATTGGATTCGAAAAAGGTTTTCTGGGTTTAGGAAACCATTAGGAATCGGGTGTTTGGAAAGGGTGTGTTAAGTGCCTCACTTCCAAATACAGATTTCTTTTGATATGTATTGATATTTTGCTGCTGAAATCCAGTCAGTCACAAAACAATATTTTACCACCACATCAAAGAAGGTGGTAACTCATTTGCAAATGGGAAGGGTCCCTAAAGGACCACTTCCCCTTTGTGAGTGTTTAAAGAAACACTTTTTAGGAGTAGCCAGTGATCCACTGTTTACTAATGAAAAATGTTTTTCAAAAAGGTATTTTTTTTTTACATGCATCCTTTTTTTTCTTTTAGGAAAACGGGCTGCATTGATCAAAAAGATTGCTTTATTCAAAAACAATCAAAGTCATTGTGGTCTGCTTACTCCAGCAGCTAATTGTAGTGACTTGCATTTATGACCTACTTCATGCCTATTTATAGGTCCAAATGCAACCACTATGATCCTGTATTTTGTGAACCAATCTAATAGTGCATACATCGATTTGGCAAATACAAATGCACTTGGTACAAATAAGTTCAAAAATTGGAACTCCTTTTACCAAATGGATTCTTTATACATGAAGCCCCAAGTTACCACCCCAACTGGGGGGTCGCTGACTTTTCAATGGTTTGAGACTGGAATTCCAGCATCCTGTGTCAGAGATTCCATTATTTGTACGCTGTAGATGTTTCTGTGAATGGCACCTCTAAAATGTTGTAGTACTGTAGTAGCTTGTGTAGTTTGTGTAGTTTAGTTTGTGTAGTTTTGTAGTACCTTGTTGTAGTATGTGTTTCATTTACAAAAAGAGTGAAGTTCGGCATGCAAAAATGTGTGTGCTTAAGTATGGTTCTATTAGTGAATTAGTCACTAAAAAAACATGTGTCACAACCGCTTAATGAGAACCTAATTTGAGTGGCTTTGTGTTTAAAACCTGCTTCAGTATGACTAAATAAACTTGTGGAGTGACTGGAGGACTTTATCAACCAACTCCACCATTCTAACTTCTAGGAGCACCAGGATAATCAGCGCCTGCTTGGCAATCAATGACAGCCCTCTGGCAGGTAATATTTTATTTTGCACCACTGCAGCCACACTTCACCCAACATAATAAATCGTCTGCAGTTAACAAAAGAGACAAGTAACTTATCGCTTTTATTAAGGACTATGAACTGTTATCAAATGTCAAATGGTAACAGATGCCATAGTCATCCAAGAGAGACACCAAGGCATCATGGTGCGGAAAAAAATCCATAATTGATTACATTTTGCTTAATTAGGCAAGCAGTAGAGAATTCAAGAACCTGCCCTTGAGATGAGAGTTAAATGTCAACACAGTGCAGTAACAGGAAGCTTGGTCCATGAATCAGTTCGCTCTAACTGTCCTGACATGACATGACTGAGCTAAAACCAGGTTTGGGCTGGCCTATAGTGCAATAAGTCAGTGCCCGTTGAGCTGATCTGACAGGTCAGTGTGTGAGCTGTAGTTTTAGCAGTTGTGGGCCAGTTTGATGGCCAGGTTAGCCAGATGTTACAGTTGATTTCTCCAATATTACCACTTTTTTTAGCCCACTGCTTCGATAATGGGGGGCACTTTGATTTTGATGACAGGCTTACATTTGGCCCCAGACTGACCCTGGCTAAAACAGTATTTACTTACTGTAAAACACAACCATGGTCATCCTGTCTGAGGCTCTATACCTTCCCTTCAGGAGTGGCACCCCCAGAGTCCAAAATTGTCAGGGTGCTTGTAGAAGCAGTCCTGTAAAATTCTCCCACCAGTGCAGGGATGTTAACCTGCAACTGGTCTTCCAACCTGGGGTCTGTACCTTCAGGTTGGACCAGGGCCAGGGGCGAGGCTTCCCTACCCCTGCCCTTACTTTTGGGGTCCTGCACCCCCCAAGTAGGAGTGGGCCCCCAGAAGACAACACAGTAGGGGTACTGTTAGCAGTAGCCCTTCCCTCCAGGTCAGAGGGGACACCCTGAACCTGGCCGTTCAATCCAGGGTATGTACCCTCAGACTGATCTAGGGTCAGGGGTGAGACTATCCCTCCCCTGCCCCTACTCCCAGGGTTCTGCACCCCCCCAACATTGGAGAGTACCCCTAGAAGTCACACCAGGGGAGGGGGAGATTGGGCAAACCCCCCCCCCTCTTCAGGTCAGGGTTTACCCCCTGCACTTGATCCTCCAGTCGAGGGTCTGTACCCTTAGACTGAACCACTGCCTGGTGCACCAGGACTTCATTGGGAGCACACCTACTTCCCATCAGGGCAAAGTTTAACCCCTGAACCTGATTATCCAACCCAGAGTCCACCCTGAGGTTGAACCATTGCCTGGCACACCAGGACTTTTTGGGGGACCCACCTACCCCCCACGAGGGACACAGCGTCCCCAAGGGCCACACAAGAATCTGGCTGGTGCAGGTCTCCTGACCGCTGCACATCTGGCAGAGTCTAGATTCCCCCCAACCCAGAAATGGTCTCACCAAGGTTATTCCTGGGGTGCCCTGACCTCAGAGCTAACCCCTGACCCTCCAGGTTCTCCACTGGGGCCTGCAACCCCTTCTCAACCATCTGTCTGGACTTCTGCACCCCCTCATAGGAGTGGTGCTGCCAGACACCAGAACTGGTGGGATGCTGGCTACACCCCCCCAACCCCCAAGTTCTCCTGACACTGTGGGGTCCCTCAGAAGATGGCCCTACTGCACAGGCTAGGCTCCCCTCCTGGTGTTCCCTCATGGAAACCTCCAGGACCTGGGACTGGATCTTGGGCACCCTGGCCCTCAGCCCATCCCCATTCATTCTCCTCTGAGACTGGATATGGGATCCCTTACCCATCTCACTACACTGGGACTGACCTGGGACACTGCAATCCTTTGTCACCTCACCAGGTTGGGAAATACATAGACCACTCCCCTCAGGGACACCCCCACATGCCTCTTCAGACTCTTGTGTACTCACCCAGAGGTCTGCCTCCAGTGTAAGTTCCCTGGGGTCAGAGAATTCACATTCCACCTAGTGTTGTAAGTAGCTCTGGAAAATAAGGACTAGACATATGCTCTCCAGCAATTACATTACTCAGCCCCTCACATGAATTAACCAAACTACCCTTAACCCAACCATCCAGTGACTCAGCCTTGAAAACCTACCACACATCACCCTCCTGAGACTGGTGATACAGTACCTGACTGTCCCGACACTCAACCCACGCTCTTCTGGGATGTCTTCACACACCATAACCAGGACTTCTACCTGGGAAGAACCCCTCTCCCTGTCACTCACACCCAGAGCAAGTAGAGTGCCCCTCCCATCACTAGTAATATGACTCCCCCTGCCAGTTCCCCAATCCACCTCAGGGAAACTGTGCATCACTGGAGCTACCTCATACCCCTGAACCTCCTGGTGTGTGTTAACCCGCTCCTTCAAATAGGACACCACATCTCTGGGCATGTTTACTTCTTCAGTACTGAATATAGAATTGTTGCTGCCACCATTCAAGCTAGACTCAGCCCTCATGACTTCCAGCTCTTTCAGTTTTAGCTCATAAGCCAAAATCATCTTTTTCACCTCTAAGGCCTTCCTCCTTTCTTTCAACTTCTTCCTCCATTGCATCCTTAACTCTTCTAACTCCAACCAGTGAGCCCTCTCTGCCTGTCTGTCTTGTAACTCTTCAGGAGTCAGACCCTCAGAGGACACACTGCTACCCCTCCTGGGGACCCTCCCCCCAGGAGTGACAGGTACCTCTACTACACCATTGTGTACCCTCTGCACTTCCCCATCCACATCCTCCTCCTCTGTGTGCTCCCCAGCCTCCTTGACTGTCACCCAGGCCCTCAGTGCCTCTTGCAGCTCCCCCTTCCTGGTGGAGCTCTTAACAGGACAGGCAAGATCTTTACAGAACTGTTTCAATTGAGCAACGGAGTACCTTTTCAGTTTCCCTAATTCAAAAACAGCTCCAGCTGGTGCTTCTCCAAATTGAGACATGATGGAAAACAAGTGCAAAGTTCCAAAGGCAGAAAACAAGTCCCTAATGAAGTTCAAAGAAAAGTCACTCAAGGGATCAGCAAAATGTGGAAGTAGACCAAAAGAGTCCCAAGAGAGAAAAAGCAACATTCACAAAGACAAGTAGTATGTGGTCACATAGTGGTCTGCACTGAAAACAGTAGTGCACACTTAATCACTGTATGTCAAGTACAAATACAAGTCCAATCCCATCCGCTGATCACCAATGTTAGAAATGGGGTCTTTGGTTGGCAGTCAGGTTACCCCCTGTACAAGCAAGGACCCTCACTCTAGTCAGTCAAGGTAAAGGAGAATCACCCTCAGCTAACCCCCGCTCATCCCCTTGGTAGCTTGGCACAAAATGGTAAAAATCCACCATACAGAAGTCAAGTTATGAATTTTAAAAGCAAAAGAGTCTTAAATCCTCTTGTAAACAGTAAAAACGCTGAAAAGTACCTGGGTAGCGTCAAAATACCATGCACGGGCGAGTGTGCGTCAAAAAAGGTTATTGATGCATCGATTTCTCACCCGCAAGCGAGACCGTGCGTCATTTCTCCTCCTGCGGTCACGTCGGCGTGCGTCGTTTCTTCTCTCCGCAGGAGAGCTATGCGTCCTTATATGTCCTACCTTAAGCATACACTGCACCCTGCCCATGGGGCTACCTAGGGCCTACCTTAGGGGTGTTTTACATGTAAGAAAAGGAAAGGTTTAGGCCTGGCAAGTGGGTACACTTGCCTAGTCGAATTGGCAGTTTACAACTGCACACACAGACACTGCAGTGGCAGGTCTGAGACATGATTACAGGGCTACTTATGTGGGTGGCACAACCAGTGCTGAAGGCCCACTAGTAGCATTTGATGTACAGCCCTGGCACCTCTAGTGCACTTTACTAGGGACTTACTAGTAAATCTGATATGCCAATCATGGATAAACCAATCAACAATACAATTTATACAGAGAGCATATGCACTTTCGCACTGGTTAGCAGTGGTAAAGTGCTCAGAGTTCTTAAGCCAACACAAACAGGTCAGAAAAAATAGGAGGCAGGAGGCAAAAAGATTGGGGATGACCATGCAAAAGGGAAAAAAGTCCAACAATAGGATTGACTGCAAATAGTCTAACCCACTGACAATCTCTCTTGGTAGCATTCCAACCCATTGTCTTCTCCCACTATGCCACTTTAGACAGAGACCTGACTGATGCAAACCAGTACTGACACTACTCCTCATAGGAAGAGGCCATCCCAAACTACAAGGCAATGTCCCTTCCAGAACTAGCAAACCTAGACAGGTCTCATCCCTACTATCCCTCATAGGTTGAATCCTATTGCACAACAAGTAAAGGACCCATGTCTGGGCATGCCCTTAGCCACTTAGAACATTAGATCAAACACATAAAAAGAGATGTGAAGAATGATTGCACATAGTGTAAACTCTTGGCAATCTCTCTAGGTAGCATTTCAATCCATCTTTTTTCACTCACTGTGATAACGGCCCATCTTATGCAAATTGGTACTGACCTTGCTGCTCATAGGAACAGCCCATCCAGAAGTTCCAGGCAAGGCCCTCTCCAGAAGGGAACACAGGCAACCCCAGACCAGTTACTAGGGCTCGCAAGTGAGGTATAGCTTATATAATACAGTCAAGGAAGACACGTTTTTGAAACTTACCTCATCCCTTTTTCAGGGCTTTGTAGTACATTCAGAAATGCTGCAATGTTAGAAATATAGTCAAGCTAAATTTTACATTATAATTAAGAAACTGTTGTCACTGGCTTTATTATAAAGCATATTGAGGAATAGCTGTTAACACTTGACCTTCATCTTTCTTAAATTTATTACCATGAGTGCCATAATCAACAATCTCAGATGGTACCTCCCCATTTGTTTATAGCCATTATAAGTGTTATCCCCCAGAACAGGCAATAATCATGCAGATCTGGAATTATAAACTAGAAAACACAGGGTTTCTCAGATTTGGTGACTATTACGTCACCACTCGACGAAAGCAGATGGCAAATGTGACGGGGTTGAAAGGGTTGCTGTGCTGGAACTGTGGTGGGGGTGTGTGTAGGGACGGGTCAGGCTCCCAGGCAGTTCGGGGGTGGAAGCTCCCCCAATGCTGTGGAAGGGTGCCAAGTGGGTCGACTTGAGCTGCTGCTCACTGTCTCTACCCAGGAGCTCCTTTGGTTTTAGCAAGAGCATTTCCACGCCCAGAAAAATGTAGTATGGTTTTCCTAGACTCGGTAATCCAGTGTTTGGGAATATCAAGCCACTTGGAATTGAGCAAAGTGGTAGCCCCTAAAAATACTTCTCTATTTGACTATAATCAGGTCCTCTAAGACACACAGCTATACTACTTGAGGGCAAGTAAGAACTCTACCTATGTGTTAATGCCTTCTTCAGTGTCACGCGGTGCAACAGCCATGTACCACAGTCAGTGGCTGTTTTGTTTTCACGAAGATTTGAAAAACCTTAATTATTCCAATGCTTTGTGCTTTTAAGAAAGGGAAAGTTTGGAGGCCTCGCTGTGTTGCTCCAGACAATGTGGGGAAATGAGGTGGTATACAATAATGTAGTGAGCCAATCACAAAAAGAGGGAGGGAGCAAAATGCCTGAGATACCATCACACAGTTCACCCAGATGCATTGTGGTTTATGCAGTGCATAATAATACTCACTTTAATTGAAAGTCTTAAGTAGTCACCATTGTTGGTGAAGCTAGTGCTGTGTATCTCTGGAAGCATATTTTAGGATATTTTCCCTTCTTCAGTGGAGACTAACAAGTTAAGTTGTGGGTGCTGGTAGCGTGTGAGTTAAGTACAGAGTAAATACTTGAGTGTATTATATGAAAAACATCAGGTGCCTAAACCATGCCTCATCCAGAGTGCACTGTTCATGGTCCAGGACATTTAGAAATAAAATACAATCCAAAAGGTTTAAATTATAAAGTAAAAATAATATTTTCAGTGAATTTGGTGCCCCACTAAACGTAGTGCCTTGAGCAACTCTCAATTTCACCTATATAGATCTGCCTCCTCTCATAGGGAGACAGGGATATCACCAGTACTAGAGGAAACATACATACCATTCATGAACAATTAGAGTTTGACATTGGTAACACAGATCAGAACACTAGTGTGAAAAGGTGGAGTTTAGGATCTGACAGAAGTACAGGAAGTTCAAATCCACAGATTAAATATACACCCACACCCTTACCTACCTGTCTGCCTGAATACCTATGAGTCAACCAACCAATGGGAACTAAGAAAATAATGATCCTTCTTCAGGAGTCCCCATCGCCTTCAGGTAAACCTGCAACCAGAGGTTAACACGCTACTTGTCAAGATCAAGACAGCAAACAGAGGTTAGTGGATCAATGAATGTGACTCATTCACTCTCAGGAAGCTGGAATATCATCACTACAAGAACATAAATACATTTGAAAAGTTCCTATCAACATTATGCTGCCTAATGGAAAAATACCACCCAGATAAGCACCCAAAAAATCATAATGACAATGACAGGTAGTTTTGGTCATATGATGCTGTATGCTTCTGGATTCATTTTTTTACAAGCAAATTAATGAGGGCAATGATTATGGAATTAGCACACTTTGTTTCACAATCCTGATCTTTTTTCCTCCTCAGGTCAACTGAGCTTCACCCTTGATCCCAAAAAAGATTCCATGAGGAAAGAAACATTTTCAAAAACATCTTTCTTCAATACTGTAGACCCCAAAAATATAGACAGACACAATTTAAACCCTGCCTAATAATCTTGTATGAAAATGCTGTTCTGTATTTAGGCCCAGATTACAAACACATTGTGTCGGGTTTGTGTTACTTTCTTAACGCAGCCGCAGTGCAAAGTGCTAGGTTGATATATGCAAGTCCAATGCACGTCATCATTTGGTTGGATTGTAACCCTACGTAAAAAGCTATGGTGCAAGAGTGTCTGCATTGGCGCATGGCAGCTTAAAGTGCAGGAAGAAATCAGAACACAGGTACTTCTTTGTAGATATGGTGCTGGTAAACACTCTCCCGTTCACACAACGCAATTCAGCAGCTTCACCTGATTTCTTTGTGCCATTTTTTCGGCCCCCCTAAAGAAAGAATGCCCCCTTTGCATACATTATGCCTGGCGTAGGCATAATGTAGAGAAAAGGGTTACAAAGTGGCACAATGCATGTATTGCACCACTTTGTAAATTTGGTGCAGCAATTTTGGCCTCGTTGGGCCACATTACTGTAAAAGAAATGACACTAATGTGGCACAAGGAGGCGCTAGGGGCTCTTAAATCTGCCCCTAAGTAGGATATCATAGGCGTAAATGGATAGTAATAGTCTACGCATGCCTAGCTGTATACCTCGTAGATTGTGATACTCTCGAATTATACATGGCAGGGGTTCAACTGCTAGGTCAAAAATGATACGGGATAAGGGGGAAACCTGTCTTTTCTCTCTACTGATGGAAAGTGGGTTGGACAGCATGAATTGACTTTAATCCCAGCCACTGGTTCGGCATATAGGCGGTCATTACAACCCTGGCAGTCGGTGTTAAAGCGGCGGTAAGACCGCCAACATACCGGCGGTAAAAAATGTGCAATTACGACCGTGGCGGAAACCGCCAACAAAGACAGCCACTTTAACACTCCGACCGCCACGGCTGTACAAACAAACAGCGCGGCGGACACCGACAACAGACAGGCGGAGGACAAAGTACCGCCCACAGTATCACAACAGGCCAATCCGCCACCTTTTCCGGGGCGGATTCACCGCGGATAAAAACACGGCGGAAACAGGATTCCGAAGAAAAAACGCTCACCTCTACACACCCCACGAGCAACTAGGACACCATGGAGCCGGAACTCCAAATTCTCCTCTACCAGGAGCATGAACGCCGGTGGCGAAGACCACGGTGAGTACTGCACCTACGACACAGGGGAGGGAAAAAACAGGGACACAAACACGCAACACCCCCACCTCCACCCTCACCCACTACAACACACACACACTAATACATATTAATACATGATAGTTACTCCCCCAACCCCCCCGGAAGAATGCAAAGACAAAAGGAAATGAGTGTAACCATAGTAATATATTAAAATCAAGTATGCAAAAATATATATATACACCATTAACAAAATATATACAAGATCCCCGTCCATGACGGAGAGAACACTGCAGGGGCATCAGAGAGCAAGAAAACAGGCACCTCAGGGGGAGGGAAAGGGGGGGCACCTCAGCCTGTTGAGTGCACGACGCCAAATCCACGAGACGGCCACATGCCCACTGTTAAATCCTGGGGAGTGCAAAGCCACAGTCTCTCAAGTCTCTACAGTGGGTGGGTTGCCCACTGCCATGTCCTGGGGAGTGCAAAGCCACAGTCTCTCAAGTCTCTACAGTGGGTGGGTTGCCCACTGCCATATCCTGGGGAGTGCAAAGCCACAGTCTCTCAAGTCTCACAAGTGGGTGGGTTTCCCACTGCCATATCCTGGGGAGTGCAAAGCCACAGTCTCTCAAGTCTCTACAGTGGGTGGGTTGCCCACTGTTCAATCCTGGGGAGTGCAAAGCCACAGTCTCTCAAGTCTCTTCAGTGGGTGGGTTGCCCACTGCCGTATCCTGGGGAGTGCAAAGCCACAGTCTCTCAAGTCTCTACAGTGGGTGGGTTGCCCACTGTTCAATCCTGGGGAATGCAAAGCCACAGTCTCTCAAGTCTCTACAGTGGGTGGGTCGCCCACTGTTCAATCCTGGGGAGTGCAAAGCCACAGTCTCTCAAGTCTCTTCAGTGGGTGGGTTGCCCACTGCTATATCCTGGGGAGTGCAAAGCCACAGTCTCTCAAGTGGATAACAGTCTCCACTGGTTCTGGAGGAGGCATTGTGCCCGGAGTGCTTCATCCTGCTAAGGACAGAGGTAGTGGATGTATCTCTCCACTGGTTCTGGAGGGGGCTTTGTGCCCAGAGTGCTTCATCCTGCTAAGGACAGAGGTAGTGGATGTATCTCTCCACTGGTTCTGGAGGGGGCTTTGTGCCCAGAGTGCTTCATCCTGCTAAGGACAGAGGTAGTGGATGTATCTCTCCACTGGCTCTGGAGGGGTCTTTGTGCCCAGAGTGCTGCATCCTGCTAAGGACAGAGGTAGTGGATGTATCTCTCTACTGGTTCTGGAGGGGGCTTTGTGCCCAGAGTGCTTCATTCTGCCCGTCACGGACTCAGTAGCGTCAGTGCCCTTGGCGCTCATGGGCCAGCGGTGCTTGAGGCGGCGGTGCCCTGTTCAGCGGTGCTTGAGGCGGCAGTGCCCTGTTCAGTGGTGCTTGAGGCGGCGGTGCCCTGTTCAGCGGTGCTTGAGACGGCGGTGCCCTGTTCAGCGGTGCTTGGAACGGCGGTGCCCTGTTCAGCGGTGCTTGATACGGCGGTGCCTGAGGCGGCGGTGCCCTGTTCAGCGGTGCTTGGAGCGGCGGTTCCCTGTTCAGCGGTGCTTGGAGCGGTGGGCTCCTTTGCAGTGACTCAGCTGCTGGTGGTCCTCTCTAGCCCAGCGGGGCTTGTGCTGGCGGTCCTCTCTGTCCCAGCGGGGCTTGTGCTGGCGGTCCTCTCTAGCCCAGAGGGGCTTGTGCTGGCGGTCCTCTCTGTCCCAGCGGGGCTTGTGCTGGCTGTCCTCTCTAGCCCAGCGGGGCTTGTGCTGGCGGTCCTCTCTGTCCCAGCTGGGCTTGTGCTGGCGGTCCTCTATTTCCCAGCGGGGCTTGTGCTGGCAGTCCTCTCTAGCCCAGCGGGGCTTGTGCTGGCGGTCCTCTCTGGCCCAGCGGGGATGATGGCTGTGGCCTCCTGGGCAGCAGGGATGACGGCTGTGGCCTCCTGGGCAGCGGGGATGATGGCTGTGGCCTTCTGGGCAGCGGGGATAACGGCTGTGGCCTCCTGGGCAGCGGGGATGATGGTGGCCTCCTCCGCTGTGCTGCTCCTCCCAGACTTTCCTGCTTTCTTGTGGCCCTTCCCCACCTTGGAAGGTGTCGCAGCTGACTGCACACTCCCACCGGGACCCCTGGGAGCGGCTTTGGTGGCTGGAGTCTTCCCCCTCTCCCGCCGGGCACTGGCCAACTTCTGATGCTTCACAGGTGGGGGACTGTCTGTGCTGTGGCTCCGTGCCACACTGGCTGCCTTGGTGGCAGGTGCACTCCAGATTCCGGTGACTACAGTCACCACTGGTCCCGGAGATGTTGTGGCTGAGGTGCTAGTTCGGGACCTAGGAGACGGACGGGGTGGGGGAGGTGTGGGAAAGAGATCAAGGTTGGACAGGAAAAGTTCTTGGGAGACACTGGGACGGATAGATGGAGGGGGTTTGGGAGTGGAGGAAGAGGTTGTGGTTGTAGGAGGTGTTTGTTTGGTGACTTTGGGTTAAAGTGCATGCACTGGAGGCTGTTGTGAGGTGGATGGCTGTTGGGTGGGTGTGTGCCTGCGTTTGTGTATCTGTGAGGTGGCGTCACAGACACAGTGGGAGAGGACACGGGGGATGTGTGAACAGTAGTGGGGGTGGTGACTGCACATGAGCGGGGTGTGGTGGTGGGTGTGCTGGTGATGGCAGTAGTGGCTGTAGATGTAGTGCATGCAGGTGTGAGTGTAGACGAGACTGGGAGGGAGGAGGGAGACGAGGAGAAGGGGGACACAGTGGAGGCAGTGGATGTTGGTGTGTCTGCATGTGTGTGATGCTTGCATGAGTGCCTGTGGGATGTGTGGTGCTTATGTCTGCCTGAGCTTCCCTTGTGTGTTGAGGTGTGTGCATGCTGGTCTGAAGGTGTGCTTGGGATAGGCTGGGGTACATGGGGATTGGGTCTGGGTGGAGGAAGTTGGAGGGGGGAGGCTAGAGACGGGGACAATGGCTGCCATCAGTGCTGAGGCCAGAGTCTGAAAAGCTCGCTGAAGGGCCGCCTGACCAGAATGAGTGCCCTCCAGGAATGCATTTGTTTGTTGCATCTGCCTTTCTTCACCCTGGATGGCATTCAAAATGGTAGACTGCCCAACAGTGAGGGACCTGAGGAGGTCAATGGCCTCCTCACTGAGGGCAGCAGGGGTGACTGGGGCAGGGCCTGAGGTGCCTGGGGTGAAGGTGATGCCCACCCTCCTGGGTGAGCGGGCACGGGGCAAAGGCTGAGGGGCTGCTGGGAGGGCGGTGCTGGTAGGGGGGTGGCAGCTGTACCTGTAGATGCAGGGGGCACAGATGTTGCCACCACCACAAGGGAGCTCCCATCAGAGGACAAGTCTGTGTCGCTGGTGTCAGCTCCTGTCCCCGCCGTGGAGCTCCCCTCGCCCTCCATCCCACTGGTGAACTCCGAGTCCATAGTTTCACCCTCCAGGGCCATGTGGGATGCAGCTCCCTTCTGCTCCGGTGCCACTGCTCCTCCGCCTGATGATGCTAATGCACACAAGAACAGGGAGACAACAAAAAGGGGGAGGACGACAGAAGAAAGACATGTTGAGTGCATGCATTACCGCTACCGTTGGCAGACCCGACGGACACAGAAGCCCTCTGCATGAAGCCGCGCTCTTGGGCTCCACTGTTCAATTCCTGGGAAATGGCCTACTAGGCTATGGGCGACATCTGCACACATGGATGACACAGGGGCATGACTAGGTGTACTTGGCACTCTACAGAGGTGGGGTGGGGTGCCACATGGCCTACCTTACGGAGGGACCTTGCCTACTAAAATCGCCCTGGCCTAGAGAAACCCACAGCCCACCTCCCCCACCCAGGTGTGCACAAAATCAGCAGGATGAGAGTGTACTCACGCCCTTGTGGCTGCTGTGATGCCCTCAAGCGCCCATCCAACTCCGGGTATGCCACCGCCAGGATCCTGAACATCAGGGGGGTCATGGTGCGACGGGCATCCCTCCCACGTTGGGAGACCATCCCCAGCTGAGCCTCTGCCGTCTTCTTGCTCCAGCGGCGAATGTCCTCCCATCTTTTCCGGCAGTGGGTGTTCCGTCTGTGGTAGACCCCCAGGGTCCGGACGTCCTTGCCGAAGGCACGCCAAATATCTTTTTCTGGTGGGCGCTGATCTACATGATTTGTACAGGGGGAAGAGAAACTTATTACCAACTGCCCCGTCACAGTCATTGGCCCCCATCCCTACCCTTGCCATGTGGCACATGCACTCACCGTCGTTTCATGCACGCCGCACTCTCCCCCCTTCCTTCTTATATCCACCCCTCTCCACACAAGCATAGCCCATACAGCATGCTCCCAGTGTACTTACCTGTTTGTCTGGAGGACCCCATCCACGAGTTTCTCCAACTCCTCCGATGTGAAGGCAGGGGCCCTTTCCCCAGACACTCGAGCCATTGTCTCTTCCAGACCGAGGTCACAGCAGCACTTGCAGTGTAGGTCCTCTCCTGTCGAAGATCAGGTATCGAGTGATTGAACAGATAGAAAATGGCGGTCACGTCTGCGGCGGTGCGTACCGTCACCGCCGACGTACATCGTCATTGGCTCCTGGGACCCATAGGGTCCAATGTTAACCAATGCAGCATTGCGCTGCGGCCTTCGACCGCCTACCGCGACGGTGTACAACGTCAGCGCAGTTACCTCACATCCAATTGTCCCACTTTACCGGTCAGACAGCCGCCATTTCAGGGTCCCACATGGCTACATTTTTAACTGCGTCACACATACCTAGGCTTAGACTCAACACACATACAGGCCACTTTTTGGATTATGATTGGTGTTCTGTGTAAGCTGTGGGTACGTACCTCTGAGTTGTTTGACTCTGTGCTCGCTGTTGTCCTTCATAGGCACCGTCCGCTGGGACATGTGAAGAGAGGGTGGCATCCTCCGGTGTACCGACCGTTGGTGGACCTGTCGACAATGGAGGAAAGACATGTGATCATCACCTACAGGCTTGACCGTGACACAATCCAGGAACTGTGTACCCAGCTGGAGCCAGACCTGATGTCAGCTATCCGCCATCCCACAGGAATCCCCCCTCAAGTGCAGGTGCTGTCAGTTCTCCATTTCCTTGCAAGTGGGTCATTTCAAACAACAGTGGCCATAGCATCAGGGATGTCCCAGCCTATGTTTTCCAACGTGTTGTCCAGAGTGTTGTCTGCCCTGCTGAAACACATGCGGAGCTACATCGTTTTCCCTCAGGTGGAGGATTTGCCTACAGGGAAAGGTGATTTCTATGCCCTGGGACATATCCCCAACATCATAGGTGCCATTGATGGGACCCATGTGGCTCTGGTCCTCCCCCACAGGAGTGAACAGATGTACAGAAACCGGAAGAGTTATCATTCGATGAATGTACACATGGTATGTTTGGCAGACTGGTACATCTCCCATGTGAATGCCAAGTTCCCTGGCTCAGTGCATGACGCCTACATCCTGCGGATTAGCAGCATCCCTTATGTGATGGGTCAACTCCAGAGGCACTGTGTGTGGCTATTAAGTGAGCACCTGGAAGCAAGACAGTGGGAATGGTTGTCTGGGTCTGGGGATATCCCTACAGGTTAGTGTGTATCTAACAGTTGTCCCTCGCCATTTGCAGGTGACTCTGGTTACCCCAACCTGTCATGGCTACTGACCCCAGTGAGGAATTCCAGGACAAGGGCAGAGGAATGCTACAATGAAGCCCATGGGCGAACTAGGAGGGTGATCGAACGGACCTTCGGCCTCCTGAATGCCAGGTTCAGGTGCCTCTATGACAGGTGGATCCCTATTCTACTCACCAAAGAAGGTGTGCCAGATCATCGTGGCCTGCTGTATGCTTCACAATTTGGCTTTGCGACAACAGGTGCCTTTTCTGCAGGAGGATGGTCCAGATGGCGGTGTTGTTGCAGCTGTGTAGCCTGTGGACAGTGAAGACGAGGAAGCAGAAGAAGAAGACATGGACAACAGGGACTTAGTGATCCAGCAATATTTCCAGTGAAACACAGGTAAGAATTCAAACCTGCCTACTACATGCACTTAAGCACTACTACCTCTCTACTATCTGTCATTTTCACCCAGTGTATGGTCACTGAGTTGTCACTCTCCCTTACGATTTCACAGATGTGGGTCCCAATGTGTGACATCTGCTTTGATTCCTCATGGACTACATCTGTGTGACATAGGTATGTTGACATTACAAATGAAAGAGCTTTTTGCCACAGTAATTGCTAATACACTATTCCGAAATCACAGACTGACTCCAGATTGTTTTGTGCTTTAAGGGTGTTTATGTTAGTGCTCAATATTGGAGGGGGTAGCAAAATGGTGAGGGGTGATGGCGGAGGAATGTCCATGGCAGAGTCCAGTCTATTAGTCTCACAGGTGCATTCTCCAAATGGGCATAGGAAGTGGAGCTGGGGCAGTTTAAGGATGGACAGGGTGACAAAGTGGGACAGTAGGATGACATTCAGGGTGGTCTCATTTCTTGGCGGTGGATCTTGGCATAGTTCTCTGTCTTTGTCCTGGATCTCAGGGACCGTTTGCGAGGTGGTTCTCCCTCTGCAGGGGGTGGGGTGCTGGTGTGGTGGTCCTGTGGCGGTGCCTCCTGTCCACTAGCGCTGGCGGAGGTGGTGGGCAGTTCATCGTCCAGGCTAGTGTCAGGGGCCCCTTGTAGTGCCACAGTGTCCCTCCTGGTGTTGAGTACTTCCTTCAGCACCCCTACGATGGTGCCCAGGGTGGAATTGATTGCTCTGAGTTCCTCCCTGAAGCCCAAATACTGTTCTTCCTGCAGGCGCTGGGTCTCCTGAAACTTGGCCAGTACCGTTGGCATCGTCTCCTGGGAGTGGTGGTAGGCTCCCATGATGTTGGAGAGGGCCTTGTGGAGAGTGGATTCCCTGGGCCTGTCCTCCCCCTGTCGCACAGCAGCCCTCCCAGTTCCCCTGTGATCCTGGGCCTCCGTCCCCTGGACCGTGTGCCCACTACCACTGCCCCCAGGTCCCTGTTGTGGTTGTGGTGGTGGGTTAGCCTGGGTTCCCTGTAGTGGTGAACACAAACTGCTGATTGACGTGTCCTGGGTACGGAGGTATGGTCCCGCTGGGTGGGTGCTGTGCTGGTGTTTCCAAAGGGGGGAAGCTCTGTTGTGGCCTGTGACTGGGTGAGGGGAACCGACTGTCCCGAGGTCCCCGATGGGCCGGGCTGGTCATCTAGATCCAGTTGGACAGAGCTGCTGTCATCACTGTGGGCCTCTTCTGTTGGTGGTGTGGACATGTGTGGACCCTCCTGTCCGGTGACGTTGGGTAGGGGTCCTGCAGGGGTATAAAAGGATGTTTATTACGTCTGTGTGTGTGCCATGGTGTGCAATGGGTGGGTGACCGTGTACCCCAGTGCTTGCATTCCTGTGTGGGACCCTGTGTGATGATGGTTTAGGGGGGTGTATTGGTATGTGCAGTGGCCATGCTTTAGTGATGGGTGTCCAGGCTTTGTTGTTGCATGCAGGGCTTGGTGTTAGGATGTGTGGTTTGTGATGTTGGGACATTTGTGAGGAGTTAGAGTGATGGGGGTGAGGGTGGGGGTATGTGCTTGCATGCAGGTAGGGTGGGGGATGTAATAGTTAAGATTTTACTTACCAGAGTCCATTCCTCCACCTACTCCTGCGAGGCCCTCAGGATGCAGAATCGCCAAGACCTGCTCCTCCCATGTTGTTAGTTGTGGGGGAGGAGGTGGGGGTCTGCCGCCAGTCCGCTGAACCGCCTGGTGGTGTCTTGAGACCACGGAACGCACCTTCCCCCGTAGGTCTTTCCACCTCTTCCTGATGTCCTCCAGATTTCTTGGGTGCTGTCCCACTGCGTTGACCCTGTCCACTATTCTTCGCCATAGCTCCATCTTCCTTGCAATTGAGGTGTGCTACACCTGTGATCGGAATAGCTGTGGCTCTACCCGGATGATTTCCTCCACCATGACCCTGAGCTCCTCCTCCGAGAACCTGGGGTGTTGTTGCCGTACCATGGGGTGGTGTAGGTGATGTGTGGGGTGATATGTAGTGGTGTGTAGTGTGAGGTGCGTAGAAGTTATGTGGGTGATGGTGTTGTGTGCCTGTGGATGCTAGTATTGTTGATGGTGGTGTCTCTCTCTGGCCTTCTCTCATTAATTGTGGTCGTAGGGGTTTGTGGGTGATGTGGGTGTGTGTTTTATATTGTTTTGGGTGTGTGGGAGTGGTGTGTGTATGTGTATCAGGTGTGTGTATTTCGATTTGTCCAATGTGGCTGTGTTTTGTATGTGTGTGTGTATTTTGAGCGCAGCGATGTGTACCGCCAATGGAATACTGCGGGTGAAAGACCACTGCGTGGATTCGTGGGCCGTGATAGTGTGGGCGTATTTCTGTTGGCGTGACGGTGTCAGTTTTGTTTTGGCCAGTTTATCACTGACTTTGGTGTGGCAGACTTGTGTGGGTGTCCGAATTTTGGCGGATTCCGTGCTGTGGGTCATAATAGCTGTGGCGGATTTCTGCAGCCACGGCGGTGTGTTGGCGGTCTTCTGCACGGCGGTAAGCGGCTTTTACCGCCAATGTTGTAATGAGCGCCATAGTATCGTAGGAGTCATTCCTTTTGCAAAATTCATTTTTTTAGTCAAAATTTTCAAAACCTATCCAAAAAAAAACCCCTGTGATAGTGGAGTCTAAAACTTTTTTTTTTAAATACCAAAACGGCCAACCATACTGCGGTAATATTTTATGTATATTACAGGTCAGCATCTTTCTGTCGGGTTTCTTATATGCGGTCAAACCTCTTGTTACAAAAATGAGCTCAGGAAAAGTCTGCAAATTACAGTGTGTATAATAATGTGGGGTTTTTAAAATGCAAAGACCACGCACAATATCCAAAATAATATTTTCAAATTGTTCGGTCTGTGAGTGTATCAAAGGAATTTGTATCTATTAAAATTTACTCTGTGAATTTCTTGTCTTTTATTGCATGTCTCCATTGGGAAGGAGTATTATTTCTGTCAGCCCCACACTGCTGACATTATGCAGTTGGAAAAGACAACAAAGGCAATTACTTCAGAGTGCAGCAAGGTTTTAGTAGCGGTAATAGACATCTTTTGCATGGAAGAAGAAAAACTTTGGTTTCCACCTATAGCCTGTAGGATAAAATACACATACAGAGAAGCGTGGTCTTGAAATGCACCCAGAGGCACCTCAACTCATGTAAAGGGTCTGCCAGTGCTTAATTTGTAAATGAAAACGTGCCGGTGCCCAAACCTCTCCTCTTAAATACAAAGTTGCTGCAATTAAATGTGGAATCGCTGAATAATGTGGTGGCGTAATCCTGAAGCTATCTCGGGCATCTTCAATCCATTTAAAGCCACCCCCTGCCCCTTCAGCTCACTCTAGTAGCTTTCTGCTTTCTCCCTGTGTGAGGCTTTTTCGTATTTCCCTTCCTCCGTCTTTCCCATATGTGTCTTTTGCTCACAGCAAATGCTTGAGGCAGAAGAATAAGCCCCGGCCCTCACAAATAAGTGCCGGTGCTCAGCACCGGAAACAACAAGCACAAATTAAGCACTGGGGTCTACTGGACCATGTGCTTGCTATGCACATATGTTTTCAGCACTGGAGTGTCTGACCAATATTTGTGCAACATTACAATACAGTGCAAAATGTATCTTTGTTATATGTTGTGCAGAAGGCTTCTTTGAAGTTATGCCTTTTGAATGTTACAATCGTAAAACTATCCAACACAAAAAAGATAATATTCTTGGTGGTGTGACACTTATTACAAATGTATTACTGCAAAAAAATGTTATGAGTGTTTATTCCATTTTGCGTTGCCTGGTCCCCTGGGAAACTCTTGGAAGCGCCCCCTTTGACACCCAAGTAGTTCTATTGATGTGTGAGTGGATTGTGTGAGTGGATCTATAGGTGAGTAAGTGGTTGAGTCAGTTGGTGTATGGGAGATGTTGGACTTTTTTGCTTATGCACGGTCATCCCCAATCTTTTTGCCTCCTGCCTCCTATTTCTTCTGACCTGTTGCTGTTGGCTTTTGTACTCTGAGCACTTTACCACTGCTAACCAGTGCATATGCTCTCTGTGTAAAATTGTCTGTAATTGGTTTATCCATGATTGGCATATTTGATTTACTAGTAAGTCCCTAGTAACGTGCACTAGAGGTGCCAGGACCTGTAAATCAAATGCTACTAGTAGGCCTGCAGCACTGGTTGTGCCACCCACATGAGTAGCTCTATAATCATGTCTCAGACCGGCCACTGCAGTGTCTGTGTGTGCTGTTTTAACTGTAGATTCGACTTGGCAAGTGTACCCACTTGCCAGGCCCAAACCTTCCCTTTTCTTACATGTAAGGGACCCCTAAGGTAGGCCCTAGGTAGCCCCAAGGGAAGGGTGCAGTGTATGGTTAAGGTAGGACATATAATAATGTGTTTTATATGTCCTGACAGTGGAATATTGCTAAATTAGTTTTTTACTGTTGCAAGGTCTGTCCCTCTCATAGGTTAATATGGGGGCTACCTTTAAATCTGATTAAAGTGTAGATTCCCTTTGGGAGTGGATGGACATGTGGAGTTTGGGGTCTCTGAGCTCACAATTTAAAAATACATCTTTTAGTAAAGTTGATTTTAAGATTGTGTGTTTGAAAATGCCACTTTTAGAAAGTAAGCATTTTCTTGCTGATACCATTTCTGTGACTCTGCCTGTTTGTGGATTCCCTGTCTGGGTTAGTTTGACAGGTGGGCTGGTTGCATCTCACACTAGACAGTGACAAAAAAGGAGCTGGGGTGTAACTGTATTTCCTGATGAGCCATCTGTGCTAGGAGGGGGGGGAGGTGGTCACTTACACCTGAAAGGGCTGTGCCTGCCCTCACACAATGCAGTCTCCGACCCCCTGGTGAGTGTCTGGGGCCTGGCATGGGCAAGGCAGGATTTCACAATCAAAAGAGACTTTACTTTGAAGTAGGCCTACTGTGAGAAAACAGGGCTGGTTGCAGAGGCCCCATAACTTTTTGCCCCCATTTTCCACTTTTTGCTGGTGTTTTCCTGACTTTAAAGGTGCCCTGGGTACTGCTAACCAGTCCCAGGGCCTGTGCTCTGTGTAAAATGGATATGCAAATTAGGCTAATTATAAGTGGCTACGTTAACCTACCTATAAGTCCCTAGTATATGGTAGGGCATGTAGGTTTAGGGACCACAGCATAGGTGGTGCACACCTAGGTGCATTGCTGAGGTGCCCAGTGTCATTTAAAAAGCAAGCCTGCCTTGCTGGCTGCTTTTAAATTAAAGTTATATGCAAATTCGACTTTGGAATTAAAGGTACTTCCAAAGTCTTAAACTACCTTATTTTTACATATAAGTCACCCCTAAGGTGTGCCCTATGTGCCCCTAGGGCTGGGTGCCATGTAACTATAAGCAGGGACTTTATAAAAATAGATTTATAAGCCCTGGTGAGGTAAAAACAGCCAAATTCATTTTTCCCTCATTGAAGTAAATAGCCTTCATAGGCTAGAATGGGCAGACTTTATTTTAAATTTTAAAGTCTCCTTAAATGTTGCATACCAAGAATTTGGTATCAAATTAATTGTTGTAATAAATCCTACAACTTCCAGTTGTTGGATTCAATATAACTAGTTCAGGTAAAAAGTTTAGACTTTACCTAAAAAGTTGCCAATTTCAGCTCTGCATTGTTTTTGCTGCTGTGCTCTGATTGGCCAGCCTGCAGCAGCTTCTGCCAGGCTGCCTTGATGAGGTGTGAAGTGGCCAGGCTTCACACAAAGGAATGTGCTTGGGGGAGAGAATCTCCCCTCAGCAGATGGTGAGGCAGGAAGGGGGAGGGCTGCCAAACTGGTCTTCAAAGGCAGAGAAGGACATTTGCAGCACCCAGCAACACCCCCACATCCTGCAACCCCAGACAATTAGGTGCCCCCTTGATTAGATTAGGAGAGGGCAGGAGAGGGGTGTGTTTATGATTTTTAGCCACACCAGTGGGTGGGCTCAGCCAGATGTAACCTCCAAAAATCAGATTCATCCATGTTGGATTTTTAGAGACTGTTGCCTTCTGGGATGGATTTTTGCCACACTTCCCAGGAAGTGGTCATCACAGGAGGACGACCCTGTCCCTGATTGGAGAACCAGGGCCCCCCTGCTTTTCACCCAGGAGCAAGGATAAAACTGGCAGACCTGCACCCACGCCTCAGATCCCCTCCAGAATTCAACAAGAAAGGAACTAAAGAAGGAGAAGGACTGCCCTGCTGGACCCCTGGCCTGCACCTGGACCCTGCACTCAGAAGGACTGCACCAGCTGCACACTTGGGCTTCACCACAAGAAGGACTTTGCCTGGCTTCAACTGGTTCAAGGAGGGACTCCCTGTTTGCTACAGGTGAAAATTGCTAAACCAGAGTCCCCTGCACCAACTCCTGAAGAAAGCGACCAGCTGACCACTGTCCAGTGGCCAAAAAGGAGTTTGCGCCAGGTGCATTCTGGGAGTTGAAGTCCGCACCCCCCAAGGACCATCACAGAACTTCTGGACCCTCGGGGTGAGCTGTGGACCCCAAAAGAACCTTAAAAGAACATCTGGGTGAAGCCCCAGAAGTTTGGAAAAGATTTGAGAATTTTTGGAAAAAAGCTCCAGAGAGGGACCGACCCGCCGCGGAAATTCTAGCCGGCTTGCCTCAACCGCGACCCGGCCTGACTTCGTGGTTCGTCCCGGTAAAGAAAAACATCCAAAAAAGAGACTAAGTCCGAACGTAAAAAGTTGACCGGGACCTCCCAGCCATCGTATCCGAGAAGGGCTCCATGGACGTCGGATCAAGATCCAGGTTTACCCCGGTCGAAGGATTTTCATCTCGAAAAAACGACTAAGTCCGAAGGTAAAAGTCTCCACCGAGGAAACCCACATCGCGTATCCGGACAAGGGCTCCAGGAGGTCGGATTCAACTGGCAGGTTCGTCCCGGTGAAGAAAAACTTCAAAATAAAGACTAAGTCAGAAGGTAACTTTTTAACCGAGGCCTCCCGCGACCTGTAGCCGAGCAGGGCTCCATCGCGGTCGGCCTGAAAGTTTGACTTTGCCCCGGTCGAGGTGCAACCAGATGACCCGATTGGCGCTTTTTGTTTCTAAGCGCTAGATAAGTAATAATTCTTTAAAAATTCATATCTCCGGTTCCCCTGAACCGATTTTAATCGTTTTTGTGTCATTTTAAAGATAAAAATATAAACTATTTTTATAAATTGGTTTTGGATTTTTAAACTGTTTCCTGTGTTTTATTTAATTACTGTTTTGTGATATTTGAATGCTTTACACTTTGTCTCCTAAGTTAAGCCTTGACGCTCGTTGCCAAGCTACCAAGGGTTGAGCTGGGATTAATTTACTGAGACCTAACTGTACCTATGTGGAGGTTAGTGGCTCGTTGCTAGGTGTAGGTACCTACCTGCCCTACCAATAACCCATTTTCCAACACCTACTTCAAGGGGAAATTGGGTATAAGAAGGGCACCCAAAACCACAGACTTTAGAACACTTCTGGAAACAAGAGGAACCTCTGCCTGGAGAAGATCCGAAGAGCTTAGGAAGAAGAGCTGCCCTGCCTGTGACTGTGCTTTGTGGAGCTATCCTGCAGTTGTTGCTTCTGCCAGAAAAAGACTGGACTTTGTGTGCGTTACATCTTGTGAACAAAAATCTCCAAGGGCTTGATTTAGAGCTTGCCTCTTGTTGTTTGAAGTCTCAGGGACAGCAAATACTTGTCTCTGCCAGCACCTGGAGTCTCTGGAGAGACTCCTGCTCTGACAAGTGGTGCCCTACCCAGTTCCTGGGCCCTTGAAAGGAAAACTGGTGGAAATCCAAGGAAATCGACTTCGGACGACTTCGGACTGGCCCCGCTGCTGAATCTGGTGACGCCGCCTGCAACCAACTCCATGATCTTTGCTGGGAGATGAAGACCTTCGCAGGCCCAACGCCGCTGCAGCCCTGCTGAAGTCCATGACTTCGTGGAAGTCGCTGTACCATGTCGTGACCAACGCCGCTCAAAGTGCGCGGATTTAATGTTTCGCACAGACTCCACGATCCCCGACTTCGCGCATCGGCTCTTCACCAAAGGTACTGTACTTGGGGGTCTACGTGACTTCGTGTCCGGCGCCGCTGGTGTCGGCTTGTTGGGAACTAATCCATCACGACGCCGTGTTAACACCTCATTGAAGCATTTTGTGTTTCTAGGCGCTATTTTTTAGTTTAATCTTTAAAAATTCATAACTTGAGTTGTGTATGTCGGATGTTTGTCGTTTTGGTCTTGCTTTGTTTAGATAAATATTTCCTAGTTTTCTAAACCTGTGTTGTGTCATTTTGTAGTGTTTTCATTAAACTACTGTGTGTGTTGGTGCAAATACTTTACACTTAGCACTCTGAAGTTAAGCCTAATGCTCTGCCAAGCTACCAAGGGGGTAAGCAGGGGTTAGCTGAGAGTGATTCTCTTTTACCCTGACTAGATTGAGGGTCCTTGCTTGAACAGGGGGTAACCTGACTGTCAACCAAAGACCCCATTTCTAACTTTGGTGATCAGCAGTTGGGATTTGGACTTGTATTTGTACTTGACATACAGTGATTAAGTGTACACTACTGTTTTGATCTCAGACCACTACCTGACCACATACTACTTGTCTTGTGATTTAGCTTTTTCCCTTTGGGACTCCTTTTTTCTACTTCTATGATTTTTTTCTGATCCCTTGACTGATTCTTTTTAATTCATTGGGAACTTGTTTTCTGCAATTGGAACTTTGCACTTGTTGCCATCATGTCTCAATCTGGAGATGCAACAGTTGGAGCTGTGTTTGAATTAGGGAAACTGAAGAGGTACTCAGTTGCTCAATTGAAACAGTTCTGTGAAGATCTTGCCTGTCCCGTTAAGAGCTCTGCCAGGAAGGGAGAGCTGCAAGAGGCATTGAGGGTTTGGGTGACAGCCAAGGAAGCTGGGGGGCACACAAAAGATATGGATGGGAAAGTGCAGAGTCTACAACGTGGTGTAGTAGAGGTACCTATTACACCTGGTGGGAGGGCCTCCAGGAGTGGTAGCAGTAGGTCCTCTAAGGGTCTGACTCCTAAAGATGTGCAGGACAGACAGGCAGAAAGGGCTCGCTGGTTGGAGGCAGAAAAGTTGAGGATGTAAAGGGAGTTCGACGAGTCGAAAAGGGACTTAGAGATAGAAACTATGATTTTGGCTTATGAGCTAAAACTGGAAGAGCTGGAAGTCAGGAGGGCTGAGTCCAGCTGGAATGGTGGCAGCATCATTTTTATGTCCAGTGCTGCTGATGAAGTGCACATGCCCAGAGATGTGGTGCCGTACTTGAAGGAGGGAGTTACCACATGCCAGGAGGTTCAGGGGTATGAGGTAGCTCCACCGATGCACAGGGACCCTGAGGTGGATTGGGGAACTGGCATGGGGAGTCATATTCCTACTGGTGTGAGGGACACTCTGCTGACTCTAGAGGAGAGTGACAAGGAGAGGGGTTCCCCCCAGGTAGAAGTCCTGGTTATGGAGTGTGAAGACATCCCAGAAGAGTGTGGGTTGAGTGTCAGGGACAGTCAGGTACTGTCTCACCAGTCTCAGGAGGGTGATGTGGGGTGCTTTTTCAAAGCAGAGTCACTGGATGGTTGGGTGAAGGGTACTTTGGTTAATTCATGTAAGGGGCTGAGTGATGTAATTGCTGGAAAGCATATGTCTAGTCCTTATTTTCCAGAGCTACGCCAACACCAGGTACAGTGTGAGTTCTCTGACCCCAGGGAGCCTACAATGGAGGCAGACTTCTGGGTGAGTACCAGAGAGTCTGAAGAGGCATTTGGGGGTGCTCCTGAGAGGAGTGGTCTAGGTATTTCCTAACCAGGTGAGGTAGGGAAGGATTATAGTGTCCCAGGTAGGTCCCACTGTAGTAGGATGGGTGAGGGACCCCATGTCCAGTCTCCGAGGAGAGGGAATGGGGATGGGCTGAGGACCAAGGTGCCTGAAATCCGGTCCCAGGTCCTGGAGGGTTCCATGAGGGAACACCAGGAGGAGAGCCTAGCCTGTACCGTAGGGCCATCTGTTGAGGGAGACCCCACAGTGTCAGGAGAACTTGGGGGAGCAGCTGTAGCCAGCGTCCCACCAGTTTTGGTGTCTGGGAGTACCTCTCCTAGTGAGGGGGTGCAGAAGTCCAGAGGGTTGAGAGGGGTTTGCGGACCCCAGTGGAGAACCTGGAGGGTCAGGGGTTAGCTCTGAGAGCAGAGCCCCCCAGGAATAACCTTGGTGAGACCATTTCTGGGTTGGGGGGAATCCAGACTCTGTCAGATGGACTTTCAGGAGACCTGCGCCAGCCAGACTCTTGTGTGGCCCTTGGGGACGGTGTGTCCCTTGAGGGGGGTAAGTGTGCCCCCCTGGAAGTCCTGGTGTGCCAGGCAATGGTTCAACCGCAGGGTGGTAACTCTGGGTTGAGTGATCAGGTTCAGGGGTTAAACTCTGACCTGATGGGGGTAGGTGTGCTCCAAAGGAAGTCCTGGTGCGCCAGGCAGTGGTTCAACCGCAGGGTAGTGACTTTGGGTTGGATGACCAGGTTCAGGGGGTAAACTCTGACCTGGTGGGGGGTAGGTATGCCCCCAGGAAGTCCTGGGTTGCCAGGCGGTGGTCCAGTCTGTGAGTACAGACCCTGGACTGGAGGATCAGGTGCAGGGGGTAAACCCTGACCTGAAAGGGGGGCAGTTTGCCCAATCACCCCCTCTGGTGTGATTTCAAGGTGTAATCTCCCTGAGGTGGGGTGCAGAACCCTGAGAGTAGGGGCAGGGGAGAGAGAGACTCACCCCTGACCCCAGTACAATCTAAGGGTGCAGACCCTGGATTGGAAGGCCAGGTTCAGGGTGTCCCCCCTGACCTGGAGGAAGGGGCTACTGCTAACAATGCCCCTACCATGCTGTCTTCTGGGGGGGCACTCCTAGCTGGGGGGTGCAGGACACCAGAAGGTAGGGCAGGGAAAGGGAAGCCTCACCCCTGGCCCTAATCCAACCTGAAGGTACAGACCCCAGGTTGGAGGACCAGTTGCAGGTTAACATGCCTGCACTGGTGGGAGAATTGGGCAGGACTGCTTCTACAAGCACCCTGACAATTTTGGACTCTGGGGGTGCCGCTCCTGCAAGGAGGGTACAGAGCCCCAGAGGGAAGGACCAGGGTCAGGCTGTCATCCCTGACCTGGTGGAAGAGAGATTGGTCAAAGGGTGCCAGGCACCTGGGGCTACTGCCCCCCACTCTGTACAGTCACAGTGGTTGGAGAGGCCTGAGGTCGGGCTCTCATCCCTACCAGTTGTCAAGAGTAACTGTGGCTTGCTGTCCTGGTAGACAGAGTCGCCCCTGGGGGGGAGGGGGCGAGAGTCACACCCAGGGGTGGAGTGGGCAACACTGACTATCTGCCCATTGGGATACATCTGTGAGCAAAGTAAAGTTAGGTGCTGCACAGATGGTATCTGCAGATGTGGAGAAGGGTTCCCCGGGGTTAGCTTAGTGGGTCCTGAGAGTATGGACAGAGGGATCCAACTGGAGTCAGGAAGGCGTAGAATTGGAACATGCCCCTGCTGTTGTGGGCCTGGGTCCGTGTTCTATCGCCTCAATGAGGGAAGTACATCAAGGTATTGATTGTTCTCCCCTGGCTTTAGGCTGGTAGGGGGTCCTGTTGGACTTTTTTGCTTATGCAGGGTCATCCCCAATCTTTTTGCCTCCTACCTCCTATTTTTTCTGACCTGTTGCTGTTAGATTTTGAACTCTGAGCACTTTACCATTGCTAACCAGTGCTAAAGTGCATATGCTCTCTGTGTAAAATTGTATGTAATTGGTTTATCCATGATTGGCATATTTGATTTACTAGTAGTCCCTAGTAAAGTGCACTAGAGGTGCCAGGGCCTGTAAATCAAATGCTACTAGTGGTCCTGCAGCACTGGCTGTGCCACCCACATGAGTAGCTCTGTAATCATGTCTCAGACCTGCCACTGTAGTGTCTGTGTGTGCAGTTTTAACTGTAAATTCGACTTGGTAGTATACCCACGTGCCAGGCCCAAACCTTCCCTTTTCTTACATGTAAGGCACGCCTAAGGTAGGCCCTAGGTAGCCCCAAGGGCAGGGTGCAGTGTATGGTTAAGGTAGGACATACAGTAATGTGTTTTATTTGTCCTGACCGTGAAATATTGCTAAATTCGTTTTTCACTGTTGCAAGGCCTGTCCCTCTCATAGGTTAACATGGGGGCTACCTTTAAATCTGATTAAAGTGTAGATTCCCTTTGGGTGCGGATGGACATGTGGAGTTTGGGGTCTCTGAGCTCACAATTTAAAAATACATCTTTTAGTAAAGTTGACTTTAAGATTGTGTGTTTGAAAATGCCAAAAGGTTCGTGCGTCAGAGGGCCAGATTGTGCAACATGCAGCATGCAACTACTATCTGGCAGACCTTCTCGGGCGAGTAGCACAGGGATCTACTTGTCAGATGGAGGCACCTGAACCTGGCCTTCAGGAGTCCGAAGGTCCTCTCGATTATCCGTGTGGTTTGTCCATGTGCCTCATTATAATGTTCTTTAGCCCTTGTCCTGGCATTCCTCACAGGGGTCAGCAGCCACGATAGGTTTGGGTAGCCAGAGTCACCTGCAAGTATTGAGGGACAACATTTAGCCACACACAATCCTATGGGGTTGACACCAGAGGAATACACTAAGAAACAGTGGGTGGGACAAAGCTCACCTATCAGCCACACCCTGTGCCTCTGTAGTTGGCCCCTCACATTTGGAATGCTGCTATTTCTCAGAACAAAGGCATCATGCACCGACCCGGGATACTTAGCATTGACGTAGGAGATGTACTGGTCCGTTAGGCACACCATCTGCACATTCATTGAGTGGAAACTCTTACGATTTCTGAACACCTGTTCATTCTGGTGGGGGGGGACAAACATAATATGTGTCCCGTCAATCGCACCAGTAATGTTAGCGATATGTCCCATTGCATAGAATCCGGCCTTCACAGTGGCCAAATCTTCCACCTGGGGGAAAGCTATGTAGCTGCACGTGCGTTTTACCAGGGCAGACAAAACTCTTGCCAGCACAATAGAAAACATTGGCTGTGACATTCCTGCTGCCAAGCCCACTGTCACTTGGAAAGAACCAGCTGCCAGGAAATGAAGCACTGATAGAACTTTCACAAGAGGGGGGATCCCATTGGGATGACGGATTGCTGATATCAGGTCAGGTTCCAACTAGGAACACAGCTCTGTGATTGTGGCCCTGTGCAGTCTATGGGTCAGTATTATGTGCCGGTCCTCCAGTATAGCCAAGTCCACCACAGGTCTGTACACAGGGGTATGTCTCCACCTCCTATTCATCCACAGCAGTAGGTATGTAAAGGACACAAGAGTAAGTAGGCTGTCACAATTGGAACAACAAAACCACAACTGCAGTCCACATGGTGCACTTATGTATTGGGACAGTGTAAATGGCAAAGTATATGCCATTCTAATCAGTGACACAGTAATTGTCGATAGGCCCCCCTCCCCGAAATGGCGACCGCCTGACCTGTATGGAGCGACAAGTGGAAGTGAGGTAATTCCACCGATGTTGGGTGTCGTGGCGGAAGGCTGTCTTGCACCGCCATGCAATTCCTCATTGGATAATATGGGGCCCTATGGAGTACAGTGACCAAAGGGGATCTACGCCGGTGATGAAGGTGTACACCGCCGCGGACATGACCACCATTTTCTATCTGGTGCCTCACTTTGTTTCCTGCCCTTCAACAGGAGAACACCTACACTACGTGTGCTGCTGTGACCTGTGTCTGGAACCTACCATGGCCCGTTTGACCTTATGGATGGTGTCCTACCCTGGTACGGACAGCTGTATGGGCCTCCAGGACAACAGGTGAGTACACTTTGGGCACAATGAATGTGGGAAGTCTGCATGGAGATGTGTGTACAAGCATTGTGTAAGGGTAAGGGGGTGGAGGGGCGGGGGAATGTCTAGTGGTGGTGTACATGTTGTGCGCTGGGCTATGTGTGTGCCAATGGTGATGAAACAGGTATGGTGGGCCATTTGTGTGACAGGCTGGACAGTTTGTCTAATGGTGTTCTCCTGTCTGTATTGCCTCTGCAGGTCAGCTCCCATCAAAAGAAGGGAATATGGCATGCCATCTCCAAGGACGTGCGGATCCTGGAGGTCTATGGCAGGCAGAGCACCCACTGTTGGAAACAGTGGGAGGACCTGAGACACTGGGCACAGAAGACCGCGGAGGCCCAGCCGGGTTTGGCCTCCCAACGAGGAAGAGGTGCCCGTCGGACCCTGACCCCCCTGATGGCCCGCATACTGGCGGTGGCCTACCCTGAGCTGGATGGTCGCTTGAGGGAATCACAGCAGCCACAAGGGGGTGAGTACAGTGAGTATCAATACATATTGTGGCTGGTGGGGTGGTATCCAGGTGGTGGATGTGTGTTAGTGGGTGCCCCTAAGGCCGGGCCAGATATTGCAGCATGGGTAAACTGAAGGGTAACGGGTGCATGGCAAATACAGGTAACCTAGCTTGTTAGCAGTCTATTTCAGCCAGGACATTGTGGGTCCCAGGAGTGCTGAAGTTGGCGTTGTTTGGTCTTCATCTTGCCTTAGTGACTAGCCATATCACTGGAAGTGCAATGCATAGTGCTTAAGCCTGTTCCCTGTGTGTGACGGTGATGTGCATGCCAATAGTGATGTTGGTGCAGTCATTAACCCAGTGTATGCTTTGTCTCCCCCCTTTCTTGTTATGTCATCCTGTCCTTGTGTGCATTAGCATCATCTAGCGAAGGAACAGGGGCACTGGCGACAGAGGGAGCTGCATCCCACAGGACCCAGGAGGCAGAGTCCACCGATGCCGAGGGAACCAGTGGGAGGGAGGGCAAGGGGAGCACCATGGCGGAGACTGGAGGAGACAACACAGACTCAGATACCTCCTCCGATGGCAGCTCCCTGGTGGTGACGGACACCTCTGTGACCACCCCAGCTGGAGGTAGAGCCTCCAACCCCGGTACCAGCACTGCCCTCCCAGGAGCCCCTCAGTGAGTTGCCCGTGCCTGCTCACCCAGGAGGATGGGCATATCCTTCGCCCCAGGCAACTCAGGCCCTGCCCCAGTGAGATCTGCTGCCCTGAGTGAGGAGGCTATTGACCTCCTGAGATCCATCTCTGTAGGGCAATCAACCATTGTGGATGCCATCCAGAGGCTGGCATCCCAGATGCAGCAATGCAATGCATTCCTGGAGGGCATTCACGGTGGACTGGGGGCCCAACAGAGATCGATTCAGGCTCTGGCCTCCTCTCTGATGGCAGCCATTGTCCCTGTTTCTACAATCCCCCCTCCAACTACCATTTCCCAGTCCCATTCTCCTCAACCCCAATCCATCCCAATCACACATACAGATGAGCATGCACACAAGACAACACCCATGAGTGGCACAGGCAGACACAAGCACCACACTTCATCCCACAAGCACTCACACAAACACCATACAGTTGCAGACACAACCACATCCACTACCTCCACTGTCTCCCCCTCCTCCTCCACCTTCCTCTCAGTCACGTTCACACTCACACCTGCATGCACTGCCTCAACATCCACCACCAGCATCACCACCCTAAGCAGCACTCACATCTCACTAGCAGACACCTCTACAACATCCATCCACTTGTCCCCTGTGTCCTCTCGCACCGTGTCTGTCCCCCCTTCTAAAGGATACAAACGCAAGCACTCAGACACCCAACAGCCATCCAGCTCACACATGCACACTGCCCATGCACCTGCACCCAAGTCCAGCAGACGTACACCTCCAACAACCACTCCCTCAACCTCCACTTCCATCCCTCCTCCGCCCCACAGTCCTTAAGGAGCTTTTCCTTGCCCAACTTGACCTCTTCCCTCCCCCCATCCTGCCCATAGAACCAGGGTGCCAACCAGCCAGCCCAGCACCTCAGCCAAACAGTCCACGGGACAGTGGAGGCACCTCCTTGTCGTGGAGGCAGGACTGTGAGGGATTCCACTCCAACACCCAGAAAGGGGAAGGAGCCTACAACACCTACAGCCAGGAAGGGGAAGGAGCCCACAATACCTACAGCCAGGAAGGGGAAGGTGCCCACACCTCCTGCCATGGAGGGAATGATGCCCTCAACTCCATCAGAGGCTGGGAGGGTGAAACCACCACCACCACCTGTGGTCACGGAGCCCTCACCGCCAGCAGAGGCAGGCCAGGAGGCACCATCACCTGTTGCCACATAGCAGCACTCACCACCAGCTGAGGCAGTGCAGCTATCACCGCCAGCAGAGGCAGGCCAGGAGGCACCATCACCTGTTGCCACAGAGCAGCACTCACACCAGCTGAGGCAGTGCAACTATCACCACCAGCAGAGGACATGTAGGCCACTCCCAGGGACTGCTGCACAAGGGGCCCCCTCCAGAACCAGTGGGCATGTTCCCCAGCTCAGAGAATGTGAACTTCCACTAACCAGCTAAGACAAATGGGCATGGACCCCCCTCCAGAACCAGTGGGCATGTTCCCCAGCTCAGAGACTGTGACCTTGTACTCCCCAGAAAAGACAAATGGGCATGGAGCCCCCTTCAGAACCAGTGGAGATGTTCCCGTATTCGGCTGCTGTGCCCCCTATCTCCCTGAGGTGCATGCCCACTTGCAAACTGATGCCCCTGCAGTGTTCTCTCCAGATGATGTCAGGATACAAGTTGGGCCTTGGACTGTGCCCTGTGTCCTTGTGTGTCCTTATGACTTTGGACTGGGCATTGGCCCTTTGTGAAAATTTGTATATATTTGGTTTGTGTGGTGGGTTTTGCTATGCTAATACATTTTCTGTTCATCCGTACTCTGGTCCTTGTGTTATTCTGCTGTGTGTTGTGTGCCATTGGTTTACGTCTCTAGCTGGTTGTGTGTATGGTGTGTGTGTGTGAATGGTGTGTGTTGTGTGTGTGTGTGTGTGTTTCATTCTTGTTTTCCGCCCTCCCTCCCTTGTGTGCTAAGCGGCTGTACTCACCATCGTCGTCTTCGTCGGCGTTGGTGTCATCATCGGGAAGACTTGCAGTTACGGTTCCATGGCGGCATTGTTCTTCCCTGTGTCTCCGATGGTGAGTACTTTCACTTCTGAGCTCTGTTTCCGCCAGGCTTTTGATGGCGTTGGTCCCGTCCCGGAAAAGGTGGCGGATTCGTGTGTCATGATACGGAGGGCAGAACTTTGTCTTCCACCTGGCTGTTGACGGCTACCGCCGTGGTGCGTGGTGTTTCCACCCTGGCAGTTGGTGTGGTACATTGGCTGTCTACTGGAGTTATCAGTGCCATGGTCATAATCTGGCGGTACTTACCGCCAGCCTGTTGATGGTATTACTGCCACTTTATCACTCACCGCAAGGGTTGTAATGAGGGCCATAGTGTCCAAGTAGATCTGATTCTGCTCTCCATGGTTGTCGAACAGTCGCAAAAGTGGCAAGTAGAAAAACTCTTTTCTATCTGGAGTTTGGCAACTAAGCTTCCTGTGATTTCCTCTGTTGTGTCTTACCAAACAACCATCACATACAGTAACTGCAAATCAACCTTCTCCAATGTTTCCAGTGACATTAGTTCTATATGTGTAATGCTGTAGTACTTCATAGCGACACATATTTTCAAGATGTGCACTTCTTCTTGGGTAGTATGTATCCAGCATGTTAGTCTTTAGAATGTCTCTACTGGCGGGATCAGCTTCTTCAAGGTACTTTATTTCTGGGAAAGACTTTAATACTCTATTATGACTGCTTGCAAGGCCTAGGCTTATCCACACAATTCCTCTAGACATGGAGAACAAACTTGCTGAGCTCAACCTATGCGCTCATTCATGAGATCCAATTTCTCTGTGCGTAAGCATTTTCAAACTAAAACAGTGCAATTCTTTGATGAGACTCTTTTCTGCTGAAATCTCTTTTATCTCTGTCTTTTGTGCCTTTGTTATGTGAGAAGTGATGTAGCAATAGAATTATCTGCAACAGATTGTATGTCCATATTTGCATTCCAGATCTTTAGAATAACAAAGTTGTAGTTGTTTATATATTTTGAAGCTTCTGCTCTTCTGATGTTGTTTATATTTTTCAGTGATTTTTATGTCAAGTGTGTCTTACTGCAGACAAAAAGCTATTCTCTCTTCCTTCTGAGATAACAGGACATGGAAATCCAAAACGACATACAGTATACAATTTTGCTTTTGATTTGTGTTTCTGACAAAAGTATTTGCCGCACCTATGAGTTTGAAATCTAACAACTTGTTGTCTCAATCCCTTCTCAGAAGTATCAATTGGTGTGGTGCATGTCACATACTGTTCTATAAATGACCATACAGATTCATCAGTGTCTGTTCCAAACTTTCCAGCATCTTTCACCGATGACAGCATAGGAATGCTTGGAGCACCTCCAACTTGGTACTCTTTCTGCCAAAAGTAATCAGTGACTTCACCAAGAAGTGGATTTGTTTTGTTACAGATGAAAGCCATCATTATTTGAAATTGGTGGTTAAAATAACTGCTAGCATTTGCAGGATCCAATAAACAGAGTTATCCTGGTGTTTTAGATTGATATCTTTTATGTTTTATGTTTTATGTTAATCCAGAGGAACCAGAACGCAGCCGCCCGCCTCATCCTGGACCTCCCATGCCATGAACACATCTCCTCACACCTCAGATCCCTTCACTGGCTCCCGATCGACAAGAGGATCACCTTCAAAATCCTCATCCATGCACACAAATCCCTCCACAACACTGGACCAACCTACCTCAACGAAAGAGTGAACTTCCACATTCCCACTTGCCACCTCCGCTCCGCCAACCTTGCACTCGCCACAGTCCCCCGCATCCAACGCGCCACCACCGGAGGCAAATCCTTCTCCTACCTCGCCCCCAAGGCCTGGAATTCCCTCCCCACCAGCCTCTGCAAGACTCAGAACCTCCTGCTCTCCATAAAAAACCTCAAGACGTGACTTTTCTAACAGTAATCAGCCTCCCCTCCCCTCCACCCCATCCCTACCGCACCCCCTCACCCCCAGCGCCTTGAGACCCTTACGGGTGAGTAGCGCGCTCTATAAATTTTTTGATTGATTGATGTTTGAGTTTGCTTCACATAAAAAATCAAGAAGGCCATCCCATGCATATTCAGCACAACTGAGTGTCACAAACCAAGTATATGATCCTAGAGTCTTCAACATGCATTTTAGTTCAACATGGCGACAATACCAATATTCATCTGTACCATGTTATCATGCCAAACAATTGAGTAAGTTGTATTCAAGGTGTTCATCTTTTCCATGAACTTTATCAACAAATCCCCTTGCTCTCAGATTCTGGAGGCTAAACTCCTGTTTTAAGAATGTGATTTACTACATAGGATAACCCTGACAAGTTGCTCTCAAATAGTAGATGAAATATATAAGGTATTCACAGTAGAAATCTAGGGACCTCTGAATAAAGTCTAGTAGATCTCTTCTCAGCTGTTGTTATTTGTATAGGGTGGTCATCATACCTACCACCAACTCCAGGAGGAAACAGATGAGGAAAACAACAGGCTTCTAAGCTTTTCTCCCACACACTTAACAGAACACCTTTTTTTCATTTGAAATAGCTCAATAGCATCTCAAATAATCTCCTTAGAATGTAGAGGATGAATACTATAAATTTATTCTGTTCTCGTTCAATCCAACTTTTCAATTTGGCCTCTTGACGGTACTGTATCATCATTTATATGTGAAATATCTTGAAAAGCATCTACATTTTTATAGTAAATGTTATTTTATACCAGATATAGACCCTCTTTATGAACTCGGTGGGAAATCCCGCCGAGTTCTGTGCTGGCGGTCGGAACATTGATGGCCAGCACGTTGAGGATCCCGCCGGCCCAATAAAGAAGTGTTTCCGTCAGCCGGCCCAGAGGAATGCTGGGCCTTTACATTGCTGACGGCTCCACATGGAGCCGTCGTCAATGTAGCAGTGCGACAGGTGCAGCAGCACCTGTCACGCATATCACTGCCCATAAATCGGGCAGTGACATGCGCAACAGGGCTGTGCACGGGGGCCCCTGGACTGACCATGCCAAGTGCATGGGCAGTGCAGAGGCCCCCAGGGGGACCCTGGGGCACCCATTCCGCCAGCCTTTCCCTGGCGGCGGAAACCGCCAGGGAAAGTCTGGTGGAAAACACAGGTTCTTTATCCGGTGGGAAAAGGAACTCTACTGCCCTGTGGGATAAGGAACTCTGCCATCATCGGGCTGCCTGGCGCCGGTTGCCTGGCGGTGGTGGAGTTCCGACTGCGGCGGTCTCCACGTGTTCAGAATAATGTTGCTTTCCTAACTTTGCTAACATCTACTAACTCTTGCCATACCTTTTACTCATAGTAGGCACACCATTGACTAGAATCACAAGTCCTCTCTTTCCACACCTAGAGGTTCAACATTCTGCTTAAAATCTAATGGCAAATAAACAACTCTACCTTTTAGATTAATCTGGAGCTCATTTGGCGGTAACTTTCCTGTCTTGTAGTTCATGTGAAAAAGAAACTTGTTTTAACTTGTAACACGCTGCTTTAGCTGGCATTTTATTCTCCTCCAATTTATTATAACCGTAATTATATATATTATATAATTTGTTGTTAGCAACAATCAAATTGTTCTTCTACAAATAAATAAGCTAAAAATTATAGCCATTTATCTCTGTTGTCTTCTTCAGTTTTTAAAGATACAATACCATAATGAGTTTGAGTTTTGTAGTGAGTACGCCTAAAGCATATGTGCATACAGTCTGTTTTTTGCCGAACAGACTGTTTTAAACTTTGTAATCTCTTCACAAAAGTTATCAACACTGATAGATATCCCCTGTTCTATACCTACAGATTCCAACTGTTCTTTTTCTCTGCACTCCTCTTCAGGTCCAAAGAAATGAAACTGCACATCATCACAGATCTTTTCTAACTCTGCCAGTGTTCCATACAACAGAACACTATTCATTTCCCCTAAACCTGCTGCAGGACTCTTCACATGGGAAAACCTCCTAACTAGAGAACGTATTCATGAGTGGTGTACAGCTAAAAATTTTAAATGATGAAAGGTGCCTTCGCACACTTTCTTCGATAAACATGCTAGTGCATGTCTCTGTAGATTTGTATATTTTCTTACTTTGCATGGATCTAGTCTTACAAAACTACAATTTTCTGTTTAACACTTTTACATGGAAACTTCCGTAAAACATTTGTGACTATGTCAATTGATACCTGGCGAACAGTACAAATACTGCTGAAATTCTACTTATATACAGAGGCCTGGCTATGCCTTCCCTGAACCTCTTCAGCTATGACTACCTCTACATTTCTAGGTACCATTACCTCTTTTAAAATAGGAGAACCATCTTTCATCTCATAATACGGTCCAGATTCATCATCTGTATGCAGAAAGGCTCAGTACTAGAAGTATGTATCCATTCCCCACTAAAAACTTTGCCAAAGTTAGTTATGTTTATAAGTCTTCTCTTTGTGCTTTTTCTCCTCATGCTCAACACTATTTTATCGAGAAAAAAATCTTCAGAGGAAACGCCTTACCACCTATACTCGCAACACATTCTTTTTGTTTCACAGCTTCTCCCTTTATACTTCTTCATACTTGTCATTAGATTCTTGATTACACTGATACTGAATATTCAAACCCTTACTTCTTTAAACTGGCTCTGCCTTTTAGTTAAACTCTGTGGCTTATTGTAGGTTTCTTTACTTGTGATATCATGTACGTTTTCTCCCTTCTTACTTGATGTAAAACTTTATTTCTTTTGTACTTCATATGCAGACTTTAAAGTTGAGCACATAGGCGGTCATTCTGACCACGGCGGTCGGCGGTCGGCGCTCGCCGCCCGCCAAGCGGTTCCCGCCGAAAGACCGCTCCGCGGTCAAAAGACCGCGGCGGCCATTCTGGCTTTCCCGTGGGGCCGGCGGGCGTGAAAGCCCCTTCAACAATGAAGCCGGCTCGGAATGGAGCCGGCGGAGTTGCAGGGGTGCGATGGGTGCAGTGGCACCCGTCGCGATTTTCACTGTCTGCAAAGCAGACAGTGAAAATCTTTGTGGGGCCCTGTTAGGGGGCCCCTGCACTGCCCATGCCAGTGGCATGGGCAGTGCAGGGGCCCCCAGGGGCCCAACGGCACCCGTTCCCGCCATCCTGGTTCTGGCGGTGGACACCGCCAGAAACAGGATGGCGGGAAGGCGGTCGGAATCCCCATGGCGGTGCTGCAAGCAGCGCCGCCATGGCGGATACCCTGGGCCAGCGGGAAACCGGCGGGAAACCGCCGGCTCCCCTTTTCTGACCGCGGCTTTAACGCCGCGGTCAGAATCGCCCAGGAAGCACCGCCAGCCTGTTGGCGGTGCTTCCGCCGCCCTCCGCCATGGCGGTCATGGACCGCCAGGGTCAGAATGACCCCCATAGTATTTAAAGAAATGTCTTTGTTCTCTTATCAGCAGCTTGTTCTTTCAGGACTTATTCTCCATTTTGCCCATTTTGTTTCTCAGTTGTAAAGATGTAGTATTATTGTCCCTGTTTCTTTCTTCTTTGACTTTTTAATGGCATGGTAACTGTGTGCACTTAAGAAGAAATTGGTATCTGAAAATAAATTAAAAAATGTATTATAATTATATATCTACAATACTATTATTCTGTTAAATTTGAAGTTTACATTTCTGTCTGTTTCTACTGAAAAATAACTTTCAGAGAGCAACCAGAGTAATGCAGTAACATAACACAGAGACCCTCAATGCAACATACTTCATAGCATACCTACAACATAACACAGAGGAGACATCTTTGCACTTTAATGAGAGTTTGAGACTTCAGAAAAGTGTTTTACATTTGTAAGTGCTTTCTGAGTATGTCAGTGAATGCAGAAGTGTCTGTGTCTCTCTATCACTGGCTGAGACACAGCATCCTTGCTTTAGAAACATGAATGTAAGTTCCTTAGTGAGTTGCATTCTCTATGTAGTGCTTGGCTTAGGGTTCTGGAAACGCTCAAACAAGCTTGTAAAACTGAAAACTATGGGCCTGATTTAAGAAACATTGAGCACCACTTTTCTTGTACTCCTTACCTCCCTCTAATGCCACCATGTGTATGCCGTGTCTAAGATATAGTGCACCATGGCAGTAGTTCGGGGAACTAGCATAAAAGTTTTTTTACGCTAGTTCAGAGCTTTGCAGGATTAGCATCAAAAATGTTGCCGCTAATCTTGCAAAGCCCATTGAGGCCTATTATAAATAATGGTGTGCCTTCTTTTAACGCCTGCTTTGAGCAGGCGTTAAAAGTGACGAAAAAAATCATGCAAAAAAATCTCTTGGATTTCTTTGTGCCATTGTTTTGGCACCCCTAAGGGGGGAACACCCCCTTTGCATACATTATGCCTGGTGCAGGCATAATGTAGCTCAGAGAGTTACAAAATGGAGCAATGAATGTATTGCACCACTTTGTAAATTTGGCACTGAAAATCTGGCCTCATTGGGCCACATTAGCGTAAAACAAATGATGTTCAAGTGGTGCAAGGGCCCCTATGTTTCTTAATCACTGAAGCACAATGTGCCACGCTTCATGGCATACTTACAACATATCACAGAGGTGACAAATATGTGCATTTAAACATGACTTTGAGAGATCAGAAAGGGGTTGTACATGCTAATTTCAGTCAACAGTGAAAGACACAAACTCTGCACTACTAGGCCTCATTCATGATTAAAACAGTATTTCTCTGCATACATGAGTACATTGTGTGAGTACTTGGCTATATTTCTGAGTGAATTCAGGTGTCTACCTCTGGTAGCACCATCAGATGTTTTAGTACATCTGTCGGTATGTGACTACCTGTTTTAGTACCTGTATGCCTCTGTAAACCTCTATGTATCTGGCTGAACATATATATCTCAGTACCTCCTTTAGAGAATACAGGCTTATATGGGTGTGTCTGCAACTGTCTTTGATATTGATGCATATTTCTGAGTATGTCAGTGAATGCAGAAGTGTCTGTGTTTCTCTGCCACTGGCTGAGACACAGAACCCATGCTTAGCAAACATAAATGTCAGTTCCTTGGTGAGTGGCATACTATATGTAGTGCTTGCTCAGGGATTTGAAACTGCTCAACTAACCTTGTAAAACTAAAAAGTATGTTTCTTAATCACTGAAGCACAATGCACCAAGCTTCATGAGATGCCTACAATATATTAAGAAGGTGACCTATTTGCACTTAACCGTTCTCTGCCTGTGTTAGTGAATACAGGGGAATATAGTAAGTTTACAATTGCATTAGATGCTTTCTGAGTATGTCAGTGACTATAAAAGTGTCTCTCTTGTCCTGTCAGTGACTGACACACAGGATGTATGCTGTAGAAATATTAATATCTGTCCTCCGGTGATTGGTATACTGTATATAGTGCTTGGCCTAGGGGTCTGCAATTGCATGAGTAAGTTTCTAAAACTGAAAACTGTTTTTTTGTCACTTAAACACATTTCTCTATACTTTATGATATACATACATCATATCTCTAAGATGAGTAATATCTTCTATGACATAGGATATGTACTTTACTAATAGCCTGTTCATGCCATAAGAATCTGACACTGTTCTCACATAGAGTTGGCACAATAAAACCTGACCCCTCTTCAAAAACGACATGTTTAACTATGTTTGCAGTCTAGTAGTACATATGTAACTCACTATTAGTTTAAACAACATACGTTTCCGTCTAAGCACAAACACCCCTACCCTATATTTTACAAACACCTACCCTAAATTGTATCTAATACATAGTAGTCTGTTACAGATTAATGATTCACATACACCTGTAGTATTTGTTTCTGTTTGGATTCTCAGTGTTGTAATTCTGTTATAAAATAGAATAAATAGGACTACAATTCGCAGAATTCTTACACATACATTGTTTGCAAGCATCACATCATGTGCATACATATAAAGTTTCATGCCTTGTAATACAGTGTGAATTAAATGTTTAAGACTCAGGATGCATATACCTTTTTTGTAGCAATAAGAGCATACAGTAAAATACAACATTTAAAATATGCATTTCTGTGGCAACATATTGTAAACTTGGGGCCATATTTATGAAGGCCCTAGCGCCACCTTGCACCACATTAGTATCATCATTTTTTCACACTAATGTGGCGTTAGGGTGGCAATAACCCTGCCCCCTATTTACAAAGTGGCGCAATGCATGCGTTGCGCCACTTCAGAACCCCATGGGCCCCATTATGCCTGCGCCAGGCATAATGTATGCAAGGGGGGCGGTCCGGCGCTAAGGGGACCGTAAAAATGATGCAAAGGAATCTATGAGATTCCTTTGCGCCATTTGCATTGCCATTTTTAACGCCTGCTATATGCAGGCATTAAAAGAGGCTCCCATTATATTCAATGGGCCCCTGGGTGCTTTGTAGGATTAGCGTCAAAATCTTTAGCTCTAGTCCTGCAAAGCGATGGACTAGCATCAAAAATATTGACGCTCGTCCCCCTAACTACCGCCATGGTGCTCCGCATTGTAAATTCGGCACACACATGGTGGCATTAGGGAGGCACTAAGGGGCGCCAGAAAAGTGGCGCTGCACTAGGTGCAGAGACACTTTTCATAAACATGCCCCTTAGTTATCAAACAAGTACGCTACGCCTCAGACAAAGTTTGTGTTAGTAATAAATAAATACAACTACTCACACTACCAATCATAGATCATCTAAGCTACTGTCAATTCTATACTATATTTTAACACTCTCACATACAAATATGTACTTTACATATTGTATTCCTCAAAATTAAATGTTATTCACATACCTAAACATTAAAATTGTTGGTGATTTTTTTTCAGGTGTTATCAGGTAGATTCAATTCTCTCAGCTGCGAGAAAAGGCATATTTTGTCATAGTTAGCCCCCACATGTTGCCTGGTATGTGTTGTAGCTTGAAAGTTGTTAGTGCCAGGGCCCCTGCTGTGTGTTCTGGGGCAATACTAAAAGACAAACTCGACATGGCACAAAGCCTGTGTGCCCTGCCCACTACACACTGCATGCCCTATAGATAAGTCACCCCTCTGATAGGTCTTCCAGTCTTAAGGCAGTATGCACTATAATGTATGTTAGGGCATAAATGCATGAGTCATATGCCCCTACTGTGTCCTTGCCAAACCTGGGACATAGTAAGTGAACACAGCACCCATTTTAATACACGTGCTAGACTCTGGTCAGTATGAGTTTCACAGCTACATGATGGTTACTCTGAACCCTGGGTTATCAAACAACTCAGAATGATAAATCCAGACTGGTACCAGTACTGGCTTTATTGCAAAATGTACCCAGGGGTCACCTTAGAGGTGGTCCCTGAAAAAGCTAACTACCCTGGCATGGTTGCTGGCTGGTCACAACCAGCCTGCCACCACCAGACAAGATTCTGAATACCTGGGGTTAGAGATCATGCCCTCTGGGATTCAGAACAAAGCCCTTTCTGGGTGGAGGTGCTAACAACGACCCCTCCCTCAGGAATGTGCACTGCCCTGCTGGCAAGCTTCAAATGCCATTCCATCATTGTAACTCGACCCCCAGGCCAGCTGCTAGCAGCAGGTGGCCGCCTCTGTTGCAAACCCCCACTTTTGGTGGGAGCAACAGCAGGAAAATAGACAAAGGGTAGGAGGAGTGGTCACCCCCATCTTGCACAATCCCGTAGGTATTGCATGTGAGGTGACCTCTCCATTTAATTTTCCTCCATCTTGTGTGAAGGAAAATAGCCAGTCGGGTGGAGGGAAGTGACCTCTGCCTACAGGAAGCGGTCACTTAGTGGGTGTAGCCACCCTAAGGTAAGTAACCTATTAGTCACTACATGGTACCCCCTAAAACGCCCTCTAAATACAGTATTTAGCTGCCAACCCTAGACTAAGAAATCAGATTCCACTGACAAAAGAAGATCAGCAACAAAGAAGATCCAAGGCTCAAAAATTGAAGTCCTGCTGCACCAAGAAAAGCACCAAACCCTGCCTGCTGCACCAAGAACTCAACAATCTCAGCTGAAGGGTTGCTTGGACATTGTACAGACTCTACAAACCTCCACTCTTCACAAATCACCAAAGATCTCCCTCCAGAGTGAAGGTGTCATTCTGCAACTCCAAGGCACCAAAGACCTATGAAGGCCACTTCACTTACTCACTGCTGACCAAGGAACCATATGCCGCAGACACACCGCTCTTCACCCGTTGGACTAGAAGGACAAACCCTGCCAGTGTGCGAAGATTGGTGGCACTGCACCCTCCGGTGGCCAGACTGCATTAGCCCCAGTTACTGATCACTTCACTCGTCACCTCACATGGACGAACAGTCCACACTGGACCGAAAAAGGACCAGGAGGAAGTCCCAGTCAAGGGACTTCAGGAACCACCTGAACCTCGCACCAGAGTGTCCTGCAAGTGACCCTCCAAGATACCTACCTCCTGCTTCCAAGGGTACCTTTGCACAGAGCTCCTGGCTCACCGATTCGCTCTGCACCCGGCTGCCCAATGCCCTGCACTGAAGAACCAGCTGTGCCCTAAGGGTCCCCCAACCCTTGTGACCTCGACACTTCAAGAGGACCTACCGGACTTAGCTTGAAGTCCACCAGTGCAGTGATTTTCCAAGTGGTCCCCTGCAGTGGTCTTACATCAGCTCCATTGACTTTCTGCAGCTGCTCCTGGCGGAACCGGAAGTCACCAGAACTTCTACAGCTAGTCCAGGGTACCCATTGATGACCTCAATGACCCTGCAGAAGGAGACATTAGTAAACGCACTGCCTGATTTACTATTAATTTTCAAAGTATTTTTCCAATGATTTCTATGGTGCATGATAACACAGAGAAAGACTATTTTTTAATAAAACTTCAAAACGTCATACCTTAAAAAGTACTTACCCGATCTTGATGATCTTGATCTTAAAATTTAGAGAAAAATCTGAAGCATTTATATAAATTGGTCTCGAATTATTCTGTTGAGTGTGTAGTCTCATTTCTTGATACTGTGTGTACCACAAATGCTTTGCACTTCTCCAAGATTAGCCTAACTGCTCAACCAAGCTACCATAAAAATGAGGGCATTAGGTGGTCTAGTTTTACCTCTGTAAACCAATGTGTGGTTGCCTGGACCCCCTGCACAGTTTGCTCACTACATAGAGGGTCAGCCTCCTACATCAGCAATTGTCAAAACTAAGCATAAGAATGGGGGAGCTCTCTTACACCTAGCAACCATAAATGGCAAACTTTTCACCATTACACTGTGTGATACTGGAGATGAAAGCAAATAAAACATGCCTTTCATTATTTACTTTTGTAAGCCCAATATTGAATGGTTAGTATGTGTTAACCCTTTCATGCACTTTTCTGAAGAAACCTAGTATGGTAGACTCTTTGGGGGTCATTCTGACCCTGGCGGCCGGTGGCCGCAAGGGCCACCGACCACGGGAGCACCGCCAACAGGCTGGCGGTGCTCCCACGAGCATTCTGACCGCGGCGGTTCAGCCGCGGTCAGAAGCGGAAAGTCGGCGGTCTCCCGCCGACTTTCCGCTGCTCGGGGGAATCCTCCATGGCGGCGGAGCGCGCTCCGCCGCCATGGGGATTCTGACACCCCCTACCGCCATCCTGTTCATGGCGGGAAACCCGCCATGAACAGGATGGCGGTAGGGGGTGCCGCGGGGCCCCTGGGGGCCCCTGCAGTGCCCATGCCAATGGCATGGGCACTGCAGGGGCCCCCGTAAGAGGGCCCTGCAAAGTATTTCAGTGTCTGCTTTGCAGACACTGAAATACGCGACGGGTGCAACTGCACCCGTCGCACCCCTGCAACTACGCCGGCTCAATTCTGAGCCGGCGTCCTCGTTGCAGGGGCATTTCCTCTGGGCCGGCGGGCGCTCTTTTGGAGAGCGCCCGCCGGCCCAGAGGAAATGTCTGAATGGCTGCCGCGGTCTTCTGACCGCGGTGCGGTCATTTGGCGGCGGTACCTTGGCGGACGGCGTGCGCCGTCCGCCAAGGTCATAATCAGGGCCTTTATCTTCAATCGGGGGGGAATTGTGATCATCGCAACAGCTTTGCAACAAAAATAAAAAAAGTGGTCTCCAAAACATATTTAGCATGGTAGTTTATTACTTCAACAGCATATACATCATTAGCAATACCTCTGAATGAATGTAAACTGTTATCACACAATAATGAGTACAAACCCTTTTAATTTTTACTAAGAGAGAACTCTCTCTTTAAGACCTTTCCCCCATTACACTCTAAGCACAGTGTCTATAGGAACTCCCTAGAACCAGTAGGTCAAAAGTTCACTGCACATTCTAGAAGGGGCACACTTGTTACAAAATGAGCTGCAGCAAGGTGTGGTTTACTGTACAAATTAAACCATATTTAAGTACGCATTGCAAATTTTATTTTTACTACAGCCAATCAAAGAACGAGTTACTTTTCCTTTAAAGAAACCACCTAATTTCCCTCACCTGCCCACTCAAAGTACCCAATCAAATGTATGTTTATTAAGCTAGGAACACCCCCATTGTATCTGCATCCCTTTCCCACCACTACCTCATTCAGATTCAACCTTCTCCTGACTGCTACTATTCCTCATTTCAAAATGGTTAGAATGTGGACTGTTGGGCACAGCTATGTGTTTTGGACTAGAGAGGCTGCTAGAAAGAGTGGTCTTGACAGGCAATTAGGTTTGCCTAATGTAGACATTATTTGGATTGGTCAGAGAGGGTTAAAGTTGCACCAATTGCCCCCTTTGGTTGAAAGTATTAGAGATTCCCAACCCCCTGACCTCATGATTGTGCACTGTGGTGGTAATGACCTGAGCTCACTGTCTAGGATAGGACTAGTAATCCTAATGAAGGATACCATTGCACAATTGATTACACTCTTCCCTCACACTGTCTTGGTGTACTCCAACATATGCCAAAGGCAGAAATGGAAGTATTCTACTCAGTTCTGCCCACAGATTGACAAAGACAAGAAACACATTGATAAAACTGTTTTTGCATTCCTCAGAGACCATAACATGGGCTCTATATACAATAACAATCTGCACTTTGATATGCATGGGATATATAGAAGTGACAGTGTCCACTTCACAGATGAAGGCAACAGAGTTTTTCTTTCAAACCTGAAACTCTGCATCTGGTCTTATATGTAACTATCAGATACTAACAATGAATACAAAGGCTCTTGTCAGGAGCACCCTATTGCCCAAAATACTTACTCATTGTTCAGATTTTTCTATTTTGTTTTAAATATTTGTGACAATGTCGCAATATTTGTGAATATGTCACGAATATTTAAATATCAGACACCAAAGATTCCTTTCAAAAGAAGTCCACAAACATATATGAGTTTTTCTGTTACTTCGTATATCCAAATTTCAATGTCTTTCAGTCTTATATAACTATCTCATAACGTTGTTCACAGTCTGTGTTACAGTATGTCCCAATACGTCTGGAAATGGGTATATACGTTTTTCAGTGAGCCAGAAACTGAATGTGTGACGGTCTGAATGCATCTCTGACAGGCAACATCACCATCCGAATCTTTGCGTGAAGGTATGACTGGGTCTGTGAATGGGTGCGTGAGAGTGGATCTATGAATGAAAGCGTGAAGGTGTGAGTGAATCTGCCAATGGGTGCATGAGGGTGTGACTGGTGTCTGAATGGGTGTGTAAACTCTGAGTGGGTCTGCAAATGGGAGCATAAGGGTGTCCGTGGATCTGTGAATGGATGTGTGAGACTGTGAATGTGAATGAGTGTATCAGAACATGTGTGATCATCAAATCGATGCGTTAGGGTGTGAGTGGATCTGTGAATGGGTGCATAATAGTGTGATTGGGTCTTGAATGGGTGCATAAGGGTGTGACTGAGTCTGCGAATGGATGCATCAAGATGTGAGTGGATGTATGAATGGGTGCGTAAGGGTGTTACTGGGTCTGCGATTGGATGCGTCAGGGTGTGAGAGTATCTATGAATGGATCCATGAGGATGTGATTGGGTCTGTGAATGGATGCCTGAGGCTGTGACTGAGTCTGTGAATGGGTGTGTCAGGGTGTCAATGGGTGTATAAATGGGTGCATGAGGGTGTGACTGGGTCTCTGAATGATGGCATGAGGGTATGACTGGGTCTGCAAATGGGTACATAATTGTGTGAGAGGAAATAGGAATGGGTTCATTAATGTGTGACTGGGTCTGTGATTGGGTGCATGAAAGTGTAACTGGGTCTGTGAATGGGTGCGTCATGGTGTAAGAAGATCTTTGAATGGGTGCATCAGGGTGTGACTGGTTCTGTGAATGGGTACATGAGGATGAGGGTCTCCTAATGGGTATGCCAGGGTGTAAGTGGATGCATGAGAGTGTGACTGAGTCTGTGAATAGGTGTGTAAGTGTATGACTGGGTCTGTGAATGGGTGCATCACGGTGTGAGTGGGTCTTCAAATACATGTGTCAGGGTGTGAGAGGATCTATGAATGGGTGCATTGGGTGTGACTGGGTCTGTGAATGGGGGCATAAGGGTATCACTCGGTCTGCAAATGGGTGCATCAGGGTGTGATTGGATGTATGAACAGGTGCGTCAGGGTGTGACTAGGTCTGCAATTGGGTGTGTCAGGGTGTCAGAGGATCTGTGAATAGATGTATGACGGTGTGACTTGGTCTGTGAATGGGTGCATCAGGGTCTGAGAGGATCTGTGAATGGGTGTGTAAGGGTATGAATGCATATGTGAATGGGTGCATAAAGGTATGACTGGGTCTGCGATTGGGTGCATTAGGGTGTGAAAGGATTGATGCATGAGGGCGTGACTGGGTCTGTCAATGCATGAATCAGTCTGTAAGTGGATCTGCAAATGAGTGCATCAGGGTGTGACTGGATATCTGAATGGGTGTGTGAGGGTGTCACTAGGTCTACAAATGGGTGCATCAGGGTGTGAGTTCACCTATGAATGGTGCATTACAGTGTGATTGGGTCTGTGAATGCATCCATGAGGGTGTGACTGCATCTGCGAGTGGGTGCATCAGGGTACGAGAGGGTCCATGAATAGGTGCTTGAGGGTGTTACTGGGTCTGTGAATGCATGCATAAGGGAGTGACTGGGTCTACGAATGGGTGGATCAGGGTGGGAGTGGATCTGTGAATGGGTGCGCTACGGTGTGAGTAGATCTGAGAGTGTGTGCATCAGGGTCTGACTGGGTCTGCCAGTGGGTGCATTAGTGCCTGAGTGGGTCTGTGACTGGGTGCATGATTTTCTCAGTGCTACTATGACTGAATGAATGAGTGTATAACTAGCTCTATTATTTATTGATGCTGATATTCGCGTATTCATCACAACGTTACACAGAGGGGCCGTGCTAAGCTAGCCGTTAAAAAAAAAACCATTGTAAAGTCATAATTTGACCTACAAAGATGCATGCATGATACCCCTGGGGTCAGGGTCCCTCCACCATGACCCCTTCTGCCACTTACCATTTTTATTTTCCGCCCCGGTGACGGTATCCTGTTACATAAAATGGAAGCTGCAATTTTCTAATCAGGTTGCGGCCAGCCAATCACAGCATTCCTGTTGTAGCATGGATTTGCAAATTTGCAGCGATCGCTGCTAAACCGCCACGATTATTTCGCGACCTCAGATATATATATTTTTTTCCTTTTAATTTCTCAAAAACTACTGAATTGGTTCACACCAAATACGCGATAGCACAATTTGAATACTGAAAGCGAACTTTTTGCCACATTTGATGTTATTCCATCCACTGGTTCAGGCTGTAGTCGTGTTCAAAAGTCCTATGGGTACAGCATGTACTTCTAAGTTTTACATGCCCTGGTAGAGAAAAAACTCCCAAATTCCTTTTTCTCTACTGCAAGGCCTATCTCTACCATAGGATAACATAGGGATTACCTTATTACATTTTATAAGTGTAATCTACAATCTGGAAGAGATACGGTTGTCAAGTTTGCTGTCTCTGAACTCACAATTTAAAATCACAACTTATGGTGAATTCGGATTTTGAATTTACAGTTCTGAAAATAACACTTTTAAAATGCTGGCTTTTTCTTACTTTAGCAATCGGTGCCTGCTGCCTGTCTCTAATATATGTTTGGGGTGGGGTACTGTTGTAATGATAAAACTCCCTCGAGTCCAGTATAAAGATTGTGGCCCTCATTACAACCCTGGCGGTCGGTGTTAAAGCGGCGGTAAGACCGCCAACCGGCCGGCGGTAAAAACGACCATGGCGGAAACCGCCATCATAGACAGCCACTTTAACACTCCAACTGACACGGCGGTATAAACAAACACTGCGGAGGTCACCGCCAACAGACAGACGGAAGACAATGTACCGCCCACCCTATCACAACCCGGCAATCCGCCACCTTTTCCGGGGCGGAACCGACGTGAACAAAAACATGACAGAAACAGGACTTCGAAGGGAAAACACTCACCTCTCCACACCCCACGAGGAACCAGGACGCCATGGAGCCAGAACTCCAGATACTCCCTGCGATGGTCTTCCTGCTCCTCTATCAGGAGCACCAAAGACGGCGGCGACGACCACGGTGAGCACTGCACCTACAACATAGGGGAGGGGGAGGGAAAAGAGAGTGACACACACACGCAACACCCCCACCCCCACCCTCACCCACAACAACATACACACAAATACATGGCGCAACATTACATATACACCCCCCACCCCCCTGGAAGAACGCAAGGACAAAAGAAAATGAGTTGAACGATTGTAATCATGAAAAATCCAGTAGCCAAAACTCGAAATACAGTATATACAATTAGGTACACCAACCACACAAGTCTGGATAGTGCACCAATTATTGTCCGTGGACCACTGGGCCCAAAATGCATGAGCGAGGCCCACACATGAGAACAGACATCAAACGGACAGAACACTGCAGGGGCATCAGATCGAAATGAAACAGGCACCTCAGGGGGAGGGGGTGGGTGGGCACCTCAGCCTGATTAATGCACGACGCCACTGCTTCACGAGGGGGCTCCAGTGGGTGGGTTGCCCACTGCTGTATCCTGGGGAGTGCAAAGCCACAGTCTCTCAAGTCTCTCCAGTGGGTGGGTTGTCCACTGATTTATCCTGGGGAGTGCAAAGCCACAGTCTCTCAAGTCTCTCCAGTGGGTGGTTTGCCCACTGCTGTATCCTGGGGAGTGCAAAGTTAGTCTCTCAAGTCTCTCCAGTGGGTGGGTTGCCCACTGCTTTATCCTGGGGAGTGCAAAGCCACAGTCTCTCAAGTCTCTCCAGTGGGTGGTTTGCCCACTGCTTTATCCTGGGGAGTGCAAAGCCACAGTCTCTCAAATCTCTCCAGTGGGTGGGTTGCCCACTGCTGTATCCTGGGGAGTGCAAAGCCGCAGTCTCTCAAGTGGATAACAGTCTCCACTGGTTCTGGAGGGGGCTTTGTGCCCAGAGTGCTTCATCCTGCCAAGGACTGAGGTAGTGGATGCCTTTCTCCACTGGTTCTGGAGGGGGCTTTTTTGCCCAGAGTGCTTCATCCTGCCAAGGACTGAGGTAGGGGATGCCTTTCTCCACTGGTTCTGGAGGGGGTTTTGTGCTCAGAGTGCTTCATCCTTCCAAGGACTGAGGTAGTGGATGTGAAACTCCACTAGTTCTGGAGGAGGCTTTGTGCCCAGAGAGCTTCCTCCTGCCAAGGACTGAGGTAGTGGATGCCTTTCTCCACTGGTTCTGGAGGGGGCTTTGTGCCCAGAGTGCTTCATCCTGCCAAGGACTGAGGTAGTGGATGTGATACTCCACTGCTTCTGGAGGGGCTTTGTGCCCAGAGTGCTTCTTCCTGTCAAGGACTGAGGTAGTGGATGTGATACTCCACTGGTTCTGGAGGGGGCTTTGTGCCCAGAGTGCTTCATCCTGCCAAGGACTGAGGTAGTGGATGCCTTTCTCCACTGAAAGTGGTGCATCATGGAAGCTGCCCAGGCTCCTGGAACTGACCACCAGCCTCGGACGACTGACCACTGAGGATGGCAGCCATGTCTGCGGTGGTGCCACTAGCTCAGGATGTGACAGGGCCGCTGGCGGTGCTTGCGGTGGGGTCAGTCGCGCCGGTGCTGGCAGCGGCCTCCGTGGCAACGGTGCTGGCGGTGGCCTCTGTGGCAGCGGTGCTGGCGGCAGCCTCAGTGGCAGCGGTGCTTGCAGCGGGCTCTGTGGCATCGGTGCTGGCGGTGGGCTCTGTGCAGGTGGTGCTGGTGACGGGCTCTGTGGTGGCGGTGCTTGCGGCGGGCTCTGTGGCATCAGTGCTGGTGGCAGGCTTTGTGGCAGCAGTGCTGGTGGCAGGCTCTGTGGCAGCAGTGCTGGTGGCGGGCCCAGTGACTGCGGTACTGGTGGCGGGCTCTGTAGCGGCGGTGCTGGTGGCGGCCTCTGTGACGGTGGGGCTGGTGGTGGGCTCAGTGACTGCGGTGCCGGTGGCAGCCTCAATGACAGCGGTGCTGGTGGCGGTGCAGGTGGTGGTCTTCTCTGCCGTACAGGTTGGCGTCGACATGGACAGAAGGTGTGACACTGGTCCCATTGTCAGTGCCACCATGCCCTCTCCTGACCTGCCCTTTATTTTCTGGCCCTTCCCCACCTTGGAAGGTGGCGCAGCTGTCTTGCCACTATCCCCTTTCGTTTCCCTGAGCCCTTGGTGGCAGGTGCTTTCTGCTTCTCCCTCGGGGATCTGGGCAGCTTTTTAACTTTTGCAGGTGGCGGAATGTCCTTGCCCTCGCTCCATGGCACACTGGCAGCCCTAATGGTTGGCGCACTCCAATAGCCTGCAGTTGCTGGCACCACTGTGCCTGGTGATGTGGTGGCTGAGGTGCTGGGTTGGGACCTGGAAAGCCTGGCCCTAGGGGACGGACGGGTGGGGGAGGTGTAGGGAAGAGGTCAATATTAGCCAGGAAAAGTTTTTTAGACACACTGGGATGGGTAGATGGAGTGGGTTTGGGAGTGGAGGAAGAGGTTGTGGTTGTAGGAGGTGTACGTTTGCTGAATTTGGGTGAAGGTGCATGGGCTGGAAGCTGTTGTGAGGTGGCTGGCTGTTGGGTGGGTGTGTGCCTGCATTTGTGTACTCTGGGAGGAGGGCTCACAGACACACTGGGAGAGGACACAGGGGATGTGTGAATGGTAGTGGGGGTGGTGAGTGCATGTGAGCGGTGTGTGGTGATGGGCGTGCTGGTGATGGAGGTAGTGGCTGAAGATGTAGTGCATGCAAATGTGAGTAGAGACGAGACAGGGAGGGAGGGAGGAGGAGGGCGTGGAGGAGGGGGACACAGTGGAGGCAGTAGACGTCGGTATGTTTGCATGGGTATGATGCTTGTGTGAGTGCCTGTGGGATGTGTGGTGCTTATGTTTGCCTGAGCCACCCTTGTGTGTTGAGGTGTGTGCATGCTGGTCTGATAGTGTGCTTGGGATAGGCTGAGGTACAGGAGATTGGGTCGGGGTGGAGGACGTTGGAGGGGGGAGGCTGGACACAGGGACAATGGCTGCCATCAGTGCTGAGGCCAGAGCCTGAAATGCTCTCTGTTGGGCTGCCTGGCCAGAATGAATGCCCTCCAGGTATGCATTTGTTTGTTGCAAATGCCTCTCAACACCCTGGATGGCATTCACAATGGTAGATTGCCCAACAGTGAGGGATCTCAGGAAGTCAATAGCCTCCTCACTGAGGGATGCAGGGATGACTGGGGCAGGGCCTGAGGTGCCTGGGGCGAAGGAGATGCCCACCCTCCTGGGTGAGCGGCCACGGGACACAAGCTGTACACATGGAAGTCACAGGTGCCTGACTAGGTGTAGATGGCTCTTACCACTGGTGGGGTTGGGGTGCCACATAGCCTGCCTCACAAAGGGACCTTGCATACAAAGCATGCCCTGCCTAGAGTAACCCACTGCCCACCTCCCCCACCCAGACACCTCGTAATGCGCGCAGAGTCAGATGGATGTGACTGTACTCACCCCCTTGTGGCTGCTGTGATGCCCTCGAGCGCCCATCCAACTCTGGATACGCCACTGCCAGGATCCGGAACATCAGGGGGGTCATGGTGCGACGGGCACCCCTCCCACGTTGGGAGGGCATCCCCAGCTGGGCCACCGCCGTCTTCTTGCTCCAGCTGCGAATGTCTCCACATCTTTTCTGGCAGTCGGTGCTCCGTCTGTGGTGGACCCCCAGGGTCCGGACGTCCTTGGCGATGGCATGCCAAATATCCTTCTTCTGGTGGGTGCTGCCCTACAGGAATAGTACAGAAAAGGAAAAACTTTAACCGACTGGACCGTCACAGTCATTGGCCCACGTTCCTACCCTTGCCCTGACGCACATACACTCACCGTCCGTTCATGCAGGGCTCAGTCCCCCCCTCATGTATCTTCCATCCACACCACTCCAAACAGGTATTGCCCATGCAGCATGCTCACAGTGTACTCACCTGTTTGTCTGGAGGACCGTAGAGTAGCGTGTACTGGGGGAGGACCCCATCCACTAACTTCTCCAACTCCTCCGAAGTGAAGGCAGGGGCCCTTTCCCCAGACACATGAGCCATCGTCGCTTCCAGACTGAGGTCACAGCAGCACATGCAGTGTAGGTCCTCTCCTGTTGAAGGTCAGGTATCAAGTGAATGTACAGATAGAAAATGGCAGTCACGTCCGCGGTGGTGCGTACCATCCCCGCCAGCGTACATCGTCATTGGCTCCTGGGACCCATAGGGTCCAATGCCAACCAATGCAGGATTGTGCTGCGGTCTTCGACCGCCTACCGCGATGGTGTAGAACGCTAGCGCAGTTACCTCATATCCCCTTGTCCCACCTTATACGTCAGGCAGCCACCATTTCAGGGGGCCACATGGCATTAATAATAACTGCGTCACACCTATCTAGGCCTTGCATACACACAGTAACAGGCACATTGCGGAATAACAAATGTGTGCAAATGACATTTTGTAATACCTCAGTGTTGGCTGGCTCTCTGATCACTGTTCTCGTCCATAGGGCACGTCTGCTGGGGCAGGTGATGAGATGGCGACATCCTCCGGTGTACACACCACTGGTGGACCTGTCAACAATGGAAGAGAGACACGTAATAGTCACCTACAGACTTGATTGTGCAACAATGCATGAACTGTGTGCCCAGTTGGAGCCAGACCTGATGTTAGCAATCCGCCATCCCACAGGGATACCCCTCTACTGCAGGTCCTGTCAGTACTCCATTTCCTGGCCAGTGGGTCTTTCCAAACTACAGTGGCCGTTGCATCAGGGATGTCCCAGCCAATGTTCTCAAACGTGTTGTCCAGAGTGTTGTCTGCCCTGCTGAAACACATGCGCAGCTACATCGTTTTCCCTCAGGTGGAGGATTTGCCTACAGTGAAAGGTGACTTCTATGCTCTGGGACATATCCCCAACATCATTGGTGCCATTGATGGGACACATGGGGCCTTGGTACTCCCCGCAGGAGTGAACAGGTGTACAGAAACCGGAAGAGCTACCATTCTATGAATGTGCAGATGGTGTGTTTGGCCGACCAGTACATATCCCATGTGAATGCCAAGTTTCGTGGCTCAGTGCATGACGCTTACATTCTGAGGAATAGCAGCATCCCTTATGTGATGGGGCAACTCCAGAGGCACTGTGTGTGGCTAATAGATGAGGACAAGGACCCTATACCCTGTGAATAGTTGTCTGGGTCTGGGGTTGTCCCTACGGGTTAGTGTGTGACTAACAGTTGTCCATCGACATTTGCAGGTGACTCTGGGTACCCCAACCTGTCATGGCTACTGACCCCAGTGAGAAATCTCAGGACAAGGGCAGAGGAACGCTACAATGAGGCACATGGGCGAACTAGTAGGGTGATGGAGCGGACCTTCGGCCTCCATATGAAAGGTGGTTCTCTCTACTACTCACCAAAGAAGGTGTGCCAGATCATCGTGGCCTGCTGTATGCTGCACAACCTGGCTTTGCAACAACAGGTGCCTTTTATGCAGGAGGATGGTCCAGATGGAGGTCTTGTGGCAGCTGTGGAGCCTGTGGACAGTGAAGAAGAGGAGGCAGAAGAAGAGGATATCGACAACAGAAGCAACGTTATCCAGCAATACTTCCAGTGAGACGCAGGTAAGAAGAAATCACTGCCTCACCCATCTCATACAATTGTTTGACCTATCATAAGTCTGTCACTTTCACCCAGTGTATGGACCCGGACTTGTCACTTTGCCTTTCCATTTAACAGATGTGGGTCCCACTGTGTGACCTCTGCTATATTACCTCATGGACTAGAGCTGTGTTACATCGGTATGTTCACAATAAAATTGACATTGCTATATTCCATAGTTATTGCAAATACACAATTGTGAAAGCACAGACTGACTCCAGATTGTTTTGTGATTCAAGGGTGTTTATTTCTGTGCAAATAAGTGGAGGGGGTTGTAAAATGGGCAGGGGTGATAGTGGAGGAATGTCCATGGCAGAGTCCAGTCTATTTGTTTCACAGGTGCATTGTCCAAAGGGGCATAGGAAGTGGAGCTAGGGCAGTTTAAAGATGGACAGGGTGACAAAGTGGGACAGAAGGATGACATTCAGGGGGGTCTCATTTCCTGGTGGGGGTCTTGGCATTGTTCTCTGTCTTGTTCCTGGATCTCAGGGACTGTTTGCGGGGTGGTTCTCCATCTGTAGGGGGTGGGGTGCTGGTGTCATGGTTATGTGGCGGTGCCTCCTGTCCACTAGCGCCGGCGGAGGTGGTGGGCTGTTCATCATCCAGGCTAATGTCAGGGGCCCCTTGTTATGCCACAGTGTCCCTCCTGGTGTTGACAAGGTCCTTCAGCACCCCTACAATGGTGACCAGGGTGGTGTTGATGAACTTGAGTTCCTCCCTGATTCCCAGATAGTGTTCCTCCTGCAGCCGCTAGGTCTCCTGAAAGTTGGCCAGTACCGTTGCCATCGACTCCTGGGAATGATGGCACGCTCCCATGATGTTGGAGAGGGCCCCGTGGAGGGTGGGTTCCCTGGGCCTGTCCTCCCCCATCGCACAGCTGTCCTCCCAGTTCCCCTGTTTTCCTGTGCCTCTGTCCCCTGAACCGTGTGCCCGCTGCCCCCAGGTCCCTGATTTTCTTGGGGTGGTGGGTTTGCCTGGGTTCCCTGTAGTGGTGGACACACTGCTGCTTTACGTGTCCTGGGGACAGAGGGATGGGCCCGCTGGGTGGGTGCTGTGCTGGTGTTTCCTGAGGGGGGAGGCTCTGTGGTGGCATGTACCAGTGTCAGGGGAACCGACTGTCCCGAGGTCCCAGATGGGCCGGGCTGGTCATCTTGATCCAGTTGGACAGAGCTGCTGTCATCACTGTGGGCCTCTTCTGTGGGGGGACTGGACATGTCTGGAACCTCCTGTCCTGTGACGTTGGGTAGGGGTCCTGCAGGGGTGTAAAGGCATGATTATTGCATCTGTGTGTGCCATCGTGTGCAATGGGTGAGTGACCCTGTACTCCAGTGCTTGTATTCTTGTCTAGGACCTTGTGTGATAATTGGTTTGGGGTCTGTGTGGGTATCTGTTGTGGACATGCTTTGGTGATGGGTGTCCATGCTTTGGTGTTGCATGCAGGGCTTGGTGTTGGGATGGGTGGGTTGTGATAGTGGGACTTTTGTGAGGTGTTGGAGTGATCGCATGTGATAGCATGCAGGTAGGGTGGGGGATGTAATAGTTAAGAGTTGACTTACCAGAGTCCATTCCTCCTGCTACTCCTGCAAGGCCTTCAGGATGCAGTATAGCCAAGACTTGCTCCTCCCATGTTGTTAGTTGTGGAGGAGTGGGTGGGGGCCTGCCGCCAGTCCTCTGTACAGCAATCTGGTGTCTGGGACCACGGAACGCACCTTCCCCCGTAGGTCGTTCCACCTCTTCCTGATGTCTTCCCGTGTTCTTGGATGCTGCGTTGACCCTGTTGACGATTCTGAGCCATAGCTCCATCTTCCTAGCAATGGAGGTGTGCTGCACCTGTGATCCAAATAGCTGTGGCCCTACCCGGACGATTTCCTCCACCATGACCCTGAGCTCCTCCTCAGAGAACCTGGGGTGTCGTTGAGGTGCCATGATGTGGTGTGGGTTTTGTGTGAGGTGGTGTCGGTTGTGATTTGTGAGGGGATGTGTTTGTGTGTGTTGTCTGAGGTGCGTGGATGGTGTGTGAGTGATGGTGTTGTGCACCTGTCGATGCTAGTGTTGTTTCTGGTGGTGTCTCTCTCTGGCCTTCTTTCTCAATTTTGGTAGTAAGGGTTTGTGGGTGATGTGGGTGTGTGTTTTAAATTGGATTGGGTGGTGTGTGGGAGTGGTGTGTGTATGTGTATCAGGTGTGTGTATTTCGATTTGTCCAATGTGGTTGTGTTTTGTACATGTGTGTGTATTTTGAGTGTGGCGGTGTGTACCGCCAATGGAATACCACGGTTGAAAGACCGCCACGTGGATTCATGGGTCGTGATAGTATGGGCGGATTCCTGTTGGCGTGACAGTGTCGGTTTTGTTATCACCAGTTTATCACTGACCTTTGGTGTGGCGGACTTGTGTGGTTGTCTGGATTTTGGCGGATTCCGAGCTGTGGGTCGCAATAGCTGTAGCGGAATTCCGCCGCCGCAGCGGTGTGTTGGTGGTCTTCTGCACAGCGGTACATGGGATTTACCGCCAATGTTGTAATGAGGGCCTGTGTCTTTATTTTAGTTCAAAACCTTCGCGTCGTGGCATCGCCTCTCCAAAGCCAGCGGTAACTGCTGCTTCTCTTGTAGCGCAAGGAATGCCATGACAACAGAGTTATGCATTCTCAACCTTCGATCGTGATCGAAGGTTGATATTCTTAACAGAGTACAACATATGACAGCTGGGCCTGTGCATTCCCTTATGACAGCCACACACAAAGGGAGCTTAGGTGTGACTGATCAACACCCTGATGGCCTCCCCTTGTCAGGATGGGAGGGAGGGGCTGACACACCTGAAAGGGCAATGTCCTGCCACACACAAAGCGCTGCATACCCCCCTTTAGTGGGTCCGGACCCAGGGCATGAAGTGAGGGCCTCTGTGAAATTCAAAGACCCTTCTTTGAAGTCTTCCCCACTTCAAAGACACAACTGGGTATAAGTATTGGACATCTGATACCAGGAACTGAGTACACTTCTGGACCTGTGTATACTTAGTCAGGAAGAGGGACTGCCATGCTACTGAAAGGATTGTCGCTCTGCTGGACTCTGCTGGACTTCTGCTCTGCTGTGCTGACCTGCTGCCAGCTGCCCTCCTTGCCTGGTAGTGAGAAGGACTGGACCTGAATCTCTCCAACCCAAAACCAGAGTGACTCCAAGGGTTTACTGGCTTGCATCCTGTTTTCCTAAGTCTCAGGGACATAAAAGACTTCCAGGGCCTGAAAGCTGGGATTTACCCTGGTCTACTGCGAACAGATAGCTTCAGTTGGCACTTTATGCTTTTAAGCACTATACCACATTTTAACCTTAAAACATTCATATTTCGACTTCTATTTCTTGGGTTTTTGTCATTTTGGTCTTCGTCTACTTATAAAATTAAGCTCTATTTTTCTAATCTGATGTGGTGTCTTTGTTTTGTGGTGTTTTCACAGATTTACTGTTTGAAGTGTTGCACAATTACTTTACACATTGCCACTTAAGTCTAACTGCTCTGTGCCAAGCTGTTAGACCTGACGCTTGAGGTAGTGTGCCCCCAATTATTTTGCTTTTTCCCATAGGTTGTGTTGATTCTCTTTTAGTGGCCTAGTGGCCTTAGGGCTTTGGGCACTTTCCCACTGTAAGTACAGTGGGAAAGTGCATGCACCCTTCCTACATGTTAGGAAGTGTTGCTTACTACTGTGAACGCATTTGCATAAAGGGTGTTTTCAAAAGTATGCTAAGCCTGCTATTACAGGCCTTTATGTGCGTGCTTGCACCATGGTGTTGTAAACATGTGTCCAGCCTGCCATTGCAGGCCAGTGTGTGCGCACTTGCACCAAGGTTGTTTTTAAGCACGGGCTAAGCCTGCCATTGCAGGCCTGAGTGTGCGAGCTTGCACCATGGTGTTTTAAACATGTGTCCAGCCTGCCATTGCAGGCCTGTGTGAGCACCATTGCACATATGCTCAGGATGGCCTTTCTAAATCCTCAGCCAACTCTGAGAAGACTTTTCACTACCAATAGGGCAACCCTAGGGTAAGTCCGGAGGGGGTAAAGTAAATGGTAGGTGAAAGGCAGGGGAGCTACACAGAGGTGTTCTCTACCCAGGTAGTGAAAAATAGTCATGAGTGTTTTTCCTACCTCTGAAGGTTACCCTATCCATAACGTTAACATGAGGGACTGATTGAAATCACTCCAAACTGCAAAAGTGGATTGCAGAGGAGCAGCCTCAGAATGTTTCCCATCAGTGGATTCCTAATGACAAACCCCTTCCTATGGTAAAGGTGACTTTGTCATTACTAGCTTAGAAATGACTGTTCTGGAAAGTGTGCATTTCTTTGGGCTACAATTCAGTGAATGCCTTTCTACTTGGCTAATCCATACTGGAGGTTGGGGGAGAACATCTGTGTATTCCCTAGCGACAGCTATAAACATTGGACATGCAACTGGAACAACAGACCTCTGCCATTTGAGGACTTTGCTGGATAAATTGAAGGGAGAGGGTATGACACTTGGCCTCTGGGAGCCAGACCATGGTATCACAAAAGATTAAGATCTGCATTCCACGGTCCCATGGCAGACAGGAATGAAATTTAGGGGAGACAACTGTGGTTCAAATGGAGAACATCTGAACCACCCCCAACTTCAAGGGCATACTACACTATAACTACTGGTGCCATACTTCAGCAGAGCAGAGATACAATTGTGGGGATGTGGGACCAGAGAACCTGGTCCATGCACTGCACACGGCCAGAGGAACCTGTTGTGTACAAGGAGGATTACTGCCATTGAAAGGGACTACCTGTTAGAAATGGGGGCTTTGGTGAGCAGTCAGGTTACCCCTTGTCCAAGCAAGGACCCTCACTGTAGTCAGGGTAAAGGAGAATCACTTTTGGTTAACCCCCGGCATGGGTTGTTTCTTCTCTCCCCCAAGACAGCGATGCGTCGATCCAGACGGGCACCTCAAGTCCGGGCAGGCTTAGCGTTGATTTTCCACGCCCAGCGATGTTGCTTTGAAAATCTGGTTGCACAGTATCAGAAAACCCCGCTGCATGGACTTTGCCTCGTTATCAGCCTCTGTTAGCGGGTCTTGAATGTCATTTCTCCAGCAGCGTTGCGTCGATCCTCCAGCCTCGATGCAGGTAGAGCGTTGATTTCTGCAGCGAAGCCGGCAGAGTGTCATTTATCAGCTGCGTCACAGAAGGTGCATCGAAAATGTCCCCGTACGGCAGTCTGTGTGTGGATTTTCAGTTCTTGTCTGCCAACTTCACCTTTCAAGGGCCCAGAAACTGGATAGGGCACCACTTGACAGGGCAGGAGTCTCAGCAGAGAGTCCTGGTGCTGGCAGGGGAAGTCTTTGATGGCCCTAAGACTTCAACAACAGGAGGCAAACTCAGTTCAAGCCCTTGGAGATTCTTCTCAAGCAGGAATGCACAACAAAGTCCAGTCTTTGTCTCCTTTTACAGGCAAAAGCAACACCTGTAGGATAGCCCAGCAAAGCACAGTCACAGGCAGGGGTAGCACTTTTCCTCAGCTCTTCAGCTCTTCTCCTTGGCAGAGGCTCTTCTTGATTCCAGAAGTGATCTGATTTTCAGGGGGCTTGGGGGCTCTTCTTAGACCCCTTTCTGCCTTTGAAGTAGGCCTTTTTAAAAGAGAAGTCTCTGTTGTTGTCAAGTTCCTGCCTTGCCAGGCCAGGCTCCGGACACACAGCAGGAGGTTGGAGACTGCATTGTGTGAGGGCAGGCACAGTCCTTTCAGGTGTAAGTGACCACTCCTCCCCTCCCTCCTAGCCACAGATGGCTCATCGGGACATGCAGGCTACACCCCAGCTCCCTTTGAGTCACTGTATAGAGAGAGGTGCAAACAGCCTAACTGTCAAACTGACCCACACAGGGAATCCACAAACAGGCAGAGTCACAGAATGGTTTAAGCAAGAAAATGTCTACTTTCTAAAAGTAGCATTTACAAAAACACGCAATCTAAAAACTAACTTCACTAAAAGATGTATTTTTAAATTGTGAGTTCAGAGACCCCAAACTCCATATGTCCATCTGCTCCCAAAGGGAATCTGCAATAATATTTAAAGGCAGCCCCCATGTTAACCTGTGAGAGAGATAGGCCTTGCAACAGTGAAAAACAAATTTGGCAGTATTTCACTGTTAGGACATGTAAAACACATAAGTTCATGTCCCACAATTAACATACGCTGCACCCTGCCCATGTGGCTACCTAGGGCCTACCTTTGCGGTTCCTTACATGTATAAAAAGGGAAGGTTTAGGCCCGCTAAGTGAGTACATTTGCCAAGTTGAATTGGCAGTTTAAAACTGCACACACAGACACTGCAGTGGTAGGTCTGAACCATGTTTACAGGGATACTGATGTGCGTGGCACAACAAGTGCTGCAGGCCCGCTAGTAGCATTTGATTTACACACCCTGGGCACCTTTAGTGTACTGTACTAGGGACTTACTAGTAAATCAAATATGCCAATCATCGAAAGCCAATTGCACATACATTTAACATAGGAGCTCTTGCACTTTAGCACTGGATAGTAATGGTAAAGTGCCCAGAGTAACAAAAACAGCAAAAACGGAGTCCGGCACACATCAACAACCTGGGAAACAGGCAAAAAGTTAGGGGAGACCACGCCAAGGATGCCAAATCTAACACTGCCCAACTTGGATAGTGGCTGGCCGGGGCTGACTATCCTGCTGCTGTGTGGCACCCTGAAGTGTACTCTGCAAGGGCTTGTTGGGTTTCCCCCTGTTCTCTTGTGGAGTTCTCAGGGAAATCAAGGACCTCCAATGAGGGACCCACACCAACTACTTGTGACACTTGGAGAGCGGTGCCCTCAGATGTGCCCATATCATGTGCTGAATCCCAACTGGTAGCACAGCATAAGCATTGAAGTAAGAACTATACCTTGAGATAAGATTGCCTGGTGCAGGGCCCCAAGAGTTTTGAACGCATCTAAGGAGTGTGATCCCTGCATCGTGGGGTTTCAACACGCATAAGCTTGTTGTTGGAGGTGAGTGAATTCACTGGTTGCAGGACCCCATGTGGCCTGCTTTGTCAAACGTGCTACATCTCTTTCATGTGACACACCGACTACACGCTCATTGAGTGAGGTGTCTGATTCATGGAGAGCGACCTTTAGAGGTGAGGGTGCAACCGTAGTAATGCTCATGTAGTACTGCTGAACTGGCACCTGTGTGTGACTGAAACTGTCTGGTCCACCATATTTCCAGGGAGGCAGGGAATTTATAACTCTTCGCTGTGTGTGATCAGAACTGTCTGCTGCGTCCTGTATCAACGCGCACCAGGCATCGTGCTTCTTTTCCAGAAAGGCATGGAATTTATAACTATTTGTTGTGTGTGACCAGAACTGTCTTGTACGACCCAGATCAATGTACACCAGGTGTGACTCTGATTGATGTGTACCTGACAGGGTGCCTCTCTCTTCCAAGACGGTCCCTTGCTACATTCTCCTTCATTGTTAGTTCCTTTTGGGTTCTCCTTGCGACGACATACCTGTCCTCTCCTTACCCAACCCCAATGACATCATGTTGCCAGCAGTATTGCCCAGGCCAGGTCTGGGTGTTGAAAGTAATTGACTGAGCTAAAGGAACACTTCCGAGAGCAATTGAAAGTGGGTCACGAGATTGTGCAACCTCCTCCCCTGGTGCTTCGCAGAACTGGTCTGGCGCCAGAAGGCACATTACAGAATCCTTGGGTTGAACAAAGTATTGCCCTCAGCTGCTTCTGCTCCGCATCATGAGAGTGAACTTCCTGAGTGGTGGCCAAACCCCCATTTGCGAACTGCCTGCTAATCAGTCCTGCTACCTACCCTCCATCTTCTCCCCTTGGATCCTGACTAAGTGTGACTCTGGCCGCGATCTACTTAGTATCAGGGGGAGGGTGATTTCTCTCCAACATGTGGGTGTGGGGTAGTCAATCAATCAATCAATCAATCAGTAATTTGTTGAGCGTGCTACTCACCCAGTAGGGTCTCAAGGCACTGAGGGGGTGGGTGCTACTGCTCGAAGAGCCAGGTCTTGAGGCGCTTCCCGATGGTCAGGAGGTCCTTGGTCAGACGTAGGTTGACGGGGAGGGAGTTCCAGGTTTTGGCAGCAAGGTGGGAGATGTATCTGCCGCCGGCTGTGGTACGGTGGATGCGGGGGCGGTTGCAAGGGCGAGGTTGGTGGAGCAGAGCTGACGTGTTGGGGTGTGGAAGTTGAGATGCTCTTTGAGGTAGGCAGGTCCGGCGTTGTGGAGAGCTTTGTGAGCGTGGGTTAGGAGTTTGAAGATGATCCTTTTGTTGACGGGGAGCCAGTTGAGGTCTCTGAGGTGGGCTGAAATGTGTTCGTGGTGAGGGAGGTTGAGGATGAGTCGTGCAAAGGTGTTCTGGATGCGTTGAAGTTTTGCCTGGAGCTTGGCCATTGTTCCTGCGTAGAGAGTGTTACCGTAGTCCAGTCTGCTGCTGACGAGGGCGTAGGTGACCGTTCTTCTGGTTTCAGTGGGGATCCATTTGAAGATCTTGCGAAGCATGCAAAGGGTGTTAAAACATGAGGATGAGATGACGTTGACTTGCTGGGTCATAGTGAGCAATGAGTCCAGTAAGGAGCAGAGGTTGCGTGCGTGGGTGGTGGGTGTTGGGGCGGCTCCCAGAGTAGCAGGCCACCAGGAGTCATGCTGATTTATTGGAGCCAAAGATGATGATCTCGGTCTTCTCTGAGTTCAGTTTGAGGTGGCTTGCCTCCATCCAGTTGGCGATGGCGTGAAGTTCGGTGTGGAGGTTGCTTTTGGCGGTTTCGGGGTCCTTTGTGAGAGAGAGGATCAGCTGAGTGCCGTCCGCGTAGGAGATGATGTTGAGGCCGTGGGATCGGACAATTTTTGCAAGCGGTGCCATGTAGACATTGAAGAGGGTAGGGCTGCGTGAGGATCCCTGGGGGACTCCGCAGATGGTCTTGGTGGCTTTTGACAGGAACGGGCGAGGTGGACTCTTTGGGTTCTGCCAGAGAGGAAGGATGTGAGCCAGTCCATGGCTTTGCGGTGGATTCCAGCGTTGTGGACAGGTGTGCGAAGTGTGTGGTGACAGACGGTGTCAAAGGCTACAGAGAGGTCGAGGAGGATGAGTGCAACGGTTTCCCCTTTGTCGAGCCTGCTCCTGATGTCGTCGGTGGCAGCGATAAGAGTGGTCTCGATGCTGTGGTTCTTGCGGAACCTGGACTGGGAGATGTCGAGTAGGCTGTTGTCCTCTACGAAGCGAGATAGTTGGCTGTTGACTATCTTCTCGATGACCTTCGCGGGGAATGGGAGTAGGGAGATGGGCTGGTAGGTTTTTAGGTCTTCGGGGTCGGCTTTGGGATTTTTGAGCAGGGCGTTCACTTCAGCGTATTTCCAGCTCTCCGAGAATATGGCCATCTCAAAGGAGCTGTTGATGATGGTCCGGAGCTGGGGAGCGATGATTTGGCTGACTTTATTGAAGACGTGGTGAGTGCAGGGGTCGGCGGGTGAACCGAAGTGGATGGTGCTCATGGTCTTGGTGGTTTCCTTGTCATTGGTGTGGGTCCAGGCACTCAGGATGTTGGTGTGGATGGGTGTGTTGTGGTCAGTGTTGACAGTGGGGGTGGTGGGGGACGGTGGTGCGAAGCTGCCATAGATGTCTGTGATCTTGCAGTGAAAAAAGGTGGCGAGAGAGTTGCAGAGGTCTTGCGAGTGTGGGGGTTCGGTAGAGCAGGATTTGGGGTTGGTGAGTTCCTTGATGATGCTGAAGAGCTCCTTGCTGTTGTGTGCGTTGTTGTCAATTCGTTCTTTGTAGAAAGATCTTTTGGTGGTCCGGATAAGCTGGTGATGTTTGCGGATGGTGGATTTGAGGGCGGCGTGGTTGCTTTCTGTTTGTTCTTGGTGCCAGATCTTCTTGGCTTTCCGGCACTCCCGCTTGGAGGCCTGAAGGTCTGCGGTGAACCAGCGAGCTTTCTTGCTGGTGCGGGTGTTGGTGGTTTTCCTAAGTGGAGCGAGGGAGTTGGCACAGTCGTCAAGCCATTGCTTGAGGTTGAGGGCGGCGGTGTTGGGGTCACTGGTGTTGGGTGGCGGGGCGAGGGTGGAGATCAGTTGGTCCTTGGAAATCTTGTTCCACTTGTGGTGAGCGGTCTGATGCTGTTGGTGATGGGCGGTGGGTTTCTGGAAGGAGAAATGGACACAGTGGTGGTCGGTCCTGTGGAGTTCGGTGGTGTGGGTGAAGGTGACGTGGCTGCTGGTGGAGAAGATGGTTTTGAGTGTGTGGCCGGCTGAGTGGGTGGGCGTTGTAACAAGTTGCTTGGGGCCGAGGTTGGCGAGGTTGTCCAGCAGGGCTCTGGAGTTGCTGTCCTCGGTGTTTTCCAGGTGAAAATTCAGGTAGCTGAGAAGCATGTAGTCTGTGGAGGTGAGGGCGTGGGTGCTGATTGTGTCAGTGATGGCGTCGCAGAATTGTGGGTAGAGGCCAGGGGGTCTGTAGACGAGGGTTCCTCTCAAGGTGGTGTTGGAGTTGATATAAATCTGGAAGTGCAGGTGTTCAGCTGCATCTAGGGCGTCGTGGGTGTTGGTTGAGATCCTGATGGAGCTCCTGTGGACTATGGCTATTCCTCCTCCTGGTTTGTTGGTGCGGTCTCTTCGGGTGATTTTGTAGCCCTCAGGGATGGCTATGGTGATGTCGGGTTCCGAGGAGGGGTTCATCCAGGTTTTGGTGAGGAAGGCGATGTCTGGGGAGGTAGATGTAAGCAGGTCCCAGAGTTTGACGGCATGCTTGTGGATGGAGTGGTTGTTGAGGAGGATGCAGCTGAGGTAGTGGGTGGCGTTGTTGTGGTTCTTGGTGGTTTGAGTGCAGTTGAAGTTGCACGTCTGGCACGAGAAGGTTCCATGGGTGTGCCTAAGGGAGGTCTGGACGGAGGCGGTGAGGCGGCTGCGGTTGAGTGCGTGGAGTTCTTCTGCAGTGTAGTGGCATCTGGCGGCGTCTGGCAGGGTGGGCAGTGCGAGGGGCAGGGGGACTGGCGCTGGGCGCGGCACAGGCGCGGACGGGTGCAGACGGGCTTGTCTCTGGCTCGCCTCTGGCACAGCTGCCGCCATTAGGAAGGGGAAGTGGGAGGGAGGAGCAGCTGGGAGGTGGGGAGTGGTGGGCAAATGGGGGCGCGAAGGGGGTGGGGCAACAGGCGAAGCAGCAGCAGGAACGGGGGAGTAAGACGAGGAAGGCAAAAAAGACGAGGAAAGTCACAAACAGAGCTAAAGAGCAGAAAAGGCACAGAAAGCAGAGTCAGAGAACGGAAAGGCACAAAAAGGCACAACAAGAGGAGAAACGGCACAAATAACGCACAGCAGTTACAGGACAGACACACAATACGTACGGCAACCACTAGACACCAGGGATGAGGCGCAGGTGGGTGCCTGGGGATGGTGGAGGGCCTCGAACTCGCAGCAGCAGCGAGGGCAGGGTTGGGGGCACGGAGGCAGACAGGTGTAGCTGCGCAGCGTGTTGAGTGAAACCTGGCCTTAAAACAGTCGGGCCAGGTTTTGGGTTGTCGGGGTGAGCTGGAGAGTGGAGGAGGGCTTGGGCCACAGGATCTCTATTGTGCTATCAATTGACCTGCTGGATATCAGTTGTACAGTGCTGCATGCATGTGTGTGTGAGTTGGTTCCATACGAACATGCTTGATATCTGTGGCACCATGTACAAGTGCTGAGTGAGTGCATGCATGTGGGATTGACTGCCTGAGGATTGCATGTTAGCAATTACATCATCCAGCGGTGTTGCTTTACATGCTGATTGCTGGGTAACAGAATACTGCGTTTGACATTAGATTTACCCGTGCGGCCTTGCCCCATGGTGCTGCTTAAAAGTGTTGTCATTATCTGTGTGTACACATTTCCGATATTGCTGTAATCTGGGGTGCACCCAAAACTGTGTTTTGCTGCGTTCTAATAATTGCCAGGCTCGGCCTAGGGTTGACAATGTTACATTCCTCATAAGGGTGCTGGGGGGAGGTAACTTGGGACCTCTCACCAGTGTACATACTACTGATGTCATTTTAACCCGGTTTGGGTCTAGTACTGGTAGTAATATTTCCAAGTATGATATATGACCAGAAGTTCACAATGTTCATATTGTGTTAATTAATGTGTGTGTTGAATACAACCTTTATTTACATACCACGTGTGAAATCTCTTTTGTGATGCTCAGTGTATTTATTGAGAGAGTGCTATACGAGTGCTTTACACATTGCCTCTGTGATACGCCTGACTGCTCAGTGCCAAGCTACTCATGTGTGAGTGCAGGTATACAGTGAGTGTAATCACCTACCCCTGATGGGAGTGGTAATTTCTGCCTGGCTCGGCACCGCCAACACCACCCAGAACGGGCTGCTTCTAACACAAGCTACCAGAGGGTGAGGACAAGTTCACTTTTAGTTTGTATCCAATGTACTGTGACTAGAATTGTGGTTCCTGCTTGGACAAGGTGCATACCCCTGCCAACCTAAATCCCAGTCTCTAACAAGTAGGAACGATGCTGGGAGTTTCAGCACCTCAGTCAAAATATATTTTTTCCTGTGGAGCATTTCAGTTACATGGAAAGAAGCGATTCTAGGAGGCGCTCTTTGGCAACTGTCTTATTGTGGCACAAGCCCTTTTAACTGGTGACATAATTTTTTTGTCAGTGTCTTTCTGCGTTTAGTATGCAATATTGACCTCAGCCTGATGGGTCATGTGTATAACTTTCTTATGTTGGAGAGTCAGTTTTTTATAATGCTTAAAGGATTACACATAATTCTGCTTGTTAAATAAAAGTTACACAAGCAAACCAGGCACAAAGAATGACATTAGTAAATAAACAGCAAGGTTTGTTTCTTAAACTTCTGCTAACATTGGGATGAAAAAGGGGGTTACTCAGTAATCACCAAACAAATGGTGCCTAAAGGACCATATGTGACTCTGACTGCTGCCTTTAGCAAGCAAAGATAGCAGGTCTGGGATGATATGTTGAACCTGTGGCTGAGTAATTTTGCACTGGTGACTGTGAAATTTGCATCAGGTTTTGCACTGATTGAACAGTGCACAATGCATCAAATGTCTGTGAGAATATTATTCTTGTGCAGAAAGAGCAAATATATATAAATGTTTGCTCAGAATAATATGAAACATCACTAACGCCATCACACATACAACCAAGCTTGTGATATTTGCAACACTGAGCCTATACCATACACTTCATGGGTAGTCAAGTTCTAATTAAGAATCAACCACAGATAGTTGGGTAACCACATGTTGTTCAATCTGTATACAGCTGTTCAGACAAAACCAATTTCCTCCAGATACTCAGCTTCTGTTACATAACTAATGCCCTACTATGAACACCATTTACCTGTATCAAACTATTCAGTCACCAAGCCGACAGTGGGAAATGAAGTGGATATGAGTAGAAAAGTGGGTACTGTAAACAACTGTTTACTGACTATGAATCTCTCATGAGCAATACACCACAGAGTATTACAAATATCTACTAAGAACTGTGTTCACTCTATGCAAAATCTTTTCAAAGAGACACTATTCAGTGCAAATACCCAGGGTCTGAAGGTGCTAAAGCTCATACTACTGCAGCCTTCACACTGTGGTGAAACCTTAACCAGTAGCCCATATTCTGAAGCTAAACAAGCACATGTACACAGGTTAGCACTTGGTGCACACAGTATTCTACGTTATGTAGAAATTCTCGCGCTAAGACGATTTTGTCTAAAAACTCGAGGCTGCTTACACTACTTAGTATCTACTATGTAGAATCATTGCCTGAACCAAAAAGCTTGTGTGGAACAGACTGGACATAGGTTGTCAACTGTCACCTGCACACAGAGTTAGAGTTACTCTTCAGTACAAAGATTTATAACGTGTCTTCACACTTATGATGCACTAGCAGCACATGTGCTTTGTGAAAACTTATACCCATTAGCTGGATGCAGGCTGCACAAAATTAGGAAGAGAAGTAATATGGCAGTTACCTAAACTGTAAAACAAACTAAACTAACACACTCATTGGATGACGTCATCAGTGATGTCATCAATGATAGTATCAGTGATGTCATAGATCATGTCACGAGGGGGTGTTATATGTCAGGTCATAAGCAGTGCATGTCGGGGATGAAGTTATAGTTAGCTATAACTGGTGAACGTCTGTGTTTTTTTTAGTTTAAGATTTTATGTTAATGTTGTCTTTGACATATTTAACTAACTATAACGTCATATATATCTATATCTATATATCTCTATATATGTTTATATGTGCTTATATATCTATATATGTATATATATATATACATATATATATATGTATATATATATATATATATATATATATATGAAAAGTTATTCAATTATAGTTATTACTAAGAAGTAAGGAAGTAAGGGCAAGATTTACAAGGCCCTTTCGCCTACTTGCGCCACATTAGCGTCATTCTTTATGCTAATGTGGCATTAGGTAGGCATTTCTGAACCGTCATATTTACAAAGTGGCGCAGTGCTAGCAGTGCACCACTGTGTAACTCCTGTGCCACATTAAGCCTGCGCCAGGCATAATGTATGCAAGAGGGGCGTTTCCCCGCAGGGAGGGCGCAAAAAATGGCACAGTAAAATCTACAAGATTTCATTGCATGATTTTTTTCCATCATTTTTAACACCTGCACATTGCAGATGTTAAAGTGATGAGCTCATAATCGGCCTTCCTAGTGCTTTACTGGACTAGCACCATACTTAATGGTGCTAATCAAGCAAAGCACCACAATACCATCATAAATTCTGACGCTATTGTGCTAACGTGCTCCATAGTGCGCGATATTGTCAATACAGCACTACAATGGTGACGTTAGGGGGCCTAAGGGCGGCGCCAGAAAAGTGACACAGTAGATCTGGCCCTAAGTGCCTAAGTGTGCTTGTGTGAGGATATCTCCATAGAAAAGATAAGAGAGGTGGAGATTGTCATTGCAGATGTATGAATAGCATTTTGTAGTTTTTTAATAGCACTATTGTAGTGCTCTTAAACATGGTACAGAATGCAGTTTGTGCACAGGCAGCTGTGGAGCCTTCATAAAAATAAACAACTAAATAATTATTTCAACTAGGGAGTGGGATGGGGAACATCATGGAGAAGGGGATGCCAGTGAGAAGCGCAAGGAGCAGAGGAACAAGTGGGGTAGAGCAAGGTAAACATGCATTCCCAAGGAGTGCTGAATTATAAGTAAGGGCCTGACTATGAGTTTGCCGGCCGCACGGCTGTACCTCCAGGGTGGCGGTCCCAAAAAGACAACTGAATGGGCAGTCTTCCATCCACCATATTACGATGTTTCTGTTGTTCCTGCGGTCTTGTGGCAGCGGTCTTTCCCTGGAGGCGGACCGTCATGGTCGGAAACCTCACTTTTTGCAGGTATTGTTCCACAGTGCAAATACATATGTGTCTATGTACATGAAGCAAGTCTGAAAATACACACATATGCATCTCACCTATGGAAAACACACTGTTTCCAACAGCACAGGTCCACAGCCTCTGTAACAATGATGAATTGTACGAGTGGCTTACCTTAGGAGTTGACCCCGATGGTGTGGATTTTCTTCATGGACATGTGTCTGCAGCAAGAGGAGGACCTTGATGAGGGCCTACTTGATGGGAAGAGGAGTGGAAACTGGACATAAGATGAGTACTTACCTTATTTCTCTTGTTTCCGTGAGGTCGAGTATGGAGGACTTTCCGCCATAGTCAGCTTGGCGGTGAGCCAGACTGTAATACCGCTGGTGGGAACAGGGGCTGGACTCCAGCCGTTAGTCACTGTAGCCCAGAGGTCTTCAATCTGGGGGTCGGGACCCCCAGGGGGGCCGTGGAGACCTGGAAAGGGGGTCGCACATTCCCCCAGCTGATCCTTAAAATGCCTCAGCTGAACTTTAATTTTCAGTCCAGGGCTTCTGCTTCCTGAATGAAAAGCAAATGTGCTCTACGAGCTGATCCGCCAATGTAAAGGGTGCTTGGGAGCAGCTTTAAATGATCAAAGCTTTGTGAGGACAAACATTTATTTTTTTGGAGGGGTAGTGTGAAGAGTTAACAACTGAGCTGTAAAGTGCATGCTTTTAATTGTAATTGTATTTACACAGTGCTTACTTCACCTGGAGGTGTTGAAGGGACAGCTATTTAAAAAAAAAAGGTATTGCATATGCTCTGATATTACTTAAATCCACATTCTGGAAGCACAGTTTTATAATAAACCTTTTTGTAGTGGCCTATATTATACTGCGTGCAATGCAAGTATAAAATAATGCCTTTTTATATATTCACAGTGCTTTCTGTCACAGGCTATGACCTCATGGCACTAAAAATACATGTCACTATTCTCAACTGTACTGACAAAGATTTAGTTCTGTTGCTCTCCGGTTAAACACAGACCTCTGCGTACTCTACCACTGTAAGCATCGCTAAAGTGCATATGCTCTCTCCTTAAAACATGTTAGATTAGCTTCCGCTCAATTGGCATATTTAATTTACTTGTAAATCCCCAGTAAAGTGGCACTACCTGTGCCCAGGGCCTGTAAATTAAATGCTAAGAGTGAGCCTGCAGCACTGATTGTGCCACCCACTTAAGTAGCACTTTAAACATGTCTCAGGCCTGCCATTGCACAGCTTGTGTGTGCAGTTTAAACTGACATTTTTGGCTTTGCCAAATAAACCTTTTGCTAAGACCAAATCTTCCCTTTTAATATATGTAAGTCACCCATAGAGTAGGCGCTGGCCAGCTCAGAGTGCAGAGTGCAATGTATTTAAAAAAGCAGGACATGTACTTTTAAGTTTTACATGTTCTTGTAGTGAAAAACTTTTAAACTCACTTTTCACTACTGCAAGGCTTATCTAACCCATAGGATAACATTGGAGTTGCCTTAATACATTTTATAAGTGTAATTACCACATCAGAAGAGATAACTGGAATCCTAATTTAAAATCAGATCCTAATTTATGGTAAAGTCAGATTTCAAATTACAATTCTGAAAATTAATTAATCACCCAAGAGGCTATCCAGGAGCTTAGGCAGGTGTGTAGGTTTTTGGTCCCCAAAGTGCTTATGTGAAGAGCGAAGTCTTCTACCTCTTGTGGAACTCAAGAAGTGAGGAGGAGGCTCTGGTGTGTAGAAAGAGGTTGTTCCATGTCCTGGTTGTGATGTAAGAGAATGAGCGAGCTCCCAATTTCACTTTTACGGATGCAGACAATGCGTGCAAGTGAGAGCGAGGCAGACCTAAGGTGTCCAGTGGGTTGGTGAAAGTGGATGCGGCTGTTCAGGTATTCTGTGCTGTGTACAACTTTGTGGGTGTGCGTGACAAGCTTGAATTGGATGCGCTTGTTAATGGGGAGCCAGTGACACTTCCTGAGGTGCAGTGTGATGTGAGTGCAGTGTGGGAGGTTGAATAAGAATCTTGCAGCAAGGTTCTGGATTGTCTGGAGTCTGTGTGGAGTTGTTTGGAGATACCAGCATAGAGAGTGTTGCTGTAGTCCAGCCTGCTGGTATTGAGTGCTTGCGTGATGGTCCGCCTGGTGTTCTGAGGCAACCATTTGAATATTTTTCACAGCATGCATAGGATGTGGAAGCATGTGGTGCACACTGCATTGACTTGAGCAATCATGTTGAGTTTGTCATCTGGAATGATCCCCAGATTTTTTTGGCATGATCTGTGGGTGTTGGTCCTAGCCCTGATGGCCACCATGTGGAGTCCCATGAGAAGGTCTTGTTACTGAAGGCTAGTACTTCCATTTTGTCGGAGTTGAGCTGCAGGGAGTCTGCCTCCATTGTCAAGCAGTTGGTGAAGTTGGTTTGGGTAGTAGTTGTTTTGTCCATCAGGGTGAGGAGGAGTTTGGTGTCATCGCCATAGGAGACGATGGTGATGTCTCGTGATCGGATGATGTTGGCAAGCAGTGTCATGTATATGTTGAAAAGGGTGTGGCTAAAGGACCATCCATGTTGGATACAGCATATCAGTTTCTTTGTCTCTGATGTGAACAGTGGCAGCTGGACCCTTTTGGTTCTTCCCGTGAGGTAGGAACAGATCAATTTGGGAGTGGATCCTTGTGTTCCAATCTGGTGGACTCTTCTGATGAGAGTGTTATGGGAGACAGTGTTGAAGGCCACAGAGAGGTAAAGCAGGAGGATAGCTGCTGGTTCTCCTTGGTCCAGGATGATTTGAATGTCATTAAGGGCCACAATGAGTGGTGTTTCGGTGCTTTTCTTCTTTCTGAATCCTGATTGAGTTTTGTCTAGAAGATTTTGAAGTATCAGGTAGGTTGTAAATTGCTTGTTGATGGCTTTCTCAATTCACTTTGGCTGAATAAGGAAGCAGGGAGATGGGTCGGATGTTGCTCAATTGATTTGGGTCGGCTGTGGGCTTCTTAAGAACATTGATTTCTGCATTCATCTGGGAAAATGGCAGACGTGATGGAGGTGTGGATGATGTGGGTCATGGTGTTGCTGATTGGTGATGTTCTCAGGTTGTAGATATGGTGGGGACAAGGGTCCATTGGGGCCCCTGAGTGGGTGGTCTACATCATTTCTGGTGAGGGTTGTTCATTCGGTCTGTTGGCTGTCTTGGTTGGTAGTGGGTAGTTTAGCAACAAATTCTCAGGGGTTGGGTTGGTGTGCCAACCCAGGTTATAGTAGATATTTGCATTTTTGCTGTGGAAGAAGTTGGAAAGGCTGTTGCAGAGTTGGTGGGAGACAGCAATGTTAGTGACAGTAGCTGGGGGGGGGTGAGGTGAAATCCTTAATTATGTAGAAGATCTCCTTGCAGCTGTTGGCACTTCCTTTGATGTGGTCCAATGGTGCTTTTTTTTGGTGTCTCCTAAATGCTGGTGACAGCATCTGAGTGCAGCCTTGTAGGTAGTTCTATCGGTGGTGTCATGGATTGCTCTCCATTTCCTTTCCTGTTTACAGTTTTGTTTGGTATCTCAGAGGTCTTCTGTGTACCATCTGTCCTTCTTGTGTGATCTACTATGCTTGTTGGGTTTGATGGTCGCTATGGAATCTCCGCAGTTCTTGATCTAGTTATTAACTTTGTTGATGTCTTTGTTATCTGTGAGGCTAGGTTGATTCATGCTGACGGCACAAAACCAGTCTACTTCTGTGATTTTGCCCCAGCATGTGACTTGGAATAGTGAACCGGCAGTGGTTTTGACTTAAGTTGTGTTGATTTGGAAAAGCAAGACAGAGTAGTTGTTCCATATGAGTGATGTGGTGGAGTTGTATTGATGCTGTCACTTGTTGTGAAGATGGCATCAAGTGTATCTTGCAGTGTGTGTTGATAGGATGAATTGAGTGAGTCTGATGATGCTCAAGCTTTTGGGAAGTGCTGTCAGCAGGGGTCGTTTTGGTCTTTGAGGTGAAAGTTGAGGTCACTGTGGAGAATGTAGGCTCTGGTGTCAATTGTGAGTAGAACAACAAAGTCGGTGATGAGGTTGATGAAAATGGCTTGTGATCTAGGTGGTTAGTAGGAGACTGTTCAGTTCAGGATGACGTTTTCTGAGATTTACAGCTTGAAGTGCAGGTGTTCCACGAATGGGGTAGTGTTCTCTGTGGCTGTTGTGAATTTTATGGATTCCTTGTAGATGATAATGAGTCCTCCTCCTGGTTTTGAAGGCAGTTCCATTGAGCGATCTTGTAGCTCGGTGGAATTTCTGTAGCGATGTCAGGAGCCGATGAGTGGTTGAGCCAGGTCTCTGTGATAAGGAGGATGTCAGGTCCATCGCTAATCAGCAGGTCCCATATTTTGATTTTGTGTCTGCTGAGTTATCGTGTGTTGAAAAGTATGTATGCGAATGGGTATTGATGTTCGGATTTCCTGTGGTGTGTCATGTATAATGTGGGTGAAGGTGTTGTTGGTGCTTCTGTGGTGTGTGTTGGGAGGGGAAGTTGCGGACATTGTTAGTATTTGTGTGGGAGTGTGGGTGTATGGCTGCTGGGGAGTCAGCAGTGGGTGCAGGTGAAATCTACCATGATTTCTGTCACTGCACGACAGGTGTTGCTGGAATGATATCTAGGGTCTAGCAACCTAAGGAGTGCTGCAGTGAATTGCTGGGTGGTGATCGGAGCAGGATTCCTGGCACTGGGCATGGTCGAGGTGCAGACAGGTTTGCTTTTGGTGTGCCTTCAGCGCACCAGCACAGCATCCACTGTGTGCGTCTGCATTGCAGCTGCCATTAAGTATGCCCTGAGAGAGGAAGGAGAGCAGGGTGCCATGATGTCATTTCCTGTGCTGATGGGTGATGGTAAATTAAGTCTTCTTGCTTGGCTTCTTCTTTTGAAGATGGTTTTGGCAGGAAAACCAGTAATGTCACTTCCTGTCCAGATGTATGATTGGAAATTCAGTGATATCACCTTGTGTGTTGGTGGATGATGGGAGATCCAGTGATATCACTTCCTGTGCTGATGGTTGACGGGAAATTAAATCCTCTTGCTTGGCTTCTTCTTTTAAAGGCAGTTTTGGCTGGAAAACTAATAATGTCATTTCCCTGTCCAGATGTATCATGGGAATAATGGGAAATAACTTCTTGTGTTGGTGGAGAAAGGGAGATACAATGATTAAACAGGTTGCAGGCCTGCCATTGCAGCCTGTGTGTGTAGTTTTAAACTGCCATTTGACTTGGCAAAATAAACCTTTTGTCAGGTCTAATCCTTTCTTTTTAATATGTCTAAGTCGCCTGTAGGGTAGGCCCTAGACATTCCAAAAGGCAGGCTGCAGTTTGTTTAAAAAGCTGGAAATTTACCTTTAGGTTATACAAGTCCTGAAAAACGTTTAAAATAGTTTTTCAGTATTTCAAGGCCTACCTCTCCCTTACAATAAAATTGGAGTTAACTTATAACATTTCATAAGCTGTCACTTCCAAATGCAAACAGGTAAACAGTTCTTATTGAGTGTTTTTGGAATTATAATGAAAACTTCTTCCTTATAGTGAAGTTGGAATAGTGATTGCAATTTTGAAAACGCCTTTTTTAGAAAGTTGACTATTTAGTGCCTACAGCCTGTCACTTTTTCACACTGCTGGGTGTAGTTGGCTGTTAGACCTAGCATCCTTGGTGTAGTCTCTCCTATCTTTTTTTGACTCTGCTTCTCATGTTTTGACTGTCTACTGGACTTTGTTTTTGCTGGTGTTGTTGCTCTGGACACTTTACCACTTCTGACCAGTTCAATTACTCTCTGTGTAAATTGTATGTATAATTGACACATTTGACTTACTAGTAAGTCTCTAGTAAAGTGCACTAGAGGTGCCGAGGGCCTGTAAGTCAAATGCTACTAGTAGGCCTGTAGCACTGATTGTGCCACCCTCATGAGTAGCCCTGTAAAGATGGCTCACACCTGCCAATGCGGCGTCTGTCTGTACAGTTTAAGCTGCCAATTCAACCTGGCAAGTGTACCCACTTGCCAGGCCCAAACCTTCCCTTTTTATACATGGAAGGCACCCATAAGGTAGGCCATAGGTAGCCCCCTGGACAGGGTGTAGTGTATGTTAAAGGTAGGACATTTACTAATGTGTTTTACATGTCCTGACACTAAAATACTTCCAAATTCAGTTTTCACTGTTGCAAGGCCTATCTCTCTCATAGGTTTAAGTGCAATTTCCCTTTGGGAGCAGATGGAGACATGGAGACATGGAGTCATGGAGTCTGGTGTCTCTGAACTCACAATTTAAAAATAGAACTTTTGGTAAAGTTGTTTTTTAGATTGTCAGTTTGTTGGGCTGTTTGTGAATTTCCAGTGACACAAAGGGAGCTGAGGTGTAGCCTGCATATCCTGATGGTCATATGGGCTAGAGTGAAGGGAGGAGTTGTCACTTATACCTGAAAGGGCTGTGCCTGTCCTTACACAGTGCAGTCTTTAACCCCCTGTTGTGAGTTTGGAGCCAGACTTGGGCAAGGCAGGATCTTGTCAAAGACGGAGACTTTCCTTTTAAGTTTGAATTCTTCAAAGGCAGAAAGGGGTATAAGTAGTGGACCCAAAACCCCAGATTTTTAGATTACTTCTGGATTCAAGAGGAACCTCTGCCACGGAAAAGAGCTGAAGAGCTGGAGGAGGAGTACTGCCCAATTGCCTGTGACTGTGCTTTGCTGGGTTGGCCTGCAGTTGCTGCTTCTGCCTGAAAGAGGACAAATACTGGATTTTGTGGTATATTCCTGCTTGTGCAGTGTCTCCAAGGGGTTGGACTGAGCTTACCTCCTGTTTTGAAGTCTCAGGGCCATCAAAGACTTCCTCTGCCAGAAACTGGACTCTCTGCTGAGACTCCTGCCCTGCCAAGTGGTACCTTATGCAGTCCCTGGGCCCTTGAAAGGTGAAGCTGGTACAACAAGGACTCAAATCCATGCACAGGAAGCTGTGCGGGGAAAGGTTTTATGCAACACCTGCAAAGCAGCTGTAAAAACGATGCCCCACCAGCCTCGTGGCTAAAATCGACGCACCACTTGCGTTGGAGCTAGAGAAACAATGAAACACCACTTAGGGCTGCTGAAAATGACGCAAACCCTGGGCAGCTCGGTTTTACATCACCGTACAGCCAGATTTCTAACACATTGTCGCTGGGTGTCAAAACCAACCAGAACCTGCATGGACCCAAGGTGCCCCATCTAGAAATCGACGCATCGCTCCCTTGCGGGAGATAAAAACAATGCAGCACTGACTTTTTCAATGCACGGTCGCCCGTGTAGCTTTATTTTTTACGCAAAGCAGGTACTTTGTGTAACAACAATGTTTCCATTGTTTTCTATGGAGTAAGAATCTATTATTTTAAAAATTCATAACTTTACTTTTGTATATTGGATTTTTATAGTTTTGTACTTGTTTGATTTAGATTTTTAAAAAATGCCTATTTTTCTAATCTGGTGTGGTGTCCATTTTGTAGTGTTTTCACTGTAGTACCATGGAATGATCTAAGAGGGCCTGAATCACAAAGTTAACTAATACTTTTGAGCTATTTTCTCTTTTGAGTTAGTTTACTACATTTTGGCCGTACACAAAATCTGAGTGTTAATTTACTCCAATGGTGTAATTTACATGTCTCCACCAAAATAATGGGCCTGGGGGCTATACACTCTGGAGCCATTTATCCTTTTGAGTAAGTTTACTCGTTTTTGCCTATTCACAAAACTGAGTGTAAATTACACTGTTGGAGTCAATTTACACTCGGATTTTGTGAAGAGCCAAAGAGAAATCAACCTACTCAAAAGTGTAAATTACTCAAATGTATAAGTTACTATTGGGAAACAGGCCCTTAATGTTGCAGTACAATGTAAAGCAATGTAAAATTACACCTCTAATAAATCCCCCAAATCAAACGAAACTGTGTTGAATGTCCTATTAAGCCAAGGTATTTATAGCATTTCCTTCTCACTTGAGGAAGCAGTCATAAATCCAACAGGTGCATGCAGCCTTTGAGAATGGTGTTCTGGGGGCCTCCACGGCAATGGGGGCTCTTCTCTAAGACTCGAAGGAACGATGTATACGACACGATCGGATACATGATGAAACGGGACTCTTCGCCCAGACATCAAACATACCATCGACAAGTCCTGTATTTGTTGGCGAATGCACCCTTCCTGGGAGAAACTGACCTTTGGTTTGTGCCACTCCCTGAGGAACCAAAGTGCTTCCATCTGTACGAGTCCGCATGTACGTGCCTACAGGACTGTAGGCTTTTGAAGTCATTGCAGGAATACTCGGGGGCCTGATGAGATCATTACAATTTGCTGTCATCGTGCTTGTGCCCTGTATGCTGTAACAGACTTGCTAGATACCTGGTACATTGACTTCTGCAGCATCTGACCATGTGGTCCTCCCTTCTTTCATCTTTTTTTAAAGGAATAGAGCACATATAAGGAGGAACACTTTCTCCTTTTCTTACACATTCCATGGGGCTTTTACAGCCATGTGAGCCCTGCTGAAGCATTTTCATTTGTTTTCATTGCTTCATGAATGTTTTGCTCCTTACTGTATGCCTTCCTTGATTCAAGCTGGATGACGTTGCTACCTGTTTTGTTCAGGGATTTTTCTCGCATTCATCATTCATGACTGTATTGCTGCCAGGTCACTGAATAGTACATTTTGCTGCTGTTTATTGCAACACTGTTCTCTATTAATGATTAATGCTATGGCATAATGGTATGGTATAGAGGAATGGTGGAGGAGCACATATAGAAGTATGCGAGATGACTGGAGATTGCCTCACTTCTTTATTTATCAACATGAAAAACGTTTTGTAATTTAGTGGTTCATGCTGCACTAATGTTACTCCACCCGGTCTTATTATTGCATAATAATTGCCTTATGTTTCATGAAATGAACCTCCTTTGATCTGGATTCTGCAGAAGGGAATACATGCTTTCTTCTTTTACAGCCAGTTACATTCTCATGTCGAAATTTAAACCTATTAATTATCTATCTTACAGAGAGGCTTTATTTATTGACTGTTCCATCCAATAACACCCTGTCTTCTAATATGGCAGCCTCACAAGACATTTCAGCAACGGCAATGGACACTTTACACAAAGAACTTTTGGACATTAAAACCTCAGTTGCTTCAGTAAATAATGTGGTAATTGCAAATACTCAGGAACTGCATTCTCTAATGGATGAAGAAGCTCAGTTTCATTCATGTATGCAATTGGTAGACGTTCGCCTCGCTGAAATTGAATCTTGATAAAATTCCTACACATGGTCACGATATTTGGTATCTCCAGCAGAAGACAGACAACTTGGAAGATCGCAGCAGAAGGGACAATATTATAATCATTGGTCTACCAGAACAATTGGAGAAGGATGATATCATGCAATTGCTCACTGCTATGATCCCTGATCTGATGAAGCTCACCTTTTCTCCTCAACTTGAATTTCAGCATGCCACGGCATACGTTCCTAAAAATTCTACTTGTACTTCTCAATCTCGACATATCGTGGCTTGCTGCCTTCATCATCGACAGGCTCATCATGAAAACAAGGTAACATGGTCCATACACCTACGATGCCATACAGATTATTACCACTGCCTACTTTTCTGCTCCTACTAACTTTAAAAGGAAACTATTCTTGACTCTTCGTCCTTGGTTAAAGAAGAAAAATATAAAATATGGCCTTTTGGAAACAACGACCATGATCATTACGTATCAAGGACATACTAAGAAGTATTTTGATCCTCATACTTCTCCAGACTTACATGATGATGGCAAATAGGAACTTGTGACTTGTAAATGGTCCCATGATGGTAGATTCAAACCTTGGAAGAACTCTCGACTAAGGAACAAATCAAGATCACCACTGAAAAACTGTTAATGATCCTGTCCGATCTCCTTTTATCTTTCCCATAGAGTATTTTGGTTCCCTTTTTTGGTTTTCAATGTCATTTAGTTCTCCTCTTTCTTTTTCTTCTTTTTCTATCCCTCTGTACTTCTTATTTTCCTTTCCTTAAACAATATTATGATATATTTTGTAATAACTAAGGGCCAGATGTAGGAAATTCCTGAATTGCGACTCGCAAATTGCGAGTTGCAATTCAGGATGCAGGATGGTGTCCCTGACACCATCTGCGACTCGCAAGGGGGTCGCAAAGGCCCACCTCATTATAATAATGAGGTGGGTCGCAATTTGCAACTCCCTTGCGACTCGCAGCACTCACAGGGATGGTGGCCTGCTGGAGACAGCAGACCACCATGTCTGTGACTGCTTTTAAATAAAGCAGTTTTTTTTTGTTGTAATGCAGCCCGTTTTCCTTAAAGGAAAACGAGATGCATTACAAAATGAAAAAATGTAAAGTTTTTGGTTCATTTTTTCAGAGCAGGCAGTGGTCCATAGGATCTGAAAAAATGTTTTCCATGCCATTCAGAAAGGCGAAGGGGTCCCATGGGGACCCCTTCCCTTTTGCGTATGGGATACCACCAGTGTGACACTGGTGGTAACTGCGATTGCTTTGCGACCACGTTCGCGGTCACAAAGCAATGCAGCATTGCGCTGCAAATCGCAATTAGGAAGGGGAACACCCCTTCCTAATTGCGACTTGCAGTCCCGTTTTGCGAGTCGGTAACCAGGTTACTGACTCGCAAAACAGGGATTGGGCATCGCGATGTGGGTTTTGCGTGTCGCAAACAGCGAAATTCGCTGTTTGTGACGTGCAAAACCTTTCCTACATCTGGCCCTAATTTTCTTACTGCCACTGATCTCCCTTCACCACACCTGATTGATACACCTGTTCATATACTGGGTATTGCTTTGTGATCTGTGCATGGCTGATGATTTTGCGCCCTCCATTTCATGTCGCTCCATACACTCCACCCCAGTTAAAAGCTACAAATTGAAGTTTGAAAGTTTGTATGTTATTCTCTGAACGTTTACTGTTGGGCATATCTTTAACACTTTTCTGCATATTTGTGTTTTTTCCTTTTGCTTCTTCTCTTTTTCCTTTTTCTCCCCCCACTTTTTTTCTTAGTGTCATGTTATAGCCTTCACAAATACCTTTTAACAAATTAGATTAACTTTAGACTTTGTTGTTTTACATCAATATCACACTTTGTATTACATTCCTATTCAGTGTATTTTCATTTGCAACCCTATTTCATTGATCATTTTTTTGTTCATTTTCAAGTCCACCCATTCAGTCCAGTCATTCAAAACCATTGAAAATTGTCTCTTTGAATGTACATGATTTGACACATTTTATCAAACCAAAAAAGATACTTACCTATATTATCTGGATGTTACATTATTGCAAGAAACCCATCTTTCTCCACAAGAAAGCGATAAGTTAAAACGAGTTTAAGTGGGCCAAGTCATACACATGAGTGTCATCTCTAAGATATTGGATACCACCTCAGCACCATCCAGGAAATGCGGTGTAGCTATTCTCTTTAAGAAACATCTAATCTACAAAATGCATCAAACATGGGAGGACGTTGAGGGATGATATGTTTTTTTTCAAACTTCAAATCCGCACCACTTTTCTAATAGTGGGATCAATGTATGTCCTCACAGAATCCAAATCCACTTTTATATCTCACCTTAATAGATTATTAACAGCATTTAGGCCCTCATTTCAACCTCAGCGGTCTTTTCATAAGACCGCCGAGGTTCTAATGGGCTGAAGACCGCCAGTGTAGGCGGTCTCCACCAATCATATTATGACTGCTGGCAGCCCTCCGCCCTTTTTTGGACGGAGAGCCGCCAGCAGCCATACTGGCGGTCGGCGGTGAAGTGGAGGCTGCTCCACCGCCACGTCATCAGTACACCGCCCATCGTAATACAACCCAGTATTCAGCATGGCGGTGTTCTGGTGACGGGGTGCTGGCGATGGAGCAGCCCCCATGGATCCCGTTCCCTCCCGGAGGATCACCCGAACAGGTAAGGTGATCGTCCGTAAGGGGAGGGGGTTGGGGAGGTGTTGTGTGCATGGATGGGGGTGTGCGTGTGAGTGTGTAGAGGGGTTGTGTGAGTGCGTGTATGCATGTGAGGGTGTAATGTGTGTATGGGAAATGTAACGTGTATGCATGTGTGCATGTGTGCATGAATGTGCGCGTGTATGTTTGTGAGTGGTGTGAGCATGCGTGTAGGGGTGTGTGGGGGGTATGTGTGTGGGTTTCCATGGGGGTGGGGGTGGGGAGGGGGTCCTACCACCTTTGGGGGGGTCATAGGCGGGTTGTGGGTGTTGGGGGAGGCCTCAGGAGAGAGGGAGAGGGGAGGGGGAGACCCCAATCAGTGTCAGGAAGCGAATTCCCTGGCACTGATGGTACATTCCGCCATGGATTTCGTGGCCGTAGAAAACCCCACGAAATCAATGGCGGTATGCAGGGTCCTGATACCACGTGCGGTCTAGGGACGGCCGCAAGGCTGGAGACCGTTGTCTCCAGCCTGGAGGTTGTTACCGCTGTGGGGGACGGTACAGGACATTGGCGGTTTGGCATATACCAAGCCGCCAATGTCATTATGAGGCGGTAATGACCGCCAGCCTGTTTGCGGTCTTACCGCCCTTTTTCCGCCATCCGGCAGGATTGTAACGAGGTCCTTAGTCCCACATGTGTATTAATTGGGGAAGATTTGTACGTCACTAATGAAAGATCTGGCAAATCTGACATTCATCATACCAAAGATAGATATATGCTTAAAGGTCTTATTGACGACTTTGTATTACAGGAACCTAGGAGACTGTTACATCCTAATAAGAGCAATTACACTTTCACCTCATGTCCCCATTCCATATGTACTAGCATAGATTATTTCTTGGCATGATCTTCTGTTCTAAAATTAGTGGCCCCTGCAAATATAGTTCCTCGCAGCATATCGGATCATGATCTCATTGATATTAGCATAGACTTGGAGCGTTTCTCTAAAACCTCCTTGGAGACTCAGGGGGTCATTCTGACCCTGGCGGCCAACGACCGCGGAAGCACCGCCAACAGGCTGGTGGTGCTTCTGGGGCCATTCTGACCGCGGCGGTACAGCCGCGGTCAGAAAAGGGAAACCGGCGGTTTCCCGCCGGTTTCCCGCCGGTTTCCCGTGGCCCCAGGGAATCCTCCATGGCGGCGCTGCAAGCAGCGCCACCATGGGGATTCCGACCCCCTTCCCGCCATCCTGTTTCTGGCGGTTTTTACCGCCAGAAACAGGATGGCGGGAACGGGTGTCGTGGGGCCCCTGGGGGCCCCTGCAGTGCCCATGCCACTGGCATGGGCACTGCAGGGGCCCACTAACAGGGCCCCATTGAGATTTTCAGTGTCTGCTTGGCAGACACTGAAAATCGCGACAGGTGCAACTGCACCCGTCGCACACCACTAACTCCGCCGGCTCCATTCGGAGCCGGCATCCTCGTTGCTGGGGCTTTCCCGCTTGGCGGGCGGGCGGCCTTTTGGCGGTCGCCCGCCAGCCCAGCAGGAAAGTCAGAATGACCGCCGTGGTCTTTTGACCGCGGTACGGTCTTCTGGCGGTTCCCGCCAGGCGGGCGGCTTCCGCCGCCCGCGGGGGTCAAAATGACCCCCTCAATCTTTCTTTGTATAAATCCCTTCAAGAGAAACAAGTACTTTGTTTGTATGTCTAACATTTTTTAAAAGATAATGAACATTCAGTCTCTAACATCATACACTTTGGGGTGCCGGCAATCAGTTTTGAGGAGTCTAACAATTAGAGATACCACCTGTTGGAAAATGGTCCTCTCTGAAGGGTCACCCCAAACTTTTGGCCTTCCTCCTCCTCTTTTTCTGACCTCATTTTTGTTGGCTTTAGGACTCTGGGCACTTTACCACAGCTAACCAGCGTTAAGGTGCATGTGCTCTCTCCCTAAACGTGGTAACATTGGCTCATACCCAATTGGCATATTTAATGTACCTTTAAGTCCCTAGTAAAGTGCACTACTTGTTTCACTACTGTGAGGCCTGCTCCTCTCATAGACCAGCATTAGAACTGCCCTTGTATACTTTTAAATGGTAGATTCTGATCCGAAAGGAGTAGCCCTCTCATGTTTAGTATGACCTGAATGGTAATAGAAAATACTGCTTACTGGTGAAGTTGGATTTAATATTTCTATTTTAGAAATCTTTTAGAAAGTGGGCATTTCTCTGCATTTACTGCCAACTGTGCCTTACAGCCTGCCTCCAATCCACACCTGGTCTGTGCTGGTTGACAGCCCCTTTTGTGCATTCCACCCAAACAGCCATAAACACAGGACACTCAGTCACATCTGCATTCATCTACATGGCAGGACGGGTTGGAGGGGCTCTCTCTTACACTTCAAATGTCAGTGGGCTGCCCTCACACGAAGGACTGATAACCCCCCAAGGGCTCCTGGCAGAGAGGGCCAGGTTAAAAGGGGAATTTGTGCACTTCAAAACCACTCTTTGAAGTTTCCCCTACTTCAAAGGCATTGTCGGGCGTATATATACCAGGTCTGTGACCCTCCTAAATTAGACACTTCTGAATCTACAACTGGATTCTGTCAGAGGGACTGCCTGGCTGTCCAAGGATTCATCTGGACTGCTTTGCAGGAAGGACTTCTACCATGCTTGTTGACTGCAGCCTGCTGGCCCCTGATTCTGCTGGAAGGACTCTGCCTTCCCCATACGTGCTCTCCAAGGACTTGGATTGAGCTTGCCTCCTATTCTGAATTCTCAGGGCCACAAAGACTTCACCAAATAAAAGAAAGTCACATTGTATCAGAAAATTGACGCAATGCCTGGGAAAAATTGACACAGTGCTTGCTTCGCAGCTGAAAACTTGCGGCATCGCCTACCAGATCAATGTAGCACCTGCTCCTTCTCACCAGCGCATCAAGGATTTTCAATGCATCATCTCTGGGCATCAAAATATCCCTGTATCGCAGTGAGGAACCAAGGCTACGCTCCTTGAAAATGATGCATCACCTTGCACCATGGAAAGAAACAACACAGCTCCTTATTTTTCAATGCATCTCTTCCTCTGCTGCCGGGTACGTCGTTATTTTTTATGCACCCCAGGTACTGTGTGTTACAAGGATACAACCACTGATTCTTAAGGATTGAGTCTCATTTAAATCCTTAAAAAGTTATATCTTGACTTGTGCATATTGGATGTTTTTTGTTTTGGTCTTATTTTGTTCAGATCAAAATTATCTATTTTCCTAAACTCGTGTGGAGTACGTTTTGTGGTGTTTTTACTGTGTTACTGTATGAGTTAATGCACAAATTCTTTCCACATTGCCTTCTAAGTTCAGCCTGCCTGCTGTGTGCTAAGCTACCAGAGAGTGAGCACAGGATAATTTGGCTTGTGTTGTGAGTTACCCTGACTAGGATTGTGGTCCATACTTGGGCAAGGGTGTATACATCTGCCAACTAGAGACCCAATTACTATCACCAACCTCACTAAGAAATGTATGAATACTGTTTGAATCAATCTTGTAAAGGAAATGTTAACTCTTACAACTACTTACTCTCAATCGCAGTCCCCTGCAGTATTGAAAACCCTGCTCGCAGCAAAATTTTCTCCTATTAACCTTTACAATTCCCATGGCGGGAAATGTTTATTTCGGATTTGTCAACGTCATTATGAATGTGGTGAAAGGGCTGGGAGATTGCTATCTTATCAATTACGTCAACAGGAATCCTCTAGAGTAATCCCTGCTCTCAGGAACTCTACCTTTGTTTTACTCACCCATCCTTCAGAAATACTGTCCCAATTTAAGACATTTTATGAAACGTTATATACATCTATAGATAGCTCAGATTATTCTCCGGGAAATACTTACTTTTCAAAAATTAATCTTCCAATATTGACACAGGATTAGAGAGATGAGTTGGAACAGGAGGTCACAAATGATAAAATATCAACAGCACTTGATTCTTTGGCTTCTGGGAAAGCACTGGGGAAAGATGGGTTTCCTACTGAACTTCATAAAATAACATAAATTCACCCTTTCCTGATCCTGGTTTCAGTCTTCAATTAAGCATTGCATTTGGGACATTTACCTTCTGATTTTTTTATGGACTCATATCAGAGTTCTTCCTAAACAAGGTAAAGACCCTTTAGAATGTTCCAGCTATAGACCGATTTTGCTAATAAATTTAATTGTTAAAATTCTGGCAAAGGTGAAGCACATTGCATTGGATCAGTTATTACCTCTAACACATCCCTCCCAAGATTGGTTTGACTTGTCGGGTCATGGTTAGCGATGAGTCCAGGATGAAGTAGAGATTGTGCACGTGGTGTGTAGTGCTGAGAGGCTGCCTATTGTGGTGGGCCACCAGAAGTCCTCCCAAGCTGATGTGGAGGAACCCTGGATAAGGATCTCGGTCTTGGCAGAGTTGAGCTTGAGGCAGCTCTTCTTCATCCAGGTGGCGACGGCTTCCTTCCCGTTGTGGAAGTTCTTCTTGGCTGTTGTAGGGTTTTTGGCCAGAGAGATGATCAGCTGAGTGTCATCGGCATTGGAGATGATGTTCAGTCTGTGGCTTCTGACGATGAATGCGAGTGAGGCCATGTAGATGTTGAAGAGTGTGGGGCTCAAGGAGGAGCCCTGAGGTACTCCGCAGCTGATCTTCGTAGGTTCTGATATGTATGGCAGGAGTCTGACTTTCTGTGTTCTGCCAGTCATGAAGGATTGTATCCACTGTAGGGCCTTGTCGTGTATGCCTGCTGCGTGGAGTCTCAAGCCGAGGGTGTGATGGGAGACTGTGTCGAAGGCAGCTGATAGGTCCAGTAGGATGAGGGCTGCTGTTTGGCTGCAGTCGAGGAGTGAGCGGATGTCATCTGTGGTGTTGAGGAGGACGGTCCCTGTGCTGTGGTTGGTCCTGAATCCTGATTGGGAGATATCCAAGATGTTATAGTGCTCGATGTGTTTGCGGGACTGTGCGTTGATGGCTTTTTCAACGACCTTGGCGTAGAAAGGCAGCAGCGAGATGGGGTGGTAGTTCTTGAGCTCTATAGGGTCAGCTGTGGGTTTCTCCAGGAGTGGGCGGATCTCAGTGTGCTTCCAGTCCATGGGGGAGGTTGCTGTTCTCAAAGGAGCAGTTGAGGGTGTTGAGAGCACGGGTACGATTGAGGTGCTGGCTTTGTTGAAGATGTAGTGGGGACAAGGATTGATCGGGGCTCCAGAGTGGATGCTGCTCATGATGGAGAGGGTCTTGTCTTTGGTGAGGGGGTTCAGTAGTGCAGGATCTGTGAGCGTTTGGTGAATCCGAGCTGGAGGATTGTTGGTGGGTTTGGAAAGTCTTGGGATCTGAAGCATCATAGATTTTGTGGTGAAAGGAGGATAATCTGTCACAGGGTCCTGAGACGAAGGGATATTTGTGGCTTCAATTTAGGGCTTGGCAAATTCTTTGACCATGGCAAAGAGTTCTTTGGTGTTGAGTGCGGTGACATTGATTCGGTTCTGCAGGACGGCTTTCCAGGAGGATCTGATGAGGTGATAGTGAGATCTGGTGGTGGATTTGAAGGCGGCGAGGTCCTCCGGGGATTTGCTGTTTCTCTGTCATTTTTCTAGCCATCTGCAGGTGTGCTTGGAGTCCTGGAGTGTGGTGGAGAACCAGCTGGCCTTCTTGGTGTTGTGTTTACCTGACGACTTTTGGAGTAGAGCTAGTGTGTTGGCGCATTCTGTTCCAGTTCCTGTGAGCGGAGTGGGCGGTGCTGAGGTTGACTGTAGGTGTGATGATGGAGAAGTGAATGCACTGGTGGTCGGTCCAGTGTAGCATGGAGATGGAGTTGATGGTGATGTTGCTGCTGGTGGAAAAGATGGCGTCAAGTGTGTGACCAGTGATGTGCGTTGGTGAGGTGACCAGCTGCTTGAGTTCGATTGTGGTGAGGTTCTTGAGCAGTGAAGCAGTGTTGTGGTCATTGTGGTTGTCGATGTGGTCAGTTGGGGTCATGGAGGAGAAGGTAGTTTGTGGATACAAGTGCATGAGGAGCTATAATGTCGACGATGGAGTCACTGAAGGCTGGGCGGGCCGGATGGCTTGTACATCAGGGTATTGCTCACGGTGGACTTCAGGTGGTGTAGACCTGAAAGTGGATATGCTCCATTAGGGGGGAGTGTTCCTCTGTGTTTGTTGTCAAATGGAGGGTGGTCTTGTGTGCAATGGCCAGTATGTTGAGTGGTTGGGAGGGCCGGAATTTGCAGTGCAGTTTGTAGTGGCTGGGCGTTGGGGTGGCGATATCCAGTTCTGATGCTGGGTTTGTCCAGGTTTCGGTGAGAAAGACGATGTCCGGGTGGGTGGAGTCTAACAGGTTCCAGAGTTCTACAGCGTGTTTGTGGAGGAAGTGTATGTTGAGGAGGATACATTTGAGGTGCTCAGGGTGGGTGTCAGAAGGTCCTGTGGCAGGAGGGTCTGGTGCATGGTATGATGTGAAGGTTTGGTGGCAGTTGAGGCAGGAAAAAGGTCCGTGGGTGTCTCTCCGGGTCGTGATATGGCAGGTGGTGGAGCGTCCTGTGTTCTGTGAATGGAGGGTCTCTGCATTGTAGCGATGGGTGGTGTTGGAACCAGGGTCCATGGTGCTGGGTGCAGTCCAGGCAAGGATAGGCGCAGATAGGCTTGCCTTTGGCATGCAAGCGGCGCGGCCACGCAGACTGTTTGCTTCCTTTCTCCTATTTTTTCTGACCTCTCGCTATTAGCTCTAGGACTCTGAGCACTTTATCACTGCTGAAAAAAGTGCAGGTGCTGTCTCTTTTAAAGTTGGTATGATTGGCTTATACATCTTAGGCATATTTATTTTACCTGTAAGTCCCTTGTACAGTGGTATCTCTATTCCCAGGCCCTGTAAATTAAATGCTACTACTGGGCCTGCAGCGCTGCTTGCGCCACCCACTTAAGTAGTCTTTCAAACCTGTCTCAGGCCTACTAGCGTAGGGCCTGTGTGCATAGTTTTCTGCCACAGGGACCTGTCATCTAAATTTACTTGCCAGGCCCAGAACTCCCCTTTTACAACATGTAAGTCACCCTTAAGGTAGGCCCTCACTAGCCCTATGGGGAGGGTGCTATGTATGTAGAAGTAGGGACATGTGCCTAGTAGCGTGGCCTGTCCTGGTAGTGACAAACAGCCTAGTTTGTTTCTCACTGCTGTGAGTGCTGCCTTCTCACAGGATTGCATTGGAAATGTCCTGCCTTATGTGTAGGGGGTATTGTCTGATTTATGAGGGGTAGCGTAGGCATGTTTGGTATGGTTGTAATGGTGGTAAGAAATGCTGCTTACTGGTGTAAGTGGATTTTGTATTACTATTACAGAAATACCTCTTCTAGAAAGTGAGCATTTCTTTATGCTTATGACTCTGGTGTTTTGCAGCTTGACTCCAATCCACGTCTGGGCAGAGTGACAGTTGGGCTTTGTGCATACTTTTCAGACAGCCGGTACACAGGGAGGGTGGAGGTGTCACAGAGGTGCATTTGCATAGTGAATAGTCTTCCTGGGCTGAGAGAAGGGAGAGGTGGGGCACACCTGCATTTGTAAAGGCTGTTGTCAAAGCCCAGCTCACCTGAGTTCTTGTTCAGTTCTGATGGAGGTTGAAGACAATCCGACCCCACCCTGAAACTGCTTGTTCCAGCACACTAGTTTTTAAAACAGTGCACTAAGAACAGAAGCTCAAGGGAAGGGGGGAAGTGGATAAAATAAAAAAGAGAGACAACACCGTTCTTGCGTTTCCACTGTTGAAGTGCTGCACAAATCTGCGGCCCTTTCTGACTTCTGTAGAAACTGGTGCCTAATGAAACATAAACAAAGAACAGATAAGTGCAACCTATTCCTAAATGGGTTTCTGACTATCCCTTTATTTATTAGAAATTCTCTTCTAAAAGTACCTCTTGGATCCTGGTCTCTAGTTTCCAGGTTTGGAATGTGTTACTGCTCTGGGATGTGTTTTCTATTACTGTAAAGCTTCTAAAACATTAAACAAATACCGTTATCAGAATTACCAATATCAAACATTCATCATAATATAACTAAAGCCTAAATTCCCAATAGCAGACTCACTTTTCCCATATTTCCAGAATCTTTTATAAAACAAATACTGTACTTTTACATCAAAATACAGCATGTAATTTGTGCAAGTCCTTGATTTACTGTTTGCCTTGCTGTTAATGGTTTCCACTGTTCGATTCTTAAAAGTTCCATGAGAAAAAACAATGTTTGCTTCACAAAGTTCTGCAAAATATCCTTGTAACAAAGAGTTTGAATCACAATGTTCGTGGAAGGTATTTCGTTTCAAATTGTCTATACACGAATCCAGAAATTGTTGTCAAAGTTCTTTCAGGTAATAAAAGGTTTTGCACTTACTTGTTGCTGGCAAGAGATACTGATCAGTCTAACCTTGTCTTCTTTCTCTTTTGCAGGTTACTCATAGGAGAGAGGCTGAAGCAAGGAGGAACCGGAAACCGGAAGAAGGAAGAGCCAGAAGCTGCGCCCATTGAAGTCAATGAAAGTCTGTAAAGAGCAGGAGTGCCAGCGCCGAGGGATCTGTTCTCAGGTAAGCGGGAGGTAGATGAGCACAAGCACTGGGTGAGGCTCGGGGATGCCTTTTATAGACAGGGCTGGGTGTGGTTTGAAGGGCTGGGTGTGGTCCTCACATGCTGCACATGTTCTTGGAAGGTGTGCAGAGCTGGGTGTGGTTTGAAGAGCTGGGTGTGGTCCTCACATGCTGCACATGTTCTTGAAAGGTGTGCAGAGTTTCAGTTATTATACAAATGAGTTGGATTAACACATGGCCTAGGGAGGAGTATTTTAAAGAAGCCTTGGTAAAAGCAAGGCCCAATGTGTAAACAAAACAGCACATTAAACAACATACACAGAAGCCTGGGGGGGGGAAGGTGAGATAACAAGAAAGGCTTTCAATAGTAAGTTTGAAAGGGAGCTATTACAGAACCCACTAGTGCAGTGAGAGGGGACATGCTCTTTGCTGTGTACAAACCCTAACAGCTGTGCCCTGGCCTCACAGAATAGGGTTGTTTACCCCCAACTGAGCCCCCCCAATCGCATTGCCAGACCGCGGGTGGGACGGACGCCTCGCCAGAGGACCCCCCACGCCGCCTGTCCCCTGTGGTGGCCCCCAATAGTTGTCCACTTTGCCCCCCCTCTGGAGGACAAGTTGAGGCCCAGGGGGTCCCCCAGAGATCGTGGGCCCCAGGAGGGGCCCGATATCAAAACCAGAGGGGGTGCACGTCGCCCCCTTCACTCCGGAATTACCGGAAGGCCACTGTTTTGCACAGTGGTGCACCAGGGCCCCCCTTTTGTTCTCCCGGGCACTGGAAGTGCCTTTCCTCATACAAACAGGTACTTTTATAAAATAACATATCATACTCAAATATTCCTAGTATGGAAATGATTGATTTATATGGTAACTTTCCTAGTGTTATGATGTGTTACATGTATATGCTGATGTTCCTCCTATGGGCATGACATGCTGATTTGTTTTATAACTTGCCATGTGTTTTATAATGCTCTTAGTATAGGCATTCAATGACAAGTGCATTTGTGTAGTAATGTGATTCCTGACTATTGCTTATGTTGCAGAATAATAAGTATCCTGTGTTATATGTGTCAAAGCCCAGCTCACCTGAGTTCTTGTTCAGTTCTGATGGAGGTTGAAGACAATCCGACCCCACCCTGAAACTGCTTGTTCCAGCACACTAGTTTTTAAAACAGTGCACTAAGAACAGAAGCTCAAGGGAAGGGGGGAAGTGGATAAAATAAAAAAAGGAGAGACAACACCGTTCTTGCGTTTCCACTGTTGAAGTGCTGCACAAATCTGCGGCCCTTTCTGACTTCTGTAGAAACTGGTGCCTAATGAAACATAAACAAAGAACAGATAAGTGCAACCTATTCCTAAATGGGTTCCTGACTATCCCTTTATTTATTGGAAATTCTCTTCTAAAAGTACCTCTTGGATCCTGGTCTCTAGTTTCCAGGTTTGGAATGTGTTACTGCTCTGGGATGTGTTTTCTATTACTGTTAAGCTTCTAAAAAATTAAACAAATACCGTTATCAGAATTACCAATATCAAACATTCATCATAATATAACTAAAGCCTAAATTCCCAAAAGCAGACTCACTTTTCACATATTTCCAGAATCTTTTATAAAACAAATACTGTACTTTTACATCAAAATACAGCATGTAATTTGTGCAAGTCCTTGATTTACTGTTTTCCTTGCTGTCAATGGTTTCCACTGTTCGATTCCCAAAAGTTCCATGAAAAAAAACAATGTCCGCTTCACAAAGTCCTGCAAAATAATCCTGCAACAAAGAGCCTTAATCACAATGCTCGTGGGAGGCACTTCGCCTCAAACTGTCTATACACGAATCCAGAAATTGCCGTCAAAGCTCCCTCAGGTAATAAAAAGTTTTGCACTTACTTGTTGCTGGCAAGAGATACTGATCAGTCTAACCTTGTCTTCTTTCTCTTTTGCAGGTTACTCGTAGGAGAGAGGCTGAGGCAAGGAGGAACCGGAAACCGGAAGAAGGAAGAGCCAGCAGCTGCGCCAATTGAAGTCAAAGAAAGTCTGTAAAGAGCAGGAGTGCCAGCGCCGAGGGATCTGTTCTCAGGTAAGCGGGAGGTAGACGAGCACAAGCACTGGGTGAGGCTCGGGGGATGCCTTTTATAGATAGGGCTGGGTGTGGTTCGAAGAGCTGGGTGTGGTTTGAAGGGCTGGGTGTGGTCCTCACATGCTGCACATGTTCTTGGAAGGTGTGCAGAGCTGGGTGTGGTTTGAAGAGCTGGGTGTGGTCCTCACATGCTGCACATGTTCTTGAAAGGTGTGCAGAGTTTCAGTTATTATGCAAATGAGTTGGATTAACACATGGCCTAGGGAGGAGTGTTTTAAAGAAGCCTTGGTAAAAGCAAGGCCCAATGTGTAAACAAAACAGCACATTAAACAACATACACAGAAGCCTGGGGGGGGGGAAGGTGAGATAACAAGAAAGGCTTTGAATAGCAAGTTTAGAAGGGAGCTATTACAGAACCCACTAGTGCAGTGAGAGGGGACATGCTCTTTGCTGTGTACAAACCCTAACAATATGTGACTACTACAGGTTCTGCAGAGTAACTAATGTGTAATGTTCTGACAACTGCTTGGGGAGCAGGGTATTACTGACATGTTGTGTTTGATCAAATTATGTTGTGTACAATACAGTTTATTTTCATATAACTTGGTGTTATGTTTCCTTTGTGGTGGGGATAGTGCATCACGTGAGTTGTTTGTGTTGTGCAAACGCTTTACACATTGCCTCTGGGATAGGCCTGACTGCTCGTGCAAAGCTACCAAAGGGGTAAGCAGGGGTTATCTTGGACGTGTGACTCCCTCGCCCTGACTAGAGTGGGTGGGTTCTGCCTGACTTAGGTGCATACCCTAGCCAACCAGAAACCCCATTTCTTACAGGAGGGATGAGGGAGGGATTGGTCAGCTGGGAGGTGGGAGGATGGGAGAGTGCTTCGCAGGGAGGGTGCTTGGCCTCAGGGGCAGCAGCGGGGAGGGAAGGCGCGAGAAGCTGGAAAGGCACAAAAGAGACAAAAATACATAAATTGAAAATACAAAAAAGCCAGAAAGTAAGACAGAAAATATTAAAAAGAAGAAAGGCAGAAAACAGAAAAGACACACACAGAGATGAGACGCAGGCGGGTGCCTGTGGGTAGAGGCGGGCCTCATCTCCAATCCGGCAGGCTCTTCAGAGGCTCAGACGCAGCGGCAGCAGCAGGAGTGGCCACGCAGGAGGGAGCGACAAACGCTGACCAGAAAGGTTAGTGGAGTCGCCCCATGCTGCACAGCAACCACCCTTAAGAAGGGGAGGGAGCTGGGAGGCATTGGGCAGCTGAGAGGCAGGAGAGTGCTTCACAGGGAGGTGGGCGGGGCCGCAGGGGCAGCAGCGGTGGGAGGGAAAGCACAGGATGTGGGAAAGGGGCAAAACAGGCAAAAATACAAAAATGCAAAATACAAAAGAGACACAAAATATTAAAAGGAAGAAAGGCAGAAAGCAGAAAAGACAATGGCAGAAACACAGAGAGATGAGGTGCAGGTGGGTGCAGGTGGGCCTTGATCCCCAAGCCGGCAGGCTCTTCAGAGGCAGCAGCAGGGGTAGCCACGCAGGAGGGAGCAACAAACGCTGACCAGAAAGTTCAGTGGAGTCACCCCTTACTGCAAAGCAGCTGCCCTTAAGAAGGGGAGGCAGGTGGGAAGGATTGGTCAGCTAGGAGGCGGGAGAGCGCTTAGCGGGGGTGGGGCAGCAGCAACAGGAGGGGAAGCACTGGAAGTGGGAAAGGTGCAATACAGGCAAAAATACAAAAAAGCCAGAAAGAAAGAAAGAAAGACAGAAAATATTAAAAAGAAGAAAGGCAGAAAGCAGAAAAGACAGTGGCAGACACACAGAGAGATGAGGCGCAGGCTGGTGCCTGCGGGTGAAGGTGGGCCTTAATCTCAAAGCCGGCAGGCTCTTCAGAGGCTCAGAGGCAGCGACAGCAGCAGGAGTGGCCACGCAGGAGGGAGTGGCAAACGCTGACCTACCCACAGCGGTTGTTACATGCAGTGGGTTTACATCTCCTTATTTTAACATCTATTGTGATATTAAGAAAGGCTGCCTACTTTCCCCTTTATTATTTCTATTGCCTTTGGGGCTCTTGACTACAGCTATGAATCTAACACAGATTTCTAGGGAATTGATACTATGGCTGGGGAAATTAAAGTTTTCTATTATGAAGATGATATTCTTCTCACTCTCTCACATCCACAATCATTAGCAACTTCTCTAATTTCTCAATTAAACACTTTTTCCAGTTTTTCTGGTTAGAAAATTAATTGGGCTAAATGTGAAGCTCTACCTATGACTCCCGTTACTACTGTTGCTACCCTCAGCAGTCTTCTATTTGAAAGGCTACATTCAAAAATAAAATATCTAGATATTTGTCTTAATTGTGGCCTGAAGAATATGATTGCTGATAATTTGGATCCCATCTTTGAGCAAACCAAAAGAGATTTCAATGTTGTACGCTTCTCAACTTAACACTGTGGGGTAGAGATCAGATTATAAAAATGAACATGATTCCTAAATTCAGCTATATATTTGATATGATTCCACTCGTTATTTCAAAAACATTTTTTCAAAACATTGCAATCTACTATTTCTCGGTTCATATGGGGTGGTGATAGATCTGGGTTGACTGGTTTAAAGTTACACTCATCACCAACTAAAGAAGGCCTACGTCTTCCTAATTTGGAATATTATTGGATTGCACAACAGTATGCCCTCTCTATTTATATGTTATCTACTCATAGGAATACACCATTCTGGGTAACACTTGAATGGTCCCTACTACAATCAGACACTGGTCTTGCTGTTTATTATAGAAAATGCCAGAAATTTAGTAATTCCACTAACCTTAGTATTTATGCTTCACAATTGACATAGTTGAAAGCACGTAAGCCTACGAATGTTCATATCCGCCTTTTACTCTCAAGCCCCCCTTTACAATAATGCAGATATCACATACATGGGGCTAAACTCATCTGGTCTACTTGGACCCAACATAAGATATATCGTATAGCTGACGTGTTCACGCATCTTCAGTCCTTGAAATCCTTCTTAAATTTACAACATGACTTTAATTTTTCTTCATCGCAATTTATCAGATACACTCAACTCGCCTCCGCCATCGCTCTAAGTGCGGTTAAAGCTCATGATATAACATCTCACTCGCTAATGGCATGATATCTTCATACTTGGAAACATTTAAAGGGTACTGTTTCTGGACTATGGGGGTCATTACAACATTGGCGGTAAAAGCCGCTTACCGCCATGCAGAAGACCGCCAATACACCGCCGCGGCCACGGAATTCCACCACAGCTATTATGACCCACGTCTCGGAATCTGCTGAAATACAGACACCCACACAAGTCCACCACACCAAAGGTCGGTGATAAACTGGCGAAAACAAATCCTCCACTGTCACGCCAACAGAAACACACTCATACTATCACGACCCTCGAATCCATGCAGCGGTCTTTCAACCGCGGTATTCCATTGGCGGTACCCACCGCCGTGGTCAAAATACACACACATCTCCAAAACACCGCCACATTGGACAATTCAAAATACACACACCTGATACACATCCAAACACCACTCCCACACACCCAACACTATATAAAATACACACCCACATCACCCACAAACCCCTACGACCAGAAATTTTGAGGAAGCCGAGAGACAGAGAGCACAGCAATTGAGAACCCCACCACACAGAGGCACACAACACCATCACCCATACAACAGTCCACGGACAAAACACCACACACCACTACACATCACCACACACATCAACACATACACCACCCCACACCTCACCCACATCACCCCATGTCACACCAAAGACACCCCAGGTTTTCCGAGGAGGAGCTCAGGGTCATGGTGGAGGAAATCCTCCGGGTAGAGCCACAGCTATTTGGCTCACAGGTGCAGCACACCTCCATAGCCAGGAAGATGGAGCTATGGCACAGAATCGTGGACTGGCTCAACGCTGTGGGACAGCATCCAAGAAATCGGGAGGACATCAGGAAGAGGTGGAACGACCTACAGGGGAAGGTGCGTTCTGTGGTCTCCAGGCACAGCATCGCGGTAGAGCGGACTGGCGGCGGACCCCCACCTCCTCCCCCACAACTAACAACATGGGAGGAGCAAGTCTTGACCATCATGCATCCAGAGGGCCTCGGAGGAGTCGGTAGAGGAATGGACACTGGTAAGTCAAATCTTAACTATCATATCCCCCACCCTACCTGCATGCTATCACACACCCCCACCCTCACCCCCTCCCCTATCACTCCAACTCCTCCCTAATGTACTAATAACACAAACCCCCCATCCCAACACCAAGCCCTGCATGACACAACTAAGCATGGTCACCCATCACTAAAGCATGCTCACTGCACATACCCATAACAACCCCCTAACCATCATCACACAAACCCCCACACAGGAATGCTTGCACTGGGGTACACGCACACCCACCCATTGCTCACCATGACACGCACACATGCAATAATCATGCTCTTATACCCCTGGAGGACCACTACGGAACGTCACCACACAGGAGGGTCCAGACATCTCCACCCACAGAAGAGGCCCACAGTGACGACAGCAGCTCTGGCCAACTGGATCCAGATGACCAGCCCGGACCATCGTGGGCCTCGGGACAGTCGGTTCCCCTCGCACAGGCACAGCCCAACACTGACCTTCCACCCTCTGGTAACACCAGCACAGCACCCACCCAGCGGGCCCATACCTCCGTACCCAGGACACGTCAATCAGCTGTGTGTCCACCACTACAGGGAACCCAGGATAACCCACCACCCCAACAACAACAGGGACCTGGGGGCAGTGGTAGTGGGCACACGGTCCAGGGGACGGAGGCACAGGAACACAGTGGAACTGGGAGGGCTGCTGTGTGACAGGGGGCGGACAGGCCAAGGGAACCCACTCTCCACGAGGCCCTCTCCTCCATCGTGGGAGCATACCACCACTCCCAGGAGACGATGGCGATGGTCCTGGCCAAGTTTCAGGAGACCCAGCGCCTGCAGGAGGAGCAGTATTTGGGGTTCAGGGAGGGGCTCAGAACCATCAGCTCCGCCCTGGGCACCATCGTAGGGGTGCTGAAGGACATACAAAAGACCATGAGGGACACCGTGGCACTCCAAGGGGCCCCTGACACTAGCATGGACGATGAACTGCCCACCACCTCCGCCGGCGCTAGTGGACAGGACGCCCCGCCACAGGACCACCACACCAGCACCCCACCCCCTGCAGACGGAGAACCACCCCGCAAGCGGTTCCTGAGATCCAGGAACAGGACAGAGCAAGATGGCAAGACCCCCGCCAGGAAATGAGACCACCCTGATTGTCCTCCCACTGTCCCACTTTGTTACCCTGTCCATACTTAAACTGCCCCAGCTCCACTTCCTATGCCCGTATGGGCAAAGCACCTGTGAGACGAATAGACTGGACTCTGCCATGGACATTCCTCCACCATCCCCCATCACCATTTTACAACCCCCCTTCATTTTTGAGCACTTAAATAAACACCCTTGATTTGGTAAATTTGTATTATCAATGACAGTGTCAAAATGCGTTTTCTATTGTAATGCCAACATACCTATGTCACACATCACAAGTCCATGAAGGATGCAAGCAGATGACACACGTTGGTAACCACACCTGTGAAACCGTAATGGAAAGGTACAACTCAGTTACCAAATACTGCTGCTAAATAAAAGACAGGATAGAGGTAGAAGTGTGAAAGTGAATGTAATAGTGAAAAAAAATGTTCTCACCTGTGTGTCACTGGAAATATTGCTGTATGACTGACTCCCTGTTGTCTATGTCTTCTTCCTCAGCTTCCTCCTCATCACTGTCCACAGGCTCCACAGCTGCCACAACACCGCCATCTGGACCATCCTCCTGCAGAAAAGGCACCTGGTGTCGCAAAGCAATATTGTGAAGCATCAAGCAGTCGATGATGATCTGGCACACCTTCTTTGGTGAGTAGAATAGGGAACCACCTGTCATATGGAGGCACCTGGCCTTCAGGAGGCCGAAGGTGCGTTCGATCACCCTCCTAGTCTGCCCATGGGCCTCATTGTAGCGTTCCTCTGCCCTAGTCCTGGGATTCCTCACTGGGGTCAATAGCCATGACAGGTTGGGGTAACCAGAGTCCCCTAATAGCCACACACGGTGCCTCTGGAGTTGGCCCATCACATACGGGATACTGCTATTCCGCAGGATGTAGGCGTCATGCACATAGCCAGGGAACATAGCATTTACCTGGGAGATGTACTGGTCTGCCAAACATACCATCTGTACATTCATGGAATGATAACTCTTCCGGTTCCTGTACACCTGTTCACTCCTGCGGGGGGAACCAGAGCTACATGGGTCCCATCAATAGCACCTATGATGTTGGGGATATGTCCAAGGGCATAGAAGTCACCTTTCACTGTAGCCAACTCCTCCACCTGAGAGAAAACGATGTAGCTCCTTACGTGTTTCAGCAGGGCAGACAACACTCTGGACAATACGTTGGAAAACATAGGCTGGGACATCCCTGATGCCATGGCCACTGTTGTCTGACAAGACCCACTTGCAAGGAAATGGAGCACTGATAGCACCTGAACTTCAGGGGGGATTCCTGTGGGATGGCGGATTGGTGAGATCAGGTCTGGCTCCAACTGGGTACACAGTTCCTGGATTGTGGCACGGTCAAACCTGTAGGTGATGATTAAATGTTGCTCCTCCATTGTCAACAGGCCCACCAGCGGTCGGTACACCGGAGGATTCCGCCATCTGCTCACATGTCCCAGCTGACGGTGCCTAGGAAGGACAACAGCGACCACAGAGTCAACAAAGTCCCAGGTATGTACCCACAGCTACACAGAACACGACACCAAATACAAAACTCTTCCTGTATGTGTGTTGAGTGTAGGCCTAGGTATGTGTGAGGCAGTAGTAAATGAAGCCATGTGGGCCCCTGAAATGGCGGCTGCCTGACCTCTAAAGTGTGACAATGGAATGTGAGGTATCTGCGCTGGCGTTGTACACCGTCGCGGTAGGCGGTCGTAGACCGCGGCGCAATGCTGCATTGGTTAACATTGGACCCTATGGGTCCCAGGAGCCAATGATGAAGTGCGCCGGCGGTGATGACACGCACCGCCGCGGACGTCACCGCCGCGGACGTGACCGCCATTTTCTATCTGTTAAATCACTCGATACCTGATCTACGACAGGAGAGGACCTACACTGCAAGTGCTGCTGTGACCTCGGTCTGGAAGAGACAATGGCTGCTGTGTTTGGGGAAAGGGCCCCTGCCTTCACTGCTCAGGAGTTGGAGAAGCTCGTGGACGGGGTCCTCCCCCAGTACACGCTACTCTACGGTCCTCCAGACCAACAGGTAAGTACACAGGGAGCACTTTGTATGGGCTATGCCTGGGTGGAGAGGGCTGGATGTCAGATTGAAGGGGGCAGAGTTCAGGGAACATGAAGGACTGTGAATGCATGTGCCACATGGCAAGGGTAGGGATGGGGGCCACCCACTTCGACGGTGCTGTTGTTAATGACTTCTCTTCTTCCCCTGTACATGTCATGTAGGTCAGCGCCCACCAGAAGAAGGACATTTGGCGTGCCATCGCCAAGGACGTCCGGACCCTGGGGGTCCACCAGAGACGGGGCACCCACTGCCGTAAAAGATGGGAGGACATTCGCTGCTGGAGCAAGAAGACGGCAGAGGCTCAGCTGGGGATGGCCTCCCAACGTGGGAGGGGTGCCCGTCGCACCATGAACCCCCTGATGTTCAGGATCCTGGCGGTGGCCTACCCTGAGTTGGATGGGCGCTTGAGGGCATCACAGCAGACACAAGGGGGTGAGTACACTCTCATTCTGCTGACTTTGCACGCAGTGGAGGGTTCTGGGTGGGGGAGGAGGGCTGTGGGATTCCCTAGGCCAGGGCGAGTTCAGTAGGCTAGGCCCCTCCGTAATGCAGGCCATGTGGCACTCCACCCCACCTCTGTAGAGTGCTAAGTACAGGAATACATGCCCCTGTGTCACCTATGTGTGCAGATGACCACCATAGCCATGTAGGGCAGATCCCAGGAATTGCATCTGTAGAGGCCAAGAGCACGGCGTAGTGCAGGGGGCTGCTGTGTTTGTATTGTCCGCCAACTGTAGCGGTAAGCCATGCACTCAACCTGTCTTTCTTCTGTCGTCCCCCCCCCCTTTTTGTGCTCTCCCTGTTCTTTTGTGCATCAGCATCATAAGGCGGAGGTACAGTGGCACCGGAGCACAAGGGAGCTGCATCCCATATGGCCATGGAGGGCCACACCACGGACTCTGAATACACCAGTGGGACGGAGGGCGAGGGGAGCTTCACGTTGGTCACCGGATCACCAAACAGCGACACAGACTCGTCCACCGATGGGAGCTCCCTTGTGGTGGCGGCACCATCTGTGCCCCCCACTTCTACAGGTACAGCCGCCACCCCCCCCTACCAACACCGCCCTCCCAGCAGCCCCTCAGCCTTCGCCTCGTGCCCGCTCACCCAGGAGGGTGGGCATCACCTTCGCCCCAGGCACCTCAGCCCCTGCCCCTGTCACCCCTGCTGCCCTCAGTGAGGAGGCCATTAACCTCCTCAGGTCACTCACTGTTGGGCAGTCCACCATTGTGAATGCCATCCAGGGTGTAGAAAGGGAGTTGCAACACGGTAATGCATTCCTTGAGGGGCATTCATTCTGGTCAGGCTGCCCTTCATCGAACCCTGCAATCTCTGGCCTCAGCACTGATGGCAGACATTGTCCCTGTGTCTAGCCTCCCCCCTCCAACTCCCTCCACCCAGACCCAGTCCCCTGTTCCCAGCCTATCCCAAGCACACCATCAGACATGCATGCATACACCTCAACACACAAAAGTAGCTCAGGAAAACATAAGCACCACACAACCCACAAGCACTCACACAAGCATCACCCACATACAGACACAATAACATCCACTGCCTCCACTGTGTCCCCCTCCTCATCGTCTCCCTCCCAGTGTCGTCTACACTCTCACCTGCTTGCACTACATCTACAGGCACTAGGAACCGCACCAGAACACCCAGCACCACACCCCGCTCACCTGCACTCACCACCCCCACTACCATTTACACATCCCCTGTGTCCACTCCCAGTGTGTCTGTGACGCCCCCTCCCAAAGTACACAAACGCGGGCACCCACACACCCAACATCCATCCACCTCATGACAGCCTCCAGTACCTGCACCCAAATCACCTAAAGTTACACCTCCTACAACCACCTCCTCTTCCTCCACTCCCAGACCCCCTCCAGCTACCCATCCCAGTCTTCGTCAGCAACTCTTCCTCAGCAACGTTGACCTCTTTGCCACCACCCCCACCCCTCCAATTCATAGGTCCCGTAGTAGCACCTCAGCCACAAAAAGTCCAGTACCAGTGGTGCGTGTTCAAGGTGTGTGGAGTGCACCGGCCACCAGGGCAGCCAGTGTGACACGGAGCCAAAGCACTGCCAGTCCACCCCCTGTAAAGCACCTAAGGTTGGAAAGTGGCCGACGGGACAGGGTGAAGACTCCTGGTGGCAAAACTGCTCACAAGGGTCGCAGGGGGGGGTGCCGAGTCAGCTGTGACTCCACCAAAGGTGGTGAAGGGCCAGAAGAAGCCTGCACAGTCTGGGAAAAGCAGCATGGCGGAGAAGGGCACCATCCTCCCCGGTGGCTGTGACGCCACCGCCAGCACTGTCGTCACTGGTCTGGAGACCACCGCCAGAGTCAGTGCCCAGGAGGGCAGCACTGTCGTCACTGGTCCGGAGACCACCGCCAGAGTGAGTGCCCAGGAGGGCAGCATTGTAGTCACTGGTCCGGAGACCACCGCCAGAGTCAGTGCCCAGGAGGGCAGCACTGTAGTCACTGGTCCAGAGAGCACCGCCAGCGTCAGTGCCCTGGAGGGCCCCGGCAGCCACAGCCCCGCTGGGCAACGAGAGACCGTCATGCCACACACCAATGCACAGGTCAGAAACTGCAAAGTCAAGCACCGCTGAACAGGGCACAGACCGCCATGGCAAAGCACCGCTGAACAGGGAAAAGACCGCCATGGTGAAGACCGCTGAACAGGGAAAAGACCGCCATGGTGAAGACTGCTGAACAGGGCAAAGCACCGCTGAACAGGTCAGACACTGCAAAGTCAAGCACCGCTGAACAGGGAAAAGACCGCCAACTCAAGCATCGTTAGCCCATGGGCAGCTGGGACAGTGACTGAACAGGAACTGTCACGGGGAGCCTGATGCAGTCTGGGCACCAGTCCCCCTCCAGAACCAGTGGAGACTATTATCCACTTGAGAGACTGTGGCTTTGCACTCCCCAGGATGGTACAGTGGGCAAACCACCCACTGCAAAGACTTGTGAGACTGTGGCTTTGCACTCCCCAGGATGGTCCAGTGGGCAAACCACCCACTGGAGAGACTTGAGAGACTGTGGCTTTGCACTCCCCAGGATGGTACAGTGGGCAAACCACCCACTGGAGAGACTTGAGAGACTGTGGCTTTGCACTCCCCAGGATGGTACCGTGGGCAAACCACCCACTGCAAAGACTTGTGAGACTGTGGCTTTGCACTCCCCAGGATGGTACAGTGGGCAAACCACCCACTGCAAAGACTTGTGAGACTGTGGCTTTGCACTCCCCAGGATGGTCCAGTGGGCTAACCACCCACTGGAGAGACTTGAGAGACTGTGGTTTTGCACTCCCCAGGATGGTACAGTGGGCAAACCACCCACTGGAGACACTTCAGGATGGTACAGTGGGCAAACCACCCACTGGAGAGACTTGAGAGACTGTGGCTTTGCACTCCCCAGGATGGTACAGTGGGCAAACCACCCACTGCAAAGACTTGTGAGACTGTGGCTTTGCACTCCCCAGGATTGAACAGTGGGCAAACCACCCACTGGAGAGACTTGAGAGACTGTGGCTTTGCACTCCCCAGGATTGAACAGTGGGCAAACCACCCACTGGAGAGACTTGAGAGACTTGAGAGACTGTGGCTTTGCACTCCCCAGGATACATCAATGGGCATGGAGCCCCGTCGTGGATCTGGCGTGGTGCTGTATTACGGCTGAGGTGCCCCCCCTTCCCTTCCCCCTGAGGTGCCTGTTCTATTTCTATCTGATGCCCCTGCAGTGTTCTCTCCGTTTGTGGACAGGTATCTAGTGTGGGCCTCGCCCATGCATTTTGGGCCCAGTGGTGCACGGACATTGAATGGTGCATACCTGCACTACTAATCGTGATGTATATTTTGTTGAATGTGTATATATATCTGTATAAATTAGCTTACTGTTTTTGATCCATTACAATGTTTGAACTGATTTCCTTTTGTCTTTGCATTCTTCCGGGGGGGTTGGGGGTTGTTACTGTGCTGTTTGGACATGCACTGGTGTGTGTGTTGTCGTGGGTGCGGGTGGGGGTGTTGCGTGTGTGTCCCCCTGACTTTTGCCTCCCCTATGTCATAGGTGCAGTACTCACCGTTGTCTTCGGCGCCTACGTAGATGGTGATCGTAGAGGAGCAGAAAGACAAGCGCAGGGAGTATTTGTAATTCGGGCTCCATGGTGGCCTCCTTCCTCGTGGAGTGTATTCAGGTGAGCGTTTTCCCATTGCAAAAGCTGTTTCCGCCGTGTTTTTATCCACGGTGAATCCGCCCCGGAAAAGGTGGCGGATTGGCGGGTTGTGATACTGTGGGCGGTACATTGTCTTCCGCCTGTCTATTGGCGGTGACCGCCGCGCTGCTTGTCTGTACCGCCGTGGCGGGCGGTGTGTTGAAGTGGCTGTCTATGTTGGCGGTTTCAGCCACGGTCATAATTCCCTTTTTTTCCGCCGGCCTGTTTGCGGTATTACTGCCGCTTTAACACCGTCCGCCAGGGTTGTAATGACCACCTATATGCCCTTTTAATTGATTCCTCATTTTCAATAGAAACTTTTAACAATTTAAAAACATGGTGATCCACAAGATTGAATGTAGAATTTACGAACAAAGCATGGGACACTATATTAGAGAACTATACTAGATGATTTAGGCGTTGGCATCTTAAATGTAATTATTTCAAAAATTTGCATTGTTGGCACTGGTCTCCCGTTAGCCCAGACTTCCTTTGTTGGAAATGTAGTTTAGCGGACTGTGACATAGCTCATATTCTGTGCGAATGACCCGGTATTCGTACATTCTGGTCCCAGATTGAAGATTACTTGAAGGTACATTCTTTTCTTAACATCTCTCTCACAAAGCGTTCCATACTTTTACATGATACTTCTGAAATACCATAAATTTCCATTCATACCTTTTTATGACTCTCCACCACTTTTAGGTTAGTTAAAATTAATATTTTACATTTTTGGAGAAAAAATTTTATACTAGCACTTCAATCCTGGCTTGCAGATATGTTTGATGTGGCCCACTTTAAGAAAAGTACTTATAAATGAAATTACATTTTACATCATTTTGTAAATAGATGTGGCCCCTTCTTAGGCTTAGGCTGATTTTGACTTGTGAATATACTTCAGTACAGATGGGTTTTAATAAATCCAATCTATATCATTTACATATCACTTTATTTTTCTTGTAATTATACATTTAAATTTTGATATATCAACCAATCATCTTTGTCTGTTAATGCAGTACTTGTACCGTTTTTACTCATGCTTTCTTTGCCCTTTTGTATTATTCCTTCTTATATATGATGATGTAATTTTGGCATGTTTTTAGTTCCTGTGCAGATAACCGATTTTTGATCATTGTTTGCTTACTACTGTTATAATTGTAATAAAAAATTGAAATACAAAAAAAGAGAACGGTGTTCTATTCCAGGTTGCCCTTTGCGCTCTTCTTGCCAGCATTATTTGGACGTTGATGGGAGGACGTGCTCCTGGAAGTCTCTTCATAACTTCAGTAATTAACATTTTCTCCTGCTGACGCCCTCGCGCTTCTCTAACTCTCCTTTCCACTTCCGAACAGCAACGCGCTGGCTGCAAATAATACATCGACTCCAATTACCAGCTAATTTCTCAACCGGCCTTTTTTCGCCTTTGGAATTAATCGAGATTTTCAGCGAGTGCTGCTGGTGTCATCCATTATTCAGAAAAGGCAACATGTAATGAGAAATGAGCAACGCGCGTGATAACATCAGAGCTTCAGAAGAAGACACGGAGGGCCATTGTAATCGAGAGCAAGCCTTGTCTCCGTACTGTAAGCGCCCTTTGATAATGGCGCCGGGGGCAGCCGCAGAGGTGAAATGGCGCCCTTCGCTGTTTCACATTAATTTATCCTCATAAGTAATGAGCCCGCGTTGAACTGCAGCAGAAGGCTCTGTGCCATACGACCAAAAAAAGGAAAAGGCCAAGCCATAGATCAGCTAATACCATAAGTTTAAAAGCTACTGCCCTATAGGTCTTGCCTTTAAAGTCGTTTGTTATAGTTTAGGAGGTACTAAATATCGCGCCAAGCCGCTGGTCACCTGAGGTGCCATGCATGTGAAAAATGGGTGACGCTCATGGACGTCAATTCACCAAAATGGCAGGGGTAGATGAAGTGACATAACGAGCCCTTTGACCTCCACTTGCACTCACACACACATACTTACACATACATACACATTCACAATTAAACACACTCTCACATAAACACACACTCACCTGCATGCATGCACACACCATACATTTAAAATCATTTTTACTTACTTCAGTTGCCATGCCATATTCCAGCTAACTACGCCCTATTTTTTATTACACCAATAGTGAGTAATGTTATTATTCGAAATTAGTGTAAGAAAAATTGACAGAAAACAGAGAGAGTGGAGCCCCAACTGACGTCGACAGACGGATGAGTTGCCACAGTGTTCCTAGCACTAAATTAGCCACCTCTGAAGCCAGGGGTTGCAAAGACAGTACCAGAGGTCGCAAAGGGCAAGCCAGAGGTCGCAACTACGACCCCTGGCCACCCCAAAATGACGTCCATGGTGAAGCTGAGTGAGAGGTCATGAGTGTTCTTGTTAGTTCCTAAATTTGGGACCAAATTCGGCATAAAACAAGTATAAATATGCTCCTGAGTGCCTTATCGCTTCATATCCATAGGCGGCCCCATGTGCGAACATGGACGGTAATGAAGATTAAAATGGCTGTGGTGGTATTAACGATACTCACAGCCATCTCTGCCGTCATTAGAACGCGGCAAGGAAAATTGAATAATGTGGTAGCAGTGTTACCGCCTACAAATATCCTGTCATAACACCCTCCCCCCACCTCTAGCAGATAAAGCCAGTTTAAAAAATATGGGAAATTTACCAAATGGTGGGCAGCGTAAGCAGAACGGCTCCTGGTCGTTTCTGGAAATGTGATTTGGTGGAGCAGAAAAAATGTTCAATTACCACATTACCGGATATTTTCTGCTCTTGCAGCATTACCGAATACTCCAGATCAGAACTTATATGTGCAGAAAAAAATATCAAACAGTTTTAAAGTGTAAATTGTTGTTCTTATTGCCACAACATTAATATGCCAGTGTGCCATATGTGAAGTAAAAATACGATTGCTAAAATATTGAATTGTCGTGCACTTGTTTGTGAGGAGTTCTGTATAAAGAGGACGTCTATATCGTGATGTGTTCTAATTTGCACAGGTTTCCAAGAACCTCCTCTGCATTAGAATGAGCCTTTTACGTGCAATTTAGTTCAGCAATCAAAAATGTGATTTTTTCTACTTATTTTCTTAAACGTGCTGCAGGGTGGAAATATAACTGAGAATAAGTTCACCAGTTTGCAGAACTTGATAATGAAAAGCAAACATTAATCTAATCTACAGCTGAAACCAACTTCACAGGGAATTGCCTCTTTCCAATAATAAATCTACTGTAAGTTCATTTTCAGAGGATATTATAGTAAATAACTTCTTAGATCAGTAACTGTGGTAGCATGATGTTATGTCTGCTTGTAAAATAATATGGCAGTGTGAAATAGCTGTACGAATTGACTGAAAATAAATTGTTACTTGTGTTTCAACCCACTGTAGGGAAAACTCTCCACACTAGTGCTGAATACGAATCTCAAAAAGAGGACAATATTAAGTAGCACTGATTCTATAACTGCCTGATAAATATCATCTGTGATATCACTCAGGTGGAAAATCTAAGTAGAGCATACAGAGCTATGAAAATTTCAGGTACTCCTTGTGGGTGTTTCCCTCTAGTTAATAGAGTTGGCACAAGGCCTTGATGTGGTGGTCAGAGGTGCCAGCAAAATTTCCTATCATTAATCACTATTTATCCACACTAGCATTAAGCTAGATAAAGAGAAAATTCTCTCCATATCTTAGGTAGTTATACTCCTGGCCCCATATCTGCTAATTGTTCACGCAACACAACATCCAAATTTGCGTTGTTGATTTCCACAATACGAAAATACAGTGTAGAACCTTATCTACTAAGACTGGCCAACAACTGGTGTCATCATTGAAAAGACTGTCTTGTGTGACACATAACCTCATATGGCTAATATGTGAATATGTGCTGCCTAGCATAGAAGGCATGTCCTAACTAAAATGTTTTTGTAATTAAAATAAAGAAGACATTTCCCTTTGTTTGTTCCTGGGTCAATTAGGCGTTGATTTTTGATGCCAAACTTAAGGCTTCATTTACGAGTCCTTTGCACCACCGCTGCGTCATTTTATTGATGTAGCAGTGGCGCTAGCAGTGCACTTAACTGCTCCACATTTGCAAACTGACACATTGGGGCTAATGTGTCAGTTTGTAAAGCCATACGTCACATTATACTTGCACCTAGGTATTATACCTAGGCGTTCCCACGGGAAAACCCCACAGAAAAGATGCACTTTACATTTCACTGCATCATTCTGCGACTTCACTGCCTCAAATGTTTACCGCTTGCTCGGAGCGGGCGTAAAATTGATGCAGGGCCTTTTCCTACGGCAGACTTCTCACATTGCTGGAGTTGCGTCAGTTTAACAATGCTACTTCTACAGTGCTTGAGTTTAGTGCCAACAGATGCGTCAGAATTTTTGACCCATCTGTGAAAACATGCGTTGTGGAGCTCTGTACAGTAAATACAGCACATCCATGGTGTCGTTAGGAGATCTGCGGGCATGCAAGAAATCTGACGCATCAATGGTGATGCATCAGATTCTTGTAAATGAGGACCTCAGCCTAGCTGTCTTAGTGGATCAGACTCTGTGTCAAACCTTAAGAATATTTGCACTAGTAATGCTCCATGATGCACAGTTACACATAGTGGTTTGGTATGCATCACTTTATATCATGATAGCACTGGTGCAAAGCCTTAATAAATCTTTGATGCAGTATTAGAGACTTAGGGCAAGGCCCAAAGTACTACTAAAAAGGCATCTGGTGGCTAGAGGCATAAGCATTAAAAGGTACAAACTAGGGCACATCATAGGCATTCGCAAAATAACAATAGAATGGCCATTGTTTGGCAATCGAAATGTGTACATCTTCACCAATCCAGAAGTGCATATTTAAGTGTCAGATCACACTAGGGACTCTCGGGCCCTCATTATAAAGACAGGGCTAAATTCTGATCCCTGTCCGAAAACGTGTTCTTAGAGGGGTGGTAATTACGAGTTGTGTGATAAGTTTCACACCCTGGGAGTTTTCCCCTGATAAATTCCAGCAGGTCAAATCTGCCAAAATTAATCAGGGGAAAAGCCTGTGAAAAAGGCAAAACGTGGAATTTGGTGTGTTAAAAACCAATTCAGGATTTTATGCCTCAAGGTACAACTTGTAATAGGTAATAATTATGGCATCTTTTAAATTACGATCCTCATGGTATTGGATTGTAAAAAGTGAGATACTAACCACTTCCCCAGCTGGGCATTCATAATGTTCAGGACTAAATTCCGATCCCTGTTCAAACAATCGGAATTACAAGTTGGGATAAATATCACACCCTTGGAGAAAAACTCAGACAGGTCAAACCTCTGAAATCTATCAGGTGAAAAGGACCATAAAAAAGGCAAAACGTGTAATTGCCTCATTTTAAAGAGCACACCTTGCAATAGGCAATAATTAACATACCTTTTAAATTCTGATCTTGTGCTTGCTTTCCCAGCTGGGCACTCATATTGAGAGCCTTAGACTCTTTATCGTACAAGAATATGAGACTTCATATGATCCCAGTAAAATATAGATATGCTTGCATATTGCTTTTGACAGTTACGTCAGAGATTATAGTAGTGAGTTTCAGAAAGTGTTGGTGCAAGCTAAGATACACAGATAACACCTCTTTATGGGCCAGTTGTGCGTAGGGAATGGTTTGCGACTACCAAAAAGCAAATTTTTGCAATTCATTATTTGGTCATCACAAACACTAATGTACTGGAGTGTGTTGAACACTTTTTGCGATTCCCAGTAGGTTGCAAATAGAGCTACCTAGGTCTTGTTTTGCGACCCATTGGGAATGGCAAAATTCACAGGTTTGGTGGCCTGCTGGGGTCAGCAGACCACCATGGCTGTGATTACCTTTCAATAAAGCAATGTTTTATTTTTAAAATGGAGCACATTTTCCTTAAAAGAAAACAAGATGTGTTTCAAAAAGAACAACAACATTTTTTCTTTTCATTGTTTAAGAATGGGCAGTGGTCCATGTGACCACTGTCTGCTCTTAAAAAATATTTTACAACCATTCTTAATGGGGAAGGACCCCTTGAGGACCCCTTCCCATTTGCCAATGGGTTTCCACCAACTTGAAGTTGGTGGTAAAATGTGAATGTTTTGCGACCTGATTTCGGTTGCAAAACATTCACTCATGCCACTGCAATTCGGTATTAGGAAGAGACACCCTAAACACACCCCTTCCTAATACCGAATCACAAACCCAATTTGTGATTCGGTAACAGAATACTGAATCGCCTGTACTGCTTGGTGCACACTAAGAGGCATTTTTCTGGTTGCAAATGGCCCAGTTCTGTGAATCAGGCTGCTTGCGACCAGAAAAATCCTTCGTACATCTGGCCCTATGCTTCTTAACAGCTTTCAAATTGAGGTAGCTAATAAGACTGGCTCAAGTGGCATGAATGAGGTGTGGAAGGGAATGTAGCCAGTACCTAGCTGTGAATTGGAACAGAGTTGAGGGAGGAGCATAATCTGGAAAAGGCTGCAACCACAGGGGATGTGGACAATCATGCTGTATAAACATATAGGGTCAGAAGCAGAATTCTCTGAAAATCTCTGCAATTCACTGCAAAAAACAAATGTTAAAGTCACGTATAGTTAGGTGAAAACACTAGTGTAAGCATAACATTTTAAACTTAAAAAAAACACTGAAATTAATCAGTTACAGTTATTTTGAGTATCTCGCACCCTACTCATGAACAGTGTTGTCATCAGTGATGTAATTTCAGTTGTCAGAAATAATGTTATCAATAATGTAATAGAACACGTTTTAATATGTGAGCCATAAGCAGTGTATGGAGAAATAGCTATAACATCAATGTAACCTTTGTTTTTTCAGTGAATTTCTAGGTTTTGTTTTTAAAGCAAAGTAAAATATTATTACCATGCCTAACGGTCTTCAGCAGCCTGTGGTGTGGAGTTGTCTGCAGGGCCTGGTCTTGGCTAGGTCCTGCACCCTTTGCCCGAGGGTGGTTACCGCTCACAGCCTTTGGTTCCCCCACAAGTTTAAGACTGTCAGGGTCAAGAACCCCCACAAGGTCCAGCAGGTCAGGATACCCCTGCCCTGCCCATTATACCATATTTTCTTTTAATTTTCAGGTCACAGAGGCAAAGTCCCTGTATCCTAAAATAATGGCCACAACGTTTCTCCTCATGTTGTCACAGGAGTGAGATAGCAGATGTGAAAAAGGCCCCTCAGCAAATCATATTGCTCTGTTATTGCAATTGTATGATCACAGAATTCTTGTGAGCTTCCTGAAAACCCAACCGTCCAGATATACAGATATTTTGAACCTTAATTTCTCAAAAACTACTGAACGTATTTGCACCAAGGGCCTAATTATGAGTTCGGTGGATGGCAACTTCTGAGGGGGAGGTTGACGCCATGCTGGCTACCTCCCGGCCGGGCCCATTACAACTTTCCTGCTGGGCTGACAGGCGGAAACCAAGGTTTCTGCCCGTCAGCCCAGTGGGAAAGTGGCGGCACCATTGTCGACGGCTCGTAATCGAGCCAGCTGCAATGCTGCAACCACAGGGGGAACCAGCCCCCTCACAATGCTTGCTGTCTGTACAACAGACAGTGATCATTGCGAGGGTGCTGAGCGTTTGAACCCTGCACTGCACATGCCAAGTGCATGGGCAGTGCATGGGCTCCCCTCTGGCCCCCTGCACCTGTTCTCCAGCCTTTTCATGGTGGTGATACCACCATGAAAAGGCTGGTGAAGAAACACGTCATAATCAGAAGGGAGGTGCTGCATGTAGCACAGCCCTGGCTGATTCCCACCTCCTCAACCGTCTGCCCATCAGGATCACTGATCTGGGCAGAGATGGTGGTACCCTGCCAATCTGACCGTTAGGGTTGTAATGTGGTGGTCTCAAAACCCCCAGCCTCGTAATCAGGCCGTAAATCACGGAAGCACACCTTGCGGACCAAGATCAAGCTTACTACCAAATATGGTGCAATTCCTTTCAACTGTTTTGGTTATACCTTAGTTTAATATTGCATGGTGAAAACACGTTTTTAGGACCCTCCCTTTTCCTTGTGGTACTGTTAAAAAAAAAGGACGGGCTTCCACATTTTTCATTCTCAAACACAGGAGGTTGGCGCATTGTAGTTTTAAAGGGGAGAGAGGCGTGCAGCCCCACTAAATAGCCCATCTACTGCTGCTGTAGTACAATAATTTATTTTTAAAGGGAGGGGAGCCGCACTCATTAAAATAAAATGGGGCTACTAAAATAAAAGCATTGCCTGCTCCGGCTGGCAACCAAATGGTTGCTGGTTGGGAAGCTGGCAGAGCCATGAGGGCATGGGCCTGCGCAACTGCCAACAATTTCAAATTGTTGGGTGCCTCAGGTGGCACAGGGGCACACTTAAAAACACGGGTGGGGCGGCAGAGGCCTTTAGCCTTCCCTAATGACCCCACCTTATGGAGCAGTTCTTGGGTGATCCATGTAGGACCGGCACACTAAAGTTTACAGATTGGAATGCTTGGATTAATCTAAACCACTGGTAATTACTCAGGGCCACAGCCCTATACAAATGAGTCTTGACCATGCTTGGACCAGGGCACCCAAAAAAAAAGAATTAAAAAAAATATCATAACAGCAGCTCATCTAATATTTATTGATCATGCCTGGAAGCCCCTTATAATGCCCTGCAAGTTCTATTAACATCTATTTGCATGTCCTTGCACCTTCATCATGCACTGCTTATTTATTACCTCACCTATTACTTCACTCATGACATGTTCTATGACATAATTGATAATGCCACTGGCTACATCTGAAATGTCATCATTGATGACAACACTGTGTTTTGCGAGGGTGTAAGGTATAGTTACTTCATTTATCTATAACATCTCTCTAAGCTTAGTTTTTTCAGTGAATACATACATACATGTATACTATATGTCAGACTCTTCTCTTACAGTGTTTCGTACAACTCCACTTGAGCACACATCTTGGTGTGTTGCTCCCATGCAGGCCCGGTACCTGAATAAATTCCACAACTGGTAACAGAAAACATAAGCAAAATATAAAGGTTTATACAAACCACTGTCTAAAGCTATGCTCAGTGAGAGAGCTCGGTAAATATGATCAAAAACCACCAGAAATTGTCTGAAAAAATCAGTGACATAGTCAGGTATAGTATTAAGATCTTGCTTTATGTTTAAAAAAACTGTAGATATTCCCTGAAAAAACAAAAAGTTAAGTGACATCATAATAGGGTATTGAAATAAGATCATACTTTACGTTACAGCACCTCAGAAATTCACTGCAAATGTCAAAGTTTAAAATACATTATGGTTAGGTAAGGTAGTAAGATTTTAGCCCAGGATACAATAACCCTAGAAAAAAACGTTTTTTCGGTAAAATTCTATGTTATTTTTAACATAATTTAATATCTTATTGCAATAGGATTGCGTTCACCACATCATCATGCGAGGGTAGAGCAAGCGGAGAAGGTTTAACGTCTGGCCAACGTTTTCTTTTTTTACTTAAGGTTTCCTTCAGCCCTGAGGGGAAAGAAACATATGTTTTTCTTGTTTGGCCCTTTGGCTCCTGGAAAGGCACTTTGGGAAGCTCCACAAGGGTTGTGGGGTCATAATATACCCATGCTGCCCTCTTTCATATGATTTTGAACATATTTTCAGAACACCAGGAGGGAGTCCCTGATGCCTATGTTGGTGACCCCAACATTTTTCATTATGATGCGGCCTCCAATTACATTGTTCAGTACCACAAGACTGACCAAACAAAATTCTTTTTTTGTTGTTTTCTGTTGTGGAGTACCACAGCAACAAATATCTGTTAGAAATGGGGTCTTTGGTTGGCAGTCAGGTTACCCCCTGTCCAAGCACTCTAGTCAGGGTAAGTCATACACAATCCAAATTATCCTGTGCCCTCCCTCTGGTAGCTTGCCACTGAGCAGTCAGGCTTAACTTAGAAGGCAATGTGTAAAGTATTTGTGCAATAAATCATGCAATAACACAATATAGCACCACAAAAATACACCAGACAGTGTTTAGAAAAATATATAATATTTATCTGGTAAGATGTTGGTCAAAATGATTAAAATGCAATAAGCATATGTTGAGAAATCACTGTAAAAGTGATATGAAGTGTCTTTTAGTCTCTTAAAAGCAATAATTGTCTCTTTCAAGCACAAAGTACCTGGTTCGCATTCAAAATCTCCGAAAAGAACCGCAGAGGAGGAGATGTGTGGAAAACAAGGGGGTGTGCGTCGATTTCTTGGGCCTCACACAGCGCTGCGTCGTTTAGTTTTCACACAGTGACGGCTGTGCATCGATTTCCGGCGGTCGGTCGTGGATCCTCTTTGGGTTTTGGGGTTTTCTGACACCCCGAGGACGATGCATGGATTTCCAGTGCTGACAGGACAAAGTCACAGGGGCTGCGTCGATCCGGTGGGCGTTGCATGGAAATCTCTATCGCACGGCAGGCGCTGCGTTGATTTCCTCTCTGGAAGTTGGGCTATGTTGTTCCGGCTCGGCTGTGTGTCGATCCAGTGGGCGTGTGTCGAATTTACGATCGCTACGATGGCGCTACATGGATCTTGTTGCAAAGTCGGGCTGCGTCATTCCGGTTCAGCGTGCAGTGAATTTTTCACCGCTGTGCAGGCTGTGCGTCATTTCTGGCAGGCTGTGCATTGCTTTTCGCCTCAGAAGAAGTCCTTCTTGTAGAGATGAAGTCTTTTTGGCAAAAAGTTAGGGGTGATGCCCTAAGGCTGTCAGGTCTAACAATAACTCTAATTTTTTAAGCTTAAATTCACTAAAACAGACTAATATAAGTACCCCAAATCACATAAAGCATGCCTCTGAGTAATGATTCTCAGCATTATTCCTGTTCATTTTTTCTAATTTTAACAATGGAAAATGCATGGTGAAAAAGTGTTTTGGGACCTCTTTATTCACCCACTTTACCCCAAAAGTTTGTAGGAAGGAGCAGAGGTGAATGAATTTCCAGTTATAGCTGGGTAAAGTAACAGTAACTCACACCCCATCCATGCACTGCTTATTACCCCACATGTTACATCACTCAGGACATATTACGGACATCACTGATGACATCACTGGTGACATCATATACTTTCCTGCTGCCTAAAGCAAAGGGTCCACAAAGATATACAGCATAGATTGATAATATGTACATGTGTGCATGTCTGGTATAGAAAAAGTGTAGTAATGGAGACAAGTCTGATTCACAATGGCAAAAGGTATATGGTGCACAGTTTAACCACCAATAAACTTTTAAACGCAAAGGGTACTTCATTTAAACAAGGTTAAGACAGTGCAGAACTAGTGTGAGTTGCAGACGTACATTACAAATAGTTTGCAGCTTAACCTAAAATCCCTTGGCCAAAATATGTGAGAAAAACTAAAGTTTATCCTTACAATACATTATTCATCTCTGAACTTCTGTTTACATGCTGAAGTTAAATAGTTGTATCACCAATAAATGATTTTTATTGTCACTAAAATCTGTTATCTTCATTTATATGTGCTCCTTTTTGTGACCCTCAAAAACAGGCTTTCAATGCATGCATTTCAATGGGGACCATGTCACAAAGCCCTGGAAAGACAACCACTACATTTTGTCTATGTTGTGGCCACCCAATCAACGACTCCCCTCAAATCCCCCATGCAAGCAGGGTGTGCTCACTGTGCCCCACATGTTCTTTTAGTTCATTTTCGGATACAGGGACCATGTCCCTGTGTCTTGTAATTAATGCCACAAGGTATTGTTAGGTTGTGGCTAGCCATTCAGGGTATGATGCATTCTATGTCCATCCTTGAAAATAACTAGCTGCTATGTAAATGATCTTAGGGGTAAATGGTGTTCACATTTAAAATGGGTTACCTTTGAAAGCAGTTAAAAAAGAAAGCATTCATAGAAATGCTATATGTAGAAACTAAAGCAAAAGGCATTCAACACATTTGAAGGGTTGGCACAGGTTTGTGGTGTTAAGTGTTCATACTTTTATTTAAAGAGAAAGGTGATAAAAGTATGTGAACAATTTATCCTACTGCTCCACCAATGCACTTTAGGTGGTGAGAGCTAGCTGTTATGCCTGTGATAGCGTTCTGGGTGGCTGTACAGGTGGTACTTCACTTGGTGCAGGTGGTAGTTCACTTGGTGCAGGTGGGGGCGTAGTTGGTGTATGTGGTGGTGTAGTTGGTGGAGGTGGAGTGGTGTTGGTTCCGGTGGGGGTTCAGAGGAAGCAGGTAGGGGTGCAGGAGGTGCAGGTGGGGATATAAGGGGAGCACGTGGAGAAGCAGGGGGTGCAGGTGTAGTTTCAGGTGTCTGTGTATAATCTCCTTCATGCTTTGAATGTGACAATTGACATTGACATATTTTGCCTCCATCATCTTCATGGCCAACACACAGTGCCTTGTAGTTTCATCCCTATAGATTCTTAGCTGCTCTTGGTGAGTCTTTGTGATGTGTTAGTAACATTTTCAACATTATTAAAGGCATGGGTCTGCCTGTCAATCATCTAAGGGAGTCCTTTCAGTGAATCTGAAATTTCATGCAGAGTAGCCCCATTGCATGACGACCCTACTGCACATAAGCCACTAGTACTTGGTACCCTGTGTTACCAGGGATTATAAGTTAAATGTCATAATTGGACTGCAGTGCCTATTTTACTACTGCTAAAGTGACAGAACAAAGCATGTCTTCAGGCCTGTCCCTGCAGCCTGATTGTGCAGTTTTAAAACTGCAAATTCAAATTGACAAAATAAACCTTTTGCCAGGCCTAATCCTCCCTTTATAATATTTAAGTCAACCCATGATAGTTCCCAATATCCCATAGGGCATGGTGTGTGGCATATAAAAACTAGGACATGTGTACATAGGTTTTACTTGTCCTGGGAGTGAAGAATCTCCAAAGTAATTTTTTAATGTGACAAAGCTGACTTAGAAAAGTACTGGGTTACATTATAATACCTTATAATGCATGTCTTCAGTATGGGAATAGCCAGAACAATGGTTCAAAGATTTGAACGAATAGCAAATAGAATCCAATTTAGCACTAAAGTCAGATTTTAAATTAACATTTTCAAATTGGCACTTTTAGAGGTTAACATTTAACTGCCTGAATCTTCTGGGTGCCTTTTCAAACTTAATCCACAACTGTGACCTGGTAGCCTGCTGGCTCCCTGCAAAGAGGTGTGAATTGCTCCCAGGACAGGGAACAAAAGGGCTGTTTGTTGGTAGGAGGTTTGACAGGATCGCCTCAGGGATTTTACAAAGCTTCAAAGGGGCATCCTTTGTCACAAACAAATGTTGCTCATGCCTAGGCCTACACTATCATTTGTCCAAGTAGTCAGAGGGGCAACAATCCAGGTGGAGGGAAAACCTGTTCCAGAATTAGTCTGCAGAGGGATTTCCCTAGATGCACCTCAAGGTTCTGTCCAGAGCTACCAGGTGTTACCACTTCACTATCACCAAGCCATATCAACAGATGTCAAACTTCCTGTCAGATTCAACTTTCTGGTTTTCTCAGCTGAAAGGATCCTGACTTCCCAAAATGATTTTAAGGTCAAACATAGAGGCTTTCACTGGGACCAATCCTAAGCAGCACAATGCCAATCAATGACTTCTTGGGCCCGATCTTCAGACCGTCCCCTCTGAGTTTCCTGTTGTCGATGTTGAGAGGCTCAAACTTGCTGCCAGAGCTGAGGCTCCCATAAGATCCTGTGTTTCAGCTGGCTACCGTTAACAAGTCCTTCTTTCGATCCAGCTGGCACCCGACTCTTTAATGACCTCATCAACAAAGGTTTTTTCCAAGAAAAAGACTAAGGAGCTGATTTATACGTTGGTGGTTTGTACACTTCATCGCAGCAGTGACATAGTATACATACTACCAACATGAAGGTCTGCCCTCCTGATTTAAATGTGGGCAGACCTTTGGTTTGACTACTGTGTTATCTTCTCCATTAAAGCCATAGCCAAATGGTTACATGTTTACTTACCCAATTCCAATTTATATGCAGACATGTAGCAATTATTTTTACTGACTGGAAAGTAAAATGTGAAAAATGCTTCCACCTCCATAAGAGGATATTCCCATGGTGAGGGGAGCATTTATTTTTTATTGAAAATAAAAAAAATAAAACTGTTTGGGGCAGGGTTGCGTCATGCTGATGCAACCCGACACCAAACAGCGAGACACAATGACAGGAACCAGTATGACAGCAGTTCCTGTGAATTCTTTTTAAATAACTGCCAGTTTGGCAGTCATTTATAGATCTGCTGGGTGGGTCCTCCACCAGGGGGACATAGTAACTTACTCCGTCACCCTGGTGGAACAACGGGCTGTCCGCCAAGCTTTAAATGAGTCCCTAAGTCAGAATGTACATTTTCAACTGGACTGGTCCCTTTATCTGACGCTCACTCCATCAAAGCCAGCATCACCTTTTGACTGTGAACAGGTCTAGCATGACCAGATACCTGTGGTTGGCGCTTTTTGCTTTCATTTGCCAGAGACACCTAAAATTGTGCATTATTATATCTCAGGATCCCTACATCTGATTTGTGTCATTTTGGTGTCTATTTACAAATCAAAATGTATAATATTTTATAAATTGGAGTGGGATTCTTATTGTATTTTGTTTTCTACTTATTTACTGTTTTAGTACTGATAAATGCTTGACTCTTGTTTTCCTAAGTTAAGCCTACCTTCTCTGGGTTGAGTCAGGCTTGAATTATTGGAACCTAACTGGACCTAGTAACGAATAGTGCCATTATTACCATTATTACTTGAAGATGGCTGCCATCCACCTCAACTAATAACTCACTTCCTTTCAGGTATATAGAGTCGCCACTCACGGTGCACGGAAGGGGCGGGGTGACGCGTAGGTGGGGGTAAAAAAAAATAAAAAAATAAACACATACCTTGCTCGCCGCCTCCGCACCGTTTAATACGTTTCTCCTCAGCAGGCATAGGCTCCCAGCCTGCCCTTGGCCAACCCTGACGCTGGTCAGAGCAACATCAGGATTGGCTGGAAGCGCCCAGCCAGGGCGCTCCCAGGCAGACTGGGAGCCTTTGCATGCTCTCTACAGCCCAGCAACACAGTGCAGGGCTGGAGAGAGCCCACTGCCCATGTGTGTTTGGCTGGCCCGAGACCGCCGGCCAAACATACATGCGCAGCACTCCCCTCAGTGCACATCACAGCCTGTGGCCCACCCCTTTTACCAAAAAATTATAATAATGTCCCCTGGGCACGGCCATCATACCCAGTGCCAGGCAGGGGGCATCATGTAAGGGGCCCCCAATGGCACTACAAAATAAATAAAATTATACTTACCTCTACTTCCCCAGGATGGGTTCTCCAATCCTATGGCATCCCTCTGGTGTGGGTGGGGGTGTTCCTGGGGCTTGGGGTGGGCACCTGTGGGCCCTTTCCATGGTGTTTAGCCATGGAAATGGGTCCACTGGTCCCCTAACGCCTGGTCAGACCCAGGAGTTAAATAATGGTGCTAACCAGGCTTAGCACCATTATTTGGGTCTGCCTACTCTGTGCGCGTATTTTTTGTCCCGGAGTTTTAATCAGGCTTTAGGGGGCTAGAGTCATACTGTGGATGGGAATGCCTACCTTACATCTAATTAGCGTAAGGTAGTTTGCTGCATCCATAATATGGTGCTAAGCCCTATATTTTGACGCTAGACTGGTCTAGCGTCAAAGTATAAATATGGTGTTAGGTCTGCACTGTTTTAGCATCAAAATAAATGACACTAAAATGGCACAAACAGAGTATAAATATGCCCCATAGTTTATTATCATTTTTTGGTAAAAGGTTTGCAGCTGCCGCCGCATTTCTTATCATTTTTTAATAAAAGGTTTGCAGCTGCCGCCGCTGGCAAGGTGCAACACTCTTCCGCCCTAATGAAGGAGCCGCCCCATGTTATATACTGGTCTTTGATGTTGTGTTTGCAAGACAGGTACTGTCTTTTTTTCACTGCTGCAGTTACACTGGCTTCTGCCCTAACTGCACTACCAAAATAATTCATTCAGGCTGTATGAGGGATAATATGAAGTTATCTCAACATTTAAATCATGATGAGAACATACATTTATATATATATATATATATATATATAAATGTATGTTCTCATCATGATGTATATATATATATATATATATATATATATATATAGATATATATATGTATATAATGACTTTAAGGGGAGTTGAGAGCAGGCATTAGTCTGTCACATTGTCTTGTGTCAGTAATGAGCTTGGCAGATGACTCTAGGCTAGTTTTGTGGGGGATCAAGTGCTTTTTGAAGAGTTAAGTTATTAGAGCATTAACATACTGAGTACAGCATATCACCAGGCTTTCACATTGGACCAAAATGATGGCCAGAGATAAGCAGTGAACAAGAATCTAGTGTTTTTAATAAGTTCATTAGTTTTATGGCCAGGAATGTGGAGTTTAACTAACTAAATTTTGAGGAAGATATTTATTGCATATCAGTTATCAATCCAGCTGGAAAGAGTTCCCTTGACCTTGTAGGGGGAAGTACGAAGAACCCTGTCATGTGTGGTTTCATTTTAAACTTCATTCATGACAATCAGGCACAAAAGTTGGACAGTTATTGCCCTAGGGTGTTGAAGTTTTTAGTTTTGAGATACAGTTATGTATCATCTGGTGGAATCTGATACTTGCTTTGGAGAAGATGGTATCTAATGGTTTGATGTAGAAGTTAAATGGCAGGGAGTATTATGCGTTTTTGAGGAACTTCAAATGACGTTGCCATGTGTGCTCACATGGAATTACCATTTTTATACATTGGGTTCTGTTGAACAGATATGCTTTGGACTATTTTAACATTGGGCCTTAGATGCTCATCCTGTTGTATAGTAGAGGGTGCTCTTCTCAATGATGTTGAGTGCTGCAGGTAAATCAAAGAATATTGGCAGGCCCTCATGGAAGATTCACGAGGAGTTATCAAAGATCTTTAACATGAATGTTTCTGTACTGTGGCCCCATCTAAAGACCGCCTGGTGAAAATCCAGCAGCTGATTATCTGCTACAAATTTCTCACATTTCAAAGTGATTTTTGACATTAATAGTCACTCCATGATAGGTATGTAGTTATCAACATTGTTCAGGTTCATTTTGTAAAGTGAAAAGTAGAATATTTTATTTAATGTTTTTGATTTTGTGGTTTGCTAAATCATTGCCTCATGGGTCTTAGGTTGTGTATCCTTGGTCGCCTGTGATTGGTCATGGATGATTTTGAGAAGCTCTCTAGGTTTATTCACAGAATTAAGCAATATTGATCGTAGAAAATAGTATTTTGCATTGAAAAAAACTTTTTTTCTAAAGTTTTCTTTCCTTCCAAGCTGAAGAGAATATAAATGGGTAGGGAGCTTTCTTCCATCTTCTCTCACGGGACATTTAACCTTTTTCGAGAGATAATTTCTTTGTTATTCCAAAAGGAATCAGTGTGCACGTCTTGTATTTATTCCTGCCTGGAGCAAGTTGTGAGAATATTACAGATATATTGTGGTTGTAGAGGTACAACAGTTCAGTGAGGTTATTGAGAGAGGTTTACCCTGTGTAAAACAGAGGAGTTAATGTTCCCCGTTTTGTAGTACTAAAATATATTTGCCACAATAGAAGAAGCCAAGTTAAGTTCATATATATAGATACTAATGTTAACTCTACATACACATACATACCTTGAAGATATATAGTGCCCAGGCACTTATCATGTAATATTCTTTAGTCAGCATTCTGACTATGATATTTGTGTAGTATGCTATTTTAAACTCAGTATTCTGATGCTATCACCATTATTTTTAAAATCTCTAACAGTGGCAAGTTCCTTTGGTTTCTGGGACACATCGTGTGGCTTGGTTGGATCCCAAATAAGATGGGGGTTCAGTCTAAGTAGTCAAAAGTTAAAGGGCTGCACATAAGGATATGAAGAGAGTTTTCGACCAGTAGGTCAACGGTGGCACCTGTGGTATGGGCAAGAAGGCCGCTCTGTTGGCTTAGCTTTTTTTTCTTGATGATATCATTTGAGGTGGTGTTAGACCTGACATCCTTGGTATGGTCTCCCATTTCTATTTGCTTCTACTTCCGGTATTTTTGACTGTGTGCTGGACTTTGTTTTTGCTGGTTTTGGTACTCTGGGCACTTCACCACTGCTGACCAGTGCTAAAGTTCAAGTGCTCCCTGTATAAGTTGTGATTATGACCGGTTAGCCCTAATTGGCCTATTTGATTGACTAGTAAGTCCCTAGTAAGGTGCACTAGAGGTGACCAGGGCATGCAAATACAATGCTAGTAGCTGGCCTGCGGCATTGATTGTGCCACCCACATGAGTAGCCTTTTAAACATGTCTCAGACCTGCCACTGCAGTGTCTGTGTGTGCAGTCTTGCACTGCCAATTCGACCTGGCAAGTGTACCCACTTGCCAGGCCCAAACCTGCCCTTTTACTACATTTAAGTCACCCCCAGAGTAGGTAATGAATAGGCCCTTGGGCAGGGTACAGTGTATTTAAAAGGTAGGACATGTACTGGTGTGTTTTACATGTCCTGATAGTGAAATAGTACCAAATCTATTTTTCATTACTGCAAGGCCTATCTCTCCCGTAGGTTAACATTGGGACTGCCTTTAAATATCTTTTAAGTACAGTTTATCATTGGGAGAAGTTATAGGTCTGGAGTTTGGGGTCTCTGAACTCACAATTTAAAAATACATCTTTTGGTAGAACTGGTTTTTAGATTGTCTGTTTGAAAATGCCACTTTTAGGAAGTGGGTATTTTCTTGCTTAGCTATTCTGTGCCCCTGCCTGCCTGTGGAATCCACTCCTAAAGTGCCCAAACAAGCTAATGAATGCCCTGACTTGAGTCTGGGGGGTTGGAGCTTTCTAAGCTAGAATATTCTGGATCTTGGGTAGAAGTGGCTAAACTTGGCCTCCACCTACCAGGTGTCTCAAGTATACAACCTTTCGCCAGCCCTATCTGGCATTTACTCGCCTTGATAGAGAGGCCTTCTTTTTGCTGAGCCTCACATCTGTGATCGCATCTAGAGATTTGCAACTGCACTTACTGCAGGTGGACTAGGGGCATTATTTTTGCTTTTACAGCTAGGGTCTCCAATTTGGTGTTCTTTATTTTGCAAACATGGCACCAAGACTTCTTGGGATCAAAGTGTTTACCTTTGTACCCACCCTTAGACTGTGAGGAGTCTCAGGGCCCACCCTCCTGTGTAGGGTTTTGGGGACCTGATAAGAACTCTTTGTTTTTGTTTTGGTTCTCATCTTTCCCGGGGGGGGGGAGCTTTGTGGCCTCTTGCTTTAGGTCTCCCTCACCAGTGGTTGTTTTTGACACCATTGTCTTGACCCAGTGGTTTGTCTTCTTCCCCAAATACAGAGGAGAAAGTGGACCTAGGTCTACCAGGAACAGCTGTAGTTTCTCATTGTAACAATTACTTAAGAGATGCTCGTTCACAATCAAATTGTAAACCCCATCAAAATCTTGTACCTTGTTACCTTTTAACCAGCAACCCAGCATTTTTACTGAAAAATCCACAATTTCTACCTAAGACTGACTCTGGGTTTTTTCAAGTCTCCCTGAATTTTATTCTGGTCAGCCCAAAGCCCTCAATCAGGTTAGCCTTCATGAGGTTATAGGAATTAACTTCTGCCTCATTCAATATCAGGAGTCTATCCCTGCATTTTCCTGAGAACTGTTCCCCAGAGGACCCCAGTAATTCCTATCTATTTCCTTGGCTATGCAGGCCCTCTCATAGGCAGAAAACCACTTGATGATATCATTACCTTCTGTATAAGGAGGGGCAACTCCTTTGGGGAGTTTTAGGTAGGAAGATTTCTCTTTCTCCCTATTCACTTGCATACTGCCACCAGAGATGGGTCCTAGGCCCAACTCTCTTCTTTTGACTTCTATTTCCATAAGATGAGCTTCGGAAGCCAGCCTCTCGGTCAACCTAGCTAGAGCCATATCCTCCTATGAGGGGACTCCTGCTTCTAAGACAGAGGATCCTACCTCCTGCTCGTCCTTAGCTTCTTCTGAGTTGCCCAGAGTTACTGTTACTGAGGGTTCACTCTCATTCACTGGGTGTTTAGTCTCATATTCTGCCACAAGTCTCCTAAGAGTGTCAGTGGTAGCATGAGCATCAGTGTGAATTTGGTATCCTTTGCAGAGAGCCCATAGTGTGGGGTATTTCAGTTCCATCCAAGGAGTCAGGTGAAGCTCCTGAGTCTACTTCTCGCATCAGAGATTTTGCTCACTAAAATTGGGACCTTTTTAACTTCTGGACAAACTTTTGCAAATTTTAAAAAACTTTTGCAGGTGTTTAGAAACTGTTTCTAAGGCCTAAATATAGTAAAGTCTTTTTTAATTGAATTCACTATTTTAGGGACCTAATCAGGGTCCTAGCAATTAATTTGAAATTTTTAAAAATAGTCCAATTGTAAAATACAACTAGCCTAAAGACAATTTTTAGAGTTATTCTTGTGATCACTTAGTGATAGAGTGGCATCAGCAAAGTCTTATATCTCACCATTGATACACCAAATGTAGGAGGCTGGCTCTCTATAAAGTGTACAAAAATGATGCGCACTGTACAGAGAGTCTGAGCAACCCTACCTTGCGATGCAGACGTAACAAATAGACCACCCAATACTCTATTTTTTGTGGTAGTGTGGGGAGCAGCTAGGCTTATCTTGGAGATGTGCTAAGCACTTGTCGTACTCACCGTATCAATGAATGTAGGCACACACTCTAAAGAATAATTCCAGACCAATTTACAAAAATACTTCAGATTTGTATAAAGTTTTTAAGACCAGGATCATCAGAATATGGTAAGTACTTTTTCAGTTATGATTTTTCAAAGTTTAGAAAATGTTCTGTTTATGTGCATAATTACACACCAAAGGAATCCATAGGAAAAAATGTTTAAATTGTGTATAAAACCAGGGAGTTCTCTCACTTTTTTTTTCACACATTTTATTGTATTTTTAATACCCATTATAACAGTAAGGTGGTCCATGTTGCTCCAATGTCATACACAGTGCTCATAACAGATACAAAGTGATACATATCATTCTCCGTGAGATCTTTGGTATCCTGGAGTCTAACTGTCTGAAACTCCCACCTCCCACCACTAACTTCAAAAAACAAGCAAGAGCGGTTCACGGTTCCTTATAATTCTCAATATTATCACTCTAGTGAACACCAATAACATCTTCGGCAGTGTATTTTAGGGGATGTAGGAGGCTGGCCTGGCTTATAGTGGGTACCTGATGGTACTTACACCTTGTGCCAGGTCCATTTATCCCTGGCACAATCCAGTTCTAGCAGCTTAGGCTGATAGAGGTAGCTATAGCAGAGCATCTTAGGCTGAACTAGGAGACATGCAAAGCTCCTACTATACCACTTGTATCACTTAGCACTATATTATAAGAAACACAATACTCAGAGTTACTAAAAATAAAGGTACTTTATTTTAGTGACAATATGCCAAAAGTATCTCAGAGGATATACTCCCTTAGGAGGTAAGTAAAATACACAAAATATACACACAGACCAAAATCAGGTAAGTAAACAGTTAGCAAAGTAGTGCAAATACTGTAGAAGACAATATAATGCAATAGGAGACAATAGGCCTAGGGGCAACTCAAACCATATACTCCAAATGTGGAATGCGAACCACGAATGGACCCCAGGCCTAGTGTAGTATGTAGAGGGTCGCTGGGAGTGTAAGAAAACACTAAGGGTGTCCAAGATACCCCACCCCAAGACCCTGAAAAGAAAGAGCAAAGTTACCCTACTACCCCAGAAAGACAGTAAAGTTGAGACAGGGGATTCTGCAAAGACAACAACTGACTGCAAAGCACTGAAGACGGATTCCTGGATCTGAGGGCCTGCAAAGGAAGGGGACCAAGTCCAAGAGTCACACAAGTGTCCAAGGGGGGCAGGAGCCCACTAAACCCCGGATGAAGGTGCAAAAGGGCTGCCTCCGGGTGGAAGAAGCCAAAGATTCTGCAACAACGGAAGATGCCAGGAACTTCTCCTTTGGTCAGAAGATGCCCCACCGCATGCTGGAGGATACAGAGTTGTTTCCACCCAGAAACACTGCAAACAAGCCTTGCTAGCTGCAAGATTCGCGGTTGAGGCATTTGGGTGCTGCCAGGGCCCAAGAAAGACCAGGAGGTCGCCCCTTGGAGGAGGAGACAGAGGGGGCACTCAGCAACAGAGAGAGCCCACACAGAAGCAGGCAGCACCCGCAGAAGCACCTGAACAGGCGTTCAGAAAATCTGAGCACGGCGGTCGCCTCAGCACAACAAAAGGGAGTCCCACGAAGTCGGAGTCCAACTCAGCGAGTTGGGCAATGCAGGACAGAGTGCTGGGGACCTGGGCTAGGCTGTGCACAAAGGAAGTCTTGCAAAAGTGCACAGAAGCCCTAGCAGCTGCAGTTCACGCAGTACACAGGATTACTGTCTGACATGGGGAGGCAAGGACTTACCTCCACCAAATTTGGACAGAAGGGCCACTGGACTGTCGGGGACACTTGGATCCAGCTCCTGTGTTCCAGAGACCACGCTCGTCAAGATGAGAGGGGACCCAGAGGACTGGTGATGCAGAAGTTTGGTGCTTGTGTTGGCAGGTGGAAGATTCCATCGACCCAAGGGAGATTTGTTCTTGGCTTCCAGTGCAGGGTGAAGGCAGACAGCCCTCAGAGCATGCACCACCAGGAAACAGTTGAGAAAGCTGTCAGGATGAGGCACTACAATGTTGCTGGTAGTCTTCTTGCTACTTTGTTGCGGTTTTGCAGTTGTCCTGGAGCAGTCAGCGGTTGATCCTTGGCAGAAGTCAAAGAGGGAAGTGCAGGGGTACTCTGGTGAGCTCTTGCATTCGTTATCTGATGAGAAACCCACAGGAGAGACCCTAAATAGCCCTCAGAGGAGGATTGGCTACAGAGAAAGGTAAGCACCTATCAGGAGGGGCCTCTGACGTCACCTGCTGGCACTGGCCACTCAGAGCTGTCCATTGTTCCCTCACACCTCTGCATCCAAGATAGCAGAGGTCTGCGTCACACTGGAGGAGCTCTGGGCACCTCCCCTTGGGAGGTTCTGGTCAGGGGAGTTGTCACTCCCCTTTCCTTTGCCCAGTTTCGTGCCAGAGCAGGGCTGGGGGGATCCCTGAACCAGTGTAGACTGGCTTATGCAAGGAGGGCACCATCTGTGCCCTTCAAAGCATTTCCAGAGGCCAGGAGAGGCTACTCCTCCCAGGCCCTTTACACCTATTTCCAAAGGGAGAGGGTGTAACACCCTCTCTCAGAGGAAATCCTTTGTTCTGCCTTTCTGGGACTGGGTTGCCCAGGCCCCAGGGGGGCAGAAACCTGTCTGAGGGTTGGCAGCAGCGGTAGCTGCTAGAGAAAACCCCAGAGAGTTAGTTTGGCAGTACCCGGGCTCTGTGCTGGAGCCCCGGGGATGCATGGAATTGTGCCCCCAATACCAGAATGGTATTGGGGGGACAATTCCATGATCCTAGACATGTTACATAGCCATGTTCGGAGTTACCATTGTGACGCTACATATAGATATTGACCTATATGTAGTGCACACGTGTAATGGCATCCCTGCACTCACAAAGTCTGGGGAATTTGCCCTGAACAATGAGGGGGTACCTTGGCTAGTGCCAGGGTGCCCTCACACTAAGTAACTTTGCACCTAACCTTCACTAAGTGAGGGTTAGACATAAAGGTGACTTATAAGTTACTTAAGTGCAGTGTAAAATGGCTGTGAAATAACGTGGACGTTATTTCACTCAGGCTGCAGTGGCAGTCCTGTGTAAGAATTGTCTGAGCTCCTTATGGGTGGCAAAATAAATGCTGCAGCCCATAGAGATCTCCTGGAACCCCAATACCCTAGGTACCTAGGTACCCTACACTAGGGAATTATAAGGGTGTTCCAGTGTGCCAATCAGAATTGGTAAAATTAGTCACTAGCCTGCAGTGACAATTTTAAAAGCAGAGAGAGCATAAACACTGAGGTTCTGGTTACCAGAGCCTCAGTGATACAGTTAGGCACCACACAGGGAACACATATAGGACACAAACTTATGAGCACTGGTGTCCTGGCTAGCAGGATCCCAGTGACACATCTCAAACACACTGACAACATGGGTTTTTCACTATGAGCACTAGGCCCTGGCTAGCAGGATCCCAGTGAGACAGTAAATACACCCTGACATATACTCACAAACAGGCCAAAAGTGAGGGTAACAAGGCTAGAAAGAGGCTACCTTCCTAAAGGGGATATAGATCGAACTCAGGTAGGCTGTGTATCAGAGTTCTTTTTAGGTTATTCAATGTCCTCGGGTATCTAAATTATAGTGCAACTTTATGTGACTTTAAGAGTAGGCATTTGTATCTCCCTGTGTCTGTGTTCTAAAGTCTTCTAAGAGCATATCCCACTCCAAAGAGATACGGGTTTTGCGTTACCCCCTATATTCCTCTCTGCGCAGTGCCTCGCTCTCAGCCTGGCCCCAGTCCACCACTTCCAGTTTCCACTGTGCTATCTGGGGGGCGGGACAGGTGACTTCCAGTGACGTGTGATAGCCCGGCGTGCCAGTAAGAGCGCCAAGTCAGCAAAACGCATGGAAACTCCTGTCATTCGTGTTCTAGAGTATAAACTTAGGATACAAGCGTCTGGTGTTGTCCAGTAATCATGTTTTGTTACCCCTTTGAGTATCTGTGCTATGTCCACCAATGTGTATGTAACCGTGTGCAACTCCAAAGCATGTGTAATAGATCTGCGTCCATTTGTTGGCAGCGGGGACAACACGCTCCTGCACCTGGGTATATTTTATTGATATTATGTGGGGTAAGGTATGCCCTGTGAAGGATAGAGAATTGTATAAATTTAAATCTGGAATTTTTGGATATCATTTTGGGGTTTGCCATCAATCTCTTCCATTCTACGTCCTGTAATATACGGTTGAGATCTGTGTCCCATCTTTGACGGAGTGTTTGTAACTCTATTCCTAAGTGTGCTCTTAGTCCTCTATTCAGCCATCGAATTATGTGTGCACCTTGGCCCACCATATGCAATGCATTGAGGAACTCAAATGTTGTAGGTTCAATACCATCAGGTGCCCAGTTTTAGCGGACATATTGAATTAAGCCTGCATGGATTAAGAACAGTGTGTCTGGTAAACCAAGTGTCTGTACAAAGTCCAAATGTGGCATCAGTGCTCCTTCCGTGAATAGCTTGGAAACTGTCATACTCTCTGATCATTCCCAAGGCTGTAACCTCTGTGAGGATAAGGTTCCCATTGCCAGTGGGATTCCTCTTAATGGTATGTGCAGAGCATAAGGAGCTGAAGTCTGTGTGTATCTTAGGGACATCCGCTAGTACGTCATGGCTACTTGCAACAGAATAGGGACCCGGCTTGGCATGGCCGTATTAGGGCACAACAGCTTATGTAATTGCCTATTTTGTTTCTGTGCAGTTGTATACCAAGGTTTTGTGGAAATTGTAGCCTGCTAACCAATGCGCTAACCACTGCAATTGCGCTGCTATACAATACGCTTTGAGGTCCGGAGCACTCATTCCTCCTTCCAACACCGGCAGCTGCAACTTTTTCAAACTTATTCTGCGACTCCTGGACCCCCATACCAACTGGATCAATAATGCATTCAAGGTGGCAAACGCTGTGGCCGGAACTACCTCCGGCAAATTAGCGAAATAATATAATAATCTTGGAAGGAGGACCATTTTTGCCAGTGCCAATCTACACACCACTGAAAGGGGCAATATAATCCAGAAGGATATATGTGCCCTAATGGAGTTAATTGCCCATTGCAAGTTACCATCTAAAAGATCCTGTAGATCTCTACATATATTGATCCCCAGATAACAAAACGTCTGGGCCTCCACCGGGATCCAGCCGTCTCCCAACACTCTAGAAGTGGCTGAAATGTAAAAGCGCATGATTTTGCAGCATTTATTTTCAGACCTGAGAGCCTGCCGAATGTACTCAGTTCGCCCGCTATTTTGGACATATCGTGACGTATATCTCTGACATATACGATCATGTCATCTGCATAGAGAGAAGTAGCCTGTACCTCACCTCTAACCGGAGGCCCCAATCTGGTGCGCTCTGTCTCAGTAATTGTGCTAGGGGTGGCAGTGCTCTCACAAGTGTCACCTTTTGTTTCAAGGTTGAGGTCGTTGAGATGTCCTGTGGGCCAGCCGGAGAAGTTCAGACAGTTCCCGGTTTTGGTGGGAGCAGCGGCTGACAGTCTTGGAGCTGGTGCACAACGGAGAAGAGGATCATTTGGGAACACACTGCACAGATGGACTTAAAGGTAAGTTTGGTGGGTCCCCTTGGAGTGAAGATGTCGCAAAGGGTTAGGCACCCCTAGAGCACAGATGGTTTGTTGGTACAGGGGTCAGGGAGGCTGGGTGCAGCGTACATAGGTCAGCTAAGAGTTGTGCGTCCTAGGGTCCTTGGAGCTAGGAGCAGTTCACATGAAGGGTGGATTGCAGGTCAGCAGGGCCACTTTGGGAGAGGTGGTTCTTGGGGTTCCTGAAGTCCCTCAACTGGTGCTTGCTTTTGGGTTTTGAGAGTCTGGAGTGGACTTTCCTTCTGGGTGCCCGACACTGGGGATGTAGTACACGGGGTACTGGTATATCTCAGGCCCTGAAAGTGGCAGTGCTACCAAATTTGGCACACCGATAGGCTTAATCCTACAAGTCAGTCAGGTGGAGTTTGGTCAGGCTGCTTGTCTGGTTCATTGGTCAGTGGCCGGTCAGGGAACTGGACTTCACTGGTTACTTGCCTGTGGTGTGCAGGGAGTGATGCCTTCACTTAGAGGGAGGTTCTTGAAGGCTGGATGTCCTCTGGGGTTTCTTAGTGTCCTTCAGTGGCCAGATGACCCCTCATCAGAGATTGTTGGGACGTGTGTGCAGCAGGCAGGGTTTGGCGCCTTTTTCTTCTTGCAGCAGGACTTCTGTTCTTGTGAATTGGGTCTTCTTTGTCGCTGGTCTTCTTGTGTCCATCCAATCTGATCTGTAGGTCAAGGGGTGCCCACTAAATACTGTATTTAAGGGGCGTTAGGGAAGAACCTGGTAGTGGCCAATGGGCCACCTACCTTAGGCTGGCTACAGCCACTAAGTGACTTCTTCCTGTGGGAAGGGGGTCACATCCCTAACCCTGATAGGCTATTTTCCTACCATTTAAGATGGAGGAAAATGAAATGGAGTGGTCACCTCACCTACCACACCAGAGGGGTGTTGCAGGCTGGGGATGGCTACTCCTCCTAGCCTTGCTAGTTTTCCCACCGGTTTTCCTGCCCAAATTAGGGGAGAGACCATTGGGCAGGCATCTGTTGCTAGCAACAGAGGAGGAGGTCAGGTTTCAAAGGCGGTAAAGGTTTTGAAGCTGACTGCTGGTGTTGAGTGCCTGCTGGGGGAAGAGAAGTAACACCTCAACTTAGGAAAGGCTTTGTATTCTGGCTCCTGAGAGCACAAGACTCTCACCCCAGGAGTCCAGACTTGTGTCTGATGGTGGCAGACTGGTTAGAACCAGTCAGCAACCATGCCAGGGCTGTTAGGTTTTTCAGGTAGCACCTCGAAAAGTGCCCTCTGGGTTTAGATTATTATAAATCCCACACTGACACCAGTGTGGGTTTGTCATTCTTAGTTGTTTGATTCCAAACAACCCAGGGTTCAGAGAGGCCATCTTGTAAGTGACCAGTGCCAGCACATGCATTTGCTATGGCTTCCCTGTACACTTACTATGACTTAAGGGTTTGCAAAGACACAGTAGGGGCATATTTGCTCATGCACACATATGCCCTCACATGCATTGTAGCACACCCTGTCTTGGGGCTGCAAGGCCTGCCAGAGGGCTGACTTACCTATAATGCATGCAGTGTTAGTGGACATGGCACTCAGGGTGAATGCCATGTCGAGTTTGCAATTTTTGGGTACAGCTTGCCATGCACTTGCAATGGCAGTCTGCATGAGGCTGGTGTGGGGCCTCTCAGAGTGACACAATTAGTGCTGCAAGTCATTGGGGCCCTCTCCAGTACCCATGCCTTAGGCACCAGGGGTACCAATTACTAGGGACTTACAACGGTGGCTGAAGCTCCTAAACTTAGAATAGTTTTCCTGAAAGAGATCTGGCACCGGGAACCTGTTTAGCAGGGGCCCAGGGCACCTACGATTCGAAACCACATCATGTTCCAGGCAAAAAGTGGGTAGCTAACCACGGAAAAAGAGGCCCTTCCTCACACTCACCCCCTTCAACTAATTACCCAGTTTCTTACAGAAAATAGTTAAGATTTTAATTCAAGACTCGTTGTACAAAAGGTTGTCCTTGGTGATACCAGAGACTAAAGGCTTGATTTAGAGTTTGGAGAATGGGATACTCCACAAATGTGACAGAGATCCTTTCTACCTTATTACAAGCATCTTTGGATAAAATGCCCTCATAATAATGCAGACTGAATACCTAAGACATGAAATAGACTTTGCTAAGCTCATACATCCTTAAAGACAGACCACACCTGCACTGCATGTGGATTCTGCACAGATCACCATCGACCCCCACCAGTACTCCTTGCTTAGCCAATCAGATGCCTTGGTCATTCACACCAGGAAAAACTGTCTGTTTTTGGAGCATCTTCGTAATTTGCAAACATACACCTTGACTTTTAGCAAAAAATAAATTGTCTCCGGCCATTAGGAATATAGGTTAATGCCATATCTTTGTGCTCGTTTTTACTGGTTAATGCATGATATGATCAGCACACTCCTTATTCCACATCCCTAAACAACCCCCCAACAAGGTTCCCACTTTAACCCTAAATTGCCGACTATGAAAATCTACAATATTGGCAAATCTTTTTCTATAATAAGTTGGAGTTAGAGTACCTAACATAGATCACATCTTGAAAGCAGAGTTGTGATTTGGAAATTTCAGTCCTACTTTTTAGAGTCTTACAAGTGATGCACGACTGCAAAATACTTCGTGAATGAGAACCTGAAAACCACTGATAATCCTTCACCGCCACCTCTGGAGAATGAAATATGCACCTGGAAGATGAGAGCCGGATGGAGGCCTCAGATAAAGTTGACACGCTTGAAAGATTGAGAGAATATTTTACAAGAATATGAAGGTCAAAACGATGAAAAATGAAATGCATGTTATCGCTGTCAGGTGGAAAATGTTACGAGGCGTTTGATAACATAAAAAAAGAAGCTATTGAAAGAAGACATTTCTTCAGCATTGAAGCACGTGCCGCTGGGATGCAGTTCCAGCGCCCACTGCAGTAGGTAACCCATGGGCAAAGCACTATGCTTGAGAGGAATTTGCACATCAGTCATACAAGGTGATCTCATTATTTAACATTAATAGAGAGGTACCTATATAGTCGGCCATTAGAAAAGAATGTGAAAGGAGGTATAAAATAACAAATGATTGCTAATTTTTTGTAATTTGGTTAAAAATCACACACACAAATCGCTCAGTTTTAATAAATAACAGCAATAATTGATTGAAACAGCCAATCAGATAGTTTGAAAGGTTTACATGCGCCCATGCACTTTTCGTAAGCGAATCATTTCCTAAACCATTTTGCTTTTTCAAACATATCGAATAAGGTTTGTGAAGTGTTTGTGGGCCTGTAGCCATGGTCCTGAACACACCCGCCCCTTCTCTGCAGCCTTTACACCAAGCGCTATCACTAAAGACCGCATTGTATCTTGTGACATTTACTAATGCCACAGTCACGCTGATGATTAAAGGACCTTTGCAGCCAAATAAACTTGAAATATATTTCAAAAGGTGATTATTTTATGTAACTTTACTAAACACGCAATATTGTGGGCCTGCTCCACATAAAGAAGAGAAAAAAAATGTCTGAGCTAGAACAAACTTCTTTCTAGGTGTGGGGAGACTAAGGGCCAGATGTAGGAAGCCGTTTGCATGGTGCAAACTGCGAAAATCGCAGTTTGCGCCATGCAAACGGCCTAACGCGATGCACATTCACAAATTGCGAGTCGGTACCGACTCGCAATTTGGGAATGCGACTCGCAAATACGAAGGGGTGTTCCCTTCCTATTTGCGACTCACATCGCAATTCAGAATTGCTTTGTGACCGTGAATGCGGTCGCAAAGCAACTCGCAGTTACCACCAGTGTCACACTGGTGGTAACTCATTCGCAAAAGGGAAGGGGTCCCCATGGGACCCCTTCCCTTTTGTGAATGTTGCCCAGAATGTTTTTTCAGAGCAATGGACCACTGCCTACACTGAAAAAACGAAACCAAATGGTTTCGGTATTTTTTTCATTTTGCAACTCGTTTTCCTTTGAGGAAAACGGGCTGCAAAATGAAAAAAAAAAAATGCTTTATTTAAAAGGCAGTCACAGACATGGAGGTCTGCTGACTTCAGCAGGCCACCATCCGAGTGCAGGGACTCGCTATGGGGTCGCAAAATGCGACCCACCTCATTAATATTGATGAGGTGGGTCTTTGCGACCCCATAGCGAGTCGCAGATGGTGTCTGAGACACCGTTCTGCATCCGAGATTGCGACTTGGAAATTGCGAGTAAGACAGACTCGCAATTTCCGAGTCGCAATCTCGGAGTTTGCTACATGTGGCCCTAACTTTTGCTCTGCCTCCCATCAGGATCTCCCACCTCTCGAATGACCTTTCCAAATATGGCCCCAGTTCTTTAAGAACTTACTACAATCACCGCTTTTCAGAAATTGTGTGATGTATCACTTTATTAAATTGCGATTACCTAAATGCGATTCCCTGCAAATCGCAATTAGGTGATCTCTATTCTAATGTATGCAACTCATGAAGTTTCATTTTGCATTTCCTAATGGGTCGCAAAGCGACCTACCTCAATATTATTCAGGAGGTTGGTCATGATTTGCAACCCAGTTGAAAACACTAAAAATCACAGGGATGGTGGCCTGCTGGGCGCAGCAGACCACCATGTCTGTGATTGCTTTTAAACAAAGCAATCTTTTTTCTTTCAAATGCAGCCCATTTTCCTTAAAGGAAAAAGGATGCGTTTAAAAAAGAAAAATTAAATGTTTTCTTTTAATTTTTTAAGAGTAGGCAGTGGTTCGTGGGACCACTGCCTGTGCTTAAAAATGTTTTCGAATGTATTCACTTAGGGGAAGGGGACGCATTTCGGTCACAAAACATTCCTGCATACCACTGCAATTTGGTATTAAGAAGGGACGCCCTTGAAACTCCCCTTCCTAATACCGAATCGGTATGTAGTCGCAATTCCAATTTCAGTTTCAGTAACAAGTTACTGAATTAAAAATTAGAATTCATACTTGCCAAAATGCATTTTTGTGGTCGCAAACGCCCTGATTGGGCCGTTTGTGACCACAAAAATGCATGATATACCTGGCCCAAGAAGTGTTCATTGTTGACAGTCTCGGGCAGGGCTGAACAGTCATTACCCCTTTCAAGCAGATAACACTTTCAGCAACAGGTTTTACTCTGTTTCGTATGCCAGCCCACCATTCTTCCATGCCCAGACTCTGGTAGTTGACCTATCCTTTCGATGCATATTCGCTGTGGGTTACCCATCCTTGAAACAGACACCTCCAGCTTCAGTTGACTTTTAGGTTCTCTAATGACAGTGGATGCTTCTCCAAGCCATGGCAGTCAGTCTCCACATGCAACATAAACGATCATTATTGAGGAAATATGGCAGTGGCTGGAGCAGTTTCCCCACACAGTAAGGTAGCTTGATTGCTCACTGTAAGGTTTTATACCCTCACGATTTTTGCCATCTGAAACATAGGGAAAATAGTGTGGGCAAATGGGACACATTCCCACCTTGGACTATGCACGGAGCGAGGTGCGTAAACCAGATTTCGACGCAGCATTTGTGTGCTTTATCCCCATTGCAAGTCAGATTTGTAGTTTCTTTGCTATAGTTCTGACTGGATTGAACGTGTCTGGCAGTCTTGACTTTTTTATAGTAGGATAGTATTGCTAAATTACATAAGATGGGTTTTTGCCAGGTAAAAGCTACTGCAAATTGTGTGGGCAAATACTGCACATGCCCTGTCTAAACTGGGAACAGCATGCACTTTTAGCATTTCATTGCCCATTCGTGGTGTGTAAACAAGAACGAGGATTTTTATTTAGTATTTCCCTGTGTTTTGACCATGTACACAGGCATGCTATCGGTTTTAGTTGGACCAGCCCCTTTGACATTTTAGTAGATGCTGCTTTGTTTCACTTTTTGCCTTTTATTTCGGTAGAACACTAAAAATGTGTTCCCATGACATCGACACTGTTACATGGATAATTGCACTTTTGCCGATAATTTTCACTGCAAGCGGATTTTCCTTTTGTGTCTTTGCTTTGCGTTCATGGTGGCCCTCGGCTCGCTTATGTGAAACTGTTTTACTTTTCAGTTTATGTGGCAAGAAAAGTCCGGTTTGGAGTTTGCGAGACCTATTCATTACAAATGCTTGTTGTAACAGTGCCTGACCCTGTGTAATTTGATGAGTGCTGTTTCTCTGTCCCTAGGAAGTCAGGATCTGGGAGGAATCTTGTCACAGTGTTTTCAGGAAATGGAAACATAACAGACCTATAAAATCAGTGCACACAGGTCACATCACATAACCTTCCTGCCTTAAGGACCATATTCACAGTGGTGCAGACACCCAAAAAGTCTGAAAAGAATACTCTAGAAGAAGAAAACTAACTTGGTAGTCAACCAGAACATAAACTCTAAGATCTATCTTGAGCCAGACACAGGATCTTGCATTTTAATCAAATACACTGTTCAGCAATTCCATTCCCTTGTAGCATCCACACTATTAAGCTCACAAACTGAAGCAAGAGCCAAATCACTCTCAATGGCTTTCTGTGGGCACCCACCAGCTTCTAGACTCCAAGTAAGTTAATATTTCATGATAAACAGAATATAACATTGTCCTGATGGACTAGTCATTACTATGAGCAGACATTCAGTTCTGTTGTGTGGGCTTTGTTCTATTCAACATTTTTCAAAACTCTTAGGCCCTCATTACAACCCTGGCGGTCGGTGTTAAATCGGCGGTAATACCGCCAACAGGCCGGCGGTAAAAAAAATGGAATCACGACCATGGTGGAAACCGCCAACACAGACAGCCACTTTAACACTCCGACCGCCACGGCGGTAGAAACAAACACCGCAGCGGTAACCGCCAACAGACAGACAGAAGACAATGTACCGCCCACTGTATTACAAGACACCAATCCGCCACCTTTTCCGGGGCGGTACCAACGGCATCAAAAGCACGGTGGAAACAGTCTTTAGAACGGAAACCACTCACCTCTCAACACCCTACGAGGAGCCAGGATGCCATGGAGCCTGAAATACAGGTGTTACCAATGTTGGTTTACTTCCTCTTCTACCAGGAGCAGCAAAGACGGCGGCGAAGACCACAGTGAGTACTGCACCTAGCACACAGGGGTGGGAGGGGAGGAAAAAGAGAGTGACACACACACGCAACACCCACACCCTCACCCACAAAACCATACACACTAACACATGCAGCAACATTATGTTTACACCCCGTCAACCCCTGGAAGAAAGCAAAGACAAAATGAAATGATTGTAACAAGTGTAATCATCAAAAATCCAGATAGGTAAACAGGTTTGTAAAAAATCAAAATATACAAATATGTACAGCAACTACACAAGTCTGGATAGTGTTCCATTCATTGTCCGTGGACAAGTGGTCCCAAAATGCATGGGCGAAGCCCACACATGATACCTTCCTCTAAATGGAGAGAACACTGCTGGGGCATCAGGTCTAAAAAATCCAGGCACCTCAGGGGGACGGTGAGGGGTGGCATCTCAGCCGGATGAAGGGATGATGCCACTGCTCCAGGAGGGGGCTCTATGCTGACTGATTGGTCCTGGGGAGGGCAAAGCCACAGTCTCACAAGTCTCTCAAGTGGGTGGTTTGCCCACTGATGAGTGCAAAGCCACAGTCTCACAAGTCTCTCAAGTGGGTGGTTTGCCCACTGATTGGTCCTGGGGAGTGCAAAGCCACAGTCTTTCAAGTGGGTGACATGTTCCACAGGTTCTGGAGGGGGCATGGTGCCCAGAGTGCTTCATCCTGCCAAGGACTGGGGTAGTGAATGCAGTTCTCCACTGGTTCTGGAGGGGGCTTTGTGCTCAGAGTGCTTCATCCTGCCAAGGACTGGGGTAGTGGATGCTTTTCTCCACTGGTTCTGGAGGGGGCTTTGTGCCCAGAGTGCTTCATCCTGCCAAGGACCGGGGTAGTGGATGCTGGGGTAGTAGATGCTTTTCTCCACTGGTTCTGGAGGGGGCTTTGTGCCCAGAGTGCTTCATCCTGCCAAGGACCGGGGTAGTGGATGCTTTTCCCCACTGGTTCTGGAGGGGGCTTCGTGCCCAGAGTGCTTCATCCTGCCAAGGATAGGGTGAGTGGATGCTTTTTGCCACTGGTTCTGGAGGGGGCTTTGTGCCCAGAGTGCTTCATCCTGCCAAGGACTGGGGTAGTGGATGATTTTCTCCACTGGCTCTGGAGGGGGCATGGAGCCCAGAGTGCTTCATCCTGCCAAGGACTGGGGTAGTGGATGCTTTTCTCCACTGGTTCTGGAGGGGGCTTTGTGCCCAGAATACTTCATCCTGCCAAGGACTGGGGTGAGTGGATGCTTCCCTTGACTGGTTCGGGAGGGGGATTTGTGCCCAGAGTGCTTCATCCTGCCAAGGAGTGGGGTAGTGGATGCTTTTCTCCACTGGTTCTGGAGGGGGCATGGTGCCCAGAGTGCTTCATCCTGCCAACGACTGGGGTAGTGGATGCTTTTCTCCACTGGTTCTGGAGGGGGCTTTGTGCCCAGAATACTTCATCCTGCCAAGGACTGGGGTAGTGGATGGAGTTCTCCACTGATTCTGGAGGGGGCTTTGTGCCCAGAGTGCTTCATCCTGCCAAGGACTGGGGTAGTTGATGCTTTTCTCCACTGGTTCCGGAGGGGGCATGGTTCCCAGAGTGCTTCATCCTGCCAAGGACTGGGGTAGTGGATGCTTTTCCCCACTGGTTCTGGAGGGGGCTTTGTGCCCAGAGTGCTTCATCCTGCCAAGGATAGGGTGAGTGGATGCTTTTCTCCACTGGTTCTGGAGGGGGCATGGTGCCCAGAATGCTTCATCCTGCCAAGGACTGGGGTAGTAGATGCTTTTCTCCACTGGTTCTGTAGGGGGCTTTGCGCCCAGAGTGCTTCATCCTGCCAAGGATAGGGTGAGTGGATGCTTCCCTCCACTGTTCTGGAGGGGGGTTTGTGCCCAGAGTGCTTCATCCTGCCAAGGAGTGGGGTAGTGGATGCTTTTCTCCACTGGTTCTGGAGGGTGCATGGTGCCCAGAGTGCTTCATCCTGCCAAGGATAGGGTGAGTGGATGCTTTTCTCCATTGGTTCTGGAGGGGGCATGGGCCCCGAGTGCTTCATCCTGCCAAGGACTGGGGTAGTGGATGTTTTTTCTCCACTGGTTCTGGAGGGGGCTTTGTGCCCAGAGTGCTTCATCCTGCCAAGGACTGGGGTAGTGGATGCTTTTCTCCACTGGTTCTGGTGGGGGTATGGTGCCCAGAGTGCTTCATCTTGCCAAAGACTGGGGTAGTGGATACTTTTCTCCACGGGTTCTGGAGGGGACTTTGTGCCCAGAGTGCTTCATCCTGCCAAGGCCTGCGGTAGTGAATGTTTTTCTCCACTGGTTCTTGGGGGTGCTTGGTGCCCAGAGTGCTGCACATGTTGTGTGGCAGTTCCCCTTCCCTCACCTGGGTGTGTTTGCCACGAGATTTTCTGGGAACAGTTAGCATGATACTCCATGGAGTAAGAGACACACTCCACCCTGCTGCGACTTTGCCTGCCAACTGCTGGTACTAACAGTGCTGGTTGTGGTGCCTCATGTAGTCAGTGCAGGGTCCAGAACGTCTCCTGGAGCCTCGGCCGGCTGCCCACTGGTCAATGTTGTACATGTCGGCTTTGGTGGCACTGTCTGTGCACGTTGCGGGGCAGGTGGCGGTGGTTGGGGCGGTGTCTGTGGCGGAGATGTTGCCGGTGGTGCATGTGTCAGCACCTGTGGAGGGAGACAGCAGGACGTCTCCTGCAGCCTCGGACGGTTGACCTATGGGGATAATGCTGGGGAGAGATGCAGAGGCAGCAGACGTGCAGGTGGCGGTGCAGGTGGCGGTGCAGGTGGCGGTGCAGGTGGCAGTGGTTGCAGCAGTGGCCACCGCGGTACAGGTTGCTGTTCTGTTTGGCAGAAGTGGTGACACCAGTCCCTCACCCGGAGGCTCCGTGCCCTGATCTGACTTCCCTTTAGCCTTGTGTCGCTTTCCCACCTTGGAAGTTGCTGCTGGGATCTTGGCACTGTCCTCTTTTGTCTTGGAGGTTGCCTTGCCGGGTGGTTGGTGCGGGTTTACCCTACGGCATGTGGGCCCCCACTTCACCTTGGCAGGTGGCAGAATAGGGTGATCCTCAGCCTCGCTAGGTGGCACACTGGCAGCCCTGATGGGTGCCGCCCACGATGTTACTGGACTTGCAGGGACCACAGTGCTCGAGGATTTGGTGGCTAAGGTGCTGGGCTGGGATCTGGACATCTTGGCCCTAGGGGAAGGACGGGGGGGAGGTGTAGGGAAGAGGTCAGTGTTAGCCAGGAAAAGATTTTTAGACACACTGGGATGGGAGGATGGAGGGGGTTTGGGAGTGGAAGAAGAGGTAGTGGTTGTAGGAGGTGTACGTCTGCTGAGTTTGGGTGAGGGTGCATGGGCTGGAAGCTGTTGTGAGGTGGATGGCTGTTGAGTGGGTGTGTGCCTGCGTTTGTGTAGTTTGGGAGGAGGGCTCACAGACACACTGGGAGAGGACACAGGGGACTTGTGAATGGTAGTGGGGTGGTGATTGCACGTGAGCGGTGTGTGGTATTGGGCATGCTGGTGAAGGAGGTAGTGGCTGAGGATGTAGTGCATGCAGGTGTGAGTGGAGATGAGACTGGGAGGGAGGAGGGGGACGTGGAGGAGGGGGACACATGTTGGCATGGCTGCATGGGGATGGTGCTTGTGTGAGTGCCTGTGGGATGTGTGGTGCTTATGTTTGCCATATCCACTCTTGTGTGTTGATGAGTGTGCATGCTGGTCTGATGGTGAGCTTGGGATAGGCTGAGGGACAGGATATTGGGTCTGGGTAGTGGAAGTTGGAGGGGGGAGGCTTCACACAGGGACAATGGCTGCCATCAGTGCTGAGGCCAGAGCCTGAAATGCTCTCTGTTGGGCTGCCACGCCAGAATGAATGCCCTCCAGGTATGCATTTGTTTGCATTTGTTTGCTGCAAATGCCTCTCGACACCCTGGATTACATTCACCCTCCAGGGCCATGTGGGTTGCAGCTCCCTCCTGCTCTGGTGCCAATGCTCCTCCACCTGATGATGCTAATGCACACAAGGACAGGGTGACAGAACAAAAAGAGGAGGAAAGATAGAAGAGACACATGGTCAATGCCTGCAACACCACTACAGTTGGCGGACACAACACACAGGGAGCAGCCCTATGCACTAGCCCATGCACTAACAGTTCAGGGGAAAAGCACATGCCCATGGGGGACTCTGTCTAGACCCATTTGATGCACACCTGGAACCCACAGGAGCCTGACTAGGTGTAGAGGGCCACTGCCACTTTTGGGTTTGGAGTGCCACTGAGCCTGCCTAACAATGGATCTACCCTGGCACGTTTGCCCTGGCCTAGGGGAACCCACAGCCCACTTCCCCCACCCAGAAACCTCATAAAGCGCGCAGAGTCTGCTGAATGAGACTGTACTCACCCCCTTGTGGCTGCTGTGATGCCCTCAAGCGCCCAACCAACTCAGGATATGCCACCGCCAGGATCCGGTACATTAGGGGGGTCATGGTGCGACAGGCACCCCTTCCACGTTGGGAGGCCATCCCCAGCTGGGCCTCCGCTGTCTTCTTGCTCCAGCGGCGCAGGTCCTCCCATCTTTTGTGACAGTGGGTGCTCCGTCTATGGTAGACCCCAGGGGTCCGCACTTCCTTGGCGATGGCACGCTAAATACCCTTCTTCTGGTGGGCGCTGACCTAGAGGAAAAGTGAAGTAAGAATGGATGTTACTCCCCCATCCGTTTCTTCCTACTCATTGGCCACAAACCTCTCACCCTGGCCCAGAAAAACATACACTGACCATCCTCACATGCTGGCCTCTGCCCCCCGTATCTACCATCCACGCCACTCCATACATTCATGTCCCATGCATCATGCTCACAGTGTACTCACTTGTTTGTCTGGAGGACCGTAGAGTAGCGTGTACTGGGGGAGGACCTCAGCCACCAGCTTGTCCAACTCCTCCGCGGTGAAGGCAGGGGCCCTTTCCCCAGACACTGTAGCCATTGTCGCTTCCAGACTCAGGTCACAGCAGCACTTGCAGTGTAGGTCCTCTCCTGTTGAAGGTCAGGTATCAAGTGAGTGAACTGATAGAAAATGGCGGTCACGTCTGCGGCGGTGCGCACCCAATGATAACCAATGCTGATTTGCGCCGCGGTCTTCGACCGCCTACTGCGATGCAGCACAACGCCAGCACAGTTACCTCATTTCCCCTTGTCCCTTCTTACAGGTCAGGCAGCCGCCATTTCAGGGGGGCACATGGCAGGGCAACTAACTGCGTCACAGCACTTTTGGCCAGGAATACAGACAGACAGTGACACACGCCGATTACATGACGATTGTTCTAAACACCCTTGTGCAAGCTATGTGGTGTATGACCCTCTGCTCACCCTTCTCCTCCATAGGACACTTCCGCTGGGGCAGGTGATGAGATGGCGTCATCCTCTGGTATACAGACCCCTGGTGGACCTATCGACAATGGAAGAAAGACACATCATTATCACCTACAGACTTGATCGTGCCACAATCCATGAACTGTGTGCCCAGTTGGAGCCAGACCTGATGTTGGATCTCCGCCATCCCACAGGAATCCCCCTCTAGTGCAGGTCCTGCCAGTACTCCATTTCCTGGCCAGTGGGTCCTTTCAAACAACAGTGGCCATGGCATCAGGGATGTCACAGCCAATATTTTCTAATGTGTTGTCCAGAGTGTTGTCTGCCCCGATGAAACACATGCGCAGCTACATCGTTTACCCTCAGGTGGAGGATTTGCCCAGTGAAAGGTGACTTCTATGCCCTGGAACATATCCTCAACATCATTGGTGCCATTGATGGTACACATGTGGCATTTATCCCACCCCCCGCAGGAATGAACAGATGTACAGAAACCGCAAAAGCTACCATTATATGAATGTGCAGATGGTGTGTTTGGCAGACCAGTACATCTCCCATGTGAATGCCAAGTATCCTGGCTCAGTGCATGAGGCTTACATTTTGAGGAATAGCAGCATCCCTTATGTGATGGGCCAACTCCAGAGGCACCGTGTGGGGCTAATAGGTGAGCCCAAGGTCCCAACACAGTTGACATAGGTGTCTGGGTATGGGTGAGTCCCTAAGGGTTGGAGTATGTCTAACAGTTGTACCTCGATATTTGCAGGTGACTCTGGTTACATCAACCTGTCATGGCTACTGACCCCAGTGAGGAATCCCAGGACAAGGGCAGAGGAACGCTACAATGAGGCACATAGGCAAACTAGGAGGAAAATTGAGCGGACTTTCGGCCTCCTGAAGGCCAGATTCCGGTGCCTCCATCTGACAGGTGGCTCCCTATACTACTCACCGAAGAAGGTGTGCCAGATAATCGTGGCATACTGTATGTTGCACAACCTGGCTTTGCGACGCCAGGTGCCTTTTCTGCAGGAGGATAGGCCTGATGTTGGTCTTATGGCAGCTGTGGAGCCTGTGGACAGTGAAGAAGAGGAGGCAGAAGAAGAAGATATAGACAACAGAAACAACATCATCATGCAATACTTCCAGTGAGACACAGGTAAGGAACTGGCACTGCTCCTCTCATATCATACTACTGTTGGACATTGCATGAATCTGCCTTTTTACCTCTGTGTATGGAACCTGATATGTCACTTTGGCTTTTCATTTCAGAGATCTGGGTCCCACTTTCTGCCTTCTGCTATGTTTACTGATGCCTAATAACTGTCGTACAGTGGTATATGAACATGAACATTGACATTGCCATTTTTCTGAGAGGTTGCAATTACACATTTGTGAAAGTACAGACTGACTCCAGATTGATTTGTGATTCAAGGGTGTTTATTTCTGTGCTAATAAGTGGAGGGAGCTGTGCAATGGGCTGAGGGATGGTGGAGGAATGTCCATGGTAGAGTCCAGTCTCTTGGTATCACAGGTGCATTGTCCAAGGGGGCATAGGAAGTGGAGTAATGGCAGTTCAAAGTTGTCAGGGTGACATTGTGGTGACAATCAGGAGAGTCTAATTTCCTGGTGGGGGTCTTGCCAATGTTCTCTGTCTTGTTCCTGGATCTCAGAGACCGTTTGCGGGCTGGTTCTCCTTCTGCAGGGGGTGGGGTGCTGGTGGCCTGTTGGTCCTTTGGTGGGACCTCCTGCCCACTAGCGCCGGCGGGGATGGAGGGCTGTTCATCGTTCAGGCTAATGTCAGGGGCCCGTTTGTGTGCCACTGTGTCCCTCATGGTGTTGGCCATGTCTCCCAGCACCCCTGCAATGGTGACCAGGGTGGTGTTGATGGACTTCAAGTCCTCTCTGACCCACAGGTAGTGTTCCTCCTGCAGCTGCTGGGTCTCCTGAAGCTTGGCCAGTACCGTGCCCATGGTCTCCTGGGAATGATGGTATGCTCCCATGATGTTGGAGAGTGCCTCGTGGAGAGTGGGTTCCCTGGGCCTGTCCTCCCCCTGTCGCACAGCAGTCCTCCTAGTTTCCCTGTTATCCTGTGCCTCTGTCCCCTGAACCGTGTGCCCACTGCCACTGACCCCAGGTCCCTGATTGTCTTGGGTTGGTGGGTTTGCCTGGAGTCCCTGTAGTGGTGGACACACTGCTGATTGACGTATCCTGGGGACAGAGGGATGGATGGGCCCGCTGGGTGGGTGCTGTGCTGTGGTGGTGTTTCCTGAGGGGGGAGGTTCAGTGGTGGTTTGTGACTGTGGCAGGGGAACCGACTGTCCCAAGATCTCTGATGGGCCGGGCTGGTCATCTTGATGCAGGCGTGCAGAGCTGTTGTCATCATTGTGGGTCTCTTCTGTGGGGGTACTGGATATGTCTGGCACCTCCTGGCCGGTGACGTTGGGTATGGGTCCTGTTGGGGTGGAAATGCATAGTTATTGTATCTGTGTGTGCCATCTTGTGCAATGGGTGAGTTACCCTCTACTCCTGTGCTTGCATTATTGTGTTTGCCCTTGTGTGATTAGTGATTTTGGGGCCTGGGTGGGTATCTGTACTGGTCATGCTTTGGTGATGGGGGTCCATGTATATGTGTTGCATGCAGGGCTTGGTATTGGGATGGGTGGGTTGTGATGGTGGGGCCTATGTGGGGTGGTGGGAGTGATGGGGGTAAGAGTAGGGGTGGGAGTTTGTGATGGCATGCAGGTAGGGTGGGGTTGGATAAAGTAGTAAAGATTTGCCTTACCAGAGTCCAGTCCTCCTGCTACTCCTGCGAGGCCCTCAGGATGCAGTATTGCCAAGACTTGCTCCTCCCATGTTGTTAGTTGTGGGGGAGGAGGTGGGGGTCCACCGCCAGTCCTCTGTACTGCTACCTGGTGTCTGGATACCACGGAACGCACCTTCCCCCGTAGGTCGTTCCACCTCTTCCTGATGTCATCCCGTGTTCTGGGGTGCTGTCCCACTGCGCTGACCCTGTCGACAATTCTCCGCCATAGCTCCATCTTCCTAGCAATGGAGGACTGCTGCACCTGTGATCTGAAAAACTGTGGCTCGACCCAAATTATTTCCTCCACCTTGACCTTGAGCTCCTCCTCAGAAAACCTGGGGTGTCTTTGAGGTGCCATAATGTGGTGTGGGTGATGTGTGAGGTGATGTTTGTTGTGCTGTGTGATGTGTTGTGTTGGTGTGTGTTCTTTGAGGTGCGTGGATGTTGTATGAGTGATAGTGTGGTGTGCCTGTGGATGCTGGTGTTGTGTTTGCTATTCTCTCTCTCTGCGTCTTCACAAAAATTAGTTGTAAGGGGTTGTGGGTAATGTGGGTGTGTGTTTTATAGTGGTATGAGTGTGTGGGTGTGGTGTGTGTATTTTCAATCGTCCAATGTGGTTGTGTTTTGTAAGTGTGTGTGTATTTTGAGTGTGGCGGTGTGTACTGCCAATGGATTACCGCAGTTGAAAGACCGCCGCGTTGACTCGTGGGTCGTGATACTGTGGGCGTAGTTCTGTTGGCGTGACGGTGTAGGTTTTGCTATTGCTAGTTTATCACTGACCTTTGGTGTGGCAGACTTGTGTGGGTGTCTGTATTGTGACGGATTACGAGATGTGCGTCGTAATACCTGTAGTGGATTTCTTCCGCGGCCACGGTATCCTGACGGCCGCCAGCACAGCGGTAAGCGGGATTTACCGCCAGGGTTGTAATGAGGGCCTTAGTGCCTTATATAATAGAAGTGGGCTTTCAGGGGAAAACCACCTAAAATTGGCAGTAGCCATAGATGCTCAACTCATGCATTCCCCCACTTTCCGTGGAGGTCCACAACATAATTTTTCCATACTGAGGCTGCCATATGATATGAAAAATACAAAAATGGGCCCCATATGCTGGAAGCAAACCCCCAGTGCGTCAGTGCCACTCCCTGTTTATTTTCTGCACAAAGACACTTGCTTTGGAGCAGGAGACGCAAAAAAGAAGTACTTCTTCAGAATTCAAGTACAGTTCATTTGTTTTAGGCTAATTGTTGGTGGGTCCATGAACTCAGGAAACAAGCCAATTCTTGTGACAAGTATTGTCCACTGTCCCTGGAATAACAAGAGCCAGATACTACTGTGAGTCCACTGAGTTGCCCATCAGTTTTGGAAACAAAACATTTTTTTCCATTCGAAAATGGGTAGTTCCCATATTCCATGTCTTCTTACGAGGATGATCTAGTAATAATGGGTATGATTGAAATGGGCTTACAAAGGAAATTAGTGTAATAACACAAATATTAGGATAATAAATGGATAATCAATGTGGATACGACCAAAGGCTTTATGCTCGGATCAAAACTCCCACGTTTCTCTTGGTACTGAGGCAGCATAAAAGTGGAAGAAGTAGCCTCCTATAAGTATTTAGGTTTGCTGTTTCATAAGAACTTAAAGTGAAATGATCTCATCAGTAGTCTGAAATCTAAAGTATTGTTTCACCTACAAGAGAAGTGCCTAAAATACTTGTTGAGCCTTACCAATGCTTCAATTACCAAGGCGAGAGGTGCTGGAACAAATCTAACAGTCGGACTGGACCATCCTAACCTGATTTCATACTCATTGTTTTTGGACTGGGTAATAAAATTACTTCACTTTTTTAGAGAGAAGGTTTAAATAAGTGATCTAAGATGAGTGCAATTAATAATCTTCTAACAGTCTGACTGGACCTTCCTATCCTGATTTCATACTTATTGTTTTTGGACTGGGTAATAAAATTACTTCACTTTTTTAGAGAGAAGGTTTAAAAAAAGTGATCAAAGATGAGTGCAATTAATAAGAATCTTCTAACAGAGTTGTGTGGCTTGCTTGCTATAAATATTTTTACAGCTAATTTATCACTAACTCTGTCGAAATTGAATATGGAGCTATTGATAAAGCTCAGCTCCAGAAAAAGAGACCTAAATTCTTCAGGTTCTAAATATTTAGCATTTTTTAAGGGACCCCTGGCATGAAGATTCGTTTATCCCTATATTGATTACTTACGAAATTTTTAGATGGTCTGTTTCCATCTTATTCCTGTCCCAACCTGATTAGTGCAATTCAAGAAAATGACGCGACTGTACATGTGGTTTGAGCACAACATGGAAGACTGCTCACATTTTGTTACAGTGTTTGTTTTTATGGCAGTTCAGAATAGGACTTTTAAAGCCGGCTTTAAATAAATATGTAAGATGCCGCCCACACCCTGGGAAACATTCAATTCACATGCATCTTATTGATGTATTATGTGCTGTAGGAAGATTTATAATTACTATAAAACGATTTTTATGTTACTTCTAATTGTTTTTTATGCAAACTCATTGTTTTTAGCACTTTTAAAAAATATATAAATTGTATAATTTTGTGAATCTGCTTGCTCAGTTCAATGGACCATAAACTAGATTTTGACTGACTGACTTAATTACTAAGTACCTCATTTAAGGCTATGAGTTTACAATCGAGCATTACTCTTCACGGTTAGTGTAGGATGGAATTTTAAATACATTTAGAACTTTGGACAGTTCAAAATTAATTGACCAGTGACTGAAGAAGACGGTCCGATATATTAGCTCCATTACTCATTATGTAAATGGAAAATGCCACAGGGCTTAGTCAATAATCAATAACAAGGAGGCAAAGCTCTCTTCGGTGTATGGAGTTTTAGAGTGCTGATGACTGAATAGAGTGAACTGCTAATACAGTTACCAAAAATACAGTTAAATGAATAGAAACAGGAGACACTGCAAACTTAGGATAGTGCCAAAACTGCCAGATTTGCAGTTTATGTGCAAAATGTTTCATTTTACTGGCTCAAGGTCCAAAAATACCTGCAATGATTCATCCTCCAGCCTTGTCTCTGTGGGAGCCAGGGAGGTCAGGAGTTGTTGTTGATTAGATTGTGACTGTTGAGAAAATGCTTAGTGGTCAACAGATTGTGGCATCCACGAGTGCTAGGTGTGGGCATGTCTCTCTGTGGTTGGTTAAGGGTCCCTTAGGAAAAGACTTTACAATGCAATAACCTTACATTTACAATGAAGTCTATGATAAAATCTAAAGTACCCAAATGGATAATGATATATATTTATTACATCACAAGTAACATACATTGTAGCTGGAAAAGAAACACTTAAATGCCATCCGAATCAGTGTCAGACAGAGAAAATCATACACATGAAGTCACAAACATATTATACCTATGCTCATATCATACATAAAGCTAATTACTCCTAGTAGAGTCAAGGAATTTTTGTTGACGTTTCGATCCCATGCATAATACAGGGATCTTTTTCGGGATATAAGAATGTTCCTGAGAAACCTTAAGGGTTACCACTTATGTAACCAAGGCCTGCTGTGGAAAAGAGAGAAACAGAGGAAACAAGGGAGAAGGGGAAAAAGAGGGGTTAGATTAAACAATCTAGTTCTCCAGTCCCTTCCTCATAGCACGGGGCCGGTGTCAAGATATAGTCAAGATGCGGCAGTGTTGTAATTCTATCGGGCCATCATGCACATCGTGAGAGGGGCATATTAGAGGGCTAGAAGAATGAGCTATGCAGATAAAGGTGCCACGAAGATGAGCATTCATACAAAAAGGAGACCCAGTGAGTCCCCCTCGGTGGAATTGTGCTGGTATTTGCAACCATTCAAGCAGAAACCATTTTTAATATTAATGTGACCACAGATAGGGGTCTTTGTGAAGTAACGGAACGGAACTAAATTGTAGCAGCATGAGAAAAAAGTTCTTCGTGAAACCGGCATATTAGAGGTATTCGGGATACTCTCAGTTGTAGCTAAAGGGAGGGCAAGTGGCCAAATATTAATTCGGGTGTCTATTGCCTGAGGGACACATAACCATTGGTAGACAGACCTTCCCACAATTAGGAATCAGCATTTACACTTAGAGAAGGAAGAATTATTACGCCGTTCGCGCCCAGCTGCTAAATCTGTAAGGAGAGAAATGCCCAGGGAACTCATAATTCTTGGGGAAATAACAGTGTCAACAAGGGGTAACGACTCTCGCTACTTACGCCAAAGGGGAGGAAAACGATACTAGAATATGGTTGGGAGCCGTGCACTTAGGCGTCAGCTTACGAGCAATCATGCAGCGAGAAAGAGTACCATGGCACCCCCCCTCCTCCCCAAGGTGAACCCAAATGGAATAGAAGCGACAGCGGTGTGCAGTCAGGAGCTGTAAGCGTGATTGTCATGGAGATGCCATCTTACAAGCAGGTAGTGAAGGTCATGGGTCACACGGTGCGGTGGCCATCTTACAGTGGAGAATACATGCAATTAGGCAAGCGTGAGGAAAAAACTATTTTAAAAGGAAAGAGCATGCATGCATGAATAGGCATAGGATTAACTTAAAAAACAAGAGCTTCTGTGCATGGTGAGTTAACAACAATTTCAACATATATACGGTCAGGCATGAGAAATGTGGCCCGAAATGCCCAATCTTATTTCCATATTATTGACTGTCTCAAAAAGACAGACAGCCTCTATCAGTCAAGAAAATAAGAAGGAATGTAACCATTGGGGTGAATAGTCACATAAATGTGAACGATGTGGGAGGCAGCAAGCAACAAAGACATAATTTGTTAGAAACAGATCGTATTATATACAATTGAGCTTCTATAGTATAGATGTTCAATAATATGGAAAAAGGAAAAAGAACACTGATTCCGAGGGCCTTTACGTATTTGTTTTCACACTACAATGTCTATTGCTTTTGATGTAATAAATGTAATCTTTATCAATTTGGACACTTTCGATTTTATCATAGAATTTATTGTAAATCTATGGCTGTTGTATTGTAAAGTGTTTTCCCTAAGGTACCCTTGTTCCTTTAAAAAATACTTTACCCCAGGTCCATAGGTACCCGGGGGTCCCCTTGTTTTTGTAAACTTTCTGGGGATTTGAGGCACTGGGCCTCATGCTTTGTCTATCATTGATTGGCTACCTTAAAAATTGGACCTTGGAGTAAAGTAAGCACAAAAACTGAAGCTACTAATAACATCTTCCCTTGGTATGTTATTTTTGTGAGAATTATCTATACAGTCTTCCCTTTATTCACTAAATAAGCATGTGTTACACATGATGGAGTTTCTTTTTAGTCACTTACATTTTTGGTGAATATATGGGTGTTATTTTAATATTCTATTAGTTTTTTCTCACGGTGATATGGTTTCATATCTTGGTACTTATGGTCTGTGTACTTTTTATTTATTTTTTATTTGGTATTTTGGATCGTGGTGGTACTCTTGAGGTTGACTATTAGACATATATTACTTTTTTGAAATATTAGACATATCTTAGATTAATATGAGAAATGACATGTGGTAATTGAAATTTGTGTTCCTGTTACTGTTGTTATATTGCCAGCCTTGATGAAGTTCCGTTTCTGGGATGAAACAGGTGTCGGCGGCTGTAAGCTCTTATATGTTCTGAAATATGTCATCACCCATGGACAGATGTATAGAGATTTGCTAACGTGGAGACACATCTTAATATCTGGAGTCCTATCAATTGGTCAATACTTCATAGAGAACGGACTGCTGTAGCTTTATCATTGAATAGAGCTTTGTATGGATGGACACCAACTTCTTCTTTTGTTCTTGGATTGAGTCTTAAGTGCTTTGGATACACGAATGGACATTAATCTTTTCATTGTGTTCTTGGACTGAGTGATAAGCACTTTTGCTTCCCATGTCAATGTATGAATTCTAGTTTGTATATTTAATGTGTTTGTCTTTTTCTTTGTATATAGTAAGTAATCATTATTAGAATTATCACTGTTTGATTGAACACAACTTAGACACCCATATGATTCTTATCTAATTGTTTAAATTTTTTCGTATATTTACCATTATTTTTTAAAATATGTTTCCCCAAATGGTCACATTAGGTATTGCCTTGAAGATTTGAATATATATATGGTGAGTGCTCCACTATATTTTTTCTTTGTATGTATTTAAACTGGCCTTTCCAACATGCACATGGTGGCAACAGATGTGCTCATAGTGGCATTGAGCAGCTTTAATGATGATACTTTGTCTTAGGATGTGCGGCAATTCTAATTGTCATTGTTGCCTTGTTGTTTTCATTTTGGTCTATCATTGATTGTACTGCAGGATGATTCACAAGCTACAAGAAGTGAACTTTCTGCAGACAGAGCACGGGTGGTGTGAGAGGAATGTATGTATTGGTATTTATGTGGCAAGAATCTAGCAATGGAGTTTTGGAGGTGATGAGGTATATATACTGGGAATTGACACAACTGCATTACATTTTTTTGGCGCAGAGAGATTACTTGATTTGACCAGAAGCAAACAATGTAAGTAGGAAGGCCATGATTCGAAGCTAGACTCTCATGTTCCAAAGTCAGCACTAGGCACTAGACTACATCTCCTCCAGTGAGTAATCCTACGAGGAATAAGTTCAACATGCTCACTTTCTTGGCTCCATACTTCTATCCACTAGCCCCCTCTTCTTGCCTCATCACTGCCCATCTGAAAGCAATCTACATGAATGATATTCTTTCATTTTTCTGCACTGCTAGACTGTGTTTCTTCCATCTTGTTTGATATGAGTTGAAGCAGGGTTGAGTGTGCTCTATAATAAATAATAAATAAATAAATAAATATGCTCTTTCTGGCATCGCCTCACATACCACATGAAGTAGACATTTCGAAGACAGAGCACCGGTGATGTGGTACAAGTTTAGGTAAGACAACCTTGAGCTGGAATTCAGTTTTACATGTCGCACACAGTATGATTATGTTTATTGTTGTGTCAGGAGTGTGTTTTGACTTCGCATATTAGATGTTTCATAGTAACAGCAGGGATTTGTGGCACATCTGCCCACTTCTATCTTTTGCTCCATACAGATTGGTGCAGTGTAAGAGTAGCACCTGGAGGAACCAAGAGAAACTTCCACCTTTGGTTGCTCAGTCAAAATTAATTCACAAAAAACCTCAGTGGACTGGACAGAAACAGAAGTAAATCTATCAATCCCTGCTCCTGGCAATCCTGTTCTGGGAAGGCGATGATGTCCTAGTTCTTGAGTAGCTACATCAAGGCAATGGCATCTTTTGTACTCCTCAATCATGTTGTGGCAGCAGCAACTTTCGGCACCTTGTAGTACAGCTCCTTGATGCTTGCTATGGACTTTAATTTAGTGTAATGATTCTGTTCGTTCTTTCGCTCCTTCTGTGACTCTTCCTACCATTTTATGCCTTGTAGACATTTTTGTTGCCTCACCACAAGTCTGTCTGGTGGTCGCCTGAGTTCTCTGTGTGAAGGGTATGTTGTTGGTTGTTGAGTAGTCATTAATAGTCACGGTTCAGTCCTTAAATAGGTCACTGAATGGTGACACATTACATTGTATCAAACAACTTGCATCCTCTAGAGCCTATTTGTGCCTCCTGCCACTCCTGTCCCATTCATGTGCTTCAGCCACCAGCACTAGGGATACGTCAAGTACTTACCTAGCAGCATTTTCCCATGTCTGTCACCTGACATGCTGCACGTTTTCGCTTGCACTTGTTGGAGATACTGTCCCTGTAGGTTTTGAGATTCTACAGTATTCTAGCCAAAAATATTACAGCACAATATGTGTGAATCTGAAACGTCGTTGTTCCAAGATGACAAGGAACATTGACAAAGTCAGGGTTAAAACAGATATAAATTGGGGATTCCTGTGAGTCGTTGGCATATCTTGGGTAAACTACATTCGTTTTCACTAAAGAATATAACTTGAGATGTATGAGACGTTAGCAATGAGTCTTCTGGGTCACTGGCAGTTGTATCTCTTAAACCTATATCTAGGTATCTATTGCAATCTGTATGTATTTAGTTACTTGAGAGTTTAATACAGTGATGTGTGTTTCCCTGTGGATACCTAGAGGGCTGGAAGTTTTGAAGTGGAAAGGTCAGCTTCATGCACTTGTGGGCTGTTAGGATCTGACTGGTGTGGTTGAATCTTGTCTGATGTTTCCCAGTCACTGACTAATCCTTCCCTTTTTTAGAAGCTTTAACACTTTTGTCTTTAGCTGTTCTCTGAACTGTTCTCTCAGGTTTGGGTTCAGAGATGTCTGTAGTCTAGGATGATAGACTTTCGAGCATCTGCCTTCAGGTTTAATCCATTGGAACAAGCTTTGGGAATTAAGGTGTCCCTCCATAAGGTGGATAGAAGCAGTACTACCACTACTGCTAATGTACTTCAACAATCAATTCACAAACCTTTGTATGGAGATCACTGTCTCTGCCACTCCAATAATTTCTGTGTGGGTAGGTCTGTGTGGCAAGTGTGCAGAGACCTCCCACACATAGACATTTTGGTACTAAATGTGGAAGGAACCAGGGGAGAGGCTGGTAAATGAGGAATACTTACTCCTAACCTGGAGGCGAAAGGAGAGGTTTAGAAGGGAAATCCAAATACAAAACCCATCCATAAAGGAGTAAGCCACTTACTATTCACAAACTTCACTTCTCTAGACCCAAACCGTCCTAATACATAAATAATTATAGAAAATATTTGAGGCTCAGACTTACTATAAGTCTCATAGGGAAACATATGGAACACATTAAAGTATTTTGACTTTAAAATGAAATATATATATGTGTATATATATATATATATATATATATATATATATATAACTTTGTATTGAATGTTTAAAAAAATGATTCAATAGAAAAACAATAGTTTATCATTTTGAAAATGAATAATTAGCATTTTAAAAGCAGTTAAAGTTGTAAATGTTTTTAAAAAGAACATTTTACATTATTAAAACATCATAACTTAATTAAATGTAATAAAATTTTATTAAACATTAACATGTGGGTGGCTGTGTTTTTACAGTATGATCAAACATAATATTTAACAAGTATTTGCAATGGAACGGGTCTCGCATTTGCTCGAGTTAGAGCTATTAGCGTTGTAAACTCCTAACCGGACTTTTCTTTCCACACAAATCACAAGAAAAAAACCACAGTGCGATCGTGCTGTGTAAAATGCAGCGCGATCGGGCTGAAATTGAAAACGGAAAAAATGAGCGGGATTGTGCTACTTAAACCCCAGCGCGATCACGCTGCGTGGAAAATAAACAGAGAAAGTAGTCCGGAAACCATGCTGAAAACATTGAGCCTCAAATGGTTTCAGTAGTTTACCGGTGCTATGTAAGTGGGCTAAACCCTGGAAAAGGCATGACGTATGCATGCCTTTCACAAATGGAAGCAAGCGGATTTGAAAAGGTAAGCCCACAAACCAATGAAAGTGACTGACGTGACATGGGCGTGGTTAGAAGCCCAAAGAGAGATTACAGCATGGGACGGAGCGCACTGCGCTCGCCCATAAAAAACAATTCATATATTTTAATTATTTCATTAGTTGATATGCATTTACTTTGAGTCAATGTACTGTATAGTTTTGTTTTATTAGTTCTAGCTTAATCATTATTTTAAAGTAATTTACTTTTTATCATGAAATAAAAACATGTATTATTTTTTAAAAGTTTTATTAAACTTTGTTCCTGGTTCCCATGCTTTGTTATAGGAAGATCTCCATGGCAGTGGTGAAGATCTCTGCCCAGTGTGAAAGTTTCCAGTAGACAATTTCCACTTATAAATTCCACTTCGATGTCTCAACCCACTGAACTAAGAGGTGAACAATTTAAGTCTACAGTTAGGAGTAAACTTACACTTGGAAATGGTGAATATCAAAAAAGTGTTGATTAACACTCCAGTAGAGCTTGGAAATAGTGAGTAAATTTTGTCTATTTCAGTGCCTGACCTGTGCTGTCTGAAAATAAAGCACTAACTCAGAGAACTATTGGGTTAAACGAATGCAATTTATACGCTGCAGGCGCCAAAATAGGCGCAGGGCTCTGCACTGATCCAGCCCACCAGAATAAGGCCCCAGGTGGTCAAAGTTAGCCAAAGCTATGGAGTGCAAAGAGTGCTTTATGGTTTCATTAATAATTTTTGTACTTCACAAATTAAGACACAAAAGTAAATGCACAGACAATTAAAAACAATGCAATTAGATGTTATAAACGAAAAATTGCAATTACAAGTAAGAAAACTATTGTGGCACTCCTTCCGTCAACATGAACATAAAATAAATATGTTGTTAGAGGCAGCCGAGGGGAACCTAACTGTATCAGCTCATAAAAGGGAATCCTAAAATTAAATATAACCAGAGCTAAATGAGACTCGAGCCTGTTTCCTCGGAAACCCCTCTGAGAAGAAAGAGGCAGCAAAAGGTTACGCAGAACACCTACAGAGGCAGGCGAGAGCCACCCTGCTGTACGCCTCAGGCAGGCGGTGAATGAAAATCCATGCAACAGTTACCTTGCTGTAACAGACAAGAAGATTCGTTCCTCTTAAAGCAGAAGTGAAGCGTAAAAAATAGAAACTGCAATCAAATGCCCCTTTGTGATTTTTCGTAATGCATTTAAAAAAGAATGCTAGAAGTCAGGATAAATCACAGGTGTACTACTGCAGACCACAGCTGCATACTAATACAACACCACACTTCAAGATGGAGGTCGAAAATCCAGGTTTTAAGAACTTTCCCGAGCTAACTTCAGCTAATGGAAGTGATGTTTCACTCTTGAAATAAAGTTTGCACATTTACATTGCTAGCGCGCCTGGACCTTAGTAAGTAAACTTACAAGGGGACGCGTACAGGTCGATGAACCAAAATCATTAATCAGTATAGCCAACCATTAATTTTTAATTGACAACAACTATAACCATCTATTCATGAATGACCACAACTCGGTAAAGAGTTAAAATTTTTATTTCCCTATTGATTACAAGACTAAATTATCTGTTAGATCAAACTTTATTCAATCAGCTCAATTATTAATTCATTTACGAAACGTCAAATACATAACTTGAAGAAAACATATGCTTGAATGCTCCTACATAAGCCAAAAAGATTCCAGCATCAATAGCAAAGTTCAGCAGATAGCTTGTCAGTCATTTGTCACTGTCAACGTCACCATTAAAAGCATACCTAACCAAGATTAGCATTAGCATGTGGGACTTCATGCAAAACAATTTAGAGAAAACATGAGGTTGGAAAACATCTTTCTAAGTGAGAATCTATAATCAGTGCAGTTGGTACCTAGAAGAAAAGGTACAATTAGTCAGTCACATTTTCATAGCTACCTATCCACAGAATGGATCAGCAACAAAGTCAGTCTTCGTCTTCAGGTCATCAATCGATCAGCTACACATCAGGCTCTCAAGAGTATGAGCCCAATGACAGAATCTCGAACATCGTCTCCTGATGTCCTGATGTCATCAATTCTCCCCTCGCATCTGAAGTTTTAGCCCCTCGTCATGACTTTTTATTAGGGTCTCCCAGTCCATCCCCTTAATTCCTAATTGGTCAGTCAGTCAGCAGATATGACTTTAACCTATAGTATTGTTTACCAAATCTACGAATTTTAATATTAGTCCTTTCACAAGATACGGATTGGTCCGCTATACTATGTCCTCATCATCCGGCTCTTCAGGAATCAAAATTGTTGCATGTTCCTCTTCAGTCAGTGCCTCCATTGTTCAAGTCCTAGGAAAGTACATTTAGCATACTCTACACATAATTGTATCAAATTGTCTTCATCATCTTCTGTCTGCCGGTACATGGCAGAAGATTCTAGCTAAGCAACTTTAACATCGGGCAGTTCAGGGTTGAGTCATACATCCAGCTTCTTGCAAAACGTTTAATATTTCAGCTCTCTGTGTGCGAGGCCTAGGAAGACTAGTTAGCACTACAAATTAAGGTAAAGCACAGGTTATACATTTCAATATGACATATTACTACATTATTCTTATACATTTTACATCATTTCACACAGTTTCAGTTATATTAGTACAATCTCGTATAAGTGGCTGACACGCCCAGAGGGCACATTTTCAAACGTGCACATTATTTTCTCTACGATTAATTTCTCTACAAACTTTTCATTAGTCAAAACACATAAACATCATTAATAATGTTCTTAATTAGCATATCTGCTTCAGCAGTCCCTCCTCTGATGACTAAAAATGTCATCATACCTTTATTTACTAACATTTTACAGTTCCATCTCAGCTGTATTTTGCCGCCTTCTCATATTTTCCCTATAGATTCTTCCCCTAGGTTTTTCTTCCCTCCTCTGATTATTTTGAGATTTCCTTAATCTTATCCTTTGCCATAATTTGCATATGCCCCATAATCCTAATATATAAGCAATCACAATTAATATTCCCTGTACAGTTTTCAATAATACCCCATTCCAAATTTGACCAAACCAATTGCCCACTGAAGCAAATCCCTATCCAACTTTCTCCCAAACCCCTGGTTCCTTCAACTCTTTCAAATCCTTACTTGAATTAGTTAAGTTAGTGAGTAAGTCGCTTATCTCTTTATCATTATTAGGTATGAACGAGCAACAATGCCTAGCATTAATCATCCTACAGACTCCGCCGTCTTTCGCTAAAAGTATGTCTAAGCAAGCCTATTTCGACGCATCATAGCTCTATCCGCAGATAATTCAGTATCTAACAAGAGTATTTCCCCTGTAAAATTTGTCAGCATGTTATCCACAATAGTAGACAACTTCCCAATCCTGATCGCATTTAAAATAACTCCTACAGAAGGAATTACTGCACCAAAAATATCTCCCACAATTGCAGAAGAGGTTTCCCTCCTCTGTCGCTTAAGATGTAATTCAGTCACTTTCGGAAACTTCTTTAGATCATCTGTCTGGTAAATTTTAGGGAAAACTATCCCCAAATAGCATGTCCCATACCATCCTCTAGCGAGACGGTAATAAGCATTAATTTCACAAATGTAATAGATCCCAGGAATCGCAGGGTCCTGAAAATTCAGCATAAAAGTCCATTTACTCTGAAACAGAAACACATGCCTACATTCACTCGTTCCCACAAATAAAGTGTCAGTGCGTGAATTTGGTCTATACATACAAAGCTTCCCTACATTTAATGCATCTAAAGTTAACTTCCCTTGCGTTTTAACAGCAGTGTGAGCATAATCATTCTTATAAGTTCTCTTCTCTAATCCCTTTTCTAACTGTTCCTTCAATGCCTTTCTCCTATCATCAGTATGCCCTATAAAGCTCTTTTCTAATGGTGTAAGCAAACATGTTAGGTTATTCTTGTGCGCGTATGCGGTCCCAAACGTTAATGTCGGTTTAAAGAAGCCTCTAACTAATACTATATCATGGTCTTTAGCTACTTTACTCAGATATCTAATAATAGGAACAAATGAAAACACTACCTCGTAATTAGAGTAAAAGTATTGTATATACTCTTGGTTATAGAATCTTGTTAGTAGCAAACTACAGATTATGCCATATGTTAACGGCAAACTATGGTACGTAACTCCTTCTTCCACTGAGGAAGGAATTTGCGTACACACAAGACAGTTTCTCGCATCCAGCATCTCAACATACTCACTCAACAAGCGATAGAATATATTAAAAGAAAGCTCTCCTTGAGCATTAATACAATCATGCAAGTATTTCTCATCTAGCTTAAACCTTTCTAAAGCTGTGAGTGTAGTAGTTTCAGGAACAGAAACAATAATAGCCTTTTTCATAGCATGAATAGACATTCACACAATCATTATTATAAACATTATTCCACACATAACTGCTACTCTGACACTCAAATATCTACAATACCTAACATTTCTAACTTGGTTATTTAGCTCAGCCATGATCGGTAAAGAATCAGAAAGCAGAAGTAACTCTTAAATAAAGTGCAACGGAAAAAATCAAGAATGAAGAAAAATTCCCTTCTCTCAATTCATTTTCACATCCAGGAACCCCTTTGTCAAAAACAATCAGCAGCTTGTTACATCCGGTTTTCAGTTGCCATATCAGGTTATCAATGTCTCTTTTGGTTTTATTTTCAACAGTTTCTTTCTTAAGTTTCTTAGATCAGTTCAACAATTCAGTCATTCGATCGCCTTCAGGTTACATCAAAGTACTGACTCTGAACTTCTCCATAAAAACAAAAGGACATAAACTCATGTTGCCATTCATTGGTAGCTGTGTATGCCCACTCTGGACCTGCATATCTTCGACTTTTCAACCTTCGTTCACCACCTAATTCTCCTTCACTTAATTCTTCCTTTCTCATAGTATCCACTTTCTTTCTATTGTTTCATTTATGACCAATTCCTTCTTTATCCCAAATTGTGACTCAGGCCAATTATCTCCTTTTCTTGTTCCTTCTGTCAGTATTCTTCTCAAGATTGAACTCTTTTCCTTTTCTTTCTTGATGGTGTTTTCTCTCGATGGACTTGCAACGGGCTCAGGATGAGTCGAATCACTTTGGCTTTGATCCGTCTCAACTGTTTCACCCTCTTGATCTGGCACTTGCTCCATCTGCTTTTCAGCACTGTCTGCTTCTGGGAGAACCTCTGCTGCGCTAGGCTCTCCTGCTGTATCCATTGAGATAGGCTCTTGCACACCCTCCTGTAATTCTCCACTCTCGTCTCTTATAGGGGTGATAGACCCATCTTCCACAAGCTCAGGTTCAACCTCAGGTTCAATTGGCTCTTGTTCTGGTTCAAGTGTAGCTACCTGTTTCGCTGTTGTTGGTGCTCTCAACAACACTTCTTCATGCTCTTGTGGCCACACCACTCTCTTTGTATGACTTGCGTGTATCCAGTTCGGAAGTCCTGCACACTTTACAGCTGTCGTAGTCGTTAGCACCACCTGGTAGGGACCCTTCCAACGTGGTTCCAAACAGGTCTTGCGGACATGCTTTTTGATGACGACCCAATCTCCGGCTCTCAGATTGTGAACTGGGTCATGGATGGGTGGCAGGGTGGTGGCCTGCACCTGCTGAGAGAAAGAGCAAATCACACCAGCCAGACCCTTGCAGTAGTCCAACACTATATCACCTGTAATATTGACAAGTGCATTGGCTAGAACTGCTGGCAATCTCATTGCTCTGCACATGAGGATTTCATGGGGCGACAGCCCTGTCTTCCTGTCAGGTGTGTTTTGCATTGACATCAACACCAAAGGTAATGTGTCTGGCCATTTCAGATTTGTAGTGGCACACATCTTGGCAATTCTTGATTTCAACGTACCATTCATTTGTTCCACTAATCCTGATGCTTCAAGGCAATAGCTACAATGCAACTTCTGCTCAATGTTTAGTGCTGCACAGAAGAGTTTAATCACCTCGTTACTGAAGTGAGTTCCCCTATCTGATTCTAAAGAGATCGGAAATCCGAAACGTGGTATTAACTCTCATTTATTACAGCAACAAGGAGTCAGTGAGGAGCCGAGTTATGCATCGGTGGTTGGTTTTTGTACTTTATTTAATGTATTTTTGTATGGCAGACCGTGCGAGGCAGCACGTGCTACAGTTTGGTCAAGGTATGACGCATCACAATGGTGTGTTCAACGCACCCTCCCCAATCACACATTGCCGAGCTTTGATTCAAGAAGAGGGGGTGAAAGGTCTTTATTTTTTCTTTCTCTGTGTTTGTCGACACATGTAGCTGCTGCTCAGTTGTTCTTGTAAACGTTTGCTGATTTTCCAGAAAGTGTACATGTTAGCCTATTAGGAGCATGGTAAAGGCATTTGCATTTGAAAGGCTATCACTGCGCTTCCACCCACTGGGCTGTTTGACCTGGTATCGCCTACAAGAAACAAACACTGGCAAGGCCAATAGCTTTCTCTTATAGAAGATCTATTGGCTTTTCAGTATTTTTTAGACAGTGGCTGGGCTGCAGTGCAACATGTCTTAAAGTAATGGAAAATAAAGAAAAAAGTGCGACAAGGCAGCCGGCACTAACCGTGTCATGGTGGTAATATTTTCTTAACTTTCAGATGTGTTGGACAGCAACATGGTCCCCGCTGTGCAGCATGGCTACAAATTAGAAAAAAAGCCAGCATTGGCCACGTCTTAGTGCTTTTTTCTTGAAGAAGTGATGGTTGGAAACAAGCAACGAGGTCACAGGAGGAGCAGGGAGAGACAGGGCAAGCAATGAAGAAGCAGGAGGAGCTTCAAGGGATGGGGCAGGCAACAAGGTTATGGGAAGGTGTAGGAGGGACAGGGATGAGCAACAAGGTTGCGGAAGGGAGTGGGAGGGACAGGGCAAGCAACAACAAAGCGGGGATGGGAGAGACTATGAGGGGAAGTGAGGACCTGCAAATGCATGCAAAAGCGTATTGGGCAGATCCGGAGAACTGAAGAGGCTGTACACAAAACCCTCAAATGAGTACCCAACTTTGGTTTACAAGTGACGTGTTATCCGATTGTGCTGGATAGTAGATTAAGGGGGTCATTATGACCCTGGCGGAAGGCGGAGAAGCGGTCGTAAGACCGCCAACAGGCTGGCGGTCTCCCTTCATGGAATTATGACCATGGCGGTTACCGCCATGGTCATCCGCCGGTTCTCCGTTCCGCCCGCTAGGGCAGAGACAACCGCCGGGCTGGAGACCTGGGTCTCCAGCCCGGCGGCCCTCACTATACCGCCGGAGGTATTTGGACCCGGCTTACCGCCGTGGATTTCCAGCGGTTTGAACCGCCATGAAATCCATGGCGGTAAGCACTATCAGTGCCAGGGAATCACTTCCCTGGCACTGATAGGGGTCTCCCCCACCTCCCATCCCCACCCCAAAACCCTCCCCTACCCCCCCACCACCCCTGCCACCCCCCAAAGGTGGCAGGGCCCCCCTCCCTACCCCGACCCCCAACATCACTTGACCCATACCCACACGACACGCACGCAGGCACCACCTACATACTTACACGCACACACACCGACATACATGCCAACATCCACACACACAGTCAGACACGCACACCCACATTCAAACATACACGCACACATCCATACAGACATACCCACAGACATACACGCACTCATTCCCATACACATAACACCCCAGCAAGCATACACGCACTCACACCCCCCCTTCACATACACACACGCACACCCCTAAGCACCCACACAACACCCAACACCCCCCACCCCTCTCCCCTCACAGACGATCGACTTACCTGGTCCGACGACCCTCCGGGAGGGGACGGGAGCCATGGGGGCAGCTCCGCCGACACCACACCGCCAACAGAACACCGCCACGGCGAATCACAGGACGTGATTCGCTGGGCGGTGTTCTGTTGGCGTGGCGGTGGAGGTGGAGCAACCTCCACTTCCCCGCCTCCCGCCAGTATGGCTGTTGGCGGCTCTCCGTCCGTAAAAGGACGGAGAGCTGCCAACGGTCATAATAGGCAGAGCGGAAAACCGCCACCACTGGCGGTCTTCCGCACGGCGGTCCCTCGGCGTTCTTTCAAAAAGACCGCCGAGGTCAAAATTACCCCCTAAGTGTTTCAAACCTAGTTTGAAAAATATTCTTATTTATGTTTTTATTTAGTTTACTGTCATGGTATTATTGTTTATATTCTGTGTGTTTGCAACTGTTTCTTCTGCTTCACTGTCACTGTGAAATTATAGTTTTTCCAATAGCCTACTGTAGTTTAATACAAATATGTTGTATTCGTGTGTTTACTAACTTGATGTAGTTACACATGCTTTTATGATTTATTGAAGAATTTTAACACTCCACAGACCTAAGGAGGTGCCAGAACTCTGAAAGCAGGTTACTGTCACTTCGAGTAAGAAAAACACATGCAAAAAGCCTTACAGGGATGTCTGCAAAATTGAATCATAAAAAAAATCAAATTCTCAGCTATGTTTAATAAAATATGAGAAGACCTGCGTTTGCTATACTAAACATTGTTCTTCTATAGTATTAAAGAGTCAGACTCCGTTGGGGGTCCACAAGCTAGGCATATGCTATGGGGCAACAGTCACAGTGGTTGGCAGTGGTTGGGGTAGTTTGCATTTACTGTCGTACTATCATTAAAAAATTGGGTCAAGTACACCTCTTCAGCACTTGACGTTTAGTGGTAGTGATACTGAGCAGTCATAGGCTTTTCAGGAACGTCATTGTGTGGGTATAAAAAAAAAGATCAACAAAGAACCTACAGCACAATAATGTGATTGATAAGCCCAGTGTTTCACCTTCAGTACTTTCTATCACTCCAAACATAGGCTCAATATTATGCATAACACAAAAAGTATCAAATATGGGTGTGAGTCTAGTATACTAGAAGGCGCCTCCCTGCCCCTACCATTCCCTTGTGTTCTAGGGGCTAGTAGCATAATGGAAAGAGCAGGTGATTTGCTTCTTAAGGACCCTTCTCACTCTGACAACAGGAACTGCGGTTCCACCCTTCATTCTTACGATCCATCAAATGGCAGTTTCAGGAAGACTAATTAGCAGACCTCTGCATCAAAAAGTCCTAATTTCTAAGGGGAAGGCTGTCTCCTCTTTCCCCACCCATTGTCTGGATTCCCCCCCTCCAGTCTCAAGAATATCAGCAATACACTTCCACTGTCTGTAAAAGCAATCTGACCTTCCTGTGCCTGTGAACAGGCTAAGGACTTTGGCAATGGAACCAGCAGGTGCGTGTCACTTTGTCTCACCCAGACACTCATGCAGTGTTTGAAATGTTGGTCACTCACAACACACATTCATGGGATCTCAGCACTAGGATTCTGGGTCCATCATAAGCAGTGTAAATTTATCCGGCTAGGCTCACACTTTCATGATGCAGGTAAGGAGGGTCATGCTTATCTCACTACAATAAATGGCATACTGCTACTACCATGCTACTTTCATGAACTCTTGACAGAGACAGGAGTCCTGTGCCACTACTGAGCCTACTCACGCTTGCAGGTCCAGGACCAGACTCTTTTTAAAGGCAGACCTAGTCCTTCTCTCACATGCTAGATTATTGTGAGGCTGGGGCCAAAAATCCAGAAATCAGATTACCAGATGTTTGCAGTTGAGCACACATGGCAGATGACACAACTGTACATCATGTAGGGGATATTCTAGTTCCACTGGAAGTTAATATTTCCTTGTTTTGGTTTTGTTGAGATTTCACCATATATTGATAAATGAGGCACGAAGGAAGCGGGGAAGACAGTGATGTTCTCTTGGCCTTATTGAGTAGCAAAATGCCCTCATGCTATCAGCCCTTAAAAACTTAAGTGCAACTTCATGTTATTTATTAATGATGCTCTGTGAAGAGGTGCCAAAATGAATCGGTTGTTTTGATGTCAATCTGCATACAGTAACATGGCAATGTAAATTGTAATGTATTGTTTGCTTCGCTATGTTGATTATCTGCATGCAATAGAGATGAGTAAATGGTTCAGCTAGCTGGAGATTGCCCTCTATTCAGTTGATTTGTGATAGTGTTAGAAAATGTTATTTTAATAGAGTCACCATGTACCTTAATAAAGACTTAAATTCAATGGCATGCAGTGTCATCTTTGCATTGATGACAAACTATATCATCTTGTTTATCAGGTGGCAATTTTGATACCTGCCTGTTATTCACCTTTCTTTTGTCACTCTGTTTTTTCACTTTTTTCTTTTTACTTTTCAAGGATGTCTATCGATTAAGTTTGAGGTAGTTTTGATGATTATTACTTAGATATGTGCGTGTTACTCCCTTTATGTGACTGCAGCCTCCATAAGTTACCCAAACACCTGCTGTGTATCTGTTTACTGATAAGCAAGAGCACTGTGAACCTTGTGGTACCATGCGCTGCTCTTGTACTCTTTTGTTTAACTGCACACACAACTTTCACAGTGCACAGTCAAGAGGGCCCATGCACTAACTCAAAACCTCTGACCTCTTTTGTCACATGTAGGAAAGTGTACAGTGTTTTCCTCCATGGCAACAGCATTCGTGCACACAACGCAAATAATTTTGAGTCTATTTCAATGTTCTTTTCATGATGATATTTTAGTGCATGATGGAAATGTCCAAGGACAGGATCTTTTTTAGGGGAGAGAATGAAGAGGCTGGAGCAGACAGAATTAGCAGTTAAGGAAAATAAATTGGAATCAAGAGCACTGTTCTAAAGTATTTGGGACATAGATACTAAAAGATTGGGTCAGCCATAAAACTGATTTGGTGGATGTGGTAAAAGAGACATATTAGCTCCAAATCAAAGGTGAGTTAAAAGATGAGACTAGCAGAATGTTGCTTATAATATGTTTTGCCCGTTTGTTGGATCCTGTAAGCCATCTGCTTAAAAAGGGTGTTCATTTTGTTAGGTCAGATGAGTGTAAAGAACTTTTTCAAAAGGGAGATCTGTGAGATGCCTACTCTTGGGAGGACTGGTGTGTCGGCAATACCACACAATGGATGTCACTATTAAGGGGTCAAGAAAAGCTTTGATGCTAGTTGTAGGAAGTTGGCTCTGTATATACTATCTCAAAGTAAGAGATAGTGTGCACAGAGTCCAAGGGTTCCCCTTAGAGGTAGGATAGTGGCAAAATTAGATCATTTGAATGCTCTATTTTGTGGTAGTGTGGTTGAGCAGTAGGCTTATCAGAGGGTAGTATTCAGCATTTGTTGTACACACACAGGCAATAAATGAGGAACACACACTCAAAGACTTAACTCCAGACCAATAGTTTTTATATAGGCAAATATATTTTCTTAATTTATTTTAGATCCACAAGATTCAATATTTGATGTAAATACATAAAATGCAAGGTACTCCACACAGGTAAGTAAGAAACTTTGAATTAGAGCAGTAGCACACACAGTATAGGTTAAAATGGCAATAAGCTATTTTAAAAGTGGACACAGTGCAAAAATCAACAGATCCTGGGGGAGGTAAGGTAGGTTAAGTTTCTGAGGTAAGTAAGCCACTTACAAGTTCAGTTTCCTGGGCATAGGCAGCCCACCGTTGGGGGTTCAAGGCAACCCCAAAGTCACTGCACCAGCAACACAGGGATAGTCAGGTGCAGAGGTCAAAGGAGGGCCCAAAACACATAGGAGCCTATGGAGAACAGGGGTGCTCCGGTTCCAGTCTGCCAACAGGTAAGTACCTGCGCCTTTGGAGCGCAGACCATGGGGGTTTTGTAGAGCACTGTGGGGGTGACACAAATAGGCACACAAAACACACCCTCAGCGGCACAGGGGTGGCCGGGTGCCGTGTGCTTAGTAGGCATCAGGTTTTTCTGTAGAAATCAATGGAGGGACCTGGGGGTGACTCTAGCGATGCAGGCAGGGCACAGGGGGGCTTCTCGGGCCAGCCACCAACTGGGCTAGGCAGAGGGTCACCTGATGGTTACTCCTGCACTGGAGTTCGGTTCCTTTCGGTCCTGGGGGCTGCAGGTGCAGTGCTTGGTCCAGGCAGTCGGGCTCTTTGTTCCAGGCAGTCGCGGTCAGGGGGAGCCTTTGGATCCTCTCTGCAGGCATCGCTGTGGGGGTGCATGGGGGTGGTCGCAGGTTACTCACAAGGTCGCAGTCACCTGGGAGTCCTCTCTGCAGTGTTGGTTCTCTGGAGCTCGAGCCGGGGGCATCAGGTTCAGAGGGCGAAGTCTCACGCTTCCGGCAGGAAGAGTGAGTTCTTTAAATGTTGCTTCAAAGTTGCAAAAATGTTGCTGTAGGTGAACAGTGCCACTGTTCTCAGGAGTTTCTTGGTCCTTCTGTTCAGGGCAGTCCTCTGAGGCTTTAGAGTTTGCTGGCCCCTGTTGGATGTGTCGCTGTGCAGGTTCTTTGAGTCTGGAGACAGGCTGGTAAGGCTGGGGCCAAGTCAGTTGTCGTCTCTGCAGGGTTTTCAGGTCAGCAGTCCTTCTTCTTTGTGTAGGTTACAGGAATCTGATTTCCTGGGTTCTGGGTCATCCCTAAATACTACATTTAGGGGTGTGTTTAGGTCAGGAGGGCAGTAGCCAATGGCTACTGTCCTGGAGGGTGGCTACACCCTCTTGGTGCCTCCTCCCTGAGGGGAGGGGGGCACATCCTCAATCCTATTGGGGGAATAGGAATCCTCCAATCCCAAGATGGAGGATTTCTAAAGGCAGGGGTCACCTCAGCTCAGGGCACCTTAGGAGCAGCCCTGACTTGTGGGTGACTCCTCCTTCTCATGATCTCCCACAGCCTTGCCGCCAATAGTGGGGGCAGTGGCCGGAGGGGCGGACATCTCCACTAACTGGGATGCCCTGGGGTGCTGTAACAAAAGGCATGAGCCTTTGAGGCTCACCGCCAAGTCTTACAGTTCCTGCAGGGGGAGGTGAGAAGCAACTCCACCCAGTACAGGCTTTGTTCCTGGCCACAGAGTGACAAAGGCACTCTACCCATGTGGCTAGAAACTCGTCTGGTTGTGGCAGGCTGGCAGAAACTGGTCAGCCAGGCACTAGGATCGGACTGGTATTCAGGGAGCATCTTTAAGATGCCCTCTGGGTGCATTTTACAATAAATTTTACACTGGCATCAGTGTGCATTTCTTGTGCTGAGAAGCTTGATACCAAACTTCTCGGATTTCAGTGTAGCCATTATGGAACTGTGGAGTTCATGTTTGACAAACTCCCAGACCATATACTCTTTATGGCTACCCTGCACTTACAATGTCTAAGGTTTTGCTTAGACACTGTAGGGGCATAGTGCTCATGCACATATGGCCTCACCTGTGGTATAGTGCACCCTGCCTTAGGGCTGTAAGGCCTGCTAGAGGGGTGACTTACCTATGCCACAGGCAGTGTGAGGTGGGCATGGCACTCTGAGGGGAGTGCCATGTGGACTTAGTCATTTTCTCCCCACCAGCACACACAAGCTGTGAGGCAGTGTGTATGTGCTGAGTGAGGGTCCCCAGGGTGGCATAAGACATGCTGCAGCACTTAGAGACCTTCCCTGGCATCAGGGCCCTTGATACCAGGGGTACTATTTACAAGGGACTTATCTGGGTGCCAGGGCTGTGGCAATTGTGGGAACAAAGGTACAGTTCAGTGAAAGAACACTGGCGCTGGGGCCTGGTTAGCAGGAATCCAGCACACTTTCAATCATAACTGGCATCAGCAAAAGGCAAAAAGTCAGGGGGTAACCATGCCAAGGAGGCATTTCCTTACACTAGTGGTGAGAATGAAAGGAAAAGTGGCAGGTATTGCTTCTGTGTCTAATGATTTACTCTCAAAATGAAAAGGCAGGATGAGCGGTGTAGTAATAATACTACTAATAATAATTATAATAACAGGAATTGACCATCAGTCTTATGGTGTACCTTGCGACCTTTGCCTTGATTAAGTTTGTTCGCTGTAGAGCTCTGTGTACTCTTTCCCTTCTAACAAGTTATAAAGTGCCTGTGCTCCCCTTTAAACATAATTAAATTAGTATACACCTATTTGTCATATTTAAGTTACCTGTAAGTCCCCAATCTAGAGTACAAAGGAACCCAGGGTCTGTAATTTAAATGTAGTTAACTCCTTTTGACAGATCGAAACTTTATTTTTAAGTATTAATAGTGCACCCCTGAATAAACCTTATTGCACATAAAGCAGGGTGCTTGCTATTTAAAAGTAGGACAAGTAGGAATTTAGGAGTTCATTATGACCCCAGGAGTCGGTTGTAATGTGGCGGTAGTACCACTAACAGGCTGGCGGTACATACCGCTATGTTATGACATTGGCGGATTGGCTTAAGAACTTTTTGATGGATAAATATATCTATCTCTATCTATCTATCCATCTATATCTATATATATATCTATATATATCTATATATATATATATATATATATATGTATAGATATATATACATACATATATATATATAGATATATATATATATTTTATTTAAAAGTTACCTCCTGGCGGTCACCACTAGGTAGTTATAGTTAGGACCATGTTTCCATAGAAAAAGTGTATTTTGACTTGCCTATAACCTTTGCATCGTTTGACGATTCTTTTAAAATGTCCCCCCAAAAAGTGGACTGGTGATTCTTGTTGCCCACTGGAAGTTTCTGGGTGACCCATCAAATGTGGGCTGAGAATTCCCCTTGGGCCTGTCAACACGTCTACAGCCTGAAGCACTGGATGGATTTACACTACATTTAGCAGAAACCTACCTGCTGGTTCGCAGATTGTGCTTTTTGGTATTTGTTGTAAGTCTGTCCAGTATTTTAGGAGATATTTAAGGGCAAATACATTTGTATATCTATGGCTGCGAATATTTTGTGAATAAATCACACATTTTTGTGAATTTTCACGAATACACGTGCAAAAAGACGCTTTGCAATTGGCTGATTGCACCCCGACTAGAAAGTTGCAGCCATCATTTTATTTCATGGGACACGGTTTTGGGGGGTGAAAATTCAGATTGAAAGTGGCATAAGGGGTCAGGGTGAAGGTACCCTATCCCCAGAGGTGTGATATAGGTGTATTTTAGGGGCAAATTATAGGTTTAATATAATTTAGTGTCATAAATGTTCACAAATTTCCACTAATTATTTGCAAAATAATCACGATTATGGAAAAATTTGAAAGGCAAACCACAGAGTCATTCATACACTAATTCATTCACTCATACATGCACCCAGAGGCTCAGGTGCCCACTCACACATCCACTGAGACACTCATCCACCCACTCATATCCACTCATAGACTCAGACACCTACTTTCAGACCCACTGAGACACTCACGCACCCACTCACACATCCACTGACAGAGATAGGCCCTGTGGCCAACTTGCGCTGTGCACAGCCAAAGGCCATGCATGGCGCTGGGTTGGGTGGTTATAAGGGCTTAGCTGCAAGGCCTGGCTGCAGCAAAACCATAGAAATTCAGCAGTTATAGTTAGATTTCTTTCAGGTAACTATAACTTGCGCCCTAGGGTACTATAACTCACGCCTTTGCCATGCACAGCTAGTTACTCTGCATATTATGTCAGTGATGAGATTTGTATGGCATCTTTGATATCACTGCAATAACATTATTGGTAAGAAAACTGTGTATGGCAAGGGCACGAGTTATAGTTACCTGAAAGAACTCTAACTATAACTGCTGAATTACAAAGTAACCTTTGTTTTTTTCATTGAGTATATATATATATATATATATATATATATATATATATATATATATATATATATGTACATATATAGTTGAATATTCATCCCATAGTCACCATGCTGAAACCAGAAGCACTGCACCGAGAACTCCAGGAGATTTTAGGTATTTTATTTGTTTTGAATGCTCGTATAGTTGAGTAAGGAAAGGTCGACACATTTCGGCGTTATGCCTTCGGCTGGACCATAGAGTCCTGTTTTGCAAACCTTTTCATTTTAAGTGTCCACACAGTTCAATCCCTCATTCCTGTCTAGACCACGCATACTTGCTCTGATTAATGGTAAACGCCCCGTACTATAATCATATTTAAGTCCTTGTAAAGTGCAACCAGACCTATTTCAATCAGTATGCAAATCCAAGACCACACATGTCTAGAGAAAATGATGAAATGCCCTAGGTAATAATCGACAGTATGCTCAAAGTGCTGCAACAGATTTAGGCCCATATATCAACTTTTTTAGCGCCGCATTTGCGTCATTTTATTATGCAAAAGCGGCGCAAACTTACAAAATACAATTGCATATTGTAAGTTTGTGTCGTTTTTGCATCAAAAAGCGTGCTAATGCGGCACTGAAAAAGTATAAATATGGGCCTTAGGCTCACATACATCTGATACAACCTATCTTATTTTCAACATAATAAATCACAAATTCAGTTTATAACTCAGTGTTATACTATCACTAATCTGTGTAAAGTACACAATTCATACAAAGTGACCAAGAAAAGAGCAAGAAGAATCTATCCCATATTTGTTTATACTGTCCTGATCTAACATCTAGACATTATAAAGTGCAAAGCGCTTTGTACAACTTGTGACCAAATGTCTTACATAATAAGCCCTCTATGGTACATCCTTTCTTCAATCTGTTGTTATACTAAAATATTTGATAGACATCGTCTAAGGAGTGGTCTACAGGCTTCATTTATTGAGGTAGTAAGATCACTTACTATGCAAAACCTGCAATATAAAGACACCCATAAAGTGCTGTTCAACGTTTATAATGGCCACGATTTGCTGATATAAACATTTATTATTTGCAAAAGCTATAAGATAGATTAAAATATGTTTAAGTACTCCCAACATTTATATCGAAAGTGCAAGTATCCTGGATGCCACGAACAATAGATAATACATGGCATTCAACAGTTCACTGAAGAGTATTCCTGTGCAAAACCGCAGTTCAAAGTGTAAACCAGTTATATGGTGCAAAACTTTTCATTTGCATCGGTTCTAAGTCTACTGTGTGCAAAAAACTACAATGGACACTGAATTCATATACTGATTCAATCACAAAACGTTTTGCATAGTCCCATGTGCAAATTTCACAAAAAAGTGTGCACAAATTGCAAAATGTTAAAATACTTCAACTGCAAATGCCATATACAATAAACATACCATTTGTATATTAAAAAATGTACAAGATGAAAATTCCTTCTTCACTGATGGAATTACTGCAAAGGCAAACTTCCCAGATAACCAGATAATACTTAGTATATGTCATTCAGCAGCTATAAAAATTGATATGTACAAAACAGCAGTTTAAAGTGCAAAGAAATCATGTGATGCAAAGCCATTGAGTGCATCAATCAATCAGTCAATTAATCAGTGCTTGTAAAGCGCAACTACTCAGCCGTTAGGGTCTCAAGGCACTGGGGGGAGGAGGGAGTGTAGCGTATACCGGTGAGGTGGTTCTTAAAAAAGCCAAGTCTTCAGTTTCTTCGTGAAGCTGAGGAGGGAGGTGGTTTGTCTAATGTGGAGAGGAAGGGCATTCCAGGCTGTGGCAGCGAGGTAGGAGAAGGAGCATCCTCTGTTCTGGTTTTCCTGATGCAGGGTACATCTGCGAGAGTGAGCTGGGCTGAGCTTTGAGCCCTGTGGATTACATGGAAGTTTGAGTCGCTGGTTCAGGTAGGCTGGTCCGGTGTTGTGGAGGGCTTTGTGTGCATGGGTGAGGATCTTGAAAGTGATTATTTTCTCTATGGGTAGCCAGTGCAGTGTACGCAGGTGTTGCGAGATGTGGCAGTGTCGAGGTAGGTTGAGGACCAGTCTGGCGGCGGCGTTCTGGATGTTTTGTAGTTTGCGGGTGAGTTTCTTGTTGATTCCGGCGTAGAGTGTGTTGCCGTAGTCCAGTCTGCTGGTGATGAGGGCGTGTGTAACGGTCTTTCTATGTACGAGGGGGATCCATTTGAAGGTCTTGCGTAAGAGGCGAAGGTTGCCGAAGCAGGTGGAGGTGACTGAATTGATTTGATGATTCATGCTGAGGTCAGAGTCCAGGATGATTCCGAGGTTGCGTGGTTGGCTGGAGGGGGTGGGCGAGTTTCCGAGGGTGGGTGTCTGAGGGAGGAGTCATTCCACACGTTGGGTTGAGGGCCCATGATGAGTACTTCTGTCTTGTTTGCGTTGAGTTGAAAGCAGCTGTTTCTCATCCAGTTGGCGACTGCTTCCATGCCTTCGTGGAAGTTGTGTCTGGCTTTGTCGGGTTCGTTGGAGAGGATGAGTTGGGTGTCATTGGCGTAGGAGATGATGTTTATTCCTTAGCTTCTGACGAGGGTGGATAGCGGGCCATGTAGACGTTAAACAAGGTGGGACTGAGGGAGGATCCCTGGGTCACTCTGCAGGTGGTGGGTGTGGGTTCTGCGAGGAAGGGGGCGAGTCTCACTCATTGAGTTCTGCGAGAGAGGAAGGATTGGATCCAATCGAGGGCCTTGTCTCTGATGCCAGCTTTGTGGAGACTTCTTATCAGGGTGTGATGGGAGACTGTGTCGAAAGCCACTGAGAGGTCTTTATAGGATGAGTACAGCCATCTCTCCCTTGTCCAGCAGGGAGCAGATGTTGTTTGTTGAGGCCAGGAGGGCTGTTTCAGTGCTATGGTTTTTCCTGAATCCGGATTGGGAGATGTTGAGGATCTTTTGGTCTTCTATAAACGTGATGAGTTGGCTGACAGCTTTTTTAATGACTTTAGCAGGAAATGGAAGTAGGAAGATGGGCCTGACATTTGTGAGGTCGGTGGGGTCTGCCAAGGGTTTCTTGAGGAGGGGGTTGATCTTGGCATGTTTCCAGTCATCGGGGAAGGTGGCGGCAGCCAGTCAGTGGTTGATGGTGAGGTGGAGCTTGGGGGCCATGATGTCTGCGGCTCTGTTGAAAATGTGGTGGGTGTATGGGTCCGTGGGGGCCCCGGAGTGTATGGGCTTCAATGTTATCAACGTATCTTTAGTGGTGAGGTGGGTCCAGGTGGTGATTGTTGGTTTGTTGGTGTCAGGATTTGGTACAGGGGGTTCTGCACGTAGGTTGTCCTTGCTGAAATTGTCATGGATGGTCTTGATTTTGTGGTGGAAGTAGGTGTTGAGTCTGTCACAGAGGTCCTGTGACAGTGGGATGTCCTTTGTTTCACTGTTGGGTTGGGTGAACTCCTTGATGATACTGAAGAGTTCCTTGTTGTTGTGTGCTTGTGAGGAGATTCCTTCTTGTATAGATTTCTCTCTGGTGTTTCTGATGAGTTGGTGTTGTGTAGTGGTGGTGGCTCTGAAGTTGCTATGGGATTCTGTGGATTTCGTGTTTCTCCAGATTTTCTCGAGGCGGCGACAAGTGCTTCTAGATTCTCGGAGTTCGGGGGTGAACCAGCTGGCTTTCTTTACGTTGGTGCTGATGTTTTTTTAAAGGGGGGCTATGGTGTTGGCGCAGTCGGTGATCCATTTGTGGAAGGTTTGTGCTGCGGTGTTTGGGTCATCATTGTGTGCGATGGTAGGGGTGGCGAGGGCGGTGGTGAGCTGATCGTCGGTTATTCTTGTCCAGTTTCTATGTTATGGTTGGTGTTGGGGTCTGATGACGGTGGGTGTGTTAAAGGTGAAATGGATGCATTGGTGGTATGTCCGTGGGAGTCCTGTGGTGTGACTGAAGGTAGCAGAGGTTCCTGTAATGAAGATGGGATCAAGAGTGTGTCCTGCTGAGTGTGTTACATCAATCCCTAACCTACTATATGCAAGAGCCTGCAATCAATGCTGAATTCATATATTAATTCAAAACTAAACATTTTATATCAATTTATGGGTAAGTTACGCAAAAAAGTGCCACAAAATACATGTGTCCTACACATCTGCCGTTTGTGTCTTTCTTAGATTACAGGATGACAATAACACATTCACTGATGGAATTGCCTGAAAGTACACAAACATAAACATTGATTCATTTTCTCAGAATGTACTATAGATTTCACTTTACGCCTGCTCATAAATCAATTCCTCCAAAACTGGGTCATATTCTTAGTCCTTTCGTACGATTTGTACTTCATGTAAAAAGCCATAGTCTCAGACCTCATGAAGACGAGAGGAAAATAAAGCTACTTCTCAGAGACATCATAAATGTACATGTAACTCCGTATCCAGATTGTGTCCATCCGGAGTCTCTGTTCCCAATGATATTATCAAATAGGATTCCATTCTCCTAAGAGCCAATACTCTATCTCCTCCTCGGTCCTCTATCTTAATGTGTTTTACACCAAATTATCTGTGCCCCTTGTTATCTCCCCTGTGCTGCTCCCCAAAATGTTTGCCTATTGGATCGGAGAAGTCTCTATTTTTATGGCATGTAAGTGCTGTAAAATTCTCATTTTCAGTTTATTTATCGTACTCCCTACATATTGCATTTCGCAAGGGCATTCCAAGACATAACCCAAAAATTTAGATTTGCATGTGATGTGCTCCTGAATTTTTTCCACTCCGCCGTTCAGGAATCTATATGTTGTAGTATTGACCCCATGTTCACATGCTTTACATTTAACACACCGCCAGAAACCTGGTGTATTCAACCAATTTGTAGAAACCTGTCTCCTGACAGAAAAGTGGCTTTGTGTCAAATAGTCGCTTATGGAGGCCATTTTTCTATAGGTTATGCTTCTATGATCTGTGAGCATTCCTTTTAGTGTCTCATGTTGTCATAGTACTCTTCAATTATGATTTAGGATCTCTTTAAGTAGCTTATGTTGATATTTATACTTGATGATCATCTGAATGTTATCCTCTTTTATTCCACGTGCAACCAGAAGGTCCTCTCTCGGTCAATTTCTCACCGGTCTCATGGCATCATACAGCACCTCCATTGGATAATCTCTGGATAAGAATTGTTTTTTCATTTCCTGTAATTGCTCTTCCATGTCCTCAGTTTCAGAACAGTTTCTCTTGGCTCTCAGCATTTCCCCAAATGGGATACTCCACTTTAGATTTTTCGGATGGCCACTATTTGCGTGGAGCATGCTATTGCATGAGTCACTTTTCAATGAATTTTTGTGCAAAGCCTCATATCTTTCACAAATACCTCAACATCTAAGAATGTTACATGTTCTGTGCTGATGGAGGAAGTAACATTTAAATTAAGATTATTTCAGTTGAGAAATGAGATAAATTCTTCTAAATCTTTCATGTCTCTCCCCATATCAAAAAGAGGTCATCAATGAACCTTGTCCATAGAACAATGTGCTGTAAAGTGTCATGATTTTCCTCTCTCCAAATTGTTTCAGCTTCCCAAAACCCATCAAGAGATTTGCATACATTGGAGCAAATGAGGACCCCATGGTTGTGCCCTTTCTTTGTGAATAGTACTCTCCATTAAACATGAATACATTATGTCTAAGGCAAAAAGATAACATTTCTATAAGCAGGATTGAGTGCTCCAAATAACTAGTATATGTTGCTTGTAAAAAATATTTGACAGCTATTTTGCCATCTTCATGTCAAATAGAGGTGTATAATGATGCTATATCGATTGTTGTCCTTATATAATTCTCTTGCCAGGGAATATCATTGATTTTGGCCCAAAAAATCTATTGTGTCACATAGAAAGAAGGGCAGGCAAATGATATAGTTCAAAAGAAAAGTATAAATGAATCTTGAGGTGTTCTCAAACAGTGACCCGATGGAACTAACAATGGCCCAGTGGTCTTTGTAAACATTTATGCACTTTGGGAAGAAAGCAGATAGGTGGAGTGATATGATGCTCAACCTTAAGATATCTATATTCTTCCATGTCTAAAAGGTCCAAGTTAAGCCATTCCTGCAGCCTTTGGTGGAATTCAGTGGTTATAGTTTTAAATAGATTCTTTCTCAATTTTTCCTAATGTTGATCATTACTTAGTTGTCTCACTCCTGCTCAATAGGAAGAGCTATCTTGGACTACAATGTTGTCACCTTTATCCGATTCTTTAATTGAGATAATTGTATCCTCCCTGAATTCTTTCAAGGCTGTACATTCTTTTTGAGTCAAATTGCTTTGCCTTTGCGTTAGTTGTCTTCTATGAACTAAATGATTCACTTGCTCTATGATTATCTCTTGGAAAAGGTCAATCGTATTACCGGGTGATAATTACGGACAAAAAGTTGACTGAGGTTCCAATCCACTATCACCTCCCTTCCACGTAATGACAGATATCCCAGGGTGTCTCTAGAAATATTGTCACATTTACCAAGCTCCAGAATGAGTCGCAACACAACGTTCAATAGACTTTGAAGCTTTTAAATGGCTAGATCTGGCATGGTACAGTAAAGTGATTTTTAGCATTCAAGATGTGATACACTGCATGAGCCAACCACTTGCTCAAACGTATCACTTGTTATAAATGGGTGTAGTTTTCTGATGAGTTTGAGCTATATTTTGAGACAGGTCTCAAAATCTCACTGAGTAATAAGTAACTCTGTTCAATTTGAGTAAATTGCGAGACATCCAACATTGAATCCATGCCATGCCATTTCACAGGCATCCAATAGAGTTAGAAAAAGACTGGCTGAATTTATTCAAAAGCCGGGTGTCATATGTGCAGGCTGTTGTGTCAAAGATGAAGGAGCATAGTTGACCACACAAAGGTTTGATGAAAACATTAACCAACATTTGGCACCTCTCAGCGATCAAATGCCTGCCCATTAATTCCATTGGTTTGAGACAGCATAACCAGGTGACATGGTCAACCTCCTGAAAAAACACCCTAGTTTTAAAGGTCCCTTCCAGTGAGCAGCTGACCCAGAGGAGCAACAAGAACAGCATCTGCTGTGTTCCAGTTGAAACATGGCTTTGCATTCATCTAAGCGATTCAACTTTTCAACAGGATTGGTTAGCAAGCAAGCTAGGTGACCATGGCAGATACTAGTGTGATTGGTTAAAAAAATGTAGTTTGGAGGAAATCACCTTTGGTTGCTTTAGGAGGAGGGCTCCCACTCCTTCTTTAAGAGGCTGCAGCATCAATCCACTGCACAGGAAGTATTTCTAACCAATTGATTAGATAGTTCTAAGGCAGGGAGGAGACTCTCCTTAAGGAATATGGGTCAAGGATCTTCAAGCGAATCAGACTTTGATCTGGATAAAGTAGCAATACCAAACTAATCAGTGGAGTTCCAAGATCTTAATCGGGGTACTATACGCCTGTTCACAGGCAGATAAAGGGGGATCTCCGGACTCAGCCTTTACCTCCTCATAGATTATATCATAAAAGTGGAGATAGTTGATAATTTACTGATAATAGTGAATACATTGTATCCATTTTACTCACTGCACATGGTTGACCCAAAAGCTGAACTGAAGATGAATCACTAAGAATAATCCGTATGCCCAAACCAGTAGCCTGTTTCCCGAACTTGCTGCAGTAACAACGCAGCATCCACCACAACCCTACTACATTGCCATTGTTCACCACTGTGAATTGTGGTCAGTAGTAATATGTAGTAATATGTGCTGTCGGAAAGGGATGGATTTAGAGATGATATAGTCCACAGCTGTGGTTCCTGACTGAATGATACCAACTCCATGTGAGTAGGATGACAAACAAGGATGAATTTCCTTCCTCCTAAATAACACATGAAAACAATGTGAGCAGCACTGCTTAACATACTTTATCGTATTGAGCGCAAACATTTTTTAAGGGGACCATTTTGTTTACTTCTCTGGCAATAAAATATGAATGACTACTTATCATTGCCTTTATGTATCATATTATTGAAACCTGCAATATGCTCAGTATATTAGTGTCTTAACTTTGAATCTTCAAACTGCTACTTATTCTGTTATTGCAAGACATTTTCAGTATCATCTAACTGTAAGTCATTATACTCAGCACCTTTGCGAATAGAAAGATTGAAGCCCTCATTATAACTTCGGCAGTCTTTTAAAAAGACCGCCGAGGCTGCGGGAGCCAGAATACCGCCAGTGCCGGCGGTATTCCTGGCTCTCTATTATAACTTTTCCCCTAGGCCAGCGGACGGCAACAGTGCTTGCACTGCTGCCCTGGGGATTATGGCTGCCAGGCGGAAGCCTGGCGGTATGTTGGAGGGCCGGTGGTATGGCTGTGGTTATTGCGCCACTGTCATAATAGCTGGCAGAACACCGCCACCCTGTTGGCGGTGTTACCGCCGGCTTACCGCCGGTCGCCAGGGTCGTAATGAGGCCCTAAATGTTGTTGTTTTATTGTGTAACAAGAAACATTGCACTAGGAACTGGCATGCAGACCCCGCTGGTGCATGTAGACAGCAGGCGCAACCTTTAAGTAATCTAAATATTCTTTCTGTCATATTACATGTTGGGATGTGTGCAATGTTGTAATTGTACTCTCCATCAGTGACAGCTTGAAGAATGAGAGTTAGAGGGCCAGGGTTTCAAAGGGTGAGCATTCTGCCTTACAGATGTTTATGACTGATTCTGAGCTTGGTGCATTCTTCCTTTTGGTCATAACGTACCCTAATATGACAACATTGAGACGTTGACAGCTCCATTGAAGACAATCGAGCAACAGTGCCCTATATAAGCTGGTAAATGCCTGCTGCTCTCAACATTACAATCTCCTACTCCACAGCCTCTGCCTCTCTCTTTCTCCTGCCTCTCCAAAATATATGGATTGGACAGGGGAAAGTGGTAGGCAGAGCCTGTGCAGCTGGAGCCTTCTTTGTCTGTCCTCCTATAGTGCACAGTGTTAATGATCCTCGAAAGGAGCGGGAAATGCTGCGCAGCTTCGAGGTCTATGTAGGTCATCTGCTCTAGGGAAGAGAAGCGTAGCCAAGCCCAGGGAGAACCAAGGACTGATTTCAGCTATTGCTGTGACTGGTGAGTAGGTAACAGCTGTGGCCCTGCACACTGCTGTTATCTGTTGAACATTCACAGCAAGCACTGTGAAACAAAGGTTTCAGAGCCAAGGTGGGGGGGGGGCGCTTTTAGCTCCCTCGGGCTCCAAAAGGCCTTTATTTTGTTTTGCAATTAGGAAATTCCGCCCTCATGGGGCGAAATGTTCTAATAGCCTTGCAGCCCACCATAGCAGGCTATTCTGGCCCTTAAAGGCCTGCTACCTTGTTAAAGGCCCTCGTCTCTGGCTTCAGCAGTTAACTCTGAGCGGGTCTTTAATGGTTGGTATTGCCTGCTACTGTAGGCTATAGGGCTATAATAAAGTCCTGGCAATCTTGGCATTTTTTGGGTGTAAGGGCGATTTGGCTTTGGTACTAGTCATCAAATACAATACGCACTATGTGATTCTGGCATTACTTACAAAGCATCACTTAAACTGCGTAATGAACTAAAAGTGATCATTTCTTACACTTAAAATCCACCAGTTATTAATGCCTAATCTGATCCTTCAGTAGATTATAATGGCTTTTCCTTTTTCACGTGTTATCATGGCGTGGCCTCCCTCAAAGACTCCTAAATATAATTCAAGGTATGTATGCCACTCTGAAGCTCGAATTCTAGTTAATGGCTACCTAGCTGATCACTTTGAGCTCGGCTCAATGAAGGCCCATCTCACTAACGCTCTTTATATTAGTTCTAGAATCAATAGTAGAAAACAAATCAGAGAAAACAAAGTCATCTATTCCATTAGAATAAATACCCACGGTATTAGTACCACAATTTGTAATTCCCAAAATACTGAGAAAAATTATTGACTTCACAAGAAGTACTTGTACAATATAAACAAAGAAAAAGTTGAAATTATGCTCGTTAGTTCATAGGGTACAACCATTGTAAATTGTGGTTGAATTGGAATCCCAGTCCTATTAAATATCTGGCTAAGCACTTCAAAATGCATCTCGGTAAAACTTCAGACTTCTGTCTTAAATAAAAAACTGCTGTAGCTGCTCTGCAGAAATTTAACTGCCTTAAAATGAGATAGTTTAGACACTATTATTGTTATGGCGCTCAATGCTCTTATTGTCACCTCAAAAATAAATCCAGAAAGAGATGAAGAAGGATTTTATTAGGAATGCCACAATTGCAAGCATCCAAAGGCAAAAATGTTGTTCTTTTTGCTAATTTCAAAGATACTACATAGCAATTACATTACAAGAAGTTTTCATGTAGTCTTAGGGTCTGATTACAATGCCGCCGAGACCACCAATACGTGGTGGTGAGGTGGCTGTCAAGGAGGCGGTCTCACCTCTATCATATTATGATGTTTCCACCAGGCTGACAAGCGGAAACCATTGTATTACGATGTTTCCACCGGTCAACCCACAAGACCAATGCCATCTCAAACAGCACCCTCAGAATGCGCACTGTCTGCCGTAGCAGACAGTGAGCATTCCAAGGGTTCTGACAGGGCACCCCGGCAGTGCCTATGACATTGTCATGGACAGTGTAGGGGCCCCTCGTGGCCCCCAGCACTGACTTCCCACCAGCCTTTTTATGGCAAGGACCCTACCATGAAAAGACCGGTGAAAAGCAAAGTCATGATCAGCACAGCAGTGCCGAACTCGGCACCACCGTGGCGGACCATGACTTTGACCGTCACCAACCCAGCGGGATCCCTTATCCCTGCGAAGGTGGCAGTCTTCTGGTTGTCCAACCGCCAGGATCGTAATCTGGCGGTTGGACCACCAGGAGTGTGGCAGTCCGACTGCCACCATGAGTTTGGCAGTCCAAGGACCACCAAGCTTGTGACCAGGTCCCTATTTTAGTAGATCCTATTTACCTACCAGCTGAATTTTAAAGAGGAAGTCATCCAGTCCCTTCTTCTGTCTGAGCCTGAAATCATTAAATCAAATTCTCAAATAGTCACGACAGTACATGATCTTTCAGCAAAAAGGGACATTACACTGAAAGATTACTGGTTGGCATAGTTGCATTGAAAGTGTTATTTTCAAAATAAGTAAAACCATCTCTAGGGATCGTACAATTCCCTCCCTACACTTAAACATTAGTTTAACCTCACACTTTCTGAAACGTATCAGTATTATTTTGTAAATGCTGTACATAGGGCAACTCTAATAAAGTGCTCTAATGCTACGAGGACAGAAATGTAATGCCACTCATTTTGAAGCCAATGGCAGCCAGTAATTTTAGCAGTGGGGGGCCACCCAAGCACACATCCACACTTACAGCCATGCATTTGCACACACGCACACACACCCATTCACAACGTTCACTCTCAAATTCATGTACGTACATATATTCATACATGTGCACATCAAACATCAAAAAATATAAAGCTTACCTCTACTGCAGCTCTTCGGGAGGAAACCTTGGAGATCCCAGGGGGTTTAGGACTGCTGCCTTTCCTAATCTACTGACGTTAGGCCAGCTGATTAGGGAAGGCAGCAGTCTCTTACTCATCACAGAGTTGAATGGGGTCAATGAGACTGCTGACGCAACCCCAGTCTGTGACGATTTGTCACTGATTGGCACTCAGTCTTGGACACTTTAGGGGTTAAAACTGAAGCACACAGGCCCAAGGCTATCAGTGACACCCCCCTCATCATGAGGGAGACGTCCTTGAGGCACTTCTGGCAGAGTGAGGAGGTCATGTCCACAGGGCTGTGAACTCTCAGCCTGGCAAAGTTCAGCTCAGACAGCCTGGTGCCTGAGCATTTAGTGCATGTCTGGCTCCTGGCTGGCTGACAGATACTCATCTTGTCAGGGAAATAGATGGGGGATGTGGCACTTTCTCCCCCCCCTCCACAGATGGGCCACAGTTGTTCCAAGAGGTAAAGATCCGCCTCCCTTGATAAAATTTAGAACTTTATGGGGCAATTTCAAACAACTCTCATGAGGATGCTGTTCACCAATTATAGAGGAGACGCTTCAAATGTTTGAAGTCAGCTCCTCCTACCCAAGTTCTATGATTCCTTGCTTCCCACACCTTAAAGGGGACCACAAAAGCTTCTTAAATCGGGCATCCTACATAACAATGCCGAAGACATAACAAAAAGGAGACATTGTTTTACCAGGTGAGAGCTCATTCAGGCAGGGAAATCTCTGTGTGTTTAGATTTCCTCAAAGACCCTTGTGGAAATCTCCAGCTGAATGCAATTTATTAGATCTGGGTATATGTTTTTACCTAGTTGTAGTAATATGTGTCTCTCCTCCCTTTGATGAGGGGTGGAGAAGTGTACATCTCAAATTATGATGGTAAACGTATTAGTATTATGTCTACAGGTATATTTTATGTATTTGCCTGCACTATGTAGAGCTATGAATGTAAAAGAATAGGAATACAACATTCTTCTAAGCAAAATCTCTCACATCTGACACATTAATCCTGGCATCACATAAAGACAGCAAATCCTGTAGACTTTGGGGGTCATTACAACCCTGGCGGTCTTCAACCGCCAGGGCTGTTTTGGAGGAAGCACCGCCACCAGGCTGGCGGTGCTTCCAGGGGCATTACGACTGCAGCGGATGCGCCGCGGTCGCACCGCCGGGACTGGCGGTTTACCGCCACATTGGTCCCGGTGGTTTAAATCCCCCAGGGCAGCGCTGCCCAGGGGATTGCCAGTCCCCCTCCCGCCAGCCTTTTCATGGCGGCAAGAACTGCCATGAAAAGGCTGGTGGATAGGGGAGTCGTGGGGCCCCCTGCCACGGCCCCATGGAGCTTTTCACTGTCTGCTATGCATACAGTGAAAAGCGCGACGGGTGCAACTGCACCCGTCGCACAGCCCCAACACCGCTGGCTCCATTTGGAGCCCGCTCCTGTGTTGCGGCCGAGATCCCGGCTGGGCCGGCGGGGATCTCATAATAGACCCAGCGGGAGTGCGCCCGCATTGGCGGCTGCCCGGCGGTTAAACCTTGGCGGGCGGCTGTGGCCGCCTGCCAAGGTTGTAATGAGGGCCTTTGTCTTCTTCCCTTTGTACCTTGTAACATTGTGGAGATCAGAGACATGTTACAACCTCCATGATGTAGCCCACCCCACTTAAGAGGAAGAAGAACTTCACTGAGTAGAAAACTGGGCATGTAGTTTCCTTTGTAGAGTATCAATACAAAGAGCTACATGGTCTCATCAGAGCAACCTGGTCAAATGAAACCAGTGAGTCTCACTGTGACCACATTTAGTCCTCCCAGCACTGTTGCATCTATATGTCAGTCAGCCAATTGCTCCCCAAACTGTGCCCCGAGGACTGTGACAACCATCTTGTGCCCTTCAGTCCAGGATCCTGAGTCACAACAACACACCTCCAACAACGATGGTCCTGGTACCAGTGGTAGGGGGCAAGTTGTGCCAAGGGCGCCAGCATGTGGGAGTAGGGTGCATGGGGGGGATGTTGTGAGCCAGCGGCATGAGGCTACTGGGGATAGAAAGTTTATAGGATTAGGCACTCACAGTAAATCACCAAGGTATTATATGAATAAATCAATCAGTCAAGGGCACGGTGCTCCTGGCCGGAGGGTCCTCCCACTCCTCCAAAGTTTCTCAAAGAAAAACAGAACATAATCAACAAATTTCAAGGCGCTTGTATATTGATAAAAGAGTCAAAAGTCCATATCCGTGTATGGTAAGGTCCTCTTCACATAGTCAAGTACAAAGTAGACCGAGAGGTGTTAGCATGAATCCAATTTATTCTTGAAGTCTGATAAAAGAAAACAGCCAATACATGTTTCATTTTAGGAGAAGATAATCTCAATGACTTTCTCAGGGCTGTAAAAAGATACAATTGTGACCAGTATTACACAAAACCACTCTGTGTCAGGTCTTAAGAAATATACACAAAAAATGTATACACAAAAGAAGTGTTTGTGACTCATTCGCAGAATTCCAACACTAATTCCCGAGTGACTCTATGATAAACACCATTGTGTTAACACCAAAGTTAACTAGACGTAACCATTCGTGAATAACATGCACATCATGAAATCACCCATAGAAGTGCTGGTTAAGTATAAGAAACAATATGAGAATTAATGAGACATTTATTTCAGACCAATAGAAACATGACTAGTCATGACATCCACGTGAATTAAAAGACGTGGGACAACCAAAAGGGACCCCAAAGTCGAAAGTCAGAGAAAAGTGAACCAGAGTTTAAGAAAGACGCTCCGTAAATATCAAGAGATGAAAAAATTATGCCGAAATGTTCAAAACCTTTACTTTATTTCCCTTATGTATCGATTCTTATGGTCTATGAAGAAATTAGTGCACAGAAAAAACCCAGTATTGAGGACTGCAAATATAATTCCTCATTAAGGCGTTAAGGGTGTGTGTATATACACCTCCATATCTGTAAACCAGAACAAAACCATTACAGGAATGTCTGAGGAGATCCATGGATACACGGTCATAAGGACCGCTACCTACAGAAATGAGCTTGCTCACCTTACTGCGTTAGGGTTTGTGTGTATATACCTCCATATCTGTAAATCAAAACAGAACCATTACAGGAGAGTCTAAGCACATCAACTGATTCGCGGTCATAAAAAACCCTATCTGCAGAAAAAAGGCTTGCTCACCTCAAAAGTAGCAAAAGGACATGGAGTCCACTGCAGATAGCGGTTTTTATGAGTGAAAATCAGTTGATATGCTTATACTCTCCTGTAATCTGTTTTGATTTACAGTACATACACACACCCTTAACGCCTTAATGAGGAATTATATTTGCAGACCTCAATACTGGGTGGGTATCTGCTTCGAAAATTTATATGATTACAAACTTGGGTTTAATTTCACTATAGACTTTTTCTATTGATTTGGCTATTTTCTGTGTACTAATTTCTTCATAGACCATTAAGAATAGATACATAAGGGAAATAAAGAAAAGGTTTTGAACATTTCGGCATCATTTTTTACTACTGTCTCAACAATTTATTGACGTATGGACCTTCCTTTTTTTGATTCATCTCTTGGTATTTAGGGAGCGTCTTTCTTAAACTCTGGTTCACTTTTCTCTGACTTTCGACTTTGGGGTCCATTTTGGTTGCCCCACGTCTTTTAATTCACGTGGGTGTCATGACTAGTCATGTTTCTATTGGTCTGAAATAAATGTCTCATTAATTCTCATATTGTTTCTTATACTTAACCAGCACTTCTATGGGTGATTTCATGATGTGCATGTTCTTCACGAATGGTTACGTCTAGTTAACTTTGGTGTTAAGACAATGGTGTCCATCATAGAGTCACTCGGGAATTAGTGTTGGAATTCTGCAAATGAGTCGCAAGCACTTCTTTTGTGTATAAATTTTTTGTGTATATTTCTTAAGACCTGACACAGAGTGGTTTTGTGTAATACTGGTCACAATTGTATCTTTTTACAGCCCTGAGGAAGTCATTGAGATTATCTTCTCCTAAAACGAAACACGTGTTGGCTGATTTCTTTTATCAGACTTCCAGAATAAATTGGATTCATGCAAACACCTCTCGGTCTACTTTGTACTTGACTATGTGGAAGAGGACCTTACCGTACACGGATATGGACTTTTGACTCTTTTAACAATACACAAGTGCCTTGACATTTGTTGATTTGGCTACTGGGGATAGTCCTGGCCAGGGCACCATCAGCCAAGTTTTGGGATCCTATCAAGAATCCCAAAGCATGATGGGCCAGGTACTTGCCGAACTCAGGGAGATTCAGCAGCTGTAGAGGGACTTCCATCATAAGTCTCTGGAAAAGTGGAAGGCCACTAACACCATCCTGGCCTCACTATCAGAGGTGTTCAGGGAGATCAGCAGTCCCCTGATCAGAGACCGTGAGCAACACTATAACCTTGGCTTTGGCCAAACAACTTCAGTCCCGTCAACATCTGTGGCAGCCAATGGAAGGGAGACCCTGTCTGGGGAAGGACCTACCTCAGACACCCCTGCCTCTTTAGCAGCACAATCCCCCTCCCCTACTAGCGAGCACATCCAGCCAAGCATCCAGGAGGTACGGATGGCAAGACACCGAGCACTGCCAGCAAGTGACCGCTTCCTGAAGGAACTCCTTTGTGTGCCACATATTTATTCTGTTGATTGTTCTTTGACCACCTTCAATTTTCTATGGTAGTAGGACACAGGACTTTGGACTTCAAATTGTGTGGCATCTACTAATATGATTTCATCCACCATGAATGATTTCTCCACTTTTCTTTTCTGCTGCATCTCTCAATTATTTCCTGCACCTATGTCAATAAACACACCTATCACTAAAACATTGCCTGCTACCTTCTTTTCCACATTTTTAAATGTAGAAATGTAAGCCCATGTGATGCACAAGAGGAAGACACAGTATGGTAATGGAAGGAGGGCAATGTCTCAGATACTGTCATGCTGAGGATTATTTGCAACACAATTAAACAAGTGTCTGGTCATCCCTAACATTCTATTGCGCTCTACAGCACATAGGCTGTTAAAATGTCTGGAATGTTATAGACAAGAATGGGTGAATCAAATTGACTCAAGCTAGATATCCCAAGGTACCGTTCCCAAGACCACAGAAGAAAGGGCTTTGTCAGACCTCTTTCCATAGAATAGGCTAACAGACTGGTGGATGTTGTCACCAGCTTGAGTCTTATTACACACCAAAACCAGGCCTGCCAACATAACATATGCCTTGGCACAGACAGACACATTCAGAGGGCAGTACAACAGTCCCTGATCATAGGTCCATCCCACTACAATAACCAAGCATCTGGTGGTATGATACAATCCTATGTCAGTGTTGTGGCACAGGTCATACTGGATCATTAACAACACAATGTGACAGGAGAATGCATGGATTGCACTTGATGAGAACATATCTTTTTTTTTTTAATAAAGAAATTTTTATTGTTTTAAGGAAATAAAACGTGACATCTTGTACAAATATCCAACAAAAATAATACAATACAAAACAATACAATAAGGTGCTCCTTATCAATAGATGTTGAATGGTGAGTATTATAAGTGCTTCATTTATTTTGGTTTTAGTCGATCCGGACTAACTGAAGGCATAGCACTTGGTGTCCACATCTCTCGATGGCAGGAAGAGAGTTAGTCCTGGATCCCAGGCGAATGCAAACATAAGGATAAGGAACCGGTTGGGGTACGGGCCCACCTTCGGGGCGAGTGTTATAGCCGCACGTTGAGTTCTATCCTGCTCTAGTCGTCCGCCAGGGCCTCCCACCCTCCCCAAACCTTGTCGTATTTACCCGGGCAGCCCCTGGCTTCGTACACTAACCTCTTCCGCTGTGCACACCAGTCCATTCCCTGCCTCCATTTATTTAGGGGTGGCGCCACTTCTGTCTTCCATTTAGTCATTATGGCCCTCATTCCAACCCTGGCGGTCATGGACCGCCAGGGTGGATGGCCACGGAAGCACCGCCAACAGGCTGGCGGTGCTTCAGTGCCCATTCTGACCGCGGCGGTAAAGCTGCGGTGCCGGATTTCCCCTGCCTGGGCTGAACCTCCATGGCGGCGCTGCAAGGAGCGCCGCCAGTGAGATTCCGACCCCCTTCCCGCCAGCCTGTTTCTGGTGGTTTTTACCGCCAGGAACAGGATGGCGGGAACGGGTGTCGTGGGGCCCCTGGGGGCCCCTGCACTGCCCATGCCACTGGCATGGGCAGTGCAGGGGCCCCCTAACAGGGCCCCAGCATGATTTTCACTCTCTGCATAGCAGAGAGTGAAAATCGCAACGGGTGCAACTGCACCCGTCGCACCCCTGCAACACCGCCGGCTCCATTCGGAGCCGGCCTCTGTTTTGCAGGGCCTTTCCCGCTGGGCCGGCGGGCGCTCCCTTGGCGGGCACCCGCCGGCCCAGCGGGAAAGTCAGAATGGCCTCCGCAGTCTTCTGACCACGGAGCGGCCATTTGGCGTTTCCCGCCAAGGCGGGCGGCGTCCGCCGCCCGCCCAGGTCAGAATGACCCCCTATGTCCCTTTTAGCAACCAGGCACGCTATTCCCATGAAAGTCCGTTCTGTTCTTCTTAGTTCTGTGTCCCCCATTACCCCTAGTAGGAACGGGAGCGGGCCTAGTGTCAAGTCTGCTTGCAGGGCTCTGGAGATCTGAGTTTTGATTGCTCCCCAATAGGTCTCTATGATCGGGCATGTCCATGTCATATGAAAAAAGTCAGCCTCCGGCTGAGAACATCTCGGGCAGTCAGTTACGGATCGAAGGCCCGCTTCATGCAGCCTCTTGGGTGCCATGTATGCAGTGTGCAGAAAGAGACGGCATTTGGTGGATACAGTCAGAGTTCTGGGCGACATTTGGGCCTCCTCCCATTCTCCCTCCTCGAATGGCCCCACCCATCCCTCCCATCTGCTCCGAAGCTTCTCAAGGGGACCGGAGGTGTTAGCTATTAATGAGCGGTAGATCTGTGAAACTCCTCCTTTGCCTAGGTCACCCATTAGTTCTTTCGCTTCCATGGGGGCGTGTTCAGGGATGTGCTCATCAGCTCGCATGTGTGCCATTAAGGCATGGCGTAGCTGGAGGTATTTGTAAAATTGTACTTTACTCAGTGAGAAGAGTCTTTGAAGGTCCTCGAAGGACCTCATGTGGGATCCCTCCCAGACATCTCCAAGTGTAGAGATCCCAATGTCGTCCCATTTCTGGAACCCCTATAGTCCCATCACTTCAGCAAGAAGTTTACTGTGCCACAGTGGGGTTTGTTGGGTAATTCACTTCCACCACCCTGTGACCCTCTGGGCATCTCTGAACCACAGCAGCGTCACTCTAGTCACCTCTGGAGTGGATCGAGGGATTGTGCACCCATAAAGGGCATCGAATACTCCGGAGTAGCTCAATGCGTGGAGCTCAAGTCGGTATGCAGGGTCCGACCAACCACCTCCAACCCAGTCATTGCTGACAATCAGTTGTGTTGTGAGGTGGTAATAGTATGTATTTGACATTCCCAGCCCTCCATCGTAAACGTCGCACTGGCACGTGATAAGCGCCAGTCGGGAGCGGGTGCCCTTCCATAGGAATTGGCGAATCACTGAATCAAGGTTATTAAACCATCTCTTGGGGATTGGGTAGGGGAAGTTTTGGAGCAGGTAGAGGAGTCTGGGGAGGACCATCATTTTAAACAGTGCGATTCTTCCAAGTAGATTAAGAGGTAGGGTTTGCCAACGCTGAAGGTCAGTCCTGACTTTGGCAATGAGCGGTGTGACATTGAGCTCCCATGCTAGTTCTGGTATGAGGGAAATGGAGACTCCCAGGTATTTAAAACTGTTCAGACGAACGGGGATGGTCTGTTGCCAGTCAATACAGTCCCTTGTGGGGTGTAGCGGGACCAGCAGAGATATGCGGTGATTTAGTGTGAGACCCGAGGCTTCCGAAAAAAGGTCTAAGATCTGCAGGATACGTGGACCGCTTGCGGCCGGGTTGGCAATATACAGGAGAACATCATCAGTGTATAGCGCTATGCGATCTTCCGAGCCAGTGGGCCAGGACCATCCTTCAATTAGGGGATCTTCTCTGAGTAATTTTGCTAGTGGCTCTATTACGAGCGCGAAGAGGAGTGGGGACAGAGGGCAGCCCTGGCGTGTACCGCGACCAATACGGAATGGGTCGGATACAACCCTGTTGACCTGCACCCTGGCTGTTGGATGAGAGTATAATAGTACCACTAGTCTTCGAAATCTGGGACCTATCCCGTCACTCTGCAGGATCTGGTCTAAATATGACCAGTCCACAGTATCGAAGGCTTTTTCAAAATCAAGGAGGAGTAGGGCATTGGGTGAGCGAGTTAGGATTCCACAATGCGCCAGAGCCAGATGTAGGCGCCTAATGCAATGTCTGGTGCTTCGGGAGGGCATGAAACCGCATTGGTCGGGATGAATTAGCGATGGGAGGTTTCATCCTGGTTGCGAGGATTTAGGAGAGTATTTTAACTTTGATATTTAAGAGAGAAATTGGAAGGTCTTCTGGGCAGTGTTGTGATGGGGGCTGGGTTTTGGAGATTACCGCAATAGTGGCTTGGTCGATGCCTGGGGGGAAGGGATTGTTGCACTCGGCTTCTTCATACATGTTGAGGAGGTGTTGTCCCAGTATATCGCTGCACCTACTGTATAGCTCTGCTGGAACGCCATCTGGGCCTGGGGTCTTTCCCGAGGCCATGGCAGCTATTGCACTTGTTACCTCCTCCAGGGTTATTGGGTCGTCGAGGTTATCCCGTACCATGGGGGAGATTCTGGAAAGAGTGCTTTCGCCGAGGAGAGGGGACTCTCTCTCCACCTGTGGTCGGGGGCGTTCTTCATACAGTCGTGCATAGTAAGCTGTGAAGCTCTGCGCGATTTCCCTAGGGGTCCTGGCAAGAGTTCTGGATTCATCTAAAATTTCAGATATGATCCTACTGGCCATGGGCCGCGTAGCTAGCCAGTGCAGGAGTTGCCCATTTTTATCCCCCCAGCCATATACTCGGGCAGTAGATGCCCTCCACATATGTTTGGCGGACTCTAAGTTGAGGGTTTTTATCTCCTTGCGCACCTTCAGGAGCTGTCGCAGGCATTGGGTCGAGGGAGGTGCGAGGTGTCGGCGTTCTAGGAGCATTGCTTGCGATTCAATGTCTGCTATTTGGGAGATGCGGGCGCGTTCCCACACTTGGATGAGGTGCTTGGCATGACCTCTAATTGTCGCCTTGCACGTGGCCCAAATCGTGCCCGGAGATTGCACCGACCCCAGGTTTTCGTCAAAGTATTGTGTTAACTGGTCTCTCACCGCTTTTTTGTACTCCTCATCCTGTAGTTACCAGGCGTTTAATCTCCACATTGGTCTACCAGTTGGGTCAGTCCCGCCCAGTCGTATTTGCATAGGTGCATGGTCAGAAACCCCATGGGGAAGGATCTCAGCTCCAGTGACGTTAGCAATGTCTAGCGCGGGGGCGAATATGAGATCTATTCTGGTGTGTGTCCCATGCACTGCTGACGTGTGTGTGTATTGTCTGGTTCTAGGATACCAGGTTCTCCATATCTCACACAGGCAGAGGCTATCGGTCCAACCTCTAAGTGCCGATGCTCTGGATGATCAATTAATCGTACTATTGCCGGACACGTCCAACTCAAGATCTAGTACAGCATTGAAATCGCCCCCTATTAATGTGATACCTTGGGGGAGATCGGCCACGGTTTGTCTGAGCGAGGCCAAGAAAGCTTCCAGTCCCACCGGGGGGGCATATATGCTCACAAGATTAAGGGGCCACTGATGTAATAGCTCAGATACCACTATAAATCTACCCTGTGGGTCGGAGTATGCAGTCGTGGTTGTCATGGGCAAGGAGCGGTGAAGCTAAATAGCTACTCCTCTGGAGCCTCTAGAGAAGCCTGAGTGGTAGACTCTGTCGTAACCCCCTCTGGCGAGCATGGGGCACCTGGTCCCAAGGAGGTGCGTCTCTTGTAATAGGACCACCGAGGGGGTGTATCTGTGCAGAGTGCTATATATTGCTGATCTTTTAATTTTGTCCAGGAGGCCATTTACGTTCCATGACAGAATTTTGGTCAGCGAGAGCAGCACGTGAGAAGGGTGATTGTATGTAAGTGCCAGGCCTCTTTCCGGTTGTGTCGGATTGGCCATCTCAAGTGATGGAGCAGAAAGGAAAAAAAACAACAACAACGGAAACTTATAGGGACTTTGACATTAAACTGTAGTGTAAACTTAATACCCCCAACTCCCCCCACCTCATACTTCCACCCAAGAAGCATCTGTCGTCCTTGTGCCCATTTTAACCAATACAACCAACCAAACTGGTTTTGGAGTGGAGTGGTGGACCTCTCCTGTAAGACGGATCGTCTGCAATATATGATTAGAAAGCCGATACAAGTGCATCTCGTAATCCTCAGAACCCTACTATGCAATGAGTGTTCAATTTGCCCCCGCTGCACCGGATCCGGGCCCAGGCCATCAGAGCTCAAGCATTGTGAAACAGGTCTGATGGCTCTCATCAGCCCAGTGCTGGGGACCGGCTCAACCCATCTGCATTCTCCCACGCTGGGTTGTCGCCACTCGGGGTGTCTCCCGGTGCCCCTTCCGAGCCGGTCCCAGGACCACATTTCTGGCTCTCGCCCGTTGAGCTCACGGGGCCCGCCCGACCCCCTCGCCTGGACCTAGTGCGCCGTCTGCTCTTTCTGGGGGAGGAATCGGTCTCCTGCAGGACCACCAGTCGGTTCTCCGGGTCCCCTTTGGGACCACAGGGCTTCTTCAGTCAACCAGTTCCACGCCTCCTCCGGGGTGTCTAAGAAGTATGTCTTTCCAGCCATGATGACTTTTAGGCGCGCAGGCAACAGGAGCATGTAGGAGAGCTGCATGGCTCTGAGTTTCTGTTTGACGTGCTCATAGGACCGGCGCTTGGCCTACACCTCGCGGGTATAATCAGGGAACACCAGGATTTTGTGATTGTCCCAGAGGAGGTCGGCCAAGCGCCTGGCCTCTACAAGAACTCTGTTACGGTCCTTGAAATTTTTAAAGCGTGCGATCATCGGTCTCTGGGGGCCCCGGGGGGAGGTCAGGGGCCAGCGCTCTGTGCGCCCTTTCGATCGAAAACCAGGGTGACAACATCTGGTCGGGCATCCAGGACTTGATCCAGTTCTCTAGGAATTCAGACGCTTTGTTTTCTTCCGCTCCTTCTGTAAAGCCCACGAATCGTAGATTGTTTTGCCTAGAGCAGTTTTCCGCATCCTCAGCCCATCGATGGAGCTCACCGATTCGGGTTTGTAATTGGGCTACCTTGGTTTTGAGCTCGGCTAGCTGGTCTTCTGCTTGTGAGACACGGGTCTTAACCTCTGTGATGCGGCCCACTGCATTCCTGAGGTCCTGCCTAATGAGGCCCATGTCCTCACCCACTTCCCCTATTTTGGATTCCACGGCCAACTGTGAAGATTGGATAGCTAGGAGAATTGCGCTTACTCCGTCCGGCGCAGAGGCTCCGGATGGTGTGGTGGCACTCCCATGGGGGGTCGCCGAGATGGTGTATTGTTAAATTTTTTGCTGTGAGACTGGAGGTTGCTTGGTTGCTCTATCCTTTCCCATTGTGCCTCAGGACACCTCCGGTATCTCTCCGTGTCCCCCGGACCCAAGGGAAACTGCTCTCCGGCGCGCTGTGGTCCTAGGGTCACACTGTCCCACAATGATGAATCAAGGGGGGTGGACTCTCGGTCTGGACTAGTAACTTTACACAGGACACGTGGTGCATAAGTGCATGAGTAGTGAACGTGACTCTGTGGGCCTCCTTTACAGAGCCAGGGGCCGTCGTCCCACCGACCCCTGAGAGTTTATTTGGTGGTTGGATTTGATGTCCTTAGATGGTGGGACCCTCTCTAAGCTCTCGTGGGGAGGCGCTGTATGTTATTTCTTGTCTCTTGTTTAAGTCAAGGCTGTCCCACGGTGGCCCCTCCTGGCCCGTTTCCCTGTAGGGCAGGAGGCCCCGGGCCCCAAGCCCTCTACTCGTCGTGGGTCTCCCCCGTCTGCGGCTCCGGGTGACGAGGGGGGAGGCTCCAGCCGGTGGGGGGGGGGGGAAATAGGGCCAGCAGCAGGTGTACAGTCGTCTCCGCCGGCGCTCCAGAGGATCGTTCACGCTTTACAAGAGGGCTTGCGAGTGGCGTCTCAAGGCCCAGGCGTCCTCTCCCACTGTCCACGTGAGGCAGCCAGGGCCGGTTCGCGTGTCGCACGGTCTTGGCCTCTCAATCTGCGGCCTTCTTCGCTTCAATATGGGGTGCTTTGAGCGTCTGTCTCAGTGACAAGGGGATTCCAGTCCGGGCAGGTCTAGGCGTTTCACCGGGCCGTCTCGCCTCCCCCACTCGTCGCTTCGCCTTCGGGGCCTCTGCGTGTATGCCCCAGGATCCGCGTGGTACCAGGGCGGGCTCTCCCTTGGTTGCTGTTTCAGCTGTCTTCGATGGTCCGGTGCAGGTTGCGCCATCCCCAGAAACTCTAAGGCCGGGTCGCAGCTCTCCTTCAGTCCCCCAGCTCCGCCGAAGTCTAGATCGCGTGCGGGGGAGCGGGCTCCGAGTCAGGACCCATCTCCATGGTCAAATAGCGCGACCCGAAGGCCCCCCAGGTTCACCTCCGGCAGGGACACGTCCACTCAAGGTCGGCCCCAGCGGCTGCACCCGTCACAGCAGTCACTTACGATCGCCCAGCGGACAGATCGCTCGCCTCAATCCTGCGGGGGGAGCGGGTCTTCATGCTCCCCTCACTGCAAGCTCCGCCGGAGCGTCTGGCGCTTTGCCTCACCTCCTCACAGGGCCATTGCAGAAGGGTGCGGATTGCGTCTGTCTCGCGGCCTCAGCTCCGGACAGTCCCCGGGCTGCACCCGGTCTCGATTTCTCCCGGCTCTTCGGCCCTCGGGATCCGCAGTGGCCGGGGAGCTCCTAGGAGTCATTTAGTCTGCATTTCCGAGTGTGGTAGAGGTCGGCTTTCCTGGCGGATGACGGAGGTGTCCAGAGCACTCTCAGAGTGCGACCGCCATGTTGACGCCAGTGGCCACGCCCCCGAGAACATATCTTAAGGCCATAAGATCACACACATGAAACAACTGGACCAACACACCACATAAAACCAGTGTATTATGCACTTCAGAATTCCACCCACCCACTGTCCAAGCTGCACTGGCACAGGACTCATACACCCTAAATCTGTGAATACCTGGATCAATCCATGCCCACTTCACATGTGAGAATAGCAACAGATACCTGCCAATGTCACAACTCTGAAATGTCCACATGAGAATGGTAAGATGAAGGTACCTGATCAAAAACAATACAAAGAGTTTAGGCAAGAAATCCAATACCAATGACCAAAACCCCATATCAAACATCAGTAGATCCACTTACATTGCAATGAGGCTGACACAAACAAAGCAGATAATTAAAGTAGTGGAATGTTCAAGCCTGACTTTGCAAGCAAACCTTGGCTGTATACTGCAAAGCATGAGATCCCCTGTCTTTTGGGCAAAACCCTAATCAACACATCCTGACAACTACAGCTCCTCACACAGTCACACTAATCACATAACATTACATACTTATATTCAAGTAAAGTAGTGATTTATGACATATGCCCACAAGTCTTCACCTTCCTCTTCATCACTGTCATCCTCACTTGGCACTACAAGATCCTCAGTGCTAGCAGTGGCAGTGCTAGCTCCCCCTCATCTGGAATGTATGGGATATCCTTCTGCAGGGCAAAGTTGTGGAGCATGCAGCAGTCCACAGTGATCTTACAACCTTTTTCTGGTGAGTAGAGGATGTGCCCACCATTCTTGCCCGGACACCTAAATCTGGCTTTCTTAAGCCCAAAAGCCCGCTCCACAAAATGCTGTGTTCTTCCATGGGATCGTTGAAGTGGACTTCCCCTGCCGTAGTTGGGTTCTTAACTGGTGTCAACAACCATGCACAGTTTAGGTATGTAGAGTCCCCTGTTATAGAATGGGGCATATATGCAACTAAGAGTCCCTCTCATTTCAATTTTTGCAGCGGATATTGCACATAAACAAACAGGACATATGTAAATTACCAACCAGCCAGGCCCTCTCTGAGTACAATTGTGACATCAGCCGGGTAACCGCACTGTTCCGCATAATGAAGCTATCATGGACTGAACCATGATAATGGGCACAGACCTGTGAATGTAGAGGTCCGCCAAACATACAACATGGGCATTGTTGGACTGAAAGCTCTTTTTGTTGCAGTACACTTGTTCATTGCCATGCGTTGGGGCCAAGGCAACGTGTGTACCATTAATGGCTCCCACCACATGTGGGATGTGTGCCAAAACATAAAATTCAGCCTTCACATGGGCGAAATGTTCATGTTGAGGAAACCGGACGTAGCTGTCCAGGTGTTCCAACATTACTGAGAATACATCCTTCAAAACAAGACTGAATATAGGCTAGCACATCCCAACAGATAGGGCCACTGTATTTTGGAAGGACCCTGTGGCCAGGAAGTGCAACACTGTCATGACTTGTGCAATAGGTAGTATGCTATTTGGATGATGAATGCAGGCATCAGATCTGGCTCCAACTGATGACATAGATCCATGATTGTTTGCCGATTCAGACAGTAGAACTGGATGATGTGGCATTCTTCCATGTTCTGAAGGTCTGGCAGTGTACTATAGACAGGAGGTTATCTGATCCTCTCTCTCCCTGGGGTACCTATGTATGACAAGAAATTATGTTTTACCATCATTCACTGTGTCCCTTGCAACATACATGATGCATATTAATGACAAACTGTGATAAGGTGTGTCGTAAGTTGAGGACATAATACACAGTGCACATCACAACTGTTAATCGCACAGAAGAAACATGTTTTCCCCTTGCTTTGCAACACGTGTACACCTCATCATCAACAATTTGTGCATGAAACATAGCACTTGGATTATGACTTAATGTCCCAAGCTTAAAAATGACCTTTGTCGGGGGGACTGTGCCCCAAAGTAAATTGCCACATGTGCGTAACAATGTACAAAAATGGTATCTGAGTAGGTGGACCTACAACACAGGACAAGACAGACACTTATCACTGAAAAAAACAACATTTTTGGAGTTGTGACACATTTTTGGAACCATACAACACATTTCAGACCTCTAAAATGGCGGCTGCCTAACCTACTCCACTGGACATAAGGAAACACCCACGACTGCCTGTAGAAGTTGTCATGTCGGTAGGTGGTTGCAATCGTAGCGGACACAGCCATAGGCTAACGTTGTCAGTGGCAGTCGCAGGCAAATGGCCATGTCTGGCGGCAGTGATGCCTGCGTATGTGGCAGATGGGACTGCCATGATCTGCAAAATCCTTCACTTGACTCCTGACACTGCTGCCAGCAAGACCTCCACTACCTGAGCTGCTGTGTACTGTCTCTGAGAGCAATCATGCCACGTCCAGCAGGTGATAGGGCCCCTGCCTTTTCCCCGGAGGAGCTGGAGAGGCTGGTCACAGAGATCCCACCCCTGTATGGACAGCTTTATAGTGCACCAGAGGAGCAGGTAAGTGCTTCATGTACACATTTACTTTTCTGTAGTTCACCATATATTCCCTCTTCACAGGCTAGATTGTTCCCATGTGTGCCAAAACGTGAAGTCAAGGCCATGGAGGTGCATTTGCTGTGGCATCAATGGAAGAGTCAATGTGCATGTATATGTGTTCAGTGCCAGATGTTGAGTCCTAACATGTTGTGTGTGTTTTGAGTGCACCCTGATCTACCTCATGTTGAGTGCAAAAAACCAGATGAGGTGACATTAAAGCCATCCCGAGACATTTCTTACCACATGGATGTTGTCAATGTGAGACAACATGTTTTTACATGACACCATTAGTTGTGCATGCATGTTATATGTGTAAAGTGTGTGAAAGATGACCTATGATTACTGATGGCTACCTGATGTACTGTCTTGTATGGAAGTGATGGGAATGGAGTTTCATGTAGGTTCTGTCTGCTCAGCCTGCAGAGACCTGGGACTGTCAAATGTATCTCCCAGTTTGGTTTGTAGTCTAGGCTGGGGTTGACTCACTTTTGCTATGCATTGTGCCCGCTCCCTGTACCCCAGTTGATCCTGTCATGTGGCCAAATCTAGGCTTTGTGCTAATTAGCAGTTTATTGAGGCTCTTCCCCTGATGAGTATGAGAATGTTTAAGGGGAGAGGTAATGATCTGCAACCAATCTGCACTTGGTATCATTGCCAATGTGTGTATCTGTCCCCTGAAAGGTCCCTCACTCACACAGCCCTGTTGTCACTGTCACACAGGTCAAATTAGTCCTACGCAGGCCTATGTCATTAATGATAGTCCCCACAGTGCTGCAGATAGTGTGCTGATTCCTGGGAAGCCATGATATGTGATTCAGTAACTTTGTCACATGACAGTAAATTGACAATGCATGCCTTTGCTTGTTAGATGCAGTCTCTGTAGGATGGACACATGTGTCCCAAAGCATGTGCTGTGGCACATGTACATAACACAGAACCGCACCCCTTGAGGTGGCATGAGTATGCATCTGTAAATCCACATGTCCACACATGGACAGGGTAGACACTTTCTGTACTCACCATGCCAGTCACCTCATTGTTACCCATGTATAATGTTTGAGTTTGTACTCTGGCAGTAGCCTGTAGGAACTGTATGCAGAGAATCATTCTCATAGAGTTTGAGTGTTTTAATGCATTCATGTCTAAGGAGTCTACCTTTCAGAAGCCACAGAGGTGTGATGTGTCCCATAGTTCCTCAGATCTCAGTCAGATTGCTAGAGCATGTTTCACTAGATGTCAGTTGACCTACCTAGTCAGTGGAGGGCCTGAGCAGAGTAGTAGTTTGGTCAGCAAATTGAGAAGTCTTTGTAGTCAGGTCCCTGCCCTGTATGTGCCACACTTGAACAGTTTGAGCAAATGGAGAATGTCCTTAGTTTGGTATACTGACATGTATGTGACTCAGATATTTGGATGGGACTTGTGGGCATAATTTATTTTCTTTTGCATCCATGCAGGTCAACGCCCATCACAAGAAAGGGATCTGGAGCGACATCGCCAAGAAGATGCGGACCCTACTGTTGCAAGAGGTGGGAGGACCTGAGACACTGGGCCAGGAAGATTGCAGAGGCCCATCTCGGGCTGTCCTCCCAACATGGTCGTGGTGCCCATCAGGCAATGACCCCCCCTAATGGCCTGCATTCTATCGGTGGCCTACTCGGAGCTCAATGGGTGTTTGAGGGCAGCACAGCAGCCACAAGGGGGTGAGTACACAGCAAATTCGTACCTGTCCCATTGCCAGGTGACTGGGTGAGGTACTGACTGCTCCTCCAGACAATTAGGGATGAGCCATGTGTCACACAGTAGATGGGAGATTGCTTGTATTGACATGTCATGTGTACCAACCAGTTGTGCCTTGACTTTGGAACCTAGGACCTAGTTCAAAACCGTGGGAATCCTCAAACTGCTTTCTCTGCAAAGACCACAAATGGCTGTGTGCAGTGATCATTCATGTACTGTTTGTTGTAGTGCAGTCACTACGCCTAAATGTTACAGGTCAAAGGTAAGTAGATTTTGGCTCACTGTCCTCTGCCATTTGTCTGGGTATATATGTATGTAGACATCTGCCACACAGAAGCTAGTTATCTTCAGTATATGATGTGTGGCGGTGCCAGTGCTGGTGTCTCACTACAGTCTGTGATGTATAGGCATCCATCATACATGTGAAATGGCTTACATGGCAAATTATTTGCAGATGTAGCATCTACTTTCTTCTTGTAAGTGGGGAATGTCAATTGACATTTATTGTGTCCCATGTCTGTTGCTAACGTGCCTGGTGTCCTTTTCTCTATAGGAAACATTCTTAATATATGTTGATAGGATGATGTCTGTATTCTCTCACATATATGTTCATGGAACAGTGTTTGTGGAATAGTACAGTTACAATGGTGGTACATTTCATGTTGTGCCACAGACAGGAGTGTGTCACCATTGTTTATTGTCTGACAGATACCTTCATACATCATAATTTGTCTTTTGCATGTAGAACTGCAGTAGAAGTGAGGGACATGACAGTTAGGCCCAGATTGTGGAACCACTCTGTGTTTGTCTATGCCCTTCGATTCATGTGTAAAAGTGCACTGCACATGTGTAATGGTTCCAGATTGTGCCCTGACTGTTGTCATGCATCATGGAGAGACTTGCCGTGATGCTGACATGTGTTTGGGTACAGGCATTCATCCACTGGCAGACCCCAGGGTTGGCATGTCCAAGATGTGGATAGTGAAGTTGCTTCACATTGGACAACAAGTTGAGTTCCTTTTAAAAGTCACTGAAAGTTCAGTGTGACTCCAACATGCAAAGGACAGATGGTTACTACAGAAACACTCAAATATTTTCATTGTAATAGGTGTCAGACATTAGTGGTGACTATCGTGGGGCTTACTGAATCATTGTTTTGCGTATTCTGGAAACATCTACACATATTGAACCTGACATCAAAAGTGTTCCTTTCAATGGCACATGTGAGAACTATCTGAGTAACATGGATACTACGTCCTTGAATCTATTAGGACAGGTGTCACTTGTTGAAGTGTACAGTGTTGAAATGTTTACAGTGTGACATGGGTATTTCCATGTCCCTACTCCAGGATATTGTACTTTTGTAATCATCATAGGAGGATTTCATGGCATCATTTTTAATTATTGGTACACTATTTAGGTGCCAAATAGATGTGTGCAAGACCTTGTGTGTGAAATATGGGAATGGTCTTTACAATGGGATACCATTATTTGCCAAAAATCAACTTAGGTCTGCTGGATGTGGCACAGATTTGATGATGGAGAGGTCTCCTAGTTGTTGTATGGTTATTGTGGTTTGAGGACTTCAGACATGCAATTGTAGTTGTCTGACAGCCAGATTTTCCTGTGGACAACTTAAGTAAATCCAGATGGCATGCATATGTATGTTTTGCCACATGTATGTGCCACTTAGGTGTACGTTTTTGCTGGGATCTACTTGACATGTTGGTATTGAATGTCAATCAGAGATGTGATTGAACATCTCTTTTGGACATGTTATGACCCTATTTTGTTTTCTTTTTGCAGCATCAGCACAGAAAAGCGAAGGAGATGGGGCTGAGCCAAGTAAGGACGCATCTGACCACGAGACCTTGGGTCAAGAGACTACTAACACAGAGGTACCCAGTGGTCCGGAGGGTGAGGGGAGTGCCACGGGGAAGCCCGGGACATTGTCATCATCCTCGGATTCCTTCTCCAGTGGCCACTCCTTCGTGGTGGCAGACCCATTGGGGAATCACTCAGTACCATCCTTGTCCGACACCCTGTTCTATCACTGCCTTGCCTGTTGCTCCCCACCTAGTGGGCCGTGCCCTCTCACCCAAGAGAGTGGGTGTCTCCTTTGCTGCAGGCACCTCTGCCCCAGCCCCTGTTACCCCTGCTGCCCTCAATGAGGAGGCTATTGACCTCCTGAGAAGTATCTCTGTCGGTCAGACAGCCATAATGAATGCCATCCAGGGATTGGCAACCCAACTACAACAAACTAACGCATTCCTGGAAGGCATTCATGGTGCAAAGGCTGGCCTACAGAGATCTTTTCAGGCTCTGGCCTCCATACTGACAGCAGCCATTCAGTCTCCACCTTCCGTCCTCCCTCCAACTTCCTCTTCCCAGTCCTAATTCCCCCCTTCCCTTACCTGCCCAAAGCTACCCAAAGCACAAAAACAGATCCGCAGAGATCCATCTCAACAGACAAACGGAATGCACACAAGCACCATAAGACACACCAGCACGCACACAAACAGCATCCACCCACAGCCACAGCAACGCTCACAACCTCCCCTGACACTGCTACCACCCCAGCATCACACACACATCAAACATACCTACAGACACCACCACAACAGTCACTGACACAGCCACCATACCCATCGTAACCACAGACGCCATCCCAGCAGACCCCCAGACATCCACCACAGGTACCACACCTGCAGACACCACAACTACAGACACACATACATCCACCATATCCACCATACCTGCAGTCACCTCCCCAACAGCCACCCACCCACCACGGCATCCCCCAGCTCCTCCACCCCAGCCCAAGACACATAAACACCCTCACCCAACCACCCAACAGACACCCACCAGAGACAAGCATACATTCCGTAAGCATGCACCCACAACAACCACACCTACACATCAGACAACCACTCCCTCAACCTTCAAATCTCAACCCCTTCTGGTGACCGCCCCGTGTGTCTCAAAAACCTTTTTTGTTTGACCTTAACCTCTCCCCTGTTCCCCCATCCCAAACCCAGAAGGAACCCACCCAGCCATCCCATCCACCTCCAAGGCCTCCCCTGCAGTCCCCACAAGTACCCTTATCTCTCACTCGAAGAAGAAGCTCACCCCTACCATGAAGAAGCCTGCCCCTTCCAAGAAGACCACCCCTCCCAAGCCCAACCCTCCTCCCAACTCTGATTCCTCACCCTCCACCCCCAGATAATCCCTGAGTTGCCTGCCTACCCCCTCAATGGCCCTTCTTTTTATTGGACTGTGTAATGCAGTGGTTCCCAATCTGTGTGCCACAGCACCGAGGTGCGCCATTAAAACTAGCCAGGGGCAACGTGCACCAAGCACACAGTTTAGGACCCACTGCAGGAATAGCTATAAATGTCTGCTGTCACTACTTGCCCTGCCCTCCTGCTAACTGCAGTGTTTATGGATGACACTGAAACATAAAAGCATCGCTCAACTGGGAGTTATTTAACTGGTCCCCACCCTGAGCTAAACAGTTCAGAAGTGCTGCTCGAGTGAATTTGAGAAATCCCTTAATGCAATTTAACAAAACCTTTTGTGCAATATAATTAAAACATGCATGCTAATTCTTAAAACCTCGACCTAGGTAAAGAGGCAAGAAAGATTACGTTATAAAGGTCATTAAGGGTGAATAACATTAATTTAATACACTAGCTCCAAAAATAAAATAAACGGTAAAGAAATATGCAGTATAACACTGTAAAGGGCATTTCTCCTGCTCAGCAAATAACGCATACTCAGGCCTTCATGGAAGACCTGCTGTCACAGACAACTAATTCTGTCCCTTCAACGATAAAACACAAACACTTCACTCGGAATAAGCCACCATGAGACAAACACTTTTGAAAAATGTGTGCAGTACAGATTCATTGTCTGTACATAGGTACCTTTATTGTCTTGTGCACTTTGTTTTTCTTGTCAGCAGGGCCCCACAGATAGGCAGTTTATTACACAGCTAACACTTGTCTATAAGACGAAGATCATAGGATACTCAGCCTAGTGACTGCAGTCAGACCTTGGCTGGATGCCTCCTAATGCACCACAGCCCACCTTCCACTGCACTCTTCTTTCATACAAGATACTTTACAGATACAGGTGTATCTGTAAACTATTGTACAGATAGATATTGTACCTTAGCGAGCCAGTGAAACAGCAATAAAGTGCTTATAAATGCCAGGTAATGCATGTCAGCAGTGTCTGATCGCATTAAAGCATGTAAATATTACCTATTTCAGCTGTGTACATGTGATATTTAACCAACTGAAGCAGGTTGCAATGGTGCTTATTTAAAGGCCCTAACTTCAATGTGATCTGTGCATGAAACGGAAAGCACATCCAGCTTTACTAGCACAGATTCTTTGTTAGAAGTAAATGAAAGGATTTGTTCTCTTAACATCTTTATCTCATTCTGTCATTCTTACTCTCATCACTTTACTAGCCACAAAGCTTCTGCTTACTCCTAATGATATTCCTTCCTACTCTTGCAGCTATTAACTGTCAATTACTCTGCTACATATTCCTACTCTTAACTCTACCGCCTCCTTCTTACTCTAAATACTCCTATTCTTACTCCTACTGAGTCCCTCCCACCTGCAGCAGCAGTTCATGCTCTAACCTGCATTTGAGCAAAGAGAGAGATGGGTGCCTCAACTGCTACAGCTTTGCATGTGTGAGAAATGCAGGGATGGGAGTGGGGCGCAAGCCTTGGATAGCCAACCTAAAGGGTGCTCAGAGGTGCGCGCTGCCCTTCTTTTCCTTTAAGGAAAACAGTGACCTGCCTGCTGCTGGAGGAAGGTTGGCTTCCTCAGCGTCAGGTTCATGTCTGAGGGGATATCATCGTCTTAGTGTCCTGGCACTGAGATAGTTTGAATAGGAAGTTACTCCCATTGCATTTCAGTTATAGCTCAGCTAAATAGGGCATTTGGATGACATCTGCAACAGACTTTTCTATTGAAGGTCCTTCTGCAAATGTAGCCAACGTTGCCCTTTTCAGATTGCTGATGTTAATGCCAGAATTCCCAAGAAAATAAATGTTTAAATTGGCTGCTCAGTGGTTGTTTCATATTTGTTGCGAAGGATTGTCAGAGATATGCATTCTATTTAGTTCCGTGACATGCAGAATATGATGCAAGCTGCTGCCACTGAAGAAGATGCTTTCATGGCGGGAACTTGTGGGTTAAGGCTTCAAGGCCTGGGGTGAAAAGGAGAGGTGGTAAAGTGAGTATTTGTTGCTGATAAAGTGCTTGATTACAGCATCAGTTCAGTGACAAAGTAGATCACAACTACGAAAGTAATACCTTCATCACAATTATTTTCAGGGGAAAAAAATGGAAGTACTACCGATGCCGGGCTTACATCCTCCCAACTGCCATAAAAAATAACATAATGTGGAGCCACAGCCAACTGCCAATAGGTGAAGGGAGCCGGGGGTTGAAAAAGTTTGGGAACCACTGGTGTAATGGATTGGCTAATGGCCCTGGACATTTAAAGTTTTCATATTTAATAAACACAATCAGTTTATTTTTTAGGGTATACATTTGTCCTGCAATTCCTTTTCTAGCTTGATGCTGTGCTGTTGTTAGCAGTATGTGAGTGTTTGTGCAGTGCTGTCGTCCTCCAAGAGAAGGGCATATGTTGTGTGTATAGGTATGTGTGTGTAAGTGGAACGGTGGTGTCATGACTTTGTGTACTGTTTCATGGTATTTCTATTTGCGTTGTCCGATGTGGGCAGGTATGGTGTTAGACTTCTCATCCAGGTATGGTTTATGTATACATGTGATGTGTGTCATCTTGAGTATTGTTTGTGCACACATGGATTGTGTTAAATTGTGCTAGCAGTGTTTGCATTTGCCTGTGAATGTGTCTATTTTGCTGTGTGTCCGTTGCAGCTAGTTCCTGTAGAGGTATGTAGGAGTTGTATGTGCTTTTTTGACTTGCCCTTCCCCATTGCGCAGGTGTGCATGACTATTGGTTTTATCATTGATTGTCCCCGAGACCCATGTAGGGCCATTTCCTGTGAACATGTTTGGGGGGCTGTTCAAAGTGTTATATGTCCCAATGCAGTCTTCTTCCCTTGGTGTCTCAGATGGCACCATCCCAATTGCATAGGTATAGTTGCCATACTGTCCTTGGTCTATTTGTGTCTGTGTATTGTGCATGTCATTGCCCTTCCATTGTGCTGTGATGTGTGTGTCCACTGCAGGGTTGTTTACTGGTGGTGTTGTTTCTGTCCCATGCCAGATCATTGCATATGTGTGTTGTATGTGAGGACAGTCCCTGGCCAGTGTGGAATGTGAGTGTGTGAGTTGTATTTGCATACGTGCTGTAGGTGTGCTGTTGCTGATGTGTTTGACAATGTAGTGTAGCCTTCTGTCTCCCTGTGCCTGAGCTGTGTGGCCGGCTATATCTGTATAGTGTTGCAGTGCTGTGTGAGTGTGCTGCCCAAATTGTGTGTTTTGTGACTGTGTACATGTCGGTTTTGATGTATGTTTGTGAGAGTGTGTTGTTTGTGGTGTGTACCTGCTGCCTGTGGCTTGCCCACCCCAATATGTGTTTGCCGGTGCTACAAGCTGTTTTTAAGGTTGGTGAGACCGGTAGGTGTGTGTACTTTCTGTTATTGGTGTCCACAGCGAAGTTGACTTCGTTGTGTTCTTATCATCATCAGCAGCGTCATGACGTTTGTCAGTTGGCTCCATGTACTGTCTGTTTCCGCCTTCTGATACATGGTGGTGGGACTGCCACAGTCACATTGGCGGTGTACAATCTCATAATGGGTCTGGCGGATACACAGGCTCAACTGGTATGTTTGTGCTTTCTTGTGACTGTGGTGGTCTCTGCTTCCTGGAGGTGCTGGTGGACCACTGACGGTCTCCTGTGGCTACGACCACCAAACTTGTAATACATCGGTCACATCTGTCAGACCATTGATGGTCGGACTGCCACTGCCAACATGGCGATCCCGGGACTGCCAAACTAGTAATGAGGCCCCTAGTCATAGTTAGTTTATTTGTTTTGAGTGTTATTGTTATATTTTATTATTTGTGTAATTATCATGTGATTGTTATATGGAAATGAGAATTTTTTTGATGAACAGATTTAATTGATTTTAGAATAAAGATACAAAGAAAAAGTGTTAGAAATGGGGTCTTTGGTTGACAGGTTACCCCCTGTTCAAGCAAGGACCCTCACTCTAGTCAGGGTAAAAGAGAATCACCCTCAGCTAACCCCTGCTTACCCCCTTGGTAGCTTGGCAGAGCAGTAGGCTTAACTTCAGAGTGCTAGGTGTAAAGTATTTGTACCAACACACACAGTAACTTAATGAAAACACTACAAAATGACACAACACCGGTTTAGAAAAATAGGAAATATTTATCTAAACAAAACAAGACCAAAACGACAAAAATCCAAAATACACAAGTCAAGTTATGAATTTTTTAAGATTAAACTCAAAAATAGCGTTTAGAAACAAAAATGCTTCGATGAGATGTTAACACGGCGTCGTGACGGAGTCGTTCCCAACAAGCCGACACCAGCGGCGCCGGACACGGAGTCGTGTAGACCCCCAAGTACAGTACCTTTGGTGAAGAGTGAAAACAAGCCGATGCGCGAAGTCGGGGATCGTGGCGTCTGTGTGAAACGTTGAATCCGCGCACTTCGAGCGGCGTCGGTCATGATGTGGTGTGGCGACTTCCACGGAGTCGCGGACTTCAGCGGGGCTGCTGCGGCGTCGGGCCTGCGAAGAGCGTCACGTTCCAGCGAAGGTCACGCCGTCGGGTGCAGGCGGCGCCACCGGATTCAGTAGCGGCATCAGTCCGGAGTCGTCCGAAGTCGATTTCCTTGGATTTCCACCAGCTTTCCTTTCAAGGGCCCAGGGACTGGATAGGGCACCACTTGTCAGAGCAGGAGTCTCTCCAGAGACTCCAGGTGTTGGCAGAGAGAAGTTTTTGCTGTCCCTGAGAGTTCAAACAACAGGAGGCAAGTTCTAAATCAAGCACTTGGAGATTTCTTCACAAGATGGAAGGCACACAAAGTCCATTCTTTGCCCTCTTACTCTGGCAGAAGCAGCACTGCAGGAAAGCTCCACAAAGCACAGTCACAGGCAGGGCAGCACTTCTTCTTCAGCTATCAGCTCTTCTCCTGGCAGAGGTTCCTCTTGGTTCCAGAAGTGTTTTCTAAAGTCTGAAGATTTGGGTGCCCTTCTTATACCCATTTTAGTCTTTGAAGTCACCTTTCTTCAAAGGGGACTCACACCTACTTGTGAAATCCTGCCTTGCCCAGGCAAGGCCTCAGACACACACCAGGGGGATGGAGCCGGCATTGTCAGAGGCAGGCACAGTCCTTTCAGATGAGAGTGACCACACCACCCCTCCCTCCTAGCAGAGATGGCTAATCAGGAAATGCAGGTAACACCCCAGCCCCCTTTGTGTCACTGTCTAGTGCGAGGTGAAAAACAACACAACTGTCAAACTGACCCAGACAGGGAATCCACAAACAAGGCAGAGTCACAGAATGGTTTAAGCAAGAAAATGCTCACTTTCTAAAAGTGGCATTTTCAAACGCACAATCTCAAAATCAACTTTACTAAAAGATGTATTTTTAAATTGTGAGTTCAGGGACCCCAAACTCCACATGTCCATCTACTGTCTAGGGAAATCTACACTTTAATCATATTTAAAGGTAGCCCCCATGTTATCCTATGAGAGAGACAGGCCTTGCAACTGTGAAAAACGAAGTTGGCAGTATTTCACTGTCAGGACATATAAACCACATTACTATATGTCCTACCTTATCCATACACTGCACCCTGCCCTTGGGGCTACCTAGGGCCTACCTTAGGGGTGCCTTACATGTAAGAAAAGGGAAGGTTTGGGCCTGGCAAGTGGGTACACTTGCCAAGTCGAATTTACAGTGTAAAAATACACACACACAGACACTGCAGGGGCAGGTCTGAGACATGATTACAGGGTTACTTGTGTGGGTGGCACAACTAGTGCTGCAGGCCCACTAGTAACATTTGATTTACAGGCCCTGGCACCTCTAGTGCACTTTACTAGGGACTTACTAATAAATCAACTATGCCAATCATGGATAAACCAATCAACAATACAATTTACACAGAGAGCATATGCACTTTAGCACTGGTTAGCAGTGGTAAAGTGCTCAGAGTTCAAAAACCAACAGCAACAGATCAGAAAAAATAGGAGGCAGGAGGCACAAAGATTGGGGATGACTCTGCATAAGCAAAAAAGTCCAACAAAAAGCATGATACCATTCAGTAGAAAATAAGAGAACAGAAGGTCTTGTGTGTTCAGTCATAATCCCCATCACCCTACCACCCCTGCCTCTCTCTCACAGTTCAGTCGTCATTAGCGAATACATCTAATTTGGCAGACAGTCTATAATACTCCCACCATTTACCTCACATTTTTGAGAATTATGGTATTGTCAACACATACACCCACCTACCCACACATCTGCAGAAAGTGGGGAGCATAGACGGTCTTGCAGGCAGGTTGTAAGCGCCGGCCACCAACTCTAAATCCCAACATACCCCCACTCCCCTTCCCCCAGGAGTACCCTAGCAGTGTATGTGTCTTGCATTTAGTCCTCAGTGGGTCCATGTGGTATGTCAGGTGGCAGTTCTAAGGGACTGGGAGGTGTTGGCTCCGGCAGGCTGAGAATGCACAAAAATTTGCAGCATGTCAGGTCTCAGAATTCCTTGGAAAATAACATTATAAAGGGGCCCAAAGGACTCTATAGATGTTGCCTCCTGCTGTTAGTGCTAAGGTTAGTTTCTCCACCCCCAGTATGTGCCATAGCCTATGCAGCCACGCTTGATGTGTCTGGATTTTATCCATTTCCCAGAGTGCGAGGATTGTCTGGTGTGACGCCCCCAATGCAAGTTCTATCTGCCTGCCTCTGCAGGACATAAGTGGATATGTAAGTGGGTTTGGAAGTCCCAGAAGTGTGTAGGCTGGGAATTTAGGGAGGGTTTTGTTGAGGCACTCATCTACGTCATTCAGGACAGCCATCCAGAAAGGTTTCACTTTGGGACAATCCCGTAATATGTGGAGTAGCATTCCCAGTTGACGACAATGTCGACAGCACTGTGGATTCCGGTCTGGGTTGCCTTCATGGAGTCTGGGCAGGGTCAGATACCAGTATGTCTCACTTTTCGTAGTGGTTTCTATGCCAGCTGTGTTATTGGTCATGTGTTTAACCCTATAGTAAATGTCATCCCATTCTTTTGAGAAATGCTGGTGACCGAGTTCCTCTTCCCAATGCAGTTGGCTAGGGGCTTTACCCGGCGTAAGAGCTGGGAGCAAGATACAGTACAGTTCTGAATTGGAACGTCTGTCATTAATTTTCATAAGGAGCCATCTCTCAGACTCCGTCAAAAGAAGGCTCGCTTCTTCACGAATGGAGCAGTGGGAAAGGAAATGGCAGACTTGTAGATAGCATAGTCATTCTGTCTCAGGAAGATCGTATAGGTGCTTCAAATGATCAAACGGAATCGGACCACCTGCATTGAAAAGAAGTCTGACACAGCTGCAGCTGGCTTTTTGCCAGTGGCGAAATGCACTCTTGTCGAGGTCTGGTGTAAAATATGAATTCTCCAGCAGGGGCTTCATGGGTTATGGGAATGTCGGGTATTTGTGTCCTGCGACTGAGTGCCAGACCTCCATTGTCGATCTTGTGATTGGGGAACAATATAATCCCCATGCATGCTGGGGTTGTCGAAGAAACTGGACCTTCCATGGAGGGGGGTGGGGGGTACCCGTAATTGCCCGGTCCATGAAGAACCAGTGTTTCTCTGACTCCAGTTGTGTCCACTATATGAGGTAGCGAAGCTCCACCATTGGGTAAAATCTCTGCAAATGTAGAATTCCCAGACCCTTCTCTGCTGAGGGAGGATACCTCCTATCTCTCTTCAGCTGGGGGTGTTTTCCGGCACATATAAAGCCATAGATAGCATTTTGCAGCATTTTAAGCATCCCAGCGGTGGGTCAATTGGGAGGGTCTGAAGGAAAGAGTATCTTCAGGACGATAGTCATTTTTACAGAAGCTATTCTGCCCAACTAAGTCAGGAGATATAATCACCAAATGCCTAAATCTTTTATTATCTGCTGATGCACCCTGTTATAGTTAAGAGTGTCAGTGGTCCTAGCTGAGGTGGACAATTGGATGCGGAGACAGGCAATTGATTCTTCTTCCCATTGGATTGGGAAGCACTTGCTCAGGTACGTTTTTGTGCCCGGCGGTACCATAAAATTGAGGGCTTGGGATTTACCTGTATTTACAGAGAAGCCAGACGTGGCTCTAAACCTCTCCATTTCTGCAAAAGAAGCTGGGAGGGCAGATAGGGATTTATCAAGAGCTTTAATGACATAATCTGCGTATAGGCTTGTTAAATGTTCCTCGCCTCCAAAGCTAACCCCAGTAATGTCTGTATTGTCCCATACACTTTGTGCAAAATGCTCCATGTAGAGCGCAAATAGTAGGTGTGAAAGAGGGCAGCCTTGGCCAATGGCAAAGGGAGCAGATATTATGCCATTGACAAGGACTGTTGCCCTAGGGTGTCCATAAATGCTGAGCAGGCTGCCAAAAGCCAAAGTGGAGCAGGGTGAGTTCTATATGGGGCCAGTGCACATGGTCAAACTCCTTCTCTGCATCGACAGAGAAGAGCATGAACTCCCTCTTCGAGCAGGGTGCTTTGTTGATCATGTGGAGCAACCTCTTGGTATTGTCGCTGAACTGCCTCCATGAAATAAACCCTGCTTGGTCAGGAGTGATGAGGCTTGGCATCAGCGGGTTTAGGTGGGGCACAAATATACTTGTGAAGAGTTTGGTGCCATTGTTTAAAAGGGAGATGTGTCTGTAGGACCCACATAAACATCTGTCTTTCCCAGGTTTAGGGATGACGCTAATAGAGGCTTCGAGCATGGAAGTGGAGATAATGCCTGGGCCTGTAAAAGAGTTAAAAAACCTGCTGAGAAGTGGGCCAGTATTGTACAGAAGGCCTTGTAAAACGAGGCTGGATACCCATCTGGGCCTGGTGACCTGTGGGTTTCCTGCCGTATGATAGCCATTATGACTTCATCTATGCGGACCAAGGTGTTTAGTTCAGAATTTGTTCTGCCGTAGGCTTGAAAAGATTTGCATCTTGTACATATTGGCTAGAAGGTTCTGGTGGAAGTGACTGGGCTGGGTATAGGTCGGCATAAAAGTTCCGAAATTGGTTTGCTATGCGGTGATCCATCCCAGTCTCGGCTCTACCCTCCCCGCTAAAGGCCTCTACCCCTGCCGTTTCTCGTCGGGACGATAATCGGTTGGCAGGCAGTCAGACACATTTTCCCCTCCAATGTAAAATGAGTGTTTAAGGTGAAGGAGCGAGTATTCTGCCCTGTAGATGTCCAGCCCTGCTAGTTGTTTCCTAGCGGCTTCTAGCTGTCTCCATACCAGTTGGGCACCTGTACATTGGTGAATGTGTCCTAATTCCTGCACCCACTCCTGTAGGGTTTTGCATATTTTTTTGCATGCCTTGTTGTCTACTGCTGAAATAGCTATAAACTCACCTCTGATTACTACTTTCATTGTATCCCACAGAAGAGAAATGGGAGTGTCATTGGTGTTAAGGAAAGTATGCATGACAGTAGAGAGTTGTTGAAGTACCTCTGGTTTGTGTAATAGAGTTTCTCAGAGGTGCCAGGGGTGGTGTGTGCAGGTAGTCAGTGGGAATGACAAGTCTGCGGATAATGTGGCGTGATCTGAGAGGGAGCGCATACCTATGTCTAGAGTGGGGGCTATGTCTAAGAGCTCTTTAGTCCCTAAGAAGTGGTTGAGTTGTGCGTATGTCTTATGTGTGTGTAAATAAAATGTGTAGTCATGTGTGTTTGGGTGGGTTTCTCCTGACAGGTCCATCAGCCCCACCTCCCATAGCCAAGATTTTCCCTTACCAGTTGTCACTCCCATCCAGAGTGCTGATCGATCCATGTTGTTGCTAAAGACTATTTTGAGACCTCCCCCCTATCAATATGAAATGCTCCTGTGTGGCCATGATCTCCACCGTAGCCCTGTGAAGATAGGGTTCCTGGCCCGCATTAGACGAACAGAGGGAGCCTAGCACCAGAGAGAAGCTCCCCGAACCTGTATGTGGTATAGCAGCAGGCGGCCATTAATTTCCGCCAACTTGGGTTCTGCTTTCCCTTGAAATGAGCGGGCTACCAGAACAGCCACTCCAGGCCTTTTGGTACTGGTCAAAGAGTGGAATTGTTGTGGGAAGAATTTAGAGTGAAAGCGGCACCAGTTGTTCGGCATCAAATGCGTCTCCTGTAGGAGACATATGTCTACCCTGATCTTTCTAGGAATGAGAGTACAGCCCTTTGTTTAACAGGATTATTCAGCCCTTTCACATTCAGGGAGCTCACGCGTAGTCTATCCTGCGCGTGTGCCATGCCTGAAAGTTGGGAAGTGCTGTGTTACTACATGCGGGGTCTTCAGGGTATGGCTACTAAGTGCGTCTGCCATGGGGCTAATGGATTCTGGGGTAAGCCCCGAAGGAAAAGATAGCGTAAGGTAAGTGTACTGAAAAAAATAAAGAAAAGCCCTCAGAAACACTAGAAGAACAAAACAAAAACAAAGTGTTGCTGGTGTTACCATTACTCCAGGAGGAACAACAGGTAGTCCAGTGGAAATTCCAGGACTCTGGTCTGTGGTCCAGGTGGAGCACATCTCCGGTGTTTAAATCGTAGATACGGTTTCTCACACCCCAGACCCTCCTGACTATGATCAGGGCCCTGCATTGAGTTCCGCCTGATCAATGATCCGAGTCTCTCTGTAAAGCCGTTCCTGAGCCATAGTGCTTGAGTCTGGACACAGGTCGCCTGGATTGGCCATCCATTCCTGCTAGGTGGTTCCTAACTTGGCCTTCCGAGTTGGGTGTGGGGTGGGTAGAAGACGCTTGGTCAGTGGGGTTAGATTTAATGCCTAGCAGAGTACAGGCAGCTTTCAGCGAGCACAGTTAATGATCTCTCACTTTGCACAGGATTTTCTCAATTAGGTGTAAGTCTTGTACTCATACCAGTATGTCAGCCATTCTCCCTGTCCGGGGAGACCCAATCCGGTGTGCCCTGTTAAGCAAAATCAGCTTGTCGATAGAGACATCCAGTATCTGTGCAAGAGAGCTTGCAAGTAGGACTCCATGTCTTCTTCCTACGCCCCTCTGATTCGGATATTTTTGCATGTGGACCTATTTTCCAGATCTTCAGCATTTGCCTGAAGGTCGATGTGTTGATCCCAGAGGCAGAGTACTTCTTGTCTTAGGTGTTCGATTTCGTCACCCTGGGATGTTTCTTTATCTTCCAGGGACGACCCCCTACCACCCAGTTCCACAAGGTCTTTATGTATTGCTTTCATGTCTTTATGATAGCTCCTTTTTAACTATCTGGTGATCCTCCTTGAGTGATGTAAATAGTACCACCTTGAAGGATTGGATGATGGGGCCCCCAGCTTGTCTGTCTGCCGACCTCAGGTCCACTTAAGAGTTTGTGGGGGGACTCCTCCCTCCCCCGGGGTCTCAGTGGATTTCACAAGCATGTCTCAAAGGGTGTGGTCTTTCTTATGTCTTGCCCCCGCCGTTGGTGCTCCCTGCACAGGTCCTTTTGATCTAGATGTTGCTGCTGGCTTGCTGTGTCTGTCGTGTTGTGCTTAGTCTATTCTGGAAGCCGTTGATAGAAGAGGAGTAGCGCACTGGGTGCTTACGAGGGGTCATGGATATATTGTGCAGATGAGAGGCCCAGCATTCCCGGGGCCCGCCAAGCAGTATGGTGGGCCTCACAGTATTGGTTGTCACTCCCTGGGTCTAGCTCTGCCACTATGTAATAGGAGCCTTGTTAGGCAGTGCGAAGAAGACAGAGTCCCCAGCACTGGATCCACTGGCCGATGTCCAAGAGGGCCAAGAGCGCACCATTCGGGGGAAACAGTAGGCCTTCTAAGTCAGACGGGGCCCCAGGGCTGGCCGATCTGGACTGAACCACACAGAGGGGAGACAGGCACTCTAGATATTTGCCGCCATACCTGAGGGTCCCAGGCTACGAGTTGGCAAGTCAATTGGTGCTTCAGCTGTCTATAATGTCAGCTCCTCCCGGGGCAGCAATCTCGGCCCGGTGGCCTCCCCCTCCAGCGTCCTGAGGCCTGCAAGGCGTTCACCAGTGACACTAGCTGGGCTGCAGTTGAGGGTCCTCCAGTGCAGTGTGGTCTTGCTGTCAGGGCTGCTTCAAAGAACACCACAACTTCAGTGGTCTCGGAGCTCTGCAGATTAGTGAAGCACCAATTGTTACTCAGCTGTCACCCATAGGCCACCATTTCTCGAGCGGCAGTCTGATGGGCGGTCGTCCGTCTCTAGCCAAGTCACTTGGGGCAGTGGACATCTCTGGGTGTGCACCAAGCGGACACAGGCATTCTGTGGCCCTCCAGCCCTTTGCGTGAGTTGGGTGAGGGTGGAAACGGTACTTTACAGGCAGATGCGGGGTAGAGAACTGGAGTTGCATTCTGTCCCTGCGCATCATGGCCACACCCCCGGGGAGCATTTTTGAACGCACCCGCCATCCTTGGCTGCATCGGATAATGTCTTTTTTTGTGTTTTAATTCTAACTATTTTTCATAAAGGATTGAGTTTGTTCTTTGAGTTTTTTTGGGTGGTGAGGTTTAGATTTTTAATGTAAATAAGTCATATATTATTCTGTTATATAATTTTTATTTAAGATTGGAGTTTTATTTGATGTTTTCACTGATGTAATAAAATATTATGTTTATTATTTATATAAAAAATGATTTGCCATGTTGATTATAATTGTTATTTTTAGGAAATGTGTAGGCTAATATTTATTTTATAATATGCTTTTGGCTAATATTGCTAAGTAATATAGGGCCAGATGTACGACCTCGAGTTTTACGAGCTTCTGCTGTTCCGCGCCCTTTCCGCCCCCATTCGATCTCCCGTTCCCGCCCACCTCCCGCCTCCCAGCTGCTCCTCCCTCCCACCTCCCCCTCTTAATGGTGGTCAATGCGCGGCCGTGCAGCTGGCGCGCCGGAGGCTTGCCAGAGGCAAGCCCGTCTGCGCCTGTCCGCGCCCGGACCGCGCCCAGCTCCAGTCCCCCTGGCCCAACCAGCCAAACGCCCCCCAGACTACACTACCACCCCCACTCCCTCCTCTCCCTCAACCCAGGAGCCCGCCCCACCTGCATTCAAACCAGCCCCACACACACACAAGGCCCCTTCTCCTGCCGCACCTGCCTATTCTCCTGCTCCACCTTCCACGCACACCACACCAACACCAAACGCAACAGCCTCCACACAACAACATCCGCACCTACCAAAAAACCCCACAACCTGCACAAGCCCCACGCCAATACCACCTCAACCCACAGCAACACCACAAGCACCCCCGCCAACACAATCTCACAACACAACAACCACACCACTCGCAACCATCTCAGTTGCCTGCTACTAAACACCTGTTCCCTACACAAACATGCCAAAGAACTCTGGGAACTCATCACATCACACTCACCCGACATGGTCTTCCTCCCAGAAACCTGGACAAACCTCTCATCTGAGCCAGATATAGCCACAGCGACCCCAGAGGGCTACAAACTCCAACGCAAAGACCGCCTTCACAAACCAGGAGGCGGCATCGACATCCTTCACAGAGACACCATCAAGGTCACCACCAACACCCTCGACACCCTCAACAACGCAGAACACATGCATTTCCTCATCCACATCAACAACACCACCACCCTCAGAGGCACACTCATATACAGACCCCCTGCAACTCCCTCTCAATTCATTTTCACTGCAAAATCCTGGACATACACAACAGCTTCATACCACACACACCCACCTAACACAAACTCACCACACCCCCCCCAACCTACTCACCACCTGGGCCCCCACCACCGATGAAGAAACTGAAAAGACAATGAACTCCATTCACTCTGACTCCCCCTCCGACCCATTCCCCCATCGAATATATAACAAGGCCAGTCCCACCATCGCCCCCAAACTCCGAGCCATAATCAACGGCTCATTCGAAACCGCCACCTTCCCAGACCCCTGGAAACACGCGGAAGTCACCGCTCTCCTAAAAAAAACCAAAGCCGACCCAGACGACCTTTTCAACTACCGCCCCATCTCCCTCCTCCCTTTCCCAGCCAAGGTCACGGAAAAACTAGTCAACTCCCGCCTATCCCACTTCCTCGAGGCAAACCACACACTCGAACCCTCCCAATCTGGGTTCCGCAAGAACCACAAAACGGAAACTGCTCTCATCACATGCACCGACTAAATCAGATCCAGAGTCGACATGGGTGAGACCGTTGCACTCATACTCCTGGACCTCTCCGCAGCCTTGACACTGTCTGCCACCACACACTCCACACATGACTTCACGATGCTGGGATCCGCCACAAAGCCCAGGACAGGCTCACCTCCTTCCTCACCAACAGAACCCAAAAAGTCTGTCTCCCACCCTTCCAATCCTCCGACACCAAAATCACCTGCGGAGTCTCACAAGGCCCCTCCCTCAGCCCCACACTCTTCAACATCTACATAGCCCCACTAGCCAACATCCTCAAACCTCACGGCATCACCATCCTCCATTACGCTGACGACACACAACTCATCTTCTCCCTCACCCGCAACCCCACCACTGCCAAAACCAACCTACACGCTGCACTCCTTGACACCGCTGCCTGGATGACAGCCAACCACCTTAAACTCAACTCCAACAAAACCGAGATAATCATTTTTGGCCCACACAAAAACACTTGGGACCCCTCATGGTGGCCCACCACGTTAGGCCCCGCACCCACCCCCGCAAACCATGCACGCAACCTCGGCATCATCCTCGACCCCTCCCTCTCAATCAAATCAACACCCTCATCTCCTCATGTTTTAACACACTCCACACACTGAAAAAAACATTCAAATGGATCCCCACAGAGACCAGAAAGACAGTCACCCACGCACTCATCAGCAGCAGGCTAGACTACGGCAACGCCCTCTACGCCGGCACCACACTCAAACTCAAGCGCAAACTACAGCGAATCCAAAACTCAGCAGCACGCCTCATCCTCGACCTCTCCCGCCATGAACACATCTCACCACACCTCAAATTCCTCCCCTTGCTCCCCATAGACAAAATGATCACCTTTAAGATCCTCATCCACTCACACAAATCCCTCCGCAACACCGGCCCAACCTACCTCAACGAAAGAGTGACCTTCCACACGCCACCTCCGCTCCGCTGACCTCTCTCTCGCCACAGTTCCTCGCATCAAACACACCACCACTGGAGGCAGATCTTTCTCCTATCTGGCCCCCAAAGCCTGGAACTCCCTCCCCACCCACCTCCGCAAGACCCAGGACCTCCTACTCTTCAGAAAGAGCCTTAAAACCTGGCTTTTCGAACAGTGATCTCCCCTCCCGCCCCTGCGACTTGAGACCCTCACGGGTGAGTAGCACGCTCTATAAGTCTCTTTGATTGATTGATTGACTCGCAAATTGCGCCTCATTTGCGAGTCACAAAACCGTATGTACAACAGTGTACTTCACACTGTTTGCGATTCCCAATGGGGTCACAAATGACCTACCTCATTAATATTCATGAGGTAAGTCACAGTTTGCGACCCCATTGGGAATGGCTGCACTCACAGGGATGGTGGCCTGCTGGTGACAGCAGACCACCATGTCTGTGACTGCTTTTAAATAAAACTGTTTTTTTTTTAAAATGCAGTCCGTTTTCCTTAAAGGAAAACAGGATGCATTTAAAAACAAAAAATGTAAGGTTTTATTTTCATTTTCATTTTTTCAGAGCAGGCAAAAAAATGTTTTCGCTACCATTCACAAAACCGTATGTACAACAGTGTACTTCACACTGTTTGCGATTCCCAATGGGGTCACAAATGACCTACCTCATTAATATTCATGAGGTAAGTCACAGTTTGCCACCCCATTGGGAATGGCTGCACTCACAGGGATGGTGGCCTGCTGGTGACAGCAGACCACCATGTCTGTGACTGCTTTTAAATAAAAGAGTTTTTCCTTAAAGGAAAACAGGATGCATTTAAAAACAAAAAATGTAAGGTTTTATTTTCATTTTCATTTTTTCAGAGCAGGCAAAAAAAAATTTTCGCTACCATTCACAAAGGGGAAGGTATCCTGTGGGGACCCTGCCCCGTTTTCGAATTGGTTAGCACCAGTTTGAAAATGGTGTTAACTGTGATTGTTTTGTGACTGCATTCACGGTCACAAAACAATCCTACATTGCACTGCGACTCACAATTAGGAAGGGAACGCCTCTTCCTAACTGTGACTTGCAAACCCTTTTTGCGAATCGGTAAATAGATTACTGAATCATAAAAATGGGTCTGTACATACCAAAATGCTTTTTCTAGTCGCAAACGACCCAATTCTGCGAATCGGTCTGTTTACGATGAGGAAAAAGGTACGTACATGTGGCCCTTACTACTTTATTGATTTTGAAGAATTTGACTTTAAGTTGTAGAAAGTCGTACACTCTTTTGGTGTGTTTGCTATGTTTAGGTGCAAATTGGGTTGCAGGGTGCTCCATTTGTAGTTATTAGTATGTTTACTCTTTTTGTAATGCTTCCATAACTTTATAGAGTATAGGTTGGGTTCTGCCTAGTGTGGATGGGAAGGCATTATGCCATTCATCCATTGTGTTGTTTGTTTTGTCTTCCTGTGCCAAGGTGCTGTTACAGACATTCCACCATGCTATTTGGAATTTGTGTTGGCATCTGTGTTCAGAGAGATACAGTCTGCCAATCTAAGCATCCTCAAATTAATCCATTAGTGGGCTCAGTTTGTGTTAATGGTAGAAAGGGTTTTCTATTAGTAAATTTTAGTGGTTAACTTCCTCTGTGACAGGGACATAGGCTAGTGCTGTATTCTTTTTTATTTCAAAGGCAAATTGGCTGTAGCATATTTTACACTTTTTGCAGATTGTTGGAAGTGCATGGAAATTTTTAAATGGTTTGAATCATGGCTTGTTAAAAGTCAGTGGGCCCAATTCGCAAAGGTAAACTTAGACGAAAAGTCTCAGTTTACAACAAAAGTTTAAGTTTACACCTAAAGTGTAACTTTATTCATAGTAAAGTTATATTTTTGGTCTATGTTTAGACTTTGGGTGTAAACTTAGGCTTTCGGTCTGTTTACCTTTGTGAATCGGGCCCAATGTAGTAGCACTCCCACTCCAGGCATTAGATCAATTTTCAGTACATTTGCAAATCACATTTTCCATTCATGTACTTTCTTGTTGGTCGGTATAGACCATGTTACTGAGCAATCGCTCTTCTTTCGGGAATGTTATGTATCTAGCTCTTTCTGTCATTGTGTGTGAAAGTAGTAAAATAGTATAAAAATTAGAATTATAAAATACTTATATGTTTCTTACTTACATACAACATTATATAACTGCGTTTCTAATGTATACTTACATTAATGTCCTTCTTAGATGTTTCACAGTTTTTTGCAGCTTTTCCATTGAGGTGTTCTTTTCTGTTAGGAAAAAAGAGAATGTCAGTTTCATTTTAAATTAATGAAATGGTAGTTTTTAGAGGTTGAGATCTCGGATGCATTTCTATTTTAAAATAATTTATATACTTTATATGTGCTTTTTCTGATTTGAAATTGATGTTGTTTTTCTTCAGGTTAGCAAAATTCTAAGTTCTAATGTTTTCTTTCATTTAGTACATGAAAAGAGATAGAAGTTGGGGAGTGTTTTGTTAATCATTTGTTATTTCACATTTATAATATTAATTACAAGTAAGTTTTAGTTTAAATATAATGTTTATTTACTTTGCAAGGTCGTTGTCGAGATGTATACATTTCTTTTTTAAGTGTCTGGTCAGAGAATCTGGTAGAATTTTGTCCCTCACCTACCCTCTTGATGTCAAACCAGAATGAAGGAACGATTTTGAGGTTTTGTGATGAGAAATGGGTGCATCATACGTGACTGTTAGCTGGACATGTGACTGTGCTTTCCTCTAAAAGTCATATTTGTTCATAACCTAAAAAAGAACCTTTTATATACGTTTCAGTGTAAGAACTGGTGAGATATATCGTTCCTATTGTCTGTGCCCCATGTCTGGCTTGTGGGAAGTAGACTTTGGAATACGTCTATTATAGTTAGAAACACAGTGTTTCAGATTCATACATTTACATACACACACTAAGAAGTAATGGGCTAAAAGATTTTAAAAAGTGCGAGGGGTAAAGCTGCTGAAAGTCACCAAAGAAACTAATAGGCAAAAAAAGCACAAAGTCATGCCAGTTGGTGCAAGAAAACTATTTGAATCAACTCACTGGGTCAAATCGTAATGTCTCACTCACAGACATCATGTAGAATATCTTCAAACTAGCTTAGTGGCTGGAATGCAATTAGTGTGCAGGGGCTGGATTTAAAGCTTAGTTATGTGACTGATTTACAAGTGCAAAATGGAAGGTGAGAAATGAAGAACAAATGTCTATTTGTGTTGTTGAGACTCTATATTAAAAGCAGCTTGATTGCGCCAAACCTCTAGTAATAATATGGTGGTGGCAGTGTGTGACAGTATGATGAACTGAAGATCCAGATGGGTTCAAACCTGAATGGAAACAGCTTGAAGACTATGGCTTGATAATATAGTGTACAGAGATCACCAACCAGATGCAAGCACCTATTATAATAGTGGTTTGATGCTAAATTTACAGGCCTGCTTTGATTGATTACTATCCGGAAGCAGAGAGTTTTAGCTACTTGATGTTTCTAATTACAGGGGTAAGTTACTGAATCCCAGTACAGTTAGTATGTTTCTTCTGGAGTATCTTCTAAGGACGTGGTCCCCTTTTTCATCCTCTCTAAGCAGCATTTTCCACTGGCCTTAGGTTTTTTTCTCTGCCCAAAAAGCTCAGGCTCTTCAGGGCTGGAACCATAAATAAATAGACTACTGCCAGTAGGCAAGTTCTTCCCGAAGGCAGGAAAAGCGCTTAAGCCATTTTTTTACACAGCAGCGGTGATCTGTTAGCTCCATATTTACAGCATGTCGCTTGTGGCCAAATGAGTTAGTTTTTCGGAGCCTCCATAAAAAAACTGCAGGATCCAGCTACGTCACTCTGACTTTAATGCATGTAGAGTGGGCGTCCCATTGGGTAAGTAACTTACAACTGATGCAGTGATACTTTCAAGATTTTCCTTCTTCGACACATCTGTCAGTTGCCTCTCGCAAAGCCTGCAATACATCTGAATTCCTACGCCCCCTAAACCCAGGTCTAGTGGCTCTTAAAATGGATGTGGACCATTTGATGTCACTTCACACCCTGGTGTCACGTAGGCTCTCACTATTCTAATGAGACTATTGGATTTTGAGCGTCAGAATCACCTGCGGTGTGGGAGACTGAGTCTTAACCCACTGCATGTGACACCTGTCGCTCTTAGTCTGGGTTTTGCTCTGGCTGCAGTGACTCATCTCTACCCAAGGGCAAGGATGATTGGGCAGCCAAGCGCATGACATAGTTGATTTCTCAGGGAAATCATGGTCACTCAGGTCTCATCCGTTTCTCTCAGTTACTTTTGTCCCACATACACAATGACAAATAGAGGCAGTATATGTTTCAATAAGATTTTAACGAAGCAACTGGCTAATTCCTACCTAGGCTATAATAGAGCACAGCATTTTAAGCTCTAATTCTGCCCTTCAGGTTCCCCTGGGAAAACATCATCCCCCATACCTGAGCAAAGATCTGAAGTCTGCATAAGCAGCTGTAGCGAAGCGTTCAGCAGTCAGCATACGGTCGTGGTTCTCTGGCTGGAATCCCCCTCTCCCATGTAAGGGACAAGGAAGTGTTTTTATAATAAAACAGCTTATGTTCTGAGAAAATGTCCCTACGTAAGGATGTGTGTTTTTCCCTGAATACCAGAGAAAAAACGTTTAGCACGTTCGCCGGCAACCTATCTTACTGCAGCCTTGAGAGAAGCACAGAGTGAACAAGAATGTCTTGTTTGAGAACACAGTGCTGGCCTAGGCGAAAACAGCTAGATGGAGAGGAATAATACAAGACCCCAAAAGTGTTGTTAAAATAATAAATGAAGCTGAATACAATACATATAGGTTAAATTGCACATGGGCAGGCCTAGTATACTAAAATAACGTGCATGGAGCTATAACTAAAATGGCTACACAACACCCTCCCCTTGACGGTTGAAGGTGGTTCAAAGCCTAAGTATATATAAAAGTTGGGGAAATAAAGCTTCCAGCGCATTTATGTTTTGAGCTAGCCTAAATGGGATTTCTTCTTGTTTGGCAGGTACCTTACCCATGATCGAATGTACAGTTGCAGAATTAATGCCTGGCGTCACCGCATGTGGTTGCGCTGGAGCAGCATGTGCTGGGTTTGTATTTAATGTTTGCATTACAAACTGTACTAATCGTCTACATATTGCCATCAACTCAGTATATAAGCGACGCCCTTCAGCTACCGCTAGATTCGCTGCAGCGGGGTGAGGTGTATAAGTGGCCAATAAAGGCCAGGTAGGACCATCATTACTCGGTAACAAGGCTAGGTGGGGAGACCGTGCCTTTACGGTGGAAGCGGCGAGGCTGTGGAACTCCCTGTCTTTCACGCTCCGACAAACTGCAACTCATTTTATTTTTAGGAAAAGCCTAAAAACCTGTCTCTTCTCTCAATAGGTACTCCTAGTTGGTAGCTTGTGCTTCTCCCTGTATTCTCGTTCAGATTAGCACTTCGATGCTTCTTGCCGGAATGCGCTCTATAAATAAACCAATACAATACAATACAATTACTAAGAGGACCTAACCTAACAGGTAATATTGTGTGGGTAGGGCGCCATCAAGCCAATTATTATGTTCTTGATAAGATAGTGGTATTTCTAAATATGCATATGCTCTGTATTGTCCAGGTGCGTTTGCAAGTGATGAAATGTATTTGTGTTCCCATCAACTGCTGGCAATGTGACCCAAGAATAGAAAAGTTCTGTTCTATAAGCTGCGTGCGCATTAGCAGCAAATGTGACTAGACCACCCTGGGCCGTTAAGCTGTGTGCCAATAAATGTGCAGTAAGGGGTTGTCTCATATTGACTGCAATTGCTACCTGTTGCAGATTCACCATAATGAATGGTCAATTTGTTCAGAGAAGGCACACAAAATGGGGATTATCCTTTTAGAGTTCAAGCTTAAACAACCTCCAGCGTCAGATAAGTGTTCCCTACTTAGGTGAGGAGGAAATCCTCAATACCATGGACATCTCCGTATATAGTACTGAGGTGTCTTTGTATATAGTGAGACAGAGATACTCAGGAGGACCCAGAAATTAGAGCCTGACCAAACACTGGCGGCGCCATGTCGCGTAGGCTCTCATTATTATAATGAGACTACTGGATTTTGAGCTGCAGAATTGCCTGTGGCGTGGGAGATTGAGGTCCTCATTATGACAGTGGCAGTAAAAGCCGCCTACCGCCACGGCGACAGCTGTCAAAAGACCGTCGCCGTGGCTACCAGCCGACCGCCACATTATGACCATAGCTGGAATTCCGCCAGAAGGATGGAGGAATTCCGGCTACGGTCATGGCAGCGGACAACGCAAAGGTGGCGCTGCTGCCAGCAGCAGCACCACGCCAGTAGACCGCCGCGGACCGTATCATGACCCATGATACGGCCTGGTTGTGATCTGCTGGCGGATGCTGCTGCTGGCAGCAGCGCCCCGTCCTGTCTCCTGCCAGAGGACCCCCTGAAATCAGGTAAGTCGGGTGCTCCGACATGGGAGTACTGTGGGGGATGTTATGTGCGTGTGAGGGAGGGAGTGTATGTTTGTGTGTGCGTGAATGTGGGTGTGCGTTGCAAGTGGTATATGTGTTTCTAGTAACGCTCTTATACCAGTTACAAAAGAATGTATTAAGTTATCATCTCCTTGAACCCTTGAGAAAAACCTATTGTGTACTAAAATAAAATGTGTTTTCTCACAAAAGTGCAAGTCCAACTGCTTTAACGTTTTGGAATACAATGATAAGTTGTTTCATTCTTACTGCGTCTGAACGTCAGGAAATGAATGATACATTCTTAAACCTTTTTTTTTACAGTACATGTAAAAATGAAGCTTGTTTAGCTTCATCAACCATTCTTTCATCACCTGCAGCCAGCATGTATATTTTGAATTAATGAACCCATTCTTCATGTGGTGTAACCAGTTGGCCATGATAAGGTAAAAAAATAGGTGAAGGGGGAAGCTATGTGACATAAAATGGATAATCAAAACAAATAACACAAACAACAAATGTAGACACCATTGTCTTCCTTGTATTCAGAAAAGCAATGCAACCAGCACCAGACTGATATGCAACAGTCGTATTATTGTAGCTATAGAACTACTGATCAGTGTTGCATTTCACATCAATATTAGTTTTTTTCAGTTTGTACCCATGCGACTGCACAGAATATTATGGGTAAACAAACAAAATCTGGCCCTGCAGATAAACAGCTCCTGAGCAGTGTTGCATTCCCCGGCGTTATATAGATGAGGTTTGTAACCATGTAACTCCACAGGAAGTTTGGTTAATGAGGCAGACCCTGGTGAAAGCACATGACCCGATATGTGGGCACAAAATGAGCTGCAAATGTCCATATGGGAGATTGACAAAACCACCCAAATCCAAAAACTGCCTTTGGGAGCAACAAACAGATCACAGTCCTGTGGAGGATACGTGCGTTGGGAGTGACACCAGATCCCCGTCTGCAACAAACCCTCTGTATGCTCTGCGCTGAGGTTAAAAACATTGTAATAACTATAATAATGCAGGTAGTATTAGTGGTGTATTTACCACACGTCCACTCAGATGCGAAGTAGTTCGGTGGTAATCGTCAATAGCAGTAGAGAGAGCATGTGTGGTGCTGGACAGGTATAAAAGCCCTATTACCCAGAGGTCAGAGCTCATTGGTCCCAAAATGATCAATGCCAATTGTCTATCAGCTATTAATCTCCGCACACATTTAAGTCACAAGAAATTTCTCAGTTCAAAATCCCTCTACAGTAAGGATACGTAGAGACGCAGGTGAAAATCTGATCCGTTTTTTGGCTTACAATGTAAATCCTCCACAGCCAGCACATGTTTCATCACTTCTGTGACTTCTTCAGGGCTGTAAAAAGTACATAACAATATTAAAACGTAATGATTCCATGATGACAGGGATACATGTGTTCAAAACACAATTCCATCCATGTGTCCAAAAGGTGATGCAAACACCAAATTGAGAATGATTTTAAAATCACATGTGAAAGATGGTGAAAAAAAGGAACAATTCAACTCCAAAAGACATTGCATGAAAAGTATAAATGCGTGTGACTAATACTTTAAGGCATAGTGAATGCCCCAGAGAATCAGTGTAATACTATTTCCTGAGAGGAGTAATGAAAATGTGTTAGCTAAGAGTCAAAAGGAAGATAGGAATTGAAAATTAAACAAAGAGTGACTAAACACGTAGGGCCTCATTTCGAGTTTGGCAGACGGAAAAGCCCATCATCTAAACTCCCAACAGGGTGGCAGCCGCCTACGTGGCGACCTCCCCACTGGAATCATTACGAGTTTCCCACTAGATCGGCGTGCAGAAACCTGAGTTTCCACCAGCTGTCTTAGTAGGAAACAGGATATAGAATTGTCTCCGGCTCGTAATTGAGCTGGTGACAATGCTGTATCCAGCAGGGTGCATCAGCACCCTTGAAATGTTCACTGTCTGCAAGCAGACAGTGAACATTGCAACTGTGCTGAGCAGGGGGCCCGAAATATGTAGCGAAGCATCCACACGCCGACCCAAATTTTAGTGAGTGAATATGTCAAATGAACAAAGGTAGATCCAATAAATAACTTGAATAAACAATATGAAAAATAGCAAGGACTAATCATACAATGATAAACCTGCAAAGCATAACTTAAACTACAGCAGATGACAACAAGGTTCATATCTGGGCATATAGCTAATGCAATGGACAGTCAGTGCCTGGAAATTGTCCCCAATTGTTTTAACAAATCAAAGTGCCTGGGGTCAAAAAGGCTAACCAATAGAAGAACCAGGAAAAAAACTGGACAACAATAAGGCAAGGAAACCTACTCTCAGAGTAGCACTCAAAAGTATGAGGTCCCAGAGAGAGAAACGATCCATTAACTAACTGTGCTAAGTCTGTTATCTATTCAGAACGAGATAGTAAACAGTTGTGAGGGAACAATAATATGCTACCCATTTATGAAAGCTATGCCTATCATTACAGCATAAGTGTGGCAGCTATCTATGGAAATGCAACATTCTTACCTAGAATTCTATGCATTGTGGTGTGGCGTGGTGTGAGTGACAAACGTAGTAGGAATCTCGCATGGCAGCGCTATGGGACCTAGGTACAACATACAGTTCAACTAGTGGACAGTAACAGAAACAAAGGACTATGCCTGGATCCCGAATTCTACTTGGTGTAAAATATGGGGACCATTTTAGAGTGATAAAAATGTAATAGATGAGAAACAAGTATTTAAGAAATGCGTCAAAGAAAGTGGGAAAGTCAAAATACTTGGAACTAAAATAGACCATAAGACCCCCAGAAGCCCAATTCCCCACCACCATGAATTTTGTTGTAGACTTTTGGGACATCTCTCCCTGACATATTGCACATGATGTCTACAGGGTCCATTTCCATGCCACATATGTGGCCTATCTGTGCAACATTAGTACTACCTTCATGACTCTATTGGGACAAATATCACTTGGTGAAGTGTGCATAGTGGAACTGCTTCCAGTGTGACATGGGTATTTTCATGTCACCTTGTACAGGCTATTGTACTTTTGTCTTCAACATGGCAAGATCTTGGAACATCCTTTCTTGTTGTTGGGTCATTATGTATGTGACAAATAGATGTGTGCATGACCTTGTGTCGGATCTGTGGGAGTGCATTTGGCATTGACCTACTGTTGTATGATAACAGGTGACTGAGGTCTGCTTCATGGGGCAAAGCTTTGAGGGTGATGGGGTCTCCTACTTGTTGACAGGGTATTGTAGTTGTATGAGATCCTGATTTTCCTGTGGGCAACTGTTGCCAGTTCAGATGGCATGCATGCATATATCATGGTACATGTATGAGCCACTTAGGTGGAATTTGTTGCTGAGGCCTGCTTGACATCATGGTAATGTTTATTAATCTAAGCTGTTGTTCAAGTGTGATCATGGGCATGTGATGTCCCTATTTCTATTTGTATTTGCAGCACCATCACCGGTAAGTGAAGGAGACAGGGCACAGCCAAGTGGGGAAGCATCTGGCCATGGGACCTCAGGTCAAGACACCACTGACACAGAAGGACCCAGTGGCCTGGAGGGCGAGGGAGAGTGCAACAGGAGAGAACGGAACATCCTCTTCATCGCTGGATTCTTCCTCCAGTGGGCACTCCCTAGTGGAAGATGACCCATTGGTCATCCCCCTGTACCATCTTTGTCCGCCACCCCCATTCTAACATAGGGTGTTGCTCCCCACCCGTTGGCTGTGCCCACTCACCCAAGAGGGTGGGCATCTCCTTTGCCACAGGCACCTCCGCTCCAGCCACTGTTGCCCCTGCTGCCCTCATTGAGGAGGCTGTTCACCTCCTGAGAAGTATCTCTGTGGTTCAGTCAGCCATTGTGAATGCTATCCAGGGATTGGCAACTCAACCTCAACATTCAAATGTATTCCTGGAAGGTATTCATGGTGCAATGGATGGCCTATCTTTTCAGGCTCTGGACTCCTCCCTGATGGCAGGCAGTCACCGCCTACCTTCCATCCCCCCTCCACCTCCCTCTTCCCAATCCAAATCCCACCATCACCTTCACCTACCCGTACCAATCCCACAGACAGACCCACATGCATTCACCTCAATACACAAGAGCAGCACACACAGACACAAGCAGCACAAAACACACCATCAAGCAAGCAAACAACTGACACCCACACACATGACAAAAGTCACCACTTCCCCAGACACCCCCACCATCCCCAGCATTACACACAAAACATCTAGGCACCACTACCACAGTCAGTGACACACCCACCATCCCGTAGACACCATCACTATTGTGCAGGCATTGTTTACATAGTGAGGTTTACATATTTGTCTTTCTAACTATAATCATCCCATTGTCCTTCCATTGTGTTGCAATGTGGGTGATGTGTGTGTCTATTGCAGGGCTGTTTACTGGTAGTGGTGTTTGTGTTCCATGCCACATCCATACATATGTGTGTTGAATGTGACGAAGGTCCATGGCATGTGAGGAATATGAGAGTGTGAGTTGTATTTGTAGATGTGATGTTGGTGTGTTGTTGGTGTTGTGTGCAACAATGTGCAACAATGTTGTGTATACTTCACTGTATCTGTGCCTGAGTTGGTCAGAAGTGTGTTTTTGTGTAGTGTTGCGGTGTAGTGTGAGTGACCTGCCCAAAAGGGGAACATTGTGACTGTGAATGTGTCCTTCTTTCTGTATAATTCCAACCCGGGACACAATGAGACGTGTACTTGGTGCCCGTAACGTGACCCCCATTTCATGTGGACGATGGCACAACGATCTGTTGGTGCAGTAAATAACACATGTAGGTGTGTGTGTACTTAGATTGGTTGCATCCACCCTGGTGTGGATTTTGTGCACATCCGAGGATCAACATCAGTGGCTGAGATGTGTGATGGGTTCCTATGTAGCACCGGAAATGGGAGGCTGCCTGCGGGTGAGTGTCTCCCTTCATAATACCCGTTTCCGCCTTCTGAGACGTGGTGGTTGGACCGCCACGGTCACATTGGCGGTGTGCAACCTTATAATGTGTTCCGAGGAAAACAGTGTCTTTGCAGGCCTGCTTGTGCTGCCTCATGACCGTGGCGGTCTGCACTGCCTGGCGGTGCCAACGGCACCGCAGCAGTCTTTGCTCTATAGGCCACCTTGACTTACAATGTTGTAGTCTGACCGCCAAGCTGACTGTGGCCAGACCACAAATGCCACAATGGCAGTCCTCGGACTGCCAAACTCGAAATGAGGTCCTAAATTCAGCTTATACTCTGCAAAACTGATTCAGAATTTATTTACTATTTACAAGGTAAAGGTTCATGTGATGCTTCTATTCATGTTAAGAACGTGACTAGAAGAATAATTTATGAGCGGAATCGCTGAATTTGCTTAGGTTGGAGACATATTCTGACACAGTATGCAATATCTTTGCCGAGCAGTACAGCATTTCTTATGTCTTATTCTTAGGAAAATACATTTCTAGGACTGAAAAGTGGTGATGAGAGATACAAGGATGATTCAGGGTTTATGAAGTCACATTAAAGAGGCCATAGAAGCCAGCTTCAGAGTGCATACTTCATATGAAGAGTCTTTGAAGCAGTGTAACAAGTCCCATAAAAATCTTTGAGAGTCAGAAAGGGTTGTGATAGTAAAATGTTCCTGGCAGTCATTGGTGTGTAATCGTTTGCTTAGATATTGCACGGAGAACAAGAGAAGCATATCTCTCTTTTTAAAGATGTTTTGGCTGAAATGTAGATTTACTGCTACAGTGCTAAGTTGTTTCAGGGCAAACTACAGTGCAATCGCTAGCATATTAGTGATTGAAAAGACAGCATTCTCGATTAACACGTGTTTTAAATGATGAAATAATGATTAAGTCCAAAGAACATACATTTTCTATATCAAGATGTAAATTGCAGGTGCCAGAAACATGTAAAATCTCATTTGCTCGATAATGTAAAACAAGTCCACCTCTTCCCTCTTTGTCTCACTGAATTAACCCTATAGCTCATCCTTGTTTATATTGCCATAAGAAATGTGAACTCTTTTGCTGTGAATATCACAATGACATTCCTGCGTTTTTAGGTATGGTAGACACATATTTAGCTTTCTGCAGTGCTCCTATGTTAGAAATGGGGTCTTTGGTTGTCAGTCATGTTACCCCCTGTCCAAGCAAGGACCCTCACTCTAGTCAGGGTAAAAGAGACTCACCCTCAGCTAACCACTGCTTACCCCCTTGTTAGCTTGGCACAAGCAGTAGGCTGAACTTCAGAGTGCCAGGTGTAAAGTATTTGTACCAACACACACAGTAACTTAATTAAAACACTACAAAATGACACACCACAGGTTTAGAAAAATAGAGAATATTTATCTAAACACAACAAGACCAAAACAAAAATCCACTACACGTCAAGTTATCAATTAAAAAGCAAAAAGAGTCTGTTAGCGTGGAAATGTACCTTGGGTGCGTCAAAAATAACCATGCACGGGCGAGTGTGCGTCAAAAAGGGCTTGCGTCGATGTCACTCACGAGAGAGACCTTGCGTTGTTTCTCCTTTTGTCGGGTCGGGCACTCCATTTCTTCTCTCCGCAGGAGAGCGATGCGCCGATCCGGTCAGCACTCTTGGGTCCGGGCAGGCCTTGCGTTGTTTTTAAACGCCCAGCGGTGCTCACGTCAGAAATCCTGCTGCACGATGATCCGAAAACCACACAGCGTGGGTTGCGATCTCCTAGCCCCCATCAGTGATGCTGCACGCCGTTTTTCCAGCTCCGTGTGGCGATTCTTCGGTTGCGTTGCAGGCGAGCATCAATTTTCAGCCGCAAAGCTGGCGAAGCATCGATTTTTCAGCCGGTAGATCGGAGTCGCGTTAATCTTTTTCCCGCACAGCGTTCTGTGCGTGGATTTCTTCCTATTAGGCTGCCAGCTTCTCCTTTCAGGTTCGCAGGAACTGGATAGGCACCACAGGGCAGAGTACGAGTCTCTCCAGAGAATCCAGGTGCTGGCAGAGAGAACTCTTTGCTGTCCCTGAGACTTCAAACAACAGGAGGCAAGCTCTAAATCAAGCCCTTGGCGATCTTCACAAGATGGAAGGCACACATAGTCCAGTCTTTGCCTTCTTACTCTGGCAGAAGCAGCAACTGCAGAATAGCTCCACAAAGCACAGTCACAGGCAGGGCAGCTCTTCTTCCTCCGCTCTTCAGCACTTCTCCAGGCAGAGGTTCCTCTTGGTTTCCAGAAGTGTTCTAAAGTCTGTGGTTGTGGGTGCCCTTACTAATACCCAATTTCTTCTTTGAAGTAGGTCTACTTCAAAGCAAAGTCTCTCTTGAATGTGAAATCCTGCCTTGCCCAGGCCAGGTCCCAGTCACTCACCAGGGGGTTGGAGACTGCATTGTGTGAGGGCAGGCACAGCCCTCTTAGGTGTGAGTGAACACTCCTCCTCTCCCTCCTAGCACAGATGGCTCATCAGGATATGCAGGCTACACCCCAGCTCCCTTTGTGTCACTGTCTAGTGTGAGGAGCAACCAGCCCAACTGTCAGACTGACCCAGACAGGGAATCCACAAACAGTCACAGAAATGGTATAAACAAGAAAATGCTCACTTTCTAAAAGTGGCGTTTTCACACAATTTTTAAATCAACTTTACTAAAAAAGATGTATTTTTACATTGTGAGCTCAGAGACCCCAAACTCCACATATCCATCCGCTCCCAAACGGAATCTACACTTTGATCAGATTTAAAGGTAGCCCCCATGTTAACCTATGAGAGGGACAAGCCTTGCAACAGTGAAAAGCGAATTTAGCAATATTTCACTGTCAGGACATATAAAACACATTACTATATATCCTACCTTAACCATACACAGCACCCTGCCCTTGGGGCTACCTAGGGCCTACCTTAGGGGTGTCCTACATGTAAGAAAAGGGAAGGTTTAGGCCTGGCAAGTGGGTACACTTGCCAAGTCGAATTTACAGTTAAAACTGCACACACAGACACTGCAGTGGCAGGTCTGAGACATGATTACAGAGCTACTTATGTGGGTGGCACATCCAGTGCCCCGAATGGTGTTCCAATTAAAAGCGCTTTTCTATCTAGTATCAACTTTCTCTCTTTCTTCCACTAGTAGCATTTGGTTTACAGGCCCTGGGCACCTCTAGTGCACTGTACTAGGGACTTACTAGTAAATCAAAAATGCCACTCATGGATAAGCCAATTACATACACATTTTGTAAAGGAGCACTTGCACTTTAGCACTGGTTAGCAGTGGTAAAGTGCCCAGAGTAACAAAAACAGCATAATCGGAGTCCGGCATACATTAACAACCTGGGAAACAGAGGCAAAAAATTAAGGGAGATCACGCCAAGGATGAAAAGTCTAACATCCTGCAATTTATAAAGAGAATGGCAGATATGGGGTGTTACATATATTTTTAGTTTGATTGTAAGAATCATTCATCATAATCATCAAACATCGGCCAATTGGAACTGTTAATCCTGTCATATGCAGCTTTGTTAATACTCATGCCCTTATTTATGCAGTTCTGGCATAGGGCAGCATTGAATGTCATCTTGTGGCGCTGCCCGACATCAAAGTGAAAGGGATGGAATGCACTGTATTTATGCAATACGGTGTGTTCTTGTCTTTTCCCCCTGCACTGGCTCCGTTTTGGTAGCCTAGCGCCAAATTTGCATGCAAGATTCTATTTGTACCTTTCTGCACAAAAACAATCCTGAGAGGCGTTTTCCTCCTTCTATTTGTGCTGGAGAAGGCAGCACACATATAAAAATACTTCTCCTTGTTACACTTCGCCAGATTAAGTAAATCTGGGCCTACGTCAAAATCCATGGGTGTTCACTACAATGGCCACAGAACATCTCCCTGGCGCAGACTAAGGCAGCGCTGCTTTTCCTTGCTCCATATCTATGTGGCCATTCAGAGCAGCACAGAGTGGCTTTGCCTAGCCTCCTAGATATCGATGACAGGTTTGCCCTTCTGGAGAGTCACAAAAAGTTACACTCTGGCAGTGCAAGCCTCTCATAAATAAGGCCCTACGTTTCCACATGTTATGTTGCAGTTTGGTGGTGCAACAAGGAGAAGCATCCACCTAAGGTGGGGCACTTCTTTTCTTGTTATTTGCATTTTTGTTTGTTTCTTAAGTTAGAAAACAATTGGCATCTTTGTTTTTCTCTGACCACACAGTATTACAAATATGCTGTTATATTCTGCCATTCGCCTCTTTTTAAACCAAACATTTGGACACTAGCAGAATTGTGAAAAATACTAACATTTATTTTAACAGCAAACTTTTCTATGCCTGATTATGTGCCATTCCCAAGAAAATTTAAAAATTAAAATGGAGTTTAGGTCAAGAGTTTACAAAGAGATCTGTGGAAGATCGGACACTGAGACAGTCACGTTAGGTGTAACTCTGACACAATAGAAAGGTTGTGGTGACCATAACTACAGCCAGGACATACCACTCTTTAGGTCAGTTAAGTCAGACAGCCTGTCGTGTGTGAAGCAAAGCTCTGATACCAAGTACAAGTACAAATTCTCATTCTACAGTACACCCTCGAACAAAGCTACTCAGACACCAGGCATCTCTGATGTATCTCTCAGAGGCAAGTAGGGTTCGGACGGGGTCTGTTGCATATCAGTTGTTGCTCTGAAAAAAGGAGTAGAGTTAGGGCAGAGACTTTCACATGCCTTATACATGCCCTAATTGGAGGTATGATTGAAAAAGAATCAGTCACATACACTTTTGGAAAGCAAATCAGTCACATGCACTTTGAAGATAGGGCTGAAAAAGTCAGTCACACATTGGTTGTGTTAGCGGGTCAGACCTTATTAAGTAAACTTACAAGGAAGACGTGAATTGGACGAGGGACCTTTTGACTGCGCTTTAAGGTTTTCCCACCACGAACTCCGTACAAATACATATCAATAACCATAACAATCAATGACATCAATAATCAATAGGACTCAGTAATTTCTACACAGCATGACCTTGCAGTCATGAATTACCACACCTTTTATGTAAAAGTTAGAATTTTTATTTCCTTATATTAACAATGCTAATGTCACATAATTTAGGGGCCAGATGTAGGAAAATGCCAATTTGCGACTTGCAAATTGCGAGTCCCTGCGACTCGCAATTTGCAAGTCGCAAATTGGTATGCAGAACGGTGTCTCAGACACCGTCTGCGACTCGCTATGGGGTCGCAATGACCCACCTCATTAATATTCATGAGGTGGGTCGCAAATTGCGGCCCCATAGCGAGTCTAGGCACTCACAAACATGGAGGCCTGCTGTCGTCAGCAGACCTCCATGTTCGTGACTGCTTTATCAACTAAGCAGTTTTTGTTTTTTAAGTGTAGCCCGTTTTCCTTAAAGGAAAACGAGCTGCACTTAAAAAAAAAAACGAAACCTTTAGTTTCGGTATTTTTTCAGGGCAGGTAGTGGTCCCTTGGACCACTACCTGCCCTGAAAAAATAATTTTGGGTCCATTCACAAAGTGGAAGGGGTCCCATGGGGACCCCTTCCAATTTGCGAATGGGTTACCATCCACTTGAAGTGGATGGTAACTGCGATACCCTTTGCGACCGCATATGCGGTCGCAAATGGTATTGCATACCACTCCGAATCGCAAATAGGAAGGGAACACCACTTCCTATTTGCGATTCTGAAATGCATATTGCGAGTCGGTCCCGACTCGCAATATGCATTTCTGAATAGGAAACTGGAATTTGCGAGTCGCAAACGGCAATTTTTGCCGTTTGCGACTCGCAATCAGTTTCCTGCATCTGGCCCTAGGTTTCAAAATCAAATGATAAACATACAGAAACAATACTGGCTGACCAAAGCGGCGAAAGAATCACAATCTAATCAAAGCTTGAGCTACTACACATTCTAAAGTTACAGTACAAATTAATAGTAAGAATAATTGTGCAAACGATACGACATATATTTCGATTCAGCAAAGAAAAGACATCAACTGTTATTACATATAGCGAACTTCATCAGTGAGAACTCTAACTAACCCCAGATTAGACTAGCATGTTTGGGCTTCATGCAAAACAATTTAAACAAATTTGGAAAAACATCTAACTATGGCTCGATCAAAATAGCGTTTGGTACCTAGAAACAAAAGCAAATAGACATAACAGTCAGTAACATTGTCAGTATACTTGTCCTCAATATGGTTCAGCAAGCTATGACAGTCTTCGGCAAGCATCAGGATTCAGCATCAAAGTTCAGAATAAGCAAAGTCTCTTTAATCAGTAAAGTTAAACATGTCTCTTCTCGGTACAGTCTAGAAAATAATGGCGGTATCTCCTCTCTGTGCTGTCTGGCTAAGTTAGATTTCCTAAAACTACTTCCCACAGTCTAAATGATCAGGGGATCGCATGTTTACTCTTAGTCCAATGAAACTAAAACCCTTAATCTAAACTTTCACTATTACATGGTTCACATATCAATGATTGGCTCCTTTTCTCCCTCTCTCGTCATAAAGCTCGTCAGGTATCAATATTGTTGCAGCTTATACTCCAGTCAGTGCGTCCATTGTCTTCTCGTGGGAAGGTCAGTCTTACACATACCACATATACATTGTTTCACTAGCAAGTACAGCATCTTCTAGCAAGCACTTTCTTGTGACAAAGAACTTCAGCTACGAGCACTTGGTCAGAACAGTGGAAAATCACAATTTAATTCTCTAAGCGTCCATTTTATAAAACGCCTAAGAAATGCAGCTTGACATGAGGCCGTGCAACTAGGCCAAGACCTCGCTAATTTAAGGCCTACAATTAATAAAGCCAGTACATAATACATAACCCTTAATATGACATTTTACTACATTAATCAGACATGAGCTCAACATTTCACATTAATAAGCCATTAATAAGTATACTTCGTGAACACTAATGGCCACTCTGGTAGTCGCACCTTCAAATGTGTGCATTATTTTTCTCTACGTTAACACAGTTTCTATGCAAATTTAGCACTCAAAATACATGAATATTCATGAATACATTTCAGCGTTAACAGTTGCACTTCTGTCAAGAGTGAATCATAAGCGAGGCTCATCTCTTACAGAAGGTAAGGCCTGGACAGCCAGGCACCTGACAGAATATCGTCTGTATGGCCAGTAGAGTTGCTGCTGAGCCAGTCACAAAACAGATGCAACTGCCAAAAATACTAGGAGCCAGATTTAAGAAAAGTGGCACTACTTTCACTTTTCTTGCACCACGGCGGAGGGTAGGGGGCAACAACATCAGAATTTCTGATGCCATTGATTTACTGTTAAGGTTTAGCACCAACATTTTGGAGCTAACCCTAAACAGTACATAGGGGCCCATTGAAAACAATGGCATGCCCCCTTTTGACACCTGCTCTGAGCATGCTTTAAAAATGCAGAAAACAAATGACACAAACAAATCTCTTAGATTTCTTTGTGCCATTTTTGCGGCCCCCTCGCATACATTATGCCTGGGCCAGGCATAATGTGGCGCCAGGGGTTACAAAGTGGCACAATGCATGCATTGTGTCCCTTTGTAAATATGGGGCCCCGTTTTTGGCCATCTAACACCACATTAGCGTACAAAATTAATGCTAATGTGTCATTAGATGATGCTAGGCCCTCTTAAATCTGGAACTAGATGTGGCACAAACCAAGTCATGTGCCAGATGCGCCTCAAACATGCTAGTGTCTGGAACAATGTGAATCCAAAGTCAGGCACTCTTTGGCAGGCAGAGAGGGCTGGTGCATTCTCACTCTCATGCTAAGTGCAACTCTGATATATTGGTAAAGGTGAGACCGATTTCTTTACAAGTGAGATGCATTGTGCACCTCTCAACGGTTGCTAGGGCAGTCAAAAGCTCATCTCATGTTCCTAGAGGCCTTTACTTCCTAGCTGCCACTTAGTAATAACGGTTGCCACAGACAATAGGTTTGTTTTGTTGTCCATGACAAATGTGTACCTCCCTTGCAACAAGCAAAACGCATTTCATAATGCTCTCTATCCACCCCTCTTCCTCTTTTTAATGATAATTGTTTTGGCTTTTCAATCGGAAAATGTGTTGTAGGCTTCACTAAGATACAACACATGAATGGCATTAACAGTATTAGTGCAAGAATTCATAACACAACTAATAACTAAAGGAGTGGGGAAAGCATGGAACCAGTGTTTCAATAACACCCTCGAAATGCTGTTACCACTTTCAATGAACAATTCACTTACCATATAGAAGTGTCAGTGACAGTGCTATATTTTTTAGTTTTGATCAATAAAATTATTTTAAAAAATCCAAAAGCAAAAATTCTTGATAACGTATTTTTATTAATTAGAAAATAATTTTTGTTTACAAAGATTCGGGTTAACATACCTGGGACACAAATGTCCTTTAGTAGGCCTTTGTCTGTTTGCCCTGAGATCCCTTTTAAAGATTTTGGAGAAAATGTGAAATGTGGCTTTTAGAACTTGCATTAATGTGTTTCCTACATGCATATTTTTCCTTTGTACCTTTCTTTTTCATAAAGTAGTCGAAATGTGATTTATTTGCTATTTTCTTGTACTGAATGAGAACTATTTATCCGTGGGATTTAGGAGGAAGCAATGTTTATAGTTTTGTATATTTTTGTATGTTGAAATATTCAAGGCCTGCTGCTGCCCAAGCCGCAACAGTATTTTGTTCATTTTAAAATGCCATACTGTTTAGTGTGCTTCAACAGTGCAACAACATTTCGTCTGTATGTAGGAAAATGGTGTCAAATAATATTAATAGTATAGGTGTTTACTAGAACAGCTTATTTTATGCAGCACAATTTCTTAAATGTTTATTGTTTCATGTCATGCATCTTTGTTAGTGCATCCCTATGAAACCAATTCACCATATGTCAAGAGTGTTTTCACTACTCTGAAATTGTCAAATCTGCCTTGTCCAGGCTGTGTGCCAGACTTGCAAGAAACTTTCTCTAGACTTTTTCCTTGCTTATTTGACTTGCGGTCTGAGACTTTCCTCGCTTTCATACCCAGCAGCCCCTATGTCAGACTGTTATCTAACTTTACAATTGGTCTTTTCTTTGGATTTGAACTGAGTGATCTTGATGTTAGACTGTCTGCTGATCTATCTCTTTTTTTCTGAGAAAGACTTACATGTTGGTTCTCTTGTTGAATAAATTAAAAAATACATTAAAGATATATTATTAAATATGTATGTGTATGTGTATAAATACATATAGTATAGTAGTAGTACTGACAAAATCAAAAAAAATTCTGTATGTGAGTTAGTACTATATGCAAAAACAAGGGACCACTATAGGGTCTTGCTTCACCCTCAGATACGCAAATCTGTTGTGGGCTGGTGGGCGAAGCGGGTGGCCTTGACGGATCACCTTAGTGAATGGATCGAACATCTCATTGTAAGGGTACGTTATATCAATGATTTGTTTATTGTCTTATTTTGAATCAGAACAACTCAAATCTATAATTTACTGCACACATGAGCAAACTTGAGGTCCATTTCTTCGATCTGACCCTAACCGTTTGCATTAATAGCATTAAAAATTACTGTATACAGAAAATCCATAGCAGAAAATAATATTTTACATGAAACCAGCAATCGCCCGATGTTATACTTGGCATCCTTGGTGTGGTCTCCTCTAACTTTTTTTCTCTGCTTCTCAGGTTGCTGATGTGTGCTGGACTCTGGGCACTTTCCACTGCTAACCAGTGCTAAAGTGCAAGTGCTCCTGTGTAAAATGTATGAATAATTGGCTTTTCCATGATTGGCATATTTGATTTACTAGTAAGTTCCAAGTAAAGTGCACTAGAGGTGCCCAGGGCCTGTAAATCAAATGCTACTAGTGGGCCTGCAGCACTGATTGTGCCACTCACATTAGTAGCCCTGTAAACATGGCTCAGACCTGCCACTGTGTCTGTGTGTGCAGTTTTAAACTGCCAATTTGATTGGATACACTTGCCAGGCCCAAAATCTTCCCTTTTTATGCATGTAAGACACCCCTAATGTAGGCCCTATGTAGCCTCATGGGCAGGTGCAGTGTATGTTAAAGGTGGGACATGTACTGATGTGTTTTACATGTCCCAACAGTGCAATACCAATTCTGTTTTCACTGTTGCAAGGCATATTTCTCTCATAGGTTAACATGGGGCTGCCTTTATATATTATTAAAGTTCAGATTCCTTTTGAGAGCAGATAGAAATGTGGAGTTTTGGGTTTCTGAACTCACAACTTAAAAATATATCTTTTAGTGAATTTGTTTTTTGATCGCTAGTTTGAAAATGCCACTTTTAGAAAGTCGGCATTTTCTTGCTTAAACCATTCTGTGACTCTGCCTGTTTGTAGATTCAATGTCTGGGTCATTTTCACAGTTGGGCTGTTTGTGAATCCTCTTTAGACAGTGAGACAAAGGGATCTAGGGTGTACCCTGCATAGTCTGATGGGTCATCTATGCTAGAGTGGCGGGAGGAGTGGTCACTTACACCTCAATGGGCTGTGCCTGCCCTCTCACAATGCAGTCTCCAACTCCCTAGTGTGTGTCTGGGGCCTGGCCTGGGTAAGGCAGGATCTTGCAAACAAGAGAGACTCACCTTTGAAGCTTGCCAACTTCAAAGGCAGAAAGGAGTATATGTACAAAACCCTAAAAATGAGTTCACTTCTGGATTCAAGAGGAACCTCTGCCCAGAAGAAGAGCTGAGCAGAAGTGCTGCCCTTGCCTGTGACTGTGCTTTGTTGGGCTATCCCACAGTTGCTGCTTCTACCTGTGAAAGGGGGCAAAGACTGGACTTTGTTGTGCATTCCTGCTTGAGAAGAATCTTCAAGGGCTTGAACTGAGCTTGCCTCCTGTTTTGAAGTCTCAGGGCCATCAAAGACTTCCTCTGCCAGTACCTGGACTCTCTGCTGAGACTCCTGTCCTGCCAAGTGGTGCCCTATCCAGTCCCTGTGCCCTTGAAAGGTGAAGTTGGCAGAACAAGAGCTGAAAATACACACGTTCTCTACGTAGTGAGGGGACATTTTGGATGCACCATCTGCAATGTGGCTGATAAACGACGCGCCGCCGGCTTCGCAACTAAAATCGATGCTCCACCTGCATCGCGGCTGGGAGATCAACGCATCGTGGCTGGAGAAACGACACGCAACACCCGCTTGCTGCTGCTGATAACGCCTCAAACCCCATGCGGTGCGGTTTTCTAACACCATGCAACCGGATTTTTCACGCATCGTCCCTGGGTGTCAGAGGCAACCCGACTGAGCGGATCCCCGGTGCCCCATTCGGAAACCGATGCATCGCTCTCTTGCGAGGGAGAAAAATGACACATCGCCGACCCGACCGGAGAAGAAGCGACGCACAGCCTCACTTGCGAATGAGGAATTGACGCATTGCTGACTTTTCCGACGCACGCTCGCACGTGCAGCTTTATTTTTTTATGCTAAGCAAGTACTTTGTTTAAAATCAACGTTTCCATTGTTTTCTATGGAGTAAGACTCTTATTCTTTTGAAAATTCATATTTTAACTTGTGTGTGTTGGATTTTTGTCATTCTGGTCTTGTTTGATTTTGAAAAATATTGCCTATTTGTCTAAACTGGTGTGGTGTCCACTTTGTAGTGTTTTCACTGTATTTCTGTGTGTGTTGGTACAAATACTTTACACATTGCTTATGAGTTAAGCCTGCCTGCTGGTGCCAAGCTACCAAGGAGGTGAGTGGGGTTTAACCAGGTGTGTTTCTCCTTTGCCCTGACTGGAGTGAGGGTCCTTGGGGTAATCTGACTGCCAACCAAATACCCTCTTTGTAACATCTGAGTAAATTGAAGTGGAGCACCCCATATGGAGAGTTGCTCTATGTCAAATGTTAACTTAAGGCACAAATTATAGTTACTTAATATAACCATTACTATAACTGCTGAATTTCTATGGTTTTGTATGTGGAAATTCAGAACCTAACTATAACGCCCCTGTATCCTTTGTTTTTTTAAGTGGATTTCTAAGGTTTTTTTAAATAATTTTTCCTAACTATAACGTCCTGTAACCTTTAATTGTTCAGTGATTTTCTCGGGTTTTTTACCATTAAGTAAAATGCCCATTGCAATGCATAGCAGTTGGTCGGTTGGATGCAGAGTCCGGCCTGGCATTATGTAGTGCCCCCCCCCCCCCCCCCCCAAGACTGCAGCTCCTGGCAACCTTCCTCCTTGCTACCCATTGTTCAAGTTCATGCCCCTGCTCCCTCATTACAGTCCTGTGTGGCTGTTGTTCTGCCACTGCCCTTCCTGCCTGACATGAACACTTAGCTTGCGGCCCCATCCACCTCCTCCCTGCTCTCAGTTGTCTGAGTCCATGCATCAGCCCTCTCCCTCCTGCCCTGCATAGTACAATGTCTGCCATTGCCCTCCATTTAGGTTAATAATCCTGCCCACTCCTCCTGCCCTCTGGTGCCACATTCTATGCCCCATCATTGCCCTCTTGCTTAGCCTCTGTGCTTAGCTTGCTGCTCCTACCCTCCTCTCTTACCTTCAATGTCTGGGTGCATTTCCCTGCTCCCTCCTTTTTGCTCACTATGTTGTGAGGACCTGTCACTGCCCCTCCGATCTACTCTGAGTGTTCTGTTGAGCTGCCACTGTCCCTCCCTCCTGCCTATCATGGTCAGATGGCTGCCACCTGTCCCTCCCACTTCTAACCTGCCTGTACAAGATCCATGCCCCTATCCCCTCCCTCCTGTCCTCAATGTTCCATTATGCTGCTACTCCTTTCTGCTCTCCATGCTCTGTTGTGCTGCATCTGCTCCTCCTGCCTGCCCTGCATAGTGTCCTGTGAAGCCCCTTCACCTGGCCTCTCTTTCTGTGTCCAGCCACTGCCCCTCCCATCTGTCCTCTATGGTCCTTTGTGCATGCCTGGGACCCCTACCTATAGCACACCATGGCCATTGTGCTGCCACTAACCCACCTACCTGCCCTGTGGGATCAGCTTCCTGCACATGACCCACTCCCACCTTCTCTCCGTTGTCCGTGTGTGTGCCATTATAGTCTCACTGTTGCCCTCCTTGGTGTGTTATGCTTCCACTGCCCATCCCGCCTGCTCTCCATGGCCGGCTTGCTGCTCCTGCCCTGCCCTTCACCGTAGCCTGCTGCCCTCCGTTTGCCTTGTGCAGGCCCTTATTACCTCCCTCGATCCTTGTCTGGTTCATTGTCGTGTCCCTGCACCCCCCCTCCTGCCCTAAATGGTCTGTTATGCTGCAACTGTCCCTCCTGTCTGTCCGGTATGGTCAGCCTGCTGACCTTGCCTCTTTCCCCTCTGCTGTCTCTTGTCCATGTGCTTTGCTCTATCTCCTCCCTATTGCTTTCTATGGTCTGTGGTGCTCCAGTGCTGTCCCACTTGCTCTGTACAGTGTATTGTGCTGCTGCAACCCCTGATGCCTGCCCTGTAAGGTCAGTTTGGTTTCCTGTCCCTGTCCTTCCTGACCTTTGTTATCCAAGTCCATGGCCCATCCCCATATCTCCTGCCCTCCAATGTATCATACTTGCCAACATTTTGAACTTGGTAAGAGGGAGATTTTTTTAAAAAACCTGGTGAATTGATTTTCCCAATTGACTTACGTTGAAAAAGAAGAGATTTTAGGTAGGAGAGAGATAAAATAAGTACTTTTGGGTTGAAAAACATTTGGATTCTTCTGTTGGCATGCTTTGTTGTACTGCTAGTGGCTCTTCCTTCTGCCCTGAATGGTCTGTTATATTGCCACAGCCCCTGTCGCCTGTCCTGCATGGTTGGTTCATTGCCCCTGCCCCACTTTTCCCTGTGCTCCACGTTCCGTTGTGCTGCCACTGCCCCTCCTGCCTGCCCAGCATGTTCATCTTTTTGCCTCTGCACTCTCCTCCCTGCCCTCAAATTTCTAAGTCTGTGCCCTTGACCTTTGGCTCACCACAGAATTCTAATGAACACCTACATTCTATATTTGTTACAAAAGTATAATGGCATGTCTGACGTCATCTTGATGTAATCAAAACTGTAATACCTAAAGCATTTTGTTTAGAAATTATAAAAATCAGAGGGCCTTAATCCAATAGAAGTTATGGTTAGTGCTCTAAAAACCTACAAAAAACTAAAATAAGAACATTTTTCTAAGTTCTCAAATAGCCACAAAGCACTTTTAAAATATGTGCCAGTAGATAGATTTATATATATATAGATATATATATATACATATATATAACTATATATATATTTATATATATATATATATATATATATATATATATATATATATATATATAATGTTATAACCATCACAATCATTTTTATTATAATTGATTTTATACATTTATTTTACATTTGGACTAAATAAAAAAAAATGCAACACCATTTTTTAAAATTAAATATTTATTTCATGAAAGTACAATAATCTAAGTTTACATTGTTTTTCTGAGGTTTAAATAAAAAAAAAATCCCTAAAGTAAAAAAATAAACATTTTGTTTAAATTCATTGTTACAACCATTTTTAAGTGCACAAACGTTTACCAAAATGTTTTATGAGCACATCATGAATATGCAGTAAATAATATTCATTTATATATTTACTGTATTAAATAACAAATTAATTTACCATTATTTCTTATGGGTTTTATACCTTCATTACTTCCATATGGGAGGGTGTCACACTACCAGGTCTTGCCACGTGTGGTGCTAAACTTACTTCTTTTTTTTATAGTAATTTACATTTGAAAGTAAGATTCCACTCCCTTTTTCAGGGTGTGGGGACATGTAAATTACACTTTTTGAGTAACTTTACATTCAGATTTTGTGAATACAAAAGTAGTAAAATTACTTAGAAGTGTAAGAGTAAATTACAAATCTAAATATACTAGCATACGTAAATTACCTAGAACTGGTGCTAAAAAAATCCCAGAATCATTCTTGAGATCAGATTAAATTACAAAAAAGAGATCCAAGAGAGAAAGAATTCACTAAGGGAAGAGGCTTGGGATAACCTAGTAAAAGCTAGTGTGACCAATGATAGTGCACTTTTCTGGCGCATAGTTAACTCTCCATTCCCCAATGCTAATTCTGGTCCCACTCTGAGTGTGGAAATAACAGAATCTGAATGGATTAAGCACTTCTCCTCATTTTCCCAAGAGGATGCCCCTATCTCTCACCCTGCAAGCGTTTATACAAAAGACCCAATTGAACTAAGGTTTTATATTTCTGAAGTTAAATCTATGCTGAGGGAAATCAGTTTGGGTAGAGTGATTGGCCATGATGAGGTCCCGGTACGTGTCTACAAAGATGATATTAATCTCTGGGCTTCATTGTGGACCAGTATCCTAAATTGCATCAACTATAGAACGCTAACAAAAATTTGGCCCTGAAAGCATAATAGCCCCCATCTTCAACAAGGGTAATCGAGCTGTCCCTCAATGTTATCATCCAATCTCTCTAAATCCAATCTCTCTGCTAGACTTTGTCGGACAAATTATTGGGAAAGGTGCTGCTAGAGAGATTGAGACTATGGACAGAACAGAATTCATTCATATCGGACCACCAGTCTGGTTTTAATAAATATCTGGGCCCACTTCAGCAGTGCCTTAACCTCGAGTTATTGATTGATAAACACATTTGTGTGAACAAAGGAATCCTTATCCCCAGGCTCCATGGACCAATCTGATGCATTCAACACTGTTAGCAATACCAAATTTTGAAACATTTCAAGATCTCTGGTTGTGGGTGACTCCATTACAAATTTGCTTAGTTATATGCACCAGCATTCTATGGCCCAGGTTTCATGTGGTCTTAATGGAGAATGCTCACAAGCATTCAGAGTGGGGAGAGAGGTTAGTCAAGGGTGTGTTCTGGCCACCGTTTTTCTTCATGATATGCATAAATGGTTTAGGAAAATAGCATGGTTTCACACACTAACTGACAGCCCGAAAGTTGATACCTGCCCACTTCCAGAGTTATTACCTGTGGATGACTCTGTTCTCATGGCCTATACCCCTATTGTACAACAGAAGTCACTGGATACTTTTGTAGAATTTATGGAGAATCTGAACTTCAAAGTCAAGTTAAAGAAATCCTATATACTGACCTGAGGGAAAATAACTCATATTTCCAGTATGTTTTGGCTAAAGGGAACCCAATTATCAAAAACTTATACTTTCTACTATCTGGGGATCCTATTTGAATGAGCAGGTAACTGGCAGCCATACCATGTTCATAAGGGACAGCAACATGGGGAAAATGTGAAGCATTTTTAGATTTGCTTCTAAGTTAGGATACAAACCCATCAATGCAATGTGCATGATTTATTCTAGTAAACATATCCCTGCCTCAACTGATGGTTCTGCTATTTGGGGCTTACACAGATTGCCAGAGTATACAAAAAGGTGAGAATTCTTTGGCAGAAGATTACCCGCCATCCCCAACAGCACTGCAGCTTATATTGTGCACAAAGTACTTGCATTACATTGTTTGAAAGAGATAATCGTAATGCGCCCATTATTGTTATGACATTCCATTTGGTTCAAGGAAGATATAGGTCTTGACAGATCACTCAAAGCAAATTGTCTAAAATTAGGCAATGCCTATAACATCCCATGGCTCGACCACATAAGGAACATGTAATTCACTATTGCCATTGCGTTGGATGTCACTGACCCAGGGGCTACTGTTAAGATGTCCAAATTAGATGTTAGACATGTAAGTGAAAATCTGTTCTTGAAGAGACAAGACAATGTACTAGATATAGTTAAAGTACAGTAGTTGCATGCAGGCTTTCACGCGTAAATGAAACTTTACAGTCTTGTCTACCATATGTGACAAATGAGCACCATTGCTTTTATTGCCTTGATTTCTTTTAAATTAGTTCCATCATTAAGCAGCTTTTCCCGAGATGGGTGTCAAGGCGCTCAAGGCTGTCCTTGAGTTGCAACTTCAGTACAAAGCGCTCTGCACTCAGGAGTGGCTCACAATGCTTTTTAGGGGTGGGGTGGCACATGGGAACAGGGGGGATTTAAAAAAAAAAGAAAACTGGATCGTCGCTGGCGCTGCCACCAACATGTCACTCCTCTGCTGCAGGCACAGGCTCCCAGCCTGCCCTGCAGCTAATCCTGAAGATACTCAGAGCAGCATTAGGATTGGCTGGGAGCCCCCAGTCAGGGTGCTCCCAGGCAGACAAGGGGGCATATTTATACTCTGTTTGCGCCGGAATTGCGTCGTTTTTTTTGACGCAATTCCGACGCAAAACTAACTCCATGTTTATACTTTGGCGTTAGACGCGTCTAGCGCCAAAGTCCATGGAGTTTGCATCATTTTTTAGCGTGGACACCTACTTTGCGTTAATGATATGCAAGGTAGGCGTTCCCGTCTAAAAAATTGACTCCGAGGCATGTGCGCCGTATTTACACTCCCGGTCAAAATTCACGCCCGGGAGTGGGTGGGTCCCAAAAAATTACGTACGGCCGCTTTTGCGCCGTTTTTTAGCGCCTGGACAAGGCAGGCGTTAAGGGACCTGTGGGCTCGGAAGGAGCCCAGAGGTGCCCTCCCATGCCCCCAGGGACACCACCTGTCACCCTTGCCCACCCCAGGAGGACACCCAAGGCTGGAGGGACCCATCCCAGGGACATTAAGGTAAGTTCCGGTAAGTATATTTAAAAAAAAAATTGTGGCATAGGGGGGCCTGATTTGTGCCCCCCTACATGCCACTATGCCCAATGACCATGCCCAGGGGACAGAAGTTCCCTGGGCATGGCCATTGGGCAAGGGGGCATGACTCCTGTCTTTGCTAAGACAGGAGTCATTTCTATGGGGGTTGGGAGTCGAAAAAAATGGCGCAAATCGGGTTGAGGCGAAAAATTTGCCTCAGCCTGACTTGCCCCATTTTTTGGCGCCCAAGCTCCATATCCCCCTACGCCGGCACTGCCTGGTGTACGTCGTTTTTTTCCATGCACACCAGGCAGCGCCGGCGGCTAACGCCGGCTAACGTCATTGATTAAATACAGCGACTGCATGGTGCTTCAGAATGGCGTTAGCCGGCGCACATTTTTTTGACGCAAAACTGTGTTAGCGCAGTTTTGCGTCAAAAAGTATAAATATGGCCCTAGGAGCCTGTATCGGCTCCCTTAAGAGAGCCTACTGTGCATGTGTGTCTGGCCGGCCCGAGACTGTTGGCCAAACATACATGCGCAGTGCTGTCATCCCCAGTGCCCCGCCCCTTTTACTACACAACGATAATAAATGTAGTTTATTATAGTTTTGTAGTATAAGGTTTGCAGCTACTGCTGCTGGCGGGGGGCGACGCTCCTCTGCCCTAACGGAGGAGCTGCGCCTATCTGTACTTTATTTTATGTAAATTCGAAAAACATTTGAAGAGCTCGGCACATTAAGGGGCATATTTACAAGCCCCTTCCACTTCCTTGTGCCACACTAGCTTGATTTTTTTAAACGCTAAACTAGCATTAAGACCATTTCCCTGCGCCATATTTACAAAGTGGCGCAATCCATGCATTGCGCCATTGTAACCCCTTGAGCCACATTATGCCTGCACCAGGCATAATGTATGTAAGGGTGGGCGTTCCCATGCAGGGAGGCTTGTAAAATGACACAGTGAAATTTACAAGCTTTCACTGTGCCATTTTAATGCAATTTTTAACTTCTGCCTGAAGCAAGAGTTAAAGTGACGCTGCCATTGCTTTCAATGGACTTCCCTTGACTTTGCAGGATTAGCTACATTATTTGTGGCATTAATCCTGCAAAGCGCCACAATAGCGTCAACATTTTTTATGCTACTGGCCTAACATGCGCCATGGTGGGCCGTGTTGTAAATACGGAACACACATGGTGTTGTTAGAGGGGCGCAGGGCGATTCAAGAAAAGTGGCACATCAGACTTATTCAGGAGCTCTCGGGCCCAGGGACTGTGCTGAGTCAGCCCCCTGGAGCCCTCCACACCGTGGGGGCTGTAGGGGCCTTTGTTATGCCACTGGTTGGAGTAAAGGGACTGAATACCTTTCAACAGTATTGAAGACATCTCCTTTGTAGTCAGTCTAGACTACAGCATTCCCCAGCAGTCCTGTCAAAGGTTGCTTTGTAGCCAGGGAAGAGGCAGAAATGAGTTGGCTCATTTTCAGTGGTTAGCTCCTAATGAGCATTGACAGTGCTTGTTTTCTCTTTGGTCTAAAACCTGCTTCACATAATGCTATCAGGTCTGATGTAGCATTCCTATAGCTCAACACTGAGGACATATTGTTTGGGGTCAAAGGCAACATGTTTTCATGTTTATTCTTGTCCTTGGGACAAGTAGACCTATCCCCCTGCAACATAAACTCTTCGGCTGTCAGTTTACACAGAAGGGACTGTCTGCAGTTGAGGTAATATGTGTATCTGTAAGGTGATGGTGTTCGAGCTTGTATTTATGATTCATCAAAGAAAAACCTTTATTATTACTAGGGTGAGCGCTGTAAATGAATGTTTTAATGGTACACTGCACTACTCACAGTGGTTTTGGTTAAAAAAAAGTGTACATGCATTGGACAAGTTTAACAATATCAAGCTAAGTAAAATGCTCCCAGAATGCTCTCTGATTAGATGCAAATGTTTGCGGAAGCTTGTAAGCAATAGTGATGATTGTTTGCTTTCAAAATAAATGCTCAGAAAAAAAATTCAAGTAGGAAAAAAGTGTCGGTACTATGTGATTTTAGTTGCTATTTCTTTGAAGCGTCATTTAGTCAAATGTGTTGCTGCATGCTAGTATTTCCAAAATATATTCCTAGTGGAAAATCAGTGTAACCATTTTTAACAAGATTATGGGAACTATGAAAACAAACAAGCAATGGCAAAGCCAACTGATCCAACATTTGATGTGAGTCTTTTGGTTTTGTCATTGCATGCTTTGTTTTGACATGGTTTTCCAGGCCCTCACCTCACCAACAAACACTGGCAAAAAGCAAAAAAAATGTTTTTGGTCTCCAAAAGCACACATTGCCATCAGTGGTGTAACAAAGGTCCAGCAGTACATTGCAGGAGGACCCCTCAGGTGACCCCCTCAGCACACCACCTGCCCTGAGTGAGTCTGGAGGGGGGGTGCCACCCATGTTCTTTTCAGAGAGGATCCCTCCAGTTTCGATATGCCACTGATTGCCACAATAGTTCCAGGAACTGAACAAAACTACCTTGTGTGCCAATATGCTCCTTGCGGAACAGCAGAATGCGATCACTCACAGCAAAGCCAGCCAATAGATAAAAAGAAAGAGAAATAGAATTTTAATAAAAACAAAATGTCTTGGTCAACGCCAAACCTAATTAGGGACCCAATTCATAAAGAAAGTCACAAAAGTGCACCTATGCTATGTCTTGGAATTAGTAGCGTTCATGAATTCACAAGAACTTACAGAAGTAGATTAGGAAATCGTACTCCTAGAAAATATTTGTGAAATCTATTTCATCATGTGCAAATATGCACATGTAGATTTGCTCATACGAAAATCCTGGAAGAACTTCTACTTCTGCCATTGCCAGGAGTAAATTTACAATCTTTCAGTATGGGAAAAGATTAGAGAAGAGCTAGTGAACATCCTTAAAACAGGCAAGTTAGTAGGTTTGGAGACTCAAAGGCATTCCAGCCCTAGAACTATTGCTCACTGCTTCCTCTAGCCCCAGTACGTAGATCTGCGGAAAGGTTGCCAAATAAGGAAATTGCTACATTAGGGATTGAAATTGCAAGTATTCAATCCCTACTATAGTATTAGCCCTGGCATGATCAGTGAGGCTATTATCAGAGCTCTTACATAATGAGATTGCGGCCATAATTTGTCGCTGCACTGCATGGCATCAAAGGGACAAGTAGATGTTTTTACAGGACAAGTAGATTTAAGAAACAACCTGTCCCATGGACAAATAGATATTTTATTAAATTCCACACCACACTGGAGTGTGCTCTCCTGTGTTGCCTGCTATCATTTTTAAGGGCAGCCCTGCCTTGCAGACTATCTTTAAAAAGTTAAATTCTGGCAAATTCGACTTTAGAATTTAAGGTATTTCCAAACATATTATCTACCTTATTTTTACATACCAGTCACACCTAAAGTCTCCCCTAGGTGCCCCAGGGATGGGGTGCTATGTAACTATAAGCAGGGACGTTATAAAATATGTTTTATATGCCCTGGTGAAGCAAAAACTGCAACTTTCATTTTTCCTCATTGTAGATACTTAGCTCCGTAGACTAACATGGAAATATTTTCTACAAGCATAAGTACTGCTAGGAAGTAACTAAATGTGTCATGAAAGGACTCAAAAGATTGGTCATGATACATCCAACTACTTGCCATTGTTGCATTTACCATACCTAACACAGAAAATAAGATATAGGACTGCCTTTTCTGTAAGCCAAATTCCAGCCTGCTAGTAGCCTTTCCACATTGGTCAGCCTTAACAGGATTAGCTAGGCTGCTCTGATGAGGTGATACATGGCCTGCACTGAGCAGAGGTTATCCGATGGAGGGAGGTCTGCAGCTGAAGAGGCCAGGCCAGGAAGGGGGCTGGGTAAATCAAACTAGGCTTCATGGGAGGCAGGACAGAAAGGAATGCCAGCCAGGCCTGCCCTCACACCCCATACCCCACAGAGAGGTAGCAGGCCCAAGAAAGGAATTTGCAAATGTCTATAAAGGGAGTGTTATTGGAAGTGAGCCACACCAGTAGGTTGGTTTAACCTTCTGGAGGAAAATCATCCATCTTGGAATTTAAAGTGTAGTGCTTTATGGGACAAGAGAATGCTGAATGCCACACTTTGGAGGAAGCTGTCATGCTTTTGGGTGGCAAGCTGCAGCTCATTTGACAGGGGAGCCCCTCTGCTTGTTCCCCAAGATGATGGAATAAAAGTGGATGAGATGCATTTCAACTCAGATCTGCTGCCTGAACCCACAAGAAGAAGAAGGACTGTCCTGCTGGAACCCTTGTCTGCAACCCAGAGGACCGCACTCTGAAGTGCTGCTCCTGTTGCACACCGGAACAACAGCCCTAAGGACGTTGCTTTGCTTCAAAAGAACTCGGGAGTGGACTCCCTGAAAGCAAAAGGTTAACAGAGCTTAACTGTACTAACTATCACAAAAGTCCCCACCCTGGAGTGCATCTAGTAGACTTTTAAGGATTTGGCCAGGTTCCATGTGGGAACTACCCTCCTAAACTTCCAAGTACCTTCTCAGAGCTTCTAGACTCTTGGATTTGTGTTTTGGACACTTTGGATCTATCAAGAGGAACTTCAGGAAGAAGTTCCAGAAGTTTGGAGCAACTTTGGGAAAAAGCTCCATAAGTGGATGGAGTAGCCGTCTGGAGTCAAGCCGACTACCCTCAACCGCGACCCTGCCAGGATTTCAGGTTTGTCCCACTGAAAGCTCTGGAGCTGCAGACCTCCAGAAGTTAACCAGGGCCTTGCGAAAAAGCAGTTCGATGACATTGCATTGAAGTCAACTTGCTGGGGAGGACTGCATGAAATAGAGGGAGGAAAGCTCCAGAAAAAGTTCAAAGTGCGAAGGTAAAATACAGAACCATACCTCCTGCTCAGTGTATCTGAGCAGGGCTCCATCGCAGCTGGCTTCAAACTTTGACTTTGTCCCAGTCAAGAACAACCAGATGTCCCCGGTTGGTGCTATTGATTTCTAGAAAGCACAATATTTAGTCTAATCTTTTAAAATTCATAACTCCTGTTTCCTATATTGGATTTTTGCCATGTTTTGTGTTATTTTAAAGATAAAAATATTTCCTGTTTTTTATAAATTGGTGTTGGGTTTTTATTGTGTGTTGGGTTTTACTTCTTTACTGTATTGATGTATTTAAATGCTTTAGATACCTGTCTCCTAAGTTAAGCCTACCTGCTTGTTGCCAAGCTACCAGGGGTTAAGCCATGGACTGCTGTTTTGAGACCTTGAATGGACGTAACATTGTCTTATGAGCATTATTGTAAGTTGTAGGTGTATACTTTCCTCTACTAATAACCAGCCTCCAACACCAGTCTTCTAACTCTTCAAGTAAAGCCTTGGCAAACATCTTGGCTTTTATGTCAAGAAGGGTGTGAAGTGGTGGTTTGCTGGAAGCACTGGGGCTCCCTTATTTGCAGGGTAAGGTTTGAGCCTTTTCAGAAGTCCAGTATGGTTTATGTTGTAATTGCACTCTTGAATAATGAAGAAAGATATTTGGTCCAGAACTCAGTATGTTTTTTTAAGAACGCAGCCGGAATACGTTTTGGTCCTGGTGTGCTGTCCAATCACAGTGTATGGATTTGTCCCAGAGTCCTGATTTCAGAGTACATACTGGTGTTACACGGGCTGGTGACATATGAGTGGGGGGACGCTTGTGCCTGTGGACGAGGGAAACATGTTCAATGAGTTAACCTAATCCTATAGTTTTCCATTATCCTTTTTTTCTACAAATCTTAGTGATAATGAGACATTCCTTTTGATAGAAAGTTAGTCCAGTAGCTCTAATTTTCTTCTTCCATTCTCGTTTTAGTAGCTGGATCTTGTTTCTGTTCTCAGAAAAATTTGAGGTTTTTGTAAGTTGCTTTGTTTTATACTCAATTGCCTTTTTTCCTTTTTTAGTTCAATGTAAATCTTGGTTGATGAATGAAGGCTGAGCTTGGAATAGGAGTACTTTGTCTCCCTTTGAGTAAGTTTATGTTCTGAAGGGATCCCAATAGCATTTCATACTCTTTGAGTATTTTCCAGGCCTATAGATGGACTGGTGATCCTCATATATTTAGCTTTAATTCTTAACTCTTTTTCCAGACTATCCAAAGATCCAAAAAATGTAGTGCAAATAGATGTGGAATACAAAAATGTAGTCGAACAGCAAAATGCAGCCTGATTAAAAGTGACTGGTGCAGACAAGGATGTTCTGGAGGAGTCTTCCATTCAAGACCAGTAATCTCTGGCTGTGTGTAGTAATGCGGCTAACATTTGGCCACCACCATCTGTCTTTAGGACTGGCTGGAAAATCTGAGGAATATTCCAGTAAATGTTAATCAAGGTAACTATTTCACCTTCAGTAGGATCTTAACAGCACTAAAAGTTCACAAGAGTACAATGGAAGGTGAGACAATTTTTGACCCTAAGAAGGCTGTCTGGAGAGTCAGTTTGGTTTCATGTACATATTTATTACTATTGAAGATCTGGATCCTGAGTGGCATATTTACAAAATTTTGGCACAGGGCAGCACCACAAAACGTTTTGATGCTCTGCCATGCGTCAAATGGAAAGGGCAGGAATGCGTCATATTAAAGAAATATGGCACATTCCTGTCCTTTCTGCCTGCCTTGGCACACAAATTGGTGCCTAGCGCCAACAGAGGCACCCTTGCACCATGGCCCAAGCATGTCTGCACTGTTTGCACTATTTATTTCGTGCAGGAAGGGGCACCTCAAGAGTGGTGTTTTCTTCCTCCTTCTAAGTGTGCTGCAGAAGGCAGCACATATGGAAAGAGGAAAAAACGAGGAGAAATAAAGTTATTTCCCCTCGTTACATCTCCACTGGGAAGGCATGGATTTTGGTGCATTCCCAGGATTACAGATCCTTGTAAATCTGGCAATGTGTCAAAGCCCATGTTTGTTGAATGAGAACGTCTCCCTGACACAGTGTAAGGCAATGCAGAGACTTGCGCTGTGTTGCTTTACACTAATCCTACGAGGCCATGAAAAGCCAACTTGACTTTGAGTGGCCTTGTAGGTATGGACCTGCACAATGTGCTGCCATTGCGTCACATAAAGTGACAGACCGGTGGCATAAGGGGCTTGTAAATCATCTTTGAGTCAGATGGAAGTTCAAGTTTTCAGTAGGCAGCTCCGTTATACCATTCAAATAAGTTGTGATGTTAGTAGGCAGACCTTCTAAGTTCCTCCCAAAGTTTTTTAATTTTAGTCAATCTTGTTGTTAAGACCATGGCCCTGATTTAAGAGGGTCAAGCGGCACTTTAGCGCCGCCTTAGCATCATTTTGGTTATGCTAAGGCGGCGCAAAGTCGGCCTTTTTCCCAGCGCCATAGTTACATACTGGTGCAATGCATGCATTGTTCCACTTTGTAACCCTTTGTGCTACATTAGGCCTGCGCCAGGCATAATGTATGCAAAGGGGGCGTTCCCCCTTTATGGGGGACGAAAAAATGGTGCAAAGAAATCTAAGATATTTTTGCGTCATTTTTTGGGGCACTTTTAATGCCTGCTCAGAGCAGGCGTTAAAAGGAGGCACACCATTGTTTACAATGGGCCTCAATAAGCTTTGCAGGATTAGCGTCAACATTTTTTACACTCATCCTGCAAAGCTCCTGTTAGACCTGACAGCCTTAGGGTGGTCACCCCTAACTTTTTGCCTGCCTCCCTCCACTTTTTGGACACTGTTTTTGCTGGCTTTTAGACTCTGCGCACTTTATCACTGCTAACCAGTGCTAAAGTGCATATGCTCTCTCCCTTTAAACATGGTAACCTTGGATCATACCTGATTGGACTATTTAATTTACATATAAGTCCCTAGTAATGTGCACTATATGTGCCTAGGGCCTGTAGATTAAATGCTACTAGTGGGCCTGCAGCACTGGTTGTGCCACCCACTCAAGTAGCCCCTTTACCTTGTCTCAGGCCTGCCATTGCAAGGCCTGTGTGTGCAGTTTCACTGTCACCTCGACTTGGCATTTAAAAGTACTTGCCAAGCCTAAACCTCCCCTTTCTCCACATATAAGTCACCCCTAATGTGTGCCCTAGGTAACCCCTAGAGCAGGGTGCTGTGTGGGTGAAAGGCAGGACATGTACCTGGGTAGTTTCATGTCCTGGTAGTGTAAAACTCCTAAATTCGTTTTGCACTACTGTTGTCGCGTGGGCTCTCATTATTCTAAATGAGACTACTGGATTTCTAGGTAGCAGGATCTATAACGGTGTGGGGGACTGAGTCTGACCCACGTGTAAAGAACTCTGTCACCCTAAATCCGGTTTTTGCTCCGGCTAACTAGCAGTGCCTCATTTCTCCCATGTGGAAGGAATGATTCGGCAGCCGAGCGCATGACATCTTTGGAACTTCTCAGGGAAGTCGTGGCTACTCAGATCCAAACCAACTCTCTTATTTCCAATATGATCTCATATACAAATGACAAAGACAGTATAAGTTTTATATATTGTTTTTAATAAAACAACTGTATTTTAGATATTAAGGCGTGAGCTGCAATAACCAGAACGATAGAACACAGTAGGATTGAAATAGTCACCAGGAGAGTAAAACATAAGAACAAAGCTATCATATTGTCTAACAGTTTCTACTCTCCCTCTGCTTGTTCTATTTAGAGCACAGCATGTTAAGCTTCTAGCTTGCCTATTCGAATCACTGTGGAGACATCAGCCCTCATACCTGAGCAAAGACCTGTGATCTTGGTTCAGCATCTGCAACAAGGCAGTCACGTCTAGTTGTGGTTCCCTGGTCGGAATCTCCCTCTTGCGTGTATTGGGACAAGGAAGTGATTTTATAACTAACATGTCATCGTGATCACAAAATGTCCCTACGCAGGAATGCCAAGTCTAAACTCCTACCACGTCTATCGGCAATGTACAAGACTGTATCCTTGACTGAGGCACAGAGTAAATATGTTATGGAGTACTCCAGTGCTGAAGTAGGCAAAACAGTATGATATGAATAAAAAACAACACCGTAGAACTGGTTATTTGAAAAATAACAGTACGAAGCCTAATAAAAAGCATATAGAGCAAAGTGCACAGAGGCTCTAAGCTGTCAGCAAATGAATAAAATATATTCAGGGCAAAGTGCACAAAGGCCTAAAGCCTGAAGCTAAAGCGCAATGAATACGTAAAACTAACCACACTACACCCTCCTCTTGTCGGTAGCAAGTGGTTCCAATAATATAAAAGGATGCCCTAAATATAAACAATACCTAAAACAATTATTTCGACAAGGTGAGAAGACAACAAAGTCATAAATTTAGGTAACATGTGAGCATAAAGCCAAATTCAATATAGTGTCAATTTCGTAAAAATCCAATCGTCAGATAGAAGCAATAGAACGCAGGAGTTCCTCCACTTCGATACATGTCAATATCGGAAGATCCACGCCACAAAGTACCATGGAGCAGGTGTGATCCAAAGCCCCAAAACCATTCAGGGCGGCACCCCGTGCAGTGCCTATGAAAGAGACAATACCATCTTCCTCCAGGAAGGGAATCTCATAAACCGCCTCACGAAGCAAGCGCATCCGTAGTGCACAAGTCTGGGAATGAGCCCTAATCGGGAACATCAACAGATCAGTATCGACCATTGGAGGGCGCTGCAATGAGAGACAGAGAGCCAGTGCATGTTCAAACGAGCACCAAAGGCATCGAAACACGGGTTGCACACAATCCAAAACCGGTCTGAATGACAGAGACCAGTCACACTCCAAATGTCCCAGGAGTGTCGCTCCAAAATGCTGCATCATGCGTTCACGACACAGCTGCGCTGACGGGAGCAGCAATACAGGATCTCGTAGTGACGGGACAGCCATTGCGAAAAAATAGCAACAACAGCAAGACTCCAGCCAGTAAAGCCAAAGTAATCGGGAAACCCCCAAAAATGCTTCCGAAAATAGAATGTATAGCCGAAGGTATCAAACCGAATATGGAAGAGAAGGTATGAGCAAAACCAACACCAACGACTTTGAAAAAATGTGCAATACCAGCAGTGCTGGATGCATTAAATATACGTCCCACAAGTTCACCGAAGTGATTCGGAAAGTTAGTATTCAAAAGGGACTGTATCTCCGCGGATGAACTTGCCATCTGAAGTGCGTAGGTCTCGCTAGCAGATGTAAGGGCCACATGCTTTTGAAACAATAAAGCTTTTAGCCGACTCGACTTGTCGAAATCAACCTTGGAAGTAGCAATATGAGGCCAGATGTCCGCTACCTCCCTAAATTGAGTGGGGGGAAACAACACATTCCCGCAGCACGTAAACTATTCCGGCACGCATGCCACAGCAGCGTTCGCTGTTAAGAACAATGTAACTGCCGTTAGAAAGCACCTGGAAAGTGTTTTTAATAACCGGGACTGGAACTCCCTTCAGATAACAAGCTAAGTTAGCAATCGAAGCGTTACACGCCCCGTGCAAGGACAGCTGTTTACAAACAATTGAATGGCTGACAGAAGCTTCGCATTCGCTGCCGCTAAGAAAAACCTCCTTCAAACCATTAACACATCTGTACTGAAAGGGAAGGTCCCACACCTCGTGTATGTAACTGTCTCCCAATAGTTCCTATCTACCCACCGGAATGTGCTTCAAACACGAAGTAAATTGCAAAGTAGAGATAGGCAAATTAATAACCCCATGAATCAACCATTCAGCTGACGGAATCTCAGCTACTGTGAAAGGCAGTTTCTCTAATTTCTCAATATTTAACATAACATATGTCGCTTCCTTTTTAGCCATCAGTTGTTGTTGACGAGTCAAATTAAAAGAGATAAAGATCTCTCTGGCACGAACGTGCTGCCATGGAACGCGACCCGCCTTCAAAGTCTGAAGAGTCCAACCCAGCTGCATGATGGACCGCGTCTGACTCTGCCCATGATATAAAGAAGACATGTCCGATTTAATAATGTCAATGGCAGAGGAAACAATGCTGTCAATCGTGTAAACACGGTCAGAAAGGGTATGCATGCCATTATCAACAACAGACAAAGGGGGTCATTCTGACCCTGGCGGTAAAAAACGCCAGGGCCAACGACCGCTGGAGCACCGCCAACAGGCTGGCGGTGCTCCCATGGGCATTCTGACCGCGGCGGTACAGCCGCGGTCAGAAACGGAAAACCGGCGGTGTACCACCGGTTTCCCGCTGCCCTGGGGAATCATCCATGGCGGCGCAGCTTGCTGCGCCGCCATGGGGATTCTGACCCCCATACCGCTATCCTGTTCCTGGCGGTTTTGGCCGCCGGGAAGAGAATGGCAGTATGGGGTGTCGTGGGGCCCCCGTAACAGGGCCCCACAAAGATTTTCAGTGTCTGCCATGCAGACACTGAAAATCGCGATGGGTGCAACTGCACCCGTCGCACCCCTTCCACTCCGCCGGCTCCATTCGGAGCCGGCATCCTCATGGAAGGGTGTTTCCCGCTGGGCTGGCGGGTGGCCTTCTGGCGGTCGCCCGCCAGCCCAGCGGGAAACCCAGAATACCCGCGGCGGTCTTTTGACCGCGCACCGGTATTCTGGCGGTCACCCGCCAGCCCAGCGGGAAACCCAGAATACCCGCGGCGGTCTTTTGACCGCGCAGCGGTATTCTGGCGGTCCCCGCCAGGCCGGCGGCTACCGCCGCTGGCCAGGGTCAGAATGAGGCCCAAAGTCTGCATCAGATTTTCCTGATCAATCTGCCTCAACCGGGCTGCAGACTCTTGTTGTGAAAGCTTCCAAATCTCATTATAAACCTCGTATAAGAACCTTTTCTTCTGTGGTACTTTGGGACCTGACAAAAAATCTTGTAAATCAGTATCATTAGACAGTAACGTGAGATGTGACTTAACTGCATCCAGCGTGGATGACTTCAACCATTGCTGACAAAGCTTCCCCACACTGTAGTTATAATATCAGCATGTTCTGGTGATACGTAACGAGGGTCTGCCCTACTAGTCCTGGACCCCCCTGAAGAGGTGACAAAACATTGATGACACACATTAGTGTCTACAGGCCATAATAACCACCCGCCTGGATGTAACGATGAAGTGTTAAGCGTACCATTCTGGACCCAATGTGTAAAGTCACTAAAAGTAGCATTCACATAGTGCTACCAATTTGTTAATTTAGAAGGGACAGGTATACTAGGCAAAGTCAACTCCCTAATTGTTGCTAAGCCCAAACAGCTAGTCTGTTGTACTGTGTCATTGAGGAAAATCATCTGCACAGGGATAATACATGCTCTAAATAACGTGTCCCTGCCTTGCATTTGCCAATTTTTCGAACCCCAAACACTTTTTAAGTCAACAGTTTTAAACCAGTATTCATACCCCTCGACCGAAAGTTTAGATACAAACAAATTTGAATACAGTAATTTAGTATCGGTCAATAACATTTGCTTATTAGAATACGGTGCAACTTTAAAATAGTAGGACTTAGCATTCCGTTGATCATGCCCAGAAAAATATGCAAATTTATCATAATACGTTTTCGAACTTCCTTGTGGAGGAATCGAGCAATGTTCCCATTGCACATAATTAAACATGGGCTTAGGGCTACTAGCTTTATGAATAAAGTTGTGTCCATAATAGTTGTAACAAAACATGTCACCATGATTATCTCTAAACTGGTAAGCATCATCATCGTCATAGACAGTATAATATTGCAAATCCGTTAGCATAGAATCTACTGTCTTCACATCCCAATCATCAGAAACAATGCCAGGTATAACAATATCATTCATTGATAATTTGAGGACATACGGTATTTGAATCAATTCAGTGGGACCATGTATATCAAACATTACTTTATCCCACACAATTCCATCCGGAACTGGTATCGCAGAAATGTTAACAGTGGACAAATCTCTTCGAACCATATGAGACGAAAAATGCGGTTTTAACACAGTCTCTACGTGCTCAATGTCAGATCGATCAGGAAGAAAATGACCATATATTATCAGAAAAAAAGTAACCACAAATCCCAACCATAACAAAATAGTCATCACGGCCAAAAACAGCCAAAAATAGTTCCAAGGAAAAACAAAATATGTTTGTTTAAGCCATCCCAGCAGCCGTCGTGGACCGTGGACAGAAGACATCGAGGACGAGGAGCCGGACACATCATTATCAGCGTCGTTGAAGCAGCCAGAAGCAGTTCTTGCAAAAGGTGCAACTGTGAACGAAGAAGCAGATGGAGGCTCTCGCCGTGGCACGCTATAAACCACATGTTCAGAAACATCAGTAGAACGTACAGCAATTTGATCAAAAGATTCCATATTAATCGCCGTCGGTGGAACAATCGCAAGATCATCATCCACCCTCCCCAAGCTCGGAGAGGAAACAGTGTCGGTGTAAATCACCTGCAGCGGGACTTCCTCCCCAGTAGTGAGAGGGATTCCGGAACTACTGGGTGTCCCTCTTGGTCTGCTGTGCAGAATCGGCCACATGTTGTAACTTGACATTATCAATGGAAACAAAGCGATTTCCTTTGGCCCCTCACAGCGGCGGTAAAATCACAGTTCTCGTGCCGCTCACCCCCAACACAGGGACAGGTTCTCGATAAGAAGGACCAAATTATTTTTTAACTGCGACCTTTTCACGCACTAGATCCCCAATCCTGGGTATCCAACCAGTAGGTGTTACTGGCTCATCCTTAATTCCTGAGGAGGCAGCACTGGCAGAAGAGTTATCTTCACGGAATTGTTGTAAATCCTGCAAAACAGTGACACGATCATTTATGTCAAAGGGCGTATCTGCCGCCTCCACACCAGGACCATCTAGATCAGGAACATACATTCGTGTTCCAAACAGGCACTCATATGAAGTACGACCCCCCAGTGACCTTCTAGGCAAGTTATTAAGTGCTCTCTGTACTCCATATAGGTGGGCTAGCCAACCACGACCCGTACCTATAACTCTGGCCGTTAAGGACTGCTTTAAATCACGATTTAAACGCTCCACGACAGAATTTCCCTCAGGATGAAATGGAGATGAGAATTGGAGTTGGACCCCCAACGAAGCCATGGTGTCCCTGAATGCCTTAGAGGCAAAAGCAGGGCCCTGGTCCGAATGAAAAGCCGCAACTGCAAATATATCGACAAAGATGCGCAAATCTTTATTAACAGTTCGAGCGTCAGCCGAGCATTGTGGCCAGACCCACACAAATCTGGAGCACGAATCTACAGCAACCAAGATATATTTGTATGCACTATCTGGTGTCAGCGGACCACAATGATCCAAGTACACACACTGTAATGGTTTATTTGAAATCAGAAGGGGCGTCTGCTGCGGGCGTCTAGCCGACGATGCTTTAATTTGTTGACAAACGTCACAACAAAGGACATATTGCTTCGTCTCTTTATAGAGACCAGGCCACCAGTAACAAGCCTGTAAAAGTGAAATCGTGGCAGCCACCCCAGCATGTGCAGAAGCCACCCCCTCATGTGCTGCAAAAATTAATCGAGGTCTCTCAATCTTATTGGGAATTTCACGTACACCAATGCCTGGAATTGTAACAGTAGCATTCAGCGCACCATTCAAGCAGTAACTATATTTTGAAGGAAATCCTTTAGGAAAGGGCGTGCCAGCAGCCATAGCCTTTATGGCAGCCGAAATTTCTGTGTCTGGTTTGGAACTCGAACGAGTCACTGAGGCCACAGTGGCGACAGCCACTGCCGATTTCGCGGCTTCATCAGCCAAAGTATTCCCAGCAACGTGTATTCCAACGCGCTGGTGTCCAAGTGTATGTACAACATGGACTTTAGGAAGCGTTTCCTTCAGATCTGCAACCTTACCCCACAACATTTTATGTTTAATGGTGTTGCCTTTAAAATCTCTGAACCCATTCATCTTCCAATAGTGTAGATATTCGTTGAAAGACTGCACACAGTAGTAGGAGTCACAGACCAGCAAGGTTAAAGTCGCCGGATCCGCGTGCTCCAATGCTAACAATAGAGCTTTGAGCTCAGCCAGCTGTGCCGTGCAATCTTCCAAGGTTTTAGTATAAGTATGTCAGGGGCAGAACACTTCCCCCTCCATAGTGCCGCTCACCACCGCACATGCAGCAGAATACTGTTGTTTAGTCCCAACCGCTGGTTGCGCAAAGCCATCGGGATACATGACCACTTGATATTGGTCAATAGGCAACGTACCAGCAGGAACAGGGTATTCCATTTCATATTGAAGGAATTCTTGAGTCTGCAGTTTAGGGTCAAATACATAATCTACATCAGTGGCTGTCAAAGACGTAGCCCATTGTATCCATCGCAGGTGTAAAGCTTTCGAATTAGGAACACTCGCTTTTGTAACAGCCTCTAAGGCCGGAATCGGGGAAACTACAACGATGCGTTGACCCTGGGCCAGCGGTCTTTCTTTAATAACAGCCATCTGTACTGCAGTGAGAATTTTCTCAGTTTGTGCAAAACGTTGTTCTGCAGCAGAATACAAGTGAGACTTGTATGCAATCGGGACTGTCTCCCCTTCATTAAAGGTGACATAAGTAAACCCAACAGCCCCAGGTATCACCCTGATGACTAAATGTGTCTTATTGTCCCGTGTGTGTAAGTGTTTAACTGCTAAGAGATCACTCTGTAACTCTCGCAGTATGTGTGTATGTTCAATCGTCCAAAATCTACTCGAAAAATTCGGGCGAATCAACTCGTATAAGGGTTTTATACGCGTCGCATATTCAGGAATGTAAGTTCTGCCAAAATTCAGAAACCCCAACAATGACTGGAGCTTCCGAACCGTATTAGTAGGCTGCAATAAAGCACATTTCTCCAAAAATTGTGGCGCTAGGCTCTTGCCCTTACTCGACAACTCATATCCCAGTAAAATGACGCTGAGGAAGGCAATCTTTGATTTCTTAAAATTAAACTTATAGCCAATATCAGCAAACCCCACAACAATGCGCGATACACGCCTTAGATGTTGCAGAATCTCATCATCTGTCAGATACATGTCATCAACATATGATAACGCTTCAGGGTCGAACTCATGCAGCATTTCAGTTACACGAGCCGAAAACAGTCCTGGGCTATTCTTATACCCCTGAGGCAAACGACAAAATATTTTCTGAGAGCCAAACGCACTGAAACAGGTATAGTCCCGACTCTCGGGCGCTATATTCTGGCAGAAAAATCCATTCGAGATATCTAATGTTGTCTTGTATTTTTTACGCACTATATTATTCATAAGCGCTGCGCTGTGTGAATTCTGTATTGCATATGTGCGTGTATGACTATTCAAATGTCTATAATCCACCACTATCCTATATGAATGGTCCGGTTTAGCAACCGGAAACAAGGGATTATTCATCGGCGAGACACAGGGCTCCATTATGCCCTGATATTCCAATTGTGTAAGAATTTTCCTAACCGATGCCCTTGCTTCAAATTTGATAGGATACTGCGGTTTCGGCTGAGGTTCGCCCTTTATCGGAATTACATGATAAGGTGATTGTCTGTCCCACCCCATGTTATTTCTATACAAGGCGGGAGCCTGTGCTAGAGCCCATGATTTACTATAGGACTCCGCTAGTTCTCTCGGAACAAGTGGTGAGAAGGAAGGTGTAATAACCTCCTCCCCACCCGGACAGTCGCGAACAAAGTCAGGTGGTCAATCTTGTTCGGCCAGCAGAACATCATATGATTTTACCACATGGTCCCAAAAAATGGCGTTTATAATACGGTCAATGTCCCCTTCCAATCGCAGAGTCACTTCATATACTCTATCAGGATCAGAGACTCGCATATCCGCCGTCTCGACTTGTATGAAGTCATCAGTTGCTTTCACCTCCAGATGCTCTAGAAGATTCCGGCGAACTATTGTGACCTCTGCCGCGCTGTTTAACAGTGCTAACGCCCATGTCTTGTTCGTCAAGAGAACTCTCTTCTTGAGCGGCATGTCTAACTGAGACTGCTGCCACTTTCTTCTTTTTAAATTGCTGTTTTTGTTGCAGCGGTTTCTCTTCTTGTTTAATAGAAACCTCCGCTGAGCGTTGTGAATCCTGTCTCGGTTTCACGTACTCCGTCCTCCGCTCTGACCGCCCACCTCTCTCACTTCTCTTTTCCGAGGAGTCCTGAAAGGAACGAGATTGGCGTGTATCAGTATATTGATATCTATCAGGCGTCTTCAAAGTATCCCTATTCCTGAGATTATACTTATTCTGTGGGGCCTCCGGTTGCGGAGACTGCCCACCATCTTTCTTAGGTGTTTGCTGTTTCTTTTCCCAGCGCTTTTTCGAACCCTCAGGTTGTTGCTGTTTACTATTTTCTTTATTATTTTTACCCTGTAACTGGGGTTTTTGTGGTCTAGCCCCCAGGCTATCACGACCAATACTAGAATATATTTCCGCTATTATTCTCGGAAGCTCCCGCTCCTGATTAAGCAGCGGAACATCCCGAAGACGCATTCGCACTGCTAGTGCTACTGCCTCTCCTTTGAGATTACTCAAAATAATAGAAGAAACTGTGGCAAAATTGCCCAGCAACTGCATGCCCAAATCTAAGGCAGGGGCAGCCCCATATTCATCTTGAATCTGTTTAAGTACGTCCGGTAAATTAGCTAATGTCGGTGTACCGTGTGCCGTAGTGTAGAGCGCGGCAAACACCGTGCCCCAGGTATTACAAAGGTCCATCGGAGGAACCATCCTGTACGGCAAACACATCGTCAAAATTCTATGTTTATTCTGAGGTCCCGTATGGGGAAATACTGCTTCCAGCGTATTAATTTTTTGCGCCAGCCAAAATGGAGTCTCCTCTCGTTTAGCCGGTACTTTACCCATAACAGAGTGTACAGTGGCCGGATTAATACCCGGAACCACTGCCTGAGGGTGCGCTGGAGCAGCACGCGCTGCATTCGTATTTAGTGTCTGCATTACAAACTGAACTAATCGTCTATATGTAGCCGTTAATTCTGTATATAAACGACGAACTTCAACCACTGCCAATTGAGCAACCGCAGGATGAGGTGTATATGTAGCCAATAAAGGCCAGGTAGGACCATCATTACTCAGTGGACCTAACCTAACTTGTGCTACTGAGTGTGGGAGGGCGCCATCAAGCCAATTATGGTGTTCTTGATAAGATAGAGGTATTTCTAAATAAGCGTAAGCCCTGTATTGTCCAGGGACATTCGCAACAGTGTATTCGTGAAAAGTATTTGTTCCCCCATCCACTGCTGGAAATCCGACCCAAGAATAAAAAAGTTCCGTTCTATAGGCTGCATGGGCGTCCACCACAAAAGTGACTGGACCCCCCTGGACTGTCAGTCCATGTGTCAACAGATGTCCCGTGAGCGGGTGACGCATATTAATTGCTATATTCACTACATTAGGATTCGCCATTTTATAAAAAATAGCTTCAGGTCAGAGAAGGCACACCAATATCGGGGTTTTTCCTTTCAAAGTTCAAGCTTGAACAACCAACCACTAAGCAATAGGAAGCACCTATGCCGCGGCGGCGGAAACCCTCAGCCCCACGGACGTCTCCGTATACGGAACCGAGGAGTCAAAATATATATGGGACCAAGAGAGTCAGTCGGACCTAATCATTAGAGCCAGACCAAACGTTGGCGGCGCCATGTCGCGTGGGCTCTCATTATTCTAAATGAGACTACTGGATATCTAGGTAGCAGGATCTATAACGGTGTGGGGGACTGAGTCTGACCCACGTGTAAAGAGCTCTGTCACCCTAAATCCGTTTTTTGCTCCGGCTAACTAGCAGTGCCTCATTTCTCCCATGTGGAAGGAATGATTCGGCAGCCGAACGCATAACATCTTTGGAACTTCTCAGGGAAGTCGTGGTTACTCAGATCCAAACCAACTCTCTTATTTCCAATATGATCTCATATACAAATGACAAAGACAGTATAAGTTTTATATATTGTTTTTAATAAAACGACTGTATTTTAGATATTAAGGCGTGAGCCGCAATAACCAGAACAATACAACACAGTAGGATTGAAATAGTCACCAGGAGAGTAAAACATAAGAACAAAGCTATCATATAGTCTAACAGTTTCTACTCTCCCTCTGCTTGTTCTATTTAGAGTACAGCATGTTAAGCTTCTAGCTTGCCTATTAGAATCACTGTGGAGACATCAGCCCTCATACCTGAGCAAAGACCTGTGATCTTGGTTCAGCATCTGCAATGAGGCAGTCAGCGTCTAGTTGTGGTTCCCTGGTCGGAATCTCCCTCTTGCGTTTATTGGGACAAGGAAGTGATTTTATAACTAACATGTCATCGTGATCACAAAATGTCCCTACGCAGGAATGCCAAGTCTAAACTCCTACCACGTCTTTCGGCAATGTACCAGACTGTATCCTTGACTGAGGCACAGAGTAAATATGTTATGGAGAACTCCAGTGCTGAAGTAGGCAAAACAGTGTGATATGAATAAAAAACAACACCGTAGAACTGGTTATTTGAAAAATAACAGTACGAAGCCTAATAAAAAGCATATAGAGCAAAGTGCACAGAGGCTCTAAGCTGTCAGCAAATGAATAAAATATATTCAGGGCAAAGTGCACAAAGGCCTAAAGCCTGAAGCTAAAGCGCAATGAATACGTAAAACTAACCACACTACACTGTGAGGCCTGCTCCCTTCATAGGCTAACATTGGGGCTGCCCTCATACAGTATTGAAGTGGTAGCTGCTGATCTGAAAGGAGTAGGAAGGTCATATTTAGTATGGCCAGAATGGTAATACCAAATCCTGCTGACTGGTGAAGTTGGATTTAATATTACTATTCTAGAAATGCCACTTTTAGAAAGTGAGCATTTCTTTGCACTTAAATCTTTCTGTGACTTACAATCCACGTCTGGCTGGGCTTAGTTGACAGCTCCTTGTGCATTCACTCAGACACACCCCAAACACAGGGTACTCAGCCTCACTTGCATACATCTGCATTTTGAATGGGTCTTCCTGGGCTGGGAGGGTGAAGGGTCTGCTCTCACACAAAGGACTGCCACACCCCCTACTGGGACCCTGGCAGATAGGATTCAACTGAAAGGGGACCTGGTGCACTTCTTAGCCACTCTTTGAAGTCTCCCCCACTTCAAAGGCACATTTGGGTATAAAACAGGGCCTCTGTTCTACCTCATCAGACACTTGCTGGAGAAGAAACCTGAACCAGAACCTGCATCCTGCCAAGAAGAACTGCCTGGCTGCCTAAAGGACTCACCTGACTGCTTTCTACAAAGGACTGCTGCCTTGCTGTTGCCCTGCTGCCTTGCTGAACTCTTGTCTGGCTGTAAAAGTGCTCTCCAAGGGCTTGGATAGAGCTTGCCTCCTGTTCCCTGAAGTCTCAGGACCAAAAAGACTTCTCTTTTTCATTTGGACTCTTCGTGCGCTGAAAATTTCGATGCACAGCTTGCTCCGCGGCGAGAAAAACGCCGCACACCGATGGTAATCGATGCAACGCCTTCGGGACGACCGGAACTTCTACGCACGGCCTCGCAAGGACAACGCCGCCCGACTTCCAGAGGGGAAATCGACGCGACGCCTGCTGTGAGAGCGAAACTTTGACACACAGCCCCGTGGAACGACAGGCAGGCGGAAAACAAGCAGGAGAATCCACGCATAGACCCCGGGACATCTGGTAATCCCGCGACCCACGGAAAGAGACTGTCCGCGTGCCGGAAAACAACGCACGACTTCCTCCCGTGAAAAATAACGACGCAAGTCCGTGTGTGCAGGGGAGAAATCGACGCACACACCATTTTTCCACGTATCTCTTCTTCTGCGGCCCCTTTGCGGAGATTTTCCACCTTAAACCAGGTACTTTGTGCTTGAAAGAGACTTTGTTTGCTTTTTAAAGACTTAAGACACTTTGGGGGTCATTGTGACCCTGGCGGTCATTGACCGCCAGGGTCAACGACCACGAGAGCACCGCCAACAGGCTGGCGGTGCTCTCAAGGGCATTCTGACCGCGGCGGTTTGGCCGCGGTCAGAAAGGGAAAACGGGCGGACTCCCGCCGGTTTTCCGCTGCCCTCAGGAATGCTCCATGGCGGCGCAGCTTGCTGCGCCGCCATGGGGATTCCGACACCCCATACCGCCATCCTGTTCCTGGCGGTTCGCCCGCCAGGAACAGGATGGTGGTATGGGGTGTCGTGGGGCCCCCGTAAGAGGGCCCCACAAAGAATTTCAGTGTCTGCTTAGCAGACACTGAAATTCACGACGGGTGCAACTGCACCCGTCGCACCTTCCCACTCCGCCGGCTCCATTCGGAGCCGGCTTCCTCGTGGGAAGGGGTTTCCCGCTGGGCTGGCGGGCGGCCTTCTGGCGGTCGCCCGCCAGCCCAGTGGGAAAGCCAGAATGGCCTCAGCGGCCATATGGCGGTTCCCGCCAGGCGGGCGGCGACCGCCGCCCGCCGGCCTCGGAATGAGGCCCTTTATATCACTTTTCAGTGATATCTCTACAATTTCACATTGCATCTTTATTCGTATTGACCTACAATTATCCTGATAAATATTATGTATTTTTCTAAACACTGTGTGGTGTATTTTTGTGGCGCTATATTGTGTTATTGTATGATTTATTGCACAAATACTTTACACATTGCCTTCTAAGTTAAGCCTGACTGCTCGTGCCAAGCTACCAGAGGGTGGGCACAGGGTAATTTTGGATTGTGTGTGACTTACCCTGACTAGAGTGAGGGTTCTTGCTTGGACAGAGGGTAACCTGACTGCCAACCAAAAACCCCATTTCTAACAGCTCCGAACTATTGTAAAAAATTCTGATGCTCTTTCCCTACCGCCAAGGTGCGCCATATCTTGGATATGGCGCACACATACTGGTGTTTGAGGGAGGGGTGGAGTGGTGAGGGGGGTGCCAAGGAGTGCCAGAAAAGTGGCACTGCACTGGGTGCAACATCACGTTTCTTAAATCTGGCCCCATGTTTCCTGGAAATAATGAAGATTATATCCCTCTAAGAATGTCACATGCTGCATTCTAGGACATTACGTCTAAATGAATGGGATTTCTGCCTTTGATAGATTTCTCCCATAGATTCAGAAATCTGTTTTGGTTCCAGAATTGAGTGTTATGGAAAGCCACCCCAAGTTATGATTCCTGGGTTGGATATTCACAGCGACTACCACGGTCTTCTCCCAGTTGGTGCTTTCCATATAATTAGATTGTAATAGGGTCTTCTCTGAAGCCTGGCCAGGTGTACTTCTCAAGATATTGGTAATGTCTGAGGTGCGCAGTTGATTTAGAGACTCGCTGTTCATTGTAAACCCTATTCTTAAAACTTCAGCATATTCAAGGAGAAGGACTGCTGTTCAAAATAAATTATGTGGCTGCCCATGCAACTTTTCTCAACTCTCTTTAATCTGTTTGCTTTGCCTTTTGAAAGTCTATGCTTTCCTTATCTCCGGAAGATGAATATAGCCAACCCATACAGGATGTCAACAGTTTCATATGTCCCTTGGCTGCGGATGCCATGCATACCTTGTGATGTATATTCAGGGAATAAGTTTACTGACTTAAACAGCAGCACCGTAGGTTGCTAAAGTTTTTAATGTTAGATTCCAGACTCCTAAAAATGCCTGGCTCCTCACTGTTTTTGGCTGTTTTTGTCTCCTCTCATTCTTGGTTTTAGCATCTGATGACAGTTTGTGGAGTGACACCCTAGGGCTAATGAAGGATGTTTAATGTGTTTGCTGCTTGTGAGGTGCATGGTGGGTTCGTAGCGTCATTGAAATTGCTGAGGTGCTGACGATTTTTCAGACTCAATCTGTTTCACTAAGTCATGGCATAGAAGTGTGTTATAAACATTTACTACAAATAACATACACTTAACATTAATGCATATCATATTCTAGACATAAACATTTTCATATATTCAAAATATATTTATACTTATCAGTTACTCAGTTGTTAGCACATCTGCTACTGTTAATGCTGGAATTAATAATGATTATTCATGTATTTTGAGTGTGGAATTTGTACAGAAAGTGTACTAAGGTAGAGAAAAATAAGGCACACATTTGAAGTAGCGCCCATCAGAATGGTCGCTAATGTTCACGAAGTGTACTTATTATTGGCTTATTGATATAAAAAGTTGAGTTTATGCTTGATTAATGTAGTAATATGTCATATTAAAGGTTATGCATTATGTATTAGCTTTATGAATCATAGGCCCTAACTTAGGGAGGTCTTGGCCTAGTTGTACAACCTTATGGCAAGCTGCATTTCTTAATCGACTTTTAAAATGTCTTCTTAGAAAATGTAATTGTGATTTTCCACTGTGCCAACCAAGTGCTTGTAGCTGAAAGTCTTTCTCATGAGAACTGCTTGCTAGAAGATGATGTGCTTGCTAGTGAAACAATGTTTAGCATAGTGTGTAAGACTGACCTTCCCAGGAGAAGACAATGGATGCACTGACTGGAGTATAAGCTGCAACAATATTGATACCTGACAGGCCCAACTATGGGAACAGAAGACAAGGAGCCAGTCATCGACATGTGAACCAAATGCTAGTAGAAGTGTAGATTTAGGGGTTTAATTTCACTGGACTAAATGTGAACATGTGATTCTTTAACCAATAGGGATGTGGGAAGTAGTTTTAGGAAATCTAACTTAGCTGGACTGCACCGAGTGGCGATGCACCATTCTCCCCATTCTTTTGAGAGTTTAGTTATTCTTTTCCGAACTGCTTGAAGAGACTTTGGGGGTCATTCTGACCTCGGCGGGAAAAGGCACTTACCGCCGGTCAGAAGACCGCCATAACACCGCCGCGGTAAACCGCCACGGTCATTCTAACCCGCAACTGGCAAACCGCCAAAAACCCGACATCCACAAAAGTCCGCCACACCAAAGGTCAGCGAAAAAATGGCGATGACCAAACCTCCACCGTCACGCCAACAGAAATACGCCCATACCATTCCGACCCACAAATCCACGCGGCGGTCTTTCAAACGCGGTATTCCATTGGCGGTACACACCGCCGCGGTCAAAATACACACACACATAGAAAACTCAGCCACATTGGTCAGTTTGAAACACGCACACCTGATACACATACTAACACCACTCCCACACACCCAACACAATATAAAACACACACCCACATCACCCACAAACCCCTACGACCCGTAATTATTGACGAAGGCTAGAGACAGAGCACAGAATAGACAATCCCACAACACAGAGGCACACAACACCATCACCCACACAGAATCCACGCACCAAACACCACACACCACCACACGCACCACACTCATCACCACAAACGCCACCCCACACCTCATCCACACCACCCCATGGCACCCCAAAGACACCCCAGGTTCAGTGACGCAGAACTCAGGGTCATGGTGGAGGAAATAGTCCGTGTAGAGCCCCAGCTCTTCGGGGCACAGGTGCAGCACACCACAATTGCCAGGAAGATGGAGCTATGGCAAAGGATAGTGGACAGGGTCAACGCGGTGGGACAGCATCCACGCAATCGGGATGACATAAGGAAGAGATGGAACGACCTACGGGGGAAGGTGCGTTCCATGGTATCAAGGCACAACATTGCGGTGCAGAAGACTGGCGGCGGACCCCCACCTACTCCCCCAGAATTTACCACATGGGAGGAGGAAGTCTTGCACATCCTGCATCCTGAGGGCCTCGCAGGAGTAGGCGGAGGAATGGACTCTGGTAAGTCAAATCTTCACTACTGCTTCCCACCCCCACCCCACCTGCATGCCAAATCATACCCCCACCCTCACCCCCACCCCCATCACACCAACTCCTAGCAAAAGGCTCACCATCACAACCCACCCATCCCAACACCAAGCCCTGCATGCGACCACAAAGCATGGACACCCATCACCAAAGCATGCCCACTGCACACACACATCACCCCCACAAGCCACCCTCACAAAATCCCCCACAAGGGAATGCCTGCACTTGGGTACACGGACACCCACCCATCACACGAAATGCCACACACAGAAGCAATAACCATACCTTTATACCCCTGCAGGACCCGGATGCCACCACACTGCCACGGAGGGTCCAGAGATGTCCATCCCACCCCCAGAAGAGGCCCCCAGCGATGACAGCAGCTCTGTCTCCCTGGAGCCAGATGACCAGCCCGGCCCATCGGGGACCTCTGGACAGTCGGTTCCCCACAGACAGCCACAAGCTACACCAGACCCAACCCCCTCTGGGAACACCAGCACAGCTCCCACCCAGCGGGCCCATGCCTCTGTCTCCAGGACACGTCAATCAGCGGTGTGTCCACCACTACAGGGCACCCAGGTTGACCCACCACCCCAACAACAACAGGGACCTGGGGGCAGTGGTAGTGGGCACACCGTCCAGGGGACAGAGGCCCAGGAACACAGGGGAACTGGGAGGGCTGCTGTGCGACGGGGGGGACAGGCCCGGGGAACCGACTCTCCAAGAGGCCCTCTCCTCCATCATGGGAGCATACCACCGCTCCCAGGAGACAATGGCGACGGTACTGGCCCGGTTCCAGGAGATCCAGGCACTGCAGGAGGAACAGTACATGGGGTTCAGGGAGGAACTGAGGAACATCGGTTCCGCAATGGGGACCATCGTCGTGGCCCTTACCCAGATCGTCACCACATTGCGGGACCATGTGGCACCCCAAAGGGCCCCTGTCACTAGCCCAGGCCAGGAACAGCCTACCACCTCCGCCGGCGCTAGTGGACAGGAGGCCCCCACAGAACGACAGGCCACCAGAACCCCACCTCCTGCAGAAGAAGAACCACCCCGCAAGCGGAACCTGAGATCTCACAAGAAGACAGAGTAGGATTGCAAGACCCCCGCCAGCCTAAGATACCCCCTGATGTCATCCCACTGTCCCACATTGTCACCCTGTCCAACCTTGAACTGCCCCTGCTCCATCCTTCCCCAGGCATATGGACAATGCACCTGTGCGACTGAGAACTGGACTCTGCCATGGACATTACTCCACCCCACCCATCACCGTTTTACAATCATGTACCTATATGTAGCACTTAAAATAAATCACTTATTGCACTTAAAATAACAGGAGTCTGCTTGTATTCTTAACAAATGTATTACACATAATGGTGCAATAATGTCCAGTTACTTTGTGATGACAACATACCAATTTCAATAAGCTTTAGTCCATGGGCAAACAAAGCTGAAGTCAGGCAGTGGGTCATACAGCTCTGAAAAGGGAAGGGAAAGTCACAAATCAGTTAACAGGAACTGGGGGGAAACACAGATAGTGGAGACGCATGAGGCCTTAAGTAAATGTAAAATGGCGTTGGTGATTCTTACCTGTGTGCTACTGAAAATATTGTTGTATGACTGTATCCCTGTTGTCCGTGTCGTCCCCGTTGTCTTCCTCCTCTTCACTCTCCACAGGCTCCACAGCTGCTACAACACCACCATCTGGACCATCCTCCTGCAGAAATGGCACCTGGCGTCGCAAAGCAAGATTGTGAAGCATACAGCAGGTCACGATGATATGGCACACCTTCTTTGGTGAGTACATTAGGGATCCCCCTGTCATATGCAGGCACCTAAACCTGGCCTTCAGGACCCTGAAGGTCCATTCTATGATCCTCCTAGTTCGCCCATGGGCCTCATTGTACCGTTCCTCTGCCCTGGTCCGGGGATTCCTCACTGGGGTCAGTAGCCACGACAGGTTGGGGTAACCAGAGTCACCAATTAGCCACACACGGTGTCTCTGTAGCTGTTCCATCACATAAGGGATGCTGCTATTTCGCATGACATACGCGTCATGCACTGACCCAGGGAACTTGGCATTTACATGGGAGATGTACTGGTCAGCCAAACAGATCACCTGGACATTCATCGAATGATAACTTTTTCTGTTTCTGTACACCTGCTCACTTTCTTTGGGGGGAACCAAAGCCACATGGGTCCCATCAATGGCACCAATGATGTTGGGGATATGTCCAAGGGCATAGAAATCACCCTTCACTGTAGCCAATTCGCCCATCTCAGGGAAAATAATGTAGCTCCGCATGTATTTCATCAGGGCAGACAACACTCTGGACAAAGCCTTAGAAAACATAGGATGAGACATCCCAGATGATATTGTCACTGTTGTCTGAAAAGACCCACTTGCCAAAAAATGGAGTACTGACAGAACCTGCACCAGAGGGGGAATCCCTGTGGGTTGCCGAATGGGGGACATCAGGTCTGGCTCCAGCTGGGCACATAGTTCATGTATAGTTGCTCTGTCAAGCCTGTATGTAAGTATGATATGTCGTTCTTCCATTGTCCACAGGTCCACCAGCGGTCGGTACACGGGAGGATTCATCCTTCTCCTCGCAAGTCCCAGCGGACGGTGCCTAGGAAGGACAACATGGAGCACAGAGTCAAGCAACCCACAGGTTCGTTCACACAGCTTGCACAGTACACGAATCGCTATGCATTGAAAGGCTTGTATGAGTGGCAATGACGATGTGCGCCGGCGGTCGCGGTACGCACCGTCGCGGTACGCACCGCCGCGGTACGCACCGCCGCGGGCGTGACCGCCATTTTCTATCTGATTAATCACTCGAGACCTGATCATCCACAGGTGAGGACCTATACTGCAAGTGCTGCTTTGACCTCGGTCTGGGAGGTACAATGGCTGCTGCGACTGGAGAAAGGGCCCCTGCCTTCACTTCCGAAGAATTGGAGAAACTTGTTGATGGGGTCCTCCCCCAGTATGCGCTACTCTACGGTCCTCCAGACCAACAGGTTAGTACACAGGGTGCACGTTGAATGGGCTATGCCTGTGTTGAGTGGGGTGTATGTAAGATGGTGGGGAGGGGAGCGAATGAGGAGTGCAACGCACGAAAGATGAGAGCATGTGCCACATGGCAAGGTTGGGGAGGGGGGGGCCACTCACATTGATCAGGCAGAAAACTGATGCGATTTCCTTTACCACCCTGTACATGTCACATAGGTCAGCGGCCACCAGAAGATCGACATTTGGCGTGCCATCGCCAAGGACATCCGGGCCCTGGGGGTCCACAACAGACGGGGCACCCACTGCCGAAAGAGGTGGGAGGACATCCGCCGCGGGACCAGAAAGACCGCCGAGTCTCTGCTGGGGATGGCCTCCCAACGTAGGAGGGGTGCCAGCCGCCAATTGACCCCCCTGATGTCCCGGATCCTGGCGGTGGCCTACACCGATTTGGATGGGCGCGTGAGGACATCACAGCAGACACAAGGGGGTGAGTATCAGCACATTCTGCTATCTTTGCGCGCAGTGAAGGTGTCTGGGTGGGGGAGGAGGGCTGTGGCTATCTCCAGGCCAGGGTGCATTCTGTAGGCTAGGCCCCTCCGTTAGACACGGCCCTGTGCCCCCGCCCCCCACCTCTGTAGGGTGCCAAGTACAGCTATCCATGGTCCGGCCTCACCCATGTGTGCATTTGTCGTCCATAGACCTGTAGGCCTAGTCACAATAACTGAGTAGTGTACCCCGATTGCGCGGCCTAGTGCAGGGGGCTTCTGTGTCTGTCCTCTCCGACAACGGTGTTGCCAATGCATGCACTCAACCTGTCTTCATTTCTCCCCCCCCCCATTTTCTTTGTCTTCCTGTTCATGTGTGCATTAGCATCATCAGGCGGAGGAGAAGTGGCATCGGCGCACGAGGGAGCTGCATCTCACATGGCCCCGGAGGGCCATACAACAGACTCCGAGTACACCAGTGAGACGGAGGGCGAGTGGAGCTCCACAACGGGGACCCGTGGAGACGTCAGCGACACCGACACGTCCTCGGAAGGGAGCTCCCTAGCGGTGGTGGCAACATCCGTGCCCACCGCCACAACAGGTACAGCCGCCACCCAGCGCACCAGCCCCACCCTCCCAGCAGCCCCTCAGGCTTCGCTCCGTCCCCGCTCGCCCAGGAAGGCGGGCATCTCCTTCGCCCCAGGCACCTCAGGCCCTGCCCCAGTTACCCCTGCTGCCCTCAGTGAGGAGGTCATTGACCTCCTCAGGACACTCATTGTTGGGCAGTCTACCCTTTTGAATGCCATCCAGGGTGTAGAAAGGGAGGTGCATCGGAGCAATGCATACCTGGAGGGCATTCATTCGGGTCAGGCTGCCCATCAGCGATCGTTCAACGCTCTGGCCTCAGCACTGATGGCAGCCATTGTCCCTGTCTCCAGCCTCCCTCTTCTGACTCCCTCCACCCAGTCCCAGTCTCCTGTTCCTCTGCCTATCCCATCCACACCATCAGACCAGCCTGCACACACCTCTACACCCAAGGGCAGCTCATCCAGACATAAGCACCACAGATCCCATAAGCATTCACCCAAGCAACATCCAGATGCAGACATGCCAACTGTCACTACCACCTCTGTGTCCCCCACCTCCTCATCTCCCTCCTCCCTCCCTGTGACGTCTCCACTCACACCTGCATGCACACCACCATCAGCCAGTACTTCCATCACCAGCACACCCTCCATTACAGTCCGCACACGTGCAGTCACCACTGCCATTTACACGTCCCCTGTGTCCTCTCCCAGTGTGTCTGTCACCCCCTCTTCCAAAGCACACAAACGCAGGCAGCCACCCACCCAACAGCCATCCACCTCACGACAGCCTCCGTCACAAGCACCTGCACCCAAAGACAGCACACTTGACTCTCCTACAACCACATCCTCTTCCTCCACTCCCATACCCACTACACCTACCTGTCCCTGTCCTTCCCAAGTTGTTTTCCTTTCCAACCTTGAGCTCGTTCCAATCACTGACCCACCCCCTCCATCTGGTAAGAGTAAAAAAAGCACCTCAGCCACCACCAGCCCTGCATCTACTGTGACCATAGTACAGGGCTATTGGAGTCCACCAGCTCCTAGGGCAGGAACATCAGCCAGCAGCAAGGGGACAGCCAGCCCACCCCCTGGGAAGAGGACAAAAAAAAAAAGGCCGGCGTGACAAGACTGAGACGGCTGCCACCAAGGACAGTAGCCTTGCCCCATCACCTGCCACATCATCCAAGGGAGGCAAGGGCCACAGAGCTTCAGCGAAGGAGGGCAAGGGCAGCAGGGCGGAGAAGTCAGGCAGCAGGCGAGCTGCCCAGGAGGACCCCACCAGACCCATTCCGGTTGTGACGGATGACACCCACGGGCCCAGGACTCCATCACAGGAGGGCCCTGCGACCGCAAGTTCGGATGGCGACTGAGCGGGAAGTCTTGGCCAGGTCTGGCTCCCTAGAAACACAGGACAAGCACCGCTGAACAGGGCCCCGCCGGGAGGAGCACCGCTGAACAGGGCCCCGCCGGGAGGAGCACCGCTGAACAGGGGCCCGCCGGGACAAGAACCGCTGAACAGGGGCACGCCGGGACAAGAACCGCTGAAAAGGGCCCCGCCGGGACAAGAACCGCTGAACAGGGGCCCACTGGGAGAAGAACCGCTGAACAGGGGCCCGCCGTGACAAGAACCGCTGAACAGGGGCCCGCCGAGAGGAGCACCGCTGAACAGGGGCCCGCCGGGACAAGAACCGCTGAACAGGGGCCCGCTGGGTGGAGCACCACTGAACAGGGGCCCGCCGGGAGAAGAACCGCTGAACAGGGGCCCGCCGTGACAAGAACCGCTGAACAGGGGCCCGCCGGGAGAAGAACCGCTGAACAGGGGCCCGCCGGGAGAAGAACCGCTGAACAGGGGCCCGCCGGGACGAGAACCGCTGAACAGGGGCCCGCCGTGACAAGAACCGCTGAACAGGGGCCCGCCGGGAGGAGCACCGCTGAACAGGGGCCCACCGGGACAAGAACCGCTGAACAGGGGCCCGCCGGGAGGAGCACCTCTGAACAGGGGCCCGCCGGGACAAGAACCGCTGAACAGGGGCCTGCCATGACAAGAACCGCTGAACAGGGGCCCGCCGGGAGAAGAACCGCTGAACAGGGGCCCACCGTGACAAGAACCGCTGAACAGGGGCCTGCCGGGACAAGACCCGCTCCGCTGGGCCCTTCCTGTCAAGCACCGCTCCGCTGGGGCCCTTCATCTCAAGCACCGCTGGCCCATTGACAGTGCCGGTTCTGTGTCGAGCAGGGCTTCACAAAGCACTCTGGGCACCATGCCTCCTCCATTAACAGTGGAGTCGGTAATCCATCTGATGGGCTGTGGCTTGGCACTTCCCAGGATGGAACAGTGGGCAACCCACCCACTGTAGAGACTTGAGAGACTGTGGCTTTGCACTCCCCAGGATGGGACAGTGGGCATGGAGGCCCCTCGTGGATCTGGCATCGTGGACTCATGTGGCTGAGGTGCCCCCCCTTCCCTTCCCCCTGAGGTGCCTGTAGTTTTATCATCTGATGCCCCAGCAGTGTTCTCTCCAATGGTATCTGGTCTCCTGTGTGGGCTTTGCCCATGTGTTTGTGCACATTGGCCCACGGACTATGGAACTTTGACGGAATGTGCAGGACTTAGGTCGGATGGCGACTGAGCGGGAAGTCTTGGCCAGGTCTGGCTCCCTAGAAACACAGGACAAGCACCGCTGAACAGGGCCCCGCCGGGAGGAGCACCGCTGAACAGGGGCCCGCCGGGACAAGAACCGCTGAACAGGGGCACGCCGGGACAAGAACCGCTGAACAGGGCCCCGCCGGGACAAGAACCGCTGAACAGGGGCCCGCCGGGAGAAGAACCGCTGAACAGGGGCCCGCCGTGACAAGAACCGCTGAACAGGGGCCCGCCGAGAGGAGCACCGCTGAACAGGGGCCCGCCGGGACAAGAACCGCTGAACAGGGGCCCGCTGGGTGGAGCACCACTGAACAGGGGCCTGCCGGGAGAAGAACCGCTGAACAGGGGCCCGCCGTGACAAGAACCGCTGAACAGGGGCCCGCCGGGACAAGAACCGCTGAACAGGGCCCCGCCGGGACAAGAACCGCTGAACAGGGGCCCGCCGGGAGAAGAACCGCTGAACAGGGGCCCGCTGGGACGAGCACCGCTGAACAGGGGCCCGCCGTGACAAGAACCGCTGAACAGGGGCCCGCCGGGAGGAGCACCGCTGAACAGGGGCCCACCGGGACAAGAACCGCTGAACAGGGGCCCGCCGGGAGGAGCACCTCTGAACAGGGGCCCGCCGGGACAAGAACCGCTGAACAGGGGCCTGCCATGACAAGAACCGCTGAACAGGGGCCCGCCGGGAGAAGAACCGCTGAACAGGGGCCCGCCGTGACAAGAACCGCTGAACAGGGGCCTGCCGGGACAAGACCCGCTCCGCTGGGCCCTTCCTGTCAAGCACCGCTCCGCTGGGGCCCTTCATCTCAAGCACCGCTCCGCTGGGCCCTTCATCTCAAGCACCGCTCCGCTGGGCCCTTCCTGTCAAGCACCGCTCCGCTGGGCCCTTCATCTCAAGCACCGCTCCGCTGGGCCCTTCATCTCAAGCACCGCTCCGCTGGGCCCCGCCGTCCCTGCACCGCTCCGCTGGGCCCTTCCTGTCAAGCACCGCTCCGCTGGGCCCTTCCTGTCAAGCACCGCTCCGCTGGGCCCTTCATCTCAAGCACCGCTCCGCTCCGCTGGGCCCTTCATCTCAAGCACCGCTCCGCTCCGCTGGGCCCTTCATCTCAAGCACCGCTCCGCTGGGCCCTTCATCTCAAGCACCGCTCCGCTGGGCCCTTCATCTCAAGCACCGCTCCGCTGGGCCCCGCCGTCTCTGCACCGCTCCGCTGGGCCCTTCCTGTCAAGCACCGCTCCGCTGGGCCCTTCATCTCAAGCACCGCTCCGCTGGGCCCCGCCGTCTCTGCACCGCTCCGCTGGGCCCTTCCTGTCAAGCACCGCTCTGCTGGGCCCTTCATCTCAAGCACCGCTGGCCCATTGACAGTGCTGGTTCTGTGTCGAGCAGGGCTTCACGAAGCACTCTGGGCACCATGCCTCCTCCATTAACAGTGGAGTCGGTAATCCATCTGATGGACTGTGGCTTGGCACTTCCCAGGATGGAACAGTGGGCAACCCACCCACTGTAGAGACTTGAGAGACTGTGGCTTTGCACTCCCCAGGATGGGACAGTGGGCATGGAGGCCCCTTGTGGATCTGGCATCGTGGACTCATGTGGCTGAGGTGCCCCCCCTTCCCTTCCCCCTGAGGTGCCTGTAGTTTTATCATCTGATGCCCCAGCAGTGTTCTCTCCAATGGTATCTGGTCTCCTGTGTGGGCTTTGCCCATGTGTTTGTGCACATTGGCCCACGGACTATGGAACTTTGACGGAATGTGCAGGACTTATTGCCTATGTATATATTTTTGACTATGTTCATTCCTTATTTTGTATCTTTCATATAGCATATTTCCCATACCTTCAATGGAGTTATTTATACATATATTTTATAGATCATTTTAATTGTGTCTTTGCATTATTCCGGTGGGTTTGGGGGGTGTCACTCTGACTTGTTGCTCTGCATTGGGGTGTAGGTATTTGTGGTGGGGGGGGGGTGTATGGCGCATGTGTGTGCCCGTAAGCTTTCCTCCTCCCCCCTCCCCTGTGTCGTAGGTGCAGTACTCACCGTTGTCGTCTGCGCCGGCGTTCGTACTCCTGGTAGATGAGCAGGTAGACAATAGCTGGTAGGATGTTTAATTCGGGTTCCATGCTGTCCTCCTTCCTCGTGGAGTGTGTATAGGTGAGCGTTTTCCCGTTCGTAGTCTGTTTCCGCCGTGTTTTTATCGGCGGGGCTCCCGCCCCGGAAAAGGTGGCGGATTGGTGAGTTGTGATAGGGTGGGCGGTACATTGTCTGCCGCCTGCCTGTTGGCGGTGACCGCCGCGCTGTTTGTCTGTCCCGCCGTGGCGATCGGAGTGTTAAATTGGCGAGCTGTGTTGGCGGTTCCCGCCAGGGTCAGAATTCCATTTTTTTTACCGCCTGCCTGTTGGCGGGTTGGCCGCCGCTTTAACACCGACCGCCAGGGTTGGAATGACCCCCTTTGTTTTTTCTGAGCTTTAATGCTGAATCTTGATGCCTGCATGACCGAACTGATGTCCTGTTGATGAAGACTATCATAGCTTGCTGAACCATATTGAGGACAGGTATTAAATGACCTCACTGATTGTTATGTCTATTTGCTTTTGTTTCTAGGTACCAACCGCTATTTCTGTATGTTTATCATTTGATTTTGAGAGTAAGTTACGTGATATTAGCATTGTAAATATAGGGAAATAAACATTCTAACTTTTACATAAAGGTGTGGTTATTCATGGCCGCAAGGTCATGGTGAGTAGTACTGACTCTTATTGATTATTGATTTCATTGATTGTTATTGCTATCGATTTGTATTGGTATGGGGTTCATGCTGGGAAAAACTCAGAGCAGTCAAAAGGTCCAACGCCTATTCGCGTCTCCCTTGTAAGTTTACTTAATGAAATCTGAAGCAGTAACCCCACTTTTCCTAAATGTGACATACAGATAATAATGGAAACAGTCATCAACATCTGCTGTGCGTCTGTTATTACAGCATCAACATGCATCACTCCATATGTTTTTCATTCCTGTCTGCTGATGCCCTTCCATGGAAATCTTCATAGTAAGGTGAATTTCTGACATGTTGACTTTGTCAGTGCTTGTTTTACAATGCCTGGTGTCTTCTGGCAGTAGCTTCCACCACAACAGGAGCAGCTGGACTTGTCTAGCACAAATGATGATACCTATTCAGACACTCTTACAGCATCAGAACATGTGAATTGGGTGAGACTTTTCAAGGGTATTTCTCAAGTGATTATTTGGGTTTCACAAAGTGCTGGAATTAGAGCACTATATAGCCATAGGAATCACTAACAAGTCTGTGTTTGTCATAAAAAGGTGCCTGATGGAGCTCTGCTTGCCAGAAGCTGCATAGGACTCTCCTCCTTTCACTTTGTCCTTCCCCTAAATCTGTCTCTTCTCTTCTCCTTGTCTCTCATTCCTTCTCACTTAATTATTCTGTCTATTCATCACCTCAGTTGTGCACCTTGATGCATATATGTTTCGCTTTTTAGGTTTTGATGTAGTGTCATGCAAGTGCATTAAGATCAGACCTGTTGGCTTTGCTAAGCTTAGTGGTGGTAATAGCAATGTTGTTAGTGGTGCATTATTGAGTTTTCTGGATGTATTGGTGATATTGGTGTTAGCGGTTGTGGTATTGGTGGTGGGGTATTGCAGTGGCATTTGTGGCTGTAGTATTGTGGTAGTGCTGTTGGCATTGTGGTGGCATTAGTGGTTCTATTGGTGGTGTGGTATTAGGAGAATAATGTATGGTGGTGATATCAGTGATGGTGTTGGTGCTGGTTCTTGCGCCATTAATGGTGGTTATGTGGTATTTGTGGTTGATTTAGTAGTGATGGTGGTGGTAGTTGTAGTGGTGGTATTGTGGTGGTGTTCTTAGAGGCATGGTTTCTAGTATTGGTTGAGTTGGTGGTGTCTAGTGGTGGCATTGGTGGTCATGGTGGTGAAATTGAAATGGTGTGATGGTTGTTATTTTGTTAATACTGTTGAGCAAATTAATTGTGGTATTAGTGATGAAGCTGGTGTTGGTGGCATTGGTGTCGCTGGTATTAATGTATTTCACATTGGAGGTGATTTGGTGGTAGTGATGTTGGTGGTATTGTTGGTGATAATGTTTTTGGTGCGGTGCCAGTTTTTCCTTTGTTCCATCTTCTCTCTTTTTTCATGTGCTTCCCCTTTTCTCCCTTTCTGTTTTTTGCCTTGTTTTCCCTCTATCTCAGTCTCTCCCTCTATTTCTTTTTATTTTTTTGAACTACAGGAGTCCTTCCTATAGAGACCTTCGCTTTCATCCAGCTATTTGACAGTGTATTTTTTCTGGTCTTGGTGGTGGCACTGTTGACAACATTTATGATGTATATATTGATAATACTGGTGGTGGCATTGGTGGTAGTATTGGTTGCATTGTTATTGATTTCAGTTGTGGTACTGGTGTTGATGCTACTGATGCTTTTAGTGATTGTATTAGTGGTGGTATTCCAGTGGTCATATCAGTGGTAGTGATATATGTGATGTTAGAGTATTGTGGTATTGGTGTAATATTTGGTGTTATTGATTACATATTGGTTGTATTGGTGTTGGATGTATTGATATTTGTGTAGGTGGTATTGGTAGTATTACTGGTGGTGGCAGAATTGATGATGATTCTATTGGAGGGTTATTGGTGATATATGGTATTGGCCATGTTGTGGTACTGTTGGCAGTGGTGGTATTCTTGGTTGTTATGCTGACATTGGTAATGGTATTGGTGGTTGATGTATTGGTGGTACTGCCATTGGTTGTGGCAGTGTTGGTTTTGATATTGGTGGTGGTGATAATAGTTCTAGTGGTGGTATTGGTGGTGGAGGTATCTTCTATACAGTGCTCCAGCCAAGGCATATGTGTGAAAGTGGAATGTTGAGGGCCTCTTCCTATCTTGTCTTCCCCATTTGGATCTGCTGGGTAATAACCCCTTTCTCCTTTTCTCTTCATCTCTTTTGCCCTTCCTTTAACCAATCTCCATGTAGTCCTATGTAAACACCATACATAATTGTGTTGTTGGTTTACCAGTGCCCTTAATGTGTTGATCCTCATTTGTTCATGGGCAGGCTCCATTTAATAGTCCTTAGGGGTTTAACGGTGTCTGTAATGTGTCATACCACTGTAGTATTTGGACAGTCTCCATATAAAAGTACTTCATGTTCTAAAAATGCCTCCAGTAGGTTGTGTTTCTGTTGCTTCTCTGGTCCCCCTGGATAGACCCCTTATAATACCTCTGATGAATTAACTGTGGCTGTTTGATTTCTGTGATATTGTAGGGTAGACCTGGCGTTTAAAGAGTGTCTACAATATGTTGCTTTCTTGTTGCTATTTTTAATACCTCTTGGTAGTGTAGCAGTGATATCAACAGTTTGGTTCATCTGGCACTACTGAGTGATTCCCATACACTACAATGAACCCCCACTGATCCACATATCTGACGTACCAATGTTTATGGGTAGGAACACTCCACTTTATCTAACCCTACACCCCTCGACTTCCAAGAAACTTTATGAACATCTAACCTTCGGTAATGCTGTACATCCTAACATTATGCTACTAAAAGTAGTACTGTAGTGCCATCTTCCATACAGCAGTAAGGTAAGCCTGAATGGAGTCGGGACTAGAGGTAGGCAAGACTGAAAATTAACAGGGACAGTTGAGCCAAGCTATGACTAGGTGTCTGGCTTTCACCCAAGTGGTAATGCACTTTTGTTGTGCAATTTGTTATGTAAGTTATACAACAAACATGTAAAAACACGAAAAAATCTTACAATTCCAAACATGTTTTTCTTAAACATTTTGGAGGTTTCAGTACAGCAATTAGATTTCATCACTGCATTCAGTGACATTTATTACAAATGAAGGCTTCGAAGTATGTACTTAAAAACATTTATGAACCGCTTCCTCTGCCCACCATTCATTACCACTGTAAGATGATGCCACAAGCAAGTTAAGAGACAATTCAGATGTTATGCACTCCCCTATATATGACCTTTATTGTTATGATAGATGAGCAAGATTGTAGTGATTAAACCTTACACAAGAGAGAATTGTGTATAAGTCACACAATGAAGTAAAGTGATTTCTCTACAATCCCACAACTTAGTAAATGTGAGAAGCAGTAATGTAGAACCCATATTTCCTGGTTACACAATGTGCTATTTAGTTATTGGATTGATATCTTCTTCCATGTCGCCTTTCACATCAAGGAACATTGATAGTATACTATGTTATTTAAATAAACTGATCACAAGGTAAATTAAGCAAAAAGTCTTTCTTTGAAAAGTACAACTTTAAAAAAGTCAGGAGCTGATACCAGTCTCACTGTGCATGTGATGTTGGTGGTCAGAGGAGTGCTGAAGGGCCTGTCATGTGATGGAAGCGCACGCACTTTCTGATGGCCCAAGCTAGGGAGGCAGGCAGTGGTGCTTGATGCACGCGTGGGGCCCAGATGGGAGCATTAGAAGCTGGACGACCTGCCTGACCACTGCATTTTGACACTTTTGGAGCTGGTCAGTAATTTGACTAAGATCACACTATTTAGTGAAGGCTGAAACCATAGTTTGAACCTCATATTTCCTAGGTACAGACTGTGCATTTTAACTACTATATTCTTCTAAAGCACGTTTGACACCAAAGGATCATACTTCTCACAGGAGCTTAATAGTGCACCATGCAGCCTTGCCAAGTTTCCCAGGGCCACGAGTGATGTGCTGCTCCATTCCAGGTTTTTTCTTAAAATTCTGTGACTTGTAGTATTGTTTTGTCCATGATAAAACAGGACTACAACTCCTAGACTAAAAATTAAAAAACCTGGAGTGGAGCAGCACACTGCGCATGGACCTGAGAAACTAGGCAGCTATGCGCCATGTTAAGTGAGTACTGGGATCACACATAAAATTCATCTGAGACAAGTTAGCTTTCTTAATAAAATTAAAAAAAACAGTAGAGACATAAGGAAGGTAATTCAGATGTCCACGCTAGTTTCGGTATCTTTGCGCTGGTGATGCTGACAGCCTGGCAGAGCTTTGAAGGAAGATGAATACATAAGCTGCGATTAAAATGTGGGGCTCAGCTGCTGCCGTTTGAAACAACACCATGACAATCCTGCAAAGTGAGAATGCTAGGGACTCACAGATGTGGAAGTTGTGGCCTTTCACAGCAGCTGTACTTGCACAGACTCTCTGCCATTGCTCCACGGTGGGCAGAAGAAGTAGCACAAGGAAAGACGAGAATGGGAGGACACAGAATCACCAACTTCAGCCCCTCACTTTCATAGTCGGTTCCCGAGCTGAGAGTTTAGAAATGCTGCCCCATAACCCCTCCCACCCAAGCCCTTGGATCACATGACATGCCCCAGTAGGTCTAATTATGAAGAAGTCTGCCTATAGATTAAAGTAGAGGACCCTATACAGCACAAAATTGAAAACAAAATTTGGGAGGGGCACAACAAATGAAAGGCTGTCCTGGCCCCATGCCCCTTCCCCCTGTGGCTACGGCCATGTGACACCGTACACAGAATTGCCAAGGTGAAAGTAACATGCAACTACCCTAAACTGTTGCACAACTGTCAGGATGGTGCTAGAAATAAGGGGAGGATTGATTGATATACCCAACCAGTAACACAGGATGCCACAAGCAAGAGTGCATCAATAACATCAAGGGTACAGCTAATACCATAGGGGTTACTACTACCTAATGGGTTGTCCCAATGATAAAAGTAGGTGCAGTTCATTGGGTAGTGTCTGTAGAAGGGGACGGATGTGTCAGTGCCTAGTAAACACCAATAAAACAAGTGTACTTGAAAGTCTCCTCTGCTTCAAGCATCCAGTGCCACAAACATTGCTTGCAAATCATCAAGACCTGGAAATCCAAAAGCTCATGTACCACATACAAATGTAGTGAAAGCTCTGTCATAGACCCAGTGCTGGGATGAAAATACAGGTCACATCCTAGCAGCATCATTAAGCAAGACTTGATTGTCACTCTATGACGTTAATAGTTGGCACACAAATCCTTGAAGTTTACAGGAGAGTTGCATCCCAATCATGAGTGTAGGAGCTGTATAGAGTTTGACAGACAGCAAATACACGTCAAAAACTGCCATATGTCCAATCCACCCATATTAGCATGTATACAGTGCTATTTAGAGATTGCCAGATGTGACACATCCACCAAATGTTGGTGGAAGTCCAGTTCACCCGTCATAGAGTGTAGATGTCTGCATTCTAAATAGAGTGGACAGGACATCTGCCAAGTCTTGGCCAGTAACAAAACCCAAACAATAATATAGTAATAATAGTATAAACACTAAGGGGGTCATTCCGGGGCCGGGGACCGCGGATGCACCGCCAACAGGCTGGCGGTGCATCCAGGCCAATTCTGCCGCAGTCAGAAAAGGGAAACCGGCGGTTTCCCGCCGGTTTTCCCCTGGCCTGAAGAATCCTCCATGGCGGCGCTGCAGGCAGCGCCGCCATGGGGATTCCGACCCCCTTCCCGCCAGCCTGGTTCTTCGGAGCCGGCATCCTCGTGGAAGGGGGTTTCCCGCTGGGCGGGCGGCCTTCTGGCGGTCGCCCGCCAGCCGAGCGGGAAACTCAGAATGACCGCCGCGGTCTTTTGACTGCGGTACGGTCTTCTGGCGGTTCCCGCTTGGCGGGCGGCGGGATTAGAATGACCCCCTAAGTAACATATAAACCAGCAGATTCTGTTTAGTGAATCATGCACTCAACACTGAGATATGGGGTGATCTGCAGCAGGTCATATTTTGAACCTTGGCAAGGCAGGGTCGTTAAACAAACTACCACTGAACTGCGTAAACAATCTAGCTCTGAGTTACAGAGGTTAGAAGTGGCAAAAGTGTGAGATAATTAAGGTATCAATAAGTGATAAACCACATGCATCTGAACCAAAGATGACAACAAGAAGCAAAACTGACAAAAGAAACCTTGTGCATTAATACCTCGAAGCCATAAGTTTCTCTAGCAACAGTCTATGAAAAAAGGGACTATTCTAGAAATACATTTCAGACCTATAAATATGCAACAACATGAAGATAAAGTTCAGATTCTCAACATTAGGCTTTCAAGTCAGATATCTCATTCATGTAAGCAGCTGGTCCTCAGATGAAAAACTGCCAGTGCTGCACCCCTTAAAAGGAACTCAGCAGGACGATCAAGCAGCCATAGATGCAAGTCCTTGCTAAACAGCAGGGAGTCCCCAGTAGCAGGTAAAACCCAAAGAGCAGTCAATTCCCTAAGAAGCTACTAATTTTTAGACCAAAGAATGCATTTCTAAACGCTGCGGGGTAAAGGCAGGCAATTGGTGACAGTGACCTGAACTTACACACTGCACTTACACACTGCTTCCTGTCACAGCCACCTATAAACACAGTCAACGATAAGACATGCTTGTTCACCTCAATAATACTTCATTTGCGGCAGTGAAGCCCCTAAAAGTCCTTAGCTAAAGGCAGAATACTTTCTGTTACAAAGGCAACCCCAAGGACAAAGAATTGGTCCTGCTGAAGTTTACATCCGTCACCAGCAAGTTTCACGCACTTTGAAAGGCGTGTAATATGCAGCAGAGCTGAGTCTGTGCAATAGCCTTCTTTTTCACATTTGAAAGATGAAACTGTGTTATAATCCTGCCCTCTGTGCAGCAAACGCAGGACAACAATGAGCCATCCAAAAGGCCGAGCAGCAGGTATTTCTAAAACAAGAAATATAAGAAGGTCACATGCTGATTCCTCTCAGTGGTGGACCGGCTGCACAGACCCAGAGGTGGTCTGATTTACAGGTTACACCCAGGTTCGTGTCCGTGGCCCAAAGTATTACTGCGATCTCTGAAAGTGTGTGATTTTAAAATGGAAACCTCAGCAGGCCATCGCGAAGAAAGTTAAACACAATGCAGCAAATACCTGAAAGATGGCAGTGAGAGGAGGTGGGGTACGGTTCCAATCACAGATCCTATACTAATAAACCAAGCAAAGTTAAAGCAAAGTTATCCTCCAGTAACTATGATCATGGGAGGAGAGGATAGGTCAGCTAAATATGGTAATTCGAGGTGTTACACTGACAAGCACAGCTAAGGGCTGACTGTAAGAAATTGGATATTTGGTTGAGTGGGGCGTGAACCCTACTAAAGCAAAAACCACAATCCTTGTCAAGGTGAACCCCAAACGTCTCTAAAGTAACCTGTGCTTAACCCACTAGTTGCATGGCACAAAATCACTCAAGCTTAACTTAGAGACACTGAATAAAGTGTTTATGCAGCACACAAGCAGTACTAAACCTAAAACACAACATAAGAAAAACACTAAATCAATTTTGGAAAAGTAGAGAACTCTTTATTACAAAGAGACACCAAAACAAATTAAATCCAATCAGTGGAAGCAGAGTTATGCATTTTAATTTTTTTTGTGAAATCTAGAATCCAAAAGAACAAAGTGCTCATCACGGGTATCTGGTCATGCAAAACTAGGGCAAAGTCAAAAGTTAAGGTTGATCACAATGGAGCGTGGGTCTGCTACATAAGGTGGATTGTGCCCGCACTCGTCTTTGCACCAGGAACGATTTCCTGAAGAAATGTTCAGCAAAAGGTAGAGTTCAATGGGGCAAGACAGCAGGCTCTGTCCGAGGAGCTGTTGTCATTGTTGGGCAGCTGCTAGACGAAGTCTCAGTGAAGACATCGAAAATGATAGCAAAATGCTCAGTCTGGGAAAAGCTGTATTTCCAAGCCAAGGAAGTCATTGTTGACAATGAGGGGGCATTTTAAATGAAAGCTATTCAGAGATGTGCAAGATGTACACATCATAATATATGAGCATCTTATCAGAACAAAAAGAAGATGGACTATAATGAAAACAACCTTGCTACCCACAACCTTCTTCTTACTAGTATCATTGTTTCTATTTGAAATAAACATGCGTAGCAAAAGAGCCTTCATTATAGTACAGATTTTACTTCCATTACATAAAAAACAGCGCTCTATAAAGGCTTGTTTGCTCCCTGTTGCTTGTGAAAATAACAAGACTATAATGAAGGCTTCATTCGAGGTCTGTGTTAATTTCTATGTCTTTTACTTAAAAAGAAATGCACAGCTATAATGAAGGCCTGTATTAACCGTTCTCCTTCTGTTTTGATGTGAAAGGAAACCTGAATCTTAAAGCCAACCCATAGCTGACTAACGATGAGCTATGCCCCCACCTAGATTTTGGAAATGAACAGTACAAATAAGGCACTGTAGCCAGGCATGGTTTCATCAGCAAGAACCACCACCAATAACACAACATCACCAGTATCACATCTTCAACATGATTACTAATACAATCAATGCCACACACTACAATGCCACAGTACTACTGTCGCCAGTATCACCAATAGCTCAGTACTACCAATACAACACCACCATCAATTTCAATATCACACTAACATTAATAGCACTTCATCACCAAAAACACCAAGACCACTCCAATACCAACACCACTACCCCCTCCAATACCCAATACCACCAATGCCATCATCACTAAAACCACCCCAGCAATACTACCACCAATAATACCATCACACATATTATTATCAATACAACTAAGCAACAACTACCACCACCCCAAGACCATCACTAAGCTACCTTCATCCTTGCACCACCAATTTATTCAATTTATCATCAATACCACTGCGACAATACAACAACCAACATCAGTAAAGCAGTGTCAGTACCATCACCACCTACACCACCTGAACAATTCTTCCTTGAAGATACCATCAATACCAACAATAAAAGCAATACCACCAACAACAACATTACCATCACCAATACCTCCACTGCCAATACCACCACTAGAACTATTATCACCATCACCAATATCAAAACCAACACTGCCACAACCAATGAAAGTACCACCACTACACCAATCACCAATACCATCACCAATATCAGCATAACACCCAACAATACCACCACTGCCAACAGTACCACAAAATGGCCAATACCATACATCATCAATAACCCTCCAATATAATCAACATCAATCGTGCTTCCACCAGTAATACTACCAATACCACCTACACCAATATCAATACATCCAACACCAATACAACCAATATGTAATAAATACTACAACAATACAACAATAACAAATATTACACCAATACCACAATACCCTAACATCACACATACCACTACCTCTCATACGACCACTGCAATACCACAATTAATACAATCACCAAAAGCATCAGTAGCATCAACACCAGCACCACAACTGAAATCAATAACAATGCGACCAATACTACCACCAATGCCACCACCAGTATTATCAATATATCCATCATCACTATTGTCAACAATGCCACCACCAAGACCAGAAAAAATACCACTGTCAAATAGCTGGAGGAAAGCGAAGGTCTCTAGAGGAAGGACTCCTGTAGTTAAAAAAAAGGGAAAGAAATAGAGGGAGAGACTAAGATAGAGGGAAAACAAGGCAAAAGGAATGAGAGGGATAGGGACAAAAATAGGAGAGAAAGAAACAGAAAGGGAGAAAAGGGGAAGCACCTGAAAAAAGTGAGAAGAAGAAACAGATAGATATGAATCTTGCCAAAAGTTCTTGTACATTATTGCCTTTCAAGGGAACCAAAGTGGATTATTTTCTATAGGACCACAAACTGCAGGCTCAAAGGTTTCTTTTAGGATTGCCGCTAGAGAATGAAGGGTCCTGTCCAAAGCCCCTTACTGGCCCTATAGGAGCCAAACAGTGGAATCACCCCAAGACAACCAAAAAAAGATTCAGGCACTTGAATTATTGGAGTAATATGAAGAGCAACACATTACTAATATAGCACAGGAGACAGAAAGAGGAATATGGAGAGAGCGCTGGTTCCATGCTCTTTATTTTATTCTGCAAAAGTTTTGTTTTGCGGGGTGACAGCTTCCTCAACTATAGTCTTCCTTATGTTTTCATGCATTGCTAAATATTTAGCAGCTTTATCTAACATGCGATTTCATTTACAGGTTTCTCTTCTTCAGTTTAGAAGCCTGTCTGTATTTGTTTTTCTCTATCGTGTTTACGGTCTATTACTGTGTGATTGGTCGTGGTCTGATTTTACTACTGTCTTTTTATTATTAAAAGGCTTTAAGAGTAGAATGATCCTTATAAGCTTGTTGCCTTTACCATAACTTGCCTTGAAGGTTGTGAGCCATAGAAGTAGAGCCTCAATCACATGAGCGGTAATGTGAGGTTGGGGTGCTGAAGTGGGATTGATTGTGAATAGGTATCATGACTCAGAATGACAATGTTCAATGAAATGCAGGTCCATCTTTAGTAATTTGGCGAGTGCATTGTTGTGGTGCAAAAGTTCAAATTCATCATTACGTACCTATAAAACTCTTAACACTCTGTACTGGAGATTTTAGTCATTAATGGTATATTTCAGCAAACTACCCCAATGCATCCAGTCTCCTGGCTGAATGTTCCTCTCTTGAATCCCTCGCAGGGCACAAACAGCCATTCCTCCCTTTAAGAATAATAATTTGAGTATAATTAAATTGGGAAACAGTAACATCAGATATTTACAACATTTTGGATTTGAAACTGCAAAACTGCAGTATAGAGTGTGTTAGAAAGCGATTATTAGTTGAGGTGGATGGTAGCCCACCACAAGCAATAATGCCAGTATTTTTGTTAGGTTTTAATTTAAACCTGAGCTAAGCCCTTCATAGATATGGCGGAGAGCAGACAGGCTTAACTTAAGAAAATGTGTAAAGCATGAAGAAGTACCAAAATGTTTAAAAAGTTGAAAACACAACACAATAAAAATCCCCACTCCAATGTATAAAGAATAATTTAATAAACAACATGACACGGAAATGACAAACATCCAATAAAGGGAACCAGAGTTATACATTTTTAAAGTTTTAAAAATAAAAAGCATCAAAAAGCACAAAGAGCCATCCGCGAGTAACTGTTTGTGCTAGACAGAGGCGGGTATATTTTCAGTGCGGGTCGGATACAATGACCTGGTTCGTCCCTCTGGAACAGTTACCTCACAACGTCAACCGTCTTTGGTGAAAGCAGGAAGTGAACTGGCACTGAGAGAAGGGGCTTGACCTCAAAAGATTCCGGCGTCGAAATAGAGCCTCGGTGAAACTCTTGGTTTATGCTGGAAAACTTCCGGCAGGAGAAGTTCAACTTTCAGCTCCCCAGTGTTCTTCGCCGTCAATCAGGTCTCCTTCAACAGCAGCGCCGATAAAGCTGGGGTTGGGAACCGAGGAGGGCTTGATGTCAACAGATTCCGGCATTAACAGGAGAGCATAGTGGGAGCTGTGGTAGCGTCTTACCCACCAGAAATGCACCCTTGGTGGATTGGCTGACAGGTTGGCCCCAGTCCCTCAAAGGTTCTCCAGAAGAAAAGTTAGCAAGAAGTTTTCAAATTCCCCATGTTTTAGTGTTAATCAGGAGCAGTACAGTCTGACACCAGACATGGGTTACAGGACCCGAGAAACAGCACTTGGGGGGTCAGGACCTAGTCCCTAGGAGCAATCAGCTGGGCTCTGGGCAGGTCCATTTGAAACTGGTTAGTTGGGCTCTTCCAGGAAAGTGGGCTTCTTACAGCATTTGTGCCCCTGTAACTTATCAGGCAGGCAGGCCACCGACCTTTAGAGTCCATTTCTTTGTCCTGGGTAGAAGTAGGAGCAAGCCTAACCCTTGCAGCCTTCCTTCTGTTTTCCACAGGTCCAGTAGTGTTCTGAAGAGTGGTGTTCAGGGGTGCTGCATATTTGCCTGGCACCAGCTTTTGAGTTGGTGTGACTCCTAGATCCTCCCTAACCAATAGGGAAAACATTCCTAGGGGTAACCTTACCTACTTTTACAGCAGTTTCTGGTGCACTTCTGCAAACAATCCCACTATGTCCCTCACTACCTAAATCCAAGATGTCAGAGCCTTACACTTCCTTCCCATGTGCAGATCTCTTATGCCCACACTTAAGGTGTGGAGAAATAAGCAACCCCTCCTCTTTGGTCACTCCAAACCATTTGTGGTGCAGCTCCTCTTTCACTGAGATCCATGCATGGCTGAATAGAGTAGCAAAAGAATGGGCAGTCCAAGGTGTTAGCTTCAACTGCCTATGACAGGGTAGACCTCTTTGAGGATAATTTCTTAAACACTGCCCAGATGATCATCTTGTCAGAGGAACAGAACACCCGCTACATCGAAGGTCTTTGTCTCTGCTCTGAAAGCAAGTTCACATCTCATCAAAGGGACTACTCAGCTTCTAGTTGATATTTGGAAGCTCATGCAAATGGATTTCCAAAGACTCTAGGTGGGTTTAAGGTGACTTTTTAAAAGTTCCTTTTGTATATGTAGTACAATTCTAACTTTACCAATGGATTGGTTTTCTAAACACATTTTCAAAAGACCAAGAATTACCTTTTCAGCTGGTTCCTAGGCAGAGATAACTTTATTAACTTGGATAATGTAGTTCAGTACTTTCCTACTGAACAGCTAACCATGCTAGAGTTGAAATAGTTTTTAGGGCTTTGTCACGGTGGGGACATCTTTAACATTAACCCTTTACTTGTCCTACTTTTAAATACCATGCTCCCTGCCTAATGGGCTTTTAAAAAGAGGGTGCAAGCTTGTTAAATAGGGCTATTATGGCAAGTCGAATTTGAAGTTCTAAAACTGCACAGGCAGGGTATAGTGGTAGACCTGCAGTCATGTTTTACGATGTCACTCTAGTGGTTGCACAATGTATTCCTCTATCTACTAGCGATAAATAATGTGCAGACCCTGGGTACACTTTATATCAGATACTAATGACTTATAGGGAAGTTAAATAAGGCAATTAGGAGTATAGTAAATTTTGACGTGTTTTAGGGGTCAGACAACATAGACTTGGGCCTTGTTAGCAGAGTCCCAGTGCATCAGTCCCAAGAAATGGGTAATCATGCAAAAAGAGACATTTAACTACAGCATGTAAGCAGTGACAAAATCAAAAGGTTTAGCTTTTATGTAGTGCATACACACATTCAGTGACATAGATGGCACATGCATGCAAATATACAGACATCACAGAACAAATATATACATCCCTGCACATACTCAGCAGACAATAATGCACTCATGCATATATAGGCATACAGGCACCTATACATGCAATCATCCATACAAACAGACCACACAACGTGTTATGATGGTTTCTTGTATAGTGATTTGTGCTGTGGTAAGGCCAGTTACAAGTGCTAGATGTGACAGGAGAAAGGAGTGGAAGGAGAAAAGCGAGGGATTGAGGTAGGTGCCTATTGAATGACTTCCACACTCCCACATGCAACCTCCGATCAGCCGACCTCGCCCTAGCCACAGTCCCCCGCATCGAATGCACCACCACAGGAGGCAGGTCTTTCTCCTACCTCGCCCCCAAAAACTGGAACTCCCTCCCCACCGACCTTCGCAAAACCAAAGACCTACTGGTCTTCAGAAAGAACCTCAAGACATGGTTGTTCGATCAGTGACCCTCCCTCCCCCCCCGTTTCCCCTCCCCCAGCGCCTTGAGACCCTCACGGGTGAGTAGTGCGCTCTACAAATTTATTTGATTGATTGATTGATTGATTGATTGAGATGATCTTCTTCAAAATGAAAATGAGCAGTGGTTGATAAGCTACAGCATGCATCTCCTTGTCATAGAGGGAGGAAGTAGGATGTGAAAAATAGGCTTCAGGAGACAGAAGGAGGGAGTAAGGTAAGGTTGGAGATCTACATCAGTGCAGAGAGGGCTAACCATGTGAGGATGAGGGGTAAACATATGTTTGAAAGAGTAGAATGTTAGAAAGATGCCAAGGCAAGCCGGGTAACCATGTCCACTAAGCAAGACACCAAAGCTAAGACTGAGTTAACAAACATCCAGACACTCAATCACTGTCCCACACAGCCTTGGTAAAGTGATTCAGTACACAAGTAGGCATACGGGGACGGTCACGGGAATGATCAGGCAAAAAAATGGATGGAGAGATGTATGGATATACATTTAGGTCCATTTAATTCTTAGATCCTTTGTGGATAAAATCAAATTTGAGGTAGAGGAAAGATTTTTGTTAATGCCTAATCAATCTTGGGCCTTTCCTTAGATGTAACCTTTCTATTGGGTTATGGAATATATCAGTTTCCATGTCAATTCAACATTTCTGTTTTTGAAATGATCACCTGTTGGAAGGGGTAATTATATAACATGAACTGCTGGCAAACAATGGAGAGTTGCACAGAAGGGCAAAGGCCAAGGTACATTGCTGAAAATACTTACAGATAACAGAGAAAAGGTAGGTAAGCTGCAGTGAAGAGATAGTTTTCTATCAAGACATGAGTTGCAAGGGAGAGTACCTAGTGGGATTTCTGAGAAGAGCTGCATCTTTAGTTCCATCCTGAATCGCAGGAGGGTGACATGAGTCATTCTGAGACAGTTATTCGTTCCAAATAGGAAGGTGTACATTCTGATTCTTTCTGATCTCTTTTTCCCCCATTTCCTTGTTTCAGAAATGGAAACATCCTTGCTCTTGGTGTGGCCTCGTCCTTTAAGAAGCTAGCTTCTCTGATAGGTGCACAAGGGTTTTTGATTTTGGTGGACTTCTAGATGGTGCACCATATCTTAAAGATAATGCAACTTTCTGGGGAGGGGGTGAACGCTCATTGGCTAACAGATCTGTCCAGAGTGCATCCTGGAAATTGTAATGCAGTCATTATTGTATCCAAGTGTAGATTGCACTGGTAGCCCTTGGCATATGTGTTTCACATTGATGTATATATCAAAAAGGCAAAGTCTAAAGAAAATAATGCAGGCCTGAATGGGGAATCAGTGAAGCTCCTTCAGTGTTCAGGTGATATGATTGAATTTGATCACGTCCCCAGAAAGTAGGATGCCTTTCAGCCATGGCAGTATGGAATGGGAGAAACTCCTGGAAAGAGTTTTGCTTTTATCCAAGTTCCTGCACTGATGACCTGAGGTCAGCTTTAAGGAGGACATTTCACTTTTTTATGTGATATGCTGGCAGCTAGAAGATTTTACTCCCACTAGTGCACTACACTTATTTCTGTTGAACTATGAACTTTGGGATATCAGGAATGGTGTATCTTTGATCACATGCTGACATTTAATCGCAGTTCGCAATGTCCTATGCAGTCCTTAGTAGCCCCTTAGCCTCTACTAAACTGGCATCTTTTTGTTTAGATTAATAACTCTGATGGTGCAATATTTTCATAAACAATAATGCACATGATATTTAGGTCATAATATTCTGGTATCGTACACTCACTGCCCTGTGCACCCAGCCCATGCAATTTCCTTTATGTTACTACTGGGGGCCATGCCCCCCTGAACACATATTTCTGGCTACAGGCCTGTGGTGTCAATATCCAGACAGAAACACATCTTGGAATAAAGGTACTATGTCTTTTGCCAGCCAAGTTTCAGTGAAGAAAAATGCCTGGCCTTGAGTTAGATATTGAAGAGAGTTGGGTTACTGGCTAAGAGGTGTGAAACCCTACTCAAGCAGCATCCACAATCTCTGTCAGGGTGAAGCACAAGCAAAAAGCAGTCATGATTAACTTAGAGGCAGTGTGTAAAGTACTTATGCAGTCCTTCAAACAGTAATAAATTGAAAATATAACACAAGAAAATTGATTCACCAATTTAGAACAATAAAGTAAAATCTAATACATTATTTGAAACTAAAACAGCAAATATCCATTCAGTAGGAGCAGAACAATGCAGTTGTGAAGTTTTAAGTGTAAATAGTGTCCAGAAGCACAAAGTGCCAACTGTAATTATCTAGTAGTGCCGGACTGGGACAAAGTCACAAGCTCATTTCCCAACCATGATGAAGCGCTGGCTGGATACAGTGATCAAGTCAGGCCTGCTGAACAAAGTACCTTAATTGCGGGTTGCGGAGCACTTCAAGATCCCACCTCGAGAAAGCATTGAGCAGCAGCGGTTCTGAGGAAGCTGCTGGGCTGTGATCTGGAGTTCTTCATCATTGTTGAGGATGTTGTCGATGAGGGGCTTGTGATGCAAAGTCCTGCGTTGAAGATGAATCCAAATTAGAGGTAATGCTTAGAAGTAGTCTGATAGTTATTCCTTAAAGTAATTCAATCATGTGAATTATGGTTGATATGATGCCCTTCTGTAAATCTGTCACAAGGCGGGAGCCATAATGTAGTGTTCAATTAATTTTATTAGGAACCTTCAAACATTGCAACTCAGCCCAGCCAATGTGTTTTGTCCCAGATGGACTTCATCATGGCTGAAAATAAACATATAAAAATACACATAAAACACACATACATAAAAACGTCTTATTGACATACAGATATAACCACCTTCAAGTACAATCATTGTTACACATAAAAACAACACCTCTGCTCCCATTACCCTGTCCCATTTCTAAACATGAAAATTCTCAAGTTAATATCCAATATACAGTCAATTACAAATCACCATATCAAAAACACACCCAATGATTCTATAATTGACATTATAATATTTCATTCAGAGAAACAATACACAAACACTTATCATTCATTTACAAAAGTAAAGTTTTGCATTCCCAGCACCAGAGATATACTCCAGTTCGCAAACACCAGTTGTAAAGATTTATACTCAAACTCACTTATTTTTTCTCTCTTCTATTCTTTTATTCTGTTCTGTGCAATCTTATCGAAAATACCTGAGCAGTAAGTCAACTGCCCATTTCCATGTGTATTTCACCAATGGGTCCTGAAAAGGGCGAAACAATCCCATCACTAATACATTCACATCAAACACAAAAGTAACCACAAGAAGCACATAAAGCAATCCCCTTCCACAAACACCTCCCTTGACTCTCTTCTATCACCATTCACAACAGTCATAGCATACCAAACTGCACACTTCTGTTACAGAAGAAAAAAAGGGGAAATATATATATATATATATATATATATATATATATATATATATATATATATATGTGTACATATAAATATATATGTAACACACGAGGTACTATCATTATAACATGTCTTCTTCATAAAAATCCACTCTCACATTATATTTCTTTACCCGGACCACAGGACACTCTTGATTCCCAATTTCCAATACATATCTATGAATATAAAACAAACCAACAATCAAAATGTCATACAATGCTCAAACATAACACTTTCACACAATCGAGAGTCAGGATTAAAAATATCTCCACTGTCCAACATCCTCTCAATGGTAAAAACGTATTTCAACTGGCACCCTTCCTCAGGCTCACTCACCCTTTAGATGTCTCACAGGCTACTTATAACCGCACTTTATCATACCATCTCCTCATCGCTCAATAAACCATATACCAAAGACGACTGGCCCCATACTAACCTTTAGCACTCACTGCACCCTGTATGCTGTCACCTTCAACCTGCAGCTGTAACTTCGTCCTAACACACCATACTGTTTGCAAACAGATTTGTTGTAATCCCATCTCAAGCCATGGCCCCCATTTGTGGAAACTATAATCCAATCAGGATTCCTCTTATCCCCACACAGCCAATCCGCTTCTCATTCCGTAGTAAGCACTAGTAATGTTTTCCAAGATATGATTGAACAAACCATACCACCAATCATAATGCTCCAAATCTAGCCCCAATGCGCTCCGTTTGTCTCAACGGTAAGATGAGTTGTTCAATCAACCATAAAGTCCGAAATTCAAAACCAACCAATGCATTAGCAATAATCAACACATCCTCCTTAAAATACTGATTTTGTAGAGCACTTTTCCTTAGATGACAGAGTTCAACTTCTGGGGTTACCGATAACATACTCATTCTACTTAAATCACATACCCATTCTATTATGATTACCGAGTTCGTAAACCATTCTTTGATAAGTGCTGGTTCTAAATCTCAAAATTTAACAGGATAGGTTATACCACCTATCATTATACTCGAAATGTAACACCAATACACTCCGTTTGTCTCAATGTGGTAGGAGGAGTTGTTCAACCAATCTTAAGGTCTAAAATTCAAGACCGGCCGATCATTCGGCGATAACCAATGTGTTCTCCTAAAAGCACGGATTTTGTAAAACACCTGCTTCCTGAAATTCCGTAGTTCACCCTAAAGGAGAAGTTATTCAACCAAGTATAGGGTCTAATATTCAAGGCCAAACAATGCACTAGTAATAGCCAACGCGTTATACTTAAAACATGAATTAAATAGAGCACCTGTTTAATTAAATTATGTGGTTCACTTATAGGGTTACCAATAACTTACTCATTCTGCTTGATCACTGCCTTATTAAACCACAAGATTCCTTTTTACGATGCATTGAAGATGAGTCTCGCACCGACAGTTCCAAAAAAGCTGCAGGGCTAAGATGTCCTGAGTAGTCGTGGAGGATGCCTTTGAAGAGAGGCTTGGGATGTGAAATCTGGCACTGACGATGCATCACACAACAGGAGTTATGAGGAAGCTGTGGGCTGCAGTGCAAGGTACTGCATTAGGAACACGTTGAGCATCGCAGTTCTGGAGCTGTGCTGTGAGGACATGCATTGTGCTGCCTTGGTTCTACCCACAGGACCACAGTTGGGCTGGCAGAGCACATTCAGGCCCTCTTTCCAGAGTTCAGGACTGGGAGGCACCACTTGTGGGCAAGGCACACAGCAGACAGTCTCCAGGTGCTGGGTTCAAGGTGGTTGGTGCCTTTTCTATCCCTGATGATCTGATCAGGAGGCCAGGCAACAGGACTTTGTAGTCACTCTGGTGGTCTTGGGATCAAGATGCAGGTCCAGTCTTTTTCACTTAGGCAGCAGGGCAGTGGGGCAACAGAGTAGACATCCTTCTTGTAGAGGGGTGGCCTGGTTTGAGTCTGAGGGTCCATTATTTATATCTGGTGGCCACTTTTAAGTAGGAGAATTTTCTGGAGGTTTCCAGCCTCAGAGGTGCTTGGAATCTCCTGCCTCCCTACCTTGGCTCCAGCTTGTCTGGGGTCACAAAAGACTAGTGTCAAACACCAGCTGCCAGATGCACCTTGTCATGTGACACAGGATACAGGATGCAGGCACCAAATGGTTAGGATAATAGAATGCCAACTGTATTTGCAGAATTGTGACTTGAAATCCGACATTAGCATTAATGGGGGTTTTAAATTACAATTCGTTAAACATCAAGCTCAGCATTCCTACTTGCTCCTAATTGAACGTTATTGCTTATTAAGTATAGTAAGGTAACCCAATGCTATCCTATAGGAGAGGTAGGCCATGCAGTAGTGAAAATGAATTTAAGAATTGTTCATTACCAGGACAAAAAAAATAATAGTATATGTCCAAATTTTCAAATACAAAGCATCCTGCCCTCTGGGCTGTTTAAGGCCTACCCCAGGAGTAACTCATATGTAACCTATATGTTTTTTAAAAAAAGGGTTAGGCCTGGCAAAATGTTCATTTCATTAGGTTGAAATGGCAAGTTAAACTGCACTTACTTGTTGTAAGGGCTCCTTACGTGGATGGCACAATCGGTGCCGAAGGCCTAGTAGAATTATTTAAGTTACAGATCCTGGCTATAGATAGTACCACTATCCTAGTGTCAATGTTGTAAGCCAATGTTACCATGTTTAAGGGACTAAGCACACGCACTTTAGCACTGGTTAGCATTGGTAAAGTACATAGAATCCTAAAGCCAAAGAAACTAGATCACTAAAAAAGGGAGGAAGGAAAAAGGTTTGGGGGGAAGACCATCATAAGGCTAACAGGTGTAACAGATATCAAGCCAAAGATATTTTGTCCTTCTCTTACAGAAGGTAGTTTTTGATAGAGGAGACTTTGTGTGGAGGAAAGAGGATATCAATTAGTGGTGGTGGAAAAACTAAAGTAATGGAAATCCTCGAGGGCATGAGGTAGTCTATCCTGCTTAAATAATGTGAGCATTGATGATGTTATGTCTGGGGTTGTATTACATTCTGTGTTGTTCGTCGACTCATCTTTTGCTCAAGCAGACTAAGTAGTGATCCAATACAGTTAGTTGATCGAAGGGATTGTGGTGGATCTGGTTGTTGCGTGCCTAAGCTGGTTAGTGTTTTGTGCAGTAGGAGTGCATAATTAATAGCCATTAAAGCAAAGGACGAGTGAAAACAAGTATTTGATTGGGAGGTGATGTTTCCTTTAGAGCTTCGGCTAGAGCACAGAGTGTGCATTAGAGGTGGTAGGAAGTGGGTTGGCTGTAGTTTGAGTGCTCTGAACAGTTTATTTTATGCTGCTCTTATGGGAGAGGTGTGTAATCATGCTCATCAGTGGAGCAGTTCATTGTTCACAAGGCCTACAACTATTCCTATGATGCTTCCTCAATGCACTCTGCAAAACCTTTATTGCTAAAAAACCAAGCAAGGAGAATGAGGAGGATGAAGATGTTGGCATACAATTGTGTGTAGCCATGTGGGAACAGACATTTTCCTTAGTCCTGAACTTGTCATCATGACATCTTTTTGTATACTTTCTGCAGTCCTGAATTGGTGTCACTGTGTTTAATTTGTCAATATATTGCTTACATTAGTCTGCCTTCTTGGATAATGTAATTTGTATTTCTGTTTTATAACAATATTTCATTTGAATGTATTTGATGTAAAACAAATAGGTATTCATTTTGACATTTGAGGTTTTTTACACAGACCGCCAATGTCGCGCATGCCAAATGACCGCCAGTGTTGGCGGTCTGAAGACCGCCATAATATGGCTGCTGGCTACTGTCTGCCACTATCAGGGGGGAAAGCAGCCAGGAGTAATACTGGCGGTCAGCGGTCTAAAGGAGGTTGCTCCACCGCCTCCGCCATGTCACCACAATACCACCAGCCGTATTACATCACTGTAAACGGCATGGTGGTGTTGTGGTGACAGGGTGCTGTCGTCGGAGCAAGTGCCATGGACCCCGTTCCCTCCCGAACGACCACCGTGACCACCAGGTAAGGTGATCAACCGACAGGGGAGGGGGATGTTGAGTGTTGTGTGCATGAATGGGAGTGTGTGTTTGTGTGAATGGAGGGGGGTGGTGGTGTTGTGTGTGTTTGTGTGTGTGTATGCAAGTGTATGTGTGCTTGTGTGAATGCGTGCATGCGGGGTTTGGGAGTATCGTGGCCGTGTGTGCATGTGTGTATGAATGAGTGTGCGTGTATGTATGCATGTATGTGTGATGTGTGCCTGCGTGGATGTATGGAGGGTGGAGGGTTCGGACTGGGGATCAGAGGGGTGGGTGGTTCGGAATGGGGATCGGGGGATGGACGGTGTCACTGCTTGGGGGTTGGGGAGCTTCTGATGGGGTTGGGGTGGGGAAGGGTCCTACATGGGGGGGGGGCATTGGGGAGTCCTGCAGTGGCGACAGGAATGAGTATTCCTGTCGCCAGTATCGTTACCACCAGGATTCTGTGGCGGGGCTGCTACCACGGAATCCCTGGCGGTAAGGATGCTCAAAATACTGCAGGCGGTGTTAGGTGGACCGCCGGGTCGAAGGTAGTCAACCTTCGGCCAGGCGGTCTTACCCCGTGGCGGTTCAGGTGATGAACTAGCTGCAATGCAGCCAGTTCACTTCTGTTGTCATAATTTGGCAGTCCTGCACTGCCACGCAGTCGGCAGTCTAGCCGCCAACACCGGCGTGGCGGAGCAGGACTACCAGCGTCATAATGACCCCCATAGTTCGGATTTGTCTTGTTTTCAAGTTTATTATTTAAACGGAATAATATACTTTTAAGAAAAGCATGCTTTCCTCATTACAATCAATACATAATTCCACAGAAAATTGTTGTTGTAATTCATGTTTATGTATCCTTCTTAAGTTTGGAATTTGCTAAAATTACCTTTCATATCTTCAAGTATTATATTGAAAGTGCAACCTATGCTTTGAACTCTCCCATTTCTGTTGAAGTATTCAAACATCTTATGTGTAAACACACTGGGCTCCTCTTTGAGACCAACACTATTAGAAAAATACCAATAACACTTTCTGTTGATTATTACAGGCAATTTAAGTGATTTACTGTGATGCGATGAATAAAAATATCAACACATCATATTTGCGTTTTTTATAGGCAGAAGCCACCATATTTTGACCCTGTGTTTACTATAGGTCACCTTACTGATATAGATAAGGTGTTAAAATTATGTTTGGCATTACTGATGCCCAACAACTTTTGAGGAAAAACTACGTGGAATTAGCATGCCTGGTTTAGGAATGTTTATTTAAAAACACATCATTAACTCTCTGCAGTTGCACTTTGGTGAATCATACTTATTAGAGAATTCATGATGTGTAACCAATTCAGTATTCTGTTGGCTGCCTGCTTTGTCATCCTGTAATCAGAAAGTTTAGTTGGGTGGTATCAAATATACGCTTTAAATAGTTAGAGACACAAAGTTGTCATCAGCAGGCTACATGAAAGTTATCTCACGTATGTTGTCATTAACTAAAACATTTATCCATCTCAAATGGATCAAAAGCTCACATCAAGAATGCTCAATAATATGATATACCATACATCATTGTCCATCAAACTGCCCTCTGAACACTGCATCCCGGAGTCATATTTAGATCTCTTTAATTTGCTGATAACATAAGGGGCGACATTATGTACACTAAATCATAGCATAACATAAGTATGTGCTTGTTCTCTGAACCACCCTGCTCCATCTAGCACTTCCATAGTTTGCCATTTACAGCCCATAGCTGCTCGCAATATTTTTCTTTGTTGGACAGCAAAATATATAATATTAGTACCCTTCATTGCTGCAACTACATTGCAAAATATTATTACAATTAGATAGCATAAATAACAGGAACAACGCATTTACTAATGGGATGTTTAAATTGAAGATTCCATTTTTCAATATATAACTTTACAGATACATTTATGTATAGTTTTTATTTTTAATTCTTAGTGTATAAGAGTGTAATATTTTGCAAATAATTAAATATAAAGTTGCACACGCTCATCCCAGTTATTAACGTGTGGAAAGTTTGAAATAAAAACATACACTTCTGAGTTATGTTATGTACATTATGTTTTTTTATATGATGTAACCTGACATTTGCATGCAGATATGTAGCTTTTACCAGACATTTGCACACATCTATGTTTTGCTTAACTTTGTGTAGGAAAACTCTCTCAGTATGTTACAAAACATTATTATGGAGGTTCTGTATTTTCTTCAGGAGGTTAAGGGTTAGGAGAGTGTGGATGTGTTGGATTGATAGTTGCTTTTTTTGAGAATTTTTAATATTTTTGAGAATTTGTCAGGCCTATTTGTTTGTAATATTATATGTTTTGTTGTGTGTGTCTTGTATGTTGAAATATGCTTGTTTTTGTTTTGCTTGTTGTTTGTTTTTGCTTAATTTTTTACTTCGTGGTTTTTGATGGGGTTACTTTTACGTTCCAATGGGATCGTTTTGGGACAATTATGTCTAAAAAGAAAACTGGCCACTTGGTGTTTTGGACTCCTCCGAACTCTAAGGAAACTGCTTAATTGGCTTCCCGTCTCTCTTCGGGGACTTGTGGTACAGGGCTTCATCAACTCATGACTGGACTACGAGAACTTATTCTATTTAGGGAGCCCAAAATTTGTAATCAATAGATTTTAGGTAATACAGAATGTTGTGGCGTGCATTTTTTACAATCTGCTGAGACAGGAATCACTCAGGCCAACATTGCCAGCCTTGTGCTGTTTGCCAGTAGAAAAGAGAATCAAGTTCAAAACCTTTTGCCTAGTGCATTGAACCATTAACAAAAAAGACTCCCCACTTGTACAATGCTTGTTGACTGCGTAGAAGCCTACAAGAGCATTAAGATCAGAAGCACACAATCTGCCTCAAGTCCCTTGGATTAAAAGAGTAAGGAAGGAAGGGAGTTCCTTCACCTTCCTGGCCACCAAATTGTGGAATGCCCTCCCAACACATTTGAGACTGGAAAATTCTGAAAGCAATTTTAGGAAGAAGTTGAAAACATGTCAATTTTAGCCTACGTTCATCTGCAAAGGCACTCTTAGAATAGGGCATAGGTTGTTACCAGTGCTGGGAGGCTTGTTGGGCACCCACACACTATACAAAGCTTGCAGAAGAGAATAGAATAGAAAAGGGAGGCAGGACATGGGCCACAGAAATTTTTAAGATATGGAAGTACTAGTTTAATATGGCTTATTGTCCATTACTTGCCATGCATACTTGCAGCTCGGAAAATAGTGATCAGGGTTAGCCTTTACATTAAAGGTACCAGACATGTAGCCAGTCACCTTTCTGATGTGCCCAATGTATTGGGAAGCATTCATCATGTGCTGCACAGAGGTGCTGATCTGGTGTGAGGGGAAGGAGATCTTTACCATTTTGGGATTGAAATTGAACAGCAAATAGGTAAGTCATAGCAATTTACGATCCACAATTTCCCCAGATGCAACTATGCGTAGCATGCAATGGATCGCAAGGCATATTAAAGTCAGAATTCCCCCTTTTAAAAATTACTGTGACCCATGTCTAGCCTCCCTCCAGACATAACTGCCCGAAACTAGCCGAACTGGCACCCAAAAAAAACTTCGATAAACATCGCAATTATATATATATATATATGTATATATAGATATATAAATATATATATATATATACATATATATATATATATATAAAGTACTGGCAGTCACCAGTAGGTAGTTATAGTTAGGACCTAGTTTCCATAAGCAGAGCGTTTTTTGTTTTGCCAGTAACTTTGGTGCCAGCTGACAAATCTTCACAAAATTTTCAAAACATATACTCTGCTCAGTTCCGCTGCTGTTTTGAAAGTTTTGGGGTGATCCGTCAAGTGGGGGACGAGAAAAAGGAGGGGGTCCCAAAACATGTTTTGCCCATTCATTTTTCCATGTAGACACACCTACAGCCCAAACTGCTGAATGAAATTACACCAAATTTGGCAGAAAAGTAGATTTTGTTACGCAGATTGTGCTTTTTGTAATTTGGTGTAAATCCGTTAAGTAGTGCAGGAGAAACTAAAGGAAAAAAAATATAGATATCTAAGGACTTAGGCCCATATTTATACTTTTTTAGCGCCGCATTTGCGTCATTTTTCGACGCAAAAGCGGTGCAAACTTGCAAAATACAATTGCATTTTGTAAGTTTGCGCAATGTTTGCGTCTAAAAGTGGCGCAAATGCGGCGCTAAAAAAGTATAAATATGGGCCTTAGATCCTCAGCGGATCGGACTGTCCCCGTGCAGATATCTAATTGACTGCCAACACTTCGACAAGGAAGTATTGGAAGCCATCTTAGGACTCCGCCCAGGAAAAAATTCAAAAAAACATTTTTAAAAGGGTTCAGGGTAGGGACACCCTGACCCCTTATCTTATGCGAAAAAATTAGGAGGGGTGCACGGGTCCTCTTTTGAGCTTGTCAAACAGCTCCCGCTGGAAAAAAGTGGAGTTTTCATCTGTTTCCCTGCCTGCAAATATGAGTGCAGGGAAACAGATGAAAACATTGCTACCACAAGCAGGGCAGCTCTCTGCTTTTCAGCGCAGCTCCCTGCTTGTGGGAGTAATGCCGACTTCCGCAGTATGCGGGGAGCTGGCTAGGATGGTGGGGGCTCCTGTCCCTTGCTCTCACCTCCATCCCATAATGGGGTGGAAGGGAGAAAGAGAGAGAGAGAGCGCATGACAGTAAGGAGTCACATATTCCTAAAGGTTCAGGTCACAGACACTCTCACTGAAATTTGAGGGTTCTACTCCAGGTGTATCCATGGTCATTTTCCTTCTTTAATTTCTTTTAAACTTAAAAAAGTTAAGGTTCATACAGAAAGGTGATCTCACTCTTTTTAATTGACAAATATTTTTTTTTCTCCAATTTGTCCTGAAATATCTCATTCTAAGTATATCATTCATCAAAGCCTAAAAAACTCACTATCTCTCTCCCTCTCACTCTCTCTCTATTTCTCTCAATTTCTCTTTTTTAATCTCTTTCTCCCACTCACACACACACTCAGACCCTTACGCACCTACTCACAGATCCACTCAGAACCTTGTGCATCCGCTCACAGACCCACTCAGGCACTCACACACCCACTCAGACAATCATGCAACCTCTCACAGACCCACTCAGACTCTCTTACGCACCTACTCACAGACTCACTGAGACCCTCATGCACCCACTCGCACATCCAGACACTCTCACAGCCTCTCTCACCCCCAGATACACCTTCTCACACTCAGAGAGACAGGCCTTGGCGAACTCCGACCGCGCAAGGCCAAAGGGCTGTACGCAGCTTGGGGTTGGGTGGTTAGGGGGGATCTGTCCGCAGGATTAATGTATAGTAATGAAAATTACTATACGTTAAAAATCCATAGTAATTCACTAGAAGGTTACAGGAAATTTATAGTTAGGCTCAAATTTTAAACCATACCAAACCCAACCAAACCATAGGAATTCACCAGTTGCAGTTAGAATTATCTCAAGTAACTATGACTTGCGCCCTAAGGTAAGTGAGTGGCAGGAGAAGCTTATTTATTATTCCCTGCTCCGCATGGTGGGCCCTATAGTGCCCTGAAAGGGCTTTTTACTGCTTTTTTTTGGATTCTGGTAGTGCCCTTGCCATGGCAGGGGCAGCACAAAACATGTTTTCTAATGCTGTGGGGGGACTGCATGGGGTTGCAACATGACCCAATCCATGACCCAAGGAAAGCTTCACATATTTTATGAAAGCACTCCTAGCTGGAGCTCTATACTTTTCGGCTAGAGCATCTCTTGTGTTTGCTTTTATGGTTCCATTTTGTGGGCTGAAAACTGTTGAGAAAAAGACTCAAAAAACTAAAGTGTGAATTTTTTTAATAAAACATTTTAAGATAACTTTTATTAAACATTGCAATTTGTGAATTATTAAAATATATATTTTATTATAATTATTGAAGACTTTTTGACAAAGACAATAGTTCTACTTTATAGAAATTGATAAGCCGACTCCTTGTTAAAGACAATAGGCCCACTAGTTATGTTCTGGTGTTCTGACCATAAGTCAGTAAGTCTGTCTTAGAATAACACCCTTTATATTGTAACCACATAGTCAGCCTATGGGGGTTGGCCAAAGGCCATGTGCACTGTAAGGTTGAGTGCCAGCAGAATTGGGTGGCCAGGCCTTGTCCAAGGCAATGCACTGTGGGATGAAGGGCCCTCGCCGTGGGCTGCCCAACCTCATGCTACACACAGCCAAACGTTCATGCCCAGCAGGGGCTGGGTACCTGTGGGGCATAGGGCACTTGTTGGTGGTTGGGTACAGGAGAGTCTCACCTTTCCAAAGATGTCTCCCTCCATCACTTTCCTGCTCGTGGATCGCAGACAGGCCACAATCCATGAACAGGAACCAGTAGAGTACCAGGGCTTTGTAAAGTATGGTGGGTTCAACCCATCTGGTACACAGGTCAAACCCCCATATTACTTTTTGAAAATATGTGTTTTCCCCTGAGGATCATGCCCCCCGAGGGAAAGACAAATGGTGGCCATAATGTTCGGAGATGCCCTTCTTGCATATAGGCAGCCCCCTTGGGGTCAAACATTTTTTAAATTCAATGTGAGCTTTTGCCTGGGGATCGTGCCCCAGGAAAAAACAAATGGTGGTCATATTCTTTGTGATCAGCACTTCTTGCATGTGGGCCAACCACCTGGCGGTAAACATTTTCTGATATAATTTTGAAATGAGGTGTGAAAAGTTTAATAACTGTACAGTGGGTCGGCCCTACTAGCATACAGGTTGGCCCCCTTGGGTGACTATATATATTTTTTAATATTCATTTTCCCTTGAGGGTGTGATCAAGCCTTCAAGTTGGGCACAATCGGCCGCCTATGGGAAAACAAAGTGACCCAAATCCAGTAGACCACCAGGGGGCATGTTAGGCCCATGTTATGGGCATGTTGCTCCTGTTGATTTACCTAATATTGTCACAAACATTGTTTGCAGAATGCACAAATGCATTTAGTCTTTCATATCATCCAAAGCACCTATAAAGTATGTCTTTCTAAGTTGGAAGCTGCTCCATTGTTTAATATGGCCTACTTTTTAGGTGTGGCATTAGCCATTAACTTTTGGTTTTACTGAAATAAGTTTTGACCAAGATTCAGAAAGATTTTGCATCAGGTTTGCCTGACTACTTTCACACAGACCTGATGCAAAATCCATGTTTGTGTTTACAACGTGACACAAATGAATTTTTGTGTTGATTTCTAAAAAAAAAAAAACAGTGCCATGTGCTGGCTTGAGTTACGTTGCGTCATTTCATCAGGGGGGTGTTCTGTAGGTGGTGCATGGGTGTACCTGTGCACCCAACCTTGGTTTTTGATGCAAGAGTTGTAGACATGGATTTGTGCTAAAACCTGGCTCATGCCTGAGGCTTGCTTAACAAGAAGAAATATTTTACTGCATTTTGCAGCACACATACATAGAGGAAAATGCCTCAAAGGGCAGTTTGTATGCTGGAAGGGGTCTCTTTCTGCACAAAATCTATCTTGACCATAACAGACACAACTTTGCACTATGACATTAGTTTACCTGCATTGTTGCAAAGCAGCACACATTGCTCCGCCGCATGGAGAGAGACAAACTGCACCATTTCTTGGAAATGGTGACAAATTGCACCAATTCTTGGCAGTTCTGCTCTCCTTGGGTGATGCAACTCAGCAACCTTCCTACCTGTGCTGCAGCTCTTGCCACATGAAGTATGTTGTGGCATTGCGTATGTGGCAAGTTGAAGTAATAGTTTGTTTTTTGTTTCTCTTAGAGTCTTTAGACAAGTTCTTCAGAGGAAGTCATTGGGTCATAGCATCGACAAGCTAAGTGCTTTTTTGATTTTGCTTTTTGTCACACACATCTTACAGACACACACACCCAACCACTGATTTCAAAGGGTTCTGCCTTCTAATTAGGACAAAGTGTTTCTGATGTAAGGTTTTGGACAAGTTTCTTACAGTCAACAGAGGTGGTATCTTGGTGGATCACTGCTACCGAGACCCTAAATCAAGTATTAGAGGACAGCTTTGAGGCAGGGTCAGAGGGAGAGTAAAATGGAGTTGAATCTGGAAACAATTTTTCAGTCAGGGGAGTTCCATCTGGTAACTCGTCTTCCAGTGATTCTGAAGAACAGGGTCATGGCAATATTAATGTTCCTTCGCAAACACAGTCTGCGGTAGAGAGACAGCAGCCGGGTAGACCAACTCAGAGAGCAAGCATGTGTGACGGCAAGCACAGAAGGAGTGCTGTCTTGGCAGCCCCCAATTTAGTGCACCTCCAAATCCCCCCATTTGCACTGCTGTAAACTTTATACAATAAATATTTTGCTGATCGACTATGTCCATCTCTTTTTGGGTGTTGAATTCTTTGAGGAAATTGTGCACCAAGCAAATTTGTGTGACGAACAGTTTCTGAGGGAGCATGGAGGGACTTTTCAGCCTCAATCTAGGGTACACCAGCGGACACTCACTTCACTTGGAGAGTTGAAGAAATTTCTGGGCCTTATGCTCTAAATTTGATAGTGCACAAGCCAAGCATCTTGTCCTACTGGTCTACTTTCAATATTTCTGGAGCACTGCCCTGGGACCAATCATCCAAACGACAGCTTGTTCAAAATTCGGATTGCCACGGAAAATGTGTCTGGCTGTGTTTGATAGAGTTTTACTCCTGGAAGGAATATAACCATTGATGAGTCCTTGATCCTGTACAGAGGGTGGCTGCAGTTCAGACAGTACATACCTAGCAAAAGAGCTTGTTATAACATCAAGATATGAATGCTGTGTGAAAACTCCATTCGTTATAAATATAGCCTGTTCTCATGTACAAGCAAATTATGCTTTCATGGTAAATTCTTGGCATAATGGTGTAATTTGAGGAATAACAAGCGGAATGCAAAAGTTTCAATAATTCTGCAGAATTTGCCTGTGGAATTTAAATTTCCTACAGGCCTAGCCACCACTAGTCAGGGCATCTCAGAGTGCCCTGCAAATGAGGAAACATACTCTCCCCCACATATTGCTCCATTGCTTGCATATGTCCTCCTATGAGCTCCTGGGGTTGGAGACATAATTTACCCTCTTCTCTATCTGTCCCAAATTTGCATTCTCTTGTTCACGGTTATTGTCTGGACCCAGGTTCCCAACAACTGGGGCCAATTCTATAATCAGTCATAACAGTTAACTCATTTTCTGTGAATGTGTCTTCTTCCAGACATTGTGAAAAGAGAAGCTGATGTAAGTCTGCTGCTGGTGCTGCAAGTGGTAAATGGTTTGTCTTTTAGGGGTGTATTTTGAAGTGTGAGGTGCAAGTGTTTATAAGTTGATTTTGAGCACGTATGTGTTGTCGGATGCGCCTCTCCTATTGAGAGACATGCCTACGGTCACAAACACCATCCCCCAAATATCCTCTGTCGTGTGGGTCCCCCATCCTACTCTGACAAGGGGCAACTCTAAATATGGTGCACAACACTGATGGAGTTGTATCCTTCCACGGTGGACGGGGAGACCAACAACAGACTTAGGCCCATATTTATACTTTTTTAGCTTCGCATCTGCGCCGCTTTTTGACGCAAAAGCGGCACAAACTTACAAAAAAATACAATACAATTGTGTTTTGTAAGTTTGTGCCGATTTTGCGTCAAAAAATGATGCAAGTGCGGCGCTAAAAAAGTATAAATAGGGGCCTTAGGATCGTCCAGCAAACTATCCTCCGTCACGTTGGACGACCTCTAAATATGGTGCATGAAATATGTCAGCAGGACAGACGCATCAGTTCTCCATGATGGAGGAACGACGGCTTAAATCAGCCTAACTCACGGTCTAAATCTGGCCCTGTGTTCTTTTATACAAGCAAAACTACTGTCACGGTGCGCCACACTGTCAAAATGCATTAGATGAATATCCATGCCTTAACGGTTCAGCAATAGAAACATTTCACAAACCTCTATAATATATGCCATAGAATGCGGTGGTAAATGAATGGATGTTCTATTAATAGCATTTGTTTAAAATTAAAACACCATGTGGTGACAGCTGGAAGATGGAATGAGTGTTCATATGCATCTCTGTCCTCATTCCCTGATTATTATTGTTTGAAACAGTTTGATATTAATTAACATTTTTCCCAATTTGCCGCTGGCAGCTATCATTTGGGGGACCGATAGGAAATTCAGCCAGGCTAGGTGTGCACAGCATCGCCTTGTGTTACTATGGAGATGACTAGAATTTAATCGGATAGCCTGCTGCGTAAACCACATATTTCCCCAGTCAGAAGAGCATCCAAGAGAGAAATATTTCATAAATGTACGTTATTGCCTCAAAAGGGACAATTACAGAGAATCCATTAGCCACTAAATATACCATAGTTAATTTGATGTGTAACCCTTAATTCCTGTAAACCGAAAAGACAGCAATCACTCACAATTGAAAATGCATGTCCTGAAACATTTCCACTTGGAAAATGAGGCAGTGAGAAATCTCTCCTTTGAGCCATGCATCTGAGATAGTAAATGAACATCCTGTAGCTGTGACAACATTGTGGAATTAGGAACCCGTGGACATGTCATTTTGGAATACATACTGACTCGTATAGATGTTTAATAATTAGGCCAACTGAAACGTAACATAGAAACGAGTTAATGCTTTGTGTAGTTGGCTATGCATGAGTACAGTTTAATCTAAGAATGCAGTGATAGAAGGGGGAAGAATGGGAGTTTGCTTTGTTGTTCCTATAAAGTAAACACATAGAGGGGCAGGGCCACTTTCCTTGCACCCCTTAGTGCCCCACTACCACTACCATGTGTGCTCCATATTTAAAATACTACCCACCATGGCGCAGTGTAGGGGGCAATAGCATCAGAATTTTTTACTCTATTGATGTACTGTTCAGGGTTAGCACCAAAATGTTGGCGTTAACCCTGCACAGTACATAGGGGCCATTGTATCCAATGGTGTGCCCCTCTTAACACCTGCTCTGAGCAGGCGTTAAAAATGCCTAACGGGGGAATACCCCTTTGTATACATTATGCCTGGCACCACATAATGTGGTGCAAGGGGTTACAAAGTGGTGCAATGCATACATTGCGCCACTGTGTAAATCTAGCGCTGCCTTTTTTGCCATAATATCGCCACATTAGCGTAAACAAATGATGCTAATGTGGTGATATTATGGCACAAGGGACTCTTAAATCTGCTCCATAGTATTTTTATGGATTTGCACCTCCTGTAGGTGAAACTGTTTTTCCTTACAAGACAATACACCATTGGTTAATAACTATATCATATCAGTTTATACATAATGAAAAGAAACAATCTAAACTATTCAAAAAAAGTACAGGAACATTGCTCTTAAAATAGCTGACAGAGGGGCTATGGTGATGGAACAGGGTGCCAGGGCAGTGTATGTTCATGATGCAGATGAAAATCTTTATACAACTGGACAGTTAAAAAATAATGAATAAAGAGGTTTTGGCAGTGCTAGTAAAAAGTAAGGTTCTATTGTTTCAGATTTCTCTTTCTAATACAGCCTGAATCAAAAGAACACAATCCAAAGATCGCAGAGTATTCGCTAGACGTTTAAGCCCCAGGAAAAATACTTAAAGGGGTCTTTCTCAGTAAAAAGGAACTGGACGACTCAAGTCCATTCATTAGGTGGCCACCTGTGGATTGCAGGATGTCTCTGGCAGGGATGGTCTCCCTGTGCCTTTCCGATTTTACTCAGAGATTAATATTTATGTCATCTGCATGAATGTTTAATATCATTTCATCCCATTTATTGGTTATGACATCCTGTAGTTAACAGGTGTCCTACTGATTGGGTGCTACCCTGAATGTCCTGATGAAGATCCCACTAATTCTCTCTTAAAGATACATTAAATATTTTAAAACACTTAAAAGCAAGTGTGCACCAGAGCAGAAAATGAAGAGAGCGGCCCACACACAGTATGCAGCTGCTTGGTTCCCATAATAAACAAACAAATAAATAACTTTTTAAAAACGTGTTTAAAACTCTTTGAGAATCAAAGTCCAGGGGACTGGAGGAAGAAAGGAAGCATGAAGGGGAATGACCAAAAGAACAAGTGGGGTGGAGATGAAACACCAGCACTCCCCTAGGGTTTTCATTGCAAAATAAAACAAGCCTTGGTGAAGCTAGCGGGTCTGCCAATTTTAAGTCAGATGCACAAGTGATCTGACCTGTTGAAAGTATTGTGGGCTTTTAACCACCCGCACCTCACGCCTACCACTTTCATTCATTTGTGGACCTGCCTTTCAAAACTCACTTGATGTCATTGGTAAATACTTTATGTTTGTGCCCCTTTAGGTCGGTTTGGTTACTCCCTTGGAAACCAACCCTGTTACAGGGATAATTGCACAATTGCCAATATAACTTCAGTTTGTCTGCGCTTTGTGGCTGCCATGGCGCTCACAGCACTCAGAGCGCAAACTTGATTGGCGGTATCATTTTTACATTATATGCACTCTGATAACTTAGTCCACATTCTTTGCAAAAGGCACATTAACCCTGTGCATTACCTTCTGATGACTCCAAGCTTCCATTAGACAAAAGTACGTTCTCTTGGCTGCCAAGGCACTCAGAGCATGAACTCGATCAGTGGTATTGTTTTTACATTATATGCATTCTGATCTGATTAATACACATTCTTTGCAGCAGACATATTAACCCTGTGCACCAGACAAAAGTACATTCTCTTTCCAGAAAGAACATGAATTGCCAGAGTTATTTTGACATTTTTACATTATATGCACTTTGTGATTTGCCTAGTACACATTCTTTGCAGCAGGCACATTAACCCTGTGCAGTACCTTATGATGACTCCAAGCTTCCACTAGATAAAAGTAAGTTTTCTTGGCTCCCATGGCGCTCACAGCACTCAGAGCGCAAACTCGATTGGTGGTAATGTTTTTCCATTATATGCACTCTGATCTGCATGGTACACATTCTTTGTAGCAGGCCTATTAACCCTGTGTGCTGCCTTAAGCTCACGGTGCTCACAGCGTGAACTCGATCAGCAGTATCATTTTCACATCATATGCACTCCTATCTGCTTAGTACACTTTCTTTGCAGCAGGCACATTAACCCTGTGCACTACCTTATGATGACTCTGAGCTTCCACTAGACAAGAGAACGTTCTCTCTCCAGAAAAAACATGAATCTCTAGAGTTATTTTGACATTTTTGCATTACATGCCCTTTGTGATTTGCCTAGTACACGTTCTTTGCAGCAGGCACATTAACCCTGTGTGCTATCTTGTGATGACTCCAAGCTTCCACTAGACGAAAAGTACATTCTCTTGCCTGCCATGGCACTCACAGTGCTCAGAGCGCAAACTCGATCAGCGGTATCGTTTTTACCTTATATGCACTCTGATCTGCTTAGTACGCATTCTTTGTAGCAGGCATATTAACCATGTGCGCTACCTAATGATGACTCCAAGCTTCCACTAGACAAAAGTACGTTTTCTTTCCAGAAAGAACATTAATTGCCAGAGTTAGTTTGACATTTTTACATTACATGCAATTTGTGATATGCTGAGTACACATTCTTTGCAGCAGGCACAATAACCCTCTGCGCTACCTTATAATGAGTCCAAGCTTCCACTAGACACAAGTATGTTCTCTATCGGCAAGGAACATTAACCCTCTGCACTACCTTATAATGAGGTCAAGTTCACATTAGACAAAAGCACGATCTCTCTCCAGAAAGAACATGAATCACCAGTCCTATTTTGACATTTTCACCTTACATGCACTTTGTGATTTGCCTAGTACACGTTCTTTGCAGCAGGCACATTAACCCTGTGCACTACCTTATGATGACTCCAAGCTACCACTAGACAAAAGTGCGTTTTCGTTCCAGAAAGAACATTTATCACCAGAGTTATTTTTACATTTTTGCATTACATGCACTTTGTGATTTGCCTAGTACACGTTCTTTGCAGCAGGCACATTAACCCTGTGTGTTAGCTTATGATGACTCCGAGCTTCTGATAGACAAAAAGTACGTTCTCTTGGGTGCCATGGAGCTCACAGAGGTCAGATTGCAAACATGAATGGCGGTATCATTTTTACAATACATGCACTCTGATCTGCTTAGTACATGTCGTTTGCAGAAGGCATATTAGCCCTGTGCGCTACCTTATGATGACTCCAAGCTTCCATTAGATAAATGTACGTTCTCTCTCCAGAAAAAGCATAAATTGCCAATTATTTTGGCTTTCTTTTTTTACATTACATGCACTTTGTGATTTGCCTAATACACATTTTTTAACCCTGTGCGTTACCTTATGATGTCTCCCAGCTTCCACTAGACAAAAGTACGTTCTCTTGGCTGCCATGGCACTCAAAGCACTCAGAGCGCAAACTCGATCGGCGGTATAATTTTTACATAATATGCACTCTGATCTGCTTAGTACACATTCTTTGTAGCAGGCCTATTAACCCTGTGCTCTGCCTTATGATGACTCCAAGCTTCCACTAGACAAAAGTACGTTCTTTCTCCAGATACAACATGAATCACCTGAGTTATTTTGACATTTTTACATTACATGCGCTTTGTGATTTGCCTAATACACATTCTTTACAGGAGGCACATTAACCCTGTGTGTTATCTTATGATGACTCCAAGCTTCCACTAGACAAAAGTACTTTCTCTTGGCTACCATGGCGCTCACATCACTCTGAGCGCAAACTCGATTGGTGGTAATGTTTTTACATTATATGCACTCTGATCTGCATAGTACACATTCTTTGTAGGTGGCCTATTAGCCCGGTGCGCTACCTTATGACTCCAAGCTTCCACTAGACAAAAGTACATTTTCTTTCCAGACAGAACATTAATTGCCAGAGTTATTTTGACATTTTTACATTAGATGCACTTTGCGATTTGCCTAGTACACGTTCTTTGCAGCACACATATTCATTCTGAGACTTGTAGTTTTATTTTCAAAAAGTGATACAAGCTGGAAACCAGTCATTTGATTAGTATTTACAGAGTTGTCCAGCTCATAGTTCGATGCGTGATTCGCTGATTTAGTTTATGTTTCAGTTTTACATTCTGGGACTTGTAGTTTTATTTTTATAATGTGATACTAGCTGCAAATACAAAGCAGAAACAGGACTAGATGAACTACACACGTTTGAGTCTGTGAAACCTGAGTTGCATGTTCGGGTATTTATAATACTAAACCAGAGGAGAGCTTACAGTTGATTATGCTGTACAATGGTCAATATTTTAGAACTATGGCCCTAATTTTTAACATGGCGGTAATGACCGCACCGCCGGTGGTGGCGGTAATTACACCGACGGCATGGCGGTGCAGACCTCCATATAAAGATAACAGTAATGAACTGGCTGCAAAGTTCACTACTACCCACCGCCAGGCCTGAATCCATTGCCGGGCCGACGGTAGCAACTTTCGACCCGGCGGTCGAGCCTAGGCCGCCAGTGGGATAATGATCCCATTTCCACCAGGGATTTACCTGGTGGAAAGCATATTGGTGACATGAATACTCATTCCTGTCACCGGTATGTGACACGCTAGCCCCCCTCCTCACTGCCACAACCCCCAAATACCCCCGAAGCCCCTGGACACCCCCCAAATCCGGAAATCCTCCCTCAACCCTCCCCCTCCTCCCCCAACACCCTGTAGGCCCTCCCCAAACCCCCCTCACCATCCCCCACACCACCACCTCCGTTTAGGCCCCCCAACCCCTAACCCCCAACCCCCAAATACACATGCACGCATACATTGACATACGCACACGCATTCATACACGCAGAGACACGTCCCCCTTCACAAACACACATGCACCCCTTCCCTCTCGGGCAGCACTTACCTGTTCGTTTGCGCTGCTCTGAGAGGGAATGGGCTCCTAGGATGCTGCTCCGTCGGCATCGCCACGTCTCCATACACCGCCACGCCTATCACTGCATCATTATAGGTGTGGCGGTGTCTGGACTGACGTGGCGGTGAGGGTGGAGCAGCATCCACCCCCGCCACCGACCGCCAGCATGGCAGCCCTCAGCGCCATCAATGGAGATGAGGCTCCAGGCGCCATTATATGGTGGGGTGCCTGCTGCCGCCACTGGCGGTCTTCCGTCGACCATCAGTATGGTTGTCAGTGGGGCAACCGGCCATGTTCATAACGACCTCTTATGTTTCAGTTCAATACTGACTGAGGATCATTAATATCATGTCAGGTGGCTCTCCTCAAGCGTGTAAAAAATCATGGGCATTGTGTTTTATTCCCCAGACTGCGGTAAAGGGGCAGTGATCCAGTAACCATGCATTATAGGAGTGCAATTATTTATTTATGGCCCTGCGGGCAATGTCGCTTGTACCAACTGTCAAGTGAATGTGTTTTGCACCTGGGAGTAGCTTGTGTTTTAAGGGCCTTGTCTAAATAAGTATCCCAGTAGCCGTACTAGCCTTTTAGTTACATGCAGGGCCACTGGAATTATGTGGCAGAAAGGACCAAAATATATGGCAGGGTTGACCAAGTAATGTGGCAAAAAAGTCCAGTTATGCATTTACAGTGTCAATAGCTCCAACTCAAGTAAATGCAAGACCTATTGCATTGCAAATGCTTGTTTAAATATGAAAGTGCTTCATCACGGATTAGCAAGTTTGTATGTGTTCATTATATGAACATGAGGATGAATCAAGGGTTGGCTGAAAGGCTAGAGCAATGAGTGCATTCAAGGCTGAATAGGTGGGTGATCCAGGACATGTATGTGTGACTGGGTGCATAGATAAATGGTGTGATGAGTGTATGGATTATTGGGTGGCTGGATGATTGAATGAGTGAATGGAAGCACTGAAGAGCAATGTCAGTGGCTGTGGCAGGAGCAATGTGGGTAATGTGGTTTGCCACAACTAAGCTTTTACTAAACTCAGGCTTTCATCAAATTACAGTCATGGTGAGGCGTTTACTTACTAGGGGACATACAACATTTCAAACAGTCCTACAACATACAATGTATTTCTCTCTCAAGAAGCTGACTTTCTGGGAGAATTCTGGACAGATGGTGACACCAGCTCAATGGCACAAAAGAATACTAGCATCAAAAGCACTAAGCCCCGGAACATATGACACCTTCTGGCAAGCCTGGCATTTTAATCATCAACATTGATTGTCAGAATTATCACTGCCATTGACACCGGAATAAGGGTGAATTGCTCAGGCTAGAGAGAAGGCCTACCCCGACACAGGAGCTGCACTTAAGGCTTTGGCCAAGCACCCTCTGATTTGTATCTAAAACTGAAAGTCCCTTGTGAATTTCAGTGCCTTACACACATACATCATACAGACACACACACACACACACACACTCATACAGATACAGACACGCACCTCTGATGCCACTAGACGGAAATACGCAGGGTAGTTAAAAATAGTTTTTGAAATATTTAAAGTGAAATGTAAAAAGTAAAGTATTCAGTAGAATCTTTCACAGACAGGGACATCCCTTTAAATAGAGCATCCACTTTATTGGTACAGTAACAATACAGAGACTGAGGTGTTGACGTAACCTATGAAATATGAAAGTTTCATCAGGGAAGGTTAGAGTGACAGTGGGGAGAAGGATTTATTGTAAGAAGACCTGCATCCTTGCTCTTCCCTTTGTACATTGAATAAATCTGAGTAAATATCACCGTCTGGGGTTGTCTAGTTTGGAGATGATTGAGGATATGTACCCAGTCAACTTTCTAGTACAGCTGCTTTAGTATGCTCTCTGCGATCACTAGTGTGGCCTGTGGGCGGAAGCTGGTTGGTTCCGACAACTCAGCTGGTTGGTTCCGGCTACTCTTAGCCTCTGGAGATCACTGGCACTGTCAGTCAATGAGGTGTGGCTGGTGAGTGAAGAGGGAGAGCAAAGTCGTATTATGCGCAAGCCTTTGTGTCTGTTGAGGGAATGCGCTATAGTCAGGCGCGAGATTCCTTAGCGTGTGTGGTACACATTATGGCCCTCATTATGACATTTGCAGTATTCTGAATACTGCCGCGCTGACTGCTGCCAGTATACCGCTGCGGAGGTGGACATCTGTCTGCTACGTTATGACATATACATTGAAAACCGACAGAAAACAGCCACAACCACAAATCTGCCAGACCCACTGAACGTGATAAACTGTCAATACTACCACCCATACTGTTATGCCACCAATACTACGCCCTCCAAATAATGACCCACCAATCACCACAGCAGACGGTAAACCATGGTGAACACCTCAGTGGCAGATATGGCCACAGAAAGACAAAACAAGACAACATTGGCCAGAACAAAAAACCCACACCTGACACATATACACACACCCCACACACCCACCAACAGCACTATAAAACACCCACCCACAATCCTCTGGAACCACGAAAAGGCTGCAACAGCCAGCCACACAAATTACAGAGACAACTTCACACACACACCACAACCACCCAATCATCTGTCATGCACCACACACCCCATAACCAACCACATTACCAAACACCCTCTGCACAACACACACACCACACAACACCCATGTCCCCACAAAGGCACCCCCGTTTGACTGATGAGGAGTTGCGGGTCATGGTTGAGGAAATAGTTAGAGTAGAGCCACAGCTGTTTGGAGCACAGATCCAGCAGATATCCATTGCCAGGAAGATTTAGCTATGGCGGAGGATCGTGGACAGGGTGAATGCCGTGGGACTGCATCCACGAACAAGGGACAACATCATGAAGAGGTGGAATGACCTACGGGGAAAGGTGCATTCCACAGCAGCACGGAACCAGCTCGCTATCCAGAGGACTGGCGGTGGACCCCTACCTCCTCCCCCCCCACAGCTGATAGCATGGGAGGAGCAAGTCTTGGCAATACTGCATCCTGAGGTACTCATTGGAGTTGCCCGAGGATTGGACACTGATGAGTCAATTTTTACTACCGATCACCCCCCCAACCTCCATGCCACCACCACCCCTCACCCTGACACCCATCATCACACTCCACCCCACACCGTGCACCACCACAATTAACAAAACGTAATGCCAAGCCCTGTATGCCATACCCACTGCATTCACATCCCTTCCAGCTCTGCATGTACACCCACCACCAATGCATGCACAGCATGGAGAACTAACAATCCCACAATACACAAACAAAGGTTTCATGGGCAACAACAATAAAATAGGGGAAGCTAGGGATACAGAAAAGGTCACAGACATGTAGCATAATACACCACTTACATCCCCATAGGTGTCCCAGCCAATCTCAGCAGCGAGGAGGCGCCGCGGCTACCCAGTCCCCCAACAGGAGATGCCCCCAGTGATCACAGCAACTCTGGAGTTCTGGATCTGGATGATCTCCCTAGCCCATCAGGGACCACTGGTCAGTTGGCAACCCCAACCCGCATCCACTACACCACAGAGTGCCCCCCCTCAGTATCCAATACCACAGCAGCCCCCAGACCTCTCTCTCGGGGAAACATCAATCATCAGTGTGCCCACTGTACAGGGACCCCAGTCCACACCTCACTGGCAAGACAATAGGAGCACCTGGGGTCAGTGGCAGTGGGCACACCATTCAGGGGACACAGGGGGCGAGGAACAGTTGGAGGACAGCTGTGCACCAGGGGGAGGACAGGCCAAGGTAACCGACTGTCCAGAAGGCACTCACTAATGTCCTGGGGGCTTACCAGCAATCCCAGGACAAGATGGGTCAGGTGATAGACATCATGCAGGAGAACCAGTGGCTGCAGAAGGGACACCACCCGGAGATCAAGAAAGAATTGCAGGCCCTGAAGACCACCATGGTCTCCATTGAAGGGGTGCTGGGTGACATGGCCAACATCATGAGGGACTACACATCACACCAGTGGGCCCCTTCTACCAGCCAGCCTATGACCAGCCCTCCTCATCTGCTGCAGCTAGTGGACAAGAGGCCCTGCCAGAGGACCCACATGCCACCAGCACCCATCCCCCTGCAGAAGGTGAACCTGTCAAAGCCCAGCTCACCTGAGTTCTTGTTCAGTTCTGATGGAGGTTGAAGACAATCCGACCCCACCCTGAAACTGCTTGTTCCAGCACACTAGTTTTTAAAACAGTGCACTAAGAACAGAAGCTCAAGGGAAGGGGGGAAGTGGATAAAATAAAAAAAAAGAGACAACACCGTTCTTGCGTTTCCACTGTTGAAGTGCTGCACAAATCTGCGGCCCTTTCTGACTTCTGTAGAAACTGGTGCCTAATGAAACATAAACAAAGAACAGATAAGTGCAACCTATTCCTAAATGGGTTCCTGACTATCCCTTTATTTATTAGAAATTCTCTTCTAAAAGTACCTCTTGTATCCTGGTCTCTAGTTTCCAGGTTTGGAATGTGTTACTGCTCTGGGATGTGTTTTCTATTACTGTAAAGCTTCTAAAACATTAAACAAATACCGTTATCAGAATTACCAATATCAAACATTCATCATAATATAACTAAAGCCTAAATTCCCAATAGCAGACTCACTTTTCCCATATTTCCAGAATCTTTTATAAAACAAATACTGTACTTTTACATCAAAATACAGCATGTAATTTGTGCAAGTCCTTGATTTACTGTTTGCCTTGCTGTTAATGGTTTCAACTGTTCGATTCTTAAAAGTTCCATGAGAAAAAACAATGTTTGCTTCACAAAGTTCTGCAAAATAGTCTTGTAACAAAGAGTTTGAATCACAATGTTCGTGGAAGGTATTTCGTTTCAAATTGTCTATACAGGAATCCAGAAATTGTTGTCAAAGTTCTTTCAGGTAATAAAAGGTTTTGCACTTACTTGTTGCTGGCAAGAGATACTGATCAGTCTAACCTTGTCTTCTTTCTCTTTTGCAGGTTACTCATAGGAGAGAGGCTGTACCAAGGAGGAACCGGAAACCGGAAGAAGGAAGAGCCAGAAGCTGTGCCCACTGAAGTCAATGAAAGAGCAGGAGTGCCAGCGCCGAGGGATCTGTTCTCAGGTAAGCGGGAGGTAGACGAGCACAAGCACTGGGTGAGGCTCGGGGGATGCCTTTTATAGACAGGGCTGGGTGTGGTTTGAAGGGCTGGGTGTGGTCCTCACATGCTGCACATGTTCTTGGAAGGTGTGCAGAGCTGGGTGTGGTTTGAAGAGCTGGGTGTGGTCCTCACATGCTGCACATGTTCTTGAAAGGTGTGCAGAGTTTCAGTTATTATGCAAATGAGTTGGATTAACACATGGCCTAGGGAGGAGTATTTTAAAGAAGCCTTGGTAAAAGCAAGGCCCAATGTGTAAACAAAACAGCATATTAAACAACATACACAGAAGCCTAGGGGGGGGAAGGTGAGATAACAAGAAAGGCTTTCAATAGTAAGTTTAAAAGGGAGCTATTACAGAACCCACTAGTGCAGTGAGAGGGGACATGCTCTTTGCTGTGTACAAACCCTAACAGTTGCCCCCCTCAAAGGCCCTCCTACAGGACGGGGTTTTCCTGGATTTTTTAAATAAAACCGTCTAATCAGCTGTGGGGCATGTACATATGATGCTGGTTCCCATGAATTCTCAGATTCATCATATCCTTTCCATTCTACTAAATAAAACAGACGTCCACTAATTCTTTTTGAGTCTTTTATGCTTTTCACTTCATATTCCAGATTTCCCTTAATTGGTATGGGTGGAGGTGGTGGTTCAGGTCGGGTTTTTGAGTTGTACGGCTTAAGCAAGGACACATGGAATGTAGTATGTACTGGATATTCTTTTGGTAAATCTAATTTTACTGTTACCGGGTTTACTAGGGCAGTTATACTGAAGGGTCCAATGAAACGTGGTTGCAGCTTTCGGGATCCCTCTATGTTTAGGTTCTTTGTGGAGAGCCATACCTTGTCACCAATTTTATACATTGGGGCCTCAGACCTGTGTTTGTCTGCTTGTCTTTTCATGCTTTCCTTGTACTTTAATAAATGTTTCCTGGCTTTGTCTTGTATGTCACCTAACCTCGTTAGTCTATCCGTTACTGTAGGCAACAGGGAATCTTCTAACAAAATGGGTATAGCTCTTGGATGATACCCCTGCAAGAAATAGAATGGTGAGCAAAGTAGAGCTGAATGCTCAGTATTATTATAAACAAACTCTGCTACAGGGAGAGCTTCCAACCATTCACTAGAATAATCAGCCAATAAACAACGTAGCGTTTGAAGTAAGGTTTGGTTCAGTCGTTCAGTCTGTCCATCTGTCTCTGGGTGGAAAGCAGTGGATAAGGCCACATCTATTTTCAGTTTTTCACATAATTTTTTCAAAAATCTGGAGTTGAACTGGCTCCCTCGGTCTGACACCACTTTGCTTGGCAAACCATGTAAACGCACAATTTCCCTTATAAAAATATCGGCAAATTCTGCCGCCGTGGGTAATTTCCGTAATGGTACAAAATGTGCCATTTTAGATAAAAAATCCACTATAACCAACACTGTTGTGAAGGATTTTACAGGTGGTAAACCTACAATAAAGTCTACGCTCACAGTGTGCCAAGGTTGTTTGGGTGTTGGCATTGGTATTAACAAGCCGTCAGGAGCCTTATGAGAAGATTTATGTCTTGCACAAATTGGACAGGTAGTGACAAATTGCTTAATGTCCTTTCTTATAGTGTCCCACCAAAAGTGTTTTTGCACATTTTCCAGGGTTTTTACCCAACCAGGATGACCTGCCAACGGTGAGGCGTGATGCCAAATTATCACCTGTGTTTGTAATTCAGAGGTGGGCACTAACAGCATGTTGTCGTGATACAATAAACCTCGTTGTATTGTGTTATGGGAATCCTTTAACCAATCCTGAGGTGCTATTTGCATGTGTGCATTATATAGATCTGTGATGAAATCCTTCTGTTGTACTGGTGCCAACAACTTTTGGGGAGGAATAATGGGTTCTCCTATTTTATCTTGTTTCATGTCTGAGGTATGTCCGTATCTAGATAACACATCAGATTGAATTTGTTGTGCACCTGGTCTATAGGTTATAACAAAGTCAAATGTGCTAAAAAAAATTAACCAGCGCATCTGACGTGGTGTTAGTGCTTTAAGTGATCCAAAAAACTGTAGGTTCTTATGGTCAGAAAAGATTGTAACTGGGTACTTGGCTCCCATTAAATGGTGCCTCCATTCTGAAAAGGCTACTTTGATAGCTAGTAGTTCCCTTTCAGCCACAGTGTAATTTTGTTCAGCTGGCAATAACTTTTTTGAATAGAAGGCTATAGGATGTAACTGGCCATCTACTGCATCTCGTTGAGAGAGAACTCCTCCTAAAGCTACTTGTGAAGCATCCGCTTCAACAAAAAAGGGCAAGTCAGGATCAGGATGTTTCAGAATTGGGGCTGAAGTGAACTTTTGTTTTAGGAGTTGAAAGGCGTGTGCCGCCTCATCAGTCCAAAGAAATCGTTGCCCTTTCCGCAACAAGGTAGTTATTGGGGCCGCAATGTCTGCAAAATGTGCAATAAACCTCCTATAAAAATTGGCGAAACCCAGAAATTTCTGAATATCTTTTACAGAGGATGGTTCTGGCCAATCAGCAATAGCACTGATTTTCTTTACATCCATAGTTATTCCTTGAGGTGACAGGCAATATCCTAAAAAGTCCACCTTGTTGACATTAAAAGTACACTTTTCTAACTTAGCAAAAAGATGATTTTCTTTTAACTTTGATAATACTGCACGAACATGTTGGGTATGTTCTTCTGAGTTCTTAGAGTAAATGAGGATGTCGTCTATGTATACTATGACACAAACGTCCAGGAATTTGTGTAGGACCTCATTTATAAAGAACTGAAAGGCCGCAGGGGCATTACATAACCCAAAGGGCATTACTGTGTACTCAAATAAACCAAACTTTGTCTTGAAAGCTGTCTTCCACTCATCCCCCTCTTTTACTCGGACCAGGTGGTAAGCTCCCCGCAGATCTAGTTTAGTGTATACAGTAGAATGTCTTAATTGATCCAACAACACAGGTATTAGTGGAAGAGGATATTTATTCTTTATTGTAGCCTTATTTAGTCCTCTATAATCGATACATGCGCGCAGGGATTTATCCGGCTTCGGGATAAAAAAGAGTGGAGATGACACCCGAGATGTGGAATGACGGATGAACCCAGACTGTAGTAGGTCATCTAGGTAGGTTCTTAAGTATTTGGTTTCTTCGTCAGTCAAAGCATATACTCTGTTATTAGGTAAAGGGGCCCCTGGGATAAGATCTATACGGCAGTCATAAGACCGATGTGGGGGCAGCACACTAGCCTTTACTGGATCAAAGACGTCTTTAAAGTCAGAATATTCAGGAGGGAGACTTGATTCATCTTGTGTAACACTAGCACAGTGTAATACTGTGCTCTGTTCTGTACCTGCTTCTTGATAGCAATTGGTTCTACAGAAAGAGGAATCCAAAGTAACCGTTCTATTCACCCAATCAATTTTTGGGTTATGAGTTGTTAACCAGGGTACCCCGAGAATCAAACCAAAATTAGGAGTATCTATCAGATCAAAGCTAATCACCTCTGTGTGCCCGTTCTGACAGACCATAACAAGTGGACTTGTTTGTTTTGTGATTAATCCAGAGGTCAATTCTGACCCATCCACTGCACATACTGCTTCTGGACAAGGCTTTAGGCACATAGGAAGTCCTAAGATTTCAGCTAACTTATTATCTACAAAATTTCCTGTTGTGCCTGAGTCCAGTAGGACAGGGAGAGAATGCCTTACTTGGGTAGTAACAATTAAAACGACCTGAATTATGAAATGTCTAGGTATGTGCGGTACCCTGAAGGCTGCAGCATTAGAGGTTTGATTAAGATGTTTTCTCGAACAAGTAACCTCTCCCCTTGTCGAGCTTAATCGTTTCCCGATTCAGTTGAGGAGGTGGAGGAAACAGCACCCTTTCGTGGAGTTTTAGGCTTTACTGGACATCCTCTGGGAAAGTGACCTGCCCTGCCACAATATAAACATAATCGAAATTTTCTCCTTCTTTCTTTTTCCTCTGATGTGAGTGGATCTCTGAGTGTCCCTATTTGCATAGGCTCTGGTTCAGGGAGTTTATTATCTGTGTCTTTCTTCTTGTGTCTAATAAAAGTTAACCGTGATTCCAGTTTGTATTTATCTCCCTTTCTTTCTCCTAGTCTATGTTCTAATTTCACAACTAAATCTACAAAGTCCGAATAGTCTTTTGGCAAATCAACGATATGAGCCAGCGCGTCTTTTAACTCGTCTCTCAAACCTTTATAAAAAAGGGAGACACGCTTTTCTTCTGGCCACTGTGTCTCGGTGAGTAAACGATTAAAACTAGTGAGATAGGTCAATAAATCCTTGTTACCTTGTTTAAGATTTAAAAGCTCATTATCACTTGCCTGCATGAAAGTGTGTTTTGCAAAAAGGCTGGTCATGGTACGTTTAAATTGATTCCAATTATGGAGGATGGGATCATCTCTATCCACGAAAGGAATTGACCAATTGGCTGCTGTGCCACCCAAATAAGACAAGACGAATGCCACTTTCGTATCATCAGTAGGGAACTGTTGTGGCTTACAAATGAAGTGTAATTGACATTGATTGATAAAAACATGGAATTTGTTACTATCTCCATGAAAACGTTCAGGTGCTGCTAAGGGCACAACATTAGGAACATTAACAGTAACCTCAACTGGGGAAGGCAAAGTTGTATGTTTTGATGGCGCCCCTGTCTCTGAGGAGGTTTTTAAACAAAGGCGTAGAAGCTGTGTTCCACTGAGATCCCCTAAATTTATACCTGCTTAAATCCTGTTTTAAAGAGGTATTCTCCATCTTTAATCTCTCTATTTCCTCTTGCATATGTTGCAAGATGCCAGACACTGATTCATTATGAGCCAAGTCCTCATTTAGGGCCTGCGCCATATCTGTGACGTCAATGCCCTCTATTTCTTCCCCGGTATTCAACGTCCACCAGAACTGAAATTTTTTAAGGCTTGTGCTTCTGTCAAAGCCCAGCTCACCTGAGTTCTTGTTCAGTTCTGATGGAGGTTGAAGACAATCCGACCCCACCCTGAAACTGCTTGTTCCAGCACTCTAGTTTTTAAAACAGTGCACTAAGAACAGAAGCTCAAGGGAAGGGGGGAAGTGGATAAAATAAAAAAAAAGAGACAACACCGTTCTTGCGTTTCCACTGTTGAAGTGCTGCACAAATCTGCGGCCCTTTCTGACTTCTGTAGAAACTGGTGCCTAATGAAACATAAACAAAGAACAGATAAGTGCAACCTATTCCTAAATGGGTTCCTGACTATCCCTTTATTTATTAGAAATTCTCTTCTAAAAGTACCTCTTGTATCCTGGTCTCTAGTTTCCAGGTTTGGAATGTGTTACTGCTCTGGGATGTGTTTTCTATTACTGTAAAGCTTCTAAAACATTAAACAAATACCGTTATCAGAATTACCAATATCAAACATTCATCATAATATAACTAAAGCCTAAATTCCCAATAGCAGACTCACTTTTCCCATATTTCCAGAATCTTTTATAAAACAAATACTGTACTTTTACATCAAAATACAGCATGTAATTTGTGCAAGTCCTCGATTTACTGTTTGCCTTGCTGTTAATGGTTTCCACTGTTCGATTCTTAAAAGTTCCATGAGAAAAAACAATGTTTGCTTCACAAAGTTCTGCAAAATAGTCTTGTAACAAAGAGTTTGAATCACAATGTTCGTGGAAGGTATTTCGTTTCAAATTGTCTATACAGGAATCCAGAAATTGTTGTCAAAGTTCTTTCAGGTAATAAAAGGTTTTGCACTTACTTGTTGCTGGCAAGAGATACTGATCAGTCTAACCTTGTCTTCTTTCTCTTTTGCAGGTTACTCATAGGAGAGAGGCTGAAGCAAGGAGGAACCGGAAACCGGAAGAAGGAAGAGCCAGAAGCTGTGCCCACTGAAGTCAATGAAAGAGCAGGAGTGCCAGCGCCGAGGGATCTGTTCTCAGGTAAGCAGGAGGTAGATGAGCACAAGCACTGGGTGAGGCTCGGGGGATGCCTTTTATAGACAGGGCTGGGTGTGGTTTGAAGGGCTGGGTGTGGTCCTCACATGCTGCACATGTTCTTGGAAGGTGTGCAGAGCTGGGTGTGGTTTGAAGAGCTGGGTGTGGTCCTCACATGCTGCACATGTTCTTGAAAGGTGTGCAGAGTTTCAGTTATTATGCAAATGAGTTGGATTAACACATGGCCTAGGGAGGAGTATTTTAAAGAAGCCTTGGTAAAAGCAAGGCCCAATGTGTAAACAAAACAGCATATTAAACAACATACACAGAAGCCTAGGGGGGGGAAGGTGAGATAACAAGAAAGGCTTTCAATAGTAAGTTTAAAAGGGAGCTATTACAGAACCCACTAGTGCAGTGAGAGGGGACATGCTCTTTGCTGTGTACAAACCCTAACAGAACCACCCCGCAATCTGTACCTGTGACCCAGACAGACACCAGAGACAGTTGCCAAGACAAAGACCACTGCCAGGAAATGACCCCCTCCTGAATGTCCCCCTTGTGTTCCACTGGGTCACCTTGTCCACTTTGAACTGCCTTTGCTCCTCTTCCTATGGTCCCTGTACACTGGACCTGTGCTACAAACAGAATGGCCAACTACACTGGACTATTCCCAACCATCACCCCACTCTATTGCACTTCCCATTGGATAACAATTTTCAATAAACACCTTTGGACACAACTTGAGTAATAGTGCGTTATCTACAGGTAATGTACAATGTATTGAACTGTAATGAACTGCATGATCCTGTGTGAATGTCCAGTAACATGTTGATCCATCCAACAAATGTGTCTCAGCAGTCTGTAAACATCACAGCCGTATACTGTTGGAACAACACCAATATCTGCAATAAGGGAAGGCATAGGGAACAGTCAGGTGGGACGCAAAGGGAATGACTTGCATTGTGCTGTAGTCACACAGTACAACACTAAAATGTAGAAATGTTTAGTTCAACAGTTTTACTTGGGTGCCATTGGATGTACTGCAGGATCAAATGTGACTTGTCCATATCCTTCTCCTCGTCCTCCTCCTCACAGTCCTCAGTGTCCACTGCTGCCACAGCTGTATTGTCACCCACCTCCTCCTGCAGATAGGGTACATGCCATCTGAGGGTCAAATTTTGCAACATGCAGCACACAACAACGATTCTGTAGACCTTCTCAGGGGATTAGCATAGGGATCCACCTGTCAGATGGAGGCACCGGAACCTAGCCTTCAGGAGCCCAAAGGTCCTTTCTACAATCCTCCTGGTACGCCCATGAGCATCATTGCACCTATTTTCAACCCCTGTTCTCGGATTCCTAACAGGGGTCATCAGCCATGACAGGTTTGGGTAGCCAGAATCACCTGCAAGAAGTGAGGGACACAAATTAGCCCTGCGCAATGGCATGGGCTATGACTCCTGAAGGCATACACTTACATACATTGGGTCTGGACTCAGGCTCACCTATTAGCTACACTCTGTGCCTCTGTAGTTGTGCCATCAGCTGAGGGATACTGCTATTCCTCAGGACAAAGGCATCATGCACCAACCCTGGATACTTGGCAGTGATGTGGGAGATGTACTGGTCAGCAAGGCACACCATCTGGACATTGAGTGAGTGGAAACTTTTCCGATTCCTGTAGACTTGTTCATTGGCCCAGGGGGGAACTAAGGTAAAATGGGTCCCGTTTATGGCCCATATAACATGTGGTATATGTCCCATTGCATAGAATCCAGCCTTCACAGTGAGTAAATCATCTACCTGGGGGAATGCGATGTAGCTGTACATGTGCTTGAGCAAGGCAGACAAAACCCTTGCAAGCACAATAGAGAACACTGGCTGTGACATCCCTGCAGCCAAACCCACTGTCACCTGAAAGAGCAGGTGCCAGGAAATGGAGCACTGAGATTACTTGCACAAGAGGGGGGGGTTGCTGTGGTGCTACGGATAGCAGGTAGCAGATCAGGCTCCAATTGTTCACACAGCTTTGTGATTGTGGCCCTGTCCAGGCGATAGTTGAGTATGATGTGCCGGTCCTCCAGTGTAGCCAGGTCCACAAGGGGTCTGTACACTGGTGTGTGCCTCCTCCTATTCCTCTACAGTGGTTGGTACCTAAGGGACTCAAATGTAAGAAAGGAGTGACAACAGGAACCATGAACACACTACAGCAGTGTACACAGAGCATGCTTGTGTGTTTGGAATTGTGTAGGTAAGTACATTTGACTACAATGACGCACTTATCAATCTGTACACGTGTACCAGCGTTAGAAAATGGCACCTGCCTGTCCTGTATTCATGGACAGATGGAACTGACCTCACTCCGCTGGCATTCACGTCATAGTGGGAGGTGGTCTGCACCACCGTGCAATTCCTCATTGGCTAACATGGCCCCTATGGAGAATGGGAACCAGTGATGATCAATGCCGGCGGTGATGGTGTTCACCGCCGCGGACATGACCGCCATTTTCTCTCTGCCACTTCACTTGATTCCTGACTTTCCACAGGACGACATTGCCACTGCGTGTGCTGCTGTGACCTGTGTCTTGAACCTGCTATGGCTCGTGCAACAGGGGAAAGAGCCCCAGCCTTCATGTCGGAGGAGTTGGAGTGCCTCATGGATGGGGTCCACCGTTTAATGGGAGCAGGGATAAACGTTACGTGCCAATCAACAGTAGCTGTTCATAGTGGACCGGGACAGAGCCATGTTTTCAGTCTGACCTTGATGTAGGGGAGGTCAGGTACACTAAGTGGGTCATCCCAGTCAACGTTTTCACCTTCAGACTTAGGACCAGATGTATGAAACACAGTTGGAAAAAACTGTTTGCAAATTGAGAGTATATTTTTTAGACTAATGTGGAATTTGCAAACTGACAAACACATTAATATGCAGATTCACTACATTGTGAATCTTAATGGGCCACAACCTGACCTACCTCATCAGTATTCATGAAGTAGATCACTGTTAGACCCGCCAGCCTTATGGTGGTCTTCTCTCAAACTTTTTCCCTACTCCCTTCCTGTTTTCTGAAATTCTTTTTTGTTGGCTTTAGGACTCTCTGCAATTTATCACTTCCAACCAGCATTAAGTGCTTCTACTCCCTCCTTAAAAAATGGTAAAATTGGCATACACCTGATTGGCACATTTTATTTACTTATACGTTCTTAATAAAGTGGTACAACATGTACCCAGGGCGGCAATTAAATGCTTTTAGTGGGCGTGCAACACTTATTGTGCCACCCACTTAAGCAGCCCTTTAAATAGGTCTCAAGCCTGACATTACATACTGCCAATTTGACCTGGCAAAATAAACCTTTAATCATATAAGTCACGCCAAAGGTAGAGTCGAAGCAGTGAATAGGGCAGAGTGCATTGTACTTAAACGATTGGCCATGTATTTTAAGTTTCACCTGTCCTGGTGGTGAAAAACTCCTACATTAGTTTTTTACTACTATGAGGCTACCTTTCCCGTAGGATAACATTGGGTTACCTTATTACCATTATTAAGTGCTGACTTTTGTTTGAAGACAGATGGAAATAACATGTTTATTTGCTAAAGAATTGTGATTTAAAATCCCCTTGTTAGACTTTTCATCCTTGGTGTGGTCTCCCCTAACGTATTTCCTTTGTTTCCCAGGTTGTTGATGTGTGCTGAACTCTGTTTTTGCTGTTTCTGTTACTCTGGTCACTTTACCACTGCTATCCACTGCTAAAGTACAAGTGCTCCTGTATAAAGGCCCATATTTATACTTTTTGACGCTAAACTGCGCTAACGCAGTTTAGCGTCAAAACATTTAGCGCCGTCTAACGCCATTCTGAAGCGCCATGCGGGCGCCGTATTTATGGAATGGCGTTAGCCGGCGCTAGCAGACCGGCGCTGCCTGGTGTGCGTGGAAAAAAACCACGTAGACCAGGCAGCGCCGGCGTAGGGGGAAAATGGCGTTAGGGCGTCTTAAAATGGGGCAAGTCAGGTTGAGGCAAAAAAATCGCCTCAACCCGATTTGCGCCATTTTTTTCGACGCCCAGACGCCATTTAAATGACTCCTGTCTTAGTAAAGACAGGAGTCATGCCCCCTTGCCCAATGGCCATGCCCAGGGCATAGTGGCATGTACGGGGGCACAAATAAGGCCCCCTATGCCACCAAAAAAAATTAAAAAAAATAAAAAATTATACTTACCTGAACTTACCTGAATGTCCCTGGGATGGGTCCCTCCATCCTTGGGTGTCCTCCTGGGGTGGGCAAGGGTGGCAGGGGGGGTCCCTGGGGGCATGGGAGGGCACCTCTGGGCTCATTTTGAGCCCACAGGCCCCTTAACGCCTACCCTGACCCAGGCGTTAAAAAGTGACGCAAATGTGGGGTTTTTTGACCCGACCACTCCCGGGCGTGATTTTTGCCCGGGAGTATAAATACGACGCATTTGCGTCGCCGTCATTTTTTTAGACGGGAACGCCTTCCTTGCATCTCATTAACGCAAGGAAGGCGTTCACGCAAAAAAATGACGCTATTTGCCCATACTTTGGCGCTAGACGCGTCTAACGCCAAAGTATAAATATGGCGTTAGTTTTGCGCCAAATTTGCGTCGAAAAAAACGACGCTAATTCGGCGCAAACGGAGTATAAATATGGGCCAAAATGTGTATGTAATTGGCTTTCTATGATTGGCATATTTGATTTACTGGAAAGTCCCTAGTACAGTGCACTAGAGGTGCCCAGGGCCTATAAATCAAATGCTACTAGTGGGCCTGCAGCACTGGTTGTGACACCCACATTAGAAGCTCTGTAAACATGGCTCGAGACCTGGCACTGCAGTGTCTGTGTGTGCAGTTTTAAGTTGCCAATTCGACTTGGCAAGTGTACCCACTTGCCAGGCCTTAACCTTCCCTTTTCTTACATGCAAGACACCCCTAAGGTAGGCCCTAGGTAGCCCCATGGGCAGGGTGCAGTGTATGTTTAAGGTGGGACATATACTAATGTAGTTTATATGTCCTGACAGTGAAATACTGCTAAGTTTGTTTTTCACTGTTGCAAGGCCTATCTCTCTCATAGGTTAACATGGGGCTACCTTTAAAAATGATTAAAGCGTAGATTCCCTTTGGGAGCAGATAGACATGTGGAGTTTGGGGGTGTCTTAGCTCACAATTTAAAAGTACATCTTTTAGTAAAGTTGGTTGTAAGATTGTGTGTTTGTAAACACCACTTTTAGAAAGTGGCCATTTTCTTGCTTAAACCATTCTGCAACTCTGCCTGTTTGTGGATTCCCTGTCTGGGTCAGTTTGACAGTTGGGCTGTTTGCACCTCTCTCTAGACAGTGACACAAAGGGAGCTGGGGTATAGCCTGCATATCCTGATGAGCCATCTAGGAGGCAGGGGAGGAGTGGTCACTTACACCTGAAAGGGCTGTGCCTGCCCTCACACAATGCAGTCTCCAACCCCCTGGTGTGTGTCTGGGACCTGGCCTGGGCAAGGCAGCATTTCACAGACAAGTGAGACTTTCCTTTGAAGTAAGCCTACTTCAAAGGCCGAAATGGGTATGAGCACCCAAAACCACAGACTTTAGATCACTTCTGGACATTAAGAGGAACCTCTGCCTGGAGAAGAGCTGAAGAGCTGAGGAAAAGTGCTGCCCTGCCTGAGACTGTGCTTTGTGGAGCTATCCTGCAGTTGCTGTTTCTACCTGTGCAAGGGGACAAAGATTGGACTTTATGTGCCTTCCTGCAGGTGAAGAAATCTCCACGGGCTTGCCCTGAGCTTGCCTTATGTTGTTGAAGTCGCAGGGACAACAAAGATTTCTCCTGCCAGCACCTGGACTCCCTGCTGAGACTCCTGCCTTGCCAAATGGTGCCTTATCCAGTTCCTGGGGCCTTGGAAGGTGAAGCTGGCAGCCCAAGACTGAAAATCCATGCACAGACCGCCGTGCAGGGAAATCATCGACACACCTTCTGAGACGCGGCTGAAAAACAACGCTCCGCCGGCTTCGCAACAGAAATCGACACTCCACCAGCATCGCGGATGGAAAATCGCCACACTTAGCTGGAAGAACGACACGCAATACCTGCTGACAGAGACTGATAACGTCGCAACCCACATTGCGCGTTTTGCTGATACCGTGCGGCAGGATTTTTGACGCAAACCTTGTTGGGTGCAGAAAAACAACGCAACGCCTGCTTGGACCAGAGTGCTGCCCGGGTTGACGCATCACTCCCCTGCAGGGAGGAAAACCGCTGACCCAACCGGAGAAGGAGAAATGACGCACGATCTTGCTTGCGCCAGTGCGTGCTATTCGGATGCTACCCAGGTACTTTTCAACAATAACATTGTTTTTACTGTTCAGTAAAGGATTTAAGACTCTTTTGCTTTTAAAATTAATAACTTGACTTGTGTATGTTGGATTTTTGTCGTTTTGGTCCTGTTTTGTTCAGATAAATATTTCCTATTTTTCTAAACTTGTGTTGTGTAATTTTGTAGTGTTTTCATTAAGTTACTGTATGTGTTGGTACAAATACTTTACACCTAGACTCTGAAGTTAAGCCTGTCTGCTCGTGCCAAGCTACCAAGGGGGTGAGCGGGTGTTAGCTGAAGGTGATTCTCGTTTACCCTGACTATAGTGAGGGTCCTTGCTTGGACGGTGGTAATCTGACTGCCAACCAAAGACCCCATTTGTAACACCCTTTTAATGATAAAGTTAGATTTTAAATCACAATTCTGATAATGCCACTTTTAGAAAGTTGTTTGTCCTAACCACTTGCTGCCTGCACCCTGTGCCCTGGATCAAATGACTGTGATTAGCATGGCACTTAACCTTTTGTATTCCTCCCAGACAGTGAGACAAAGGGAGAACTAGGTGTTAGCAGGATGGGCTCTCCTGCCAGGATGTGTGGGAAAGAGCTGTTTCCTGCCCTACTTACATTTCAAAGGAGCTGCCTCCACACACTCACAAAGCACTTTACCCTAGACGTTTGTCACCCCGACTCCTTAGAGCCTAGGCAGAGAGGAAAGAAATTCCTGAAATATCTGTGGGAGATGACTCCAGACATTTCTTCCACCTCAAACCAGGTATTTATATATAGGACGCTCAGACCCACTCTTCAGTTCAATCCTGGACCTGCAGAGGACACTCAGAAGGCCTCCCTGCACTACAGAACACTGCCCTCCTGCTGGTGGACTGTCTTGCTACTTGAACCCAGGACTGCCAGAGTGACTCCAGAGCTAGTTGTCCGCTCTCCTGTTCTGAGCTACAAGGACACAAAAAGCTCCAACAACTTCCCTGCACTTGGAATCTGCTTGACGCGAGCCCTACCCTCCAAGTGGTGCCCACCTCATCCTAGACCCCTTGGAGGTGGTGCTAAATGTGGCCAAACAACATTTGGGACTTATGGGAAACATTTCAGCCAATAAATATCCTGAGTGACCTATCTTCTTGCCAATCCACTCAAGTTGCATTGTGGGCGGTCTGACTTCATGGTAGCTCATGCTATGTTCTTCTCCGCAACAGCAAATCCTATTCAGTGGGTCCTGGCAGAAGGAGTATTTGGCCTTGTGGAGCCTGTGTCGGCTATAGCCTGCAGATTCATCACACTGAAGATTTTCAACTACCAAAACAGAGAAGTCCAAACATAGAATAAGGTGGCTCTCCGACGAGGATGCCACCTCCTCCAACACCACTGTCGGCCATGTCCCATTCAACTTTTCTGACATTTTTCTACAACAAATGTTCTAAGTTTGCAGGTATGTGGATTCCAAGCCCAATCCACGTGATGTATCAAAACCAGCCATAACTTTCTACTTTGCCACGGTCTCATGTGACTAGATGTCTGTTGTTGGCTCTTTGATCTTTTAGGTGCTAGTTTTTACTAAACAATTAAAAATTCATACCTCTGATTCTAATGATTAGATTTTTATCATTTTGGTATTAAATAATTTATTACATTATACTCTAATTGCCTGAATTGTTGTGGTGTGTTATCATTTTATTACTTTTTAAGTGCTGCTTAAATACATTACACATTGCCTCTAAGTTAAGCCTGATTACTTTTGTGCCAAGCTTTCAGATGGTTAAGCACAGGTTAATTTAGTGACTTTTTCTAGTTCACCCTAACAGGCACTGTGGTTGTAGCTTGAGAAGGATTCACACTCCCCTCAACCCCCCAAAAAACAATTCTAACAGCCAAAAATTGTGACTCAGTATGATTGGTGGCCATCATAGGTAGGATGTGCTCCTTAGATCAGCATTTCACCACGTCTGTGATAACTTTTTTAAATATTATTTTAATATAGGTTGTTTTTCTTTAAAACATGGGGCTGTGTTTACAAAAGGCTTTACACTTGGCAAAGGATTTTAGGAGTGGACAGTAGTCCCCTGACCACTGCCTCCTCTCAACAAGCTATTTTTAACATTGTTTTAACATTCACAAAGGGGAATTGGTCCCAAGGAGACTCCTTTCCCTTTCATGAATGAATGGGGGCCTTATGAGCCAGTAACATTTCAATGGTTTAAGGCAGCTATTTGGTCATAACCATTCAGACACATTGATGAGATTGTCTCTTTGGAGAGCTGCCTACAACATTCCCCCACCAAATATTGATTTCCCATACATTTTGAATCCATTTTAAAGTTTAAAATTGCTTGCAAGCACAAAAAGTGCACTGCACATCTGGCCATAATTGTCTGCAATGAAAGGCAAAATCATCCAGCCGCTTAAAGTCCAAGGCTGTGACCAATGAGAATCTCTACAAGTCACATACGGGTGCAGAGCTCCTGCTGAATCTGTTGGTTTTGGTTCCAAGATCTTCTTAGCGGCTAAGATCACTTTGCACGCTGATAGATTTACAGCGTCACCCTGGTACAAGCTATCTTTAAATGCAGTGACTTCTGTGGAAGTCAAAAACCTCCATTGTTTGATTGTTTCCTGAATGTCCTCAAATTCTTAGTGCCATTCGTCATACATTGGACATTCACATTGTTCAACACATCTTTTGCAGGTTTCTTTGAAGGTTTGTTCTTTAGCAGGGTACCCAAACTAAAGCTCACATTTCTGAAACCCACTGCTTTTTATGGATTCTATCTCCATGGCAACAGCAGACATGGCAGTGAGATGCCTTACTTATGTTTCAAGGCGGTCCTTCGGGCTCATAAGCATGTTCTTCTGGGTCTTCTTGTTGATTCTCTCGACAAACCCATTGGTTTAGGATTGATAAGGCACAAAAAACTTAAAAGACATCTCACACTCATACCACGTGGACTTCATGTATGCAGACATTTAGGTTGCTTCCTGTTCAAAACTAACTGTCTAGGGAACCCTACTCAAGTAAAGATACCCAGCAGGTTCCTGGCAAATACAGGCTCGGCTGTCATTCTCAGAGAAATAGCCTCAGGATACTGGGTGGCATGGTCATCAACCACTGGAGTAATATTGTTACCAGAGGCTGCTTTAAGGTCCAGGGGCCTGACAACGCCCATATCTACCATTTTAAAGAATATTCTACCACAGGGAAGGTCTGGAGGGGAGCCTTGCACTTTCCTCCTGACTTGCCACTGGCCTGACAAGGCATGCAGGAAAAAGAGAAAGAAGTTACCTTCTGCTTTATGTGGTGACAATCAAATTAGATAGCCTGACTGTCATATGTCTTGCCCTGCATTAGGTGTTGTGCCAAAGGTATGTTATGAGCCAACTACAGAATAAAGAACTGATAGCATTAGTGGACCAATAGCACTCTGGGTGACCTGGGCATAGGAGCCGTAGGCTCACTGTAAAAGATGTTATCCTCCTAGTAGATCAGGTGATGGCCAGAGTTGTTGTTGCATAGGCTCTCATTATCCTAATAAGGCTATTGGATTCAGGTGGCAGAATCACCTGAATTGTGGGGAATTAGATAAAGAAAACAAAACATGACTGCAAATGTGGCCTATGCTCGAAAAATAAAAAGAAGCTGAATAAAATGTAACTGGGCTAAAGTGCACAAACGGCAGGCCTAGTTGCGAAAACACGGCTACAATAGCTATACAACACCCTCCCCTTGCTGTTTCAAAAGTGGTAAAAGCCTAACATTAAAAACATAAAAGCACTAAAAAGCTATAATTAGGACATATATATATATATATATGTCAATAATGACAAGTTAAAAGGCACGTTAATATGTTAAATATTAAAAAGGGCAATTTAAAACATCAGCAGTGGTGCCAATAGAACAGAATTTTTAAAAGTCAGTGTCATTTTTAAAATCGCTAATGATATACGGGACAATTGAAGCCAGGAAATGTTCCACTTCGGCAGGTGGTAAGGTAGCCAAATAGTTGCCAAGAAAAACAAAGTAAAACTCATGTTCCGAAGCCGGAACTCAAGCTGAGGCAGCAGCATGCCTTGTTGTGCCCCATATTGAGTTAAGAGCTGCATGATCCACGAAGGGCAACTCATAAACAGCTTCCCGTAGCAAACACACCCTCCACGCACTTCTGATAATGAGCCCTTTGTGAGAACATCAACAGATCAGTGTCCAATGAAAGTAAGCACAACGTAGAAAGACAAACTTTTAGTGCACATCCGACAAGCCACCAAAGGCATAGAAACACGGGCTGCACACAACCCGAAATGGGTCTAAATGACAGAGACCAGTTGCACTCCAGTTCCTCCAGGAGTGGTGCTCTGAAATACTTTATCATGTGTTCATGACACAGTTGCGATGGTGGAAGCGCTTTCACTCCTCCTTGTTGTGAAGGGACAGCAACTGCGAATAAAAAAAATCAACAACAAGATGCCACCTATTATAACCAAAGTAATCTGAAATACCTTGAAAATACTCACAAATGTCAAGCGTATAGTTGAAGGTGTTAAGCCAAATATAGAGCAAAAGGTGTGAACGAAGCCAGAACCAACAACCTTAAAGAAATGTGCAATCCCAGAAGTACTGGATGTGTTAAATATTCGTCCCACAATTTCACCAAAGTGTCTCAGAAAGTTTGTACTTAAAAGGGACTGTGTTTCTGCAGATGACCTCACAACTTGAAGCCCATAGGTCTTGCCTGCAGACTTGTCAAAATTCACATTTGAAGGTGCAATTAGAGGCCAAATATCTGCTACTTTCAAGGGACAATCTGACAACAGGTGACAATTTGGGAGACCAAAGTGACATAAGCTATTCCGACTCACATTCCACAACAGCCCCCACTGTTAAGGAGCACATAGCTTCCATTCAAGAGCACCTGGAATGTTTGTCTATTCAAAGGGACTGGAACTCCCTTCAGATAGCAAGCTAAGTTAATTGCCAAACTGATACATGCCCTGTGCAAGGACAGCTGCTTACACACCATTGAATGGCTCACAGAAGTCTCACATTCACTGCAGCTGAGAAAGACCTCTTTCATGCCATTGAAATGTTTTTTATGAAAGGGGAAGCTCCCACACATTTGTATGTAACTATCTCCCAGCCTTTCCTATCTGCCTACTGGAATGTGCTTTCAAGCAGGATGTGAATTGAAGTGTTGAAAAAGGCACATTAATAACCATGGGCCAGATGTAGCAAAACGCCAATTTGCGACTTGCAAATTGCGAGTCCCTGCGACTCGCAATTTGCAAGTCGCAAATTGGTATGCAGTACGGTGTCTCAGACACCGACTGCAACTCGCTATGGGGTCGCAATGACCCACCTCATGAATATTCATGAGGTGGGTCGCAAATTGCGGCCCCATAGCGAGTATAGGCACTCGCAAACATGGAGGCCTGCTGTCGTCAGCAGACCTCCATGTTCGTGACTGCTTTCAATAAAGCAGTTTTTTTTTTTTTTAAGTGTAGCCCGTTTTCCTTAAAGGAAAACGAGCTGCACTTAAAAAAAAAAAAAAAACTTTAGTTTCGGTATTTTTTCAGGGTAGGGAGTGGTCCCTTGGACCACTCCCAACCCTGAAAAAATATTTGTGGGTCCATTCACAATTTGCGAGTGGGTTACCATCCACTTGAAGTGGATGGTAACTGCGAATCCATTTGCAAACGCATATGCGGTCGCAAATGGAATTGTATTCCACTCCGAATCGCAAATAGGAAGGGAACACCCCTTCCTATTTGCGATTCTGAATTGCATATTGCGAGTCGGTCCCGACTCGCAATATGCATTTCTGAATAGCAAAGAGGCTTTTGCGCCTCGCAAACGGCGATTTTCGCTGTTTGCGACGCGCAAATCCTTTGCTACATCTGGCCCCATATATATTAACCATTCAGCAGATGGTAGTTTAGCCACAGTAAAAGGCACCGTTCCTAATTCTTGATTTTTAGCATGACCGAAGTCGCTTCCTTCTTAGCCATTATTTGTTGTTCATTAAATTAAATGTTGAAAATTTGTAGAGACCAACCTAACTGCATAATGGACCTTAGCTGGCTCTGTCCATCTTGTAAGGATGACATGTCACTCTGCACTATGTCTATTACAGAAGAAACAATGTTGTTTAAAGTGTACATGCGGTCAGACAAGGTGTTAATCCCATTATCTACAACAGCTAATGCTTTCTGTAAGTTTTCCTGATCTATTTGCCTTAACCGGGCAGCAGCTTCTTTTTGGGAAACTTTCCAAATTTAATTAAATACTGCATATAAGAAGCACTTTCTACGTTGCCTTCTGGGGCCCAACAGGAAATTCTGCAAATCTATATCGGTAGACATGAGACTGGGGTGTTCTTTAACAGCATCTAGTGAGGAACTTTTTAACCATTGCTGGCATACTTTCCCTAAACTGAATGTTGTTACTACACCCGAGTGCTCCCGTGACACATAGCGAGGGTCTGGCCTATTCGTCCTAAAACCCCCAGTGGAGTTTACAATACGCGCATTACAACCATTTGTGTCTACTGGCCTCAATAATCACCCACCAGGACGTGAACGTGATGTGTTAAATATTCCATTTTGGACCCACTCATCGAGCTGATCTTCAGTTGCTTTAGTGTATATTTGCCATTTGTACAATTTAGCAGGGGCAGGGATACAGGGCACGTTCAAGTCCTTAATTTTTGCCTAAACAACTTGTCTGTTGTACAGTTTCATTTACAAATATCATTTGAATAGGTATTAGGCATGCTCTGAATAAAGCTTCCTTTCCCCTTATTTGCCTATTCTTAGTTCCCCACACTTTTTAAGTCAATTGACTTCAGCCAGTATCCATAACCTTCTATAGCCAACCAGGAAACAAGGGAATCAGAATAAATCAATTTTGTATCAGTTAATAAAATACCTTGACTTTCCATCACTGACAATTTAAAATAATATGACTCAATATTTTTAACATTGTGCCCAGAAAAATATAGAAACTTTTCAGAATATGTTTTGGAACTCCCCACTGGCAGAGTTGGACAGTGTTACCATTGTGTATGATTAAAAATAGAACTTTGGGGTACTTGCTCTGTGAATGAAATAATGTCCATAATAATTATAACAGAAAATATCTCCATAATTTTCTCTTGGTTGATAAAAATCTTCACTTTCAAATAGAGTACAATATTCAAAATCAGACATCATAGAATCAACTGTTTTTACATCCCAATCATCAGAAACAACTCCGGGTGTTATTATATCATTGATATGAAATTTGGATGACCTCCATCGGGCCATATATATTAAATGGTACTTTATCCCAAACAATCCCATCAGAATTGGTATGGCTGAAATGTTCACTATGGACACGTCTCTGCAGACCTTATGGGAGGAGAAGTGTGGTTTATGGACCTCATCTACCAGTTCAACTGTAGAGCGTTCAGGAGGGTAATGACCATGTATTAGTAAACAAAAACTAAGACAAACCCAATCCAAAGGAGGAAGGGAAGTACAGTTAATAAGAGCCACAGATTTTGAGCCAAATTTTCAGCTTATTTGCTCTCGACAGTTCTGTTGCAGAAGAAGCAGATGAGTCGGTGAAAGTAAATCACAAATGAGAGTACGGGGATCTTGTAGCGTAAGTAGGTCGAGAGTGTAACAATTGTGACACTAGACCACTCGTATACCTCGACTAGAGGTGAAATGTAAGTGAGCTGTGGAGTGGTGTAAGGTCTGTAAAGGGGATTTCCTTTACGAACTAGGTGGTCTCACACACTATATAGTGTCATGCTTCATCATATGACCACCTAGCCCCACCCAGGTAGGATAGTGCCACCTGGGCGGACTCAACCTCGCTGTTAAAAGAACAGGAGAGAGTGCGTAAATTAATTTAATTTCAGGAAAAGGGGATCCAGCTATGCTAGGGAAATAAAAACACCTACTCAGATACCCGGGTGAATTTAATAGAGGGTTCTGTGTGGTGTGATTAAAAGAAATGGGGAACCAGTGTGAGAGCAATGACTCACAAGGTCACCTATCTAAAAGAAGTAGCCGACATGTTTCTGCCCTTGTATATGAGCTGTGGAGGGTCTCTGGTCATTCATCAGGGCATTGGATCCCTGTTGTATATGCTTATTAAGCGCTGCAGAAATAATCACAATAGAAATTGGGTTGAGGCAGGGCCTACCTTAACCGAGGGAATACCTGGGGAGGACCCTAACACTCGAGGCTAGTGGCCTCTGGTATCCTGGAGAGGGAGCGTCCCCTTATAGTCAGACTTGCATCAAAGGTGGGCGCTCTCTGTGCGCCTATAACGACCTCTCCTTCAGGACCGCTTGAATGAGTCGGTGAAAGTGTCATTGATGTCGGCAAAATCTCCAGAAGTAGTTTGTGCAAAAACTGGAACCTTTGTTTGGAAGAGGAGAGCTGACAGAAGTCTCCCTCAGTAGTTCATAGTAGACTATACCTTCCGTTCGTGTTGAATTTGAGTAGAATCATTCAACATTGTTGTAAATGACTTATCACAGAAGAAGTTAATAGGGCTAATGAAAGATCATTTTCCACCACCCCCAAGGTCTGAGAGGTGTCAGTGTTGCTGCTTAAAACCTGTAGAGGAAAATCCTGGTCTGTAGTGAGAGGGAGGTGACCTGTGCCTAATACTCTGACTGTTAAGGATTGCTTTAAATCCTGGTTTCTTTGCTTCACAACATTATTTCCCTTGAGACGAAATGGAGATGATTAATATAGTTTGACCCCCTAACAAAGCCATGGCGTCTGTGAAAGCCCTTGAATCGAAAGCAGGGCCGTAGTCTGAGTGGAAAGCCGCCACTGCATATGTGCCGAAAAGGACTCGCAAATCTTTCATGACAGTTTGAGCATCAGCCAAGCATTGTGGCCAAACCTATTGAGATATTGAGCATGAGTCAACAGTGACTAAAATGTATTTGGATGCACTTTCAGGTGTTAGAGGACCACAGTGGTCCAAGTACACACATTGTAAAGGTGTGTTAGAAATTAGAAGGGGATTCTGCGGTTGGCGTTTGACAGTGGACCCTTTTATTTTCTGATAGATGTCACAACAAGAGACATACTGCTTGGTCTGTTTGTATAGTCCTGTCCACCAGTAGCATGCTTGTAACAGTGAAATGGTAGTTGCTACATCAGCATGGGCAGATGCAACGCCCTCATGCGCTGCTTTAATCAACTCTGGTCTTTGATCTTGGTTGGGGATCACACAATTACCCACCCCTAGTATTGTTACTAGGGCAGTATTGGGGCTTGATATGCGGTACAAATATTTGGCAGGATATGCCTTTGGCATGAGCTTGCCGCCAGCCGAAGATTTCACAGCAGCCAGTGTTTCATCATCCAATTTCATCCTAGAACGGATTATTGCAGCAACAGAAGCCGTAGCTACTGCCAAGGTATTGCCAGTAACGTGTATTCCAACACGCTGATGTCCCAGTGTAGGTACAACATAGACATTGGGTAGCGTTTCCATCAGATCTGTTCTTTTCCCCCACAGTAGTATGTGTTTGATGGTGTTACCTTTTGAACCTCTGACCCCATTCTGGAGCCAGTAAAGCAGATATTGATTGAAGGAATGGACACAATAGTATGAATCACAGACGATTAATGTTAACTGTTCTGGATCTGTGTGTTCCAGTGCCATCACCAGAGCCTTGAGCTCTGCTGATTGTGCAGTGCAGTCGCCTAAGGTCTGCATGTAAGTGTGTTGTGGATGGAATTCACCATCTTTCATGTAGCCACTCAGGAACGCTCAAGCGGTGGAGTATTGATGTTTTGTGCCTTCTGCGGGTTGGGCTGATCGATCAGTATACATAATTATTTGATATTGTTCAATAGGCAATGTTTTTGCTGGAACAAGGTGTTCAAGTTCATATTGCAAAAATTCTTGAGTTTGTAATTTTGGGTCAAAAACATAGTCAACATCAGTGGCCGTCAGAGACGTTGCCCATTGAATCCAACGTGGATGTAATGCTTTAGCTTTAAGAACACTAGCTTTGGTAACAGCTTCAATGGCTGGGATTGGACATGTGACAGTGATGCGTTTCCCCTAGACTGGAGGTCTCTCTATAATGACAGCCATCTGAACAGCAGTGGGAATTTTCTCTGTGGAAACAAAGCTTTGTTCTGCTGTGGAATATAAATGCAATTTGTATGCAATTGGGATGGTCTCACCCTCAATAAATGTTACATAGGTGAAACCAATGGCACCAGCAATTACTCTGATGACCAAATGTGTTTTGTTGTCCCTTGTGTGTAACTGTTTAGCTGCAAGCATGTTTTGTTCAAATGCGCTGAGAATGCGTGTGTGTTCGACTGTCCAATATTTGCTTGAAAAGTCAGGAAGTATGAAGTCATATAGGCCCTCATTCTGACCTTGGCGGGCGGCGGAGGCCGCCCGCCAAAGTCCCGCCGTCAGGTTACCGTTCCGCGGTCGAAAGACCGCGGCGGTAATTCTGACTTTCCCGCTGGGCTGGCGGGCGGTCGCCTTCAGACCGCCAGCCAGCCCAGCGGGAAAGAGGCTTCCACGATGAAGCCGGCTCGGAATCGAGCCGGCGGAGTGGAAGCTGTGCGACGGGTGCAGTTGCACCCGTCGCGTATTTCACTGTCTGCGCAGCAGACAGTGAAATACATGTAGGGGCCCTCTTACGGGGGCCCCTGCAATGCCCATGCCAGTGGCATGGGCACTGCAGGGGCCCCCAGGGGCCCCGTGACCCCCCCTACCGCCATCCGGATCTCGGCGGTCCGACCGCCGGGATCTGGATGGCGGTAGGGGGGGTCGGAATCCCCGCGGCGGTGCAGCAAGCTGCGCCGCCGCGGAGGATTCAATGGGGCCGCGGTACACTGGCGGGACCCCGCCAGTGGTGCCGGTCCGACCGCGGCTTTACCGCCGCGGTCAGAATCCCCATTGGAGCACCGCCGGCCTGTCGGCGGTGCTCCCGCGGTCCTCCGCCCTGGCGGTCAAAGACCGCCAGGGTCAGAATGACCACCATAATGTTTTAATGCGTTGTGCATATTCTGGAATGTGTGTTCAGCCAATGTTTAAAAAGCCCAACAAAGACTGGATCTTTTCGATAGTGTCTGGAGGTTTTAGTTGTGCAAATTTTTCTAATAATTGGTGAGCTAGGCTCTTGCCTTCATCCAATAATATGCATCCCAAAAACAGGACACTAAGGAAGGCTATTGTTTTTTTTTTTTTAATTGAATTTGTAACCAAATTTGGCATATCCCACAACAATACAGGAAACCTGTCTTACATGTTGTATGAGGTCATCATCCGTAAGGTAGATGCCATCTATATAGGACAATGCCTCAGAGTCAATGTTGTCTAAAATAGAAGTACCACGAGCTGGAAACAGTCCTGGACTGTTTGTGTACCCTTGTGGGGACAGCAAAACTATTTTTGGGAGCCTAAAGTTCTGAAACTTGTTAAGTCCCTACTTTCAGGCACTATGTTTTGTCAGAAAAACCCATTGAAAATATCCAAGGATGTTTTGTATTTTTTGTGCACTATATTGTTTATAAGTGCTGTGTTGTGTGCATTTTGTACAGCAAATGTGCGTGTATGACTGTTTAAATGTCTGTAGTCTAAGACTGTTCTATATGAATGGTCCAGTTTGGCTATGGGGAACAATGGATTGTTCATTGGTGAGCCACAGGGTTCTATATAGGATCACTTGGGACTCTGGTCGTGAAGGACGTTTTACATTTGGTAACTTAACTGTCATTTTTCCTTCTACAACACATGTGATGATGTGCTGCTCATCAACTTGACTAATGTATGTTTGTCTCACTTTTCTGCAACTCCCCCTTCTCATCCATTCATGAAACTCATATTCCCTCCCCAGGTTATGTGATCTATTGATGTGTGACTTAATTGTTTAATACACTTGGCAGGGTGAATGTGGTTAAAGCACCGCCAACTATTACAGGATGAAAGAGACAGCATTATAGTGAAGAGTCTTGGAACAGTGTCTGTACAAGGAAAAACTGATTCACAAATGTAAAGTTACAATTTCAGTGTAAGTTTATCCTTGCAGTATAACTGTACTACCACTAACTTCACCAGTAGTAACTTCATGATTAGAAACTAACTAGTAGTAACTAGTTACAAACTACTCACAAAGTTACTACTCATAAAGTTACTGATCGAAAAGCTACTCCTTGTAAACGTACACTGCAAGAGTAAAGTTACACCAATATTATAAGTCCACCTTAGTGAATCCGGCCTTGTGTCGTTCACAAAATCTATGCAGCATGTAGTAACATTCTCCCGAGTACTGACTCAAGATTTTGAAAGTTTAATTTTATTTTTTGTATAAATGAAATACTAGCTCCCCAGATTGCTTGTGAGTTGTTGTTTGTTGAACTTTTTTGTCATGGTGGTCTGAGTCTTGGATTATCCACTAATTCTGTGCCTCCTTCCAGTCTTATTGCCTGAGGTGGATAATGCCTCTGAATAATTCTACATTTGGAGTTCACCTGGCAAGCATAGTTTGGAATAGGTGGGACATCTTTTTGTGATATCTTTCCTGTTAGTGTCCCTACTTCTATTAGCATTACGAAGGCCCTTTGGGATATCCTACAATAAGGTTTGAGAAGATTCAGAGAGGTAACATACATCGCTCCAGGTAAGGAGTTAAGAATATGAACTGAAGTTGTTCTTTAAAAGGAGATATTGTGATTTTTGGGTATTTTGTTGGTAGACCCCATTAGTAGTCAATAGCTACAGAGGGGTAGGACACGGGTAGTAACTAACTAGTATACAAAAATTACTGATAGGTGGCTGTGTGCTGCAAAACCTCATCAAGCAATTAAATCAAACTTGTGGTCAATTTTCCATTCCCACTCTGGTAGCGGTGTATACTGGACTGCAGGAAGAGGTAATTAACCTACTTAAAAAATACACGCAAGCTGTTTCAGGTAGCAAAAGTCTAGGGGGAAAGTGGATGTACTGTGCTATATGAGGCAGTTTCAGAGGACAGTTTCCCATCTCGCTCTCATCACTAAACAGCAATGCTACACTAACTAGCAATGCAAAGACAGATACTAAAGATAAATAAAGGCCCATTTATTTATCACATAGGAAACTCACCCTCTCCACCCACAACAGGCAAACCTCCCTCCTCAATTAATCAGGATTTATATCAATCAATCATAATCCATAAAGTGAGGTAATCACCCATGAGGGTATCCAGGTGTTAAGGGTCGTGCTGCATTGGTTGGTTCAGTTAAAAAGCCAGCTCTTGCGTGTGTCTTGACGTATGGTTATTCCTGCGTAGAGAGCATTGTAGTAGTCCAGGAAGCTGGTAACTATGGCTTGAGTGACTGTGCATCTGATGTTGATGGGGAGCAATTTGGAGATTTTATGGAGCATGAAAAGAGTAAGGAAGCATGTGGATGATCTATGTTGATCTGGATTTTCATGGTGAGTTTGCTGTCCAGGATGATGCAGAGATTGCGAGCATGGTCTGTCGGGTCCCAGTTCAGAGGGCCATCAACAGTTGCTGCATGAGGAGGTGTTGTTGCTGAAGATCAGCTCCTCCGTTTTGTCTGTGTTGATTTTCAGGCAGGTGTTTGTCATCAAGTCAGCAATGCTTGTCATACAATTGTGGAAGTTGGCTCCCGTGGTGGTGGGGTGTTCGGAGAGCGATAGGATGAGCTTAGTGTATATGATGTTTAGTCCATGAGCTCTGACGAAGTTGGCCAGGGGAGGGTCATGTAGGTGTTGAACAGAGTAGGACTGACGAAAGAGCCTTGAGAAATGCTGCAGATGATGTTTTTGCTTTCCAAGGTGAAAGATGGTAGCAGGACTCTCTGGGTTCTTCCGGTGAAGAAGGAAGTGATCCACTTGAGGGCATTACCTTGGGTTCTTTTGATCATGGTGTGGGATATGGTGTTGAACGATGCAGAGAGGTTGAGAACGATCAGGGCAGGTGTTTCACCCCAGTCGAGGAGAGTTCTGATGTCGTCAGTGGCAGAGATTTGGGTGGTTTTGGTGCTGTGGTTGGTGTGAAATGCAGATTAGGTGGTGTACAGCAGATGGTTGTTGTCCAGGTGTTCAGTCAGTTGGTGACTGATGGCTTTTTTGAGTACTTTGGCAAGGAAGCAGAGCAGAGAGATGTGACCTTCTTGAGCAACACTCCAAAACTGTCCCTTTCCCCAACTCCACTTTCTAACCTCTCCACTCACAACAGGCCAACTCTTCCCAAACCAACACCCCAAAAATGCCCCTCTCTCCAACTCCACCCACAACAGAGCCACTCCCATCCCCAAGCAAAAACCCCTAATTGTCCTTTTCCCCGGCTCTCCTTCCCACCCTCACCTTCCACAATAAGCCTACCCTCCTAATCAAGCAAAACCCCAAAATGTCCTTTTTCACAACTCCCAACAGTCTCTCCCTCTCAAAAAAGCAGTTCAACCAGTATAAAAAAACTCTGAGGTCATCTAGGTCCTTCTTCACACTGTCCATTTCTCAGGCCACATTCATCTAGCCTCACCTGATGAGTGCCAGCTGACAATGTGGTGGAGGAGGCGGTGATTGGATGATGAGGTGGAAGGAGGCCTCTTGGTGTTCTGGGTGGCAATTAGGGATCCTGGCTGGTGACTGCAGCAGCTGCTGCCGGTGATGCTTCTGGGTTGCTGGCAGGCCTGGCTGGTGCCCCAAGAACTAGAGGCCTGGACTCCTCCTCCAAAACCACCAGCCGGTGGTACTGTGCAGCCATGTCCTCCAACTTCTGGTCCCCCAGTCGGGCAGTTATATCTTGCTGGCTTTTTTTGACCTCCAGCAGTAGGAGTAGCTATATCAAGAAAAAAACACAAATTGTAATGCATGTTTATATAGCATAGTGGCACAGTAACTGTACATCGCTGTCTCCTAAGACCACTGGAATATGTTCGGTGTTTAGTCATAGGCCAAGTTTTCCCCAAACATGCATCACACTATGCAATAGCACTGACTGCAAGGAATGAAGCCAGACCACCAACATAATCAATAAGGGGGTCATTACGACCCCAGCGGTCGGCGATAATGTGGCGGTAAGTACCGTCAACAGGCTGGCGGTACTCACCGCCACATTATGACATTGTTCCCTGTCACTGATAGGGGTCTCGCCCCCTTCCGCTCCAGTTACCCTCTAACTCCTCAAACTCCCCCACCCTCCTACATTCATGCCCCTTCACACACACACGCATACACACACCCATTCCCATATGCTTACACGCATGCATACATCCAATCACACACACATCCAAACACACTTCCAAACATAGACGCAGACACGCATTCACATTTCATGACATACACGCACTCGGGGGGAGGAGGGTCAGGAAAAGAAAAAATGTGTACCTCATTACAAGAAGGCTCAGTGAGTAACACCTTTTATAATAGAGCCCGTAAAATTTAATAAAGATAGAGGACATGGTTGGAAGTAGACTTCAGATTCTCTCCTGGAATGTGAATGGCTTGCGGGTTAAGCCTAGGAGGAATTATATTCTTCAATATATTAGGGACTCTACAGCCCAGATAGTAATGCAGCAGGAGTCTCATCTTGCGGCTGTAGAGGCTCATTACATTTTTTAATCTCAGAGATGGATTAAGCCAATGGTCTGCTCATGAAATGTGTTTCATTCTAAGGGGGTATTGATTTTGGTGAAAAGCGGGAAGAATGTTTCTATTTTGCATCATAAGGCGGATATGAAAGGCAGATGAGTTATGGCTAACATTAGATTCAACAGAAATCTTTATACTTTGGTATCTCACTACGGCCCAAATCTCGACGACACAACATCATTGCAGGATTTATGTAATGAACTGTTGGATGTCTAGTACCCAATTATAATGGCAGGTGATTTTAATGTAGTGTTAGATCATTTATTGGATAAATCCACTGGAAGTAGATCGTTAGGATGTCAGAAGTCGTTAGCATATATTAAGATAATGATGAAACATTTTGCATTGGTGGACATTTGGAGAGAGTCTCATAGGCGTTCCCGGGGCTTCACTTGTCATAACAAGAAGTATAAACAACACTCGAGGAAAGACTACTTTTTATTAGCTAGTTCACTTAGGAAGACCATTGTGGGCATTCAACATATTCGAGCACACCTGTTGGATCACGCCGCGGTAATTTTAACATTGGAGGGTGCAGCAGCACATCTTTCAAAAAGATGGACGTTGGACCGATCCCTTCTAAATGACACTAAGGTGGTGGAGCGTTTAGTAACTGGCACTAAGGCCCTCATTATGAACACAGCAGTAAACACTGCACCGCCGGCGGTGGCGGTAACAACCTTCAACAGACTTGCGGTCCGAACCCCTAAATAATGAACCAACTGAAACACAGGCATCCTGAAAACCACTCACCACCAGCAGAGGAGTGTCGACAACGACGGCAGAGCCCGCCCACAGGCCGACGGAAAGGTCCTACCTGCCCATCAAATAATGAAGCACTAGACCGTCGTCAGTTCCGGGCGGGAACCACCACCATGTAAAGCCAGGTGGAAATGAAACAAATATAAGGAAACACCCACTGGAGGCCTACACAACAGACATGGAGAGAGAGTTGCAGATCATGCCAGCCCTGCTCCTTGCCATATACCTCCACGACTGAGACCGCCGACGAAGACGACAACGGTAAGTACCGCAACCTACTACACAAGGGAAGAAAGGGCACAGTTACATACCCACCCACTCCACCCACCCTGCAACGCTCCCACAACCCTTCACAGCAGCACAAGCCATACACCCCACAGCAAGAGGTATTTACCCGACACAAGGCAAATCCAACTTGCCCAAAGTACATACATGTGCCCCACACCCACAAATAATGAAACGAGAGACCACGGATCCAGAGTGTGCCTCAAACAACACAGGCCACACATTAACCTTTATTATGCTCACAGAGCAACAGAAGTTCTTAGATGTCCAATGGCCAGTCCATATGGAAAGAAGTCTGATGGGCCACAATGGCCCCAACTTGACTCCCACAAGTGCTACGGTACTCCACCTCATAGGGGAAACAATGGGGCATCCAGGCACCTCTGGGAACAGGGGCAGGGGGTGGTAGTGGGGGGATTTACGACTTGGAGGGGGCTTAGATTTACGTTTGGAAGGTGGAGGGGGTTTGGGTTCGCCCTTGGAAGGTGGGGGAGTGGGCTTGGACTGGGGGGTGGCAGATGGACCTGGTTCAGTCCTTCTCTTGGGAAGGGGCACAGGAATGGGAAAGGCGGACAGGGGCACGCTGTGACGTGGCAGGAGTGGAAAGGGCAAGGAGGTGAGCACGTTTAGGGACCAGACGGGTGGGCCAGTGGGTTGGAATAGGTCAACACGGGAGAGGAAAAATTTCCTAGGTGCAATTGGGGTGGACCTGAAGGAAGGCGTGGGAGTGGAGGTAGAGGGAGTGGTCGTGACAGGTGTAGGTGTGCATGACGTGGCTGCAGGTGATTGGACAGTATGCTGAGGTGTGGTGGATGTGTGATGGGTGTGTGTTTTGGTGCGTTTTGAGTGTCTTTGGAGGAGGGGGGTGGACATAGTGGGACAAGACAGGCTGCCAGTGTAAATGGATGTTGTCTGGGTGTCTGCAAGTCTGGTGAGTGTGCTGCATGTGTTAACTAAAGTCATTGTGGTGAGTGCAGGTGTGGTGTCTGGGGTGCATGAATGGATGTGTGCTATTGTGGTGACTACAGGGACAGGGTCAGCAACATTGAATGAGGGTGCAGTGCCTGTGGGTGTGCATGTACAGGGGACAGGCAGGAATGCGAAAAAGGTGGACACACTGGGGGAAGTGGATGTCGGTGTGTGTGCATGTGTATGTTGGCTGTGTGTATGCTTGTGGTGCGAGGTGTGGTGCTTGTGTTTTGAAGTGTGCTTCTTGTGTGTTGAGGTGTGTGCCTGTGTGTCAGAATGACCAGGGACACTAGCTGCCGTCCAAGAGGAGGCCAGAGCCTGAAAAGATCTCTGTAGGCCGGACACTGCACGGTGAATGCTATCCAGATAGGCATTGGTCTGCTGCACATCTGATGCTAGCCCCTGGATGGCATTGACAATGGTTGTCTGCCTTACAGAGATAGTTCTCAGGAGGTCAATAGCCTGCTCCATGAGGGCAGCAGGGCTGACTGGGGCAGGGGATGAGGTGCCTGGGGAGAAGGAGATGTCCACCCTTCTGGGTGAGCGGGCACGGGTAACTCGGTGGGGAGCAAATAGGAGGGCGATGATGGTATGGGGGTGGTGGAAGGTGACACAGTAGGGGTGGGCCCACTAGGGTCTGCCACTGCCAGGGAGCTCCCATCGAAGGAGGTATCGGAGTCACCACCTCCAGTGGTAGTTGCCTCCCCCATGGTACTCCCCTCGCCCTCCAACCCACTGGTCCCCTTGGCATCGCACGACTCTGCCTCCGAGGATCCGTGGGCCGATGCATCCCCACTCACCGGTGCCTCCGCTCCCTCGCCAGATGATGCTGATGTACACAGACAACACACGAGAACAATGATGGGGAGACAAAACAGAAGATCCACTTGTAAATAGCTGAATGGAGGTGCATTAGTGGTTCACACATACACCCACCCAGAAAACCTTCCATCAGGCAGCACCTACCGCTATACACATGGCTATGCCCCTGACTAGTGGCCAGAACCCCAACTAACTTAAGGACCTGATGTACTGCAGACTTGACCCAAACACCCCTACTCCCCACGGGGCCATTATGTAGATGGACATCCGTCATAGTCCCTGCCACTAGACAGCATAAATACGAACGCACACACACACTTCCATCAAGGGTCCAAAATATGGTATATGTACTCACCCCCTTGTGACTGCTGTGCAGCCTTCAAGCACCCATCCAGGTCCAGGTACGCCACCGCCAGGATGTGTTGCATAAGGGGGTCAGTGCCCGACGGGCACCCCTTCCTCGTTGGGAGGACTTCCCCAGCTGGGCCTCGCAGATCTTCCTCGCCGAGCGCCGCAGGTCCTCCCACCTCTTCCTGCAGTGGGTGCTCTGCCGGTTGTAGACCCCGAGGGTCCACACTTCCTTGGCAATGGCATGCCAAAGTGCCCTCTTCTGGTGGGCGCTGGCGTATATGGGACACACAGAAAAGTAACACTGAGGTCAGACACTGGCCAATCATGTACAGCTGGCTATATGTCCACTATGGGATGGACATTTCAAACAGCCTAACAGCACACACACACGCAGCATGTCAGGAACCCTGGACCATAAAGTGTCACAGGTGCACACATGTATGCAGCCAACACCCACCATTACACACATCCATGCCTCCCAATCCTCCTACTCACCTGTACCTCTGGCAGACCGTAGAGCTTGGCATACAGGGACAAGACCCCGTCCACGAGCATCTCTAATTCCTCGTTGGTGAAGGCCGGGGCTCTTTCCCCTGCCACACATGCCATTTCCATGACCAGAGGCAGGACACAGCAGTACACTCAGTGGAGTACCTGCATGCACAGGGAGTCAAGTGAAGTTGGGGTGACGAGTTTGCGTATACACTGTGGCGGTGTTGCCCATCACTGCAGGTGGCGATCATGATACGCCAAGATTGCCCATTGACAAACATGTTAACCAATGAATTTATGCATGGCGGTAAACATTGCCTTACGCTATTACGTCAACCGCTAGCGGTATGAGGTCACTTCCACCAGGACACTTCTGTATTAGAGGGGGCAGACATTTTGGTCTTAACTACGCAGTTGTAAAACCCTCATCTACACAATGCAGGCCCTATTGTCCCCTAAACACCCCTAGACATGTAACAATATACATTACCTCATCTGACCAGTCCTGATATATCATTGTGGTCATGTTTCTGTTATGTCACACACACTAAGCATTAGTGTCGTCGACAATCATGCCTGCAGTGCTGAATGAAAAACAATGTGTGCAGATGTATGTGTGTTCCTCACACATGTTTTCAACTCCTCCTAGGTACAGACCCTTGTGGCGAGGAAGGGCCCCATCGGTGTACAGACCACTTGTTGATTTGCGGACCACGGTGGAGCGTCACATCATTATCAATTACAGCCTCACTCGTGCAACTATTTATGAACTTTGTGCATTATAGGATCCAGCACTGACACCGGCAAATCGTAATCAGAATGCCATCCCTACTCAAGTGCAGGTGCTCTCTGCACTCCATTTCCTGGCCACGGGCTCATTTCAAGTGACAGTGGACATGGGTGCAGGTTTTTCACGGCCAATGTTTAGCATAATACTGTCAAGATTCCTGAATGCATTTGTACGACACCTACAGTACTATGTGATGTTTCCCCAAAGTGCTGACCTCCTTGCCATCAAGTCGGATTTCTATGCCTTTGCCAACATACCCCATGTGATAGGTGCCATCGATGGCACCCACATAGCTATTATCCCCCCAAGAGTCAGTGAACAGGTGTACAGAAACAGGAAGAACTTTCATTCCATGAACATTCAATTGGTGTGTATTGCAGACCAGTACATCTCACATGTGAATGCCAGGTTCCCTTGTACAGTCCATGATTCCTTTGTGCTGAGGAACAGTAGTGTGCCACACAAGATGGAACAACTACAAGAGGACAGAGGGTGGATCATAGGTAGGTGTTTCTGACACTTATTGCCACACAGCAGACAGCCAGGCTATCTGCCTCTGAGGGTTGTCAATAAATGGCCTGTTTTGCACCTTTTTCTAGGTGATTCTGGCTATCCCAACTAGTGTTGGCTCCTGACACCAGTGAGGAATCCTGGAACAGATGCAGAGAGAAATTACAATGAGGCCCATGAATGTACTAGGAGGGTGATAGAGCGCACAATAGGTCTACTGAAGGCTAGATTTCGTTGCCTACATATCTCTGGTGGTTCCCTGGCCTATAGGCCTGAAAGGGTGTGTAGGATAGTGGTGGCCTGCTGCATGCTACACAACGTGGCTGTGAACAATTATATCCCCCTCTTGGAGGAGGAGGGTGCTGTATATACAGACCAGCTTCCTCAGAGAGGGGAAGAGAGTGATGGTGATGATGATAAGGGGGAAGATGTACATACCAGGACCCAACTGATACAACTCTACTTCCAGTAACTTTGTGGGACAATTGGATGAGACTGCTGTCTGCGCATTATACTGTCAGTGTGCTTTGTCATCTAGGGGGGTGTTGGGTCAATACTCATTGCCACTGCGACCAGGTCTGTATAGAACAGATTACAATATAGTATAAAAGTTCAACACGTCTGTAGGCACAACAACATGTAAGACGTGTGGTGCATTTCCTGCTACTCAGATAACAATAAAAGAGCTATCATACAGTTGCATCCATATTTCACTTTGTTTAAACTTACTGACGGGGACATTGCAACAGGTGAAAAGGTGTTTTATTTGGTGCAGGGATAAAATCGTGCAGATTACAGTGATGGGAGTGGCCTACTGGTGGTTGTACAATATGGCAACATGGTCGCAGCATTGTTGGCAGTAATGGTAGGTCCAAAGAGTCTGTTCTAGTTTTCACACGGTTTGGTGATTGTTTCAGTGGGACACTTGGAGAACAGATCTTGTCAGAGTCACTTCTTTGAGGGGGCCTTGTTCTTGGCAGGTGTCCCTGTGCCATATCTGGGCCTGACGGTCCGTTTGGGTGCCTGGTGTATGCTGGTACAGGTTGAGAAGGGTGGTACATGCGCAGATGCTGTTGTTGTCCGGTCTGTATCCTGGCATGCAGTAGGGGCTTCCTGGTCTGTGTGGGCCTCAGGCTATGCTGGCCATTGTGGCATTGTGCAGTTTCCACTGCTCCATGGCCTCTTGGTGGTGTGTTAGCTGCATTCTTTGACTCTGCTCCAGGGTGGATACTATCTGGGCCAATCTGTCCTGGGTATGGTGATATGCTCCCAAGACCTCAGAGATCACGTCCTGGGCTGCAGCATCCATCCTGTGGCCTCCCCCATGGGCCACTGATGCCCTCCCACTAGGCCTAGTCCCCGGTGCCTATGTCCCCTGCATAGGTCTGGCGGTACCACTTGTACTGGGGCCATCGTCTTCCTGCCTGTTGGTAGGGGGTGACTGTGGCCTCTGTACTTGTGTTGCACCAGTCAGTGGCCTGGATACACAGGTGTGGGGACTGTTGCCCACGGCTGATGTTGTTGGCTGGGTGGTAGGGGTGTCAGTGGTATCCTGGGTGGGGCTGCTGGATGGTGACAGTCCAGGACTGTGTGAGGGGCCAGGGTGATCGTCAGTGTCCAGAGTTCCATCCCCGGTGTCCTGGGAGGTGCCTCTGTCTCCCTGTGGGCCACTGCCACTCCTTGTCCTGTCCGTCACGGTGGCATGGGTGGTGGTGCCTGTTGGGAGGAATGGACATGTCTGTTACATTAGCATGATCGGATGGTATGCACAGGACTGGGCGGGTTTGTGCAGGTTTCCCACTTTGGGGCCATGCAGGTTGCTTTCGTGAGGTTAGCATTGCTTTTTTGCTTAGGATGTGGAGGTGCATTGTGGGTGCTGTAGGCCATTGTGATTCCTTGCACAGGTGGGTGGCTGCGCACAGGGGGAGGGATGTGGGCCTGTTAGTGGTTTTGTGGGCATGCAGGGGGATTGGATATAGTGATTGTGGCCTGGGTGGGGTAGTGGTCCTGGGGGTAGTTGGAGAGGTGAGGTGGTGCATGCATTCCAGGTGTGATAGATATGGGGTAATTGTAGATGACTTACCCGAGTCCATTCCTCCAGTGAGTCCAGTGAGACCCTCAGGGTATAGGATGGCCAGTACCTTTTCCTCCCAGTCAGCGTAGTCGGGTGGTGTTGATGGAGGTCCTCCCCCAGTCTTCTGGACTGCAATGTGGTGCCTGGTTGCCATAGACCTGACCTTCCCATGCAGGTCGTTCCATCTCTTGCGGATGTCATCCCTGGTGCGTGGATGGTATCCCACTGCATTGACCTTGTTCACTATTGTCTGCCACAGCTCCATCTTCCTGGCGACGAATGTGTACTGGACCTGTGCCCCGAATAATTGTGGCTCGACCTTCAGGATCTCGTCCACCATGGTCCTAAGCTCTCTTTCTTTGAAGCGTGGGTGTTTGGGGGGTGCCATGATGAGTGTTGTGAATAGTGTCTTGTGTGGATCTAGGTGAGGGTGCTCTTCTGTGGTTGGTTGTATGTATCGTGTATTGTGGCGTTCGGTGCCTGCTTCTGGAGTTCTCTGTATTAGTTGGCCTAATTTCATTGCAAATTATTGGGGGGTGTGTCTGTGTGTGTTTTATAGTGTTGTGGATGTGTGTCAGGTGTGTGGGTTTCAAACTTACCAATGTATGCATTTCTTGCTGTTGGGTCCACTTGCCGCCCGTGGCGGTCTGTACCGCCAATGGTCGTTTGGCATCCACTAACCGCCGCAGTGATTTGTGCTTCATTATTTGGAGGGTGGGGTGTTTGTGTGCTCGGCAGTAGCGGGGTGGGAGGTCCAGCATTTCCGCCGACAAGGTCCTGGTGGTGACTGGTGGCAGGGAGATTTTTGTGGGTTTCTGATTTTTGCATCATTATATGGCGGGTTTCTGTTCACTGCCAATGGCAGACTTCTGTTCGCCGTCGCCACGGCGGTCGACGGTGTTTACCGCCGTGTTCATAATGAGGGCCTAAGTCCTTTTTTGAGTTGAATATGAACTCTGCGCCCCCTCATGTGGTTTGGGATTCCTACAAGGCTTACATTAGGGGGATCTTGATCAGTATTTCGGCTTAGAGAAATAGAGATTACAGTAAAGAAATACAGAACTTGTAGAATGACCTGGCCATTTTACAAGGAAATTTAAGGAAATTACAGTTGGAAGGGAAAAACGATGAATCAATATTATTTGAACTACTGTCTAAACTGGCCTTGTTGCTATAGGTAACAGAAGCAAGAGTAAGGAAAAGGTGGGAGAGAAGTAAACTTGCACACTTTGAGTACGGTGAGCATGCTAGAAAGTTGTTGGCATGGAAAGTGAAATCAGATCTTGTAAGGAATGAGGTGACAGAGATAAGAGATTCCGCCACGGGGGCGATTTTAAGAGATGCCTTAGAGGTCCAGAAAGCATTTGTCAACTTTTTTGAAGCCTTGTATACAGAAGATTCATTAAACACATTGGGGGCCGGCTGCCAGGAGTAGAAGATTTAAAGATGCAAAAACCTGATGATGAAGGAAAGACTCTATTGGAGGAAACGTTTTTAGAGGGCGAGTTAGTCCAGGATATCTCCAAAGGTAATAGAGGGAAGGCAGCAGGACCTGATGGTTTACCGATTTAATTTTATGTAAAACTGCAAGGAGTCCTAATCCCAGTTTTGAAAAATCTTTTTGACCTTATTTTTATGGGAGAGTCTTCTCTCACAAAATCTTGGAATTAACTGGTGATTACCCTCCTTTTGAAAGCTGGGAAGAGCCCCTTACTCTGTGAATCATACAGACCAATTTCCTTGTTAAACAATGATTATAAAATATTTACTAGTATTTTGGCTAATAGGTTAGGCAAGATCACGGGGGTACTGATTCAGGGGGACCAAAAGGGTTTCTTAAGGGGCAGACATATGCACCAATTGTCCCATGAATTTTTTGGTGCAATTGATTTGGCAAGTACACATGAATTACCCTTGGCAGTTATAACTTTGGATGCTACTAAAGCGTTTGATCGAGTAAATTGGAAATACCTAAACTTTATTTTAATACATCTTAATTTTGGGCCAAACTTTCTTGGGATTTTGGAAAGTATCTATAACGCCCCATCCGCTAGAATATTGTTAAATGGGAACTTAACTAACCCTTTTTTTCTATCACTAGAGGGACCAGGCAGGGCTGCCCCCTTTCACCGCTACTGTTTGACCTGTATATATAGAACCATTGGCCCTTCTGATTAAAAAGGATCCCCTGATTAAGCCATTTGCCTATATGGATTGGGAGAAAATCATTTCTTTGTATGCAGATGATATCAGGATTTTTACGAAAAATCTGCCCTCTGCGTTAAGAAGACTTGAGGCGTTAACGAGGGGTTTTGGACAGGTGTCTGGGTATGCCATCAATATGGCGAAAACATAAATAATGACATGGAACATGAATGGGAAACATAATAAAAGAGGAGATAAAATACTTGGGTGTTAAGATCTGTAACAAACTGGAGGATATCCCTCTAGAAAATCGGAAATTGGTGACACTTGAATTAGATAAACTTCTGTTAAGTTGGGTATATTTACCATTGACTTTATATGGGAGGGTAAATTTAGTAAAGATGTTCATTCTCCCGAAGCGTAATTTCCTTTTTAATATGATTCCATTATCCTTCAAGAAAACTCCAGGCAAGAATTGACAATTTTATCTGGGCCTCTAAAGGGGTTAGGATTGCAAGGAAAAAACTTAGAAGGAAATATGATAAAGGAGGCATTGCCCTCCCCGATATCCAACTATATGCATGGGCCTTTCAGTTAGTGAACGCAAAAGATTTATTATCAGGAAATCAGGGTACTCACCAGAGGAGAGCTATGTTGAAAGGGGAGGGGAAGGACGGAAAAGATTTTTTTTTGCATAAATTTGGACATACAAAATACTATAAAAGAGTAAAACTGAAAACATTACAAGCAGCTGCTTTATTGTGGGCGCAGATAAGGAAGGCCACAAAACTATCATACTATAGTGTTTATGCTCCTATTTGGGGCTCTCCAGGAACTCCCGAATGCTTTAAGGATGTCTTATCTTGACCTTTGAAGGAAGCTGGTATTGTGGAGTGGGGACAGGCATTTCAAGAAGGAATTTTAAAATCTTGGGATACATTTGTAATAGCAGCACAGAGTTTACTATCCAGGTTTAAATATTACCAATTACAATCCTGAGCATGCTCCCTACAAGAAAGAGGAGATGATACTAATGAGTTAGAAGAGTTACTGAGTAAGGGCCCACCTGGTAGGAAAGAAGTGGCAACCTACTATAGGTTATTCTTAGATAGTTTAGACTGTGATCAGAACTTTCCTGGCTCTTTATGGGATGATGTGGTTAACTGTGAGGAGATTAGTAAATTATGGGTATGTTCTTGGCAGCTCCTTTATCGGGTGGTAAAACCAGCGTTCCTAAGGAAAAATCATCTCTTTGTTACATAGGGTACATTATATGCCAAAGAAATTAACAAAATGTAATTTAAATGTACAGGTGGCTTGTAGGAAATGTGGCCTACTTGGAGCTGATGATATTCATATGTTCGTGTCTTGCCCTCAGATTTTGGGTTTCTGGTTCGAGATTTTTGAAGTTATGGCTAATGTGTTACAGCTACAGCTTAGGGATACCCCTGCATTAATTGTATGCTCTAGACACCTTCTGTTCTACTTGATATTGTTGGGTAGAAGGGAGATAGGTAGATATTGGATCTCCCTCATCCCACCCACTCGATAGAAGGGGTTCATGCAGTAACAAAAATGTGTAAGTTAGATCTTAGTCGATCTGGGGCAAAAAATACACAAAAATGATGGCAACCATGGGTAAACTGGGTGGATCAGAGCACTCTCCCTTTGGTTTAGTGCCTGATGATTATTTCTTTTATAGGGGATAAAGATACCTTGGGTCTTCATCCTCCTTAGACTTCCCATAATGATTGCTTGGACTCGTCCAGGATACACTGGAATATGGGCCTGACCTAAATCAACATGGAAGTATGTACATGCACACACACATACAACACTCAACACACACCTCATTCACGCACACACATACATTCACACACCTCCAAACACACACACACAACTTCCCCCTCTCCTGTCAGAGACCCAACATACCTGGATCCAGGGGGTCCTCCGGCAGGAGACGGGACGGGGCGCTGATACAGCCAGCAATGCCTGCCAGCAGAATACCGCCTTGCTGTATTATTGGTCATAATATGTCTGGCAGCGGTCTACTGGTGTGGCACTGCTGGTGGTAGCAGCGCCACCTTACGGCCGTCTGCCAGCATTGCAACAGCCGGATTTCCACCATTTTTGTGGCGGAAATCCAGATGTGGTCATAATATGGCGGACGGTGGTAAGCGGTTTTTACCGCCAAAGTAATAATGAGGGCCTAAGTGATTTCAGTTTAAATTATTTCATAGGGGAAACAGAACAGATGCTTTAGGTGTGTTAATAAATGAAATAGCTGTCATTAATGAGTAAGTCGCACATATGCTGCACAATAACTCAACTATATGTGCAGCTTTAATGGATCCATGATCATGGGTCTGCTACCCTGCAGCATGTTTTTAAAGCAGCTGTAATGGCATGTTATTAACTTATTCTTATTATTTCAATAGCCCTGCTCTTTTTCTACTTTCTCTTCAATTCTAACCGGAGTCCAAACGTAGGGGTTAATAGAGTCTAGCAGATGGGATTCTCTCTCAGACATGTGGTGGATAACAAGTATCCCATCCATTGTTTTAGAGTAAACAGTGCACAGAATACAAATAATAAACTGTTGCACAGAGAACTGGATATGTTATTTGTCACATTTGTCACAGAGTATCCCATCTGCCAGATTCTAAATCAGGCCCTTAGTCTCACATTAATCCCTCCACCACAAATTATTTTCAACAAATACTTTCAGTTGGCAGTGGGGAAAGTTAGTCAACAAGAAAGTAAGTTAAAGGGATAGATTTAGCTATGGGGTGGTTACGTGTCACTGATTATGTACTACGCTTTTGCTTAGTCACAATTGTTAATGAAAGGAAAAAAATGGAAAAGTTAATCCATAATGGAGGCCACAAAATATAAGTCACGTGGGCAGACAAATGTGGCACATGCCAAGATGGACTTAAAAGTTTGGGGTAGACTCGAACAGAAAGAATGAGAAAAAGAAGTGGTAGGTGACTTAGTGGGCACTGGGAAACACACTTTATTTCTGGTATGGATGGACTGCAGACTTTGGGCTGCTCTGATAGCTGAAAAAGATGGACCTTTTGCCACCTACACTGCAGAGCTGAGTTAAACAAACCGCGTTGCAATTTTAGGTGCAGAAATGCTGTGGTCAGAAAGGTGAAGGGTGGGATAGCTCAATGATTACTCAATTTCTAATAAGAAAGCAAGGTGGCTCATCATTTGTCTCTGTCACCACTGGGACTTCTTCTCTTCCCTTGACCTGCGCCTCCTCTGTCCCTTGCTGATTGGCACTGGCAGCTGCACTGGTGCCTAGAAAAAAACACAATGCGCCCATTTTAGACACCAGACTTACCACCTGAGTAATTATTCTGCACAAGGTACAACAGCAATACTGCACTAAGTTATGTTAGTTATCTTCTGTCAAAAGTACTTTGGGAGGTTTGGTTGACAATATTTTTTTTAAAGGCAGTCAACCAAAGGGCTTTTTCTCCTAATGAAGTGCTAAGGATATGAATGCATAAGAATGAAACAAAATGAAGGGGTGGAAACGAATGCAGAAGACATATGGCATTGGTTGGAATCTCATTCCTGTCATGGAAGCTAATAATATAAGACAACATTAGGGGTCGATGACCAATTTATCTCAGTCCCTCAGTACTTTTTGACTGTTTGCTCAAGGAAGCCTTCTCAACCACCATGTTTTGTGAATACTGGGGTCTGAGATCCTTTTTACGTTACCCACAATCTGGTCTCTTAGTAGTACTACACAAGATATATAAAAGAGCAGCGAGGGAAAGCTTACTAAAAAGGGAGCAGAGGAAATCTACAGACAAGAGAGAGTCAGGTGCGGAAACAGGAAATATAGAAAGCACAGGGAAATGCAGAGATAACAAACATTAGGTAGGGGATATGAAAACAACTAAATACAGAAGGCCATAAAACATTACCAGTAGTAATAGCTAAAAGTAAGAAAGAAGAATAAGCATGACTTACTGGGGTCAGCAGAACCATTTGCTGCAGCACTAGTGGTGGTAGTAGCCACCATGGTGCTGGGTGTGGGGTAACCCTCAGCTGCTGTTATCTGTGGCTGCTGTGTCTGTGATGCCCTCTTCTACTTAGATCTTTATGAAACGAAAAAAGATAAAAAGAACAATGATTAGTGGCACTCTCTACATTAAAACATTTTGGCAGAAACAGCCTTGTACTTCCTAAATCAGATAGCCTATCAGAGTTTCCCGCCCTAAAATTACATTCTGAACTATTCATTCATTCCAATGAATGATCTTTGCTTCTCAACCCCATTTAACTATTGATGGGCCAAGTCAGTCTCTCTTTGCCTATTGCACCCCAGGGAGCTTGAGACTGAATGAGTTCAGAAAGCTACAGGGAACGCTAACACCAGCGTTATACTACTCTTGTAAGAGTGGCATCCCTTAAAGCAACCCAAGCAAGCACCTGATACAGACTGCAACAGAATCCTGGCAGTGTACTTGATGTCCACTCCATTCCTATTGTCCTACACCCTCCCTGTAGGCTGGCACCATGCCCTACGACTCTGGATACCAGGGCCCGGGTTTATCAAGGGTATGTGTTGCCTTGCACCATGCAAAGTGGCACAAGGGTAATGCAAATCTGTAAATTATACTTACCAATCCTTGCAAAGCCATCTTGTGTGGCCCTGTAAGGCTTGGTAAATTTGGAGTAATGTAACAAGGCAGTACAAATTGCTGCTATGTGTTCAATGTGCTCCAGGAAGGCATTACATGAGTGGAGAGTGGGGGTTTCCATGCATCCACCCATGTATTTTGGCACATTCCTACATTTTCCATCACTGGTAAACCAGGGAATGCATCAAAATGCTATGCTTTCCCAATAGAGGTGCAACAAGTAGAAATATGTTTATTTGTGTTTTCCTCTTTCTAAGTGTGCTGCATTCAGCTGCAGCACACTTAGAAAGATAACAAAGACTCTAAGGACTGCTTTTGTTGTGGAGGAAGTTGTGCCTTCCTGCCCAAAAAACAATCAAGGATTTAATGTGGTTCCCTAGCACCATTGTGTAAGGGTGCCTGCTTTGGATGTAGGCAGCATTCAGTGTAACAGCACAGGAAGATAGCAGGAATCTGATGAATCTTGGTAAATAAATATGTTGCATTCCTGCACTCTCCCTTTGACGCAGTGTGGTGCAGGCAGTTATCTTGCTGTCCTACTAACTTTTCTACAAATTAGTTACTGTAATTGAGAAATGTATCTGTTGATAGCCTCTACAAATTGCCTCTAAAGAAGGAATGGGGAATTGTGATCATTTTGGCGACGTTGTTCTAACTGTGAAGCAGGAAGGGTTAGACCAAAAAAGAGTGTTGTTTTAGATAGACTGTGATCAAATTTTAAATAAATCCACAATAGATTTTGCATGCCAATGGTAGCCCCGTAAACATGAGTTAAGTGAAGAGGGGAAACCCTATTGGGAAGTTAAGGATGAACTCAGTATTCAGGTCTACTAAAAGTATTCCTCCTTAAGATTAAGGCTAGTGGATTTATCACATGAAATGCATTAAGGCAGGGGTCTCTCCAAGTCCAGGGTGAGGAATTGCTATGGGTGGTCTGAAATAAATACAATGATTGACCACAAACTGAGAGACTGTGCCTGTTGTGACAAAGAAAGAGTTACAAAGAATCCTCCTTTGAGTTCTCTGGAGGTTCCTAAATGCTCCTGGCGTAAACGAGTGTTGGATAACACAGGCTCTATAAAAAGGATTAAGCACTGATTGCAGATTTATTTTTAGCTCTGGCCAACTACTATTCTAAATGGATGGTTCCTAGAATTGTCAATCACACCTTCAACCAAGTATTGATTGGGTTTTTGAGAGAGACATTCATTGGGGAAGGTTTGATAATGGAGAGCAACTCACTTTTGATCACATTAGCAAGTTCCTAAAAGGACCTGGCAATGTGTCTCCATAACACTGTGTTCTATTGCCCAACCAGTGAGTTGGAAAAGAGAATTAACTAGTTGGTAAAATAATCTTGCCACTTGCCATTGTCAGTCACACTCCTGGTAAGTAGGCGTTACAAAACATGATGTGGACATACCTTACTACCTCACATGCAATAACCAATATTTAAAAAAAATTATCTTTAAAATGGATGACTCCAGGAACCAAAAAGTCACCCTGTTGGTTGGGTTTAAATTTCCAGGTAGAAGTAGCCAAAAAAGTAATCATGAAAGGAATAGATTGCTACCAAAAAAGTACCAGTATCATTACGATGCACTCAAATGTTTAAAGTCTAGATAAAGTGAAATTAGAGAAATGTTACTAGTGAAAGTAACAGAAACTTAGGGCAATCGTTCCTTTGCTTTTTCACCTCTCGCTAAAAAGTATTTTGGGGAGGAATTCGGTAGGACTGCAAAATAAAGATCTGGTGTACAGACCATACTTGCCCGCTCAATGTCAGAGTCAATTCTAGAACCAACTGAGAAAGAAAAAGATTAAGGCGGTCATTCTGACCGCGGCGGTCGGCGGTCACCGCCCGCCAAGCGGTTCCCGCCGAAAGACCGCACCGCGGTCAAAAGACCGCGGCGGTCATTCCGGCTTTCCCGCTGGGCCGGCGGGCGACCGCCAGAAGACCGCCGGCCGGCCCAGCGGGACAGCCCCTTCAACAATGAAGCCGGCTCGGAATGGAGCCGGCGGAGTTGAAGGGGTGCGACGGGTGCAGTGGCACCCGTCGCGATTTTCACTGTCTGCTAAGCAGACACTAAAAATCTTTGTGGGGCCCTGTTAGGGGGCCCCACGGCACCCGTTCCCGCCATCCTGGTTCCGGCAGTGGACACCGCCAGAAACAGGCTGGCGGTAAGGGGGTCGGAATCCCCATGGCGGGTTCCCTGGGCCAGCGGGAAACCGGCAGGAAACCGCCGGCTCCCCTTTTCCGACCGTGGCTTTACCGCCGCGGTCAGAATCGCCCAGGAAGCACCGCCAGCCTGTTGGCGGTGCTTCCGCCGCACTCCGCCATGGCGGTCATGGACCGCCAAGGTCAGAATGACCCCCTAACTTCCCATACACTTAGAGATTTCATATGTTGACCCTAAGCACTCTTCAAGTCCCACTTAAGCACCTTCTTTGTTCTGGCTTGACATCATCCCTTCTCTCTTTTTCTTTGTCATGAGAGGTATTGCTGCTTTCATTTTATTTTCCTTTGGAAGGATGAGTTGTTTTATTTTATGTCTTCCACCACCCCCTTTGTTTGGTACACTCCCTCCCTAGTCATAGAATGTTCAATGGTTGATATGGTATTTGGATGGTGTACTTTTGCTCCTCGTGTTGCTGCCCTTTAGTAGTGACAAAAAAAGTGACAAAAAGCTTCTGTCTCAGAGCTTACCAGTGTATTTGATTTTCTAACACGTAGGCTGTGCAATCGTTTAAGGTCTATGAGATGTTCAACCTACAGACTGAATAATGAAGTTGACTGGATAATGAAATTGACAGGGAGATTCCTAAGATAACTAGAACACCTACTTTGGATGCTAGGATGCGTTTCGTACAATAAAGGGGAAACATCAAATGTGACACGAACAAAAGCTGCAAGCTTTCTGTCCATTTGTGTTGTTCCCGTGCAAATGTGAAAGGAGTTTTACCCTAAAAAAAAGTGTAAGTATGCAAGATGGCGTAATGTCAGGTATTTGCATAAGGAGTGTAACATGAAGTGTCTGAAACTGTTCGAGATTACGTTGGTGTAAACAAAAGATTGTCGGGCAAAAATTTTGAGATATGTGTCAATTTGCCTTGAATGGTGGCACTAACTCCACTTAGGGGCATATTTACAAGCCCCTTGCACCACCTTAGCGCCACCATGTTGTCATTTTGTTTACGCTAATGGGGCTTTTGTGCTGTGCCATATTTACAAAGTGGCGCAATGTAAGCATTGTGCCACTTTATAACCTTTTGCCCCACATTACACCTGCGCCAGGCATAATGCATGCATGGGGGGCTTGTGACGCAGGGAAGTCCAAAATATTGACGCAGTGAAATTTACAACATTTCAGTGCACCATTTTCCTTACTATTTAATGCTTGCTTAGAGCAGGCGTTAAAATGACGCACCCATAGTAACCTGTAAGCCTCCCTGTGCTTTGCTGCACTAGTGTCAACATTTTGGATGCTAGTGTAGCAAAGCTCCACAGTAGCATCAAAAATGTTGATGCTATTGTGCTTTCAACTGCCATGGTGTGCCTTATTGTAAATACAGTGCAACCATGGTGTCGTTAGGTGCTGATGTGGGGGCACAAGAAAAGTGGCACATCATCTATGATGCGACATTTCCTTGTAAATATGCCCCTTTGTTTCTCGGAATTCACGCTGTTTACACAGAAGATGTACAAAGAAATTCTCTGAACAAGTGAACAACACTGTAACACAAAGGGCTGCATCATTATTTACCTCCACATCACTATGTAGCATTTTTATTTTCTCTGTGCTTGGTTCCGAGTCTCAGTTCTTGTGCTTAAGTGATGCCTACCGGCTCATAGCAGTCATTGTTTCTCATTTTGAATGTGAGGAATTTGAAATTTGTCTTGCCCAGCTTCAAGCAATACAGGATGCTACCTTCTCAGCCAGACACATCTTATTGGCTTGCGGTGGTCAGAAAATCTGATTTGAAATGCCTGTCCTGAATGTGCCACGTTACTCACTAGACTTAATGTTTTGTCCTGAAATAATTCTTTGGGTTCATATTGACATTCCATGCCTAAAGCTAGCAGAAAATAACATTGTGAAAGAAAGTGCATTTCCAATAAAAACTGATTTGGAACCAGAGCTCAGTTGTTAAGCTTTTGTTAAATACCAAAATGTAGTCTCTAAGAAAATGGTCTGATCTTTGTTACATGTCTTCACCACTGCCAGAATATACACACTGAAATAACAATTTGGAGACTAAAAATAAACGAGTGACAAAAATGAGAAAACTCAATCTTTATCTTTGTGTCTCATGCTGCAGAACCAGTTTGGAGTGGCTCTCCTTTCAAATGCCTTACCAGAGTGCTCTCCAGACACAACCATTGTGTAGTGATACCCACACAGCAAGTTAGACTGTGACCCGGGCACAGAAAACAGAGGCACAAAGAGGTGTGAGGTTTCTGCACTTGACTGGCATGAACCCAACAGAAAGTATGATCTAGGAAGACAAAAGGCTGGGCCTTACCTAAAGGGACACCTTCACCTCGAAGAACAAAATATGCACTTCCACCGTCCACCCCTACCATCTATCAAATGGCAGTGATTCAGGAATTCTAATCAGCAGCTTGTTAGATCTTTCAGCTTTAGGGTGGTCCCCCCTAAACGTTTTGCCTGATTGCCTCCAATTTTGCTGAATTTGTTTTTGTTGGCCTTAGAACTCTGGCCCAGATTTATACTTTTTGACGCAAAACTGCCCTAACACAGTTTTGCATCAAAAGGTATAGCGCCAGCTTGTGCCATTCCAGGAAGCCAGCCGGGCGTCAAATTTATGGAATCGCGCAATCCGGCGCAAAGGGTAGGCTAACGTCCTGGAAAATTATGTTAGCCGGGTGGGGGTGGCAGTATGGGAAAATGGTGTTTTGCACCAAAAAATGAGTTAGGCTGGTTAGAGTAAAAAAAGGTGACTCTAACCAGCCTAGTGTAATTTCTTGATGCAAAGCCAGTCATACCACATGACTCCTGTCTTATAGGAGACAGAAGTCATGCCCACCACCTCAGTGGCCAGCACAGGGGACAAGGGTCACCTGGGCATGGCCCTTGCACCCAGTGCGTTATAAGGGGGCCCATTTCAGGGCCCCCAATGGCACTTAAAAAAACAAAAATACTTACCTCTACCTACCTTTACTTACCTGGGATGGGGACCCCCATCCTGTGGTGTCTCTCTGGTGTGGGTTGGGGTGTTCCTGGGGCTTGGGAGGGCACCTGAGGGCTCGTTCCATGGTGTTTGACCATGTAAATGGTTCCAAAGGTCCCCTAACACCTGCCCTGACCCAGGCGTTAAATAATGGCGTTAAGCAGGCTTAGCACCATTATTTAGGCCCGCCTCCCTCCCGTGCACCATTTTTGCACCGTAGGATAAATAAGTGGCTAGGGCCTGAGAGTAATTTTTGGGATGGGAACGCCCACCCTGCATCTCATTGACGCAAGGTGGGTTCACGCATCCAAAAAAAGACTTTAATTGCAATATGTTGAAGTTAGACTAGTCTACCATCAAAATATAAATATGGAGTTAAGTTTGCGCTGAATTAGCGTAAAAAAAAGAATGCAAGTTCAGCACGAACAGGGTACAAATCTGGGCCTTTGTGTGCTTTACCAATGATAACCAGTGCTAAAGTCTTGTGCTCACTCCCTTGTATACGCTTGATTGTGTAGGGCCTGTAAAGTAAATCCTACTGGTGGGCCTGTAGCACTGATTATGCCAACCATTTAATTAGCTAAATAAACATGTTCCAAGCTTGCCATTGCAGCCTGAATGCAGTGTCACACTGACATGTGGAGTTGGCATTTAAAAACCCTTGTCAAGCCTTTAACTCCCCTTTTAAGACATGTAAGTCACCCCTAAGTTAGGCCATAGATAGCACGTAGGGTGCAGCAGGGTGCCGTGTAATTAAAAGACCTTTCTGTTTTACATGTCCTGGTAGTGAAAAGCTCCAAAATGTGTTTTTCACCACTGTGAGGCCTACCCCTCTCATAGGATAACATTGGGGATTCCTAATTACATTTAATAAGCTGTACTTCCTGATTGAGAGAAGGTGTATCTGTCATGTTCAGAACCTATGGAATTGTAATGGTAAAGTTGGGTTTATTGTTCCAAATTTGAACATGCCACTTTTAGAAATTTGCCATTTTCCTGCTCCTAGCCCTGTGAGTCTGCCGCCTGTCTCTGACCATTTGTCTGTGGTGGGTGACAGCTGGGCTTTATGTATTCCCTCTATACAGCAACATACAATGGGAGCTTAGGTGTAACTTGATGGTCCCTGATGGGCCATCCTGTCAGGATGGGAAGAAGGAGTTGGCCACAGCTTTACACTTACACCTGAATAGGCTGTGTCGAGGCCCCTCACAAAGTGCAGCATACTCCCCTGTAGTAAGTCAGAAGCCAGGGCAGGAAGGGAAGACCTCTGTGCACTTCAAATGCTTCTTTGAAGTCTCCCCACTTCATATTCACTGCTGAATATAACAACTGGACCTCACACTCCAACAATTCAGTACACTTCTGGAACTGTCGATACTCTGCCAGGAAGAAGGACTGCTGTGCTGTTAAAGGACTGCCACTCTGCTGGACTGCTGCTCTGGACGAACTGCTTTCTTGCTGCGCTGATCTGCTACCTGCTGCCCTCTTTGCCCGGGTGAGAAGGACTGGACCCGAATCACTTAAATTCAGAACCCAGCATGAGTCCAAGGGATAGTTGACTGATCTACTGTTGCCGGAAGCCTCAGGGACTCAAAAGGATTCCAGCTCACCTGCAGTTACACCTTTCAGCTCATCTGTGTGCACCACCCAAGTCCAGAACACTTGGAAGTGGGCTAAAGGTGCTTACTGTAGTTGAAACAACACATGGCTGCCACTGTGTGGATCAGAACCGGTGCATCAGCCCTATTGCATGGTCAGAGTCCATGCATTGCCTCTCCAGCACAGATCAACCTTTGTGCATCACCTTCGTAACTGGAGCAGCATCATTGTTGTTGCATGGAAAAGATTGATGCATTTTCACTACTGCATGAGAAAGATCGAGGCATCGCCTCTACTGCAGAGATTGACACTGACGCATCGCTTCAGCCTGCTCCCTATAGCTTCAAAGTCAACGCAACCAGGATTAAGGTGCTTTGTTCAGCGGACCTCACAGGGTCCCTGTAGCTGGCCTGCACTCTATTGCGGTCGGCCTGAACTTTTGACTTTGTGCCAGTCTGACATGCCCAGATAGCCCCAGATGGTGCTTTCTGCTTTTAAGCATTTTCTACAGTTAATTCTTTAAAATTTCATCTCTCAAGTTCCACTTAGTGGACTTCTCTTGTTTTGATCTTGTTTTATTTATTCATTTAAGTTATATTTTTCTACCCAGGTGTGGTATCTTTGTGTGTGGTGTTTTCACTGTTTTACTGTTTGAGGTTTTTTACAAATACTTTACTCATTGCCTTTTCAGTTAAGCCTGAATGCTCTGTGCTAAGCTACCAGAGGGTGAGCACAGCTTAACTTACGGTGTGTTTGTGAATTACCCTAACTAGGATTGTGGTTCCTTCTTGCTCAGGGTGCAGAGCTCTGGCAAATAGAACCCCCATGTCTAACACAGCGCCTTGCTGACAAAGTTTTCATGAAATTCCCAAAAGAAGGTCTGTTAGACTTGTCAATCTTAGGGTGGCCTTCCCCCAAACTTTTTGCCTTCACCCCTCCAAATGTTACTGATCTTGTTTCCGTTGGCCTTAGGACTCAGTGCACTTTACCACTGCTACCCAGTGCTAAAGTGTTTGTTCTCTCTCTCCTAAACATGGTAGAATTGGCTTATAACCAAATGACACATTTGCTTTACTTGTAATCCCCTCGTAAAGTGGTACCGCATGTACCCAGGATGTGTAAATTAAATGTCACTACTGATTACTAATTGTGCCACCCACTTAAGTAGCATACACAGGCTGCCATTGCAGCCTGTGTATGAGTTTTTTAAAATGCAATTTTGGCATGGCAAACAAACCTTTTGCCAGGCCCAATCCTTCCTTTTTAATACATATAAGACATCCCTAGAGGAGGCACTAAATAGCCTATAGGACAGGGCTCAGTGTATTTAAAAAGTTGGATATGCACTTTTAAGTTTTATGTCATGATAGTGAAAAACTCTTAAGTTTGTGTTTCACTACTGCAAGAAAGACCTACATCTCCCATAGGATAACATTAGGTTTCCTTATTGCACATAATAATTGATAACTTTCAATTAGGAGCAGGTAGACAGGTCGAGTTTGGTGTTTAAAGAATTGTGATTAGAAGCCCTCTTAAATGGTAAGGTCAGATTGTAAGTCACAGTTCTTAAAATGCCACTTTTACTATGGTGCCATTTTCTTGTCCTAACAATTTGGTGTCTGCTGCCTGTCCCTGGGTAGCATGACTAGATGTAGTTGGCAGGTGGTCTTTGTGTATTGCTCCCGGACAGTGAGACAAATGTGCTTGCACATGAAAAAGGCTCTGCCTAAACATAAAAGTAAAGGGTTTGTCATCAGTCTTTAGTGTCTCCAGACCAGTTGGAGCCACGCCAAGGGGGATGAGAACCTCCGGAAACTTCTCCACCTTCATATTAAGCACCAGGTATAAATATTGGACCATTTGACCCAACTCTTCTGTACATATCTGGGCCTGTGGAAGACTGAGAACTCCTGTGCTGCTTTGCTGCAAGTGGGACTGCCATTCTGCTGCCCTGTTGTCCTACTTGTCCTTCTCGTTGAGTGAGAAGGACTGGATGTGCATCTTGGACCCAGGACCACCAGAGTGATTCCAAGTGCTAGTTGGCTGGCCTCCTGATTAGAAGCCTCAGGGACAGAACATGGCTCAACTATCTTGACCCAGCACCAGGACTCAGTCTCCTGTGAGTATATATATGCATACATATATATATATATATGTATAAATACAAAAACATGTAATAAATTACAAAACAAATAAAATAAAAACATTCACAAAGACATTTCCAAAAATTTTTATAAAGATGTCGAAGCAAATAAAAATATAAACAAATACTTTACAAATCTACACAAATATTAATGAAAATATATTTAAACAATATTAGCTAATCTATTGGATTCTCTGAATAAAAGATATACTATTCCCACTTCAATTTCTGCAACAGTAGGAAAAATTTAGGACTGTAGATGGGCTTAATTTATTATTCCCACTCCAAACTACGCAACAGTAGGGAAAGCATTGGACTTCGGAGGGATTAAATTTACTATTCCTAGTCCAGTCTGTACAACAGTATGGAAAGCGTTGGAGTTCAGAGGGGTTAAATTTACTATTACCACTCCAGTCTAAGCAGCAGTAGGTAATGTTTTGGACTACAGAGGGATTACATTTGCTATTCTAACTTCAGTCTGTACAACAGTAGGGAAAGCATTGGATTTTGGAGGGGTTAAATTAATTATTCCCACTCCATTCTTAGCAACGATAGGGAAAGCATTGGTACAAAAGTAGGTAAAGTGATGGACTTCAGAAGGGTTTAATTAACTTTTCCTACTCCGGTCTGTGCAATAGTCGGTAAAGCATTGGGGTAAGATTAACTATTCCCAACCTAGTCTAAGCAACAGTGGTGAAAGCATTAGATTTTGGAGGGGTTCAATTTACAATTCCCACTCCAGTCTGTTCGACAGTAGGGGAATTGTTGAACTTCATTTGGGTTAAATTTGCTAACCCCACTCCAGTCTAAGCAACAGTAGGTAAACTACTTCACTTCAAACACATTACATATTTGAATAACCCTATTAATATAGAAAGCATATAAGACTAGAAATATAAACTTTATTACTTAACGTAATATATATATTAAAAAATAAATAACAATTAACTAATTTATAATTAACTAATTTATAAATGTCATAAGCTATGTATTAATTAATTTTCAATTAAAAATAATGGTTATTTAATTGTTACTTAATTAACTTGCCACCGTGTTCCCCAACAAAAGCAAAACTACCAACCCACACCTAAAATATAAGTAAAATAAATAAGTGTAACACAATTTACATAATTGATAATTATATAATTAATTTACAATTGATTGTTAATTTATTATTACTTAATTAAATGTCCACCCTATATCCTTACAAACTCAGCAGCCTACAGCTAAAATATAACAAATATATATCATAGAGTTTACGCAGATATTAATCAATTACATATTTAAATATGAACTATTCATTATTTTGTAATTATTACTTAATCAACTCCTCATCCTAAACTGCTACAAACCTAGCAACCCCCAAATAAAATAAATATTATATAATGTACGTAATATTCATTTTAATTCTTAATAATACATTAATAATTAATTGTTAATTATTACTTAATTAACTTCCCACTCTATACCCCTGCAAAACCTGCAGCCCACACCTAAAATATAACTAAGATATAAGCTTATTACACAATGTACTTATTTAATAATCAATTAAATAATTGATAATTTACTATAGGTCAGTTGTTAATTAACTATTACCTAATTATTTTCCAACTCTATATCCTTACAAATGGTGCAACCTGCACCTAAAAATAACTAAAATAAATCAGCATTACATAACATGCATAATCAATATCAAATACTTACTGAAAAATTATTAATTATCAATTCATTATTACCTAATTAGCTTCCCACCCTATCCACTTACAAACTCAATAACCTGCTACAACACTATAAATTACTATTAGCACTTAAATTCAAAATTCCAAATAACTTAAAATGACAAAGTACATTTAAATACATTAACAAATACACAAACAACAGTAACATGAAATCAATATATGAACTAAAACACATTAACCTGTTAGGTGTGAGGCCGACGCCCACACTACCTCCCTGGTGCGGGTCAAGCCCAGTGTCCGACACCAAGGAGAGGGGTTAAAAAATCATTTTTTTTAAACCCCCGGGAGACACAGAAGATCTTCCTTGTCTCCCCCTGACTGACCCCCACCCGCCCCTTTGTGACGTCAGCACGTCGCAAGGCACGCTGACATCACAGTGTTGTTTACGGCCGCTTCCTGCTCTGATGGGGAAAACGGCCCCAAACGGCCTTCCCAACATTCGGGAAGGCCTCGTACGAAAGGGGAGACTCTCCCCTTTCACACAAGGCCTTCCTGAACGTGTTTCCTGGCCCTCGATCGCAGCACAGCACAGCACTAGACACCAGGGATTTCACTTGGGGGGGGTCGGCGCCCTCGGAAAACGGGCTCGATCGCGCCCCCCCCCCCCGGCTAATTTATTTATTTAAAAAAAAAAGAAAATAAAGAAATTGACAGGGCGACCTCCCGTGGGGGCAATACTTTTTTTTAGTAGTTGTAGGGTTTCCCTGGGGGCCATTTTGGCCCCCAAGGAAACCATACAACTTCTAAAAAATATATAGATCTCTCTATATATATAGATCTAAATATACTTCAAAATAGGGAAACCTGCTTACCAGACAGCTGCACCGTATCCAAAATTACCATCAGCGAAATAACAAGGAAAAATCAATTCTTCCATAAGGTTCGTCTCCTTTATTATAAATGCGTTGATGAATAAAAACGCTGTTACCTAGCAAAAATGTCTACGCGTTTCGGCTAATGCCTTCAGCTGGACATAAGATCTATATATATATCTATCTATCTACATGGATATATATATAGATAGATCTATATATAGATATATTTATGTAGATAGATAGATAGATATATCTATCTATATGGATATATATATCTATCTATCTATATATATATATATATATATATAGATATATATATATCTATATCTATATATATATATATATATATATAGATCATTTTTGTCAATGCATGCGTGTTTCCCTGGGGGCTGCGATCAGCCCCCAGGAAAACCAGACCCACATATAAAAGTGATATAAATATATATATATCTATCTATCTCATATATATGTGTATATATATATATATATATATATATATATATATATATATTTGCCACCAGTTGTCTTTGCAATTGCAGCTTGCGTCTTCAAAGCAATGCACATACTTCAAATGACGCATTTCAACTGTAGCTTTTAGGCAGCAATAAAAAATGTCAAGTAAATCTTGTGATTATGTTTCTGCTACAAGAGGATCAGACGTTTGTCTAGTGGCAGTTTTAGTGCCATAAAGAATCGCAGAAGGTTTATATGCCTACTGCAAAGAGCAAATCTGTATTTTATGTAAATAGCTGAGTACATTAGTAAAGTAAGACATTACCTGTGCTATAATACAAATGAAATGTATGTGCGGGGTGGGGGGAGGCTATGGAGAGATGAGGGGCACTTTTTCTGGGTGGTAATGAGGGAATCCGAGGAGGAGGATATGGGAGAGGGAGCACCAATAATGATTGTTGGACTGGGCGCAGGAGGAGCTAAAGACTGTGACGAATGGTATGTGACAAGGTGTTTTTTGAGTGTCTTGAAAGAACGTGCTGATTGAGGGAAGAAGTGCAGGTAAGGTGGCCTCTACTGTTGCACATATCACACACACACCAGCAATGTTGTGACTGTCTATGTAGGCTAGTGTTTTAGAGAAGCAGTTTAGCCAATAGCAGAGATGGCATCTTGATGGATGACTGCTGCTGACGCAGTCACTCGGGTTATAGAGGACAGCTCTGACATAGGATCAGAGACTGAGACAGCAGATACTGAGACAGCATGTAAGGGCTAGGACAATGGCGCAGACTCTGGGAGTGGTTCTTCAGTCGTAGGAGTTCCATTGGATAACTCCTCTTCCAGTAAATTATGAGGGAGTTGACGAGGACAGTCCTGCTGTCCCTTTGCAAGCACAGTCTGTGCAACGGGGCAATAGTGGGTTAGCCCAACCCAGAGAGCAGGTGAATGTGGCGGCAAGCACAGAGAGAGAGTGCTCTCTTGGGAGCTCCCCAGTTTAGTTCAGCCCCAAATTCCACCACCCAAATCGTGGAGACATCAAAATTATCTATCACAAAACAAACTGGTTTTGTAAGGCAGGCACCTATGTTTTTGGTCCTGGGTTCGGCGGCCATATAGGGAAACATACTAAACCCAAACATTTCTGGAAACTAGACATCCGGGGAAGTCCACAGAGGTGTGACTTGTGTGGATTCCCCAAAGTTTTCTTACTCAGAATACCTTGCAAAGCTGAAATGTTGAATAAAACTCTATTTTTCTTGCATTTCTGTCACACAAACTGCAGGAATATGCTGGGATCCACAAAATTCCTACCACCCAGTAATTCCTCACCTGTCCTGATAAAAACACTACCCCACTTAGGTGCCTATACCTAGTGCCTGCGTCAGGAATGGATCACCCAGGGTCAACAGTTGCCTCATGTAAGGATCAACATTGACCATTGTGTGATCTATTCCTGTCGCAGGCACTAGGCCAAACCACACGAGTTAGGTACCATTTTTATCGGGAGACTTGGGGGAATGCCGGGTGGAAGAAAATTTGTGGCTCCTCTCAGATTCCAGAACTTTCTAACACCGAAATGTGAGGAAAAAGTGTTTTTTTCCCCCAAATATTGAGGTTTGCAAAGGATTCTGGGTAACAGAACCTGGTGAGAGCCCCACAAGGCACCCCATCTTGGATTCCCCTAGGTGTCTTGTTTTTAAAAATGCACAGGTTTGGTAGGTTTCCTTCTGTGCTGGCTGAGCTAGAGGCCAAAATCCACAGCTAGGCCCTTTGCAAAAAACAGCTCTTTTTATTTTAGGAAAATGTGATGTGTCCACGTTGTGTATTGGGGCATTTCCTGTCACAGGTGCTAGGCCTACCCACACAAGTGAGGTAACATTTATATCGGGAGACTTGGGGGAATGCTGGGTGGAAGGAAATTGTGGCTCCTCTCAGATTCCAGAACTTTCTGTCACTGAAATATGAGGAAAAAGTGTTTTTTTGGCCACATTTCGAGGTTTGCAAAGGATTCTGGGTAACATAACCTGGTGAGAGCCCCACAAGTCAGCCCAACCTGGATTCCCCTAGGTGTCTAGTTTTAAAAAATGCGTAGGTTTGGTAGGTTTACCTAGGTGCCGGCTGAGCTAGACGCCAAAATCTACAGCTAGGCACTTTGGAAAAAACCCACAACAGATTTCAATGTAAAAATGTGATGTATCCATGTTGCCTTTCCTGTCCCGAGCATTAGGCCTACCCACACAAGTGAGGGATCATTTTTATTGGGAAACTTGGGGGAACACAGAATAGCACAACAAGTGTTATTGCCCCTTGTCTTTCTCTACATTTTTTCCTTCCAAATGTAAGACAGTATGTAAAAAAGACGTCTATTTGAGAAATAGCCTGTAATTCACTGGTAGTACGGGCACCTGGGAATTCAGAGATGTGCAAATAACCACTGCTTCTCAACACCTTATCTTATGCCCATTTCAGAAATACAAAGGTTTTCTTGATACCTACTTTTCACTCTTTATATTTGAGCAAATGAATTGCTGAATACCTGGTATGGAATGAAAACCCATTGCAAGGTGCAGCTCATTTATTGGCTCTGGGTACCTAGGGATCTTGACGAACCTACAAGCTTATATATCCCTGCAACCAGAAGAGTCCAGCACACGTAACTGTATATTGCTTTAAAAAATCTGACATTGCAGGAAAAAGTTACAGATTAAAACGTGGAGAAAAATGGCTGGTTTTTTTCAGCTCAATTTCAATATGTTTCTATTTCAGCTGTTATTTTCTGTAGGAAAACCTTGTAGGATCTACACAAATGACCCCTTGCTGAATTCAGAATTGTATCTACTTTTCAGAAATGCTTAGCTTTCCGGGATCCAGTATTGGTTTCACACCCATTCCTGACACTAACTGGAAGGAGGGTGAAAGCACCAAAAATAGTCAAAATGAAGTACGTCCCAGTAAAATGCCAAAATTGTGTTGAAAAATGTGGTTTTCTGATTCAAGTCTGCCTGTTCCTGAAAGCTTGGGAAGAGGGTGATTTTATCACTGCAAACCCTTTGTTGGTGCGATTTTAAGGGGAAAGAACACAAGCCTTCTTCGGCAGCCCTTTTTTCCCATTTTGTTTTTAAAAAAACTAAATTTTAGCTGTATTTTGGGCTAATTTCTTGGTCTCCTCCAGGGTAACCCACAAACTCTGGGTACCTTAAGAATCCCTAGGATGTTGGAAAGAAGGATGCAAATTTGGCGTGGATAGCTTATGTGGACAAAACGTTATGAAGGCCTAAGTGCGAACTACCCCAAATAGCCAAAAAAGGGCTCAGCACTGGGGGGGAAAAGGCCCAGCAGCTAATAGGTTAAAATAATTACAAAATGATAATCTTTACAACTATATTATGGAAAACGTTATTAACAACAATAATATTCTTAAGAACGGTATTACCTACCTGAAAAAACAATATTCTTGACAATGATATTTCTGCCTCACCATACTTTTGTATCACAATATTTTTGAAATACTTCTATCTTCGGATATTTGCAACTCGATATTTTGTTTAAATACTGTGAAATGGCTAATGAAGACCGAGAGGTGTATGGACTGGACACAACTTTAAACTAGAAAAATAACATGTGGTGTTGAGTGCAACACATTTCTCTCTGAAAGCTGGATGGCTCTTTCGGCTGTAGTAGTATTCAAAGTAACGTTTTACTTCCTATTCATAACTGGAAATTTTGACAGCAAACTATTGACGGGGATAATTAATTTAATATCCATATTCACATTGCATAGCTCTAGCACCTGGAACAACTGTACTAACATGTCGGACCGCTAAAGCCTCAATTCACGTTGTTACAGTAGTGGCATGTTCAGAGAGAGGGGATTTCCCAAAAGGACAGGACCCTTGAGGTGAGAGGACACATCACCTCTTCACTGGAAGGTCCTAAAATGTAACCAGGTGATCAGACCCGGAACTACCATAAGATCCGCAGAGAACAGAAGGATGTGCACATCGTGGAACACCAACCGGTTCACCAGACAAGTAAGTCGCAGATTGCTAGGCTGAGAGGGGTAATGATACACTCAGTCGGAGCCCGCCCCGCAGGGATGAGTCAGTGCATTTTGCACACGGGGGAAAGCACAGAGGAACCGCTTGTGCCTAACAGAGTAGAAACCTTCCGCATCTGGGCCATATGGAAGAAGCTTGATTATCTTCAATTAGTGATTGGGATCTAGTGGGACCTGAGCTGTAATGCAAATGGTACATTTGGGAAACGCCTTAGTTCATCAGCATCCCTCTAGAGTTATAGAAGACAACTGGGAAAACCAGGGGAGTGAGGAAGAATGCTGAAATCTTCATTTGGAGCAGGAATGAACATATCCGCCCGGGGAACTGAGGGCTGGGCTCCGTGTATTTGCTGAATTCACTTGTGGGGCAATAAAAAGGGCCGTCAAAGCTTTGCCATGTGAACAGCCTGTGGGAGGAAAAACACGTTCTTTGTGACTCAAGACCTTTGCGTGACAGAGTGTGTACAGACAAAGTTCACTACATATGTGTGATTGTGTGTGTGTGGGTGTGTGAGTGACATGTCATAATGTGTGAGAGAGGGTGGCATTCTGATACAGCTGGAAGAAGATAAAATGTAGTATTTCGTACCGACCGGCACTGCTTTGTCCATTGTACAATGTGTGACTTTTCAAAGTGACGTCTAATGTTACACATGCCAGAGCCTTCCTGAATTCACAAAATATGGTTCTTTCAAAGCCTGGAATTTGTCATGCACTGAGAACCTCTCCACGAGACGGTTTGGATAAGATTTAGTAAACGTACTTTAGAGAAATATGCACAGTTGTGTAAGTTTACTTTACACACCGCAGGTTTTTTGATGTAGCTAAAACAATTTTTAACTCAAAATACTTACGACTCGAAAAAGCGAAGGTGCAGCAAACAACTTGACGATCATTTCGAGCCTGGTGCAAAAGGATGGACAGGCCATGCTCGATGTGTGAACTTTGAAGGTGGGCAGCCGGAAGTGTGAGGCACCCATTACGGACTGGTATTCAAGCCTGGGGCAAAATGGAGACTTAGCTTCCTTGGGATCACACGTGATGCGGTTTTACTGCAACCTGGACTCTCCAGTGAGCTAAGGCTATCTTTACCTCTAGGAGCGGATCCTCTAGGTCCTAGCTAGATTACTTTCTCCGGTTTCAGTGGGCCCCTCAGGCCTCTGTCCCCCGGTGCCACAGCACCTGCTGTGCCAATAGCAGTCACGCTCCTGCAGTGCTTAGTTTGTACAAATATAAATGCCAGGGCCATTTTCACCAGACTACTCTAGCCTGGACTACCCATCGCCCCTGCTGGCGATGCCAGTAGCAGTACTAACACAACTGCCAACCATGGCACTTCTACAAGTGGGACAATTTAAGCTGTGCAAGGCCACCAAAAGCTATAGGAATGGTATGGAATAATCTGAATTGTAATTTATCATTTATATTGAATTATTAAACACTGTTGTTTTGCTCATCTCAAAGTTAGACAGACATCGCCACGGTGTGGTGGACTGCCATTAGAATTTTGGGGCATATTTATGAGCCCCTGGAGCAACCAAAGCGTCACTTTTCAGGAAGGAGCGTGCAATGGGTGTTTTGCTCTGGGCGTGCCACAGCAACGCCCATTGCATTTTGACGCTGCCTCATATTTATGAGTTTTCATAAACCAGAGGCTGTGCCAAAATCTAACGCCACCCCAGAGGTGGCGTTAGCAAGGCGCAACAAGGAGGAATACTTTTATTCCTCCTCGTATTTTGCTTTTTCTATGTGTATTGCATTCTGTAGCACGCATAGAAAGAGCAAAATGCCAGAAATTATTGTTTATGTGCGGGAAGGTGTCCTTCCTGCACATAAACAATCATTTGAAAATGACGCTTTGGCACTTTGGTATGTGCTGCAATTGTGGCGCAGCGTGGCGCTCCGTAATCTTACTATAAATATGGGCCTAAGTGCACTTGCCAAGCATTGGAAACCACCGGCTCAAATTAAGCGCTGTGCCCCTATGTTGTATTAGTACATCCGAGTGTGGAACTATACCAGGATACTCATGATAGGCCCTTTAGTGGACACAAAGTAACAGGAAATCTGGAAGACATTGTAGTGACAAGTGGAGGAGCGACCCTGAAAGGAGAAGGAAAAGTGAGGGAGAGAGGCAAAAACCAGAAGGACCACCACAGTGGGTCGTAGGAAAAAGCATTGTGTTTTCATGTGAATATGTTCTTTTCTACATTTTGTTCATGCTGCAGTATGTTTGCTATTTGGTTTGTACAATGCAGACTTTTGAAGGACTGTTGTGTTCATTGGCTATGAGCATGAGGGGACAGAGATCAGCTGCGGTGATACTGCATTAACACTTAAACTATAGAACTGCTCTCGGTAGGTCATTGGCCGTAGCTGGAACTTCCTGTTCCTAATTTTGTGAAAGCAAGGTCCCCTGGAATGCATAAGCGGGTTCATGGCTAGCAGCAGCCAATCTGGATCAATGACATAAGTCAGAAAGCTCTGTACAAGTTCCTTGCATCTTGGGTTAAATCTCCAAACCTTGGCCTTTGAAAACCTTCATTTCAGTGTTTATGAAAATAAAAGGAAGTGCTCATAAATGTTATGTGAAGTCTCCCTCAAATTCTAAGGAAGTGCTGCCACTGTGCAGGTTTGGGTGATGTCACAAAGTCATCTTTTCTTCTGTTGTTACTGGGGAGCTGGGCAACACAAAACGGTCTCTGATTTGCACGGTCTCCCTGCGCCTTATTAAGGTACTCTATCAGAGCTCTTTCTGAGGTTATAGTAAGCTATATACCCCTTACTATGCAGCTCTTGAACAGAGGTTAAAAAGAAACACTAAGGGGTATATTTACTATGATTTAATGCAACAAACACAATACATCAAGGGAAGTTGCTGCTCTGTTTTGTGAAAGGAGAGAGCTGAGTTGCACCATATGTACAATGATATGGTGATGTTCAGCTCTCTCCTAGCACTGTTACAGTTGTGTTGGGCTATTGTCAATGCAGGCACCCTTGCGTCATGGCACAAGGGTGTCTGCATTATAGGCAGAATTGTTTTTGTGCAGGAAGAGACACCATCCTGCAGAAGAAAAATCCTTAGAAGCATATTCCTCTTTCCATGTGTGCTGCAGAATTTATATACCCTGGTCTGTAAATTAAATGCTACTAGTGGGCCTGTAGCTACCCACTTATGTAGCACTTTACATTTGTTTCAATACATACCATTGCTGCCTGGTTGCACAGTTTTAAACTACAATTTTGATCTGGCAAAAGCAAACCATTTGCCAGGCCCAAACCTTCCTTTTGAATACGTGACCCGAAAGTTAGGCCCTGAACAGCGCAAAGGGCAGGGTGCAATGTACTTGAAAGGTTGGATATGTAATTTTAAGTTTTATATGTCCTGGTAGTACAAAACTCCAAAATTAATTTTTCAGTACTGCAAGGCCTACCTCTCCCATAAGATAATAAGCTGTAATTTGCAAATGAAAGCAGGAAAGCAGTTCATGTTTGGTGTTTCTGGAATTGTAATGAGAATCTAACTTATGGTCAAGCCGTATTTTAAGTTACAATTTTGAAAGTGCCATTTTTAGAATTTTGGCATTTTCCTGCCTTAGCCATTTGGTGCCTGCAGCCTCTCTCTGGGTCACATGACTGTGTGTAGCTGACAATTGGGCTTTGAGTAGTCCTCCTTAGACAGCCACACAGGACTGGGAGCTTAGGTGGGCTCGGGTGGGCCATCGGTGGCAGGATGGGAGGGTGGAGATGAGCACAGCCCTATTTACATTTGAATGTCCTGCCTCCACAAAGGGCTGCATATCCCCTGTAGTTAGTCTGGAGCCAGGACAGGGAAGGAAGGATGCCTGGGGGCTTCAAAAGAACAACTCTGGAAGCTTCTCCCCCACTTCAAAGGCACAACTGGGTATAAATACAGGGCGTCAGACAGTAACTCCTAAATACACTTCTGGACCTGTGGATACCTTGCCAGAAGACCTGCTGTGCTGCTGAAAAAACTGAAAAAAATACCACTCTGCTGGACTGCTGCCCTACTGAACTACTGCTGTGGTGGACTGCTGCCTTGTTGCCAACCACCTGAATCAGCACCCAAATTCAGCTTAAGCAAGCCCATGCCCTCCATGTCCTGGACCCTGGTGTGTCCTCAGAGAGGCTGAATAGATTTTTTTGGGCTGTCACAACTGCAAATGGACCCATTTCTGTCAGCTTGATCCTACGCGCTACAGCATCAGCCGCTCACGGGTAGGGTCATTGTGAATCACAGGTGGGACCACTTGTGATGACAACAGGAGTTTCATTATACAGCAATGTCCATCTGCGATGCCAGGCCTGCTCTTTGCACAACACCAGACACTGTCCTCAAAGCTTCCCTGCTCCTTGCGGTCGCCTACACGTGAATAGGACTTTTTGCGCTAAACTGAGAACATAACATTTGAGCTCGACTAACCTAGTCCTTGCATCCAACCCACGGTCCATTGAGTTCAGCCTGAAATTGTGTGTGTCAGCCTGAACTTGTGACTTTCTCCTGGTCTCGCATGACCAGATATTGCGAGTGGCTCTTTGGGCTTTTTTATGCTATTTTCACTAAAATATTTTAAAATCCATGTCTACAGATCTACTGATTGGAGATTTTTGTTGTTTTGGTCTCTTTTTCTAAATCTGTTGCGGGATGCTTTTGTGGTGTGTTTTCACTGTGTTACTGTTTGAAGTGTTGAGTGTTCATTGTGTAGGTGGCTACCTATGAAAGAATGACAATATAAAATATAATAATAAATCAGCAAAACTGAGAGACTTTAATTCCAGAACCTTTCTAGGGGCAGTACATATTTTAATAACCAGAGCAGCAACCTGCACATTTTACCAGGCCAGCAGGATGTGACTTTCTCATTAACCCTCTGAAGAGGGAAATTCTTGTCCGACCTGGCAGGTTTGAGTGTTGAACTTTGAACACTCAGACTGCCTGACTAAGGGGTTCGGTGCAGTTGCCATGCAATGGACATATAAGTTGGGGTTTTCCTCCAGCTTATTGATCATTTTTTGTATGAAGTCCTATGTGGACCTGGCTGTTGTTGGTGGTTCCAGAATTTTGAGTTGAGTCCCAGGAACCTCCTAGTGAAAGGCCTATTGAAGCCTTGCTAACCCGCCTTTCTGAACTTGCTGATATTGCCTCTGTGGAAGCCCCCAGCCTGCCATAAATGTACCAGATACAGATACAATACCTAAAAGCTGAGACTCCCCACACCAGAGATCATAAAAGGACTGCACCAGGAAACTGCAAATAGTGGAGGTGAGATAGGTGGTGACTTTGTCTAGGAAGCACTCCCCCTCTCTTTCCAACTTTTATTGTTTTTTGCTTGGAGGTACAGCACCCTGTTGATCTGCTTGCAAGACTGGTGAAAAAGGGCCTGTGCACCCCTTGTAGGCCCTTCCTGCCTGTATTCTTTATTAAGGTTAGTACTACCTGAATGATAAGCCACTGATTTAGAGCATCCAATGCTACCAGCTCATGATACATTCCCAATACAACCTAACCTCAAAACCAGGTAACAGTATCTATTAAGGAAAATGTACCTCACCTTTTCAAAATTCAAGCTGTTCTTTTTTCTCAAGCATGTTACTGCCTACCCAAAACATCTTTTCCAACAAGCAACACAGCACCAATATGCCAGAACACCAAAGCAAACACATTTACACAAGTCAATCCACAGTCACCATGCCATATCAACATCCTGAGTCACCAAACTAGTACTGCTAAAATGTGTGCATATTCAAATGTGGGGATAACTGGATTTGTAGCTCTGGGGTCAGCTTTTTTGCATTTCAGGAGCAGTGCACTGTAAAGTAAATAGAACCAAAATTATCTTGTTGGTCAGAGATATTTATGATGACTTAGTAGATAATGTTCCCATTGTGGAAAAACAAGTACATTTCTCTCTTTCAGTGGCATGAGCAAGTGACTTTGTAGACTGCTTAAGAGAGGAAGCACTGCCATATGTAATAGGGTGTCTCCATACAGAATGTCACCTTCTATTTGGAGGAAAACACGAATATATGCATATTGGAAACTGGGTTACTGGTTGAGGGGGCAAAACTCCACTCAAGCAGCAACCACAATCTCTGTCAGGATGAAACATAAGCAAACCCCAAATTATCTTTGATCAGCCCTCTGGTAGCTTGGTACAAGCAGTCAGACTTAATGCACAGACAATATGCAAAGTATTTGTGCAGCACTTCAAACAGCAATAAAGTGAAAGCACAGCACAAGAAAAATCCCACACTAATTTAGATCAATAGAGTAAAATTGAGTAAACTATTTGAGGCCAAAACAATGAAAATACAATCAATAGAACCGGAGATATGCAATTATAAAGATCTAAGTGAAAATAGTGGCTAAAAGCACAAAATATCAACTGTGGTTATCTGGTTGCACCTGACCAAGACAAAGTCACAAGTTCAGGCTGGCTGGAATGGAGCATGGGCCTGATACAGAAACCACATTAGGCCCGCTGAACAAACTACCTTAAATCCTAGTTTACGGAGCGCTGCAAGATCCAGAATTGAGAGTGTGTCATGCAGAAGTGGTTCTGAGGAACCTGCAGGACTGTGATGCGGCGTCATGATCGAGGATGCCATTGAGGAGGGGCTTGTGATGCAAAGTCCGGCATCGAGGACGGGTAGCAGAGTGGTGGTTCCAAAGAAGCTGTGGGGCTGCACTGCAAAGTCTTGCTCTCTTCAAGGATGCTGCCGATGAGGGGCTTGTGATTCGAAGGCCTATGTCAAGGATACATTGTGCAGACGTGGTTCTGATGAGAGGAGATGCAATGCAAAGTCTGGCACCGGGGATGCTTCGCACTGTGGCATTCCAAAGTGGAGCTGCGAGGAGATGCTTTTTGGTTCATTGGATCTGCACACAGGAGTACAGCTGGGCTGATTTAGCACCTTCCGTCTGACTTCCAAGGGTCCAGGACCGGGGTGGTACCATCTGGGGGGCAAAGCTCCAGCAGAAACAGGTCAGCTGTTGGGTTCGATGTGGTTGGACCTTTTGCAGTCCCTGAAGCTCTGATCAGGAGGCCAGACAACTAGACCTTGGAGTCACTCCGGTGGTCCTGGCCTCAAGATGCAGGACCAATCTTTTCACTCAGCCAGAAGGGACACAGGAGAGCAAGGCAACAGGGCAGAAGAACAACAGAGTACAGTCCTTGCAGAACAGCATATGTCCTCCTGAATCTTCCAAAGGTCCTGAGGTGTTCTGAAGAGTTAAGTCTATGGGTCCATTATTTATACCTGATGCCCACTTTGAAGTAGGAGAAGGTTCTGCAGGGTTCCACCCCGCAGAGGTGTTTGGAATTTCCTGTCTCCGTACTCTGGCCCCATTTTGGGGATACAAAGTGTCAATCCCTCTGTGAGGGTGCTCAGTCAGAGTTGTGTTGTGCTGTGCATGTGTGGTAGATGACAGCTACTCCCCCTCATCAAGTCAAGGATGTCCCATCCTGCCAACACCTATTCCCCTTTGTCTCATTTTCTGGGAGCAGTACACAAAGACCAACTGCCAGCTACACCTAATCATGTGATCTAGGATACAGGCTTCTGGCACCAAATGTTTGGTACAAGAAAATGCCAACTTTCTAAAAGTGGCATTTTCAGAATTATAACCTAAAATCAGACTATGCCATTAAAGATGGTTTTATATGACAATTCTTTAGACACCAAACTCAACATTCCTACCTGCTCCCAATTGAAAGTTAGTTCTTGTTAAATGAATTAACTCAATGTTATCCAATGGAAGACGTAGGCCTTAAAGTAGTGAAAACAATTTAGGAGTCTTTCACTAACAGGACATGTAAAACTTTAAAGTACAGGTCCAACATTTTAAATATACTGCACCCTGCCCTCTGTTCTGAGCTACCATAGGTGTGACCTACATGTATTAAAAAGGAAGATTTGGGTCTAGCAAAATGTTTATTTTACCAGGTCAAAATGGCAGTACAAACTGCACACTTGGGCTGTAATGGCAGGTCTGCAACATGTTTAGAATGATTCCTGAGTTGGTGGCACAACTAGTGCTGCAGTCCCACCAGTATCATTTAATTTATAGGCCACAGGTACATGTTGTACCATTTTACTAGGAACCTACAAGTAAATTAAATGTGCCAATTGGATGAAAGCCTGTTTCACCATGTTTAAATGAGAGAGCCAAAACACTTTAGCACTGGTTAGCAGAGTCCTAAGGTCAACAAAAAACAACATAAGCAAAAATGGAGGAGTAAGGCAAAACATTTGGGGGAAGACTACCCTAAGGGTGACAGGTCTAACAATGTGCAAATGAATAATTATATTTTATATTCATATATCATCCATACCATGTATGTAGTGGATTTTTGGACTGCTCTTCGTGAATCCCATGAATGTCAGAAATGTACTCCAAACACTGCTCTTTGTGAATTTAGGCATCAATTGCTGTAAAGACACTGTAAAAAGCAAATGGTGATGATGTCATAGGGCATTAGAGAAGATGTGAACTAAATAAACATGGAAACTAATGACAGAATTACATCTGCTTGTGCTGATTCCTGCAGAGGTAAAACAACAGGATGGACAATCACAGCCCAAATGCTGGGGCCAGATAGCATCCAGATCCATGAGCATAATCAGCCAATGATCATGCCAGGATACCTTTGAAAGGATGATGTCACAGACAATTCTCAGATGACATCACAGAAAGTGACTTATAATGATCTTAGACCCCAGTGACACCATAGGAAATAGTGTCACTTGAGCTTTGACCATTGTGGATTTACCTGAAGTGACTTTACTGAATTTAAAAAAGTTACAATAAGTGATATTGAAAAAAAAGATACTAAAGTACATAAGAGAGCATTATGGTTATTAATCATATACCAGGTAGACTACTGTCATGCTCTGCCAAGTGTGCAACCACGAAAAGCTATGAGCAAAGCTATCACAGACCATGGAAACGCATTCATAGGTCAACTATAGTAATTATCGTCCTAAATATAGCTTCAAATCCCCAGTTGCAGCCTTAAATGCCCAGGCAAAGCCATAATGTGCTAAACAGAACTACTATTTGCCTCAACACACCCACAATATCTCTAGCAACTGCCTCCATTGCATACAAACAGCCTACAGGGGCCAGAGAGAACCTCCACATGCAAAGAAAAAACGAATGCATCGCTAGGCATAACCCCAAGTGACCAGTGCACTTCCAGAGGAATGTAATGATTAAACACAGGCACGCCTTGGGAAGTACATGTGTGTAGGCTCTCGTTATCAGACTGGGACTGTATACAGACTCCACAGACTCTAACTCTGGGCACAAATATGTCCACCAAAAAAGTGAAAATACTAATTTCATATTCACATTCCAGTCCTTAGATCTTGTGTCATAACTGCCTGCAGGTACAGGAAATGGGGGTGCCTTTTATGTGAAGAGCATGTTTAGTTTAATATTAGATTTGTGTGACATCCACCTAAACTAAAATGTTAATAAATATTTGTTTCATATACACAAGTGTTCAGGATAACCATAGACTCTGTAAATATGCTGCATTTAAATGTATTTGATGTAAATTTCTTTTATGTGGCAGTCATAAAAATCTCTTACGGATTCCGTCTGCCTGGACCTGTGTTGGACACCCTTATTATAAACTATTTTTCTTAGCCATGTAAGATAAGGAAGTCAGAAACTGAATTGGGGATTTCTACTTCATTTCTAGGTGTCATTAAATAGCATACATTTTTTGTTTTAAACCTGTGTGCATTTAGCCACGTCTCACATATGTGCACCTGCACACTTCTTGCTTGTGTGCACCAAGGTTTCTGGCACTTGTATTCACTAAGCCATATATCATCATTATAGTGTGTGCCCATAGAACGACTGCCTTTTTCTCTGACTTAAACACATATGTGCCAAATTACACACATGCATGGTTAAGGCAGAGAAAAAGGCAAAGAGCAGTCTAGTGGATCCGGAGAGGACGCAGTGAGGTAAGTGGGGCTGGGGCAGGGTTGGGGTAGTTTTTAGGGGTGAAGGGTGGATTATGGGCTGAAAGTGGGTGGGGGTTGGTCAATTATTTTTTTAGGGGCGGTGTGGGGGTTTGGGGAAGTTTTGTTTTCAGGGCTTAGGGTGGTGGGGGGACTGGGTAGTTTTCTTTTTAAGGGGAGGGGGCGGGGTTGTGGTATTTTTTTTTCAGGGCTTAGGGTGGGGGCAGGGTAGTTTATTTTTTAGGGGTGGGAAAAGGTTTAAGGAAGGGAGGAGGAGAAGAGGAAGGATTGGGAGAGGATGGGGTGAGGTAAGTGGGGCTGGAATCAGTGCTTAAGGTGGGTGGGGGGTCGGGGTAGTTTATTTTTTAGGGGCTGGGTTGGGAGGTTGGGGTCTTTTATTTTTAGGACTTAGAGTGCGTGAGGGGTTGGGGTAGTTTATTTTTTAGGGGTGGGAGGGTGGAGGTGGGGTAGTTTATTTTTTAGGGGTGGGGGAGGTTTAAGGAAGGGCAGGAGGATGGATGAGTGTAAAGGAAAAAGGATCAGGAGAGGACACCGTGAGATAAGTTGGGTTGGGGCAGGTTTGGGGGGTAGGTTTTAGTGGTGGGGTGGGTGGGAAGGTCGGGTGGTTTATTTGTTAGGGACTGGAGTGGAGGGTGTCAGGATAGTTTATTTTTTAGTGGTAGGGCGGGCTGTCAGGGGTAGTTTTATTTAGGGCTTAGGGTGGGTGGAGGGGTAGGTGTTGTTTACCTATTGGGGTGGAGGGAACGTTTAAGGGCTGAGGCCGAGTTATGGGTGTCTGGGTAGTTTAGTTTTTAGGGGAATGGGTCGCGGGGTTGGGGTAGTTTTTTTAGGGCTTAAGGTGGGTGGGAGGTTGGGGTAGTTTAGTTATTAGGGGTAGGGGAAGGATTTAGGGCTCAGTGTGGGTGGGGGTGTCTGGGTACTTTACTTATTAGGAGTGGGATAGTTTTGGGCCTCAGGGCGGGTGAGTGGGGGTACTTTTTTAGGTTAAGAGGGACAGAACCACGCATGCCGTTTCCACATATGCCTTTACCAAGCATGCTTTTACAACAAAATTAGTTGTAGAGGCATGCGTGGTAAAGTCATGCATGGAAAAGACACAGTCGTGGTTCCAACCATGTTAAGGCATACGCGGTTCCAGCATGTGCGGTTCTGTCATACAACCCACATGTGTATGCCTAGCTCCCTCTTGTGTGCAACTACTTGCACTACCTGCATCCAGGTAGCACTACTCTCCAGTCTGCACATAGAATTCCCTCACTTGTACATAGCTATACATAGCTAGCCTTTACCACTGTATCCTGCTTCCCCTCACACATGTGCATATTGTTTGGTTTCACCTGTGTGCCTGTCTCTCCTCCATTTATGTGTAACTACTCATTTAATCTGCATCCACCTAAAACAACTCACCTGTTAGTGGAATTCTCTTACTTAAACATGACTAGCCCTTACCGGTGTATCCTGGTAGGTCTGATGTGTGTGCACATAGCCTTTGTAACCCGTTTGCACAAAGCCGAGACCCAACCAACTCCGACTTAAACCCGACATACTGGGTTTTTTAGGTTCACCTACTCCCTTTCATCTTTCCCAAACTATTCTATGTGCACTTAATCCCTACATACCTTTATGTAACACATGCAAACCTGACCATTTGCACTTAGCCTGTGTTACCAATGTGCACCCCACGTTTATGTGCAGCTAGCCCCATCTCAACAATGTGCGAGTATGGGCCTAGTGCCCTTTCATCTGTAGGCACAAAGCTTCCTATAACCTGTGTACACTCATCCCTCTATCCCCTGAGTGTACTGATTGTTCTAGCACTCATATGCCCAGCCCCCTTACCTGTTGTCTTAGTCATCTAACCCGATCCCTGCTACCGTAGATTATGAAAAAGGTTTCATTTTGCACATTTGTAAATTAGCAAAATGATTTACATGTGCCCAAAATACAATGTGTGCTTGCAAAATCTGCTCCTGTATGCACAAATATGATCCCACAAAAAATTGTAATTGTAGGGCATGCCATGGATATGCCACTTGTAGCATCAAATGCATTCCTGATTCATAGAGAAATACATTGTAATGTGTGCTTTATGCACATCTAGTTCCCCTAAGGCAATTCTGACCTACTTGCTGCATCAGAACGAGCAAGGGTGTTAACTTAGAGGTCGAAACGCAAATCTAAGAATTGAGAAGAGCTGGCCTTTTATGACTAGTTACTGCCAATTTCCCACCTCTTGGGTGACATGGTTTTTCAGTAGGAGGGCTGCTCATAGCAGGATCCATCACCATAGCCTTATGGCTGAGTAATTGTAATATATTAAAGGGCTGTCAATATTGTTTGCAATTTTACCAACCAGAAAGAACTATAAAAAACTCAAAACTGTTGCATTTCACAGAGCACATAACTGCATCTAATCCCATGTGAAAACCAGAAAATTGCACAAACAAAAGAGGTGGACACATGAAGTTACTGGAAAGCCCAAATCTATAGAAGTTAGAACCATGGCGATGTCCTTGTTTGCAGGGTCGGTTTATTCGTTAGGGCGTCGCCCCCCTGTTATTTTTTGCCCCCCCCACCCTAATTAATTAAAGTATGTGTGAATAAAAACAAGTGATTTAGCCTGCAACAAGCAACTGTTAGCTGCGAGCAAGCCCCGGGCCAGTTCCTTCATCATTTCGAGGACCCGGCAGTCTGGTGGGAGGGAGGGGCTTCAGAATATGATTGACAGGACAGTTGAGCAGAACAGACAGTGCTCTGCACACGATAACCAATCAACAACAAAGTGCCCATGATGGGTTGTACTGGTGCCCTTATCTGGCCAGCCTGACATGCACACTCAAGGAGTCTTACCTACACAATTAGTGGAGCCTGGGGGTTCAATGCCACAGTCCCCCGGTCTCCAATTGAGCAGTGAGTTAGCCTGTCCAGTTTAATCGTGGCGCTGCTCCGATGCTGTGTTGACATCATGAGAGCAGCGTCGAGATTGGCTTAAAGTTGGGCTACTAGGGCCTCTCTGGTGCAGACTACAGAGGCAGCGGGGAGGTGGGAGGCACAGTCCTGTCTATATTAATGGCCAATCACTGTATGGCTTTATTGTGAAGCCATGCAGTGATAGGCCATTCTGCCAGTTGCTCAGCCTCACTCTCCCTCCCCTTTTTGTGTGCCTTGCCTGTAACGGAATTGCACAGAAGGGTGCGTGGAGAGAGAGAGTCAAGACGAGACCACACCACCTCGTGGCCTGATCCTCTGAGTTTGATGCGAGGCCTCGCCAGGCCTGGGCCTCGCCGTTGCAATAAATTAAATTAAACTGTCCAACCTCTCTCAGTCTTTGAGGAGTCTGCCTAAGTGCCGACGGACAGTTCTTGGTCAGTACATACAAACTTAAATACTGGTGGTGTAATTACTAATTTGTTGCAAAATAAAGAGTTTAATAAAATTGCTGTAGCTCGGCTACGATAATATATCACACTAGCGCATCCTTCGTGCCTGCATGTGGGAAGAGTAAGGCAGTGTCCACTCTGAGCTTGGCTTCCCACTGAGAGTGAGGGGGCAGAACACCTATGAGCACAGCACGTCTGACAGAGATCATTTTAATTTTGGCTGTTTTGTTTATCCACTGCTATCCCACAAGTGAACGGCCTGTGTGGTGTAGGAAACGCATACTTGAACGCTCCAGGGTGTTTAATGTCTATCAGAAGCCTTTTCATGACATTGTCCGCCTTTTAAAATATCGTAATGCCATGCCATGCATCTACACTAACGGGAAGACCCCACACACTGCACTCATTGGAAAGACCAGTCATTATTTTAAAGAGAAACAAAAACAGGTTTACAATAAAGGAACCTTGAAAGTTATGTTTACAAATGATTTACAAAAAACTTTCTTTCTGTTTGTACTCTATCCTCTGCTCTTTATTAGGTGACAAGATCTTATCTCGAATCCGGGGGTCCATACAATCAAAGCTTCACTGCAGGCAGGAGTGCTAAGATACCATATTACAGTAAAGAGTGTTTGCTGCCTCAACCCCCAGCCCCTGCACCCCACACGCTCCCTACCCCATTCAAGCCTGTTACACAATGGCTGTAGCTACCAGCCATCAATGTGTCAGGCTGCTGATGCCCCCCAACCCCTCCATCCTTTGCACCCCTCCTCCCCAGCCGGTTTCACACATGACAATGAATTTGCTGGCTTGGCTTGTATGTCCTGTCAGGAAGCCGAGCCCACAGGATGAGAGTGTAGAGGAGAGAAGGGGAATGGGTGGAGTGGATACAATAGGGAAAACTAGGTAGTTGTGAACCAAGGAGCGTAGAGAAAGAGAGAAAAGACAGAGAAGGTGAAGATGAAGAGAGGATAGGATGAAAGATGGAAAATGGAGAATAGAAGGAGAGAGAAACAGGAGGTAAAAAAAGCACCAGGGGGAAGAAACGATGAGCTAGTGGAGACAGGAACAAAAGAGGGAGAGAGTAGAGGCTAAGAACGGGCAGGGAGAAAAGAAAAAGGGGGGATTTGGGAGGCGAAAAAGGGGACAATGAAGCAAAAAGGAAAAAGGGGATAAAGGAAGGAAAGAGGAAGAAAAAATGTGAGAGAGAAAATGGAAAGGAGAGTGAGAGAGGAGGAGAAATAATTAAAAGCATATGAAAAAGGGAATAGGGGAGAGCGGGGAGACACAGAGAGATGAGAGACTGGAACAGGGGAGAGAAAGAGAGAAAAAAGATAAAGGAAATAAAGAAATATTAAAGATGAGCAAAGAAAGGAGAGGTGAGTGGCGAGCGAAGGAGGGAAAAGACAATGAGAAAAGGGGCAAGAAAAAAGTGGAGGGATGGAAATAGCAGGCTGGGGGGACTCCAGACAGATAAATGGAGAGAAAGAATCGGTTGGTACCACGAAGAACTGGAGGGGTAGCAATAAAAAATAATGAGAGAGGGGAGTAAATGAAGATGGTACTGCTTTTGCATTGACTGCTTGGCTTACTACTAAAATCCAGACTTACTTTGGGGGCAATCTGTGTGCAAAGTTGCTGTGCGCAAGGCCCTGTCATAATAGGTTTAAAGCTTTCAGAGCATAGAATGCATTTCAAAGTGTTTGGCTCCGTTGCCCTCTGCCTGATGGAAAATAAAGGTGTAAATTAGCAATCTAGAGATCTTGCTTGCTTTATCCCTGTGATGCGCATCCATTAAGGTTTGTGTGGCTTGCGTGCTCTGACGGGTCACTTAGTTATTCAGGCATATAAAGAGTAATTAATTACAGAAAATGAATTTAAGGGAACCCACTTCACTATATTTGATTGCTTGATGTTAACTCTTCACACAACCCAACCTGTACAGTGTGCGCCATGTGAAGTAGGAGTAACTCATGTAGTTGTATTATTTTTTTGCTGCTTTTTGTTACTTGAACATGTGCAATATGCAGAACACAGAACAGTATTTTATGTTGCTCAGTGAGATACTGCTTTTGTCACAGAAATCATTTTGTTGTTACTGTGCACTTCATAAGCTACAATCATAATCTAACACAGTGAGCTATGAACTGTCATCAAAGAGTTGCATGCAAACTGCATGGTACAGGTTAGAAAGTTTTTCCCTAGTCCTTCATTATCCCAATGTTGCTAAAAAAGGGTTTGTTTGGGTAAAAATAAATTATCAGTAAAGTAAACTGTAGTGAGTACATCGACACTTCATGTTTCTTTGAAGAAATGTATTTTAATGTAATAAACGAGTAATAACACCTCAGAGAGCTCTGACCAAGCAACCTTGCTCTCCCCATTGTTCACATTCTAAAATCCCCTTTTTTACATTACCTTAGCATTAACTTGCTACATACTATAACTACTTGCTACATACTACAACAAAAACTACAGACCCATAACATCAACAAATCAGAGGGAAAACAGAGAAAAAACAATAAACATACCATTCTTATCCTTACCAAAAACTGCAAATTAAACTACTATTTATATCATTATTCCTGTTGTTGACATATATCCAGTTCCTTTTATATTTTTTTACACACAAAATCGCCAGGGTGCCTTGGGTATCCTATTATTTCTATGCAACCTTTTTACATGTGAATTTAAGCCATCATGATGTACTATGACATCCATACCTGGATTACATACATCTGTTTCTTCACTGTTGAGAGACACCCCAGACTCTCCTCGTACCTTTGCCACTTTGGACTTGTTCCACCATTTGTTACCCTCGACTCTTATGGCATTGCCACGTACCAATTCTACCTTCACAGGATCAGAATATTTTGGACTACCTTTCAAACGTTGGTAGTTTTATAGATACCCAGTCACCTACTGATACGGAAGATTCTTTTGCCCCTTTTTTTTGTCAAAGTAAGCTTTTTGTGCTTTTTGTTTATTTTTTACATTGTGCCTAATCATGTCCGAGCATTCCTCCAACTGCATGTTCTTGAAGAACCTGGACATCCACCCTGGACTCACTTGTGCATTTGGCTTTCACCGGGAAAACCCCTGTGATGGAATGTGATGTGGTCCTGTAAAACCACAACATTGCCTGTACCGATGCGCTCACCTCACATCTGTTTTTTATCGCCCACCTAACGCATTCTCCCAAAACCCAATTAAAATGTTCAACCAACCCATTTGTTTGGGGCTGATACAGGGAACCTTTTAAGTGTTTTATCGAACCTTCTTTCATGAAAAGTTTGAAATCTTCAGACACAAATTGTACAAATAATTTCCTCTGGAAAACCTTCACTCATGAAAATCTCCCTTAAAAACATTATCAATGATTTCGAACTAGGGGCCAGATGTAGGAAACTGTTTGCGACTTGCAAACGGCAAAAATTGCCGTTTGCGAGTCGCAAATCGGAGTTTCCTATGCAGAAATGCATTTTGCGAGACGGAACCGACTCGCAAAATGCATTTCAGAGTCGCAAATAGGAAGGGGTGTTCCCTTCCTATTTGCGAGTCGCAGTGGGATGCAATTCCATTTGTGACCGCGTATGCGGTCGCAAATGGAGTCGCAGTTTGGAAGGGGTCCCCATGGGACCCCTTCCCCTTTGTGAATGGACCCAAAAATATTTTTTCAGGTCAGGTAGTGGTCCAAGGGACCACTACCTGCCCTGAAAAAATACCGAAACAAAAGATTTCGTTTTTTTTTTTTCAGTGCAGCTCGTTTTCCTTTAAGGAAAACGGGCTACACTTGAAAAAAAAAAAACTGCTTTATTTAAAAGCAGTCACGAACATGGAGGTCTGCTGACTACAGCAGGCCTCCATGTTAGTGAGTGCCCATAGTCACTATGGGGCCGAAATTTGCAACCCACCTCGTTAATATTAATGAGGTGGGTCTTTGCAACCCCATAGCGACTGGTATTTTTGCCCCCCTGAATATGCATGACTTCAAAGTCATATCGCGTTAACCTGGCCGTAAATCTTGCAATTCTGGGAGTTCCAGTCTCGTTGTTAGTGCCATTGAGAATTGAGACAAGCGGTTTATGGTCAGTTTTCAATACAAAATATCTGGCCCAAATATAATTTCTAAATTTTTAAACCGCCCACATACAGGCCAACAATTCCTTTTCAATTACTGAGTAATGGGTTTCAGGCTCCCTTAACACTCTTGAGGCAAACCCAATAGTGTTTTCTATACCAATTCTTGTTTGCGTTAATACTGCCCGCACCTATGTTACTTGCATCCACCGTCAGACAGCACTGGAGATCATGATCATAAAGCTTTAACACCGTTGCCTTAGACAGTTGTTGTTTTATTTCCTCAAAACGCATTAGTGCTTTCTGAATCCCAATTGAAACCCGCTCTTTGCTTCAATAGATTAGATATAGGCCTGACCTTTCTTGTAAAATCAGGAATGAACCAAGAATAAAATTCACACATACCCAAAAATGATTTAACTCCAGCTTTGTCATTGGGTGGTGGTGCTGCTTTGATGACATCAATCAAACCTGGTTTCGGAAAAATACCATCTGCCGAGATGGCATTACCTAGGTATTCTACAGATGACTTCATAAATTGGCACTTTTCTCCTTTGAGAACAACCCCATGAAACAAAAACTTCTCCAACACCTGTTTTAAAATCTTGTTGTGTTCTAGTTGGTTAGCCTCATATATCAAAACATCATCTTGTAAAACTAGCACATTAAAAACATCTTTAAGTAGTGTACTCATTATCCTTTGGAAAACTGAAGCCGCAGACGCCAGACCAAACGGCATGCAGCAGTACTGAAAAGTTCCTATAGGTGACACAAATGCCGGTAACTACCAGGATTGTGGATCCAACTCAACCTGATGGTACACACTGACCAAGTCAAGCTTTGTAAAAAACCTGGCATCTTTAGTAGTAGATAACATTTCAATTACCTTAGGTAAAGGATGCAAGTCTACTCAAATCTCTTTGTTAAGCGCTCTCAGGTCCACACATACTCTCAGCTCACCATTCTTTATCTTTGCAACCACCAAAGGAAAAATCCACAATAAGGATTCAATGGGTTCAATAATCCCCTTTTCACGTAAACCTTCTAATTCATTCTCCAATTCGTTCCTGATAGTAAATGGCACACTCCTTAGTTTAAGCTTAACAGGTGTAGCATTCACTTTAACCTTGATTTTATGCTTAAACCCCTCTATTCTTCCCAATTCCCCAGAGAACACTGTAGGGAACTCGTTCAAAAGATCTTCAATCTCGTTGGAATCTCTAATCACCGTTACCTGATCACCGGTACCTGGCCGTAACACCATACTAAAAAGACCCTGATGAAACCAACCTAGAATGTTTAGGCCTTTAACTGCAACATAAATTTTTTCTATGTATCTGTCTTCCCTTGAATTCCATAACTTCCTCAAAATAGCCTTGAAGATCGTTTCTTCTTCCCTCATAAGAGACCGGAGCTCTGTCAGGTTGCAAAAGGACACGACCCTTCCAATTGTGATAAAACACTTCTGGTGTAATCATTGTGATCCTAGTGCCTGAGTCCACTATCAAACGTAAATGTTTGTTACCCACTCTTATAAGTACGTAGGGATCAACACAATTTTCAGGGTTACCACATTTCACCACACCTCCATAAACCACCAACACAATGTCTTGAACTTCTCCCATCAAATTTTAAACCAAACCATCATTATCCTCTACTACTGATGTCACACTGATTGTACGACGCTCACTTTGGCACACCTTAGCAAAGTGACCAGTTTTACCATAATTTCTACACTGGATGTTAAAGGCAGGACAGGACTTCATTCCTTGTGGATGCAAGATATTTCTACATCTAAAACAAACATTTCTCTGTTGAAAAAACCACTAGAATTACTGTTTGCATTGTTTTTAGAGCCTTGTTTGAAGCTTTGTAAAACAGACTTGTCCGTTCCTCCTTTGAAATCTTTGTTTCCAACCACACTAACTATCTCTCTACTTTCCGTTGACTTTTCTATCTCCTTCATTGACTTTATAGAAGATTCAGTGCTTTTCACAATCATAATAGTCTCTGTTAATGTTGGGTTATCCAGGGAGAGCAACCTTTGTTTGATAGACCTGTCCAACCCTTGGCAAATAAACTGATTTCTAATCAGTTGATCCCCCAATGCTCCAAATTGACAATCGGCATCCAACAACCTTAATGCAGAAATGTAAGTATCCACATCCTCTCCAGTCCGCTGATCTCTTTAAAAAAAATTGTGTATACACACTACTAAACTTGAAGGAGCATCAAACCTGTTGCTCATTTTTTTCACTGCTAACTCATATTCATCCATTTAATCTTCATCATTAAGAACATCCGGTAAATGTTTAAAAATACCTCTTGATTCCAACCCAATTGGATGTAGAAGAAGACATTTCTGGTGTTCAGGTCTAAATAGTGCAGCTCCAATAGCTCCCAAATATGTTTCAAAAGCATCATACCAATGTCTCCAAGCTATGTGTGGCTCTCCATGGCTTTCTAAAAATAGTGGAGGTGGATTTACAGCCTGCATAATGCAATTTAGAATCCTTTACCGTTTTTGTCTTCAATTCTCTGACATATAAGTATATATGTATTTTTTTTAAATATATATATATACATATTTTTTTTGTTACTATAATACGACCAGAATAGTTGCCAAAAATCTTTTGTATCAACAATGTAGCATTGTATCACTATGACCAGTCTGTGTGTGTGCTTAAGCCACTTCCATAGATGAAATATCTATTTCTTCCTTGAAATAGTACCTCCAAGATGGCTGCCGTTTGTTTATATTTTTTATAGTGAGTGGGCACTCTTTTCATCATCGATGAATGTCAAAGGAAACACCTTCAAAATGGCCCTTGTTTCCTTTTTATACTTCCAAGATGGCCGCTATTTGTTTCATATTTTTTAGAACAAGTGGGCACACTTTCCACCGTCGATGAATGTCGAATGTCGAAAGAAACGTCTCCAAAATGGTCGTCATTTTTCTTTCTGCTGTGAGTGGAGCGTGATACTCACTGTGACAACGCCCACCGGCGCTTCTTCTAAAGCGCTCAAGTCGGAACCGAAGTCGGAGTTCCGTGCTTGCCTTCACCGCATGTCTGCGCAGGTGAAAATACCGACAGCGCTCACCACTCGTCTTCACCACTCGTCGACTAGTGCCCGTCTGGGTTTGTTGTGTTGCTGCAGTGGGCTCACTCTGCTCCGAGGTGAAAACTAGTCGCCATCAATGTAGAGAGTACATCGACACTTCACGCTTCTTTGAAGAAATTTATTTTAACGTAATAAACGAGCAATAACACTTTGGAGAGCTCCGACTGAGCAACCGTGCTCTCCCCGTTGTTCACATTCGAAAATACCCTTCAAGATACTCCTTAGCAACCATTCCACTATTCTACAATAGAACGCTTTATAAAACATGATCTCATAAATACTACATAAACCCTAACAACTGTGCTACATTCTGAATCCTGAGTTTATGCTTCCCCAAACCAAGCACTCTTAAATAATGCTACTCGTATGGATGACATGTAAATCCTACAACTTGTAATCCCCTTTGTTCTATGTAACATTTTCTATACATTATTTATCCCCTGAATGATAGTGCCTTTTAATGTTTATTCCATGCTGTCTCATTGTGTCCAGTCTGACAAATCACAATAACTTATATTTCCTCAGTAGATTTAATTTGTAAATGTACATCAACAAATAAGGACATCTGTGAGGTACTCAGCATTGTTATCTCAAAGTCTGTTATGAAGTTCTGTGGTTATACTGAATAAGTAGCTGCATACATCTTTATCAGATGAAGTCACTCTTTATTGATGTTGTTAGAAATGGGGTCTTTGGTTGGCAGTCAGGTTACCCCCTGTCCAAGCAAGGAGCCTCACTCTAGTCAGGGTAATTCACACACAATCCAAATTATCCTGTGCCCACCCTCTGGTAGGTTGGCACTGAGCAATCAGGCTTAACTTAGAAGGCAACGTGTAAGTATTTGTTCAATGAATCATAAATAACACCATATAGCATCACAAAAATACACCACACAGTGTTTAGAAAAATATATAATATTTATCTGATAAAAATGCAATAAAATGCAATAAGTATATGTTGAGATATCACTGTAAAAATGATATAAAGTGTCTTTAGTCTCTTGAAAGCAACAAATGTCTCTTCCACGCAAGAGGCCTCAGAGGAGCAGATGCGTCGAAAACCGGGAGGTGTGTGTCGATTTTGCCCCGGCGCACACAGACTTGTGTCATTATTTTTCACGCAGGGGAAGACTTTGCGTCGACTTCTGGCGTGCGGACTAGGATCCTCTTTGGGTTTGCAGGGTTTTCGGGTGCCCAGGGATGATGCGTCGAAATCAGGCGCTTGCGGAGAAAATCATAGGTTCTGCGTCGATCCGGTGGGCGATGCGTGGAAATTTCTGCCGCACGGCAGGCGCTGGGTCCATTCCTCTCAGGAAGTCAGGCTGCGTCATTCCGGGTCGGCTATGCATCGATCTAGTGGCCCGTGCGTCAAAGTTCCGGTCGCAACACTGGCGCTGTGTTGATCTCCTCCTTGCGAAGTCGGGCTGCGTTGTTCTGGTTCAGCGTGCAGTGAATTTTTCACCGCGATGCAGGCTGTGCATCGTTTTTGGCAGGCTGTGTGTCGATTTTCGCTGCACTAGGTGTTCTTTGCAGAGAATGAAGTCTTTTTGGTCCTGAGACTTCAGGGAACAGGAGGCAAGCTCAATCCAAGCCCTTGGAGAGCAATTTTTCACCACAGCCAGAGAGCAGCAAGGCAGCAGGGCAACAGCAAGGCAGCAGTCCTCCACAGAAAGCAGACAGGTGAGTCCTTTGGGCAGTAAAGCAGGTCTTCTTGGCAGGATGCAGGTTCTGGTTCTCTTCTCCAGGAAGTGTCTGAGTTAGTAGGGGCAGAGGCCCAGTTTAAATACCCAAATGTGCCCTTGGAGTGGGGGAGATTTCAAAGAGTGGCTTAGAGGTGCAACAGGTCCCCTTTCAGTTCAATCCTCTCTGCCAGGGTCCAGTAGGGGGTGTGGCAGTCTTTTGTGTGAGGGCAGGCTACAGTCCTTTGACATGTAATTGTCAGGCCCTCCACTCTCCCAGCCCAGGAATACCCATTCAAAATGCAGATGTATGCAAGTGAGGCTGAGTATCCTGTGTGTGGGATGTGTCTGAGTGAATGCACAAGGGAGCTGTCAACTAAACCCAGCCAGATGTGGATTGTAAGGCACAGAAGGATTTAAGTGCATAGAAATGCTCACTTTCTAAAAGTGGCATTTCTAAAATAGTAATATTAAAACCAACTTTATCAGTCATCAGGATTTTGACCTTCCCACTCCTTTCAGATCAGCAGCTACCAATCAAACAGTTTATGAGGGCAGCCCCAATGTTAGCCTAGGAAGGGAGCAGGCCTCACAGCTTTGTAAAAACAAATTTAGGAGTTTTACACTACCAGGACATGTAAACTACATAGGTACATGTAATGCCTTTTGCCTGTCCAGCACCCTGCCCTAGGGGTTACCCAGGGCACACCTTAGGGGTTACATATGTAGAAAAGGGGGAGTTTTAGGCTTGGCAAGTACTTTTAAATGCCAAGTCGAATTGGAAGTGAAACTGCACACACAGGCCTTGCAATGGCAGGCTTGAGACAAGGTTAAGGGGCTACTTAAGTGGGTGGCACAATCAGTGCTGCAGGCCTACTAGTAGCATTTAATCTACAGGCCCTGGGCACATCTAGTGCATTTTACTAGGGACTTAGAAGTAAACTAAATAGTCCAATTGGGTATGATCCAATATTACCATGTTTAAAGGGAGAGAGCATATGCACTTTGTTGGACCTGGTCCTTAAGACACTTTGCCCAATATTTATACTTTTTTAATGATGCATTTGCATCATTTTTTGATGCAAAAGCGGCACAAACTTGCAAAATACAATTGTAATTTGTAAGTTAGCGCAAACGTGGCGCTAAAAAAGTAGAAATACGGGCCTTTACATCACTTTTCAGTGATATCTCAACATTTACTTAATACATCTTTGATTGTTTTGACCTGCATTTATCCAGATAAATATTATGGGCCTGATTACAACTTTGGAGGAGGTGTTAATCCATCCCAAATGTGACGGATATACCACCAGCCGTATTACGAGTTCCATAGGATATAATGGACTCGTAATACGGCTGGTGGTATATCCGTCACTTTACCGTCACTTTTGGGACGGATTAACACCTCCTCCAAAGTTGTAATCAGGCCCTATATATTTTTCTAAACACTGTGTGGTGTATTTTTGTGGTGCTATATGGTGGTATTGTATGATTTATTGCACAAATACTTTACACATTGCCTTCTACGTTAAGCCTGACTGCTCAGTGCCAAGCTGCCAGAGGGTGGGCACAGGATAATTTGGATTGTGTGTGACTTACCCTGACTAGAGTGAGGGCCCTTGCTTGGACAGGGGGTAGCCTGACTGCCAACCAAAGACCCCATTTCTAACACACTTTAGCACTTGTTAGCAGTGGTAAAGTGTGCAGAGTCTTAAAACCTGCAAAAAAAGTATCTAAAAAGTAGAGGGAGGCAGGCAAAAAGTCAGGGGTGACCACCCTAAGGCTGTCAGGTATAACAGATGTCATAACTACACTTTCACAATTGCCTTATTAACCCTCTTGCTTTCTCAAATTTGCTTGAATATGCACCATTTCCCCACTCTTTTTTCAAACTTTTCTCAGGGTTGGAACCCACCAAACCCACGTTATGATGGTCGAGTCGCTCTCTACCCTTTCTCGCCACAAGTCACTTATCCAGAACTTTTACGCCCCACCACTTTCAAATGTCACCAGCCGCCACTGCTTGTTTGTCACTGTCATTAGGCCCAGCTTTTATCTTTGCATTCTGATACTAGTACCTATATTTTCCCCATTTTAAATGCAGAAGTATCAAAGTAAAAAACAACATCAGGACTGGATGAATTACTCGTGCAAGTTATGGAACGACGTGAGAGCTCTGAAGCACATTCACACGTGTATGCTTTCATTTAGGTGTTGGCGGTCTGAACAGTGTGTTATTGTAAGATGCATCACTGTCCCCTGTTTTTCATTACTCCCTACACAGCAGACATATAGATAATAATTATGTATCCCACATGGTTAATAGAAATGCTATAAACATTTTCATTTTTGGCTCTTCATCCACATTCCGATAATCAAAGGCTATCACATGTATCAAAAAGCAAAATAAATTCAAAAAATAACAAGCACTAAAGCTTTTTCAGCATTTAAGGAAAGTTCTCTTCTTAGGAGCTTTAAAAGGGCTTATATGAAAAATTATCAGGCACTGATGCTCTTCCAGACTGTTGTCAGCAGCGTCTATTAGCTTGCAACGCAGGCTGATTTGAGTTCTTAAGTAAACAAATCAATTTAAGATGTCCCCACACAACCTGGCAAATACACAGTCCTCCGAAAGACAAAATTAAATCACCCACATACAGTTTTAATAGTCACTTACAGTGATGCAACTCTGTGGTACACTGATAACGGCCTCCGGTCTCCCAGTGATTTACCTCATTGAGGAAGCCAGGGGTTGCAAGCAACCAGCCAAGGGTTGCAAGCTGAAGACCAGAGGTAGGAGCAGTGACTACTGTTGGCCCCTAAATGACATCCGTGCTCCTGGTTCAGGGTTCTGTAAAGTCAGTCCTGGAGAGCTGGGTCCATGCCAGATTTTTAGCATATCCGCATTTAGAAAAATTTTGATTTCTGAAACATCTTGGCCCATATTTATACTTTTTGACGCAAACCAGCGCCGGTGCTGGTTAGCGTCAAAAATATTACCGCCGGCTAACGCCATTCAAACGTGCCAGATGGGTGCCTTATTGATGGATTTATGTTAGCCGGCACCGCGGGCTGGTCAGAGTAAAAAAAAATGACTCTAACCAGGCAGCGCCGGCGTAGGGAAAAATGGGGGTTCTGCATCAAAAAATGGTTCAAGTCAGGTTACATTAAAAAATCATGGCTCTAACCGGGCTTGCGCCATTTTTTGACACACAGGAAAGACAGGAGTCATGCCCCCCTGCCCAATGGCCATGCCCAGGGGACTTCTGTCCCCTGGGCATGGCCATTGGGCACAGTGGCATGTAGGGGGGCCCAAGTTAGGCCCCCCTATGCCACTAAAAAAAAATAAAAAAAAATACTTACCTGTACTTACCTGGGATGGATACCCCCCATCCATGGGTGTCCTCCAGGGGTTGGTGGGGGTGGCAGGGGGAGTCCCTGGGGGCAGGAAAGGGCACCTGTGGACTGCTTCCATGGTCAGAGACCACGGAAATGAGCCCACAGGTCCCTTAAAGCCTGCCCTCACCCAGGCGTTAAAAAATGGTGCACATCAGGCTGGGCACCGTTTTTTAAGGCCCGCCCTCTCCTGTGCATCAAAATAACGTGGGAGTATAAATAAGGCACACAGGCCTTAAAGTCATTTTTTGGATGGGAACACCTACCTTGCATGTCATTAACGCAAGGTGGTTTCCCACATCCAGAAAATTACGCACACAGAGGAATTTTGACGGTCGGGCGTCATAGTATAAATATGGTGTAAGGTTTGCGCCCAATTTGCATCAAAATGTTTGACGCACATTCGGCGCAAACAGAGTATAAATATGCACCCTTTTTTCTAAATGTGGATATGCTAAAAATCTGGCATGGACCCGGCTCTCCAGGGCTGGCTTTGCAGAACCCTGTACCTAGTTCAAAGGAAATATTACCTAGTGGATGCAGCCTTTGCTGTATGATGGTTTACCTTGGTGTATATCATGTTTGAGAATAAACAATTGTTTTTACTTCTTTATTATTTGAATGGTAACAAATTATTATTATTTTGGATATTTGGAATAACTTTTGTCTGGACATTATATCAGTTGTTGAATGTTTGGCATTGTAAATGTTGTTTCTCTCAGGATAATCTCCTGGAGCATTAAGCCTTTGGCTTAGCCAAGACAAAATGAGCGTGAAACAGATACTTTCTCTGCATTTTTTGTTATATGTCTAGTTAATTTTTTGGTGGGATCACTATACATTATGTTATGGAGTTGAATCACAAAATGTATTTTTGTCAAATGGGGACAATTTATTTCCTCGTCACACAGCGCGCGAGACCTCCACAAACCAACACACAGCAAAAGGTAACATTGACAGCTCGAGAAGAAACCAGTCATGTGCGGAATTCCTGCTCTCTCTTCCATTCTCACCTAGTTCCACGTTCCCCTGTCTGTGCACCCACGCTGCTGTGTGTCTGTCACGGTGGTCGGGTTGTAAACAGAGGGCTTTGGCATACACGTCACTCCCACAGGCTCGGAATCCACACCCTCATCTCTCCATAGCCCCTCTCTGACGTACATTTCATTTTTTTCTAGAGTTACTCAGTTCACTCTCACTCGGTTCTGTTGCCTGCATGGTTTGCGTTCTTTGCAGCAGGCACATTAACCCTCTGTGCTACTATGATGAGTCAAAAATGCCACTAGACAAAATGTTAATCTCTCACCAGCAGGAACATAGATCACCAGAGCTATCTTGACATTTTTATTTTTGCCTGAAAACTGCTGGACACAAAGGGCCTCATTCTGACCCCCCAGGGTCGGCGGGAGCACCGCCAACAGGCTGGCGGTGCTCCTCAGGACATTCTGACCGCGGCGGTTCAGCCGCGGTCAGAACAGGAAAACCGGCGGTCTCCCGCCGGTTTTCCGCTGTCCTGCAGAATCCTGCGCCACCATGGGGATTCTGACACCCCATACACCATCCTGTTCCTGGCGGGTCGCCCGCCAGGAACAGGATGGCGGTATGGGGTGTCGTGGGGCCCCTGGGGGCCCCTGCAGTGCCCATGCCAATGGCATGGGCACTGCAGGGGCCCCCGTAAAAGGGCCCCACAAAGAATTTCAGTGTCTGCTGAGCAGACACTGAAATTCGCGACGGGTGCAACTGCACCCGTCGCACATCCTCCACTCCTACGGCTCCATTCGGAGCCGGCATCCTCATGGAGGGGTGTTTCCCACTGGGGTGGCGGGCGGGCTTTTGGCGGTCGCCCGCCAGCCCAGTGGGAAACCCAGAATCACCGCAGCGGTCTTATGACCGCGGAGCGGTGTTCTGGAGGGGGGAACTCTGGCGGGCGGCCTCCGCCGCCCGTCAGAGTTAGAATGACCCCCAAAGAAGTTCACAACCGATGAGTTATTTTTAAACACAGCCTCCCTCCCCCTCAGCAAAGTCAGTGGCAGGTGCGGCTGCACCTTTCGCACCATCCTAAAGCCGGCCCTGATCAGGCACACACAAAATTGCCACCACACTGTTTCAATGCAAGTTGCATGCTTGCCTAGTTCCAGTTATAAAGCGTAAGGTTGCCCTGAGGAGTAGCAGCCTGCGTTGGAGAGGTGACATTCTTATCTGACTAATCAACTCCTATGCTTGGTTTAGGATTGTCAGATGCATTCATATGGCAAAGCTTTGGTGACCCAAACCTCCCCTACTGTTAGATCACATTTTCCCTGCTGTTATCTGTAAAGCACAACCTGCTTTTTTCTGGAATCCCCATACTCAGTGATTTGTTTCAGAATTGCTCTTCCATGTGGTGTCACCAACATATGAAGCTTTTCATCAGGCTAGTTTGTCCTTCGTTCTTCACTTTAAGATCTCCCTGTTCCCTTCTTTGCTTTTCAAAATTACAGGCTATCTTGGAAGCCATGAATGGTGAGTGAATTAATTCCCAACTCATTAAGAATTCTCTGGATTGTCCATACCAAATCCACTATTTCTTTTTCTTTCCAAGTCAGTTTGGTAACTTCACTACTGTATTTTGTATACATTTGGATACTTTCTTCTTGAGATTTGACTTTTTCTGCTACAGTATCCTCTGCAATAATTCCATGCAGTTTAGGAATGGCAGCCATCAAACAGAATATTCCCTCTGTTAATATTATTGCGTATGCTGGGCCGGGGACGCTTCCAGAGGTTCTGGGTTTTTGCACCAGCGCACTCCGCTACATCTGCCAGCAGCGCAGGCTACCTGTCTATTATGTCTAGACCTAGAAGGTTTTTACTTTGTTTACATCATCTTCTTTCACCTTATCATGCAAATGTGAAGCTGTCATCTGAGCCTATTTTAGAGAGGGCCAGAAGATCTCTAACCTCTTTGCAGTTTTCCTTAGGGGAGGTATGCGTGATCCAAGAGTTTTCTACATTCTTACCCACTGTATTCACACTACTACGTAGACAGGGCTTTATTGCTTGGGTTTCTGGTTCTATTAAAATTCCTTTAGTAGCGTTGATACCTTCCTTCTCATCCAAGGAAACAACACAGCTAACATTTCCATCAGGAATGTCACTATCTATGATGACCATTGATTCACCCTTTTTGCTTTTTATGATTTCCTCATTTATTACATCTCTAGCATTGACTTTATTATCACCTGTGGTTCCCTTAATGATCTTTCTCTGTGCTCATGCATCCCGTCACTAAGTCTAGGAATTGTGTTTTATGCATTACAAATTAGACAGATTGCATTCTTTGCTAAACCCATGCATTGTGTGCCACCACTGATCTTTGTGGGAATTTGTTGACTTTCAGAATTGTGCAGTTTTCTTTAAATGTTCCTGTACTTTTTCAGTAGTACTTTTATTAAAACAGATTCACCTTCCCTCTCGAATTGGTCCTTCTCCCTTTCTTTTAATAAAAATAACACCCTCGTTTAGCTCATATACCCATATTAGTTGAACCCAGGTGCATCTGGAATGTGTTCCGTATTTGCACTATGGGTTGGAATGCCTGGAGGGTGGTTTTCAGGCTATTTAATATTACATTTGGTTGTTATTCCAGCCATTGGTCATCCTCTGAGCCTTGAGCGGCAATGTGCCCTTTTAATGACAAAAATTACAAAAGCAATGCTACTTCTTTCAATAGCTAAATTTGTGACACTCTCCATTTTCCAGGTGGTCATCAAATTGTTATGTTTATTATCGATATTTGATAAATATGTAGCTAAACTCTGCAAATCTATCGTAAGTGAATGGTAATTAGCGGTCAAGGTTTTAGTAAGGAGTCAGTCGACTCCCATGTGCAAAAGAAAGGGCTTTCTCATTCCCCTATTACACAGTTGTCATTCTCTGGGACTTCTCGACTCAAAAGATGAACCTAGAAGGACCCAATATGTTAGTGGGCAGGTGATCAACAATAATAATGCTTCAATATGTGAGCCTTTTATCATCTGGCTGTCCTGCCTAGAATTGTCCTTAAGCGACTAGGGCCTGTGAGGGTTTTTTTTATCCACAAGTCAACATTAGTAGTCCCTCCATCATGGTGAAGTATTTCAATAACCTGTTCTACTTACTTTTCAAAACTGTTAAACATTTGTGTTTTCTGTTACATTTGATCAGTTAGATGATGATTGCTTTGGTCAATCTGTGGTGACAAATGCAAGTTCTCTGTGCTAGATAAATTAGTGTCTCAGTAGTAATTGAAGGTAGAAACAGAGTTGCAAAATAGAAAAAAGTATGTTTTTGTATCAGTTTTCCATTTTTCTAAGTGGCAGCCCATTTTCCTATTTTTGTGGTTTCTACGTACCTGCAGTTTCTGGTGGAAAACTGGTGTGAAACCCTTGGAGGAACCCGGAAAGCTATACATTTCTGAAAATTATTCAAAATTTAAGATGGGGTAATTCATGTTGCTCACTCATGGTTTTTCCAAAAAAAACAAACATTTTTGTATGGAATTTGTTTGCACTTGTGCCCATTTATAAATCGAATATACCATTGCATCTATTGCCTTCTCATCACAGTGATATATAGTGTCTGTTGGTTGTCCAAAAACATGCACTACCCAGAGCCAACAACTGAGCTTCAGATTATAATGATTTTCAATTTTGTATCTACTATGCTTCAATTAATATGGTAAAGTCTAACAAATGAAAAATTAGCATGAAGGGAACTATATATTTTTGAATTGTGCCCAAGATACTGAGTTTATACGAGCCAGAAATGGGGATAAATTCAGGTTATAATAACTATTCTGTGTTCCCACATTTCAACTAAAATCTGTACCCTGGTTGTGTAAACAGGTCTAGCGCCGATGACAGTAAAAGCCCCAAAATTCAACATGGAGACATTAAATATTCATCATGAATATCGACCACAAGTTCCACGGGCCAATCTCAGTCGAATAGATGAACCCGAAATTCTTATGCCTATTTGGGGTCAACAGGAGACTAGCTCCCTTAACCCTTGAGAAGTTTTTCAGTTGTAGAGATTCAACTCAGAGATGGGGGTAAACATCACACAGTCCTTAGTTTGATTAAATTAGTTAGGTGAAAACAATCTTCAGACAGAAAGCTGGACATTCTTTTTTTCTTCTTGTGCTCCAGTTATCTCTGTGCTGACAATCACTCCCGAGAGTGGGTCAAGCATAGTAATATGAAGGAAAAAACAAGTGTGTTTGCAAGGGTCCCATATTAAACCTACTACTGCATAGCAACAAAGTTCTTCTTTCACATATGCACTTTCTGGCAATGACTTGATGCACTTAGTAAACTTTTTAACCCTCTGCAGCCCTTTCACTTCTCCCACATTTGTATTGTATTTTAACCACCACCAGCCCCATGTCCCTGAATCCCTGCAATTGTAAAATGCCTTAGTGATTTTTCAGCTCAGCATTGCTTGCACTACCTAACCTTATGCCTAACAATTTTGCAGAATTAATGCCAAATTCCAAGCTTGGACATCTTTGGTTGTGAACTTCACTAGGTGCTCCCTTAAACTGGGACAGAGCAGTGCTACTATGACAAGTGCTAATGAGAATGACACATGTGTCAGGGGCGGTTTCTTATTATTCCAGATTGGTTTGGAATGTATTTGACAAATCTAAAGCTAAAGCTCTAATACTGTGCTTGGAATAGTAAAAGGCCTGTCATTTTTCAGCTTGGTGTGGATATCACTAGCTAATCCCATTCTTAAAAATTGTTGTTACAATAATTGTAATGTGGCTTAGTCACTGGAAGTAGATATCACTGAGCTAACTCAAAGCTTAAAATTTCTGCTAGAAAAACAGCCATTTGAGGTGGGTAGATTTAGAGAGCCTCTAATATTGTGGATGTGCTCCATAAAAAGAGCAACACTCCACCTAAAGGCACCCAGAGCTCCAAGATGCTGCCTTGCAGAAACCATGAAAAAATTCAATAACCACAAATCAAAAATCAAAGACTTATATAAAAAAGAAAGTTAATATTGAAGATAAAAACAACAAATAGTGGGGCAATATACAATTTTTGTAATTCCTTTAAACGAATGGAAAAAACATTAATTGAAAGAGGGATTGTTTAGGTGTGATGGGATGATGAAACAGTATAAAAAATGAGTGTTAGGATTAACATAGGGATAGGGTGAGGATGATGCTAAGGTTTCTGACTAGAGTTTGATAGGATAAGAGTAAGTGTGGGGACAAGGGTAAAGGCGAGATTTGGGGTACGGAACAGTGTTACAGGTAGAGTTGTGCATGATATAAATTAGCTTGACACAGTAGAAACATTCTTAGCCAAGCCTGAGTTTAGTGATTTTATGTGCAAAGCATGGTTAAAAACTAGTGTCCTACTTCCCCGTCCATATTATCTTGCTCTAGTATTTCCCTGTGAGACATGTTGGAGCATGAAATGGATACTGGGCGGGCTACACTCTCTCATAAACAGTAGTGAGTGCAATGGATCATATCAGGTGAGTCAAGGGGTTGTGAGTGTGGTCATGATGGGTGCTTTATGGTGAACTGGTGCTACCCACTGGGTACAGATTGGCAGAATGTGGGCAGGCCAGGAAGTCTTCCAAACACTATGAGCATGATTTATCAGGCATTTGCTCCAATTTCTACTTTGGATGTGTGTTGTAATGTACGGCACACATGCCAACGTGGAAATGTTTTAAACAATGTCTAAGAACACAGTATTTTGTACTGGAAGAGTATCCTTCCAATATATAAACTATGCTTGACATTCAGCACACACCCTTGCATTATAGTGCAAGGACAGGTGCGTGGCGCATGACTGCCTCAAGTGTGCCGGTACTCTTTGGGGCATATTTACAAGAAATACGCATTGTCGTGCTGCGGCAGTAATGCATCAAAAATACTTACGATGTGCAGAAATACATTATGATACCATAGATGAGCCATATTTACAATATGGGGCACCATGGCATATGGGTCCAAGAGGTCAGAAATTCTCATGTATCTGTGGGAAATTGCCATAACAGATTTGCCTCAAAAAGTGGAGCATCGCTGAAATTGGCCTCAGAACTGACATAACTTCAGTGATGCATTACAATTTAGAGGTGCTGTGTCAGATTTAAATGGCTCTAGTAGCCTAGGACCATATTTATACTTTTTGGAGCAAACCTGCGCCAGGTAGTGCCATTCCTAGATGCCGGCTGGGTGCCATATTTGTGGAATGGTGCTAGCCGGCGCTAAGGCCCTGTTAGTGTCCTTGGAAAGGACACTAACAGGGCTGGGGAGGCATAGGGGGAACCAGGGCTTGTGCGCCAAATTATGGCGCTACACTGTTTAGAGGCAAAAAAATTGCCTCTAGGCAGTGTAGTGCCATTTTCTGGTGCCTAAGCCCCAGGGATATGGCTCCTATCTTAGTAAAGACAGGAGTCATGCCCACCATCCCAAATGTCTCCTGGGCATGGCCATTGGGGCCAGCGCAGTGCAGAAGGCCCCAAGTCAGGGACCCCGAGCAGCGTTGGACAAAAAAAATATATATACTCACCCGAACTTACCTTCGGATGGATCCCCCATCTGTAGGTGACCTCCTGGTGTGGGCACCATGGAAATCTACCTACAGGTCCCCTTTCGCCTGGCCATACCCAGGCGTTAAATAATGTCGCTAGCAGGCTTACCGCCATTATTTAAGGCCCTCCTCCTCCCGTGCTTGAGGGAGGATAAAAAAGGCACGATGAGGCATTTTTTGCCCGGGAACACCTACCTTGCATCTCATTGATGCAAGGTAGTTTTCCGCACCAAAAAATTACGTTAACTCCAATATTTTGGCACTAGACACATCTAGCGCCAAAATATAAATATGGAGTTAAGTTTTCACCGGATTTGCGTACAAAAATGACACTAATCCAGCGCAAACAAGTATAAATATGCCCCCTAATGCGTTAGGGCCATTGTAAAAGACTGTAAAATGGTGGAATATCACCTTTTATACTCTTAAATTGGTCATGGATGAAAGAGGTAATTGTGCAGTATGTCTATATGTCCCATTACAGTGGGCATAGTCTACTTATGTGTACGTAGAGACCTGAGTATGTGTGACATAGTGAGTGACAGTGTAATGTAAGTGAATACAAGTATGTGTTGGAATGTGAAGTGGCAATACATGTATTACCTACCTTATGTGTGCACTTACCTGTTGTTCTTTTGCCTTACGCAGGCTTGGACGTGGGGACCCCTTCTTCCATGGAGAATCCTTGCCTATCCCTTGGAAAACATACACAACATCACACTGCCTTGCTGCAAATATGGAATCATAGGTGCAATGGTCCCACCCTGGTCAAGGGTTCGTACAACATCATTCTCACATGTTTAGACCCTCTATTGGTAGAGGGGAAGTGAAATAGAGTCATATGCCAATGTGTAAAGTGACTTCAGCTGGTCAGATTCCGAGTGCTAAGCCAATGCCTCATTTTTACACCTGGCTTAAGAGGCGTAGGAATTTTGACACATTTTAGACTCTGTGAATCATTTGCCTACGATGTCTCACTTCCCTGAAAATGTGTAAATATGGATACGTCAATTCTGTGTGGGATTTTAAGAGGGAACACCTACCTTGCATATAATTAACTTAACCTGATGCAGCCGGTTGTAGCGCAGGTAAAAAATGATGCACAGGAGAGAAAAGTTACATATTATGCCTAATGTGTCATTTTGTAAATATTGAGCACTGAATGATTAGCCAATGCGTCAACAAAAAAAAAATGACGCAGCAGCGGCACAAGCTCCTTGTAAATATGCCCCTTAGTTCTGCTCTCTTCCTTTGACACAACGAAGTGCTGAACAATTAGTTGATGTGCTGTGTTGCATCAAATATAGGTAAATGTGTCGCATTATGTGGATGGATCGGAATATTTCTTCTTTGCAACGCGACTCAGAGCAGGTGAAGGGGTGGATGGCTGCCAAGTGGTGCCGGTTCACCCACTGCTGAAAAGTGAAGATGGTGCTACTCCTATTTTATTTATTTTTTAAACTTAGATGTGGGATCTCAGGGTTTGCAATTTTGCTGACTCTTGGTCAGTATAATAATAAGTTACACTTAAGGAAAGAGGAAAGGTTATGTTTTAGTTTAAAAGTCACTGATTTTACCAGCAGTTCCATTGAGAAACTCTTGAAATATTAAAAATAAAAAACGCACTAGCTGAACAAATATTTCTTTGTGGAAGCGAATAGTACATTTGACTATGAGAAAATATTGTGCAGCTCTGTCAGAGCCATTTGAGGGCTGGGTGGCTTTAGGCTGCATTGTCTATTCAGCTGTGAAGGGATTCCAGTGTCCCTGTTCTAGCTGTGCTGATGCTAAATTACACCGAAGTGCTGTTCAACAAGACATTGCATATATTTTGAAAGGATGTGCTATTATTATTCATATCTGTATGAGGTAGCCAGTGCTTTTTTGCACCAACAAAAATGAATTTTTAAGACATCTCAGCGGCCTATTTGCTTTTATAAAACTAGAAAGATTTCTGCATAAAGACCAGAAAAAATGACTGAAGAGTATTCCTGATTCCAACCTTGCAATGCTGTCATGCTTCGGTGCTGGAGTTGATGCTCGTGGAAGGCACTAGGGCCCACATTTATGCTTTCTTAGAGCCGCATTTGCGTCATTTTTTTCACACAAAAGCAGCGCAAACGTACAAAATACAACTGGGGCATATTTATACTCCGTTTGCGCCGAATTTGCGTCGTTTTTTTCAACGCAAATTCAACGCAAAACTAACTCCATATTTATATTTTGGCGTTAGACGCGTCTAGCGCCAAAGTTCATGGAGTTAGCGTCATTTTTTTGCGTGAACACCTTCCTTGCGTTAATGATATGCAAGGTTGGCGTTCCCGTCTTAAAAAATGACTGCGATGCATATGCGTCGTATTTATACTCCCGGGCAAAAATGACGCCCGGGAGTGGGCGGGACTAAAAAACCCGCATTTGCGCCGGATTTTAGCGCCTGGGTCAGGGCAGGCGTTAAGGGACCTGTGGGCTCAGAATGAGCCCAGAGGTGCCCTCCCCTGCCCCCAGGGACCCCCCCTGCCACCCTTGCCCACCCCAGGAGGACACCCAAGGATGGAGGGACCCACCCCAGGGACATTAAGGTAAGTCCAGGTAAGTTAAAAAAAAAAAAAATGTTGTGGCATAGGGGGGCCTGATTTGTGCCCCCCTACATGCCACTATGCCCAATGACCATGCCCAGGGGACAGAAGTCCCCTGGGCATGGCCATTGGGCAAGGGGGCATGACTCCTGTCTTTGCTAAGACAGGAGTCATTTCAATGGGGGATGGGCGTCGTAAAAAAATGGCGCAAATCGGGTTGTGGCGATTTTTTTGCCTCAGCCTGACTTGCACCATTTCTGGACGCCCATATGCCATTTTCCCCCTACGCCGGCGCTGCCTGGTGTACGGCGTTTTTTTTAACGCACACCAGACAGCGCCGCCGGCTAACGCCGGCTAACGTCATTCAATAAATACGGCGCCCGCATGGCGCTTCAGAATGGCGTTAGCCGGCGCAAATTTTTTTGACGCAAAACTGCGTTGGCGCAGTTTTGCGTCAAAAAGTATAAATATGGGCCAACTGTATTTTGTAAGTTTGCGCTGATTTTGCGTCAAAAAACGACACAAATGTTGCGCTAAAACAGTATAAATATGGGCCAAGATGGCTGGGCAAAACGCTTGTGAAATTCAAAATAGGTCATAAGTGCCCATTTTTATGTCTCGGCATGCGACATTCCAATTGTTTTCAATAATTAACATATGTTTGGAGAAGGCATGGAGTCAGCCATGAGTGGATGAGTTTGTTGTCTACCTCAGACTTCTGCTCTTGATTCAATGGATTTTCTCCCTTTTATTGTGTTGTCCGTCCACGAGCATTACCGTCTTTCAGTTTTCTGAATGGATGATTTGTAGCCTTCCAATGCTGACTTGAAGGTGCTCTTTTTGTTTTGGAGTGAATACTCAATGGAAGTGCATGTGTTTCCTCTCTCCACTGTTTGTTTCTCTGCCCTCCCCCATACACAGGCCCTGATTACGACCTTGGTGGATGGGATACTCCGTCACAAATGTGACGGATATCCCGTCCACCATATTACAAGTTCCAATATATACTATAGAACTTGTAAAATGACGAGCGAGATATCCGTCATGTTTGTGATGGAGTATCCCAACCGCCAAGGTCATAATCAGGATCACTGTCTTTTTCCTCACTTCTCCATCGCTCTAATGCTCCCTATCCTGTTCAATGAAAAGTGAGCCCTATTTTATTTTTTTAGTTCTATTTACTTATATATTTTTAAGAGGGCCCAGTAGCTGCAAAGTCCTACCCGGCTTCTCACTTTCCTTTATTGTGCTTACTTGTTTTTTTTATTTCTTTTTAAATTTCAATGTACGATGGCAGTCAGCCATACTAGAATGAGAAATAAAAAATGGCTAAGATGTATCATGACAAATAAGCATGAATGCATCCATTGTGCACCACAAGTCAAGAATATGCATCTTTCTGTGAGACCGATTGGAGAAGGATTGCCAGCCTCGTGACCGAATGTGGGCGCATGCGTCATGGCACACATGTTTACATGCGAATGGCAATGAAAAAACTTTGGCAAAGCCAAGAGCTTTGCCTTTTGGAGTTTTGGCAATACATGTTTTAATTTGTTTGCTGTGCAAAACTCAGGGGTGGCTGCTGCAAATCTCAAGGGGAGGGGTGGGTGGGGGAGTCGGACGGGGGAGAGTGGTGCTGGGAGGGAATATTAAATAATTAAAAAATATGCTTACCTCTTTCCATCACCGCTGCCACCACCTGCCGCCTTGATCCTCTTCTGGTGTCCCAGCATTCGCTCCCCAGCAGTCCTGGCACTGCTTACATGCTATACGTAGCAAGTCACTGCTGCTCAGACACAACCCTGGGGTCTGTGCAGTTTTTCCAGCCCGGCTGTGTATGCAGCCGGGTTCGAGAAACGCATGTGTGTTTGGCTAGCCCCAGACAGCATGCAAAACACACATTTGCACTTATTGCACTCTTCCCGCCTCTCACCTCCCGCAGCCCATTCTCACCGCTCCCAGCACTGCTGTGTCAGAAGCAGAAAAATGAAATGATAGAAAACTATTGTTTTATTTTTCTGCTTATGGCACAGCCAGTGGGGCGATGCTCCGTCGATTGAGCTACAAACAGTGCCCACATTAGTTGTTTAGGTAAGCATGATAAGCAGGTAGATTTTGGGGGTCCTGCACTTTATGTGATTTTTCCCTGTTAAATCGAGGAATAACCACATGAATCGCCTAATCTACCCATGAACTAGGCAGTTCGCAAAGGATATACGGTTCTCACAAGACCTCGTTTTGCCTGGGATAACCACACAAATTGCCCATATAGATCAGTTCTCAGTTCGTGGGATCATTTTAATTCTGTGGTCACCTGTAGAAAAAAATATGGAACTTCGTTTTATTTCTCTTCCACATCCCACAGAACACAAAATATTTCTCCCATACCTATATCAGTTATCTTCCATTTCTTGCTATTACATGCTAAGCGTACTGATGCGTCGATGAGTAACATAAGCAGTCGATCCACAACCAACAAGAAGGGTTGGATTATCCGACATTACAAACAACTTTTCCTGCAAAAATATTTTGATATCTTTAAAATAAGAAAACAGAAATCATGTGTTTTATAGTTTTAGCTGGTTTCCTTCCCATTTGAACTCGTAGCACAACCTCCAGAGGAGTCCAGAAATATCACTGCGGCGTCCTATTAGAATTTGTATAACAAGTTAAACATCCTCTTGAGTGATATGTTCCGCAGGGGTGAGAAAATGTGAAATTGAAGAGCTTGGAGAGCGATCATTTCTCATTTAATTTTTGTCTCGGAAAATGTTAGGCAAGGGGATAAACTCACGAATCGTAAAACGTGTTTGTCATACTTGAATGCCTCTCAGGATTGTGTCTGGAGGAACATTCCCTGACATGAGGAACCTGGTGAGTATAAAAGGAAAAGCCCAATTAAACCGAGAAATGTTTTATATATTTTAAACACAGGGAGCCTGTGGTGCAGCTTGTGTTTTGTGACGGCAGTAATAGGCACTGAAAGCTTCAGTTTTATTGCAAGAATTCTATTTCAACCAGGAGGACCCATCCTTTCAGGTCAACAGGGAGGTTGATTAGTGTGCAACGTTAAGTGGGAAACAAAAGTCATGGAAAAATAGTCTAATTTGTCAAAAAATGAAAAAATAAATGTTGTGCTGATTATCTGATTCTAGTTGCTGGCAGCTTGTGTAGCGGACATCTCTGTGATGTAAAGTGAGTTGCCACCATGGCACCTCTATTTACAGCACTAATGATTGGCCAGGTAGACTTTGCAAACTGCTCTGCCTGAGAAACAAATCTTGCAAAGAAGAAGTTTGTTTTCTCTGAACAAAAAACAAATGGCCTGACACACCAGGAGTTTTCTACCTGTACATGGGACCTGACATGCTGTCACTATACTTTGCATGGCGGAAATGGGCAGTGTTCATGATGTCAGTAGAGTGGGATGAACATCACTCTGACCTGGAGATCCCTTGGTAGATTTCCCATCAGATCAAAGGTTCACACTGGCAGAGCCAATGGATGCTCCACCAGTTTAGTCCTGGTACTTTCCTCTAAATACAGCAGGTCAACCACATGTAGTGTGGTCGTGCTCTGTCAGAGTCTAAATGAGACACTGTGTCTCTTTCAGAAGACTAGATTAAAGACATTAGTATGAAACAGTGTCAGGGCAGTCATGCACGAGAAGAGGGTCCTCTTCAGAATACTTCCCAAGAGTCAGTCTCTTTACCACTATAAGATAGAATGAGGGAAACATGATTCTCTATTCCAAAGGTTCCTACCACAGGGACTGTCCTCGTGCACCATCAGCAGCAGGCACATGTGAGCTAGTAAAGTCCTCAATAGTTCAATACATGATGGATGTTATCTTTTGGAAACACATAGATCAGGGAAATATTACCATCCTCATCGGAAAATCATTGGCACTCATCAGTGGTGGGGCTTTACATAATCCTAATGGAAGGAAGTTCATTCTGTCTTGTTAATGAGATTCTATCATTGTTTGACAAAGAGCTGCAATTCACGATCAATAAACAATTCAAAGAAAATAAATAACTGTTGTAATATTGTCATATTGATGTTATAAACTGATGTATCATAGTACGTTGACCTATTATATAAGCACTGTTAAATTATTTACATATCCCAAATTCCACAGAACTAATTCCTTCCTTTTAGGAACATATGTTAGTTGTACTAGTTAAGTGGAGCACTCCAGTTCCCTCCTTTAGAATGTTGGCTGATGGTACGACCTAGAGTGCACCTTAGAATGTTGATGAAGACAGTGTGAGAGAAGATAGGAGCGAGGGAAAGAAGCTGGAGGCAGAGGAGGTGTTATGCAAAGAGTCTATTCAATAAACTTGTCAACTACTTCATCTTGTGGCGAGTTATTACAGAAGAACTTTGGCGACGAGGATGGGATACTGCGCAGGGGCGGTGTAGACTCTTTGCCCCTGATCTATTCAGCACCTCAGCAAGATATTGTCCAGCCCGTGTATAATCTGGAAGGTACAGTTAAGTTACGCCTGCTGTGATTGTTCATCACGAGATTATCTGAAAACGGAAATCAGGAGGAATCCAGGTATGTGAGCAAGCGCACCTGTGGAAACTGGAACGTCGAACTGAGAGTAATTTTATTTATTGTACTTTACAAGATCCAGAGCAGTGAGGTGGCAGGCATTACAAGAATTGTGTGGAGGCAAGTGTTTTGGCGCAGGGCAAGGTGCAGGTAGCGTCGTGGGAAACCTATAAGGTGTTTCTGGTTCACAATAGCAACAAATCCCGTGATGCTATAAAGCTCCGGGAGTGAAAAGGAAAAGAAAAAACTCGATCGATGCGTATGCGTTCTCCGAGTGCGCCTACGGGGCAATGCGCGATTGGTGAAACCTACCACATGGTGAAGTGTGTGCTGAGTCGGGACAGTCGCCGTGGCGAGCGCGCTGAGTCCCTCGAACGAGCCTCCGAGTACGTTTACGGAGAGTGTGGTAAAGCCTTCCACACAGCGGCGCAGTCAACGCGGCGTTCACGCTGAACTCCTCGAGCGGGTTCATAATTTGGAAGAAAATCGAAAAGGGAGGAAACCTGTCGGCTTACAGCGCATAAATTTGACAGGAGGAAAACGGAGGCAATTCTCAAAGTTCTTCTGTAATAACTCGCCACAAGATGAAGTAGTTGACAAGTTTATTGAATAGACTCTTTGCATAACACCTCCTCTGCCTCCAGCTTCTTTCCCTCGCTCCTATCTTCTCTCACACTCTCTTCATCAACATTCTAAGGTGCACTCTAGGTCGTACCATCAGCCAACATTCTAAAGGTGGGAACTGGAGTGCTCCACTTAACTAGTACAACTAACATATGTTCCTAAAAGGAAGGAATTAGTTCCGTGGAATTTGGGATATGTAAATAATTTAACAGTGTTTATATAATAGGGCAACGTACTATGATACATCAGTTTATAACATCAATATGACAATATTACAACACTTCCCCTTCCCCACAAATACATAAAGGAGAATGGATCACTATGTTGTTCATTGCCCTCGAACATAGTCCTTATGTCATTACATAGTTCTCAAGTCAGGACATAGTCCTTATGCCAGGTCGGAGTGGTTTTTATCCTGGGAAAATCAGTCTGGTCTCGTTTGGGAACGGTTTCGCTTCGATCTTCACTTTTCTCCCGTTCCTTGTCTGATTGGTTGTCTTGGATGGCAGATATGCGGTCCATGCTCCATACCCGACCATCCTCTAAAGTTACTACATTTTTATGTACTTTTGTAATTCGTAACGGTTCTGAGAACTTACTTGATCCCTTCCTGGCTGATTCTGGAAGTTTTACCCTGACCCACTGTCCCACTATCCAATGTTTACTCCTAGTACCATACTTGTTATTATACGTTCCTGGTACTTTCTTTGATTTTTACCAATTCTCGCCATAACTTCTTCCCGTTGAATCAGAACGGATTCCCCCCCCTTTAACCAATTGGGGTTCAATTTGGTTCCTGGTTGCCTACCCTTTAGGGACACAAAAGGAGATACTCCTGTTACTAAGTTTGGTGTGGTGTGATATGACCACAACAATAACCATCTACTTTTAATAAGACAATGCAGACTTCCAGCTCGTCGTGTTTCAGAAAGCTTTGTTTCACTGACCTTCCTTGAGGCAGCAGTCCTACTGTAAATAACAAAGGCAAAAGCACAGTATGTTCCCTGGCACAACTGCTTCCAAACAGCACAGCATCTAATAGTTTTCCCGAATATGGTACCACTCTTCAAGAGCGCCTTCTCTGAAGTTCTCTGGTCCTCTTTCTGGTCAGATGGCAGGAATCCACTTCAGATTCATGGGATCTATGCATCATTCATTCTAGGTAAATAATTCTAAATAAATCATCTACTTTCCTCAGCAGTTAGGACTGGTCAACACATTATGGCTTCAGTGTTTACATAAAAGTGAAGCTCTAGCTGATGAAATAACCAGTTCCTGGAGAAGAAAGTAATTTTCCATTGAGAACCAAGGGGAAAAGGAGGAGGGTTTATTCCATCACCTTCGTAGCTGCATAGATCCCCACAGCCAACAATTGCATCACCAATAAAGTTAATTTGTGGATTTAGGGTCAGATCTACAAGAGAGTGGTGCATCAGTATTGATGCGCCACTTTTCTTGCACCCTCTACCGGCACCTAACAACACCATGTGTGTGCCGTCTTTATAATACCGCACACCATGACAGTCGTTAGAACAATAGCGTCAAAATATTTGACGCTATTGTGGCGCTTTGCTACACTAGCTTCGAAAAATGTTCATGCCAGTGCAGTGTAAAGAGGCCCATTGATTTCAATGGGTGCATAATTTTATTGCCTGCTCTAAGCAGGTGTTAGAAATGACGCCAAAAGTGGTGTAGTGAAATCTTGCAGATTTTACTGCGCCATATCTGCTCGCCTCCTAATGCCGGAACGCCCCCACTTGCATATATTATGCCTGACGCAGGCATAATGTGGCGCAAATGGTCACAAAGTGGCACAACTCTTGTAAACATGCCATGGTGAAAATTGCCTCTTTAACTCACATTAGCGTAAAAAAAAAAAAACTTTAATGTGGCGCAAGGAGGCTCTAAGTTCTTGTAAATCTGGCCCTAAGACCTTTAGTTGCAAGATGGGAGCTTTGTAACAGATTATCTCTGTATGGATCTAGGAGGCTTGAGGGTTATACTTTTAAAAAAAAAGCCTCTGTTTATTGGTTTTATCAGGGTGCAACACATATAGATTGTTTCATTCAATATACATTAATCAATGCATGGTTAGTGGTTATACATAAGCAATATTAGGTTCTTTCATTTAATTTAAACAAATATAGTAAGGAGAAAAACATGGTCATACAAACACCTGTTTACTGGCTATCTCTACACTTTATAGATCAGTGGAAGGGGTTGTGAGGAAAATATTCAAGTATTTAATGAACATCTGTCTATTGACGGGGGGCTCCCACTTCCTCACTGTGTTTCAGGGCAAACCATCTTAGACCCTAATATCTAGTTCCTCATTCTCAGTTTTCTTAGACACCATACTCTGAGCACTGAGTGGTGTAGAGTACTTCACAAAATTCTGGATCACTTCTCTCCACATATCTGACACTGGCTGTTTCCATCACCCGCTTGCCTCTTCCCATAGCAGACCCCCCTCTTTATCCCTGGCCCAGTCATCTACCTCTCTCCAACGCCTCAAATAAGTGGGGCATACTCTTGTCTTCCAAGTCATGGCAATTCGTTTTCGAGCCAGTACTAATGCAAGGTCTAGGAATCTCTTGCCTGTGGAACAGCTTAAATTTGTTACCACCACTGACATCACAATGTTGATCAAAATGTGACCTTGACTCATTATGTTGTACACAAAGTAGTTTAAGACTCATGTAAGATGGTGCACTCAAAGTCAATAATAAAGTGCATTCACTCCAGGGTTAGAGGAAAATATTATTGTGTGTTTAACTCTATTAATGAATTGTAATCACTGATTATATCATAAAACGATAATGCTTTATGTAACATGTTTTGCACTAACTGTAACATGAAGCTTAAATGAGAAATGCAACTTAGACTATATAATGATGAAGCTAAATTTGCATAGTCTAATGTTAATTAAATGTGCCTTGACATAGTATTTCTTTAACAGGCCAGAATCTTCATGAGAAACTGATTTCCATTTCTGCTAACATGTCATTTCATTTCAGGTCTTTTCACAGTAAATCGTTAGTTTGGAAAGACATTTTATTATTCTTTTACTAATAGAGAGCTGCAGAGAAGAATGTGTTAAGAAAGAATACCAAGGGACCAGGTGACAAGCAATTGCCCATATTCATACATGTTGCAAAAGTTGTAAAGGAGACCAAGGACAGCAACCTTCACAGGCCCGATCTGGGAAAGCATAATAATGTTTACATTTTCACCGTGGGACAAGAGGAGCACGTGATCAGAAGATAGAGTGACCATCTACGTAGTTTAACATTGAGACTGTGATATTAATTAGGCTTACACTGATAGTAGGTAAAGCAGATTCCTTTGGACTTTGAGAGATACAAACCCCTGACTCGCCCCTTATTCCCCATACTTTCTGAATGTGGCTTAGGTTTACACTTGATTCTCAAAAGAAGATTCTTAACCGAGCTTCTGAAATGCTGACACCTTCTCTTTTTACTTCCTTTTTGCCTTCATTAGTTATATTCTTTTTGCCCCAATGACATTTTTCCAAATCCTTTTTCCTGTTTTGCTTTTTACCTTTTGTCCATGTAATTTATTTAGATTTATTCCATTGGCTTGGATACTTAAGGCAAAGTTTTATTTGGCCTCAGGATATTTAGCTAGATGATTTTGATATCCACTAATGTGTAAATGATTTGACCAGTGATGTTTACCAAACACCAGATTGGTTTCTTAATATTTTTCTAAGCCACTACAGAGTTTCTTGTTTGCCTTATGCTAATTCGTCTTAACTCCATTTTTCATTTCGGCTATCCTACTGCTATTTTGTATCTTTACAGTATCTTTTTGAGACTTGTCTGCATTAACCTGAGTGTTAATTTGTAATAAAACACTTTAACTTTATTTCTGACTTTTGTTTTCAATGTGTGGCCAAATTGGTTACACTGTAAATTAACGTTATTGATTGATTGTTTCCTAATTTCCTGGTTTTTACACCTCTAGCACAGAAATCAAAATTCATTGACCCCAATCTAGAGCATGCCAAAAATGCTCCACCACCTGCCTTTATGGGTGTGGGATGGGGAAAGCCTCTCAGCAGACAATTCTGTGGCATCACTGCTATCTCCTTATCTAGGGCACCACTCAGATGTTGAATAATTTGCTCTTAATAAGTTTGCATTATGGGACAGGTCCAAATCCTATGGAACAAATCTGCTGTTAATGTCCTGCATCTCGGGTAAGGTCTGACTACTATCCCATAAGCATATGTTATTCTCCCTGAGGAGAGGTATGCCTAGTGCAGGAAGCTAAACTGGGTTAATTCCAATCTTGTTTTCCCTGACATTTTGTAGGTCTAGGTGAATAGCATGTCCATTTCTTTATCCACTATTTCATGTCCCAGGTTCATTTTTCAATACTTCTCAGTCCTGATCAGTCCTTTCCATACCATCCCATTAGTGCCTTGTAAAACCATCTGATCAGGTGTTTGCCATTCCTATCATCATAAGTAGGGGTGGGCTTAACTGGAATAATTCTCTCTAGCATCAATGCTTGTAATTACTGCAAAATTACTCGTAATTGTGCATAATTATGTTAGAAGCGCAAACCAGCATTTAATGCTATTTTCTTAGTGCAAAATGCACCCTTGTGTCCAAAATGGCCAGAGAATGCATTTTGCACTAGGAAAATAGCACTAATTGCTATAGGACACCAACAGAAATGCCCAGCAGCTGCTCGCTCTCTTAGATTGCTGTTCCTGTGCTCCTTCCTGCGGTAGGATTTTTACACCAAATTACTCTTAATTACACAAGCTGGAATAATCGCGTAATTGTGAATTTTGGTAATTTTGCAACAGAGTTTCATAACACAGTGTGGTGCAGGGGCTCATTCGTACCTGGGTTCCATAACTATGAAAATGTGTGGACTGATGTCCATAAGTCACAAATTGTCATGGTGAGGGTCACGGTCCTCTATGAGTTGCTCCACTGGGATGACGGTCATATTTGTGAAGCAATCACTGATTGAGACTAAACCCACCTCTACCTATTGTATCAGTGGTTGTGCTTTGAACAATAATGTGCACATGTGGCAGGCCTATCAAGGGCAATGCTGTTGCATAAAGTGGGTGACCTACAGCCAGGTTGACGCATGTTCTCTAACACCTTAGGGCAATGGATTTTAGTATGGGTAGCTTCTGGGCATTGGCAGAGTTTCTCAGTAAAAGGGCAATCAAGGCACCCTGATTCGGCTCCTTTCCTACCTCTCCCAATTTTTCTGTACCTACGCTGTCTAGCCACAATTATAGCTATTGAATTTGTGCTACTTGGTAATATAGTTCATTGTAAAGTATACCTATGCCACATATTGTGATCCAGTTTTTAAGTATGCCCAGGGCAATTCTTTGTCTGCTCGTGTCCCACATCAATTCTCGGATCAGGGGATACAGCTTATGGAACCACCCAGCCCAGCCAGGACCATGGTTGGTAAGTTTACAAAATAGTACAAAAGTCTTAAAAGAACATTCCTCTTTGTGCAGGGTGCAGTTTTAAACTGTAAATTCGACTTGACAAGTGTACCCACTTGCCAGGCCTAAACCTTCCCTTTTCTTACATGTAAGACACCCCTAAGGTAGGCCCTAGGTAGCCCCAAGGGCAGGGTGCAGTGTATGGTTAAGGTAGGACATATAGTAATGTGTTTTATATGTCCTGACAGTGAAATACTGCCAAATTCGTTTTTCGCTGTTGCAAGGCCTGCCCTTCTCACAGGTTAGCATGGGGGCTACCTTTAAATATGATTAAAGTGTAGATTCCCTTTGAGAGCGGATAGACGTGGAGTTTGGGGGTCTCTGAGCTCACAACTTAAAAAACTTAAAAATACATGTTTTAGTAAAGTTGGTTTTAAGATTGTGTGTTCGAAAATGCCACTTTTAGAAAGTGAGCATTTTTTTGCTGAAACCATTTCTGGGACTCTGCCTGTTTGTGGTTTCCCTGTCTGGGTCAGTCTGACAGTTAGGCTGGTTGCACCTCTCACTAGACAGTGACACAAAGGGAGCTGGGGTGTAGTCTGCATTTCCTGATGAGCCATCTGTGCTAGGAGGGAGGGGAGAAGTGGTCACTTACACCTGAAAGGGCTGTGCCTGCCCTCTCACAATGCAGTCTCCAACCCAAGGTCTGGGGCCTGGCCTGGGCAAGGCAGGATTTCACAAACAAGAGAGAGTTTTCTTTGAAGTAAGCCTACTTCAAAGGGCAAAATGGGTATAAGAAGGGTACCGAAAACCACAGACTTTAGAACACTTCTGGAAACCAAGAGGAACCTCTGCCTGGAGAAGAGCTGAAAAGCTGAGGAAGAAGAGCTGCCCTGTCTGTGACTGTGCTTTGTGGAGCTATCCTGCAGTTGCTGCTTCTGTCTGTGCTAGAGGACAAAGACTGGACTTTGTGTGCCTTCCTTCTTGTAAAGAACTCTCTAAGGGCTTGATTTAGAGCTTGCCTCCTGTTGTTTGAAGTCTCAAGGACAGCAAAGACTTCTCTCTGCCAGCACTTGGAGCCTCTGCTGAGACTCCTACTCTGCCAAGTGGTGCCCATCCAGTTCCTGGGACCCTGAAAGGAGAAGCTGGCAGGCCAAGAGTGAGAAATGCACGTACCGACCGCTGTGCGGGGAAAAGATTGATGCGACTCCGATCTGCGGCTGAAAAAACGATGCGCGGCCGACTTTGTGGTTGAAAATCGGCGCTCGCCTGCAACGCGACCGGAAGATCGATGCCCGCGGCTGGAGAAATGATGCACAGCATCACTGACGGAGGCTGGTGAGATCGCACCCCTCGCAACCCGCGCTGTGTGGTTTTTGGATCATCGTGCGGCTGAATTCCTGACGCAATCATCGTTGGGTGTGCAAAAATGATGCAAGACCTGCACGGACCCGAGAGTGCAATCGAATCGACACATCGCTCTCCTGCGGAGAGAAGAAACGCCGCACGCCAACTCGACTGAAGGAGAAACGACGCAAGGTCTCGCTCGTAAGTGATATTGATGCATCACAAGCCCTTTTTGACGCACACTCGTCCGTGCAGGGTTATTTTTAACGCACCCATGTACATTTCTACGCTAACAGCGTTAGCTTTGTGTTTAAAATTACATGAAGACTCTTTGTTTTTTAATTGATGACTTGTGTATTGTGGATTTTTGTCGTTTTGATATTAATATTTTCTATTTTTCTAAACCTGTGTTGTGTCATTTTGTAGTGTTTTCATTGAATTACTGTGTGTGGTGGTACAAATACTTTACACCTAGCACTCTGAAGTTAAGCCTACTGCTCGTGCCAAGCTACCAAGGAGGTGAGCGGGGGTTAGCTGACTGTGATTCTCTTTTACCCTGACTAGAGTGAGGGTCCTTGCTTGGACAGGTGGACAACATGACTGCCAACCAAAGACCCCATTTTTAACATTGGTGATCAGCGGTTGGGATTGGACTTGTATTTGTACTTGACATACAGTGATTAAGTGTACACTACTGTTTTGAGTGCAGACCACCATGTGACCACATACTACTTGTCTTGTGATTCTTGCTTTTTCTCTTTTTCTTGGATTTTTCCCTACATCCATTTTTGTGGTAATCTTTGATTAACTTCTGAACTTCATTGGGAACTTGTTTTCTGCCTTTTGGAACTTTTCACTTTTGTTGACTTTTCATCATGTCCCAATCTGGAGATGCATCAGTTGGAGCTGCTTTTGACCTAGAGAAATTAGAGAGCTATACAAAGGCTCAGTTGAAGCAGTTCTGTGAATGTTTTGATTTTCCCATTAAGAGCTCATCCAAGAAGGAGGAGCTGCAAAAGGCGCTGAGGGCCTGGGTGACAGCCAAGAGCACTGAAAGGCACACAGAGGATGAGAAGGATGAGGAGAAGGAAGAGCATTCCATACACAATGGTATTGTGGGTGGGCCTGGTATACCCAAGGAGAGGGTCTCCAGGGCAGGTAGCAGTGTTCTCATCTAAGGGTCTGACCCCTGAAGAATTGCAGGACACACAGGCAGAGAGGGAGCACCAGAGGAAGCTGGAGAAACTGAGGATGACCATAGAGGAGGAAAAGTTGTTGCTTGCTCATGGGCTTAGCTTAAGGGAGCTGGATCAGATATATATATATATGCATCTTTAAATATCTAAAAGGGTTCAGGACATCCCCAACTCCTCCCAGGTGAGGTTCCATGTCTCCCAGGGCTCCTTGGAACACACGTCTTGGAGTTTGTCTTGAGTCCAAATACTGCACAAATTCCTCCTCTTAGGAGCTATTGCATGAATTTTAAGTCAAGCTCCACATTTCCAACATAAAATAGTATGTCATCCGGGAAAAGGAATATGATGTGGGTGCCATTCCAATATAGGATACCTCTGCTGCCTCCCTTTGCGGCCAGAGGTTCAATTTTTATGGCAAAGAGGAGCAACAAGAAGGGACAGCCTTGTCATGCCATGAAAAATATGGTATTGTGTAGAAATATGTCTTAAACCGAGTTACTGGTGTTGGTGTAAAGAACGTTAAGCCAGCAGGTCCACTTAGTCCCTAGTCCCACATGGGCCTTATTGGCCCTGAGAAAGCTCAAACTCACAGTGCCAAAGGCTCTCTTTAGGTCTGCAGATGCAGCCATCACTCCTGGGTAAATCTCTGTATCTGTCTCATCTAGAATTGTGGATAGTCTCTGCAGGTTATGTGACGTGTTGTGTGTGGAGTTAAATCTGCTTTGGTCTTTATGTATCAAAAGTGGTAAATATTGGGAAAGCTTTGTTGCCAGAACATTGCTAAGCATTTTAAGATCAAGGTTATCAAGGTAATACGAGTGCACTGAGTCTGTGGATTTTCTGGATTTGGAATGCTGTACCACCATTTCTTTTCTAACCCTGGCAGATCCATCCCTCCAGTGCCTCTGCATATAATTTAACTAGTTGGGAGTTAGGAGCCAAGAAAAGTGATGGTGGAGTTCAGCAGGTAGTTAATCGAACCAGGAGTCTTCCCTCCACTCGTGTCTTCGATAGTCCCCCTTAATCTCATTCAGAGTAATCAGGCCTTACAAGAACTCCTCGTCCTACCTAGTTGGAGATCTAAGCAGTGCTCCATCAAGAAAACCCTCCTCATCTTCCTTAGTGGCTTTGCTATTTTGTCTATATAATTGTCTGTAGTATGCTGGAAAGGTAAACATTGATTTGTTCCTACGCATGTACCATCAAGACGTTTGTTAGACCTGACAGCCTTTGGTGTGCTCTTCCCCAAACTTTTTGCCTACTCACCTTCTGTTGCTGGAATTGTTTTTATTTGTTTTAGGACTATGTGCATTTTAACGCTGCTAACTGATGCTAAGGTGCTTATGCGAACGCCTTAAAACATGGTAAAATTGCCCAACACCTGATTGGCACATTTAAGTAAATTATAATAAATCCTTAGTAAAGTGGTATAGCATGTACCCAGGGGCTGTGAAATAAATGCTGCTACTGGGCCTGCAGCACTTATTGTGCCACCAACTTAAGTAGGTCTTTAAAAAATATCTCAGGCCTGCTATTGCAGTCAGTGTGCAACTAGCTTTTAAATTGCCAATTCGACCTGGCACAATAAACCTCTTCTCAGGCCTAACCCTCCCTTTTTATTACATAAAAGTCATCCCAAGGTAGGCCCTAAACAGCTATGGGGCAGGGTGCAGTGTATTTAAAAAGTTAGATGTACTTTTAAACTTAATATGTCCTGGTATTGAAAATCTCTCAAATTTGTTTTTTCACTACTGTGAGGCCTACCTTTTCCATAGCATGACATTGGGTTACCTTATTACATGTAATTGGTTCTAACCTGGGATCAATTAGACAAGAGATGCTTGCCCCCAAAAGAATTGTAATTTAAAATCCTCTTTAATTGTGAAGTCTGATTTTAAGACACAATTCCGAAAATGTATTTTTAGAAACTTTGAGCTGGAAGTTTCCCATGAGGAGCAGGGTCAAGACTGATTTGCATATGGCTGGGTCCAAACTAGGGAGGCATGGTCAGCAAAAAAATGATGAATTGGAATGCGGCCCGAGCCACTGCCATTGGCTGAGATTAATTCAAGCATTCCCCCCAACACCTTGTTATTTTTGCATTTACCGTCCTAAGTGTGCCAGGTCCATCAATCAATCAAGCAAAAAATGTATTAAGTGTGCTACTCACCGATAGGGTCTCAAGGTGCTGCCCAGATGTGGGTCCTGCACTAATTGAAGCATTTCCACCCATCGCCTTGTTGTTTTTGCGTTTGCTGCTCTAAAATTGCTGAGTATGCCAGATGTGGGTCCAAGGCTCACTGGATTGGGATGCGACCCACTAGATTGCCCGTGACTGAGATTAATTCAAGCGTTCCACCCATCACCTTGTGTTTTTTACTTTTGGAAATTTGGCGTCTTTGTGTGCTACCCATGTACTACCCAAGTGGTGCCTGCAGCCTTTGTATTCCTCCCAGACAGTGAGACAAAGGGAGCTAGGTGTTGGCAGAATGGGCATCCTGCCAGGAAAGGAGGAGTGTAGCTTTTCCTTGCCCCACTTACATTTCAAAGCACACTCACAAAAAACTTGATACCAATCTATTGTCACCCTAGATCTCTTGCACCACAGCCAGAGAGGAAGAAAATTCCAGATGTGAGGGGAAGTTTAACGCTGTTCCCATTTCAATGGCTGCGACCAGGCATAAATGTTGGACTCTCTGACCAACACCTGGACCTGTGGAAGAATTCAGAAGGACTGCCTTGTACTCAGAGGACTGCCCTGTTGTTGAATACCTGCCTTGTTTCTTAGAGGACTCCACTGCTGCTACCAGATGACTACCCTTCTGCTTGAGGCCTGCCTTTTTCTTCAGAGGACTACCCTGCTGCTTAAGGCCTGTCTTGCTGCTTGAAGAAGAGAGGACGGCCTCCTGACTCCCAGGAAGACATGATTGGCTCCAAGGGTTGGTTGACTGACCTCCTCTTCTCAGTTACAGAGACACAACAAGCTCAGGAGACCTTCATGCAACTACCTCGCTAACCTGCTGCAACTGGTCCTGCCTGAGTGGCAACTGGGCCTGGACCAACAAATGATGCTGAAGAATGCTTTGAATTAACTACCAAGAACTCAGATACTGGAAGAGAACCCATTCTGGTTCTCTGCTAGAGTGAATCCCTAATCCCCAAGAGATGCCTTACCATATCCTGGACCCTTGACTGGCACTAGAGGGCACTCTTGAAAAAGAAAGAGAGAAATCCTAAAGTTTTGGTCTATTTGTGATGTGGGAGGCTCAATCATGCAGAGAAGCTGCCACCTGCGATGCCTACAACAGTAAGCTCCTTTGAACCTGACTCCCCACGCTGCAGCGACTACCAGCGATGATCGGTGATAAAAATCTACCGTTTGTGCTGCAGCACCGATAGCCTATGGTGACCACTGACATGAAGATCCTGCAACAACAGTCCGCGTTCACCAGTGCTGTCCTCGCGGACTTCTCCACCACTCACTGGACACTTAGGGCCAGACTTTGAATATGTAACTTTACCAGGTCCTTGTATCCAGCCCACGCTCCACTGCAGTCAGCCTCAATTTGTGACTTTCTCCTGGTCTAGCGCAATCAGATAACCATGAGTAGCACTTTGTGCTTTTAGGTGCTATACTTACCTTGAACTTTGAAAGTAAATAACTGGTTCTACTGATTCGAGTTTTGTTGTATTGGCATCAATTCACATATTAAAAATGTCTCTGCTTTTCTAAATTGGTGTGATTTTTTCTTGTTTTGTATTTTCACTTTAAAACTGTTATAAATACTTAACACATTGTATTTACGTTGAGCCGGACTGCTCCTGAGTCAAGCTACCTTAGGGTTAAGCACAGATTAATTTATTGACTTTTTGTGGTTTACCCTGACACGGATTGTGGTTGTTGCTTGAGAAGGGCTCACACTCCCCTCAACTAGAAATCCAATTTCTCAATAGTTTGGGTGTATTTTTTCCTACTGTCATTTAGTCTGATTCCTAAAGCAGAGTGTTTGAATTCCTTTACCTCCAGCTCTTGGATCAACTTAACTAGTGTTACCAGTTTAGTATCTAATGTTTTCTGAATTCAGTTCAGGTTCAAGGCAAAGCCCTGGCACCGCCACCTTTAATGCCTCCCACTCACTTAGGACATTAAAGGCAGTGCCCTGGTTGTGTTCTGAAATCCTTTGTGATGGCTGAAATATGGGGTCATATAGTGAGCTAGACTGTCGTCTCCATTGGGCACAGGGTGTGGTGAGCTATGCATTTGCAGTGACACCAGGAGAGGGTTCTGATCTGACAGTGTTCTTCCTAAGTACCGCAACCTCAGTAGAGAATGGCAGAAGTGTTCTGAGTATAAGCTTTATCAAGTCGTACATGTACATCATAAAGGTTAGAATAGTATTAGTTGTCGCTGTCAGTAAAATGTTTTAACTGCCATACATCTGTTAATACCCAGTCGCCCATTCGGGAGAGAAATCCCTTCACCACCTAAATCGATTATGCCCCAAATAGTGGTGGTGAGCAGTCTAGTATCATGTCACTTACACAGTTATATTCTCCACAAAGCAACATTGGTCCGTCTGTTCTCCAGCTCAGTGGTGAAGAAAGGGAATGGAATGATCAGAGCTGGTATTGGTTTGAAGCATATATGCTAACTAATAGGATCTCATGTCCTTCTAGTTTACCCGATACCAGGACCCACATGCCTTCTCAGTCTACATGGGTGCTGATGCCACTCAAGAGGACACTGGGCCGCACCCACATTAACACATCTGCCACAAGTGCAGAGCATTCTGTTACAAATACGAGTTGCCTCCATCAGCATTGCAGTCTAGTGACCTCTGTTCTGGTTAAATGTGTTTCATGGGTGCATGCTATATGCTCATGCCTCTGCTTCAGATAGGCATTAACCTTTTGTCATTTTACTGCAAAGCAAAGGCTCTACACGTTCACGTTATAAGGCAGAAACTTTGCTTTTGAGTTCCCATAATGCGTTATCAAGTGAGTGGATCTCTAAGTTCTTCACGATCTCTCCTTCACGATCTCTAAGTCCTTCACGATCTCCGCTAGGTAAAGCAACAAGAACCTTATAGTTTGTCAGCCCTCAATGCCAATCCCTCTTCAGTCATCATGCCCAGCAGTGCTACAATGGAATGCTTGTGAAGTAACCATGTGTGTGAACATTTGACCCAACTCCCACATCTCATGGTGGGAAAGCACCAGCCTCCCATAAGATGAGGTAGGATGTCTCCTGTTATCTTGTGGGACCACCCCACTGACGGAGTGGTGGAATCCCACTGGGAATGTGCAAACCCTCTGGTGGGGTAAGGTATTTGGTGTGCCCCTGACGTAAGGGGTCATGGTAATAAAAATGACGGACGGCTTGGCACCAAAGGTCAGTTTGCACTACATCGTCCTGTGTACACGTGCTCATTAGAAACAGTGTTGTGGGGTTTGGAGCTGCCCGCTCCTTAACAAACTGGTGATGAGGCAAGAACGATGGCCCACACCTACCTGATTGCTTGACTGCTGTGGCTCACATGTTGCCCCGCTCCAACTGCACCACTCCGGCTGCCCCCTCATGCCTCTGGGGAACAGGAATATAGTTTCACGCTGGTGCAGAGGCCCGTCTGTTTTCGGTGGATGCCTGCACACCTACGGCCCATCCGCTTGCCCGCCCATGGCCCCGACTTGCCAGCGGTGAGAAGGGTGAGAGCACTGATCATAAAAGGGGCTGCCAGCCCCTGTGCACATGGCCTGCTGCGTGTGTCTGGCCTCGAAGCCACTGCCCTGCACCCCCTGATGCTACAGTCACGAGGGCGAGCGCGTGGTTCCAGAAACGTCGCCACCCACTACAGCCGGGCTTCCCTGCCCGGGTGCGACTGTGAGGCTCACGGTGAGGAGGGCGCCACCCAGTGCACATCTTCAGTAGTGCACACATCAACAAAAAAAAGGGAAAAAGACCTAAACAGACAACAGAGTGCACAAGCATCATCCAGCCAATACACAGCTCCATGTCTGACAAGTGTTGTGGTGCACCTGTGCCCCCTGTTGCAGCTACGTAGGAGGAGGCCCATTAACACTACAGTGATAGAAAGAAGCCAACAAATACACAGACTGACTCCAATTGGCGCAGGTCACAGCCCACCACCTGTAACCCACCCTAAACAACCACCATCAGACACTGGTCTCTGCCATGCCATAGCATCCATACCTTCACTGGAGCCATTTGTGGCGGATGGACCCCCATCAGCCCAAGCAGCAAGGTGAAAACTGTGGGTCAAGAAGTTGGAAACTTATTTTGCCACAATGGTGCTAGATAATGATAGATACCGGCCCATGCTCCTAAATCTGGGGGTGCCACGATCCACAAGATCAGCAAGTCAGTGGCGGAGGAAGGCCCATCCTTCTCCTACCAGTCCCTGAAATAGGCCCTTGCTGCCTACTTCAAACCTCTTGCAAACTCAGACTACTAGAGGTTTCTTCTTCGTTAAGCCCGTCAACTCCCAAAGGAGTAGGGACACCTCCTATGCAAGGCCCAAAAATCTAGCCAGCACCTCTACGTTGCTAGTTACAGATGATGAGGTGTGAGCCCAGTTTATTCAAGGATGCCACTCAATGAAGCTAAGGGAACACATCTTGTAAATTCCGGGCATGTCTACGGCAGACATGCTTACCATGGGTCGATCGAAGGAGCTGTCTCGGGTGCCCGCGGCACTCATGGAAGCGATGCTGCAGAAGCATGTGAAAACAGAACCAGTGAATGCAGGGTCCTCACCAAAAAAGAAGGACAAACCCAAATCATCTAACAACGGTCAGACTTGTTACACTTGTGGAGGATCCTACCCACAACAGGGCAACTGCCCGGCCTATGGAAAACAATGCACAAATTGCAATAAACGTAATCACTTTGCCAAAGTGTGTCGCTCCATGTCTGCACAGAAATCCACCAAGACCAAGACAGTCAATACTGCACAAGCCTCCATCTACCTGCAGGATGAAAGGGACATGGACGATGATGATGAAGACATAAATGGGACTGTCCACGTCATCCATGTAATGCAACAGCAGGGATCACCCCCGAAAGAGGATTCTGAGGTGCAGCGTCCTAGCTGCGGGACAGCAGGTGTCAGCCCTCATTGACACTAGGGCATCCATCAACATCTTAGCACAGTCTGTTCTCAAAACACTGCCCATCTGTCCAACGCTCTACCGTACCGCAGTTCAAGTATATGCATTTGGGTCCTTGACCCACTTCCTTTGGCCAGAGCCTTCACAACGGACATCATGTATGAGACCAAGGCAGCCCGTACCAAAGTCTATCTCTCTAAGGCTGGGTTGGGATGCTGCTGAGCTACCCCACCACGGAGAAACTCAACCTGGTGTTGTTTGCCTTCAGTGTACACCGAAGGGGCATTGAGGAACTAGTGAAGGAATACTCCCCTCTGTTTGAGGGCATTGGGTGTCTTAAAGGAAGGCTCATAAACCTGCACATCGATGCTTCTATCCAATCTGTGGCCTTAAAACATCAGCATATTGCATTTCACTTACACCCCAAAGTTGAAAAAGAACTGCAGTAGCTGGAAGTGGCTGACATAATTGAGAGAGTGGATGAACCGACACCTTGGGTCTCGCCCATTGTCGTCACTCGCAAACCGAAACAGCCCGGCGAAGTGAGAATCTGTGTGGACATGCTCCTACCAGATCTGGCAATTTGTCGGAAGCGCCATCTAACCTTGACTGTAGATGACCTTGTGGCAGAGGTCAGTGGGTCAGCAGGTCACGCTGGTTCTCCAAGATGGACCTCCGGGCAGGGTATCATAAGCTGCTCCTAGCACCAGAATCAGGGGCAATAATGACATTCTCGACACATGTCGGACTACGGAGGTTCAAGCGCCTCCGCTTTGGGGTATTGAGCGCTGCAGAAGTATTCCAAGACACCATAAGGGGAGTGCTGGCTGGATTAAAAGGGGTCATCAACATGAGTGACAGCATTTTGGTGCATTCTCCTACCATCGAGGAGCACCTTGAAAGACTACATGCCACTTCCCAGTGTTTGCATGAAAATGGTTTGCCCCTACATCGGGAAAAGTGTGTGTTTCTGCAGCGAGACATTGCATTTTTCTGATACCATTTCCCAGAAAATTGTGTCATGCCCGACCCCGATAAGGTCCGAGACATACAATCTGCCCAGGCTCCCACCTCTGTCATGGGCGTTCGCAGTTTTGGTCACACACTGCGGGAGATTCATTCAGAACCTGACCTCCCTCACAGCTCCCCTAAGAGAACTGACCAAGGCAACTGCAACCTGGGAATGGGGGCCCACTCAAAGCTTTTCAAGCGACCAAACAAGCCCTATCCGCACACACCACCCTAATGTACTTCGATCCCTCCATGGAAATGGAGCTGTCGGTAGATACCAGTCCTGTAGAACTTGGGGCCGTCCTGTCACATAGATGGCCTGAGGGAGAGTGGTATCCTGTGGCCTATGCTAGTCGAGCACTAACAGACACTGGGCAATGGTCTTCCCACATTGAAAAAGAGGCAACAGCTGTGCACTGGGGTTGTCTTCATTTCCACCTCTACCTGAATAGCCAGCCTTTTACCGTGCATATGATCATAAACCCCTCATTCCTCTGTTCAATGGGTCATCCTCCAAACCACCCCCAAAGATTGAGAAATGGATCCTCCAGTTCCAAGAGTATCATTTTTCAGTGGTATATCGACCAGGAGCTCAGAATATTGCGGACTTTCTTTCCCGGCATGCCTGGCCTCCCACTGCCAGCGAAGAAGCTGACACAGCGGATGTTGAAAAATATGGGGCCTGATGGTAGAACGGTCATGACCCCTGCCTATCTTGTTGGAAGAGATCAAAACAGCCAAGCAAATGAACAAATACTTACAGTTGGCTATATCGAGTGTCCTCACTGGGAAATGGTAAACGATGATACAGAACGTATCACGAAGAACCATGGAGGCTCGGACAATGCTGTCCTCCCTGCATCATGTCTGACAGGAGCTGCAGTGTCCCTGGAAGGGTGCCTGTTGCGAGGCCCGAGACTTGTCATTCCTGGCCCTCAACAGCAATGGGTTGTCGACCTTGCGCATGCTGCCCATCAAGGAAAAGTGAAGACCAAAGCCAGACTACAATGCAAAGTATGGTTCCCCGGGTTGGATCAACAGGTGGGGCAGACTGTGCAGCACTGTCATATCTGCCAAACCACTGGTTCGGCTGATCCCCCAGTGCCCATCATCACCCAGCCTATTCCCCCAGCTCCTTGGCATTGAGCCAGTGCAGACCTAGGAAGCTTGCCGGATGGGTGCCACATGCTAGTTGTCACTGATGACTTCTCAAAGTATCCGGAGGTAGAGGTTCTGGAATCTACCACGCCTGACCAAGTTATTCTCCATTTAGAAAAGATGTTAGCTACCCATGGACTCCTCCAGGAGCTTCGAACAGATAATGGCCCAGCTTTCTCGAGCCAGGAATTCACCGATTATCTGGCCTCCCACGGCATCCGTCATCGCAAGATCATGCCTACATCGCCTCAGTCAAACGGGGAGGCAGAGCAGTTTATGTGGACCCTCAACAAAGTCCTGAGAATTGCTGTGGCACAAGGGAGGAACACAGAGTGTGCTCTTTTTGCATTCTTGCAATAATATAGGCTCACTCCTCTTGCTACGGCCAAAGATACCCCCAGTTCAGTGTGCATGCAGCGCATGGCGGGAGACACAATTACACATTTTGAGCGTCCCACTATGCTGCAGAATCAAGTAGCGGAGGAGTTGAGTCAACGTTACGTTAATGACCAAATGTCCAGGAAGAGACATGCCCACACCTGAAGTCTACAGGTGGGTGCTGGTGAGAAATCGACATACTGGAGAAAAGTTCAAACTGCCTTTTGAGCAAAAGCCGTGAATAGTCACAAAGGTGAAAGGGACTTTGGTCACTGCACGAAGTGGCCGTGAGTTCATAACAAGAAATGTGCCATTCTTCAAACAATACTGCCCTCCAGCTCCGGAGCTGGAGTTTCTTGAGGATACTGTGTCAGACTTGAGGCTGAGGACTGATGATTCCGCAGTCTTTTGTTCTTCCCCTGCATGTACTGGTGAATCCTCAGGGATGCCCCACTGAGAGCTGAGCCAGGCCTAAGATCTGGTGTGCCGCCAGCACTCAGGAGTGGAGAGGGGGAAGGCCCATCTGGAACTGAGGCTGTATCTTCTCCCGGAGACGCTGGCCTTCTGAGGAATGGCTTTGGGAAGTACAAACTGCATCATCGTCCTAAGTTTTCCATGAGACTGCATGATTTTGTATTAACCTGAGGCGTCAATCTGGGCGTCATTTAATGCCAGTGGGGATTTAACTGTGACATGTTCAACATTGTGGTATTTGGGTTTTTTCATCATCATCAGGGTTTGTGGAAGTTTCCATGTGTTTTGTGTTTACTGTATATTTCTTAGTGGGTATAGGAGAAATGTTATGTTGTGGGACCACTGCACTGACGGAGGGGTGGAATCCCTCTAGGAATGTGCAAACCCCTTGGTGGGGAAAAGTATTTGGTATGCCCCTGACGTAAGGGGCCAAGGTAATAAAGATGACCCGAGGCTTGGCGCCAAAGGTCAGTTTGCACTACATTATCCTGTGTACGTGTGGTCATTATAAACAGTGTTGTGTGGTTTGGAGATGCCCGCTGCTTAACATCTCCCATCACGGACGTGCAACCCGAAGATCGGAGGTCAAGTCATTTTGTTTTTCAGATGCAGTTGTCCTTTTTTGCCTATCTCCTCAGTTGCCAGAGCGGCTGCAGCTTTGTCATTCTCTAAAAGGAGTCTGGTCGATTAACAAACACTTGTTGGTGCATGCCTCCTGTTTTGTTGTTGCTTTGGGGATGGTTGGTGGGGAAAGGGTTTTGTTGGATGGGTGCCAGTGTCACTCCTGTAAGTTTCTAGCCAGCCTCAAACTTCTGTAAGTTTGGTAAAGAATATGGATTTAAAAAATGTCAACATTTTTTGTTTGGTTGGGAACATTAACATTTATTGTAGATTAGCTACCCGAGTGATCTTTCCATTGCCATGAAGGAGGTCCTCTTGTTTTGTACTGCAACAGTTTAGTCAGCAGGAGGATATCTCTGTCCTGGTAATATTAGAGTTTTGCTGCCACTGTTTAGGATAATCTCCCAGGTGGGCATCTGTTTGGCATTCTGTGTGCTCTTTGTAGAGCAAAAAAGGTAGGTAAGCCTAGGGGTGCCAATTCAGCATTGAACCAGGATTCCAGAAAATACACCATGTCACTGCCCTGCACTCCCTCTTTCGAAAATATTTTCACGTTTCACCTGTTTCTTCCCTCCACATCTTAGGCCCTGTATTTCACCTTGGCTATTCGTTCTGTGAGAGCTCCAAGCTGTACTTGTGCAGTGTCATATGTTGGTCTCAGGTCGTACAATGAATTCTCGGTCTCGTTCACCCTGTTGGCGCATTAGTAGTGGGTTTCTCCCCCTTTTTTCTTTGCTGAATAGTTTCTCCGGGGACTGCTTCCTTGATTGGTCTGGGCTTGACCTTGATGTTAGGAGTCCTTGGGAATACTCACTCCGCAGGCTTGTCGGAATGAGGGAGCGACATTCCAAAGCCCTGTATTACTGCAAATTGTGGTTGAAGGCTCTGTGACCTAGTTCATGCAGTTCTTTCCCAACAAAGGGCATTATCGTGCGTGGTCAGCGAGGTATGGGCAGAGTGCCCCAATAGTCTGAGTCCTTAGTGACCGTCCCACCTGGTTTATGGGAACTATTTGGTTCTTTCCATCTTTCTCTCCCCACGTGGCTGGGCTGTCAGGTTTTGTTTGCCACTTTAGGAATGCAGTCTGTAGTCTCAGCAGTTGCAGGCCCCCAGCCCCGTCTGCTGGTAAGACTGCATAGTGGTGGGGATTGCTCCACTCTTCCTTCAGGTCCCCAGACACACCGCCTCCCACAGCGGTTGATGTTTCTAGTAATCGGAAGGTCCAGGATACTCAGATGCAGACAGGAGGGGCCTCTAATGCAGCCACCTAATTCATTCAGGGACCAGAGCCTCCGAATCTCCATGCAATACCTGCCCCTGATGCCCAGTTGCGTTCTCCTAGGGTTGCACATCCTTATCAAGAAGATGGGATAGGGCCTGCCTCATCTTGTCTTGGGGTTTCCCTATGCAAATGCACCTTGTGCTGTACCACTACCTTCTACAGTGCACGTCTGGTCTTGTCCTCCGTCCCTCTGCCACTTCTGCCAGTGTTTTCACTGATCTTCAGCACAAGCAGCTGCTCAGTCCCATCCGGTCTGATGGGCCTTCTTGGTTCTTGCTCATGCCGTCTGATTCAGGAGCTTTTGCGGGGAGTGGTTCATTTCACATGCCGTGGGTGCACTCAAATCCCCTTCCACCATCATCAGAAGGGATTTCCTCAATATCAGACTTAATTCAGCAGTGATTTATGATGGATTAATGGGCGTTTAGGAGGGCCCGGCCCTGGAGCTCAAACTCTCCCACCTAATGTGTGGTTAGCCTTGCCCCTCTTTAGGGCTTTATTTGATTGAGGTGTACTTCCACATCACCATTTCTCAGCGCCAGTAACAATTCCTGAAGTTGCAGTCAAGGATGTTCTCTTGAATAAATAATCCCTCCTTTAAGGAAAAAGTCTGCCCCAACGGAATTTAACATTAATATTGGCTTTACCTGTGAATAGCCTGAAGACATGAAGTCTATCTTCTCTTACCATTGCTTTAACCGAAACTCGAAACACATCTTTTTATACTACAATCGTTGTTACATTTGTCCATTTTGAGTCTTTACAATGTTATGTTTTGTTGTTTCAGCGCCAGGACATCCTTCGGCAAAAGTGTGTATCATAAATTTATTACATAACAGTGAAGTAATATGACCAATAGTATTACCGCTCAGCCCTCCACAGGGCTTGGTCGCCCCACTCACTGCTGCCGCTCCTGCCTGCCTTTGCCGCCTCCTGCCTGCAGATTCCTTCGCTCGCTGCTCCTGGGATTCCCGCTGCCCGCTGCTTCTTGGGATTTCCAGCCGCTGCCTCCCTGCGGCCCCGCCCCCCTGTGATTCCATTCGCCGGACCGCTCCCGCCACCCAGCTGCTCCTCCCTCCCGGCTCCTTACTTATGACGCCCCCAGAGCGACCGCGCAGCGGACGCGCGCAGCGGGAGCACCGACTGAGCGCCGAAGGTGCGCCAAAGGTAAGCCCGTCTGCGCCTGTCCGTGCCTGGACAGCGCCCAGCGCCAGACCCCCTGGTCCTCGCCCTCGCCAGCACACCCTGCACAGCTACGATGCCAAAGCCCTCCACGCACTCAACGCTGGCCGAAACACCGCCTGCTACCGAGCCACCCCGAGACGCACCCACGGACCCTTCACCTGCCTGACCTGCCGCTTCACCAGCCTACGACCCAACACTGCACCTACTAAACCGAGCCCCAGCAACAAACACCTGATGTGCATCCTGCTCAACACCCGCTCCGTTCACAGGCATGCCGTCGAACTCTGGAACCTCCTCGACTCGACAGCACCAGACATCGCCTTCCTGACGGAAACCTGGATGAACGCCTCCTCAGCACCCGACGTCGCCATTGCCGTCCCAGAAGGCTACAAAATCACCAGGAGGGACCGCGTCAACCAGACAGGAGGAGGCATCGCCATCATCCACAAGAACACCATCCGCATCACGACCAACTCCGATGACACCTTCACCTCCGCCGAACACCTCCACTTCCAGATACACACCAACCCCAAGACCACGCTCAGAGGCACCCTCATCTACAGACCACCGGGACCACGCACACAGTTCAGCGAAGACATCACAGACTTCGTCAGCCCCCACGCCATCAATTCCACCGACTACATCCTCCTGGGGGACCTCAACTTCCACCTGGAGGACGACAAGGACCGCAACACCACTGCTCTACTGGACAACCTGGCCAACCTCGGACTCAAGCAACTGGTAACCACCCCTACCCACCACGCCGGCCACACGCTTGACCCAGTCTTCTCATCCAGCAAATATGTCACCTTCAGCCACTCCACCAATCTCCAGTGGACTGACCACAGCTGCGTCCACTTCAGCTTCAGTAAAACGACGACCCACCACCACCCTCAACAAACCCCCCGCAGGAGCTGGAACAAGATCACCGGCGACCAGCTCACCACCTTCCTCAGTCAGAACCCCCCCACCAGCTCAACGGACCCCAACAAAGCCGCCAACAACCTCACACAGTGGATCACCAACTGCGCAGACGCCCTCGCACCACTGAAGAAGAACCCCCCCAGCAGACGCAGAAGCAAGAAAGCCTCCTGGTTCACCGACGAGCTCATCACCTCCAAGAAGAACTGCTGCTCCCTGGAGAACACCTGGCGCACCAACCAGACCACAGACAACATGACGGCCCTCAAACACGCCACCCGCAAACACCACCAACTGATCCGCGCCACAAAGAAGACAGCCTTCAAGGAACGACTGGACAACAACACCCACAACAGCAAGGAACTCTTCAGCATCGTCAAAGAGCTCTCCAACCCCGACGCCGGAATCAATGACATCACTCCCTCGCAAGACCTCTGCGACTCCCTCGCAGCCTTCTTCCACGACAAGATCGCCAACATTCACAACAGCTTCGGCCCACCAACCACAAACCCCACCACCGAACCGATGCCCTCCACCGCCACCCTCCGCACCTGGACCCCAGTCAGCACCGAAGACACAACACGCACAATGAACACCATCCACTCCGGATCCCCTACGGACCCCTGCCCACACCACATCTTCAACACGGCCGACCACATCATCGCACCCCACCTCCGTGACATCGTCAACGCCTCCTTCAACACCGCCACCTTCCCGGAGTGCTGGAAACACGCCCAGATCAGTGCCCTGCTGAAGAAACCAACTGCAGACCCCTCCGACCTCAAGAACTACCGCCCCATCTCGCTCCTCCCGTTTCCTGCCAAAGTCATCGAGAAGACCGTCAACAGACAGCTAGCCGCCTTCCTCGAGACCAACGGATCCCTCGACCACTCGCAATCCGGCTTCCGAGCCAACCACAGCACGGAGACCGCCCTCATCGCAGCCACAGACGACATCAGATCCCTAATGGACAATGGGGAAACTGCGGCCCTCATCCTCCTGGACCTCTCCGCAGCGTTCGACACTGTCTGCCACCGCACCCTGGTACAGCGCCTGAACAACACCGGCATCCAGGAGAAGGCCCTGGAGTGGATCACCTCATTCCTCGCCGGAAGAACCCAGAGAGTCCGCCTCCCCCCGTTCCGGTCAGCGGCCACCGAAGTCATCTGCGGAGTTCCACAAGGGTCATCGCTCAGCCCCACCCTCTTCAACGTCTATATGAGCCCCCTCGCAACCATCGCACGTCAACACAACCTCAAGATCATCACCTACGCCGACGACACCCAGCTGATCCTCTCCCTCACCAGCAACCCGGACGCCGCCAGAGCCAGCCTACACGAAGGGATGAAAGACGTCGCCGAATGGATGAAGAACAGCCGCCTGAAACTGAACTCAGACAAGACGGAGGTCCTCATCCTGGGATCATCACCATCCGCCTGGGACGACTCCTGGTGGCCCCCCGCCCTGGGAGCCACCCCCAAGCCAACGGACCACGCTCGCAACCTAGGCTTCATCCTGGACTCCTCCCTCTCGATGACCAGACAAGTCAACGCCGTCTCATCTTCATGCTTCAACACCCTGCGCGTGCTTCAAAAGATCTTCCGGTGGATCCCCACCGAGACCAGGAAGACGGTCACCCAGGCCCTTGTCACCAGTCGGCTGGACTACGGGAACGCCCTCTATGCCGGCACCGCCGCCAAACTCCAGAAGAAACTCCAACGGATCCAGAACGCCTCAGCACGACTCATCCTGGACATCCCCCGACACAGCCACATCTCCGAACACCTGAGAGACCTGCACTGGCTCCCCGTCAACAAAAGAATCACGTTCCGACTCCTCACCCACGCACACAAGGCCCTCCACGACCTGGGCCCCAAGTTCCTCAACAGCCGCCTGACCTTCCACAAGCCCACCCGCCAGCTCCGCTCCGCCAGCCTCGCTCTCGCCACCGTCCCCCGCATCCGCAGAGCCACCGCCGGAGGAAGATCCTTCTCCTACCTGGCAGCCAAGACATGGAACTCCCTCCCCATCCACCTCCGGACAACGCAAGACCATCTCGCCTTCAGGAAGCAACTCAAGACCTGGCTGTTCGAGCAGTAGCGTTCCGCCCCCCCCAGTGCCTTGAGACCCTCCGGGTGAGCAGTGCGCTATACAAATGCCTTTGATTGATTGATATTAGTAAATCTTAGGCAAGATGAATTTATAGTGTGTTTTTAAATGTTTTACATGTTTTTATTTAAATATGTTGCTGATAACTTTGCTCTGTTTTACTTTGTGGAGGGAGGGAGCCTTATTACTCCTTTTTGCTTGTTTACACGTTCCCCAGAGGGACGGGCATTTCTCCCATTATTGTTTGGCATAGCTGGAGGCACCATTTTGGTTTAGTGCGCACTCCAGCTTTCCAAGGGGGCAGAGCACCAGCATTTTAACCCCTTCGCTGCCAGGCCTTTACCCCCTCCTGTGCCAAGCCTTTTTTTGCCAATTTGGAATAGTTCTCTGTAAAGATTACTCCAACAAGATTCTTCTTCTTTTCCATAGGTTTTTCTTTATTGGAGTTATGTAATCAAGACACCTTCAGCACAGCTGCAACACAACCTCCCTGATCCTCTCCTAGAATCTTTCTCCCCACAATTCCTTTCTTGACCTCAGCCCCCCACATCACCACATTCTGAGAAAGAGATGTCCCAAGGTATAATGAAGAGTGACATCTCTACACACCTCCCCCCTTTCAATATAACATAAAAATAAAAGAACATTGAATATACCACAAACAACTATGTACAAGAATGAAGAACATTAAATAGTATATCAGCGATAAATTTTGCAAACACACCCCATGTTCCATGTGGAACCATTGTCTAGAACTACAAAAAAAAATTTCACATCTAGTACACGTTGGGGAGGAAAGTATTTGCTTTCCCCTTTGAGAACAATGCCTTTCTTCCTCACTGCCACCCAGTCACACTTCTGTATATGACAAGACTTCACATTCATCCTTCTGTTATAGTGCACGGCACATTTCTCCTGCATTTTCTCAACCCTTGTCCTTATTGACTCTCTGTTAACTGTCACCTTTCTATTGGTCCTTAACCACACCGGACATTCCAACACACCAGGTTCTCTACCCTTTAGCGACACAAAAGGTGATACTCCTGTTACTGAATGGGGAGTTGTTCGATAGGTCCATATCATCTTACTTAATTCTTTCTTCCAAGGGAGCTGATTTGCCAAAGATAATTGTATGTTCTCCATTATTAATCGATTTACCCTCTCCACCAAACCGTTGGCTTGTGGATGGAAGAGTGCCACCCTTTCATGCACAATTCCAACTCTTTGTAGATACTCTGTCATTTCTGATGATACAAACTGTACACCATTGTCAGATACTATGGATTTAGGTATTCCCTCCTCCATGAATACTTCCTCAAAGAACTCTATAACCACAGAGGTTTTCACATGCTCTACCATCCTGGTGACAAACCATTTGGAGTGATAATCTATCAACACAAGTACATATCTGCACCTCACTCCCAGGCTAGATATTGGTCCAATGAAATCCACAGCCAACTTCTACCAGGGTCCATTGGGAAATTTCACAGGTGCCAGAGGAACTTGTCTCAACACTTTGGTTTTATCACTGTTGGCACATGCAACGCAATTTTTTACCACTTCTTCCACTTGTTTATCCATCTCAGGCTATCAAAATGAATGCCTCACTTTCCTTTTCATTATTCCCCTGCCCAAATGCCCTTGATGCGTGATTTCTATAATGTGTTTACGTATGCTAACAGGAGGAACAAGCTGATCCCTCCTCAATAATCTTCCATTAACTATGCACAATTGATCCTTAATTCTGAAATACCTCACCAAATCACAATCACGTTCATCACTATTTCTCCAACCATTCACTACCCTCTCCTTTACAAACTGCAGGATGGGATCAATGATTTCTGCATGTTCCCATTCTTGTGCTGTTATAGCCATCTCACCTAAAATAGTTCCTACAACATCTTTTACTCCCTCCTCCACAAATTCCCCTTCATCCACGGGAACTCTAGACAAATAGTCTGCCACAACATTTTTACTCCCTTTTACGAATCCCACAGAAAAGTTGTAACTCAATACTGACAACAACCACTTGGAAATACGCGGAGTAATACCACCTTAAAGTCCACGCCCTCCCTTAAAAAATATAGGTTAGTGGTTTGTGGTCTGTCTTCAGTTTAAAGGGTAAACCCAACAAATAAAACTTAAAATGGTTTACTCCCCAACAACAGGCTAGGGCCTCTCTCTCAATTACAGAGTACGAGACTTCAGCACCTTGTAGTCTCCTGGACGCAAAACCAATGATGCGCTCCTCACCTTCTTTAACCTGAGTCAGTAGAGCTCCAACACCTACATTACTAGCATCTGTGGTTAGAAAAGTCTTGGCACATGAATCAAATACTCCCAAAGTAGGAACTCTTAAGATACAGTCTTTCAATTCTTGGAAGGAGTGCTTACAACTCTCATCCCACTCATACGTCACCCCTTTCTTCATAAGTTTTCTTAACGGTTCAACTATCTCAGTAAAATTCCTGACAAATTTAGAACAATACTCTGCGAGTCCCAGAAATGATCTTAGTTCTTCTTTTGAATTGGGTTCGGGTGCATGTTCAATCGCAGACACAATACTCATTTTGGGCCTAATCCCATACTTGTTTATCGTGTGTCCCAAATATGTCACCTCTTGCCTACGAATTTGACACTTCTCTCTCTTAATTGTTAGGCCATTTCTCTTTAACCTGTGCATTACTTCATGAAATAAAAGGTCGTGATCGGATTCATCCTCCCCCACTATCAATATGTCGTCCTGGAAACATAATACCCGACTCATGTCCCCAAAGATTTGCTCCATTATCCTTTGAAAGACCGCGGAGGCAAGCCCAAAAGGTATCCTCTTATATCGGAAGGCTCCTAACAGAGTTACAAAGGATGTTAAATGTCGCAAATCAACATGTAAATTTATCTGGTGGTACGCAGAGGACATGTCCAGGACACTAAATACATTGCCTTTCACTCTCACTGACAACATCTCTTTGATGTTTTGTAGAGGTTGCCGGTCGACCCACATGCACTTGTTGAGATCCCTAAGATCAATGCACAGGTGAATCATCCCACCCTCCTTTGGTGCAACCACCACTGGAGCTAGCCACTCTGAAGATTCGATCGGTTCCATGATGTCCTCTTTTAATAATTTTTCTAATTCTTCGGAATGTTCCTTACTTTGTGAACTACAGGTGTAGTGTTTTTCTTCACTATGATCTTATGAGCAAACCCTTTCACAAGGCCCAATTTCAAAGAAAAGACCTCAGGATACTTCGCAACCAAATCATGTTGAGATGATTTGGTCACAACATCAATATTTATTTCCTTGGTAAATAACACAGGTTCTTTCGTGTTGGGGTTTAAAATTATACCTAGGTCCTTTTGATGGCGCCAACCTAAGAGGTTTGTCCCGTAGTCTGTGATGTACACTTTCCCTCGAATGATCCTTCCTTTGAAGTAGATTGTCATCCAGAACATTCCAATAATCTCTATTTTCTTTCCAGCGTATCCTACAGCTCTTATATCAGAAATTGCCAGGCTCTTATGCTCTAGAATTGTCCATTTGGAATCGTACACTTCCTTTGATATGAGAGTAAACAAGCTTCCTGAGTCCACCAGAAGCTTGACTGGTACATCGTCCAGCATTACTTGGATATGCGGTTTTTCTAGTACTTCAGTGCTCTCTTCTTTGATTCCTTGAACTGTAACTTCTTCACAGTTGTGAGAAATCAATTCCCCATGGACAGTAAAGATTATGGGGGTTATTACAACTTTGGAGGAGGTGTTAATCCGTCCCAAAAGTGACGGTAAAGTGACGGATATACCACCAGCCGTATTACGAGTCCATTATATCCTATGGAACTCGTAATACGGCTGGTGGTATATCCGTCACTTTACCGTCACTTTTGGGACGGATTAACACCTCCTTCAAAGTTGTAATAACCCCCTAAGTCTTTCATAGTCTCACAGATGTCTTGAACTTCTTGGACCATCTTGTTTCCTGCATTGGACTTGAACCTATAAAGTTTGGCAAAATGTCCCCTTTTCCCACAATTACGGCAAATAGCATTCTTGGCAGTGCATGCCTTACTGGAAGCTATGTGTCCTGGAGCATTGCAATGGTAACATTTTATAACTCTCCATTCTTGTATCTTACGTTTCTCCTCTTTATTCGCCTTCACTCCATAAAAATTCTTATTAAATTTGTTCCACTCCATTATGCCACGTGGTTCTTCTTTGTTTCTGATTTCCACCACAACCCTTTATTCCGTTTGCTTTGGGCTCGCATCCATCTCTTGTAGCCACACAGCTGCATGCTCCATCCTTTTAGCAATCCGTATAGCTTCTTCTAAATTCAGGTCTTTCATCAATAATTTTTCCCGTATCATTTTATCATGCGCACACCTCACAAGTTGGTCTCTTATTAAAGAATCTAGTAATTGATCAAATTCACAAGCTAACGCCAGGCCCCTCAGACTTGCTACATAAATGCAATATCCTCGTCTCTTTGCTGTACTCTTGAAAATAATTTGTGGCGTTGTAACACAAGATTAGTCTTTGGAGTAAATTGTATATCTAACATCTGTACAGACATGTCAAACACATTAGTAGGCTGGCCGTCTCCCATCCCTAGAGATACCTCCGGTAGGTTCTCATATATTCTTCTACCCTCAATGCCAAGGTGATGCAACAGAATAGCTTGGCGTCTTGGCGGGGCATACCGGTCACTACCTATTGCCAACATAAACGTGTTGAAAATTTTCTTCAATTGTTTCCAGGGAATAGGTGGATCTCCTCGGGTTGCCAGGAATGGTGGGGGCGCAGATATGCTTTGATCTCCCATTTTCCCGTTCTATATATATATATATATATTTCTTATTTTTGTTATATATTTTTTCTTGTTACAACAAGTTTCTCTCATTTTTTTTTCTTTTAAAAACAATTTATTTATGTTTAGCTTTTTCAGTTTGAAAAAAAAAACAACTATATGTTTTCAGTCTCCTTTTTTCTTTTTTCCATCCATCGCGTAGTCTTTCTTCACTGTTTTGTATTTCCTTTTGAATGTTTTGTATTTCCTCTTCCTACTCGAGGGAATCAGAGGACGATGAAAGGATTGCTTGACGATTAGAAAGGAAACCCGGTAAGATTATCCACTTATTACTTTATTTTATGAATGTTAAGTAAACACGTGTGGTGATGATCGTGAGCGGCGCACGCGATGGAGCTTGTTTTGTTTCGAAACTATGTAGTTGCGGGGGCAACGCGCGTGTAACCAAGACAACGTTACACGAGTTATGGCAGCGCGTATAAACAAATCCAATTTTCATACGCGCGTGCAGAGAGGCCGCGTGCAGGACAGCTCGTAGTTCCTGACGGAAGGCGAACAGCGTGAGATGGGTGCGTGCGATGCTGTACAGTTAGGAATTTAAAATGAACTTAGCTTTCACGCGTATTAACACGTCTATAATGAAGTTACTGGCTAAATATATCTTAGTCTCAGAAGAATGCAAGTTTATTTTAATGCCTTCAATTACCTTTCAGACGTTCTGTATGAAATTCTCAGTTTCAAAGTTCCAGGAAATTATAAATGTTCGTTAAATCCATTAGTGAAGGTGTTCCTTAGCCTGTCTCCTGCACAGGCCCCTCGTCGCCAATGTAAAGATTACTCCAACAAGATTCTTCTTCTTTTACATAGGATTTTCTTTATTGGAGTTATGTAATCAAGACACCTTCAGCACAGCTGCAACACAACCTCCCTGATCCTCTCCTAGAATCTTTCTCCCCACAATTCCATTCTTGACCTCAGCCCCCCAAATCACCACATACTGAGTTCCAAGAAAGAGATGTCCCAAGGTATAATGAAGAGTGACATCTCTACATTCTGGCTTAGGCCCTCATAACATTTTGTCCACATAAGCTACCCACGCCAAATTTGCGTCCTTTTTTTCCAACATCCTAGGGATTCTAGAGGTACCCAGACTTTGTGGGTTCCCCTGAAGGAGGCCAAGAAATTAGCCAAAATACAGTGAAAATTTCGTTTTTTTTATTTAAATGGGAAAAAAGTGCTGCAGAAGAAGGCTTGTGGTTTTTTCCCTGAAAATGGCATCAACAAACAGTTTGCGGTGCTAAAATCACCAGCTTCCCAGCTTTCAGGAACAGGCCTACTTGAGTCAGAAAACCCCATTTTTCAACACAATTGTGGCATTTTACTGGGACATACCCCATTTTAATGATTTTTTGTGCTTTCAACCTCCTTCCAGTCAGTGACAGAAATGGGTGTGAAACAATTGCTGGATCCCAGAAACCTAAACATTTCTGAAAAGTAGACAAAATTCTGAATTCAGCAATGGGTAATTTGTGTAGATCCTACAAGGGTTTCCTGCAGAAAATAACAACGGAATAAAAATATTGAAATGGAGGTGAAAAAAACTCTTTTTACTCTACGTTTTACTCTGTAACTTCTTCCTGCAATATCAGATTTTTGAAAGCAATATACTGTTACATTCGCTGGACTCTTCTGGTTGCGGGGATATATAGGGCTTGTAGGTTCATCAAGAACCATAGGTACCCAGAGCCAATAAATGAGCTGCACCTTGCAGTGGGTTTTCATTCTATACCGGGTATACAGCAATTAATTTGCTGAAATATAAAGAGTCAAAAATAGGTATCAAGAAAACCTTTGTATTTCCAAAATGGGCACAAGATAAGGTGTTGAGGAGCAGTGGTTATTTGGACATCTCTGAATTCTGGGGTGCCCATAATAGCATGTGAATTTCAGGGCATTTCTCAAGTAGACATCTTTTTTACACACTGTCTTATATTTGGAAGGAAAAAATGTAGAGAAAGACTAGGGGCAATAACACTTGTTTTGCTATTCTATGTTCCCCCAAGTCTCCCAATAAAAATGGTACCTCACTTGTGCGGGCAGGCCTAGTGTCCGCAACATGAAATGCCCCAAAACACAACGTGGACACATCACATTTTTCCACAGAAAACAGGTTTTTTTTTGCAAAATGCCCACCTGCGGATTTTGGCCCCTAGCTCAGCCGGCACCTAGGGAAACCTACCAAACCTGTGCAATTTTGAAAACTAGAGACCTAGGGTAATCCAAGACCGAGTGACTTGTGGGGCTCTCACCAGGTTCTGTTAGCAAGAATCCTTTGCAAACCTCAAAATGTGGCTAAAAAAACACTTTTTCCTCACATTTTGGTGACAGATAGTTCTGGAATCTAAGAGGAGCCACAAATTTCCTTCCACCCAGCGTTCCCCGAAGTCTCCCGATAAAAATGGTACCCCACTTGTGTGAGTAGGCATAGCGCCCGCAACAGGAAATGCTCCAAAACACAACGTGGACACATCACATTTATCTAGGGAAAACAGAGGTGTTTTTTGCAAAGTGCCTACCTGTGGATTTTGGCCTCTAGCTCAGCCGGCACCTAGGGAAACCTACCAAACCTGTGCATTTTTTAAAACTAGAGACCTAGGGGAATCCAGGACGGGGTGACTTGTGGGGCTCTCACCAGGTTATGTTATGGAGAATCCTTTGCAAACCTCAAAATTTGGCTAAAGAAACACTTATTCCTCACATTTCGTTGACAGAGAGTTCTGGAATCTGAGAGGAGCCACAAATTTCCTCCCCCCCAGCGTTCCCCCAAGTCTCCCGATAAAAATGGTACCCCTCCCGTGGGGGTAGGCATAGTGCCCGCGACAGGAAATGCTCCAAAACACAACGTGGACACATCATATTTTTCTACAGAACACAGAGGTGTTTTTTGCAAATGCCTACCTGTGGATTTTGGCCTCTAGCTCAGCCGGCACATAGGGAAACCTACCAAACCTGCGCATTTTTAAAAACTAAAGACATAGGGGAATCCAAGACGGGGTGACTTGTGGGGCTCTCACCAGGTTCTGTTACCAAGAATCCTTAGCAAACCTCGAAATTTGGCTAAAAAAACACTTTTTCCTCATATTTCGGTGACAGAGAGTTCTGGAATCTGAGAGGAGCCACGAATTTCCTTCCACCCAGCGTTCCCCCAAGTCTCCCGATAAAAATGGTACCTCACTTGTGTGGGTAGGCCTAGTGCCCGCGACAGGAAATGCCCCAAAACACAAAGTGGACACATCACATTTTCTCAAAGAAAACAGAGGTGTTTTTTGCAAAGTGCCTACCTGTGGATTTTGGCCTCTAGCTCAGCCGCCACCTAGGGAAACCTACCAAACCTGTGCATTTTTTAAAACTAGAGACCTAGGGGAATCCAAGAAGGGGTGACTTGTCGGGCTCTCACTAGATTCTATTACCCAGAATGCTTTGCATACCTGAAAATGTGGCTAAAAAACACTTTTTCTGGAATCTGAGAGGAGCCACAAATTTCCTTCCACCCAGCGTTCCCCCAAGTCTCCCGATATAAATGGTACCTCACTTCTGTGGGTCGGCCTTGTGCTCGCAACAGGAAGTGCCCCAAAACACTATCTGGACACATCAAAATTAGCAAATAGAAAACTAGCTGTTTTTGCGGGGGGCACCTGCGTTTTTGGTCCTGGGCTCAGAAGCCATCTAGGGAAACCTACCAAACCCAGACATTTCTGATAACTAGACACCCGAGGGAGTCAAGGGAGGTGTGACTTGCGTGGATCCCCCAATATTTTCTTACCCAGAGTCCTCAGCAAACCACAAATCTAGCTGAAAAATCTAATTTATTCCCACATTTCTGTGTGGGATCACTGCACCGCGACTATTTTCCTACCACCCAACGTTCCCCTCAGTCTCCCGGTAAAATTGATACCTCACTTGTGTAGGTGGGCCAAGTGTTTGTAACAGGGAAGAGCCAAAAACACATCGAAATTGAGGGGGAACCAAAGTGGGTCCAAAAGGGCAGTTTGAAAAAAAACATTTTTAGGCTGACAAGTGCAGCAGAAAGTTTATCGGTATAGATGAGACAATGCTGGGTGGTAGGAATTTTGTGGATTACTGCAGATTCCGGAAATTTCCATCACAAAAATGTTGGAAAATGTGTGCTTTCCAGCAAAGTTGCAGGTTTGCAGGGCATTGTGGGTAAGGAAATGGTGGGAGGTGCATGTGAAGCACACCACCCTGGAATCAACTAGATATTTAGTTTTCAGATGTGTCTAGGTCTTGTGGATTTTTGTACATGGCAGCGTCCCAAAGTAAAAAAAAAAGTGCAGCCCTCACCATTCCAAGTGGGACGATTTTGAGAGTTACCAAGCTCTCATGGCCCAAATGTAAAACAAAAACCAAAAATAATCAAATGTCCTCTTGCTTGCCATGGGATAAGATGTTTTAGTGTGCGGGGGAGAGCTGAAAGACTCTTAGCCCCTTCAGTTCGGGTGGGGGCATAACCAGGCCCATAATGGTTGGTGGCCGCCACCCCACTATTTTCTTTTATTTTTTTTATTCCCTGGCATCTAGTAGACTTTCTGTCCCCCCGGGGTGTGGATCGGGGGTAATTGCCCAATCTGCCCACTGGTGGGCAGAACAACTTTGGCCCCATTTATTTGGGGTGGGGGTATGGCCATACCCCCAACCTCTTATTTGAAAGAAAAATCTTCCCTCGTCTCTGGTGGGCTTTCTGCCCCCCTTGGGGACAGATAGGCCTCCCAAAATAGGCCAGTCTGCCCCCAAGGGGGGCAGTTATGGCCAAAAATAATGTGCCTCCATGGGGAGAGACCCTTGCCCAACGGGCTGCCCCCTCCAAACAAAACACAGATACACACACACCAATCCATGGTGGCCTAAATACAATTCGCCCCCCGGGGGAGCGACCCTTGCCTAAGGGGTCGCTCCCTACAAATATAAAAAAATACAAAAACAAACAAAAAACAAAAATTCCCTGGTGTCTAGTAGCATTTCTGCTGCCCGATCGCATTGCGATCGGGCAGCAGAAATGCTCAGAGAAGCCTGAAAGGAGAGGAAAGGCCTTCCTCTCCTTCCAGGCTTCTCTGACCCCCTCCTCGTGATCGGAGGAGAAATACTTTGCATTTCTCCTCTGATCCGGTGCTGGAAGCTGAGCTTCCAGTGCCAATCTGAGCATCAGACGCCACAGGGGGATCACGGGGGCGGGGGTGGAAGGGGAAGTGATTCCCCTCCCATCCCTGCCTAGGGGAGGGGTGTGTCTGGCCATCAGGGGGAGCGCTAGCGCTCCCCCCGGGGGCCCATAGCAGGACGAGGTGATCTCGTCCGACAAGATCACCTCGTCCAAGGCACACTAGGGGTTAAAGCCAGGACCATGGTGTGCCAAAGCAAAGTACGTCTGCACCCGTCAGAGTGCCATTAGTGTCCAGCGGCATCTACTATGTCCAAACCATGTCTGATTCCGGCACACACATCTGCTATAACTCAGAGGCATTGACCACTCTACGTTCAGGTCCTGTTTGCACTCTACATTTTTTACACCTCCACTGTCACTTGGCACTCTTGTGGCTTCAGTATAAATTACAGCTCTTGCTACCCGTGACTGCTTCTTACAGCTGCAACTGTGTATAGAGCTTTTTTGCGGTGCGCTCTTTGCAGAAACATGCATATCACATTTTTTGACTTACTGTGCCACGATTCTCCAGAAGCTCTCTTTATGACAAAGAATTAGCTCTCTAGCTCTTTTCTCCTGCCTTGGAAATGGCAATTTCCAGAGGTGGTAAAATTCACTGTGTGAGTCGTCCTTGCGGGAGGGGTGGAGGCATTGCCACTGTATTTAAACAAAATTATAACTGCTCGGTTTTGAGCTCAAGGAACTAGCTCAAGGAACTTTAGGTTTCTGTCTTCCCTTGGCACTTCAACAATCTGTTGATGGTGTCCAAATTTATAGATCCCCGGGCCTGGGTGGAGCATTCCTTGACTCTCTCAGAGATGCCCTTTCTCTTTGGGCAATAAATTGTTCGCATTTTTTAGTACTTGGCGATTTTTATATTCACATTGATTGTGCCAATGACAAGGAATCAGAGCTCTTAATGGAGACTTTGTCCTCCCATTATTTGATCCAATTTATTATCCAGCCTTCTCATGTAGTAGGATTGAATTGACTTGGTGTTCTCCAGTCATAAGCTGCAAGTGTGTGACCCTCTCACCCTTCCTTGGACTGACCACTATTTGATTAGGTTTAGTTGGCCAGCCCTCTCTCTCAAGGCTACTCTGATAACTACGACTCAGGTAGCCTCATTGTTTAGACCCTACAAAAAAATACAGCAATCTGAGCTCCTGTTCTCCCTTAATATGACCACACCCAAGTTCATAGGCATCATTGAGAGAGTCAACTCGACTGCTCCTATTAAGTCCCGGAAATCTGAAAGAAGTAGGCCTTCCACCCCCTGGTTTATTGAAGCAGACCTTGAAGATAAAATGTTGCAAACAAGCCAAACGAGAGTGACGTAGGGAGTATAATTTGACAGAGAAAGAGTCATATTAGATGGCATTGAGGAAATATCAAGCCTCACTTAAGACTGCTAAAAAGGCATATTTTGAAACCAAGATCAAAGGGGCAGGCACTAAGACACGTGAGGTGTTCAAAATAGTGAACAACTTTATGTCCCCTGTGGCCTGCTTTAGAGATGCTCTACCATCTCTAGAGTGGTGCAATATGTTAGCCATTTTTTCCAAGGGGAAATTGCTAACATCCAACTCAGCCTTGCTGGCTCTGCTCAGGGACTTAAGGCCTGATTTAGAACTTGATTTCTCCATCACAATGGTGACGGATGTCCCATCCTCCAAAATTGAAATTCCATTAGATATAATAGGATTTAGAGTTCAGCAGATGGGACATTTGTCACCATTGTGACAGAGTAACCTGCCTGCCAAGTTCTGAATCAGGCCCTTTGTAACCTCTCCCTTCCTGTGGAAGCGACTAAAGAGGTGGGGTGTTTCCTCTCGTTTTTTAGTTCCATCTTTCTAGAGGTGTCACTAACAGCCCTTCAGAGTCTCAAATCAGTTTCAGCTGCTGATCCATGCCCCACCAGTGTGTTACTCATGGCAGCAAAGGTAATTAATACTTGGGTAAACAGGCTGCCTAATCAGGCACTGGCTTCCTCAATGGTTCCCACAGGTTGGAAACAGGCAAAGATTCTTCCTTTGCTAAAGAAGCCTTTGGCCGATACCCAATCTGCAGAGTAATTATAGGCCCATTTCTCTGCTGCCTGCAGTCTCTAAGACCTTGGAGAAATCAGCCAACAGGCAACTTTCCTGTTATCTGGAGACTAGCGGTGTCCTTTATTATAGTCAGCCTGGTTTCTGGCAGAATCTTAGTATTGAGATGGCCTTCCTCGAGGTGGCGGAACAACTCCAAGGCACTCTAGACGCAAGGGCAAGACTTTGCTGATTTGGTAGGTCCCTTGTCTATCATTGACACAGTACCCTGCTCCTTCCTGTTGGATCACCTTCTGAAGATTGGAGTAAAGAGCCTGGTTCTCAGGTGGCTGACCACCTTCTTGGACTATAGAGAACAGGAGGTGTGGCTTCCCTCGTTTGCTTCTGGCAATAGAGCGATTTCAGTCAGGGTCCCCTTATCCCAACTTTGTTTAGTGTTTAACCTACCCCTCTTGCTTCTGTGGTTGAGTCTTTAAGAGTCAAGATTGTATCATATGCAGATGATACTCAAAGTCTCTTTTCTTTTGAGGATGGGGGAGATCTTGTATTCAATTCCAAGTCGTGCTCTACTGCCATGTTTGATTGGCTGCATCAGAAACAAGTGATGTGCAATACTGATAAAACTGAAATATTTATGTTTTAACATTGCAGCATCTACCAACTGGTTGGCATGTTGGCCAGATGGATTTCTTCTGTCTGCGTCTTTCACAGAGACAGACAAAAACTTGGGAGTCAAGTTCGACAACCAGTTAACTTTCCAACCTCAGATTAGTGCAGTAACTGGAAAGTGTTTTGTGATCCTGCGGGCATTAAAGTTCTTTGTTTTTTCTGTCTTTTGCGGCCAGGAAAACGGTTATCCTGGTCCTGATAATCTCTCGCCTGAACTACCCCAACACATTATATATAGGACTCCCGGATTGCACCATCCATAGACTTCAAATGGTGCAAAACATCGAAGCATGACTCTTATTGAATTTGCCGAGGAGAGCAAGGTTTTCTATGCATAATTATTCCTTGCACTAACTTCCGGTAAGGAACAGCAGCAGACCTCCTCCCACCAAACGGTCTCTTTGTTTCACCCAGGGCACTTCACACCTTATCAGAGCAGCATGGCTCTGTCTGTCAATGCTGGCCAATCAGAAGCGGCTGCTAGAGGGCTGTTTTAGGTAACTTCAGGGAGACAAATTCTGAAACAACTTTCCTGTAATAGTTATTACAAATCTAACATTGGCAAGGTGTTGGATTTATTGTAACTATTATTCTGATGCTTTGAATCACTGTTCTAGCTTATTCCTGTCAGACTTTAATAAAGTTTAATAAAGCCTTTCCATGTTAGCTAATGGAGCTAGCAGTGCTACAATGGGAAAAAATTTAATGGGCTGTCTTTTCCTCACCGGGGCATATAAAACATATTTTTTTAAATGTCCCTGCTTTTAATTACAAGGCACCATACCCTTGGGGCACCTAGGGCAGAGCTTAGGGGTGACCTATATGTAACTGAAAGGCCGTTTTAGACTTTGGAAGTACTTTTAATTCCAAAATCTAATTTGGACAGAGTTCTAAATTAAAACCAGCCTGCAAGGCAGGGCTGACTTTAAAATGACAGCAGACACCACAGCATTGCACACTTTAGTGCCCTTAGTCCAATGAGGTCTCTAAACCTACATGCCCTACTATATACTAGGGACTTACAGGTAGGCACTCTGAACCAGTTGTAATTACACCAATTACCATATAACTTTTAAACAGAGCACTAGCCCTGAGGCTAGTTAGCAGAGCCCAGGACACAATCAAAGTCGGACATCCAGCATCTAGTAGTCCAAATTGGGCAAAAAGTGGAGGGACATCTGCTCAAAGCCCTGTTTTTTTACAGTAATCCGGTGCACTCTTCATTGTTGCACCGGGCAAACGTATTTGAAGGTGCGCTGTGGCTCAAACAGAAACAGTGCACCTAATACATGATATGGGCCATGGTGTTCATAAATTCATTTACTTCTATAGGTTTCTTTGTAGGACATTAACTGCAGTAAATTCAGTTTAAGGGGTGGAACACGGGTGTTCCAACAAATGGCTGACCAATAGTAGTGTGGGAACTCTGCAAACCTGCACGTTTGTGGACATCCCAAACTTAGATCTAACCCTTTTCTACCCTGGAAGTGGTCAATGATTTAACTCCCCTTCCAGGAAGGAAAGGGGGCAGATCACCCCCAGACTTGCTAAGGGGATGCATAAGAATTTTCCCCAGGGATGAGATGTCTTCACTGTGTTAGGACAGGAGGCTCCTGTTCCTTCTGCACAGCTTTCCAGGCGCACCTCTAAGGAAGTTTGTGAATCTGCCCAAAAAAGAAACGTAAAAGTATGTTCAGGTGCACATCTCTGCCAGTACTTATAAGTGTTTCTTTCCAACAGGGTCCATTGTTTTCACTTTGCATATAAGGCCATATTTCTGAGTTTGAAAACTAAGGCATCCGACCATCCAAAAGCTATGCACTGTAATTAAATATAATTAAAGAATTTGAAAACATTATCTGCTGCAATTTTTTTTTTTTAAAACCACCAGAACATTCAACCAGGCTAATTTGAAACATTTAAATATAGCAGCTTATTTAGAGCGAGTCCACCAGCTCTGTTTGATTCACTGACACTCACTTTTCACTGTTAACAAACCCGATTTTAACTTACTCCATCGCAATAATTAATGTGCCAGTAAAACACCGGGGTCCTGACACAGCAGAGACGGTAAAGGCAAGAATTAAGCGGCTACAATTAATTATGTTTGTCTCCTCCCGTGTCTTTCTGAGCTGAGCATCAGTGCCCTGGGATTTCATCTCGCTATTATTGTTCCTTTGTAGTGAGCTTTCCCAAACCACAGTCGCAGGCTTGTAAAAATAATTACACTGAAATTGATTAAAGTTTTCTCCTCCTTGGTTCATCCTGTCGAGCTTAGGAGGTGCCACAGCAAGCCTGGGTGTCTAAACTATTAATGTAATTAATTTTGTCTTCCCATAATCATATGACGTTTGTGCACTTACAAATGAAAATATATGTACAAAAGGTCCTCCTGCCGGGCTCTGTAGTCTGCTCCCTTACAGGAGGAGTTCAGAAATTACAGGGCAGATTTACTAAGAAGTCACCCACCGCAAGGGAGAGAGACAACTTGCTGTGCTGCATTGGGTGACAGGGAGAGGACAAGAATGTGCCATGTTTATGTACATATGGCACATTTCTGCACACCCTCTGCGCAGGTGCACTTGTGGCTGCCAAGGTAGGTGACTAACACCATGGTGCTAGGATGCCTATGTTGCAGGCAGGATTGTTTTTGTGAAGGAAGGGGTACCTTCCTGAGCAAAAGCAATCACCTGAGGCATTTCCTCCTCCATACACCTCATAAGGGAAGGCGTAGCATTTTGACTCACTCCCAGGTTTACTAGTGTTAGTAAATCTGGGGATGTGGCAAAAAACATGGGTGCAAGGGAACACACACACTCCACCTGTGGAACACCTTCCCAGCGCAGAGCAACAAAATGCAGCGACTTGTGCTGCTGTGCATTACTCCAGATTTACTATGCCACGCACGTAAAGTGGCTCTGCGTGGCATAGTAAATCTGACCTAAATGTTTGCGTCATCTTGCGTGATGCAACGATGAGACAAGCCCTTAGTAAATCTGGGCCTGCAGGTCTATTTACTAAAGTTTTTCCTTGGATGAAGACAGACATGAGATGATCTTAATGTAGAAAATGATCATCACTTATAAAGGGTTTGATCCTTGCTTGGGATAATCCTTACTGTTCTCCTTTAAGAAAGTCTTAAGACTGTCTTTTTATGTTTTGTTAAACCAGGGTAAAATGTTAGCAGTGAGGTGTATAAGAGGTGTGTGTTTAGAGGGCTCTGCTTTTTTATCTAATTATGTAACCAAAGTTGTGACACCTCCTGAAATTGGTCACTTTCACAAGTTCATTCAATTTCCTACAGGTCATACCAAAACCTTTCATCCCACATCCCTTTGCCAACTCCGATCTAGGGAACGCCCTTGGGGTGGGATCTTCATTGTGAGCAGCCCTCCCGCTGTCAGTTAAGGCACATACTGCAAATGTGAAATACAGCTATTCACACTGTTTGTAGGTAACAGGGCTTTGGGAGATGGGATACCATCAAAGGCAGTATGACTTGGGCAACTCCCAGTGGGACTGTATAAGGTGGTAATGGATGCCTGAGCCTCTGTACTAGAGCCGAGGGAGCCACCAAAATACAAGGGAGAGCCAACGGGCTGGGTTGGTGCTAGAGCCCTAACACGAGGCATGCATATATGTCATGCAAAAATGTGATACACTCTTCAAAGTTCACAGAAGTGTATTTGTTTAACATTCAAAAGGGTTTCTGCTTTAGAGCTTAAGATTATATCATTGATTTGACTGACATTTATTAGAAGTGATAGATCCTAAACATGAATTTAAAACCATTCATGCACCTTCCCCCACACCCTAATGATGTTCCCATAAAGTGGAATTGTATTGACTGCATCCCAGTGGCTGGAAGGTGGAGAATCACACATTGAAGGGAGGGGCGTGGAGCAAGTGATACCCACAGACATTCAATGAGGTCCTTGTTAGCAAAGGGCTCCTGATTAGTTTTTCTTCAGCAATGGCATTTGGTAGATGGTAAAGAGTGAGGTGTAGGCAACACTTTCTGTTGTTAAAGTTGAGGAGGTTTCTAGGCAAGTCCTGCTTTTTGGCTGTACCTGATAGCTGCTTTAAAGAAGGCTGATGACAGCCACATGCAGAGATCTAGCACTTCATTCTGCTCTTGTTTTGGTTACTCCTGTTTGGAGGCAGCACCTGTGGCCTGCTGTGAGAGCTATCACCTTACACAACGGTTGTATCTAAGCAATGGCCAGAAATTGACATGTGAAAAGGACCTACCCCAAACCAGTTCTGAGAACTTGAACAGTGGATCTACATACCCTGTCTGGAAAATCAGTTTACAAGTATTACTATTAAAGGTTTGATCCATGGGACATAAGAATAGAATCAACTAAAAGCTACTGTTTATTCTCAGTGTCTTATTTCCTACAAGGTTTGTAATAAAGTCAATGAATACAATATCTTTCTCAGATGCATTTACTCTTTGCCTCCGAGCCATAACCTTCTTTCTGTATTTTACTTGGAATATTTCCTAATATTCTAATCAGTTCAATTAGTTTTAGGCTCATTCCTTTGCTAGTAAAGAAAATGTTATCCATGAGTTTGCCACGTGGTGGGGATTAGTTTGTAACTAGATATACTTCCCTGTTTAACCCTCTTCAGTAAATTTGTATTTACCCTGAAAGAAAGAAGAGAATATGGTCATCTCTGGTGTGTAGCTTGAATGCTCATACTCCCCCTTTAAGGATTGCCACTTTTAGCAAGTACGACCTGAGAGAAAGAAGAGGTAGTGGTCATTTGTGAAATGTAGCCAGAATGTTTCTCAGTTTGCCATTTCTTTCTCTCTCCTTTAAATTGGGTGAGTTCAAAGAGTCACAGAGGGCCCAAATCCACTGATTCCCTGATGGTGGAGCTCCAGGTAGAGGGAATGCCCCTGGAACTGGATCAGTAGTAAGAGTTGTTCCTAACACCACCTCCCCTAAAACCTGATTCCTTCTCTTTTTGCATTCTCATTGTTGCTAGCGAAGGGCTCCAGGTAAGGCAGTTTACTTGCAGAGTACTGTAATCCACTATATTGCCCTGTGTGTAGCCTGGATTGGAATTAAAATTGACCTATTCAACCCTCAGACACTGCTGTCCTGCCCACAGGTGTTGACTGTGATAACTCAGGGCTTGATTTAGATGTTAGTGTAGGAGAACACTTGATGGATTACGCTGTATTACGATCCCATTAAATCCAATGGAGATCGTAATACAGCGGATGGGATATCTGTCATGTTTGTGATGGAGTAATTCCTCCACCAACATCTAAATCAGGCCCACAGTTCTGGCTTTTGTCATGAAAGCAATCAACAGTGCCTGTTCTTACGTTTCACTGTAATATTGCTGTTGACATGCTATACCTCCCCTGGTGTTACCGTTACCTGCTAAGCCTTTGGTCAGGTAGAACCTGCATTGACACTTATTAGAGGGACACAGATCAGCCCACTTTGTTGAGGCTCCTCAAGACCAAAAAAAAAAGTACGCGCTCTGCAGAGTACTTCAAAGGTTGCTGTGTGACCAGGGCTGATGTCTGCATGAAGCCAGTCTCCCAGACATCAAAGCACATCACTTAAAGTCAGCACTTATTGTTGGAGTAGCTGAAGGTTTTCCTAGTACATATAAGCACCTTAAGGTCTGGCTTCCTGTCTTCTCATGAGAGTGCCTAACCCTGAATCAGGAGAGACTTTGCAGGAGGACAATCTCTGAATGTTCTTAGCATTAGAAGCACCCAGAAAAAGCTCACTTCAAGAAAGAGTGAAGTCAGAAGTCATTTGGCGACATGAGGAGTCTCTCGGTGTCCCTGAGTGGTTCCCGAAGTGAACTGTGCCAAGACAATCAACTACAAAGCAACATCGTTTTTTCAGCATCCATGCCATGTGCTAAGTGACTGGTGCAGCACTGCCTGAAGCTGGGGCTGCCATGCAAGAAGACCCATTGTGGCCACCAATGCAGAATCCCTGATCCATCCTGGGAGGCTGCAACTGTTGAATATGAACACAAACTGGCGATCTGGTCCACCGGCTGCAACCCCTGAGATCAAGCACCCGTCTATGTCGAATCCAGAAGGCTGACCTGCCGAAGATGAGCAGCTGCCATCGGAAGTCCTTGCGCCAATTAAAACTGCTTCCAATCTCACATGTCGTAAACATTAGGAAAACTCCTAGAAGTGGGAGAGGCACCATAGGGGATGTAGCACCTCAATGGAATATATAGGCAAGATCACAACTCGGTAACTATATTCCTATTTGAGCTGTCTAGTATTTAATTTTACTGTGAGATTAAAGTACTTCTTTGTACCAACATAAGCACACGCAGGACAACACAATATGGTGACTTGATTTGTGAGCTTTTTTGCTCTATGAGTTTTCTCTCAGGGCTAGGACCGATCTATGATGTCTAGCAGATTTAAAAAAGGACTTGAATTGACATATGAATATGTTTTCTTTATAATCCTATGACTTGTATAGGGCCAGCATATTTGTGTTCACAGTTATAGTATTAATAGTAACCACAGTAGAAGAGATATATTCAAAAACTGTTATTCTCTACTTTTGAATTTTCGAGAAATGGTGAAAAACTATTTTGATATTTCCAAAGTTCTTCTTGTGAATTGAAGTTTAATATGTTGAAGAAATAGCCTGGAGATCTTGAGGAGCATTTTAGAAAGTAGTTTCAGTGTTTAATTTTCTAATGTTGAATGGCGTAATAAGGCAAAAGTAACTGGAATTTTGGGGAGCAGCTGAGTAAGTTACTGTGAGGTATGCAAACAATGTAAATGGTTTAGGACCAGGCTACTTTGCCACTGTAATAAACTGGGTTATTAATTGAGAGGGGTGGAAGATCCACTCAAATAAAAAACTTTATCCTTGTTGTGGTGAACCACAAGATTCACTAAATAAACATGGGCTTAACCATCTCGTAACTTGGTACAAAAGCAGTCAGGCCTAACTTAGAGACAATCTGTAAAACATATATGCAGTCCTCAAACAGTAAGAAAGTAAAAACATAGCACAAAAATACTCCCAAACCAAGATAGAAGAAAGAGTTCATTTCAATAAATAAAATGACACCAAAAGGACATAAGTCCAATAAGTGGAAAATAAGTCATGAGTTTTTAAAGTTTTAGGTAAAAATAGCATAGAAAAGCACAATGCGCCACTGGCGGGTATCTGGTCAAGCTAGACTGGGTCAAAGTTATAATTTCAGGCAGACGGCGAGAGAGCACAGGGAGGCTGCAGGGATGAGGTTTGCCCTGGTGAGGAGTCTACCTTCTCAGCTTCCAAGTATGTAGGAAGAGCTTTGGCTGGAGCTCTGCATTGCAAGGGGCCATGAGGACGTCATTGTTGGGGTGAGAAGCAGGTCACCTTTGGAACTGTGCATTGGAGGTTGACACGAGTGTCGCTGTTTGGCGCAAAGAGCACGTCACCGCTAAAGCTTCCCCATGTGGGCCTCACAGACAGTAATTTCTCAGCATGAAGAATTCACTTGTGCTCACGAGGAGCCCAAAATGTCTGGATTTTCACCTGGAATTCAAGAGGAGTACCAACCAAGGGTCCAGGATCTTGGGGATCTGGGCTCACTCCAGCAGAGGCCGGCACCATGGCTCAGGCAAGTGCAGGCAAATCCAGTAGGTGCTGGTCAGATGGGCAGTTGCAGAGAGGCCTCCGGCAGCTTGTTGTGTCTCTGTACCGCAAACAAGAGGTCAGCCAACTGATCCTTGGTCTCACTTCTGCAAAGCCTGTGTTCAAGGCAAGCATGTCCAGTCTTCCTTCTTCAGACAGCAGGGCAGCCCTTCTTATGAATATTGCATGGTGGTTTCACTGCCATGGAAAGTATGGTGGAAAGGCAGTTCTGGGGCAACAGGGGGGGGGCTGCACTGCCTACGGCCAGGCTCTGGGCAGTGCAGGGGCCCCCCTGCCAGCACCCTCAGAATGTGCACTGTCTGCCATTAGTAACATATTGTTATATTATGGAGTATGTGCTATCTATTTTATGATGGTTAAGTAAAACATAACATATATTTTTGGGAATGTAATGTTATTTGTGTGTGGGTATTCTGTTTTACTTGCAGGTTTGTTTTGTGTCTACAAATGTGTCCTATATGCATTGGGATTTATCTTTTATTAAGGAAATCTCTTTTGGTTTGTAATAAACCAATATGTTTAACTTTGATTTCCTTTTTGTGGTTTCTGGGAGTGTTTCTTTTTTTGAACATTTTGTTTTATGGTTTCTAGATACTCTGGATTGGTTTCGAGGGATCTCTATTGAATTCCATTATATTTGCATTTTTTGGGGCTTTTTACATAGCATTTTTCCAGTATTTGGTTGACTATTATTTTTGGTTGGTTTAAATTTCTCAAGTAAATAATTTATATATTGTTTTAGAATGTCAGTATTATTTAAAATGTTAGTTTTTTTGTGTGTTTTGACTGATGTAATAAAATATTATGTTTATTATTTATATAAAAAATGATTTGTCATATTGGTTAAGGTTTCATGACTGTTTTTGTGACTTTTGTAGGTTACAATGTATTTTAAAATAATATGTGTTTGGCTACTATTTCTAAGTAATCTACTTCTTTGTTGTTTATGAAGAGTTTGGGCCTGGTTACGAGGCTGGCGGTCCAAAGACCGCCAGCCTCGCACTGGCTGTTGGACCACCGCTGCTGTGGCAGTCCGACTGTCACATTATGAGGTTGGCGGGTAGACCCACCAACCTACCGCCGTCCCCGCCAGGATCTCAGATCCTGATGGGCTGACTGTGGTACAGGTTGTAATTAGCCAGGGTGGCACTGAACTCAGCGCCACAATGCTGATTTCAACCTTGTTCTCCACCAGCCTTTTTGTGCAGGTCAACCGCAATGAAAAAGCTGGCAGAGAACAAGTGCAGGAGTCCCCCTGCCCAGCACCCTCAAAAAGTGCACTGTCTGCTGGTGGATTCTGCAGTGAAGCTGGTGGGGAGAGTTGTCCTGGAGCGCCTTCTATCCTAGGTTAGGGAGATGGACGTGTTGTCGGAGATGCAGTATGAGTTTTGTGAGGGGCTCAGCATAGTGGAGCAATGTCTAAATTTGCATTTGCTGAGTAGCAGATATTCTGTTGTAAAGCAGGGCTCCATCTGCCTGGTCTTCATGGACCTTTCTTGTCAAGGTGGACAGACGGAGAGCTTTAAGCTGCAGAGAAGGGCATGTCAGGGCTGCGTGCTGGCTCTGTTACCATTTCTGTTATATATTAATGGTTTAGGCACAGTCCTGTTTAATAAAGTTCCGGAGGCCTCCTCAATTGGCAGGAAAAAGGTCCCAGTCTTACTTTATGCAGATGATGGTGTTCTACTATCCAGAACCTCCAATGGTCTTAATATTTCATGTTACGAATTTGCTACTTTTATGGGGTCAGTCGCCCATGTCGCCAACCAAACCAAAACTTTTATCATGGCATTGCAACCTTAGGCAACGTAAGATACAGAGTATTTCTTGACAAAGCTACCCTGTCACTCTGACCCAGGAATTTTCATACCTGGGTGTTGTCTTTGATGCATGAGGTAATTGGGGACCCTGTACAGTCAAAGTGCACCAGAAATTTGTAAGTTTGGTAGGCTATATTTTTGATCTTGCTAATTATATATAGAAGAAAGTGTCTCCCAGTCCTCACCCATGGGTCGGGTATCTGGAAATACTCTAATATTAACTCTCTCTTTCGGGTGATGAAAATAGGATGCTGAGGCAACTCCTGGGTGTTCCACCTGCATGGTCAACCTTTATTAGACACCAGGAGCTGGTGGTGGATTATGTGGATGATATCACCAAATTGCCCCCCCTGCTTTTAGGGTGCTTGGTATGGGAGAGCCTACATACCCCATTCAATAGGGAGATCATCAATGATTGTCCGTTGTGTGAGAGAGGCTTGAAAGTCCATTGGCTTAATCATATTAAAACTGAATTGATGAATCTGGGGAGGCTGACCCTTTTTTCCAAACCTGCTTCCATGACCAAATCTGACATAGTTTGGGTGAAAACTACATTTAGGTCACAGAGGTGTTGCTTAAGAGAGGAATATCAATTTAGTAAACCTACTGTAAGGGAGCTCGCTGTGTTCCATTGCACATCAGCCTTGGAGCCGTACCTAGAATGGACTGACAGTTCATGAGACGGAATGTTACTAACCTGATTTATGTTAGACTTTCTGAGATGGCATCTTAATTTCCCTGTAAGTTAATTTGATCCAACTAAAGTTCTGATATGGCCATGTGATGACTCCTCCCCACAGAGTTTACTGCACTTTACCTTCTTTTGTCAATTTTACTCTGATTTCACTAAAAAAAAATTTTTTAATTTCAAAACATTTTATTCGTTTTTTTGGGGGGTACAAAACAAAGAAGGGAAGTAATGAAGATGGGTAATGAACATTCATAATAGGGGAGTGTTTAAGGTCTGTGAATACAGTCATGAGTAGTACAAGGTGTTGTCAAATGGATACAGACCTACATTAGTGATGTTGATTGTTATACATTAATGCTTGTAGACCCCAAATGGGAATGGGAGAAAGGCAGGAAAGGAGGGGGAAGGAAAGACATAAGGGTGTCCCAGAAAAGGTAAGGATGGTAAAGAGCGGAGGATAGGGGAAGAAAGAGATGTCAAGGCTAGAGCAAAGTCAGTGATGTGATGGTATATGGTATTGTTGTTAATTGATCTGCGAAGTGGGATAGCTCCAGCATTAAAGGTATTGTATTTTGTTGGAAAGCATTTGGTCAACTGTTTTAAGGGCTGAGATGATGTCTTTAAGAATAATGTGTGAGTGGTGTAATGGGAAAGGATTCATCAATATGTAGCAATAAGGTTGCACCATGGGACTGGGTATTGATCCACCAAGTGGCCTGTTTGATTAGGAAGGTAATTTGGTATTTATAAAAGTTGAAAAAAACTTAGGCCGCCACACTGTTTATTTAGTTTTAGTTTTAAAGGGCAGTTCTACCTCTTTTCCCTTACCAGAGGAATGTGGAGAATAAGGTGCCTATATTGCTGAAGAGGTTGTAAGATAGTTGAATGGGGAGCATGGAAGTAATAAAGTGTATTTGCAGGACAATCATCATTTTGATGCATTCCATGCAAATCCCACTAAGTCATGAATTTCGGAGACCAGACCAAGAGTGAATCTTTGACTGTTTTTCAACTAAGTTCTCTTCAGTTATTTTCTTTGTATCTTCTAGGTTATTTTTTAAAGAAATACCTAAGTATTTAATCTGTGTGTGTTGCCAATGGAGTTTAGTGTTGGGCACAATGAATGTTAAGTTGTTTAAAGGGAATATTTCCATGTTGTCTAGATCTAGGGATTAACCTGAAACCCTTGAATAGGATGTATATCATTTAGAATTGTGGGGATGGCCATTTTAGCTTCTTGCGAGATGATAAGTATGTCATTTGCATAGGCGGCAACTTTATATGGGGTATTACCAATAAAGATACCTTCAATAAGTGTTTTGGCTCTGATGGTAGCCAGAAGAGGTTCAATAACTAAGAGACAGAGTTGTGGGGGTAGGGGGGACAGCCTTGTCTAGTTTCTTGTACTAAATTAATTTTGCCTGAGAGGTAACCATTGACTCTGATACATGCAGATAGTTGTGAGTACAAAGCAAAAACCTGTTGGATAAAGGTGTCCCCTAAATTGAATTTACACATGACAGCATGTAGGAAAGGTCAGGAGACCTTATCAAAGGCTCTTTTCTGCGTCCAAGACCATGGCAATTGTGAGGTAGATTAAATATGTAGCTTTTTCGATCATGCAGCAAAAGAGCCTAACATTATCCGATCAATGCCTGCCTTTATTGAAACCGGTTTATGGTCTGTGATTGATAGATGGAAAGGTTCTTTCTAGTCTAGTCGCTAGGATTCTTTACATACATTTTGCAGTCCAGATTTAGAAGGGAGTGTGCCATCAACCGAAGGAAAACAATGCTGTTTTAACTGGAGGGGATATCCCTAATGTTCAGGGGAAATGTTAGTACTGTTGCCTTTTTATGAATTGATGTTGTGTAGGTTCTGTGAAGTTTATCTATTCATTTTTATTAAGATCAGCAAAGGTAAACCAGGACTTGTGTAACCATGTGCTATTTGCACTTTATTTGCCATCACTTTATCTGCGAAAAGGAAGAATCCAACAAGAACTGCCCTAGCCTTGATAAGTTACAATGGCGGCCCCAGACGCCTTCTATTTATTTTTGGTCTGATTCATGAAACTGTTTTGTATTTGCTGATGCTTTTATTCATGTGCAGGGGTTTGTTGTGAGCATACTAATGATGTGATTTTATTTACTTTTATGGCTACTTGTGTAACTGAAATAAAGATTGACTTAACTTGATGTAATTGTTTGTCTGATTTTATTGGTTATTTTTGTTTATAGTTTGATTTCATTGGTTAGTTTAGTTTCTTTTATGAGTTATGTTCGTTTATTGTAAACGCTAATTTAGGTTTTATTTATAATGTGTGACATGTAGTTCGATAGTTTTTTTAATGTTAATGTTATATATGTATATATGCATGTGTGCGTTTAATGTAAAAAGTGGTAATTTATATGTATATTCATAATCATGTAATTATCTTGCCAATATTATCGTAATCAGTACAGTATTGTAAGACAATATTTTTGACATATTGTGTTTATTCAAAGGTGACAATAGTTTTGTTTCTGATATTTGTGTTTTCGATATAAAAATCGATATTTTTAACAACAATTTTATGTTATTGATATTTTTAGTTTTATTAGTTAAGTATAGGAAGGCGATATTTTTGTCAGCAACATTTTGTCTGATATTTTAGTGTTGTCATGTTGTATGCATCAATATTATGTCAGTGATCCCTCCTCCTATTGTACTGGATTATTTTTTGTTGGCCCTCAGGACTGCACACTTTACTTTGCTAACCAGTGCAAAAGTGCTTGTGCTCAGTTCTCCAAATAGGGTAAAATTGGCTCACACCCAATTGGCACATTTGAGTTACTTGTAAGTTCTTAGTAAAGTGGTACTAAATGGACCAAGGGTGTATAAATAAAACGCTACTAGTGGGCCAGCAGCACCCATTGTTTCACCCACTTAAGCAGTCCTTCAGAAAATGTCTCTGGGCTGCCATTGCAGTCTGTGTCCAGTTTTAAACTGCCAATTCAACCTTGGGAAATAAACCTTTTGCCAGGCTACCTGAGTGAATCCAAGGGTCAGTTGCTACCCTCTGGTGTGACCTGCAGGGACACAACATGCTCCCTACACCTGCCCAGCTGAACTCTGTAACTGGCCCTGCCTGGACCTGGAGCTGGACCTGCTCAAGCCCTGCTGGCTTCTGCAAGAGTGAGTCCCAGATCCCCAAGAGGCACTCCCGTCCCCAGGTCCTTGGCCCTGATTGGCATCAGTGTGCACTCCTGGACACAAGGGATAAATTCTAAAGTTTTGGGCTGTTCGTGACCGCGAACAGGCTTGTTTGCACTGAGATCTTGCCACCCACTCTGACTGCCAACGCGAAGCTTAGGTGAACTTGACAGCGATGACCAGCAACGCGAGATCTGAATTTGCACTACTGCATCAACAACCTGTGGCGACCACCAACATAAAGCTCCAGCAACGTCTGCCTGTGGCGCTCAACATGGATCTTTGTACTACAGCGATGACCGTTCATGACGCCTGGCCTGCTCTTCATACTACAACTATGACAATACAATACACAATGCTCTCCCTGCTCCTTCGGGTCTCCTCCACTGCGAACTGGACTCTTTACTCCAGACTTTAAAAATGTGCATTTTTTAGTGGGACTAATGTGTTTCTTGTATCTGACTCGCTCGCCATCACAGTCAGCCTGAACATGTGACTTTCCTCTGGTGTAGAACAGCCAGAAGACTGTGAGTGGCACTTTGGACTTGGATGTCTCTGGTTCTACTCATTGGATTTTTGTCATTTTGGTGTCATTTTATTTATTAAATTTTACCTTAGACTTCCAAATTGGCGCTAGATTTTTATTGTGTTGTGTTTCCACTTTTTTTCTGCTTGTGTACTGCATAAATACTTTGCTCACTGCCTCTATTTTAAGCCTGACTGCTTGTGTGCCAAGCTACCTGAAGGTTGAGCAGAAGTTAATTTAGTGACTTCTTGTGGTTCATCCTGATGGAGAGTATGGTTTTGCCTGAGTGGGGCTTCACTCCCCTTAACCAATAACCCAATTTCTGAATGAGAATTTGGTGGGTGGAGGTAAGTCCATTGGTGAGATGGAGGTCTTTACCCCTACCATACTGAGGGTCCTCAGACTACCAAACCAGCTCTAGTGGAAAACTCTGAACATTGGCGGGAACTGCCATCATGGTGGTTACTGTCAATGTTGTAAAAGTTTGACAGATGGCTCTGTCAAACATGACAACAGCCAAGCAAACTTTTACAACGTTCTGCATTTTACTAAAATGAGTCCGAAAGTGTGAGTTTTTTTATTGATAAAATGCAAAACTAATGGCCTCCACACCAAGGAACTTGTCTTGGGTGGTCATTTCTTTTTTTACATCCCTCATCATTAGGTTTTGCCTGGTGGCAACATACAGATTACTCTAGATTAGACGGATGGTGTAATATGTAAACCTCCAATGGCCCGTACTCTGCTGGAGTATGCACATGATGATGTCCATCTCTGACATACCTAAGGCCCACCTGCCTGTAAATCAGGCAGGCAGACACAGGGTTTGGCATAAAGAGTACTCCATTGCAGTTAAGAGAAGGTACCCTCTCCATCAAAATTTAAATCAGGCCCATAGTTTTTCTTCTTTCTGTCATGAAATTGGAATGAAGCCTCTAAATTACACATCATTGCTGACATACTTAACTGGTCCTGTACAATAGCTTCTATTTTGAAAAGCTCACCCAAAATATTAAAAGGCACCATGTCAATGGGAAACAACTTTTCTAGGTCAGGCCTTTACTCTATGAGTCATTGTTTTCAGGGGTATGATCTGTTTAATTGACATGAACCAAAAGGCTACTCTGGTAAAGTTCCAACCTGCCTGGAAAGTGTTGGTCGTGGAGCCTGTGGAATCCAGGGCTCTCCACGATCATTAGACAGGCCCATATGAGGTGACATAGCAGAAGTGGGAGTCCATCTACCTGCTGGATATCAAGACCTTGTACATCACCGCCAAGTTTCATATTACTTATGTGTGACATTACCATGGTTTAAGGAGCTTATGTGTGACATTGCATGAAGGCATGCATGAAACTGAGTAGTACCTACTTGCAATTAAAACCATGCTAAAAAATCCTTGAAAAGATAAATATTAGAAATTACCCCACATATGAAGTGCTAAAGTAAGTGACACTTGTTTTTCAAATGACCTTGCACTGAGGTAGTGCTGCTCACTGGTGGAATACTGCCATTAAATTTAAAGTTACATGTGTTTACAGATCGCAGTAACTACCCAGAATTAGCTTAGTAAAATATTATACACTGCCCGAGATTTAACCATGACAGCCACTAATCTTTTTTTTTACGCCCCTTATCATCGGCCCAGGCTGTAGACATTGGAAGCAGTTAAATGCTGAGTTTAGGAGGCTTTTGTCCCTGGTACACAAAAAGAACAACTGCTACTGACAGCAGAGCACCTCTCCAAATTGCGTGACAAAATGTTCCATTTCATTAATGCGGGAATGACTAACAATTGGCATTATTCTGACCAGTGATGTATGGCACTAGGCAGGGCTGCCCCAACAAACCCCTAAAGGGTGCTCCACATGACCCGCTTCAAGCCACGTTTTGAGAGGTCCGAAGTCAACATGCTCCTGGTGACAGATGAAGTGTGGAAGAGGAGAGTGAGTGCCTCTTCCTGACCTCTTGTCTGCCCAGGGTCAGCAGAGGGTGTCAACCTGTCCCCTACTCTGACCCCAGAGCAGCAGAGTGAAAGTTGCCAGTTGCTGGGGCAGTTTTCCTCTCTGTTCTCCCCCACCGTTGGGCTCACACATTCGTGTACCCATGATATGGGCACTGGAGAGAGTCCACCTGTTAAAAATAGAGGCCCATGTTTATCAAGTGTTTCATGCAGCGCAATGCACCAAGCCACCTTGATGCACTGCGTTGCATGAAAGGGAAAGGGCAGGAATACATGTTAACATTTTACAGTGCATTCCTGTCCTCTCTTAGTGCTGGCACACTTTTGGCTGCCTAGTGCCAATGCAAGCGTTGTAGGCATGATTATTTTTGTGCAGAAAGGGGCACCTTCCTGCACAAAAACAATCCTCAGAGGCATTCCCCTGTTTCTATGCGTGCTTCGGAATACACCACATGTAGGAAGATGAAAAAACAAGTAGAAATGAAGATATTTCTCCTTACCATTTTGATGCATTTCCAGGTCTACCACTAATGGTAAATATGGGAATGCGCCACAATCCATGAGAGGATGGGTGGGAACACCCACCTGATACCTCCCTGGGGCAGAGTAACACAAGAAAGTGGTTTGCTCTGCCCTGCATTACTCCAGATTTATCAAGCCATGCAGAGTCACGCATGGCGTACTTGCATGGCTTGATAAATTTCACTTTGGTTTTGCATTGCCCTTGTGCCCTTTGCGTGGAGCAGAGGCCATGCACAATATTGATCAATCTGGCCTAGAATTTACAGGCTGTCAGACAAGGTGAGGTCTAGTATCAAGGAGGAGGTCTGCAAGATGCATGTGTTTGGGATGATTGAGCCCTCCAACAATCCCTGGTCCAGCCCTGTGGTGCAAGTACGCAAGGCTGCCTCTCTGGGCACCACTCCAGAACTTAGGTCTACTGTGGACTCAATTTTGTCATGAAGACTGATGCATACCCCAAACGGAATAGGGGTGGCTGAACTTTCATGAACGTCTTTGCTCTGGCTTTCAAATAAGGATAGCTCTGTTTTCAGTGGCCATTATGGGAGTGAAAAGAGAAGAAAGTCATTGGGGGATCTAAGATCCCTATCAATTTTCTGTATTTTTCTTTGTATGCACCCATATTTTAACCTTCAATCCATGGAAGAATGAGTGTTGAATGGGAGAGAAGGGCTCAACCCTGTGGTGCTATGGCAGTTCAAAATGAGTATGACGCCTCAGGAAAGAGCGTGCACTTCTGAAACCCCATCTGTAATATAGAAATACCTGTATCTCCATGAAAACACAAGTCAAACACAAAAGAAAAATTTTAAACCCTTCTATACTGCCAAATCAATGTTATAACACAGTAAGATAAAATTAGGGGAGTAAAGGAAAGCAGAGAGAAAAAAAAGGGCATAGCAGCAATTATTCACCCAATTTTGGAACAAATTCCCTTCCTTTAGCCTCCTGAGGTAGCATTCTGGTGTGACCTTTTTGTGACCATTAATAAAGCCCCTGACCACATCCTGAGAACAGTAGATCCACAAAACACAACATGGATGGGTCCAACTCTCAAAAATGACCCGTCAAACTCGATTTGTGAGAAGACAATATATTTCCCATTATGTTCTACTAAGTACCGCTTGTAAGCCTCAGAAGTCATTCATCTTTTCATTACCATTCTGTCCATCAACACCATCAGTTCCCTCTTCTTCAGTATGGTATCAGAAGACAATGTTCACCCAACAGCAGAGATGTTATTCTATCACCAGAAGAAGAAATTTGGCCCTGATTTATACTTTTTTTGCACCGCATTTGCGTCATTTTCTGATGCTAAAGCGGCGTAAACTTACCAGCAGACAGATGAGCATTAAACTGCCGAAATGGCGCATCATCTCCATGTTATTTCTTAGGGCCCTTTAGGACAGCCTGTAATCCTTGGTAACTAGATGATTTTAAGAGTGACACTGCAATTGCAGCAGGTCCCATAGGACATTCCAAAAACCTACCATTAGTGACTGCTGGTAGTAATGTCGGTACCACTGGACATGAACATGGGTGAGTCTCCACAAACTATTAATGCCTTCCATCTTTGAACTTCGCAATGAAATTTGCTGTGGACAAACTTTTCACCTTGGAATTCATGTCACTTCTACAGTTCTCCAACGCCCTAGCTTGGTGCACTCTCTGCTCCTATTTAGCCTTGGCATGCTGTACCCCTCCAGTGAGGCTCTCCTACTTTTGTTTCACTGCCCGCATGGCCATTTAAGGCTGCTGAGCTACCTGCAGATCAGTCAGCAAAGCAATTAATGAATTGCATTAAACTTTCTAAACCAGTACCCAAATTGGCTTCTTAATGTCACCAGCTCAGAGGCTTTAAGGCCACTTCTTTTGGCTACATCACAAGGTTAAAAGAGTTATCTGTTTTTTTTTATATCTACCTTGGGGCCTTCACCAAAAAAAGCTACTGGTATCATGATGCAGATGTTGGATTAAAACTGCAGGGGTTGCATGCACACTCTACACATCCTCTTAAGTTGACACTATGTTCAGAGCAGTGCGCACAGTGGTAGGACAAGCATCTTTCTCTCCTATGGCTTGTACCCGGCATGGTTGCTCTCTCTTTCACCAAGGGTTGTCAAATCTTTCTCGGTGGCACCAGCTTCCTCATAATCCTGGAGACCACAAATGAATCTTAGCAGCTGCATTTTGACCCTGCTCTTAGGTTGAACTATGTATCTTTACTGCATGCTACCATCTTGAGCTTTGTAGTAGCTTTATCTCCCGCTCTGCTGGAGCATCAATGCCACCCGCTTCACGTTTCTACACTCAGTGTGTACCACATGTATCAAGCTTTGGCATCTTAGGAGGTCTAAAGTGGTGTTTCTCACCAGAGTAGACCCCTTCTTTAGACGTCATCCAACACCCATCCATTTCCTACCGATCTCTGGTCGCTTCAGTTAGCTCAAGGCTCCCATAGGATGCAGACATGACAATAACTCTCTGGAGGAGGAACAAAAGAACTGCTGAGGGATGAGGTGTGACCTCCTCCTGGCAGGGTGGCAAGAGTAAGTGTGAGCCCAAAAGGCGAGATTTGTAGAAGAAGCTGCCTTTGAAGGGCAAATAGCAGTCACACATGGAAGGGGCTACTCTTGTTTTAGCCATCAGGCTGGCATCTCAGGCAGAGAGGAAGAAGCTGTTGTTGAACATTTTTTCAAAGGGACTGTAGCCCCATATATCCACAATTCTGGGTTGGGTAAGGGAGTTCCCCACACCAAGCAAAGGATTCTGCCAAGTTGGGAGTGGGCAGAACAGTGTATTCTGGGCTAGCTAGATGCCACACTTCATAGGAAGTTGTCATCAGGTGGTAGGGGACCTGGTAGCTCATTGGCTACTACTTGTCACCCCCCCTAGGATTATGAGGGGCATAAAAGTGCTGTCCCCTGGCACCTAGATCTCAGATAAAATCTGTGCCGAAGAGAAATGGAAGAAGGACTGCCCTGCTGTACCGAAGAGAAACTGAAGGACTGCCCTGCTGCTAAATGGACCCAGAAAAAAGAGCTTGCACCAAAGGCTGTACTGCATCTGCTGCACCTTGGGCTAGTAAAGAGAGGCTGAGGTGTCCCCCTCATGGAAAAGTGTGTTACAGCCACAGGGTCATAAAAGTTCAGAAGGCTAAACACTTGACAGCCCAGGATCAATAAGCCCAACTACCGCTGAATGCCAAGGTGAAGCCTGGGAGATATCTAACCCTCAAATGTTGTACCCAAGTCTGCTGGACCTGGGAGAGTCATCAGAGTGCGGTTTGGTTGCTTAGCATGGAAGTTACTACAAGTTAAAGTCAACCACTGGTTTTGCTGTAACTGGAGACCAGTAGACAGGTGGTAACTTCATCTGGACTTCATGAAGTCCCCCCCAAACATGAGGGCCAAGGGGTGACCACAGGAAGACCCCCTGGTGCCAGCTCAGCATCCTCAGTATCCTTGACCATCTTCAGCATTCTGTATCAGCACCAATCCATTCACTTCTATGGCAGTTTGCCCATAAGACTTGGAACTGTACTAGAGGCTGCTTAAATCAAAAGGTAATTGTCCCCCTGTGATGGCTCCGTATCGGTAATGGAACCCCCAAGAGTGCTCATAAACTTGTTTTCGTGTTGTGGCTAGCCCTAAACCACAAATGCGTCATATTACAAATATGTTTGTGTTCAGTGAAAAGCAGTGATTTATTTTATTTCTTTAAAATTCATATTCCCAAACACTCCAGTGTGTTTTTGTCAAAGAGATGTCTTTTTAAAGATACATTTCCAATGTATTTTTCGAAATTGGTGTCAGATTTTTATAATGCTGTGTTTTCTGCCTATTCCACTGTTTTGATATTTCCCAATGCTTTACTTGTGTTTCGTTGATAAAGCCTGACTGCTCTGAGCCACAACTATCAAGGACTGAGCTTAGGTTTTACAAACAAACCTCAGTGGACATGATACAGGTCTGTGCCATTGTTAAATTGGTGAGGTTGCACCATATAATAATCCACATTTCCACATACAAACCATCTGTAATGTGACTTCAAATTCATCTACTAGGCTCAAACACAATCACCAAATGTCCACTGCTTCATAGCAACTCAAACTGTGGATGCTGGGAATCCCTCAAGTGTTCAGGTAAAGCAGTACTGACGGTGACAGTTCAGAAGGTAGTAAAGCATTTACCAGCTTATTGACACAAGTGTCAAGGGGAGTTGCCACATTACTGATGTCCCAGTACCGGAAGCTGGGGTCGGACTATGTCCCCCAGCCAACACTAGGGCTAGGCAGGGCCAAAGACTGACAAGGTGCTCTAAAGTGCAGGCCATATCCTGCAGTGCGGATTTTTCTTAAAGACGTCCCTGGCCCAAGTTTGCCTCATTGCTGCTGTTGCAGTACCAGAGGCAGGGGTGGAACTATGTTACCCAGCCCACAACAGGGCTAGGCGGGGGCCAATGACTGGCCCTCATTTGCCGCATTGCTGCTGTCCCAGTACCAGGGAATGTGGTGGGCCTACGTCCTCCAGCCAATACCAGGGCTAAGTGGGGCCAAAACTAAAGCGCAGGCCGTATCCCGCAGCATGGGTTCATTTGAAAGCGGGTTCACGGCCCACCTTTACCACATTGGTGATGTTCCAGTATTCTATGTACCCCTGCCAACACCAGGGCCAGGCGGGGCCAAAGACTGACAGTGCGCTCCACAGCGCAGGAGATATTCCGCAGCCCGGGTTCTTTTGAAAGAGGTCCCTGGCCCACATTTGTTGCATTGTGTCAGGAAAACTATTGCCAGTGTTGTTAAGTTCTTCCCTCAGCAAAAACGATTCCCCTTTTCCTTGTACCCACATTGGTTGCAGAACTAGCTTCTTCAGGTTTAACTGCCACTCAAGATGGTGGCAGCAAATCTTTGTGAGGTCAGCGATCTAGTGTTTCTACCTTACTCTCGTGCTGAAGCTTCCCTCCAGCTGTTTCTCTCTGGGAGCTGTGCACTTCAACTGTCATCCTGAGGAGAATGAGCAGTGTTCCTGAGGCGCTTCGTTTCATAGAGACATCTCCAGTTTTGAGTAATGAATTATTTTTCTTGTTACAGTGTGCACACCAGCTACTTTTTCCCTTCTAGAGAAGATGAATTTCTTCCTTCTTTCAACAACTGGCTATCGGCTTTCTGAGGAGAATTCATTTTGGCTTAAAGGAACTTCAAGCAACTGCAGTAAGGAATCCTTTTGTATGATTTCCAGACTTGCCAATATATATATGTACATATATATTCAAAAACTCTTCGCCTTGCAGACTTGCCAGTCTTAGAGACAAACCTCAGTGCTCAGACTAATTCCTAGAGACTGTGATTGAGAAAACTGAACCTTGAGAAGGACTTCTCGTTTCCTGTAAAATACATTTGTAGATTATATATTTGTGAACCTTTGAACTGTTCTCCAGAGTACCTTGGATACCTCTGACTCCTGGAGAAAAGAAGATATTAAGTAAAAAATGGCTAGTCTCTCAAAAGATACAGGTTAGGAGAACGATAGAATTGGGTGAATGTGAATGGCTGAACAGATGAATGCGCAGTAGGAATGTACTTATCTATGCTGTTATCACCCGACTGCAGGTCCTTCCTTTAAAGAAATCCCAATAAGAAGAGAGGTGCATGTTACAGAAGCACACACTGAATATCCTATCTTCAAGTAGGAAACACAGGCTGGAACTAGATCTGGAGGCGGTCTCTCTTTTTCTATTCCCATTCCCTTTTCCCCCTAGTGGATGCAGGGTTCAAATAATCAGTAAAGTCCGAGCAGGCATCTGTTGTAGGGAGTTGGATAAAAGGCATCTGCTCCTGTGAAAGTTTGATTTAATGGGTAATCTTCTGACACATTGCTGCTGTCCAATTACTGAAAGCTGGGTGGGACAATAACTCCCAACCAACATAAGGGCTAGGCAGGGACAAATACTGGCTGCATGATCTACAGCGCAGGTCATATTCTTCAGTGTGGGTTCTTTTGAAAGAGGTTCCTGGCCCGCATTTGACGCATTGCTGCTGTTCCAGCATCAGAGGCTGCTGTGGGACTACATCCCTCAGCCAACACCAGGGCTAGGCAGGGCCAAAGACTGACAGCGTGCTCTAAATGACAGGCCATATCTTGCAGCACCAGCTTTTTTTAAAACTGTTCCTGGCCTGTATTTTCCACATTGCTGTTGTTCCAGTACCGGGGGCTGGGGTGGGACTGCATCCCCTAGCAAACACCAGGGCTAGGCCTGGATGTACTCTAAAGTGCAGGGCATATCCACCAGCGTGGGACATGTGCAGGTTGTGCCCGGGTGAAGACCAAGCCCGCCTTCGCCCATCATCACCCAGACGAGGCCAGGCCAGGCCTATCCCTTTCATCTAAGATTTGCTGGCCATTGTTTGCTGAGACCTTGTAATTTTATTTTTCCTTTGGAATTATGGATGTGCATCACCTGTTGTGTTTGCTTCCCAGAAGATTTTTATAATAATAGGGGAACAGAAAGCACCTGAAATGTCTAATACTATAGGGAATGCCAAAAAACAGGAAGACCAGGTGGGGGGGAGGGACATTTCCATCTATTGAAACTGCCAGAGACTGTACGTTGAATGATATTGACCATTGAATTGAGGAAGTAGAGACAATATTGAATACTAAAGCAACTACCCTTAGAGACAGGTCAAACCCTGAAAGAGTGCCAGACATGTTTAGGAAAAACAGGAGTCTATCTGCAGGTGCCATTTGAGGTAGCTCGTGTACAGCCGGCCCAGATACTTTGAGTGCTCCTGAAACTCTCAAGACCATGGAAACAGAAGCCAGTCGAGCAAGTGATTTGTCACTACTGCCTCGGCAACCACTGTCTCCTAAAGTCCTCATTGCTCCTAGCATTCCGTGTTAAGACATGTTCTCCCCCCCTAGCTGCTACGGAGACAATGGAGACAACTGGCCAACCTTCTGCTGCCTCCACAGAGCTTCCTCAAGCACAACCTCTAGTTCGAACAAAAAATGCTTGCTCAGATCCAAATACTTTCACTCCCCAGATACCCGTAGGCAGCAATGATTACTTATTATTACATTGCAACATAGACAACTTAATAAATCAAATTATTTTATTAACCAGTCGCATTGCAAGAATGCAGTGAAGTCTTTCCAGTAAGCAATGCTGTGATTGTTCCTGTCCTAAAGGGTTTATGATGTTGCAACAAGGGATGTACATTGGAGAAGATCTCAAAGGAAGGGAGAATCACCCAAAACAGCCTCAACCAAATGCCCAGGGTCTGAACCACGTTACTTCAAACCACTTACCTCTATAGGATGTAAAGCATACTGAGAACTTAAATCACTATGAGAGAGTCTTGAGCCCACAATCCTCAATGCACAATTCTAGGGTATCTGAGCTCATATATAGCCACAGATCTCTTGTGGTTCACTATACGGATAAACCCATTTTCGAGCTTAACCCCAGGGCAAGAGAACCGTTCATCACAAGAAATTTACATCAGCATGGGACATTCTGCTAGGATCATTTTTGGTGACATCCCCAGGAAAGTATTTCATTAGACCCAGGTACCCAAACTGGCCTCTGGATCATCTGAAGACACAGATTCTTTGATTAACAAAGTCATGCACTGCTTAGGGTAAATTGTAAGTGCCTCCCCATAATAAGGTATGAGATTGTATATGCAAAGCAACTGTGTTACTGAACAATGAGATGTAGGCTGAAAATCATATTAATTTTGAATTACACACATGCCACCTTACGGAACACTCTAAGTGCAAAATCAGGTTAAAATCCTCTTCTACGAATATTAGGTCTGCTCCTAATAAACCAAATTGTCCCCCTCAACCGTGTACCCAAGCATTTTGTCCTGTTGAAGAACCCAAAGCATCCAATTTGAATGTGATTGATTGACCGAATCTTCCAGCTGAGCCTGTCTTATTGGATGATTACACTGAGTCAAATATTGCAGTTGCTGCCAATAATGCTATTATTATTGAGAATGACAATTTGAAGTCTCAATTAGAGAGGGGTATTGGCAACACAAATGGTCCCAGACTGATACAGGACGCACAACGGGACAAAGATTACCATCCTAGAGATTACTTTGACTCTCATGCTGGTTTTTCTGTGACCTCATGGAACCTGGCAGGAATCAGGCCTAACTTTACTGACCCTGAATGGATTTCTTTTATAGGAGACCACAATGTATGTTTATTCCAGGAAACCTGGTCAGTAAACAAGGGGTGCATCAACAGGTACACAACCTATAGTGTGGAAGCTAAGCCCCCGGGGAAATGTGGGTGGGCCGCTGGTGGGCTGCTAATTTTAGTTTTAAAAAATTGTTCTGTTTGCACACAGCTCAGAGGGTTGAGTCCACTGATATAATGGGGATCTCACTCAAATTCCTTTCTGGCATGAAGATGGTATTATTAAATGTTTATGCTAGGTCAGCTTCTGTTGGAGTGTAGCTTTTATATTCAATATTAACATGAAAAGTTTGCAAAATAATGTATAATGAAGCTGCATAGAAAACGTGATAGAAGAAAATTAATGTGCGCGTCTGAAATGTGCACACGGGGAGTGGCCATCAAGGTATACAATGATTAATGAAATTGACTAATGATGAATCAATAATGTACTAATGTATGATTTTGCATTAGCACCAAGAATTATATGTTAAGGTTTTGCTAAATCACTCACTAGGCCTTAGTTAGTAAGGGTCTGGGCCTAGCTGCCTGGTCTCATATCAAATGTGTTTTTCTAACGTGCAATGTGCTGTCTTCCTGAAGGACATGAAACTGTACTTTTCCAGAAGCTGGAGATGTGTGTAACTGTAGTAAATTCTTTCTCATGAGACCCGATTTGCTCAAGGAGACGTTCTTGCCGACTGCAACAGTGTAATTTGCAACAGGTACAAGGTCGACTAAACTGATAAAGACAATGGAACTACTGACTGAAGCGAGGAGTGTAACTTTTCTTACCTGACGTTCTACCCGTTGAAGACGTAAATCACAGGTGCCAATAAACTGCATGAGAACTGTCTTAAGTGAAAATTCTAGTAAGGTGATCAACGGATCATTGGACAGAGATAACGATGCACCAAACATTGACCAATTGGAAATTAGAGACTTGTCTGGCAAATTCGATTTCACGACATGGCACAAGGAGAGCTTAAATGGTGACTCTGAAAGGTGAGAAAATAAATGCAGGGCTGCCCAATCTTAGGAACCCGAGTCAATTTTGGAGAGAATGGAACATTAAAATTGATTTACCATCAGAAATAACTCATTAATTTTAATTAATAATGCAAGAGATGGCAATCAAGATTAAAAACAAAAATGCGGAGCAACGTGATAAACTATGTGGACGCGCGCCGGAGGGTAGGTTGAACTGCTTACGACACAGAGACCGAAAATTTCAGTTTCTTGTTCTGGCGAGTGATCCTCTAGAGCTCTATCCTGACATATGGGATGGGTGACCTTTCCTACGTTATTATATAGGACTAAGTAAGTTACTTTGTTCCTTCGACATATTGTTGACTAGAAACTTTGGAGAAGGTTTTTTTCGTGTGTCCTGATGAAGCGTCGCTGGATCCGGTTGGACCACATAGATGCGAAACATGTAGACTTGTATTAGTGAGGTACCCTTATTGGTTTTCCTCCCTCTTTCTTCGTGTGAGTAGGTGTACATAATTTATCACGTTACTCCGCATTTTTGTTTTTAATCTTGATTGCCATCTCTTGCATTATTAATTAAAATTAATGAGTTATTTCTGATGGTAAATCAATTTTAATGTTCCATTCTCTCCAAAATTGACTCGGGTTCCTAAGATTGGGCAGCCCTGCATTTATTTTCTCACCTTTCAGAGTCACCATTTAAGCAAAGTGGTTTAGAGCTCCCCTTCGGGGTGAGCCCGCCAGGCATTGCAGTACCAGCCTGACGAGGAGCTTTCCCAATGATGATGCTAGTCATCCATTGTGATGCATGAGGGTTTTGCTCCTGATCAAGTTGATTCACTAGTGTGAACCGTTTTTTGGCTTGGAACAGTGTACCTATTTTTGAATTATGTCCCATTATAGGCCCAATAAGCGTTACAGGTAGCTTTCAGAAAATATTTGCAAGACAAGTCCTTGATAAATTTCAAAACTGGATGTAAGAAGAACAAAACATATCCTGTCACCATTCCAAGCTGGTTTTTGTTCGAAAACTAGCACTTCAGATCAGGTTCCGAGATTTGCTATTCTCTACTGGAAATATGCACTGCTGTCAAAACAAAGACTATGCATGTTTTTTGTTGATCTTATAGCGAGATTTTATCTTGTCTCTCAGAGAAATCTATGGGAAGTTGTAGGTGAAATGGGAGTTCCTATGAATTTGGTTAATCTTCTTGCAAGGTAACAGGATAATACCTCTGCTCGGGTTCGTGGGGTGGTAAGTAAGAGTTGACTGATTGCATTTTTATCTCAAGAAGTGTACGTCAGGGGTGTGTTCTTGCCCAAACTTTGTTTAAGTTGTATATTTATTTTGTTATGAATGAATTTATGAACTGTAAAAAATGATTCACTTGTTTTAAATGGCAAGAAGGTCCCTATTCTTCTTTTTGCAGATGACTCACTTCTTATTTCTCTGACTGCAATGGGACTTCAGAATTTGATAGACAAGTTTCTGATGTTTTGCAAAATTAGTGGTTTAGAGCTAAATGCGACAGAAACTAAATTCCTGGTGTCTGGGACTAGTGCAACCAGGAACGTTACAGTTAGGGCTGACAACAAACTCTTGGAAAGAGCTGATTGCTTTGACTATCTTGGGGGTCAAATTATCAGAAAAGTTCAAGTGGGTACACCAACTCAATAAAAATGCACTGCTAATACAGATTAAATCTAAAGCATTTATTCAGTTGTTTAAGAGATCATGTTCTCGTCCAGTGTCCCCAGCACTTGAAGTATATTGTGCTAAGGTGCAGAGTGCTGCATCATTTGGAGCTTAGATATGGGGTTGTGTTGACACTCATCCGCTGACCACAACAGAAAATAATTGATTAAGATCATTTGTTTCAGTTCTGGTTAGCACTCCCCTCATTCCTCTTTATTTTGATCTAGGTATGAATAGAGTCAGACCTGACAGCACTGAGGGGCATATTTATACTCTGTTGGCACCAAATTAGCGTCATTTTTTTAACTCTAATTCAGTGCAAAACTAACTCCATATTTATACTTTGGCGCTAGACGTGTCTAGCGCCCAATTTAAGGAATTAAAGTCATTTTTGCGACGTGGAAACCTACCTTGCCTTAATGTGATGCAAGGTAGGTGATCCTGTGCAAAAAATTACTCTATGGCCTTTACACCATATTTATACTCCCATGCAAAAATGGTGCATGGGAGGGAGGAGGGGGGCAAAAAATGGTGCAAAGCTTGCTTTGCCCCATTTGTTAACGCCTGGGTCAGGGCAGGCGTTAGGGGACCTGTGGGCCTATTTCCATGGTGGAACACCATGGAATAAGCCCACAGGTGCCCTCCCCGGACCCCAGGGACACCCCCACCCACACCAGAGGGACAGCGGAGGATGGGGTACCCCATCCCTGGCAAGTACAGCTAAGTACAGGTAAGTATTTCATTTTATTTTTTTAAAGTGCCATAGGGGATCCTGAAATGGGCCCAGGGTTCAGTGGCCATGCTCAGGAGACCCTTGTCCCCTGTGCTGGCAATTGGGGTGGTGGGCATGACTCCTGCCTTTTCTAAGGCGGGAGTCATGTAGCATGGTAGATTTAGCACCATAAAATGACGCTAATCTGGTTAGAGTCATTTTTTTTTACTCTAGCCTGCCTAATGTAATTTTTGGTGCAAAACCCCCTTCTTCCATACCGTCAGCCCCACCCGACTAACGTTATTTTTGTTGACGCTAGCCTACCCTTTGCACCGGCTTGCACCATTCCATAAATATGGTGCCCGGCTGGTGCACACAAATGGTGCAAGCCGGTGCAAAACATTTTAGTGCAAAACTGCGTTAGTGCAGTTTTGCACCAAAACGTATAAATCAGGGCCTGAATCCCCTAGTTTATTGGGTGCGCCTTTGGTCTACGCGAGAGCTAATTGAATATAGGGATTCTTTGGGGGTACTGGTGAATATGAACAACGTATGCAGGTTCCCTGGCTTAAGTTTGTTTCAAGCTGGCTTCAAGACTTGAGCCTGATTTTGATATTGGCAGAGGAGTTACCCCTTCACAACAGTGACTGATATCCTGTCCGCCGAAATCTACATCACATTATGTCCAATGAGATTTAGGTTTCGTCGGGCGGGATATCCGTCATTGTGACAGAGTAACCCCTCCGCCAATATCTGTCAGGCCTTTGGTCTGCAAAAACTATGGGAAGACCCGGGAATTATCTGTAAAGCAGAACCTGGTGGTTTAAAATCCCACTATTCGCCTTACGTTTATGAACAGTACATCACAATCGTGTCTAGTGGGCAGCTGATGAATCAGTGTTTTGAGTTTAAGATCACTTTGTGCCTTTTTGAGATATTATTACACTTTGCTAGCCAACAGCCTGTATATGCTCGGTCAGCTGGGCAATTTACTACTGATGTGCATTATAAGCAGATGGGAGAAGAACAAGACTTTCAATTTGTGTCCAGCTTGTGCCTGGCATCTGAGACAGAAGAGGGCATCCTGTTCTTCTTCCCCGATACTCTGGATATCGCCGATGCTTGAACGGGGGTGACCTGTATTTTGATAGCACTGAGAATTTTAAAAAAGTGATACTTCAACTTTAATTGTTGTTGCTGTTAGCTGCTTTTTAACAAATGTATGGTATAAGCAAACAAAGCTCTTGCCCTAGTAAACTCTTTGAGCAATGGGTTAGATGGGAACAAATCTACTCCAGTACTGCTTATAGTTGGATGTTGGGGTGGATTTGGTACTTCATACACTTTGTATTTTACACCCTCTGCTATTGCACTGAAAAATTGTTAAATCAAAAGTATACATGTAATTCAGCGCTTTAGTAAGTTTGTAATGGCTCTTCTTTTAGATCTATTGACTAGCGTTTTAGGGTGTACTGTTCTGTAACATGATGAGGATCATTGCACTATTGGAAGGATGGATTATATGTATTGACGTGACCTTGCATTTCTTGTCGCTGACGCCTATCGATCAGTTGTTTTATCATACATTGTTTTTGGATACTTTTGAGAAATCTTAAATTGTTTTTAGTCCTAACGGTTGACCATACGAATATGTATATATAAAACTGACTAATTTTGTTTCCTTTTTAAAAAAATATTTGAGTATGTGATTATTTTATATTGTGATTAATTGTATTTTTACTTTTGTATGTTTTGATGGTTATGACAACGGAATAAAGTATTTCTAACTGACTGACTGACACAAGTGTCCTCACACTATGGAAACAGTACTGTGCGTGATGTACAAGTTGCCAGTACACCTATAAAAAGTATACATTAGGAGAAGTATGCACCAGTGGGAGAAGAAAGCATAGCATAGAAATTGATTGAATGTAAAGGACATTACCATGCTTTTTTTATTGTATTTTGTAACCCTCCTTCATTTAGTGCTTCAAAGACCCAGCCTGTGTGGCAGAGTGCTTTTAAACTCCCAAAATCTAGATAGATGATAATGAGAAAATTGCAACAAGTGATGGGGCCTATTCAACAAGGCATTTTGAAGTGTGTGAGATAGTACTCCTTTAGCACTCTTTCATGTAGTCTTGCATGCTTTTGTGAATTGAAAGAAAAACATCTAAAATGGAAATTAGATTGGAATATTAAGGGGATGTTTATGAACAATTTGTAGAAATAGAAACCACTGAGGCCTTCGTTACGAGTTTGGCGGGCGGAAAATGCTGCCTGCCAAAATCCCACATTCAGGAGACTGCTAGAGTTTCCGCCCACTGGCCCAGCTGGAAACAGCCCCCAACATTGACGTAATTGAGCCGGCGGGAATGTTGCAGTGGATCGGGTGGCGCAGCACTAGTCGCACTTTTCACTGTCTGCTAAACTCAAGGCTGTTCATGGGGGCCCCTGCACTGCACCCCATCTCTGACAGCTTTTACATGGCGGTACAACCGGCGGTACAACCGGTACAACCGCCATGTAAAAGCTGGCGGAGAGGGGACTCGTAATCCACAGAGCAGCGCTGGCAAAAAAGTGGCGGTGCTGGAAGTCCGACCGTGGCACGTTCGCCACGGTCATAATGTGGAGGCTGGACCGCCGCTCCAACCACCACTGCGAGCCTGGTGGTCCTAGGACCGCCAGACTCATAATGAAGGCCTGAGTCCTCTTTGCACTTTTTGTAATAGGCAGTCGGAAGTTTAGTGACAATTCACAAAAACATGTAAGAGTACATCAAAGAGAACCGCTGTAGTATCACTTCCCATTCTCAAAAATGATTTTAGGGCTCAGCCCACAATATACAGAAACAGGTAAAGGTTGATTTTATTAATGGTCATTTACAAAAGGTATTAGTAGTAACTCACATAAACAAATATTAATATACTATGTAACAAGGTAATAACAATATAACATAGGTGAGAAATAGGTGCAGGAGAGTTGACCTAGGTTATAGGGAAATCATGAGTGCACGAAGGGTGACAAATTTGCAGGAGTTGGAGGACAGGAATTATTGTATGAACAATGTGTATGCGCATGCACGCATAACAGCCACCTTTGAAGGATTTTTCTTAAAACGTAAACATATACATTCCAAGAGTGTCCCAATATGTGCCGCGGCTTTCTGTAACAAAAATATCACCCTCAAGGTTCGACAATGTTCGTAATTCCAGAGTTGTTAGAAATGTGAGAAAGGGATCTCGAGTAAAAGGAATGTAGAACAAAATAGTTTCTGTAGATTCCATTATTAATTCTTATACATCTGTGAAGAGGTCCATCAAGATATGGAGTCTTTCAAGACATTCCTGGTTCAGAGTTTGAATTTATTGTTTTGCGCATCCATCTGGAGCAGGTCTAAATAAAAGATTTCCCGCTAAAATTCGCCTACTGTGAACACTGCAACTTATCTGGTGATGAGGGTATTTGATTTTGGAGGAGCCTCCTGTTTGTGCTTCACGCTTGACTCCTAGATGGATTGTAATTACCAGCACCTGGCTTAGATGTTTTCATTTAGGTGTGTATTCTTGCAGGTGTTGATTGGTAAATGAGATTTGTATTCACTATCATCTGCTAAATTGGCTTTAGTCCCTCCCTCTTCACATATAGTGCCATGACTGCTTTGCTCTACCGATTATCGAACCTCATACTTTGTACACATTTGTGCTCAGTTTTATTTCTCTTACAAGAGGTTGCTAATTAGATGTTGTGCTTTTTCGCCTGTAACTGTGTTGATGTGACTTGGGTGGATATGAATGGTGTAGATATGTTTTTGCTAGATCAAGATAGCCGCTTACAGGACTCACTGTACCTTCGGAAATAGGCAGATGGGGAAATTATTGAGTCGCATTTATTTCGATCACTGAGTCATCACCTTCTTAATACGTAATCAACTTTTGACATTTCTTTTTCTTTCATGGACTTGCAAGGATGGAAAAATGAGCGGACATGCCAGAATTCGAACCTGTGACCCATGAGGCCAAACACAATATCCGAACACCTTCGAGAACAGGTTCTGGCATGAACCCTAGTTATAAGAAAATATTTTGGGTATAATTCCTGTCTATGGAGTCCACATTCTCCATCACACTAGCTTATTTAGCGTGATTTGCAACAAATGCCACAAAACGCAACTGAAAGACCCGCTTTCTTGAAGAAAAGTAAATATGTTGACACCGCCAGTGGTGTTTAGACCTTGGAAGCTACAAATGAGCTTAGAGGAAAAGAAGCTCACACAACTGATTCCATTTGAATTTATATTTGTCTGGTTCACCTCTAGCAAGGTCAAAAGAGAAAAGATGAGGCGCAGCAAATTGGACAACTACGTGCAAAACTTCAAAACATATTACCGTGGGCTGATCCAATTACACTTCTATCTGTTTGTTGCCAGGTTGCCTTATAGGTCAATCAATTGGCTTACTGGGCACATATTAAAAATAGGCTCAGAACACATATTCCCTAATGGGTAAAAGCTGTATAAATTGCAAAGATCCAAGGTGAGTGGAAGGAAATAGCTTCCAGGAAGATCAGAGAGCAGGCTTGCGGAGACTGCGTGAGCCTGTAATGCACCTCTGGAGCAGTCCACTGACTGGCTCTCCTATTGAGATAATTCAAGGCTGAGCTATGACCTTCCATGGAAAACACTCCATTATAACACCCATTTTCAAAAACAAACTTCTGCAGGCTTTCTTCTGATTGGTTTTACTATTTAATGGCTCCTGTCAATGAACTGTGCCTGGCTTTACATAATCCACAAATTACCTTGCACATTTAGCAAATGCTATAACCCTTTGTGCAGATGAATACCTGCAAGTCGTACTGCTCCTGGCATGATTCTTATGCAGCATTTGTCCGGTGCTGTAAGCTTAAGCTCAAAAACACATATATGTGAGAAGATCTAAAAGTGGGTTTACTAAATCACAACTGATTCTGCATGTGGCAAGTGGAAAAGGCTGCTGTTGAAATGTCAAGTGACTTACAAAATGCACAAATTAATAATGCTGGAAAAACGTAAACTTTGAACAAATATGCAATTTTACATGAGAAAATAATTCACTGGGTTGGGTTGCCAGTTGACACACGGACATACTAGAAAAGCTATCTCTTCTCATGATTTTCTGGGCTAACCAAGCAAGCTAGAAATGTGGCAATGCATGAATTTATGCCCTTTCTTGCTTATCTAGTATCTCTACGGGAGCATGTAAATGAACATGCCACACACACAGTGCTGTAACAGACATCTTTATTCTTCACTATCGTGCTCGGCGCACATTGCGTCATAACTTTTACAACCACACCTTAACACCTCCCATCCAATTATGTAACTATGTAAGTCTAGAGTCAACCCAGGACTTTGGGGGCCCTAGTGCATATGATGTCAAAGACAATACATCTACCCCTTGTTAAATAAAAAGTACAAACAACATTAGCATCATAGTTCCTCAATGAGCCGGCAAGGTGCTCGCACTGGTCTGCTAGATCGGGTGATGTGAGATAGTTGAAATGCACCGTCATCATGCATCAATGGCACAGGTTCAGGTGTGTAATCTGGACTTTCAAGCAGGATCACCTTGCTTGTGGTTCAAGGAGATGACAAACATTGAGGTATGTGTTTAAGTGTGACAAGTCCCTTGTGATGGATTTTCCAGGACGATATGCTGCACATTGTGCCCTTTGCATGCCACTACCTACCTTCAAAAGGTCGACAGCAAATGAAGTGTCTTTTTTACACTTTCATTCCCTGTTTCATCGGTACCAAGTCCCCTTTCTCAAAGACAGTTTCCTAGGCATGTCGCGTTGATCAGCATATGTTGTCATTTTGCACTTTTTTGAAGTGTCCATGACACAAGCCTTATTGGCATTCACCGATCAGCTCTATGTCCGTTGTGGCAGTTTGGTTCCGATGGCTCTCCCAAATAGCAAGGAGGCTGGGCTCTCACCATTTATAGTGTGAGGAGTTGATCGATAGGCACAAAGTGCTGTTCACAGGGCTTAATACAGATTGATTCCTTCCATCGATACTCATTGAATTACTCTCTTGAGGGCACCCATAAATCGTTCAACCACACCACTGGCTTGGGTCCAGAGAGGTGTGCTCATTTGGTGCCTACCACTAAGTCGATCAAGAAACTCCTTAAATTCTTTGCTATTGAAAGGCAGGCCATTGTCAGATTTGAGAATAGTGGGGATACCCCACAGTGCAAGATGTCATCAAGCCGCTCAATGACTTTATCAGGGGTTGTCGATGATAAGTATTCCACCAAAGGAAAACACAAATATTCATCAATGACTACTATGGGATGATGTAAATTTTCTAGAGACCCAAAGAAATCAATTGCAACTTTCTCCCATGCATGTTCAGAGAGGTAAGGCATTGTCAATGGATGTTGACCCATGCTGGAGGATAAACAGTTACAAAGATGTGTATGCATTTGTCTCTCTCTCAACTTTTCTGTTTAGGTGAGCGAACCACACTAAGGGGGTCATTACAAGTTTGGAGGTACCAGGACCACCATGTTGGTGGTGGCAGTAGCACTGCCGACGGGCCAGAGGGGAAGACCGCCAAATTATGACTATGGCAGTCTTACCAACAGAAGACAGCCAAACCACCGCCTTACCGTCAGTGCAGTCATGCCTCCACAGACGGTAGTAGTCACCTTCAGGCTGGCAGAGACCATGTTCCCCTCTGACATATTACGAGGCTGCACACCACCAAGCTTTCTGCTGCAGTCACACCACCACGAGAACCCTGGTGGAAACCAACTCTATAAAAGGAGACACTCACCTTTTGGAACACATACCTGTCTGGCAAAGACAACAACTGTGAGTACACACACCTACCTGACACTGTAGGGAAAACCCAAAATTACAAATCTGGGACGGCAGGCGACGGTGACACACACACACGTAACCACACACCCATACACACATACACATACGCACACCCTACGACACACACCACGGCCAACACACAAGTACAATATTCCCACCAACCCGCAGACACACAGCACTAACACATTCCAACACAACAATACACAAAACCACCAATTCACACAAGGACACCACAACCGTAGCAACACAAATGCTTTGGCAAGCTAACACATTACACACCTCTAAATAACACTACATACATACAACACCTGACAACCAACATACAAAATCACACAGCCATATAATGAGGCATACGTCATACCACGTTAGCACAACAGACAAAGCTTCTGGCATACCCATCACTGCACACATGCACACTCACACAACAACCATACAGGGGAACACAATACCACTATTATACATGTCAACATAAACAATACACAAATTATCACCATACATGCATGTTCCAAATGCAAACATCCTACACAAAACACACAACCAACACAGCGCGACGCATGGCAGGGCCACATGCACACATGCTGCCCAGACACAACAACTAGCACAACCAACACACACATGTCACTCACACACAAACCAAAGCAGGCAAGACCTAAACAGCCATGTGTAAAGAAAGGCAGGACAAGTATGTTACCATGGAACCAACAACTGGTTGGCCCAGATATAATAAATAGATAGATAAATATATGTCAATAAATAAATAGCTATTTACAAATCGAAGGCCATTGGCCAGTCCAAAGCGCAAAGTGCACAAGGCACAAATGGCACTTCTGTGTGCACCTACATGACTCCTGACTGCTAGATGACCTCCACAGGGTAGGGGCATCAAGGGTGCAGGCAGGCACCTCAGGGATTTGGGGAGAGGTGAATGGGGGTTAGAGTTGGGCTTGGGTTTGGGAGGGGGGTCTTTGGGCTTGGGCTTGGGCTTGGGAGGGGGGATCTGGGCTTGGGTTTGGAGGGGTTGACTTCTTGGTAGGGGGAGGGGCATGGGTACTAGCAGGGGACAGGGGAGGACTTGCAGGTAGAAGGGCTGGACTTGGGGAGGGACACAGACAGTTTGGGAGTATCAAGGGGTGGAAGAGGAGTAGGGAACAGGGAAAACTCTGAGAGGAACACCTTCTTAGACACAAGGGGTGGTCATGGCAAAAAGGTTTGGGAGTGGAGGTAGAGAAAGGGGTTGTAGGAGGTGTCTTGGTCGATGTCTTGGGTGCATTTGCGTGCAAGGAGTGCTTGTGGGTGCTGGGTGTCTGTTGTGTGGGTGAGTTCGGGTGTTTATGTGTGTTGGGAGGAGAGGGAGGAGGTGCTGGGAGCTGCCATGCTGGATGGGTGACTGTCTGTTGGGGTGGGATCTGCAGGTATGGAAGATGTGCTGCATGGGGTTGTGTCGGTGGCTGTGGTGTCTGCTGATGTGGTGACTGGAGTGGATGTCTGCGGGTCGGATATTGTGTTGACTGTGGGTAAGATAGGAGTTGTGGCTGGATCAGTGAATGTTGGTGTGGTGGCTGCAGGTGTGTCTTGTGTGAAGGTGGGGTGGTGGTGGAATCTCTTCAGGTAGAGAGTGTTGTTGTGTCTGTACGTGGGTGTTGTTTGTGTGCATGCCAGTGGTGGGTCTTGTGGTGCTTGTGTTTGTCTGTGCTATCCTTGGATGTTGAGGTGGATGCATGCTTGTCCGTCTGTGTGCTTTGACTGGGTTTGGGAAGGGGGTTTGGGATTGGGAAGAGGTAGGTGGAGGGGGGACGGTAGACAAAGGGTGACTGGCTGCTGTCAGTGTGTAGGCCAGAGCCTGAAAGGATCGCTGTAGGCCAGCCAGTGGACTGTGAATGCTCTCCAGGAACGCATTGCTCTGCCGGACTTGAGCTGCCAGTCCCTGGATGGCATTCGTGATGGTCGACTGACCCACAGAGATTGACCTCAAGAGGTCAATAGCCTCCTCACTAAGGGCAGCAGGGCTGACTCGGGCAGGGGCAGAGGTGCCTGAGGCAAAGGAGACGCCCACCCTCTTGGGTGAGCGGCACGGGCAACTGGGTGGGGAGCTACAGGGAGGGCAGTGGTAGTAAGGGGGATGGTGGACAATGGTGGTTCTGGGGTGGTCCCAGAAGGGTCCACCACCGTCAGGGAGTGTCTACTGCAGGAGGATTCCGAAGATGACGTGGAAGATCCGGTCTCCCCCGTGTCACTCCCCTCGCCCTCCGTGCCACTGGGTCCCTCGCTGTCGTTGATAGCAGCACACCGGGTCCCGTGGCCTGCAGCATCCCCACTTCTCCTTCACCTGCCAATGCTGATGCACACAAATAGAGAGAGCAAGAGGAAGAGAGAGAGATAGGGTGAGAGAGGGCGAACATAGACCTCACATACACACATGTGCATCTGTGATAATACTTATCCTGGCTAGGCTATCTCAGGTGGCAAAACACATTTCCTATATCATGGCACAACATGTCTGTGAGAAAACAGGGCTGATTGCAGAGGCCCCCTAACTTTTTGCCCCCATTTTCCACTTTTTGCTGGTGTTTTCCTGACTCTGATGGTGCCCTGGGTACTGCTAACCAGTCACAGGGCCTGTGCTCTGTGTAAAATCAATATGCAAAGTAGGCTAATTAACCTACCTATAAGTCCCTAGTATATGGTAGGGCATGTAGGTTTAGGGACCACAGCATAGGTGGTGCACACATAGGTGCACTGCTGAGGTGCCCAGGGTCATTTTAAAGGCAGGCCTGCCTTGCTGGCTGCTTTTAAATTAAAGTTATATGCAAATTCGACTTTGGAATTAAAAGTAGTTCCAAAGTCTTAAACTACCTTATTTTTACATATAAGTCACCCCTAAGGTGTGCCCTATGTGCCCCTAGGGCTGGGTGCCATGTAACTATAAGCAGGGACTTTATAAAAATAGATTTATAAGCCCTGGTGAGGTAAAAACAGCCAAATTCGTTTTTCCCTCATTGAAATAAATGGCCTTCATAGGCTAGAATGGGGAGACTTTATTTTAAATTTTAAAGTCTCCTTAAATGTTGCATACCAAGAATTGGGTATCAAATTAATTGTTGTAATAAATCCCACAACTTCCAGTTGTTGGATTTAATATAACTTGTTCAGGTAAAAAGTTTTAGACTTTACCTAAAAAGTTGCCAATTTCAGCCCTGCATTGTTTTTGCTGCTGTGCTCTGATTGGCCAGCCTGCAGCAGCTTAGCCAAGCTGCCTTGATGAGGTGTGAAGTGGCCTGGCTTCACACAAAGGAATGTGCCTGTGGGAGAGAATCTCCCCTCAGCAGATGGTGAGGCAGGAAGGGGGAGGGCTGCCAAACTGGTCTTCAAAGGCAGAGAAGGACATTTGGAGCACCCAGCAACACCCCCACATCCTGCAACCCCAGACAACTAGGTGCCCCCTTGATTAGATTAGGAGAGGGCAAGAGAGGGGTGTGTTTATGATTTTTAGCCACACCAGTGGGTGGGCTCAGCCAGATGTAACCTCCAAAAATCAGATTCAGCCATGATGGATATTTAGAGAATGTTGCCTTCTGGGATTGATTTTTGCCACACTTCCCAGGAAGTGGTCATCACAGGGGGACGACCCTGTACCTGATTGGAGAACCAGGACCCCCCTGCTTTTCCCCCAGGAGCAAGGATACAACTGGCAGACCTGCACCCACACCTCAGATCCCCACAAGATTTCAACAAGAAAGAACTAAAGGAGAAGAAGGACTGCCCTGCTGGACCCCTGGCCTGCACCTGGAACCTGCACTCAGAAGGACTGCACCAGCTGCACACTTGGGCTTCACCACAAGAAAGACTTTGCCTAGCTTCAACTGGTTCAAGGAGGGACTCCCTGTTTGCTACAGGTGAAAAATTGCTAACCAGAGTCCCCTGCACCAACTGCTGAAGAAAGCGACCAGCTGACCACTGCCCAGTGGCCAAAAAGGAGTTTGCGCCAGGTGCATTCTGGGAGTTGTAGTCCGCATCCCCCAAGGACCATCACAGAACTTCTGGACCCTTGGGGTGAGCTGTGGACCCCCCAAAAAACCTTAAAAGGACATCTGGGTGAAGCCCCAGAAGTTTGGAGAAGATTTGAGAATTTTTGTAAAAAATCTCCATAGAGGGACCGACCCGCCGCGGCAATTCTAGCCGGCTTGCCTCAACCGCGACCCGGCCTGATTTGGTGGTTCGTCCCGGTAAAGAAAAATCTCTGAAAAAGAGACTAAGTCCGAAGGTAAAAAGTTGACCGGGACCTTCCAGCCATCGTATCCGAGAAGGGCTCCATGGACGTCGGATCAAGATCCAGGTTTACCCCGGTCGAAGGATTTTCACCTCGAAAAAACGACTAAGTCCGAAGGTAAAAATCTCCACCGAGGAATCCAGCATCGCGTATCCGGAGAAGGGCTCCAGGAGGTCGGATTGGACTGGCAGGTTCGTCCCGCTGAAGAAAATCTTCAAAATAAAGTCTAAGTCAGAAGGTAACTTTTTAACCGAGGCCTCCCGCGACCTGTAGCCGAGCAGGGCTCCATCGCGGTCGGCCTGAAACTTTGACTTTGCCCCGGTCGAGGTGCAACCAGATGACCCGATTGGCGCTTTTTGTTTCTAAGCGCTAGAAAAATAATAATTCTTTAAAAATTCATATCTCCGGTTCCCCTTATCCAATTTTATTCGTTTTGGTGTCATTTTAAAGATAAAAATATAAACTATTTTTATAAATTGGTTTTGGATTTTTAAACTGTTTCCTGTGTTTTATTTAATTACTGTTTTGTGATATTTGAATGCTTTACACTCTGTCTCCTAAGTTAAGCCTTGACGCTCGTTGCCAAGCTACCAAGGGTAGAGCTGGGGTTAATTTACTGAGACCTAACTGGACCTAAGTGGAGGTTAGTGGCTTGTTGCTAGGTGTAGGTACTTACCTGCCCTTACCAATAACCCATTTTCCAACAATGTCACTACTAACCACCCCTGTATGCCAACCTTCACACCTACATCTAAAGCCAATGAGGTCAGCACAACTGGAGTCATCCACATGATCACCACCAAAGCCATGTTTGCATGCGCATCATGCCCTGGATGAAGTACAAATGACTCCCTGATGTAACATCATACCGCTACATACCCCTATCACCCATTGGAAGTACAGCTGGCTGAACAAAATACATCAGGCCTGTACAGTTACAACAGCTGATCAGTCCATGTCCATTGTAAAATATCCATGACAAGGAAGACTACTCCACTCACACACCACATGGCTGACCTAACACTCTGTACAGTAATGCCAATATACATATCATAACTGATTTAGCCACTACAAGTTAGACACCCATATAGGTGACATTTGATGTGTACAATACAAGTCTGGGATATAGGCATGTGATTAGTCTGACCCAATCACAGAGGAAGATCTGCAGACACCAACCACAACACAAATATATCACAACTAATCATACATCTAAGTGCATCTACAATGTCCCATATTGCACATATTACACATCCATACTCAATCACTGAGTGCAGTGTCACAACTGATGAACTTCAGGAACACACATATGACATCATGGTCCACATACAGTACCACCACACATACAATTTCACCAGTAGGACTTCACAACACAATAACACCACCCTCACACACTGTTCCAGATTTGTGAATACCTGTACATAAGTCCAGACAACACACATCTCAGACGGTACATACATGTAAACATTAGCCACACATGGACCAGAACCACTGCCTTTGCACTGACAACACATTCCACTACTACATAGGGCAGCCTCAGGAGAGAAAGTACAATATTTGATTTACACAAACATCTTGCAATACCCAATCATGTCCTGATCTTCCACTTCGGCTAGGCCAAGGGTAGCAGACATTGTCCTACTCCATCAGATGTGCCCCCAAGTAACCATTGAGACATGATGTAGGCAGTAACTGAGCTATGTTGCACTGTAATTGCCTGGGTATTGGCATACATGGCATATACATTACATATTGACAATGATGAGGTCTGCCTAGGCACTTACCTCCTCTAGTACTATCCCTTTGGGTTCAAGGTTTCATCCCCACAAGTCTAGCACTTAGAAATGCATGATGATTGCAATCAGACCAAATAAAACGTACATGTACAAGTATCCTACTTTAGCAACCTTCACATACCTTATAGATATCAGTTGACCAATATATGGGTATACAACATTCAAACCATTAGTCCAGTCCTATACAGGCCATGTCTGTGGTGGAAATGTAATGGCTGCCTCACATGGAGTCAATACCATTACCAGTACTTGACGTGTATCGTTCCTGGGATAAAATGATATTCACACGGTTGCATATACAGGTGTTCTATACAGATGAGAGTGGTCTGACACCTTAGAGGCACAAATGCTCAAATGCAGATGGGTGGAGCAGGTCATACTCAATGGGTAGGGTGATACACAAGCTCACATCCATAGTTAAGGCAGGATGGAGTTATACACGTGCCAATGTCATGAGACCATCTGCACAAGCCAATCATGAGATGTCTTGATATGGGAGATGTACATCCACTAACAGCAAACCATCAGAACACATCTACAACTTATACTCAAGCTGGGTGGTTACTACCCATTCCCACTAGTTTACATACAGGTTGCATTGACTACATTGTTACATAAGTTACAGTGAGGCAGCTAATCCCATACAACCAGAGCCACGTCCCAGGATACAGTCAGTACTCACCCCCTTGTGGCTGCTGTGCATCCACCTCAGGGTAGGCCACTGTCAAAATGCAGGCCATTAGAGGGGTCAAGGTCTGACTGGCACCCCTCCCTCTTTGGGAGGACATCCCCAGCTGGGCTTCCGCAGTCTTCTGGGCCCAGCGTCTCAGGTCCTCCCACCGCTTGCGACAATTGGTGCTCCGCTGGCTGTAGACTCACAGGGTCCGCACTTGCTTGGTGATGGCACGCCAGATCCCTTTCTTCTGATAGGCATTTATCTGCATGGATGACACAGACCAAAGGAGAAAGTCATGTACACTGGCACCTTACCAACAGGAGTGGCCTATACACATCTGACTCACCAAGTGCCCACACATACCCATCCTTTCTGCTCACACACTTTTACTTTATGCCTTCCGCATGCATATACTCCCTCACTGGCACACTTACCAGATTCATCGTCACAATCACCCCTATCAAGCATGACTATGGAATTGGGATCACCTGCTCCTCTGGTGCCCCATATAACTGTCCATACACAGGTAGGACCCCTTCCACAAGTTACTCCAGCTCCTCTGGGGTGAAGGCTGGGGCCCTATTACCTGCAGGATGTGGCATGATGCCTCCGGGAGACAGTATACAGCAGCTCAAGTTGTGGAGGACTTGCTAGCAACAGTGTCAGGAGTCACGTGAGCAAGCCTGCAGAAAATGGTGGTCATGGCTGTCACGTACAGGACCGTCACACCTGGCGGCCATCACCATTGGCCACAGTCCACCACAGGCAGCAACGTTATCCAATGACAAGTTGCACAGCGGTTACGACTGCCTACTGCCATGACAACACACTCTGGCGGACTTAGGTCACTTCCAATTGTCCAGTGCAGCAGGACTGGTAGGTGCCATTTTGTACACATATCATGCATTGATGTGCCAATATAAGTGCGCCAGACGCATATTCGCTCAAATGGCTGAGTAGGCCTATGTTGTGCCATCATGGTAGTGCAAAGACATGTGACATGTATGACACAGTGACATGATGTGGCAGTATATCTGATGATGGGCATGTTTAGATACTCGGAGGCACATAGGCAATGGCAATATATTGATATATCCCATTACTATTCTATTGATCAGTGCAGGACAGCTCGGTCTGCAACATATGGTACATTACACATGTGATATGTGTCCTATATGACTTACAGGTTCACCAGTGTGCTGCAAAGATGGTGTCCAAAGCACCTCAGTATGCCCATAATAGTTTGTGTCAGCAGTGCTACGCATGCCCTACAGTGTTAGGTGTGTGATATTTTGACATTTTCTGTTTACATGTTTCTAGTGCACTTCTCAATGTACATTTTCTCCTCTCTACCTAGATATCTTGCCATGAGGAGATTGAGACAACCACTAGTTGAACCATCCACTAGTTGACCATGCAACCATGGAGGACAGGCATATCATCCAGACCTATCATCTGTATCATCAGACTATCATGGATCTATGTACACAGTTGGAGTCTGATCTCTTGCCAGCCATAGGCAATCCCTATTGCATCCCACCCACAGTCCAAGTCCTGTCTGTGCTACACTTTGTTGCCACAGGCTCCTTTCAGAATACAGTGGGCTTGAAAGCAGGGATGTCACAGCCCATGTTCAGTCTTGTATTGAAGGATGCACTGTGTGCATTGTTGAAACACCAGGACAGCTACACCAGGATACCCCAATGTGTGGATTTTCCCTATGTGAAGGTAGACTTTTACAAAATGGGACCCATCTCGCATGTGATAGGGGCCATTGATGGCACCCATATAGCCCTGGTTCCTCCCAGTGCCAATGAACAGGTGTATAGGAACAGGAAGAACTACCACTCCATTAATGTGGAGGTGGTGCATCTGGAAAACCAGCACATCTCATAGTGCATGACTCGAACAGCATTGTCCCACACATGATGGCACAACTACACACAGAGAAGGCCTGGCTCCTTGGTATGTATGCATATGTAGGTGTTTCACTATTATGGCACCTGTCATCACATTCTTCCCTGTCACTGTACCTGTATTTTCACTGTTCCTACAATTTTGAACACAGGTTACTCTGGCTAGCCTAACCTTCCCTGGCCGTTACCCTGCCATGGATGGGGATCTCCATTTCAATGAGGCCCACGGAAGGACGGGGCGTGTAATTGAAAGAACATTTGGCCTCCTGAAGGCCAGATTCAGGTGCCTGGATCTATCTGAAGGTGCCCTCATCTACTCGCCCCAAAAGGTATGCCAGATAATAGTAGTCTGCTGCATGCTCCACAATCTAGCCCTGAGATGTCAGATACCATTGCTAGCTAATGAGGGTGAGGCAGTTGGACGGTCTAGGAGAGATTCAACCTCACCTTGAAGGGCATGATCATGGGCCAGTCAGAGCCCTTGAGGCATAAGTAGGACGTCCTCTTGCCATGCTTTCTGTTTGTCTACAGGGAGGCGCCACAAAAGGGTCTTGAATTTAGCCCTTTTGAGTTACTGTATGACTACCCTGTCAGGAGACCTTTGTGTCTGGTTAGGGAAAGCTTGGAGAAAACTTCCAGTAAGCCCCCGGGATGTATTCAATAACATGCAGGCTTTTAGGAGCCAGACTTCCCACTTCAGAAGCTCGTTCAGCAGAACCTGGAAGCAAGCCAGGAAGATATGAAACTGTGGTATGACCAGAATGCCACTCTAGTTGAGTTTCATCCTGGACAGAAAGTGTGGGGGATGGCCCCAGTGGAGCCTTGGGCTCTCCAGGATAAGTGGACTGGGCCTTTTGAGGTGATGGAGCACAAGAGTGATGTCACCTACCTGGTGAACTTGCAGACTCCTAGGAACCCTTTGAGTGTCCTACATGTGAACCGCCTCAAGCCTCACTTTGAGAGGACAGAGGTGACAATGCTCCTGGGAGTGGAGGAAGAGAGTAAGGCCCTCATTCGAGACCTTGGCGGTCTTTTCGCGAGACCGCCGAGTTACCGCCGCGGTGAAGACCGCCGACCGCGGCGGTATGCCGCTGTGCGCATTCCGACCGCTGGGAGCGTTCCGCCGGGAAACCGACAGCAGCCACACTGGCGGTCGGCGGAAAAGTGGAGACTGGTCAACCTCCACCGCCACGCCAGCAGAACACCGCCCACAGAATTACGACCCACATATCTGTGTGGCGGTCTTCTGTTGGCGGTGTTCTGTTGGCGGTCACCTCCCCATGGCTCCCGTCGCCTCCCGGAGGACCAACGCACAAGGTAAGTTGACCGTCCGTGAGGGGAGGGGGAGAGGGGGTGTTGTGTGATGTGGGCGTGCATGGGGGTGTGCGTGTGAGTGTGTAGAGGGGGTGTGTGAGTGCGTGTATGCGGGCGGGGGGTGCTGCTGTGTCTATGGGTAATGTGTGCTGTTCGGCAGGTGCGCATGTCTGCATGTATGTGTGCGGGTATGTGTCCCCATTGTGTATGTGTGTGTAGGGGGTGTGTATATGTGCATGTTGGGGGTGTGTGCATGTCGGGGTGCATGTATGTGCATGTCGGGGTCGGGGTGGGGAGGGGGTTCGTACCACCTCTGGGGGTGGCAGGGGGGTGGAGGGTGTGGGGGGAGGACTCGGGTGGGTAGTGGGGGGTGGGGGAGACCCCTATCAGTGCCAGGGAAGGAATTCCCTGGCCCCGATAGTGCTTACCGCCATGGTTCGCATGGCGGTTCCCGACCGCCAGAAACCGCGGCGGTAGGCAGGGTCATGATACCGTTGGCGGTCTTGGGACGACCGCCGGGCCGGAGTGCGCAAACTCCAGCCCGGCGGTCATGACCGCCGTGGCGGCCGGAGTGGGGAAGTGGCGGGCGATCGCGGCGGTGACCGCCGCGGTCAGAATGCCATTTTTCTGACCGCCGGTCTGTTCGCGGTCCGACCGCCGCCTCTCCGCCGACCGCCAAGGTCAGAATGAGGGCCTAAGTCTCTTCCCGACCTCCTGTTTGCTAAGGAAAAGGATGGGTCTGTGGAGGGTGTGAACCTCTCCCCCTCACTGGCCCCAGAGCAACAGAGGGACTGTCGCCAGGTGTTGGGGCAGTTTGCCTGATTGTTTTCCTTGATACCAAGGGTCACTCATTTGTGTACACTTGATGTGGACACTGGGGACAGTCCACCTGTGAAACATAAAGTTTACAGGGTGACTGACAAGGTTAGGGACAATATTAAGGATGAGGTATCTAAAATGTTAGCTCTTGGGGTTATTGACTTCTTCAGTAGCCCTTGGGCCAGTCCTGTGGGCTTGGTCCTAAAAGCTGCTACTCCTGGTACCCTCCAGAACTCCGGTTCTGTGTGGATTACCGGGAGCTCAATGCAGTCACTAAGACTGACGCGCACTCCATCCTTCGAGCTGATGAGCTCATTGATCGGTTAGGGGCTGCCAAATATCTTAGCACGTTTGATTTAACATCTGGATATTGGCAGATTGCTCTGATTGAGGGGGCCAAGGAGAGGTCTGCATTTTCTACCCCAGATGGGCACCACTAGTTTACGGTGATGCCCTTCGGGATGAAAAATGACCCTGTCACCTTTCAAAGGCTAGTTAACCACATGTTGGCTGGATTGGATGATTTCAGTGCAGCTTACCTGGATGGCATTGCTGTTTTCAGCTCCACTTGGGAGGAAAACTTGCAGCATGTCTACAAAGTGTTAGAGGCCCTGCAGAAGGCAGGCCTCACTATTAAGGCAAGCAAGTGCCAAATAGGGCAGGGTTCTGTGGTGTACTTGGGATACCAGATGGGAAGTAGCCAGGTGGCACCCCTACAGCCAAAGATTGACACCATTCTGGCTTGGGAGCCTCCCAAGACCCAGACTGAGGTGAGAGCCTTTTTAGGTCTCACAGGTTACTATAGGACGTTTGTTAAGGGGCATGTCATCATTGTTGCTCCCTTAACTGAGTTAACTTCCAAAAAGTAACCCAAGTAAGAAATCTGGACTGAGACTTTTCAGACAGCTTTTGATGCCTTGAAGGCAGCATGTGCACGGTATCCATCCTGAAGGCACCTGACTTCTCTCAAAAACTTGTCATGCAGGCTGATGCTTCAGAGCATAGTGTAGGAACAGTATTGTCACAGCTAAACGAAGAGGGCCTAGATCAACCTGTAGCCTTCATCAGTTCAAGGTTACTTCCCCGGGAACATAGGTGGAGTGCAATGAGCATGAAGCTTTTGATGTGGTCTGGGCGCTGAGGAAGCTAAGACCCTACTTGATTGAGACTCACTTCCTGGTTCAGACCAACCACAGTACCTTCAGATGTTTAATGCAGATGAGGGGTGAGAACCCAAAACTGTTGAGGTGGTCCATCTCCCTACAGGGAATGCACTTTCCACTGGGGCACCATCCTGGAACACAATATGCCAATGCTGATGGTCTGTCCAGATTATTTTGCCTTAGCAAAGAGAACTCTCATAAGGTTGGGTAGTTCTCCCCACTTTCAGCTTGGGGGGACATGTGTTAGACCTGACCTCCTTGGTGTGATCTCCCCTAACTTTTTGCCTCTACGTCCCAGGTTGTTGCTGTGTTCTGGACTTTGTTTTTGCTGTCTTTGTTACTATGGGCACTTTATCAATGCTGACCAGTGCTAAAGTGCAAGTGCTCCCTATATGAAATTATAGGTGTAATTGGCGTTTCCATAATTGGCATATTTGATTTACTACTAAGTCCCTAGTTAAGTGCACTAGAGGTGCCTAAGGTCTGTAAATCAAATGCTACTAGTGGGCCTGCAGCACTAATTGTGCCCCCCACATGAGTAGCCTTAAACTAGTGGGCCTGCAGCACTAATTGTGCCCCCCACACGAGTAGCCTTAAAAACGTGGCTCAGACCTGCCACTGCAGTGTCTGTGTGTGCAGTTTTTAAACTGCCAGTTCAACCTGGCATCCAGGCCTTCCCTTTTTATACATGTAAGGCACTCCTAAGGTAGGCCCGAGGTAGCCCCAGGAGCAGCGTGCAGTGTATGGTAAAGGTAGGGCATGTAGTGGTGTGTTTTACATATCCTAACAGTGAAATACTGTCAAGTTCGTTTTTCACTGTTGCAAGGCCTATTTCTCTTATAGGTTAACATGGGGGCTGCCTTTAGCTATTCTTAAAGTGCACTTTCCCTTTAAGAGCAGATAGAAATTTGGAGTTTGGGGTTCCTGAACTCCCAATTTAACAATACATCTTTTAGTGAAGGTGGGTTTTAGATTGTTAGTTTGAAAATGCCACTTTTAAAAAGTAAACATTTTCTTGCCTTAACCATTCTGTGACTATGCCTGTTTGTGGATTCCCTGTCTGGGTCACAATGACAGTTGGGCTGTGAATCTCCTGTAGACAGTGACACAAAGGGAGCTGGGGTGTAGCCTGCATACCCTAATGAGCCACCTGGGCTAGAATGGAGGGAGGAGTGGTCACTTACACCATGATGGGCTGTACCTGCCCTCACACAATGCAGTCTCCAACTCTCTGGTGTGTGTCTGGGGCCTGGCCTGGGCAAGGTAGGATCTTGTAAACAAAAGAGACTTGTCTTTGAAGTTGGGCAACTTCAAAGGCAGAAAGGGATATAAGTATTGGACCCAAAACTTTAGATTTCTACAAGATTCACTTCCTGGAACCAAGAGAAACCTCTGCCAAGGAGAAGAGCTGAGGAGAAATGCTGCCCCTGCCTCTGACCGTGCTTTTTTGGGCTATCCTGAAGTTGCTGCTTCTGCCTGAAGAAGGGGACAAAGACTGGACTTTGTGGTACATTCCTGCTTGGGAAGAATCTCTTAGGGCTTGGACTGAGCTTGCCCCCTGTTCTGAAGTCTCAGGGCCATCTTCTTCTTTCATCCCCTGTTCTCTCTGCTGAGACTCCTGCCCAGCCAAGTAGTGCCTAATCCAGTCCCGGGGCCCTTGAATGGAGAAACTGGTGAAAAATCAAGAAGATGTAAGGAAACTGACTTTAGAAGATTCCGGACTGACGCCGCTGCTGAATCCCGTGATGCCGCCTGCAACCAAAGCCGTGGTCCTCGCTAGACGACCCCAGTGGCCCGACACTGCTGCAGTCTTTCTGAAGTCTGCATCTCTGTGGAAGTTGCCATACCACGTTGTAACCACCGGATATCGACTCTGCCGGAAGTGAGCAGAAACAACATCTTGCACCGCCGCCGCCTCACCTTCACTCCTCAGCCGCAAAGACCCAACGCCTCTGCTCCTTCGCTCTGTAACACCAGAACCAACACCGGACTGGATCCAGTGATGCTGCAATCCCCGACTCCGTGCACCATCTTGCTTCCTCATTTTCACAAGGTACTGTACCTAGGGGTCTGAGTGACTCTGTGACTGGCATCATTAGTGTTGAATTGTTAGGAACGACTCTGTCACGATGCTGTGATATCACCTATTCGAATCATTTGTATTTCTAAGAGCTATATTGAAGTTTAGTCTTTAAAAATTCATAACTTGACTTGTGTATGTTGATATTTTGTTGTTTTGGTCTTGTCTTGCTCAGATAAATATTGGCTAATTTTCTAACCTGGTGTTGATTCATTCTGTAGTGTTTTCACTGCATTACTGTGTGTGTTGGTACAAATGCTTTACACATTGTCTCTGGGCCTTTCTGCTCATGCCAAGCTACCAAGAGGTGATCGGCGATGAACTGAGTGGGTTTCTTCTTTGCCCTTACTAGAGTGAGGGTCTGTTAGAAATGAGGTCTCTAATTGGCAGAAATATACACCCTTGTCCAAGTAGGGACCACAATCCTAGTCAGGGTAAGTCACACACAATCCAAATTATCCTGTGCCCACCCTCTGGTAGTTTGGCACTGAGAAGTCAGGCTTAACTTAGAAGGCAATGTGTAAAGTATTTGTGCAATAAATCATGCAAGTACACAGTGAAAACACCACAAAAATACACCACACGGTTTAGAAAAATGTAAGATATTGATCTGATCAAATTAAGGTCAAAACGATAAAGATTTGATAAGCACAAGTTGAAATATCACTTTTGCAATGTTAAGAAGAGTCTTAAGTTTTTAAAAATCAACAATTATCTCTAATGTGCACAAAGTACCTGGTTTGCATCAAAATGACACGCACAAAGACTGCAGAGGAGGAGATGCTTGGAAAAAGGAAGGTGTGCGTCGAATTTCCCAACACATCACAGACGATGGGTCGTTTCTTCCCTTGTTTCAAGGACTTTGCGTTGATTACCGGCGCACAGTCTTGGATCCTCACTGCGATGCGGGGTTCTTTTGACGCCTAGGGACGATGTGTGGAAATCCTGGGCATGCTGGACGAAGTCACAGGCACTGCATCGATCCGGTGGGCGATGCGCCAGAGTTTCTGTCGCACGGCAGGTGCTACTTCGATTTTTCACTCAGGAAGTCGGGCTACATCGTTCCGGCTCATCTGTGCGTCGATCCGGTATGGCTGTGCGTCGAAATTCTGGTTGCAACGCAGGCGCTGCGTCGATCTCCACTTGGGAAGTCAGGCTGCTTCGGTCCAGTTCGGCGATGCTGGGATTTTCTTATCGCAGTGCAGTCTGTGTGTCGTTTCCGCCAGGCTGTGCGTCGATTTTCAGCACACATGGAGTTTCCATGAAGAGAGGAAGTCTTTTTGGCCCTGAGACTTCAGAAACAGGAGGCAAGCTCAATCCAAGCCCTGGGAGAGCACTTCTCAGCAAAGTCAGAGGCCAGCAAGGGAGCAGCCCTTCACAGCAAAGCAGTCCAGCTGAGTCTTTTGTGCAGCCAGGCAGCTCCTCTTGACAGGATGCAAGATCTAGCCCAAAAGTGTCTGATTTGGTGGGGTCAGGGACCCAGTTTATATACCCAAAAATGCCTTTGAAGTGGTGGAGACTTCAAAGAGTGGTTTTGAAGTGCACAAGGTCCCCTTGCAGTACAAGTCTGTCTGTCAAGGTCCCAGTAGGGGGTTTGGCAGTCCATTGTGTGAGGGCAGACCACTAGCCTTTGAAATGTAAGTATCAGGCCCTCCAATCTCCCAGCCCAGGTAGACCCATTTAGTATGTAGATGAGTGCAGGTGTGATTGAGTATCGTGTGTTTGTGGTTGTCTGAGTTAAATGCACAAGGGAGCTGTCAACCAGCCCAGCCAGACGTGGATTGGAGACAGGCTGTAAGGCACAGATGGATTTTAAGTGCAGAGAAATGCTCACTTTCTGAAAGTGGCATTTCTAAAATAGAAATATAAAATCCAACTTCACCAATAAGCAGAATTTTGAATTACCATTATGGACATACAAAATATGACTTTGTTACCCCTTTCTGATCAGAATCTACCACTCAAACAGTTTATGAGGGTAGCCCTAATGTTATCATATGAAAGGAGCAGGCCTCAGAGTAGTCGAAAACACATTTAGGAGTTTTCCACTACCAGGACATATAAAACAAACATGTACATGTCCTTCCTTTTTTCCTACATAGCACCCTGCCCTCTGGATTACCTAGGGCCTTCCTTAGGGGTGACTTATGTGTGGAGAAAGGGGAGTTTAGGGCTTGGCAAGTACTTTTAAATGCAAGTCGAAGTGGCAGTGAAACTGCACACATAGGCCTTGCAATGGCAGACCTGAGACATGGTAAAGGGGCTACTTATGTGTGTGGCACAACCAGTGCTGCAGGCCCACTAGCACCATTCAATCTACAGGCCCTGAGCACATGTAGTGCACTTTACTAGAGCTAACAAGTAGATCAAATATGCCAATTGAGTATGAACCAATGTTTCTATGTTTAAGAGAGAGAGCATATGCACTTTAGCACTGATTAGCAGTGATAAAGTGTGCAGCGGCCTAAAACCAGTGTCAAAAAAGTGGAGGGAGGCAGGCAGAAAGTTGGGGAACGACCACCCTAAGGCTGTCAGGTCTAACAGGGTCCTTGCTTGGACAGAAGACCCCATTCCTAACAGCTAGTGACTATTCAGGCTTGCTAGTTGTGAGGGGAAATGGTTCCACATTACAGCATGGTGTCTCAGTGGGAGGAGGGTATGTGAATATGCAAGGTTAATTGTCCTGTCTATGCTTGTTGTGCATGTGCATTGAGTCTGCCATCTTACAGTCCATACCATGGTGGGTCAATTTCTGGGTTGTGGATTCTGGATTAATCACAGTGCTCTAGTTGTGTTTAGCCTTGTTTGGCATTGTGTTGTGCCATTGCATTGCTGTCATTGCCATGTTGTGGTCCTCATTCGTACCATCTAGTTGGTATAGTTAGTACAATAGTCATACATGCAATTGATGGGAAGTGATGTGCACATTCCAGGTATTCACGTTGAAGGGCTAGTGCATTGTGGGAGTTGTAGTGATGGTATTATCCAATGCTATCTGTGCCTTTGCCAAGAGCTGTGTGGGCAGTTGGGTTGGGTGGAGGTGTGGCATGCAGGAGAGGGGCATTAGGTGGATAGGTGAGTGGTATAGTGAGACATACAGTAAACTGGGTAGTATTTGAGAGATGAGGAAGCATGCAGGACACAGCAACTGTGTGACATGGAAGTTATGGGTTCTTATCAGAGTCCAGTCCCTGAGGTAATCCAGTTAGGCCCTAGGGATTCAGAATGTCCAAGACCTTCTCCTCTCAAGATGTGAACTGTGGGGGAGGAGGCGGGGGCTCACCGCCAGTCTTGTGCATGGCGATCTGGTGTCCTGATGCCTTGGAACACACCTTCCCCCTAAGATCTTTTCACCTCTTCCTAATGTCCTCCTTTCTGCATGGATGGTTGCCTACTGAATTGACCTTTCCAGCTATTCTCTGCCACAACTCAATTTTTCTGGCTATCGCGCTTTGCTGGACCTGTCCTCCAAACAGTTGTGGCTCTGCCCTGATGATTTCATCCACCCTGACCCTCAACTCGTCGTCTGTGAACCGTGGGTGCTTTTGTGGGGACATGGTAGAGGTTGTGTTGAGGGTTGGGGGGGTGTTGTGTGTGTAGGGATGTAGTGTAGGGTGATTGATGGGGTGTGGGTGGTGCGTAGTGATTGATGGATGCTTGTGGTGGGTGTGTCTGTTCGTTAAGAGTGTTTTGTGTTGGTAGTGCAGTTGTGTGGTGTGTGCAGAGTGAGATGTGTATGTGCCTATGGCGTAATGGTGCTCTATAAGCGTATTTGCCTGCTCTCGGTGTATGTGGAAATCAAATTTGAGGCAAAGGTTTGTGGGTTGTGTGGGGGTGTGTCTGGTGTGTGTATGTATGTCGGGTGTGGGCTTTTCAAACCGTCCAATGTGTTGTTGTGTTCTGACAGTAGTGGGTTCTGATCACACCGGTTCACACCGCCAATAGTTTTATGCCATGAAAGAACTGCTGTGGTGGTTTGTGGCTCGTAGTATGGTTGCTGAAATGCTGTTGGGCTGGAAGTGCTGATGGTAGATAGCATGGTTACATCTCGTGGAGGGTAAGTAGATAACACTGCTTACACCTTATCCGGGTCAGGAGTCATTCCTCCATCCAAAAATATGTTCCCAAAGAACCTAAGTGTGGTTTTGTGAAACTTGCTCTTTGCTGCATTCTGAGTTAGATGTGCATCTGCAAATTATTAGAACAGTTGTGTAACAGCCTTGTCATGCTCCTTTTGTGTTGCTCCAAATGCCAGTACGTCATCACTGTAATTGAAATCATGTGTAACAGGTTGACTAATTTGGTGAATAACATCCTGAAATATCTCAGCAGTCAAAGATACTCCAAAACTCTTTTGTATCTGAAAGAACCACAATCAGTCAGTTCTCACATTTCTCGAGTTGAGGACACTGTTTATTCAGGTCAAGATGAGAGAAGATTTTAGATCTATTCAGCTGCATGATCATGTTCACTATGTAGGGATCAGGATGCCTTTCCCTCTCGATTGCTTTATTGGCTTGGTGCAAGTCAATACCAATATGTACTGTACCTCCACTGTCCTTTTTTGGCTCAACAACTATGGGCAAACACATGCGTAGGATCGATGAAGCGTTCAATGATGTCATGTTTCAACAGTGTTTCTAGTTCTTTCTCAACAACTGCTTGTAAGTGAAAAGTGACTCTTCTGTGTCATTAGGCAAGTGGGCAAATGTCCTCATTAATATAAAGTTGCCCTTTCAGATTTTTTTTATCTTCCTAGGCCATAACATAATGATGAGAACTGACTCCCAATTTCAGCCTGAGCATGGATGTTGTAGTTCAGAGATTTTGGTCCCAAGTCATCAGCAGTGGCAAAGCTTAGCAAGCATACAATAGATGAAGTTCCTTGAGGACATGGATTGGCGCCGGCACTGACAACATCTTGTGTCGCAAAGATGCTGTACATGGCCATTACTCTGTAACAGTTATGAAGCAGCCTACGTGTATCCCTTTGTGTTAGACCTGACAGCCTTAGGGTGGTCACCCCTAACTTTTTGCATGCCTCCCTCCACTTTTTGGACACTGTTTTTGCTGGCTTTTAGACTCTGCGCACTTTACCACTGCTAACCAGTGCTAAAGTGCATATGCTCTCTCCCTTTAAACATGGTAACCTTGGATCACACCAAATTGGACTATTTGATTTACTTGTAAGACCCTAGTAGAGTGCACTATAAGTGCCCAGGGCCTGTAGATTAAATGCTACTAGTGGGGCTGCAGCACTGGATGTGCCACCCACTTCAGTAGCCCCCTTTACCTTGTCTCAGGCCTGCCATTGCAAGGCCTGTGTGTGCAGTTTCACTGTCACTTCGACTTGGCATTTAAAAGTTCTTGCCAAGCCTAAAACCCCCCTTTTTCTGCATATAAGTCACCCCTAATGTGTGCCCTAGGTAACCCCTAGAGCAGGGTGCTGTGTGGGTAAAAGGCAGGACATGTACCTGTGTAGTTTACATGTCCTGGTAGTGTAAAAGTCCCAAATTCGTTTTTACACTACTGTGAGGCCTTCTCCCTTCATAGGCTAACATTGGGGCTGCCCTCATACATTGTTGAAGTGGTAGCTGCTGATCTGAAAGGAGTAGGAAGGTCATATTTAGTATGGCTAGAATGGTAATACAAAATCCTGCTGACTGGTGAAGTTGGATTTAATATTACTATTTTTGAAATGCCACTTTTAGAAAGTGAACATTTCTCTGCACTTAAATCTTTCTGTGCCTTACAATCCACGTCTGGCTGGGTTTAGTTGACAGCTCCTTGTGCATTCACTCAGACATATCCCAAACACAGGGTACTCAGCCTCACTTGCATACATCTGCATTTTGAATGGGTCTTCCTGGGCTGGGAGGGTGGAGGTCCTGCTCTGACACAAAGGACTGCCACACCCACTACTGGGACCCTGGCAGACAGGATTGAACTGAAAGGGGACCTGATGCGCTTCTAAGCCACTCTTTGAAGTCTCCCCCACTTCAAAGGCACATTTGGGTATAAAACAGGGCCTCTGCCCTACCACCTCAGACACTTGCTGGAGAAGGAACCTGAACCAGAACCTGCACCCTGACAAGAAGAACTGCCTGGCTGCCTAAAGGACTAACCTGACTGCTTTCTACAGAGGACTGCTGCCTTGCTGTTGCCTTGCTGAACTCTTGCCCTGCTGCAGAAGTGCTCTCTAAGGGCTTGGATAGAGCTTGCCTCCTGTTCCCTGAAGTCTCAGGACCAAAAAGACTTCTCTCTTTCAACTGGACTCCTTGTGCGGCGAAAACTTCGACGCACAGCTTCTTCCGCAGTGAAAAATTCACCAAGTGCCGAACCGGAAAGACGCCGCTCGACCCCGCAAGGAGAAGATCGAAGCGACACCTGCCGTGCGACCGGAACTTCGACGCACAGCCCGCCTGGACAACGCCGCCCGACTCCCAGAGGGGAAATCGACGCATCGCCTGCCGTGAGGAAAAAAGTTAGACGCACAGCCCACTGGAACGATGCGCAGCCAGACTACAAGCTCAGGATTTCACGCACAGACCCCGGGACGTCTGAAAACCCCGCGACCCACAGAGGAGACCTGTCCGTGCGCCGGAAATCAATGCAACATCTTCCCGTGTGAAAAATAACGACGCAAGTCCATGTGTGAAGGGGCGAAACCGACGCACACACCATTTTCCACGCATCTCCTCCTCTGCGGCCCTTTGCGTGATTTTTCACTCCAAACCAGGTACTTTGTGCTTGAAAGAGACTTTGTTTGCTTTTTAAAGACTTAAGATATTTCCTATCACTTTTCAGTGATCTCTCTACAATTTCTTATTGCATCTTGTATCGTTTTGACCTACAAATATCCAGATAAATATTATATATTTTTCTAAACACTGTGTGGTGTATTTTTGTGGTGCTATATTGTGTTATTGTATGATTTATTTGCCAAATACTTTACACATTGCCTTCTAAGTTAAGCCTGACTGCTCAGTGCCAAGCTACCAGAGGGTGGGCACGGGATCATTTGGATTGTGTGTGACTTACCCTGACTAGAGTGAGGGTCCTTGCTTGGACAGAGGGTAACCTGACCGCCAACAAAAGACCCCATTTCTAACACTTTGCGTTTGACGGACTAAGTCATGGCACAAGAGACAAGTTGTTGATTACTTCTACTGGCATGATGTTAATTGACGCACCACTGTCTATAATGAATTTATGGGGCAACCGTTCACTTTTAATGCGATTGTAGGACAATGTCCATATGAGATTTGTGACTTTTTTGACTTCTGATCTTCTTTCAAGCAGCTAGCCCTACCAGTGTAGGTCATTCCTTAGTCAATATCATCAGCACACATCCATCTTCCTTACTACTGCTAAATAACAATGTTGAAGTGCCTTTATACAATGAACATGGCGATGATCAACTGTGCTTGGTTTCTACTTGTCGTAACTGATGTTGCCTTTTTGTTCTTGTGGGCATGGCGAGAATACTTCTGGAATGCTCTCGCTGCCATTTTCTCTTCTTGCCATTATGCACTCGGTTTCTCCTCCACTTTGCAGACCGTTATGAAGTAGTTTTCTTTCCCGTAGCCTTTGCATGTCTGTCCTATGTCTGGACATTTACCTTCATGGGAAATTAAAACCCACGTAGGAAGCATACCTTTTTCCTCCTCTGAGAGGTCAATTTGTATGCATCTGTTTTGTGCTTTTGTTTGCTTTTCATTATCAACACTGATTTATTACATGCTGTTCCTGCTTCCATATCAGCAGCTTGTCGATCTGCTTGTTCTTTAGTCCTTGCAGCTATTGGTATTTTCTCAAAACTGAGTGGTTCACTCAACATGCACCTTCTGAAGGAATCTAAAGGGCAGCCATCAATTACTCTATGGCACATGGCTTCCTCATCATTAACATAACAGAACTTAAAGTGTTTGAGAAGTGCATCAAGCCTCCCAAAAAATTAATCTATCATTTCTCCATCTGGTTGCCATGCTTGGCTGAAGATGTACCTCTTGTAGTTGACATTCGGCACTGGATTGAGCCTAGCATCTAACGCTTCTTTTATCTTGTGATATGACATTGCATCAACTTACGAGACTTTCTTTAGCACTTCTTTCACTCCATTACTGGAAAGCTTTTTCAACTATTTAATGATTTCCCTATCATCTTCTTCACCTAGCCATCGATGAAGTCATTGAGGGGAAGATTTATGTAAAGTGGCGCTACACTGAGCACAGCGCCACTTTCCTTGCTTCCCTTAGCGCCCCCCTGCTGTCACCATGTGTACATCGTATTTAAAGTATGGCACCCCATGGCCCAGGGTAGGGGGCAATGTTGTAGTTTTTCATGATGCTATTGATGTACTCTGCAGGAGTAGCACCAAAATATTGGTGCTACTCCTGCAGAGTACATAGGGGCCCATTATTAATAATGCAAGCCCCCTTTTAACGCCTGCTCTGAGCAGGTGTTGAAAGTTTCATTCAAAATGACGCAAGGAAATCTGTTAGATTTCCTTGCGCCATTTTTACGCCCCCCCTTAGGGGGGAACACCCCCTTTGCATACATTAAGTCTGGCGCAGGCATAATGTTGCGCAAAAGGTTACAAAGAGGCACAACGCATGCATTGTGCCACTTTGTAAATATGTTGCTAGGATTTTGGCCTTGTTGGGCCACACTAGCATAAAAATAAATGACGCTAATGTGGCACAATGTGGATCTTGGGGCTTATAAATATGACCCTGAATGTTTTGATCCATGCAGTCCACCTGCCACCAATGTTTTGTTTCTTTGCAGACTCAAACAAAGGTGGTGGCTTTAGGAATTTAGCTGGTTGGTATTTTGTGCTTCTTTCAACCGGCATTGAGAGCACGTGCTGTTTAGGCAGTGTTTGTCTTATGAAACAGGACTGGCAACCTCTACACGTAATCCCTGTTGCTTTCACCTGGTGGTTATGCCCGATTTTCTGGGTTTTAAAGCACTTTACTTGTTTGTGCCTGTACGTAAGTTTTTCTTTTTTGTTTTTTTACCTGGTTGTCACTGCCTTTAGCATTTGCTTAGTATTGATAATATCGCTGTATTATGGCGCAGCACAGTATTTCTTCTTTTAGCTTTACCAACAGGTTTTGGTGGGCTTTTTGAATGTGCTCCTTAGCAGGGCCTTCAGCTTCTTCGATGGCTTTATATGGGCTGTAGTGGGGCTTCAACTCCACGTACACCAATGGCAGACTGCTTTGCATCAATTTTGGGGTGCGTGCCATGCACAAGCAGTTTGCAGTACTTTTGCTGACTCTCAGGCTTTATTTCTTTGGGGCATGTATCCCCTACTCGTCACCAGTTGTAGTCTCCTCTCCAGCCCGGGAGCATGTAAATGAACACGCCAAACACAAAGTTCTGTAACAGACATCTTTATTTTTCAATACTATTGTGCTCTGCTCGCATTACGTCATAACTTTTATAACCATACCTTAACACCTCCCATCCAATTATGTAATTCTTGTTTAGATTCCAACCACGTCCTTAAGGACCCTATTTTGCATGATATCAAACACACTTCTTATACTACAGTTATCTGCCAATGTCTCAATCTTCCAGGGAATTTAAGATTACTTCTCTGTACCATACCAGAGCACTTCTAGACATTGGAACATTTGGACCCTGCAGTACAGTAAAAAATGTCTTTGCTAAATAAATTACATCTCTGAGGCATACAAATACTTTCCCTGTCATGAAGATGACCATATTTGGGGTCAAAAAATCAACTGCATGGAAACACCTCTTTGTTTTTGTATTTGAAAGCTATTTGACCCATCAACAACAAGGTGATGTGTGCAATGCGTGAATTAATCTCAGCCACTGTCTATTGTTAGGGGCACACCCCAATCCATCATTTTCCCTCCACCATGCCATGTCAAATTAGACCCAGCCATATGCAAGTCAGTCTTGACCCTGCTCCAATGAGAACAGTCTAGCCCAAAATGTCAGGCCAGGTCCACCTGAACCAGATCGCAAGCATCCCAGGACTGGGTTTGCCCATATTAAGGTTCATCAGCCACATATTGCTTGGTTCCAGTGGTACAGTGAGCACAGGACCTACATCTGAGCATACCTGTCATACTTAGGACATCAAAAGCACGGTGACAGATGCAATTCTTAAAATAATGTCAGTCATTGAAAGCTATTTTAAGCAGTGGTTGGCTGCAAAATGGGTTTGCATAGGGTGTGGCCAAAAGCCAGGCTCCCTCAGTCAAGCTCCATTGCACACATGTGAAGCCCATGCAGAATAAGGGGTAGGCTGTAACATGATGCAGTGGATTATCATTTATCACTACACCTATCACACACCCAGCACATATATTCACACATCCACCACTAAAAAAACACCTTTCTTTTAAAAACACAGCTAGTATGAAGTTATTGATACCTTTGATCATAATTCCTTAATATGTGTTTTGCAAACTATGACATCCAATTAAAATATAGTTAAAGTGCATTTATGTTTATAAAAAAACATAATAGTAAATCTAACCTATCCAGAGTTCAACACTTACCATACTGTTGTTTAGACTGGAGTGGGTGGGAATAGGAAATTTGGAACATCCGGGAGCTGACGATCGAAGGGAAGTCTTTGGCCCTGCGTAACGAGACCCTGCCAGTGCTCCAGTACCTTGCCACAAGTGTGGCCAGTGTAGCCTTGAATGGCCAAGGCCATCATGCAAATGATCTTCTATTTCATCTGGAACTCCAAGATGGCTAAAGAGGAAGGTGATGTTTAAGACCCACGACAAGGGAGGCGAAGGAGTGCTGGACATCGCCACCATCCTGAGGGGAACCTTCGTATGTCACTGCGTGAAGAGCACCCTGAGGTCAGAAGACGAAAGCCATGTCAGCTTCCTGATGGCACGCTTCTTCCTGTTGCCAGTGTGGAGGCGCCTTGGATGGGCAGAGTGGGAGAGCGCCATCCTCTACAACTGGGAAACCCCTTTGTTTTACAAAGAAGTGGAGAAGTTCATTAAGGAGCACGGTCTGGTGGCTACTGCCCAGACTCAGGGGGCTCCAAAGATTGTCCAATGACAGATCCGTGCGAGGGATGTCAGCAAGCCAATCAGTGCCCTCCCCTCTGTCACAGCGGACCACGTCTGGGGGAACGTAGCCTCCAAGCGCATGACCAACCATCACAAAGACATTGCGTGGATGGCCATCCAGGGAGGCCTGCCAGTGAGAGGGCAAGAGGGCTCATCCGATACAAGTCCTGCCCAAGAGGATGCACCGCAGATGAGACGACCTACCATCTCTTCTGGGAATGCGCCTACGCCCAGGACCTTCTGAAGGCCCTAAGCTCAGAGCTTAGGGCCTGAATACCAACACCATGCATCACTGCAGATTCGGTAATGTATGGTTTGTTCCACGGTCTCTATGCACTTGGAGACCTCCAGGGCTTCTGGAGACTCCTGTGCGGCTTGAAAGATGTTCTTCTATTTTCCAGAAACCGCCTGTTAGTAGGGAAGAAGGAGACATCAACCCTGAGCTGCTGTAAGATGATCCACAGCCTCCTGCGTGATTACACAGCAATGGACGGATCAGACGATGACAGCGACGATGAAACCTGAAGGCCCCCCCCACCATGGGAACCCCAGAAGGACCACTAACTTGTTGTCTCTTTTTCTCTTCAGGACCTGAAAGGCGAACGGAGAGGAGCGGACACAGATGAAGACAGGTTTAGTAAATATGAAATGATGTAATGTAATGCATTGTTTTGACTAACAATACCTTTTTCCTTAACATGTAAAAGGTCAAAGGGATAGCTTGTACACGTTCTCAAGTTTGTTACCCACGACTTATAGGTATTTGTGAACAGTGAGGATTGTATGTATCTGAACCAAACACAAATTCCTGACAAGGGCCTGGAAAAATAAACTAACTATTCAAAAATGAACAAACTAAGCAGCACGTTGTCAGAAGGCCTTGAAAGAGTGGGAGCTTGGCACCCTAGCGCGATATTCATCCAGAGCAGTGCCGACTCATTAGAGTGCCAACTAATATTATAGAAACGTGACCTCTAATTAAATGTCAAGGAGAGCAAAAATCATGGGAAATTTATCAGAACCAGGTATCATTCTCTTTTTCAAATTAAAAGCTGAAAAATAGAATTCGAGAATAAGCTAAATTATTATATTTTAGAACTGTGTAAACTGCATAAAGTAATCCTTGCATTTTAATAAAGCAGACAGATACAGACTTGAAGAAAAAGGCACATAGGATTTTAAACAAATAATATTCCAGTGCCAGCTACACGGAATGACAGAATTCTGAAACATGAACATGTGCCCGGAGTGTGCAAAAAAAGTTGAACTGAGAATTTTCTTTTAACCAAATACATTTAACACATTTTTCCAATGAAAGACTTTTCCAGTTAAAGTAACACTGATGATTAAATCGAATGAAAAAGTGTGATTCTAAGGCTAGACACAGCTACATACTGGGTTGAAGGAATTTAACTAGCAACATTTCAGTTTTGGGGCTAATTAAATTACATTGTGCTCTGCCTTCACACTGTTGCTTCGACCTAATCGGAGCTGCAGAGAATCACCCTATCCTTTCAAAGGCAGAAGCAATGATTTCTCGTGGCTGCTGTGTCTTTTACTGAATTGAAGAGTAGTAATAATTTTTTAACCAGAATCGAGGGGGTGCTGCAGCCCCTGCCGCACCTCTACTGCCAGTACCCCTGAGATTAATTGACGCAGGTCGGAGTAGGAAAGAGCTGGCAAAGGTTAATGGGCTGTTTCTACAGAAGATGCATTAATCGTCCACATCTTTTCTAGGATTTGCTAAAAACTGGGCAGTGCGCAGCTACTTTTTCTCCTACAACTTTAAAGGAGTGACTATACTGATCCCAAAAAATTAACATTTTGACATGTAAGACAGTATTAAACAAAGATGCTACTTCAATGAGCAGGGAGTCCTGCAGGGTAAATTCTAAACACATGAGGTCCCATTTTAAGGTAAATGAATAGTAACGTGTATGAACAAAAGGCACAAATTAGTGCTAGGAGAGGAGTGTTCTAGGCACAGATCTGGACGAGTCAAGCACAGCAAAGAGGCCGCTGCTGGATGCCGGTTTTGCTATAATGTACATTACTCCTTAGCGCATAATGCATCATCTCCCGTAGACTATTGGTTGCTCAGGGAAGGTCCCTGCCCACTGGTGCAAGAGGTCACCAGTCAATCAATCAATCAATCAAACAAATTTCTTAAGCGCACTACTCACCCGGTAGGGTCTCAATGTGCTGGGGGTGAGGGAGTTACTGCTCGAAAAGCATGTTTTGAGGTGCTTTCTGAAGGTTAGGAGGTCCTGGGTCTTGCGTAGGTTGGTGGGGAGGGAGTTCCTGGTTTTGGCGGTGAGGTGGGAGAAGGATCTGCCGCCGGAGGTGGTGCTTTGGATGTGGGGGACTGTAGTGAGGGCGAGGGCGGCGGAGAGGAGCTGTCGAGTTGGTTTGTGAAAGTTGATTTGTTCATTGAGGTAGGCTTGTCCGGTGTCGTGGAGGGCTTTGTGAGCGTGGACAAGGATTTTGAAAATTATCCTTTTGTTGATGGGCAGCCAGTGTATGGATCTGAGGTGGGTGGAGATGTGTTTGTGGCGAGGGAGGTTGAGGATGAGATGTGAGGCTGCATTCTGGATGCGCTGCAGTTTTCTCTAAAGCTTGGCTGTGGTCCCTGCGTAGCGGGCGTTGCCGTAGTCTGCCGCACAATCTGTCAGAACTCTCCCCCACAATCCGCACCGAGACACTGCTGACAGGAGCGCCTAGGCAGAGAGTATTGTGATTTCCTTCGGAACTCTACTAGATACAGTATTCATGGCGGACATGAGGAGCGCAATAGTTTAACATAATGTAGAGGGGGTGCAATGAATGTTTCATGCACTGCAGGGCAGCAAGAAAAAGTTGCAGTGCTGCTGTTGTGTGAAATGGTGACAGGAGCAACATGCCATCTCTACTACCTGTGCTCTCTCCCACCACTGGCCCACGGTGTGCTGCCTAGCGCTAATGCAGACACCCTTGCGTCATGCTGCAAGTGTGCCAGTGTCAAAGGCAAGTTTGGTTTTGTGCAGTAATGAATAACATCTTGCACAAAAACAAGACAGGTGTCAATGTGTGATGCAGAGGGAAATACCTTGGGCACGATTTACATAACTCTTGATCACTCTGGATACAGAATTACTTTCAACAAACATTCCACAAAAATCCACCTTTGAGGTGGTAAAGAAATTACTGACATCTAGGAGTTGGGATTGAGATAAGACCTCCCTCCGAGTTTTCAGACAAGTTTTTCTTGCAGACACATGACATTTCCATGGGAAGCAAGCCTATACATACATAACTTTGAAATGGAATCCATTTTTAGTGGGGTTGTTTCATTTAAAGACCAACTAGGAATATGGAAAAGGTACATAGACAACGTTCTGGTGATGTGGAGTGGCACATGGGAAGAAGCAGAAACCTTCTCCCCATGGCTAAATAGCCTGGACGCCCTCCTTAAGATTACAGTGAGCATGAGTAGAAAAGAGATGTTGTTCTTATATCTTAGGATCTATCCAGCGGGAGGAACATTAAAAACAGCAGTGGATGATAAGCCAACGGATGGGGACAGGCTTCTCCTCTGTTACAGCTTTCATCCTACTCTCTAAGGGAAGGCCTTCCGGTGGGACAGTTCATGAGACTGAGATGCAACTGTACTGACACCATCAAGTTCAACCAACATACTTAATATTTAAGTAACAAGCTACGAGCAAAATACCATCCAGAAAAAAGCATCAGGAAAGCAAAAAAGTGGGTAAGCAGTAACAAGAGGTATGTATTACTTATAACACATGAGAAAACACCAGTGACCAAAGCCATTTGTGTGACCACATATCACCCCAGCTCAAATAAACTGAAAAATCGAATTAACAAGCACTGCAATATTTTAATATTAGGCAAGCTGAAGATAGAGAACCACACAAGAAGAAACAGCCAATTGACAACAACAACACAATAAAGCCACCCTTTGGAACATATGAGCCCCTAAAGGGCATCACCGGTGTGGGAGCTGTGGGGTCTGTCGATCTACCAAAAAATGTAAGACCCTCCATTTTGTACAACAGTCTCCATGGGAATTAAATAGCCTTAGGAATTGCAACTCTAGCAATGCCATCTACATGCTTAAGTGCTCATACAAGTGCTCAATATACATAGGAAGGACAACCAAGAAAATAAGAGTGAGAATAAACAACCAAAGGAACACTTTGATGTGCAAGAAAGACAATACAGAATTGATGAGTCCTTTTAATGAAAAAAGACACACAGAAGATAACATTGAATATTATGTCATAGAGAAATTAAAACCCTTACAGACAAATACAACATCAACCCTCCTGAAATATGAACGACAATGGCTATACAAACCTAGAATAGATATACATGGACTGAATGATGAGATTCCATGGGGACTGCTGATGAGGTAGTGGATATAATTTTGTTTTGAAAATCCAGAGTCTAACTATATAGCACTTGCATCTAGGACAGGACAGTGCCTAAGCACAATGTGATATTATTCTTCTCATGTTCTGGGGCTATGAACCTGAATCCACCCTCCAACTAAGAAGTTGTCAGATACTGGAAGTAGAATATTTCCCAATTTAACAGGAATCTTTCCATGAAAACTGTGGATTTTTCATCTGGTTAAAAGCACTAAACACTGTAAGTGGATTACTCTTTGTGACTATAAGTGCATTATAAATATAGGAATCTTGGAACGTCATTCCCATGTTCTATAGTCCTATTAAGAAAAATGTCATGATGGTTATTAGCTCTGAGTGAAGGCAAAAGATCTTGACTACAACTCCAAGAGAACTTGCACCCCTTCATAATCAGGGGCATCGCTTGGCCAGTAAGATTGTGGAGGTGGGTAAGTTTCAGTTTTCCAACAATCACACTGTCATATAATGTCAAAATACATTAAAGGACAAGCAGGGCACATGAGACAGTATATAGGGGAAGTCAAAAGAGAGACAAATGTGAATTTGTAGGGGGTACTGAGTGAGAGAAACCACAATATTGTGTAAAATAACAAACATTTTTGAGGGCCTTCAAATCAAAAGGGAGAGAGTGTATGGGTTTTTGTCTGTGCTTATGTGAAAATTGCTTGTGAAATCTGACAGTCACCTCACCATAACCGACTGAAAGCACCTGAACCCAACTATTTTCCAGAAAATACATTTATTAGGAGGTGCAACACCCCAAGCAACCACCCCTGAAGCTAAATCCCCTAGTCATAAGAGCTGCCAACAGGATCGTACTTGACGTGATCACTTGTTTTTGATGCATCAGTGAGGCCACACACTAACATGAGAGCTGACCTCCACAAACAGAGGTTAGTTCTCCACACTGAAAGAATGGGCTACATAGGAAAACAGTGGGTGAATCTCTTTGATGACTTTAGTAGAATGGGGCCTTGAAAAATACAGCGTAGCAAGGGGATACTCATCCCATGATAGTGGGATTGAGAGAAACAAGTCTAAAACAAAGTCTCCCACTATGGTAATGTGAATCTAACAAAAATATAACTTACCAACGAAGGCAAAAGGATATTACAACTGACTACTGAAGCTCGCATGTTCACTTAATCTATGCCTTTTGACACAAGATGCCACAAGATTGCATCAATAACTCACATAAAGTGTAATTACATATATTTGTTGTAAAGCATATGAGTACAGGAGTCGCCACACCTCTTCAGACCATGAATTTTCAGAATATCACGATTAGAGTAAGTTAAGAGAGCACATATAAGAAGATGCCTGATCATTATGAATTCATGGTGTGTGTTTATGTTTGCAGTGCCATCCCCATTATTTGTGCAGTTATCTGGATGTTGTGTCGAGCCAAAATGCTACAGACAGAGCATGAGAATGCATATGGCACTGATAATGTTGTTCTATATCCTAGGTGTACAAAACAAAAAACAGGTAAGGTAGGATGTTTAGCTATACACAGTGAAGACTGGAGCTTGTGCTGTAGAACTGTAGTATGTGACTAGAGTAGGGCAGAACATGAACTTGGATTGTTAGAATGCCATGGACATTACACACAGAAGCATCCACTGACTATACATCATAGTATTTATAATCATAAAAGGATACCTCCTGTGGCACAACTTAAGGACTTTTTAGAGCAACGTAATCCTGGTATTATCCAGAAGGTTAATATAGCTCAAGAACTCCTTTGACAAAGGTGAGGTTGAGTCCATCCTGGTAGTACCAGCTTAGGAGGGAGGGGTGAGGCGGCCAATGATGAAGCATTCCACCTTACGTGGTGGAGACCGTCTCATCCAATACAGCTATATTGGTTAAACACCTCAGATGATAGGTTAGGATAGAGTAGTAGTAGCCCTCCTATAGCAATCTCTCACTGCACTATGTGCATTAAGTCTGTAGGAGGAAATTTGGTGAGTGATCCTCTATGTCTCTCCTTGTACTTGCAATATTGAGCGCTAACACTGAAGCCCTGAATGTCATGCTAACAAATTTGGCGCAGGAAAAGCTACTAAGGTATAGCCTTGTTTGTATGTATGTGATTTGTATACAGTGCAAACTTCGGCAAATGACAGTGGAGGGCTCTACAGAGTAAAACACATGCAAAAGAAACAAGTGATAGAAGAGGTAGCTGATTGTTGACTGTTACTGTTAACAAAAGTAAACTTACACATTTGGGTAAGTTTATGATTGTTGCTATTAACAAATGTATTTTATAAGTAGTATATTTTCGAGTGTGGATTCTCCACACATAAAAACATAGTACTGTTCTTTTTTTCATGTGCAGAGACTCCTAAGTCATAAAGATACTACTCATAAAATACCTTTGTGAATAATAACAATTGTAAACTTACACAAGAGTGTGTTTTTACTTTTGTGAATTAGGCCCAGTCTCTTTAAATCTTTCCTAAGTTGAAGCTGTGTTGGAGCTGTCCCAATGGACACGGGGATGTTGTCTCTTCAAGATAAGCGTTTTTTTAGCTGGAGCTTGCTCCCGGTCCTGCACCTCCCCTGATAACATTTTATCAACTTTTAGATGACGTTCAAAAGCTTTAGCTTCTTGATGCCAAACACTTTTCAATCTTCAGGACGGCTTGCTTCAACACAAGACTGTAGGTTATAGTACAAGGGGGCTGCCCACAAATCCAATTAAGGTGCTCAGTAAAATGCTGAGTTCAAAAAACAGGATTTCTCTGCAAAATCACAAGGTTCCTTTTTCCATTGGACTTAATGACTGCACAAAAATAGGGGGAAATGCCCACAAGACAAACAGGCGAAATATCCAGTTGAATATGATTTATCAATGCTCTGTTGGGTAGACCACAGCTTTCTCCATTCCAGGACCTAGTTTTGCACTCTCTTGAAACAGGAAAGAAGTTCCACTGGGGAAAGAAAACTTCATTACAGGACATGGCCTTTTTGAACCTTTGGAATCAGCAGTGTGCTAGTATCAATAGCCCTGGTGCAGCTGTCCAGTCACAGACATTCAGGATGACTTGTGTCCAAGCAGTACCCTTTCAATAATGCATACATGCTTTTTTTTCTTCTTCTATGCCAGCTGACTCTCTGCTGCAAGTGTGTAATACATTGTATTTTAAATGCTAAAAAAGTTGTCTGCAAATGCCAGATGATTACCATTGAGCGAAGAAGACTAAAGCTGCCAGGATTCAGTATGACTCAGTTCCAATTCACAAATTACATTTTCTGTCACTTTTACTACAACTGCTATAATAGATCCGTTGTGAAGAGTTTCCCAATCCATTCTAGGCCAGCCCATCCTCTCCCACCATACATCAAATTAACTTCTGCCTTAGAGGAAGAAGGTGGTTACAATATTGTGGTGGAAATATCAACCTGCACAATAAATAGCATCCGCAATATCAGCTATTACTATAGTATTGAGATAAGTTTATGTTGAATTAATAACAACGTACCTTGATGATATACTAGTAGTCAATTTTGTGGATGGTATATTTGTTCAGGTTAATATTTCAGCCATGAAATTGTGACATACAATCATGGTTGAATGGATAGTCACTGGCAGTTGTAGTACAAAGAAGCTGGTGGTTAATTTTTTCTTCCTCCCAGTTCTATTGTGTGGCCTTCTGGTACAATAGCCGCTGTTAGATCGCCCAGCCAAAGGCATAATAGCCCCCATGTTTAATGTTTTTTGTTAATTATTAGCAAACTCGCAAAGCTGTGGTTTGTTATTAAAACACAAATCATTAATGACAATTATGCCCTGGGAATACTCTCGCTCATGGGATGACTTTCTCTAATTTTCTGTTTGGTATAACCAGGATTGCCCAGGAGGCTTGGAAAAGGAAAAATATATGTCAGAATAACATATGTGGGGCAAAAGTTCTGTCTTACATTGACATATCAATCAGCAGCAGTTCAAGGTTTCTACTGCCAGTGCCTGCTAAGGCAGAGTCACCAAGTACCTGCTGCTTCCTTCAACTCAAAGAAGCATGATGCTGATAATAGTGCTTTGTTTTAAGGTGAAACAATGACCAGCAGTACACTGCTTTGTACTGAGCCATCACTAACATGTTGTCATTTTAATCTAAGAAGGGAGCCTGTGTCAAAAGGTAAGGGACTCCAAATACTCTTCAAAACCCCCACTTCTAATAATCACACTGTGAAAACTTTTACAAGCTAGTAAGGAATGCCTGACTGGAATAGTATGTTTGACACCTTGTATTTGATTACATTTTTTAAGACAGTAACAGAACATAACTGCAATGTTTAAATGAGTCTTGAAATATTCAAACATTGCCAATTTAAAAAAAAGAATAATTGTGCAAAAATTCGGAGAGAGATCCAATGTTTTTTTTTTTTACTCGGGAGGCGTGGCAATAAAAAGTTTAAAGACCACTGCTATATAAGGTATGACCCACAACACTACATTGAGAGGCAATGCCAGAGAATTGTTTTCTTGACTTTAATATAGTCAGCCAATAGCTTCCCTACTTTGTTGTTGCCCCATAAAATCAAGTGCTGCTCTTAAGTAACATAGAGAAAGCTTGGGCTGTAGATATAGCAACAGAGGCATACAATTGTGATGCTTACGTCTTAATAGTGGACAATAACTCTTTGTGTTCTTTATTCTTTGCCTTTTTTTGTCGGGAAACATAGTCTATGATGAACCCCCTAGCTGTTTGTTGCCTTGAAGTATCCCATAAGAGGTGGGGGGACAATATTATCATTTACCTAAAAAACAGCAATGAATGAGAGAAAGGAAGAAGGGAAATGAACATCTTGAAGAAGAGAAATTATTAAATTTCCATCTGTTAGGCTGATTAACAGGGGGAATCAATTCCAAATAACTTATCAATGGGGCGTGATCTGAAAATAACGTAGGACGAATAGTAGCAGAAGACAGGCAGAGGGATAAAGGATTGCTTTAAAAGATGTTATCAAGCCTGGATAGTGACCCATGTGTGGGGGGATAAAAAGTGTAGTCTTTAGAAGAAGGATAACACAACCTCCAGAAGTTTAGTAAAGCACTGTGTGAGATTTTAGAACAAAATTGTTTATGTATCTTGTTTGGTACAAATTAGTAAAGCACTGTGTGAGATTTTAGAACAAAATTGTTTATGTATCTTGTTTGGTACAAATCGCACAGAAGATTGCCTGTCTAGAAATGGGTCTATAATCTGATTGCAATCTCCCCCTAAAACAAAGTACGAATCATCAATTTGAAGGCATGTTTTGGACAGCAGGCCAAAAGATAAAACCAACATTGGTAGGAGCAGGGACATTATGTAGTAATTGGAATTTTGTTTAAAATGAACCATAATCCATCTACCCGCATTATTGTGCGATAGTAGAGTAAGGTCAAGATGTTTGTTACAAGGTAATAACTCAGTTTTTCTTATTAACTGTCAAGCATACAAACATGGAACCCACCCAAACTTTTTGGAGTTTTAAAGTTTCACCTTCTGTGAGATGTTTTTTTTAATAAAAAAAACACAACACCCGGATTATATTTAGTTAGAGGAGATACAACTGTCTGCTGTTTAATAGGATTTTAAAACCCCTTACCATTCTTTGACAATGCTTTGAAGTATGCAGTGAAATGTATAAATAAGAGATAGAAGGTGTTCATCGAAATACATTCGAGAAACAGATATAAGAAGGAAAAGGAATCCGTAAATAAGGTAAGATGTAAAGAAAGAACTGAATGAGTGGGAGGATTCATGAGGGGATAGGAAAGATGAAGAGAGAGGTTAAGAACAAGGTAGGGAAAATAAGCATGAGACAAAATAGTATATATATCGAACAAGCAATGGCTGTGAAAAAATACCGGCAAACATTGAAGGAAAATAAAAGGTGATGGTGGCAACACCCAACGAAGACAGCACATCAAGGAAGTGGGCAGGCCACTGATGGAGGAGAATGATTAAAAAAAAGAGAGGAAAGAGGTGGAGCCAAGATGATGACAGAATAGGCCTGCTCCATAATTCTGCAAATGTCTGTGGCTATATCCCAAATAGACGAACTGATACTTGTCTTTGGTGCCCGGCCACTCATATGGAGTTTGCTGCCCTAGGTGACCACCACTGTTTGGGGGGATTAAGACCCACAGGGGCTATGGGCCTCCAACGGCCACGGAGGGTTGCACAACTGGCTGTGACTGTCTGTCCCCATTGCTTGTGGCGCGGCCTTCTTCAGCTTTGCTGAGGACTCACAGGAGAAGAGGTGCAATGACCCTGGTAGCTTGGCTGGGGCGAGCTTTGGGCTGTTCCTGGCCACCGTTGCTGTACTGGTTATGTTGTTGCCTGTTCCCGCCCCTGGAGCTTACGGCCATGCTGGTGTGTGCTGCCTGGGCCAAGGTCTCTGGCCTGAGTGGGGACCCTGAGAAAGAGGCGAACAGAAGGTGAGCGTGGACCAGAGATTCAGCCACCAACCCTGTCCACACTCATGCCTGGGGCTTGCTGGAGGCAGGATTTTGGCCCCTGATGCAGCGTGTCTATTTCCTCCCCCAGTCATTCTCCAGTACTGAGTCTGAAAGGCCCTGATGTGATTTTGCCCTCTCCCCATCCCCGGAGCAGGCAAAGTAATTTCTGGGTTGCAGACGGTGGAGGGGACTGCAAGATTGAACCGAGCTTCACACTAAAACGCAGCACTGGCTAACTTTGAGATTATGAGTACCCTGCAGAGTGGGGCACTGTGCAACTGACTAGGTGAGTGGGGGAGCTCGGTCGCCGACTAGTTTGGGGTAGGTGGGTCCCCACTTGAGCAAAGTGCTGCAGATGCTGGAGAAAGGAGTTTGTGGTGCAAGGAGACAGCCCCCCATTGATATCCTAGCCCCGAAGTAGGCTTGGGGAATTGTCAGTTCTGCCTGTGTGGCACGGATGCCAGGGATGAAAATGTTGGTCACCCCTGCCCTGGCTTAGCTGCTGTCGGTGCGGCGCCCAAGCTGCTTGGGTGAAAAGGTGTTACTTTCTGGAATAGTGCTTCAATAATTCCCCTCAGGTAGTTAGGCATGGGTATTCTACTGACATATTGACCCAGCTACTTCTTGGCTGGGCTGAGACAATTTGGATGAGGCAATCATAATTAGATGGTAAATGATAATGACCCAAAGCCCCCCTGTCAAGGAAAGATGGATCGTTATACGAAGGTAATGATCCCCCTGCCTGAGCCTGCCCCCCCGCAATGCCAGACAATCACGCCCTATTCCTGGCAATACAGTCTTCCAGAGAAGCCCTGGAGGGGAAGGTGGGGGAGGTGCAGTCAGTGGTCTCACTTTTGCGGCAAGAACTCCGCAATGTGGCAGAAAGGGTCATGTCAGCTGAATCTCGCATATCAGATCTGGAAGATACTGTCTGTGAACCCCGCCATGAACTGACAGAGACAAGGACTACTACGGAGGATGTTAAGTAGGGGCTGGAGGATGCAGATAACTGGGCCAGATGGGATAATCTGTGATTTGTAGGGTTCTCAGAGGGGGTTGAGGGCACAAACAGGCTGTGCTTCCTTGAGTTCTGGCTTTGTCACATCATGCCACCCATGTCAGCCTGCTTTGTGACTGAGTGAAGGTCCTTTTCTTCTTTGGTGAGGAGGTACAGAAACAACAGCGCATCTTTGACTTGGTGAAGGCTAACCTACAAAACCTAAACCTAATGCATGCTTCTCTTTCGGGCCAAATTGAAGATACTGGTCCAAGGGAAGGAGTTCTTTGTTCAGACCCCACAGGATTCCTGGGTTTGGTTGGAGGAAAGTCTAAAGATGTCCAGGAGTGGGGGACAGGAAATGGGCCTGCACAATATGGGTGGAGGAGGTCCCTGACTGAAGGACTGACTGAGGCTCAGGAGGAAAAGTCAGGGGCAGAAAAGGGGAGGAGGAAGAATGCCACGGAGACTAACAAGACCAATGGGACTAGGTGCAAATTTGTTGGACTTGAACAGAGATCAGACTGCGACCACCAGGAAAAAAGACAGCGCTAACAGCCACACAGGAAATTCGACACATGGTGGCTCTGATGAGGACATAGAGACCTGCTCAGATGTGCTTCATACTTTGGCAGCAGCTATTGCTCACCTAGAGCATGAGCAGGATCAATCCCCTTTAACTGCAGTGGCTGCTGACGCTGGTGATGACAATGTAAAAATGGGATAGGTGCTGAGATCCGGGGCTGGAGGTCAACGTACTGGGTTCTCCTTGCCCATTTGCAGAAGACTGGTTGAGTCTGAGCAGGACTTTTCTTTGTTACTGGGACAAGGGTCTCCACTACCAGAGGTGGTTGACTCTAGTTGTGTTTTGCTGATTTGAGGTTTCAGGGTTTGGGTGGTTGTGGTGGGATACAGACCACTAAGCCCCGGTTAAGGAGTTCATGGGGTTCTATGCTTACAGGGGTCTTTGGGGTGGGGTGGAGGGAGGGATTGACAGATGTTTGGGAAATTCTTGTTTAGGTTGGTTAGGTAACAGATTTGTAGCCCAGGTAGGAGTCCTTCTGTGGACCTCACGATATTTACCTCCCCCCCCCACCTGCAGGTGCCTGTGACAGAATCACTGGGGGTCTTTTGTGGATTTCCAACTTCCCCCTCTGCTTCCATTTCTTTCTCAATGAAGGCTCACATTCCCCCCCAAATGTAAAAGGACTACTGCCACAAGTGGAGGTGTTGCTTCCTCAGTAGATGCTAAGATTATTAAGGTCCTTTCTTGGAATGTGAATGGGTTCTGAGATAAGGTCAAGAGGGGCCTGGTGAATCAACACCTTAAGAGATGGCGCTCTTACAGGAATGGGACACAATGTGAATTCCTGGGACAAGGAGCCTATGTCACACTAGCTCATGCTGGCTTTACCCCCAGATCTGGAAGTGTAGTGATCCAGATTCGGAAGAGCCCTTCTTTGCATATCGTTGGCCATGTGGCAAATATGTAGGAGTGCAGGGATTCTGAGGAAGGCAGGTAGCCATACTGGTTAGTGCATATCCCCACCAAGGCTCCAGCCCCCCACGTTGGGGAAGCTTGCAGAGATTTTGCTAGGTATTATGAGGAAGGCAGACCATTGCAGGAGGCCTTCCTGATTGATAGATATCTTGGAGCTGTGAACACCCCTTTCCTAGATGCTAAGGCCTGAGAGGACCTGGAAGCTGAAATTACCTTAGAGGAGGTCCATGCCTCTAAAGTGAAGCTGAACTCCAATAAAGTCGCAGGTCCTAACTGGATCTCTGCAGAACTACTTATGCACTTTAGCGGGCTGCTAGGCCCTCATCTCTTGAAAATGTTCCTAGAGGTGAGACAACAGTGGATCCTCCCTCCCGATTAAAGAAGGGCCGTCATAGTTGCTATTCAGAAGGAAGGCAGATTGAAGGAGCAATGTGCCACCTACAGATCAATCTCACTTTTGAATGTTTAGGTAAAGGAATTAGCAATGGTACTGGCCACATGACTTCAACGAGGTATTGCTCCATAGGGACCAGTCCGGCTTTATGCCGGGTAGGTCAACAAGATACAATTTATGGCGCATGCACCATTGTTTGAACTTAATTAGGAATCATCCAGTCCTACATCTTTCCATGGCGCTTGATGCTGAAAAGGACTTTGATGCGCTATACTGGCTGTTTCTTGAACGTACACTGGCAACATTTGGGTCTGGTCCCAAATATAGAGAGTGGGTGCACATGTAATATCAAGCCCCTATAGCAGCAGTTAGAGTTAATGGTGCTCTTTCCTCTGAATTCTCAATTGGGAGGGGTACTGAGCAGAGCTGCCCCCTGTCCCCGTTGCTTTTTTGCTCTTACCATAGAGTCACTGGCATGTATGTTTCATGCCCTTCCTGAGATACACAACTTCCTGATTGGGGAGGAGACAGAATAGAAGATAATATTTCCTTATATGCTGGTGACATAGGGCCACATGTACAAAGATCTGGTTTTGCGACTCCCAATTTGCGACTCGCAAAACAGGATGTACAACAGCGTACTTTACACTGTTTGCGATTCTCAATGGGGTAGCAAATGACCTACCTCATGAATATTCATGAGGTAGGTCGCAATTTGCGACCCCATTGGGGATGGCCGCCCTCACAGGTATGGTGGCCTGCTGTCTGTGACTGCTTTTAAATAAAGCATTTTTTTTTTCAATGCAGCCCATTTCCTTAAAGGAAAACGAGATGCATTTTAAAAACAAAAGTGAAAAGTTTTCTTTTCATTTTTTCAGAGCAGACAGTGGTCCGTGGGACCCCTGCCTGCTCTGAAAAAGTATTTTCGCTGCCATTCACAAAGGGGAATGGGTTCCATGGGGACCCCTTCCTGTTTGCAAATGGGTTAGCACCAGCTTGAAACTGGCACTAACTGCGATTGTTTTGCGACCGCATTCGCGGTCACAAAACAATCATACATACCATTTGGATTCGGTATTAGGAAGGGACGCCCTTGTCACTATACCGAATTGTTTGGGCTTTGTACATCCCCAAAAGCATTTTTCAAGTCGCAAACGGGCCGATTCTGCGAATCGCCCCTTTGCGACTTGAAAAATGCTTCATACATCTGGCCCATACTCTCGTATGTGACAGAACCATCAACCTCTCTACGGCAGATTTTTCAGCTGTTTGAGGATTATGGGAGCTGCTCTGGTTGTCAAATTAATTGTGATAAATCTATTCTATGTAATCCACAGAGATAGATGACTTTGCACTCTCTTCCCAAATGCCTTCAGTGTATGCACGAAGGTTTTAAATATCTAGGTATATTTATGACAAATAAAATGGACCTCTGCTATGTCTGCAATCTGGTGATGACATGGAAAGATGGAAGGGACTTCGCCTTGCTTTGTTGAGGTGCACAACTCTGTTTAAAATTATTTCCCTCCCGAAGTTGCTGTATGTTTTGAAAAATGCATATTATCATGTCTCTCCAGAGGTCTTTGCCACCATAGCAACGTAGCAACGTAGCAAGGAACATGCGTCTCTTCCTATGGGAAGGAAGGCACCCCAGAATTGCCCTAACAACTTTGCAGGGTAACCAATAAAATGGACAGTTGTTTTCTCCTGACCTGGAAGTGTATTACTGGGTGGCCTACCTAATCAATATCAATGATTGGATATTTGTCTCCTTGGGTCACTCCTCGTTTCTGCTAGAGAGGTCACAGTGGGAGAGGAAAAAGTGTTTGCATTACCTTTATGGATAGAGGGAGGCTGCATCTTCAACCTGCTACGAAGGTGGCCTTGATTGCCTGGGGCAAGGTTACAAACCTCCTGTGATGGCACCATCAACCTACGAAGGAGACTCCCCTGTAGGAGGGGCAATGGCTGCCGGAATTGAGGAAGTTATATGGTTTTGAAGTTTGGGACCGTATTGGAATTTCTAAAATAGGGGAAACACTGGAGGAGGGAGATCTTATGTATTTATCCCTCTTCAAAGGAAGTTTGACCTGAGTGAGATGCAATTCCTGTGCTACGTGCAACTGAGATATGCCTGGGGTCTCCCAGGGGAGGAGATTCCTGAAGGGACTCTATTGAAGGGAAGATTGTTAATGGAAAAATTGTGGAGAGAGACGGTAGTAATGACATATAAGACCATTAATAATAATATGCCTGACTCCTTCATCAGAGTGCTTTGACGATTGGTAGACAATTTAGGGGATTCAGAGGATATTGATTGAGAGGCAGCATTGATGCACACACACAAAGTGAAAATTAGTTCACAACTCCGATTGATCCATTTCAAGATCCTGCCTAGAGTATATTATGACAGACGAAGGTTACATGCTTTGGGGAAAGCACAACACCTGCACTGTTTGAGACTCCAGTGGGAGATAAGCTCCTTCATCTACACAGTCTGGGGGTGCTCGCTGATCAAGGACTACTGGACCGTGATTATGGGGGGACTTGGTACATTTACGTAGGTATTTTTTCAATCAGAAGGAACCATGAGCCTATGATTAAGGCTAACACCGAAACGCATCTGGGAAGTAAAGTGCCCCACACAGCTGCATTCTAAGGCTAAGGTGCATCTCTTTCAAGGGAGTGATAGTTGTGGATATTTAGCGCGGGTGCTCCGTCCCCGCTGCACCGAGGCCACCCAGCTCGAGATTTGGCTCTTCATGCGGAGAAATTTAGTTGGACATATATATATATATATATTTATATTATGACTGCTGATAATAATTTTGATCATTCTTGTATCTCAGGTTTATGTGTTCATTAGACATGCATATCAGTTTTATTGTTCAATACCATCTATGGGAAACTGCTACTCCTAGGGGCCGTGGTTAGCAATCACACATATGCATGAAAACCCTAAGGAAGACTGTGACAGGGATGACAAACACATAACTCGCTAAATCCAGAAGAGCCTAATTTGTCATAGAGAAGAATGAGAGCCCCCTTTCTGTTCTCCTATTCTCTGACGGGAAGGCAGCAGGTATTACCACTTGGTGCTGAGTAGATCTCACCGGGCGCTCCCCCTAATCCCCAGATAGGGAGGTTCATGAGAAGCACTTGAGGAGGCACACCGAAGTGAACATTCTTATTTATAAGGTGAACTCAATCTAGCACTTCAAAGCCAATATGCAAAGGGTCCAACTCTAGTTTTAGAACACATATACAGTATAATCATTCCCTATGTGGTTATGTGATTATCCATGTGGATATGAGCAAATACTAATCCATACATCACTGTACATCACATAAAAAAGACGATAACAGTAATACAACACTGAATCTGATTATACATTGTTTAGGCATATCCGAAGAAGGTATGAGAGGATGGACAAAATAATTTCAGCAAAAAAGACAAAAGTGTGACCACTCTCCATGTGATCATTACCTCGAAGAATGAGGTGGGCGTGCTTCAGGATCAGGGCACCATGAGTAAGCACTTAAAATGAACATGGCATTATAATAATTCATCATCCTATTTGTTTTCACTTTAATTGATGGACATCAATAAGGCATAAACATTGTGCAGGACCCTCATTTGCCAGCAGCGAGAGCAAAAGAGGATCTAAACAGTTCTGAGGCAGATCTTCCAGAAGCACAATTCACTGCAATCACAGGTGGTTGAAAGAGATAAACTGAAGTGACTAAAGAGCTGAGCTGACACATTCCTAAAGTAACACATGAGTACAAAGAAGAAGTACTGAGGAACTGTTAATGGACATTGATAGGGGTCCATCCTCCATCAGTGGAGTTAATAGACCACATGAATTGATCCTACCAAAAAGAAAACACCACTTTATAAGATGCTCAGAAAAGTTACAGAACTACTGTAATTAAGTGGGATTGATTTATTTTGCTCTTTCTTCCGTTTTATAAATGGCGCAAATAAATGTGAAGCTCACTTGTGGGATAGAAGTGGCACTATGTGCATTGCATATATGTGTGTGTGTTGGGGGAGCGTGCATGTGTGTGTGTGTCTGTATGTGCCTGTGTATCTGTGTATCTCTGTGTGTGTGTGTCTGTGTTTACCGTGTAATTAGGCTTAAAGGTCTGGTTTAACAAATGTTGCTACTGAATCATATAATGTGGTTACATATTTTAAAATGAAACATTGAACTAGGTGTTAAAAACAGTGTTTGATTGCTGAGAATTAATAAAGTTGGATTAGGGGACCTAAGTATCAAGGTTTTGGTCAAGCCCAATCTCTAACAGCAAATCCCATTGTAGATCGCATTTCTTATGCCACATCCTCCTTTTTCCATCATTTAGTCCTTTTTTTCTTGGTTTAGTAAAAATCCGTTCATACGTTTTGAACAAACAGCCAAAATGTGGGTGTCCACTGTGAGGGCCAAAGAGGGGCCAGTCAACAGCCCCCTAGGCAGTGGCTCCTGTGCCCTCTTTCCATCTGGACACAGGGCGAAGGAGAGAGAGGACTCACTCCTCCGGGGTACTTTCAATGCTGTGGGGCAACTGGGGAGTGGGTCAGCAACTGACCCACTGGCACCGGCTCTGGTACCAGCTGACCCCCTCCTCTGTGGTACGCATAGTGAGTAGGCAACGGAGGAGCAGGTCACCTGACCAGCATGCACCCATCCATGCTGCCACTAATCCGATTGTCCTTGCATTAAATCATTCAGAATCTGTTCACCCACTGACACATTTTTGCATTCATCTGTTTGCCAATATCCAATGTGTCATTGGATACTGGCGCACACTCACCAGCCAATAAAGAGGCACTTTCATTTAATAAGTCAAACCTACAGGCTTTGCAGCATGAGGGGCATGAGAGTGCTTTCAGAAATGTGTGACTGTAAGTCTGTTATGGGTGTGAGAGTGCTGGCAGTGGTTTGTGAACAAGCCTGTGAGGGTTGCAAAAGTGCTTTAATTAAGGTTCTCATTCTTAAGTCACAAAAATGCACCCATAATTCCATGCCATTGTACTGAAGCAGAGTTACGACTTTCACCAAATTAAAACAGGTTCCAGAACTAAATTAAATGTTAGTATCAGCAACTCTACACGTGTATATTTTGCTCACGCAAAACTGGCAGAGCAGTGAATAACAGAGCAATTTTTTTATGTCTCCATTGGATAAAAATACTCTCGAACAAATTCCATCTGGAATACATTTCAACCTTTCGATTGATGGGAATGGGTTGAATAGGAGTCGGTGAGTGCACTTTTTTGAGTGTGCACAATCGAACAGGGCGGTTCAACCATGGGACTACGCTTCCCACCAGCTTCTCTCCCCATTGAGTAGGCTTGCTCAAATAGCTTTGTGAATTGGGCACATAAAATTATAACGTTGACAAGCCTGTGCAGAGTATATCCAGCTGCAAAATGTAAACAAGTAGTTAGTCTAGGTACATGCTGTCTCAATTTACCACAAGCCCCAAGAAGCGTCCTCATAAATTAAGATATGAAAGCAAGCAATGGCACAGGTACAACACTGGTCTATCCCGAACTCCTCTATAATCAGAGTTTGTGCATAACAAAAGTGCTGGCAGTCAGAGCACTGCTGTGAACCAAAGCCTTCCCTAAAGAGAACTAATTTATATACGGATCCTGGGGCTATTCAAATATGTGAGAGCAATAAAACCGTGGTATGTTTAGAGTATGGTATATTCTGTCACTTCAATGCATGGTATAAAATGGGGTCATTGAGTTCTCATGCAGGAAGTTCGAAAACATTTTGGGCCTGATTTAAGAAAGTGGCATTGCATCCATAGAAGTGCCACTTTTCTAGTGCCGCTTAGCGCCCTCTACTTAACATATGGCGTATTTAATAAACGGTGCACCAATGGGCAAGGTAGGGGCAGTAGCATTGACATTTTTGAGGCTATTGATGTACTGTGTAGGTGCTAATCCTCCACATTACATAGGGGCCAATTGAAAGCAATGGTGTGCCCCCTTTTAACGCCTGCTCTGTGCAGATTCCACAGATTCCACAGCGCCATTGATGCGGTCCCCCTAACCGCATCACCTAACGGGGTACCGGTGCAGGCGTAATGTAGCTCAAGGGGTAACAAAGTGCATGCATTGCTCCACTTTGTAAATATGGCGTGGCGATTTTGCCCTCATTGGGCCACATTAGCGTAAAAAAAAAATTGACCCTAATGTGGCGCAAGGAGGCGCTAGGCCCTCTTAAATCTGGGTCTTTGCCCCTTGGACAAATATACATTTTATAAAATGTCATACACCTGCCCCGTTATACCATGAAAAGAATCCAAGCCCAACCCCGTTCCTTTTATTGTTCCTAGACACTCACCCTCTGGGCTGCAATACTGGTTCCGCCTTTGCATCAACAGCTCTCCAGCAGTTTCTAGCAGCTGCTCCTTTGGCTGACATGTGGCCTAGGAGACCAAGCTTGAAGCCACTCATGCTCCCCTAAGTGCAGGGGCAATTGGTGAGCTTGTGCAGTAAAGTCCCTTCCACCCGCGGGGTGAATGTGTGCCACTATAGCTTGAAGGGAGCAGATGTTTCACAACCAGGGACGATAACTACACTGCACATGTGCTGAAGAATAGTACAGCATAGATGCAACTTATTATTGACATGGCCACTGGGACAAGGGGACGTGACTCTGGAGAAGCCTGACATAGGTCGAAATAAAATATGAAGCAATTACCACTGGGGAGAGGCCAGGAGCACACACACGTAGTGGCTCGGTTATCTATTACTGCAACTACTGATCAGACCACTGCATACACAACTGTGCCATTACACTTGGAAGCAGCAGCATCTTAGAGGAATTCAACCTGTAACTCAGCATGCTGTGTTTTACTGGCCCTGCTGTTGCTGATACACACAGCAGGATGTGATATTGCCGTTTTTCTGAGGCAATCACAGTTTTTGGGACAATAGGAGTCACTGGGGAAGATGGACAGATGAAAGACTGGTTTCTTCTGGGGCTGTGGGCTACAGCAATGCATCTCTACGACAGTTAATATGTCAATGCGGGAAACGATTTGTGAGACCCTGAAAAATAGGTATATGCATCGAAATGTGACATAAGGAGACCTTTTTCTAGGGGCGGTTTCTCGTTTAGGGCTGAGGGTCTACGCCCCTTTGAAATTCCTACACATCCACATAAAAAATATTACATTGATCAATTTGTTTAGAGATATTATTGTATCACTAACAAATAGATGCATTTAAGTCTGGGCTGTCTGTACCAGACTGCCTGCCCCGCCTCGCTTTGAAGCACGAGATGGAAGCCAGGCAACAAATCAACTTTTTACACTATGACGCATGATGCAGGGCTGACTGCACTAAAGCCCTTCATTTCCATTGTGGTCTACGGCTGTATCCACTATAGGCCACTATTGCTTTTAGCCTCATGATTTTGGGCATTGGATTCTTCATCCCTGTGTGAGGGCAGCCATCTGTCATTAACAGGTATAGATTCCGCCCTTTCCCCACTCATCACGCAGTAGAAGGATGCAAGCATGTGTGATTTATTGCCTTGTCTTCGGTAACAGTAAGTGTTTTAATGCTAATCTTGTGTTATTTTTATTATATTGAGACCACTTGTCACTCTAACCTCCCCCATGTGACACCCAAGGCACTGACTGCAGATTGTTGCTAGTGAAACTGTTCCAAAAGACGAGCAGTGTTCTTGCTCCCTTGCAAAATGGATCCAAATATCCGACTCAAGTTCAAGGGAACAAATACGTGCTAACAGTAAGGGCAGTTATCTGCTGTATGGTGTTAAAGCTGGCCCTATCTTCATGACTTTGTGTTATGTGTGTCATCCATTTAGTTCCTCATATTTCATGTTTTACTTTATGTTGCATTCCTCAAGAGAGTTAGCTGTTTCATCATGCTCTGTTTCTGTGCATTGTATTATCCTTTCATAGTGCATACTTTGACTCATGACAGGTATTTTTGAGGGGATTAGATTTAGAGCGCTGGTGCTGAGGCTGAAGGCAAAGCAAAGTGCCTGACAGTGGGTTGGTCTCCGCAGAGCACACAGAACAATGGTTATGTGTTCCAGTTGCAAATGAAATTCAGTGTAAATGTGTGTGAAGGGGTGCATAGAGGTCAAAATATTCAGAAGGCAAACGCAGAATGAAATAAAGTGCTTAAATGTGAATGAGTGCAGTGTATGTTTGGGTTGGCAAAATGAGGGAGATGCAAGGGAGTTCATTCAGGGGAGCGGGAAAAGAGGGCACGGAAGAGGAAAGAGAGGAAGTTGAAAATGTGCAGATGGGTGAGATGTGAAGAGAAAAAGGACATACATATGTAACGAAAAGCACACATAACTGAAGCCCATACTCCTTCCTTATGCCGCAATAATATTTAATTCACAGTCTCACAATTTCAGAATTTAAACATTTCCAGTTTTAATTATTTATAACTAATCATTGTTGTTATTTATCTTAAACAGCTAACAAACATTGATGAAGTCAATAGTACTGACAGATTTTAGGTGTATATCAGTTGTTGTATTATGTTACTGGATGCAATAACATCTCAGAGAGAAACCAAAATACAGGCTAGGTCGCACACTAAGAGAAACACAGAAATTTATTTTACATGTTCCCTTTTAGAGAGCCCCCACTTTTTCATCCCACCTAAAGATCTGTCTGTACGTATTTCTTTATTATTAATTGCAGCCAGCAGCTGTTGGTGTTTCCTGATGCCTGGTTAGAGCATTTTCTTCCGAAGCTGATGCTGCATGCAGTGCAAGACACTTGGCAAGCACACACTTTAAGGGGCCTGAAGTTGTCGCACTGTACAATTTGCACATTAAAGTAACTGTTGAATGTATTAATGCAGTAAGATATGGGGCAGTTTTTTATGTGTTAAGTATTTCAAGACTATGGCCCTAATTACGACTTCGGAGGAAGGAAAATGCCATACGCCAAAGTGTCGTGGTCAGGTTACCGCCAGTGTGGTCACCTTCCTGCGGCCCCTATTACGAGTTTCCTGCTGGGTCAGTGGACGGAAACAGAGTTTCCACCAGCTGGCCCAGAAGGAAGCACCCCACAACATTGACACCGGCTCATAATTGAGCCGGCAGCAAGGTTGCGGTGCACCTGCTCCCGTCAAGCTTTTCACTGTCTGCAAAGCAGATAGTGAAAAGCGTGACAGGCTGGCCATGGGGGGTCCTGCACTGCCCATGCCAAGTGCTGGGGCCCCCTTGGGGCACCCTGCACCCCGTCCCCGCCAGCCTTCGCATGGCGACGCTACCACTATCTAAAGAAGAAGGGACTTGTAATCCCCAGGGTAGCGCTGATTGCAGGGTAGCGGATTAGGACCACCAGCACCGCCAGCACCTCCAGTAGAGGGGAAGTGGTGGTGCTGGCGGTCCGACAGTGGCGCAACCGTAACGGTCGTAATGTGGCTGTTGGACCGCCACATTGGCGGAGGTCCGACCGCCACCAGAGCCCTGGCGGTCTTAAGACCGCGTCATAATGAGGTGCTATATGTTCCCACTGTTTATGAACCTTGCTTTATCACTAAATTCATTTGCTTTCATATGCACCATTTGTCAATCTTTTTTAAATTTTTCTTGAGTGGAGGATCACCTTGGACCCCATCTTTGTCCATCTAGCTTGCTCGTCTCACTCGCCACATAAAAGTCATATCCAACTTTTATGCCCCACCACTTTCAAATGTCACCAGCCACCACTGCCTTTTTCTCTTGTGTCCTGAGTCGACTAGTTTGAGCCAAACTAGCACAGAGTAAACAGGTTTAAGACTGTCCCACAAGGGTAGTAATCAGAACAGTTAAAGGATTCCCTAGGAAGAACTCCAGAAAATAAACAATAACAGTTTAATATATAAATGTCTGATAGTGCACTTACTTTGAAAAAGAAATAGCACTTTTTCACACACAATTACCAAACACATATTGACAAATCTACACAATAAACAACAGGCCTCTCTATCCCCTCCAGAACTAGACATCTGTGTAAAAACGATCTATCATTGTTAAACAATATAATGCCTCTTCAAATTGTATTTGTCACAAGGCTAAAAATGTAAAACTCCTTACTATTGTCTTTGGCAGAGAAATCATAATTACAATCTCTTCCTATCAAATTTCTGAGAGAGTTCACAATGTAAAACTCCTTCCTACTGCATTTGTCACAGTGTTACTCCATAAAAAGCTGCTTCCTATTACATTTGCAGGATGGTCTTCATTAACGCTATCCTGTATGAACAAAAGAACTCTATCCTAGGTGGTCTAATACAACTAATTTGCAATCAAATACCTGTAAAGAGTGAGAAAAACTATGCAAACTCTGCGTGCGGAGTGTAGTTCACCGCCCACCTTTATTACAAATAAGTGGCTCAATGTACAATTTAAATTTTTTAAAAGAACTGTAAATGTCAAGGAATGTGAAATTGGTCGCTAAAACCTAAATTAGTGTCCTCAGATTGATTCGTCGGAGCAGCTCAGGTGCATCAAATAATATAACATGGGCGATGTTATTTCGATAACGATTCATTGGGGGGTCCCCGGGTTTCTGTTATGATAAGGTGATGGTGAAAATAGTTGGGAACCACTAAGGTAAAGTGAAAGACCCAGGGAAAGAGACACTGTTAAAATGGCACCTAAAGTGAGCACACAATATACCCTTTCACCACTTGACCGCAAGATTAACAAGGTATAACAGTTTAACACTTGCTTTGGAATGTGATTAGGGTTTAGACTCCCAAACTACTCAAAGCGTACAATAACACTAAATAAATCAGTGACCAGCAAGTGTGTTCACTTTAATTCATGTACAACCAGATATTAAACTTAGAATTACAAATAAACATAGAACAAAACAGAGCTATATAGCTATTTCTGAAATGGAAATCTATGTAAGAAGTTCTATTAGTGCTACAATATAGCACTTCCTATAACACTGATCTCTGAGTACACAATACAAAACATCTTCCTATTGTATTTGTCAGAGTGTTCACAGGGCAAAACTTCTTAGTATTGCTTGTGTATGAGTGGTTTATGTTTTTAGAGACTAGTTGTAACATGGTAGACCATGAAAACCCTTTTCCAACTGTACTTGATGGGGGACTGTTAACAATGTCTTTATCAATTAAGAGGAATGAAATGATTCATAAGCAAGCTAACACAAATGATGCCAAATCAAATGTACAGCTGCAAACCTTTCAGAACGAAAGGATAATAAACTATGACATGGGGTTGACGTGCACTGAGGGAGAGTGCTCATCACTCTCCCTCAGAGCAAATGTGTGTTTGGCCGGCCGTCTTGGGCCTGCCAAACACACATGCACAGTAGTCTGTCTCCAGAGCTTGCACAGGCTCCCAGTCTGCCAGGGCGCTCCCATCCAATCCTGATGCTGCTTTGAGTATCGTCAGGATTGGCACAGGGCAGGATAGGATCCTGTGCCTGCAGGCTGCAACAGAGGAGCTCTGTGCGGCGAGTTAAGTTAATTTTTTTTTTAATATTAAATTTAATGTATCCCCCTTCTCCCCCCTCCCGCTGTCCCCCCCCTTGCCCTCCCTGTCACGCCGCACCCGCCCCTTTTAAGAGCTGCGAGACACGACTGCAAATGTGCAGGAACAAGGTCAACAAAAGGTCATTGCTTAGTGTAAGAAATTGGGCTTAACGGTTCAGAGGGGTGAAACCCTATTCCAGCAGAAACCACAGTCCTTGTCTGGGTGAGCCACCAGCAAACCCCAAGTTAACATGTGCTCAACTCTCTGGTAGCACGGCACAGAGCAGTCAGGCCTAAGTTATAGGCAATGTGTAAAGTATTTGTGCAGCACTTCAAAAACTAATAAAGTGAAAAACAAACACAAGAAAATAACACACCCAAAATGACAAAATTACAATCTGTCAAACAGGAGGTATGCAAGTTTAAAGATTTCATTGAAAACATCTGCAAAAAGCTCAAAGCACCAAATGTGGTTATCTGGTCACACTGGACTGGGACAAAGTCACACGATCAGGCCGACTGTGATAGAGGGCAGGCCAGCTACAGGGACCCACTTAGGCAATCCTGTGCCTATTCAACTGTTGTATTATTCCTAATAACAAATATAATCATCTTCATCTGTTTATCATCAATAGTTTCATGCTCAAAATGATGTGGTGTGGCCATTCAGTCATAGACAACACCAGCATTGAGAGCCCTGATAAGCCCTGTCCTGTTGTTCGCAAGGTTTGCCCACTTTTCATTTTGTGATGCACAGGGCAGGGCTCTCTATATCGGTGTCACCCATGACTAAGTTTGTTGTGAGCTTGAAAATATTGATGATAAACAGATTAGGTGACTACATTTATATTAGGAAGAATAAGAAAAGAAACAGGAGAGATCACCTAGAAGAAACTCATACTCTTGAAAAAGTCCTATTGGGGATGAAACTTATGTTGGCCGATCATCATGTACTTGGCTGAAAGAGTGTAAACACAATAAAGATGACTAAAATGTATCACATGACCTTGGATTTCTGCACTGCTTAATTTTTAAATAAAAACGTGGCAGTGCCCAAAGCCCTCCTCTTAAACATGTGGCGGCTGCAACTAAATGTGCGAACACGGAATACTGAGGCGGCGTAATCCTAAAACCATCTTGGGCCTCTTTGATCCATATAAAGACACTCCCTGCCCCTTCAGCTCACTTCACTCTAGCTGTGTTCTACTTTCTCCCTTTGTGACGCTTTTTCGTTTTTCCTTTCCTCCGTCTTTCCCATATGTGTCTATTGCTCGTAGCAAATGCTTGAGGCAGAAGAACAAGCCCCGGCCCTCAAAAATAAGTGCTGGTGCTCAGCACCAGAAGCAACAAGTACAAATTAAGCACAGCTCCAGTATATTGTTTAATGATAGCTCAAATATCGAGAAAAAACCTTGGTCACATATGTATGATCTCTCTAAACCACCTAATTCATCAGGAAATCTCTGATCCACCTCTCCAACCTGCTCCTGCTTGCTCGTTTCCTTGCCCACCACAGTGAATTTTCCCCATTTTAACCTGCCTGCCACAGTTGTTTAACTTTACATTTACTTTCTGTCTTGTTTTTCTTTCCAGGACTTTATTTATTCTAACTACTTGTCTTCTGTTTTTTTTATTATATACTTACAACTTTTCTAGTCAAGGCAGCTTGTCCCAGACATAGATCCTCTCCCAAAGGCACCACATGCCCCTGCACAATAATTTTGCTGAGGAAGTTGTTGCCACACTGATATTTTATGTTCCGGGCCATCTCCCATCTCATCTTGGTAGCAGTACCAGCAAGGGGTTTGCCATAAAGCATACAGACACTCCACTCGGGAAGCTGTAGCACAGCATGCACCACCTAGTGCACTTCTGGGCAAAAATTGTGGATATGGGACAGGAACAGCTTTGCGTGCTGGGAATAAAGGCAGTTACTGCAGGTTAAATATATATGTAAATTAGGGCTAATTGTAATTGGCATGACAACCCACCCGTAAGTTCCTAGTATATGGAGGGCATGTAGGTTTAGAGGTCCAGCAGATTTAATGCACGTAAGTGGGCACTGCTGTAGTACCTGCTGTAAATTTAAAAGCCTGCCCTAGCTAACAAACTGTGTTTACATTAAATTTATATGCAAATTCGACTTCAGAATTAAAGGTACTTCCAAAGTCTCAAACTACCTTATTTTTATGTCACCCTTAAGGTCTTCCCTAAGTGCCCCAGCAGTAGGGTGCCTTGTAAGTATATTCAGGGACATTATAAAATATGTTTTATATGTCGTGGTGAGGGAAAAACTGCCAATTGTTCCCCATTGCAGTGCATTAGCTCCATAGGCTAGCATAGGAATTCTTTATTAAAGTATAACTATTGCTAGAAAAGAGCTACATAAGTCCACTTGGACTCCAAGTAATAGTTCTAATAAATCCAAATACTTACCATTGTTAGATGTGTTACAATTATCCAGAAAATAAGTTATAGATCTTTCTTTTCTGTATGCCACTGTCTTCCTTTCTTTTAATCAACAAATCTAACAAATCTAACAAATCTAACAAATCTAACAATCTTGGCCTATGGAGCTTATGCACTACAATGGGGAATGCATATATATATATATACACATATATATATATATATATATATATATATATATATATATATATATATATATATATATTAACTACTGGCCGTTGCCAGTAGGTAGTTATAAGTAGGACCTAGTTTCCATCTTTCCATTGAACAAGCGTTTTTTGACTTGCCTCTAACTTTGGCACCATTTGACGAATATTCACAATGTTTTCCAAAAAAAGTATGCCAGAGAATCTTGTCAACATCATGGAGTTTTGAAACTATGAAAAACACTCACCCCCAGTCACAGATGTTGGTTTAATCCATCATTATTATGTTCACAATGTCACCATTGTTTGGACCCAGCCATATGCAAATCAGTCTTGACCCTGTTCTCCATGGGAACAGTCCAGCCCGAACTGCCAGGCCAGGTCTTCCCTGGACAGGAAACAAGCAGCCTGGGACAGGTTTCAGGGTATCCCCCTTCATCAGCCTGGCTACATTGAATCCAGTGGCACAGTGAACAACATCACAAAACAAAATAAAATGATGGAAGGAGTGCTGAAACTTTTCAAACACTCATCCCGAGTCACAGATCTGGGTTTAATCCTTCATTATTTTACTCACCACATCACCCCAGTTCAGACCCAGCCATATGCAAATCAGTCTTGACCCTGTTGCCCATGGGAACAGTCAAGCCCGAACTGCCCGGGCCAGGTCCTCCCTGGACAGGAAACAAGCATCCTGGGACCGGTTTCAGAGTATCACCCTTCATCAGTCAGGCTAGCTTGAATCCAGAGGTGCAGTATGCAAGGGACCCACATCTGGGCATACCCTAGCCACTTAGGGCACACAAGGCAACATCACAAAACAAAATAAAATGATGGATTGAGTGTTGAAACTTTTCAAACAGTCACCCCAGTCACATATATGGGTAGAATCCTTTGTTATTTTGCTCCCCACACTACCCCAGTTTGGCCCCAGCCATATGCAAATCAGTCTTGACCTTTTTCCCCATGGGAACAGTCCAGTCCATACTGCTGGGCCAGGTCCTTCCTGGAAAGGAAACAAGCATTCTGGGACCGGTTTCAGGGTATCACCCTTCATCACCCAGGCTAGCTTGAATCCAGTGCCCCAGTGAGCAAGGGATCCATGTCTGGGCATACCGTACCCACTTAGGGCGCACAAGGCAACATCTCAAAACAAAATAAAATGATGGACGGAGTGTTGAAAATGTTCAAACACTCACCCCCAGTCACAGATCTGGGTTTAATCCATTGTTATTTGCTCACCACGTCACCCCAGTTTGGCATATGCAAATCAGTCTTGTCCCTGTTCCCCATGGGAACAGTTCAGCCCAAACTGACAGGTCAGGTCCTCCCTAGACAGAAAACAAGCATCCTGGGACCGGTTTCAGGGTATCACCCTTCATCAGCCAGGATAGCTTGAATCCATTGGCGCAGTGAGCAAAGGACCCACGTCTAGGCATACGTTAGCCACTTAGGGCGCACAAAGCAACATCACAAAACAAAATAAAATGATGGCTGGAGAATCTTGTTGTGCCCGAGAAGGTTTGAGGTGATTCATCAAGCAGGGCCCAAAAAAAAAGCAGAGGTTAAAAAAAAAGTGCATTTGGCATTTTGATACCTATAGGGATTTTGAAAATGACTCCAGCCCGAACTGCTGGACGGAATTACACTGAATTTGGCACAAAGGTAGCTTTTGGTCCAGAAGGTAGCTTTTCCGTTATTTGGTGTAAATCCATTCAGTAGTTTTTGAAATATTAAAAGAAAAACAAATTTGTATATCTAGAGGAGTGAAGCCTTCGTAAATTCTCCCAATCTTGTGCAGAGATCAGATCCGTGCCCAACACTTCAACCAGGCAGCCATTTTGAGACTCGGCTTCAACGCGTCTCAAATAGAAAAAAAGAAAAGAAAAGGGGCTAAGGTAGCAGTACCCAAAACCCATAGCCTTGGCACAGGCGTCCCCAAGGGACCCCCTTCCCCAATGCTTAAAATTATTATTTTTTAATCAAGGTGAAAATTGTAGCAGATCTGCAAATTCCGCTGTGATTTAAAACAAATCCAAGCACGGTCTCACGCTCTTGCTTTTAATTGTGCATCAATTGTGGGGCATTGCAGGCAAAATGAGAAAATGGGAGGGGGCACACGGGGCACCCCTCCTAGGGCCTATAGAAGCCCCAGGGACCACCACCTCCCTGGGACAAACTTTAAAATAATTATAAGGGGACCCTGCGGCACCCCCGTGCACTGAGGACCACCACCTCCTCGGGGTTATAGAATTAAGTAAATAGGGATCCGTCATGGACCCCATGCCACAACCTCCCTGGGGCAAACTATATGTTGAAGTATGGGGGGGCTATGGTTTTTAGGCTGCGGGGGGCCATTCGCCTCCCCCTGCCACAGGGCCCACTACCTCCCTGGGGCTATGTAAAGAGTTTCCTATTTGCAGCTCCGCTTCTAAAAAAGAAAACATCCTTTATTTCTATCCTTTACAGAAGTGAACTGACACTTCCCCGGGGCAATGTAGAAAGTGCCCTATGTGAAGCTTGGCTTATGTAAAGGACAGATCCTCCCAACTTCAACTCAGCCGATGCAAAGCAAGAGTGAGCACCCTTGTGCCTTCACCATGCACTGCCAATTACCCCAGATATTACGACTCATGGCATCTTTGATAAAATCATTCATAATATTACTGTAACATTTGTAATAAAATTATTGATGAGATAACTGTGCATGGCGGAGGTGTGATTTATTGTTACCTTAGGGTATGAGTTATAGTTACTTGAGCTAACCATAACTATAACAGATGATGTTCTATGCCTTTGAACGTTTAAATGTGAGCCTAACTATAAGGTTCCATTAACCTTTGTTTTTTTGAGTGAATTTTTATGTTTTTTTTAAATTCTATTTCCTAACTATAACATCTCTGTGACCTTTGTTTTTTCAGTGAAAAGAAATATATATATTTCACTGAAATATTTTTGTGGAGCCGCAAATCTGACTGGATGTGAGGATCCGCTCGAGGTCAGAAGAGAGCTCTACTATTTGATTGGTTAGCTTTGAACTACACCTAATTTTGAGTAGGACCACCACCTAAAACAGTTATTATTTCTTTAGCTGTTCTGGGAGAAACATATTTTTTTTAGATGCTGCTGACAATGCTTTTCACTATGGTTGAAGGGAGTGCTGCACCAATACCTGCAGAAGCGGGAGCTGTTAGTATTGAAGAAGAAAATGAAGACCTGCCTTCTTTTTTAACAAAATAGAGCATGGTATTGCAGTTCTTCACAATACCTGGTGGAGAAAAAATGATACAGTCAAAATTGCAAAGAGCAACTTGTGTGGCAAAGAATTGTCTTATGGCACATCCCAAAAATACAGCCATGGGACATCTAGGCCCATATTTATACTTTTTGATGCAAATCAGCTCTAGGGCAGATTTGCGTCAAAAAGTTTACCGCCGGCTAATGCCATTCCAATGCGCCAGCCGGGCGCCTTATTTATGGAATTACGTTAGCCGGCGCTGCGGTCTGTTTAGCGTCAAAATAAATGACTGTAACCAGGCAGCAGAGGGGAAGGGAAGACTGGGGGTTGTGCGCCAAAGAATGGTGCAAGTCAGGTTAGAGTAAAAAACATTGGCTCTAACCTGACTTGCACCATTTTTTGCCGCACAACCCCGATGGAAATGACTCCTGTCTTAGCAAAGATAGGAGTCATGCCCCACAGCCCAATGGCCATGCCCAGGGGACATCTATCCCCTGGGCATGGCCATTGGGCACAGTGGCATGACCCCCTATGCCAGGGGCGGACGAGGGTGGCAGGGGGTGTCCCTGGGTGCAGGGAAGGGCACCTGTGGACTGTTTCCATGGAAATGAGCCCACAGGTCTCTTAACGCCTGCCCTGACCCAGGCATTAAAAAGCGGCGCCAATTTGGCTGGGCACCATGTTTTAAGGCCCGCCTCCTCCTGTGCCTCATTTTGACGCCGAAGGATAAATAAGGCGCACACGCCTTAGAGTAATTTTTTGCACAGGAATGCCTACCTTGCATGTCATTAGCGTAAGGTAGGTTTTCACGTACAAAAAATGGCGCACACTCCATAACTTTGGTGCTGGACAGGTCTAGCGCCAAAGTATAAATATGGAGTTAAGTTTGCATTAAAAAAATGACGCAAATCCAGCGCAGAGTGTCAATATGAATCAATCAATCAATCACTGCATTTGTAAAGCGCGCTACATACCCGCGAGGGTCTCAAGGCGCTGGGGAGGGGGGGTGCTACTGGTCGAAGAGCCAGGTCTTGAGGAGTCTTCTGAAGGCCAGCAGGTCATGGGTCTGTCGTAGGATGGTGGGGAGAGTGTTCCAGGTCTTGGCGGCGAGGTAGGAGAAGGATCTGCCGCCGGCAGTGGTTTTTCGGATGCGGGGGACTGTGGCGAAGGCGAGGTTGGCTGAGCCGAGGCTTCGGGTGGGGGTGTGGAAGCTGAGTCGGTTGTTGAGGTAGCTGGGTCCGGTGTTGTGCAGTGCTTTGTGTGCGTGGATCAGGAGCTTGAAGGTGATCCTTTTGTTGACGGGGAGCCAGTGCAGGCCTCTCAGGTGGAGTGTAATGTGGCTGCAGCGGGGGACATCGAGGATGAGTCGGGCCGAGGCGTTCTGGATGCGTTGGAGTCTTCTCAGGAGATTGTTTGTAATTCCTGAGTAGAGGGTGTTCCGGTAGTCGAGTCTGTTGGTGATGAGGGCCTGGGTAACAGTTTTTCTCGTGTCGAGGGGGATCCATTTGAAGATCCTGTGGACCATACGGAGGGTGTTGAAGCAGGACGCGGAGATGGCGTTGACTTGCCTGGTCATGGAGAGAGTGGAGTTAAGGATGACCCCCAGGTTGCGTGCGTGGTCCGTGGATTCCGGGGCTGTGCCTAGTGACGTGGGCCACCAAGAGTCGTCCCAGGCTGATGGGGTGGGTCCGAGAATGAGGACCTCCGTCTTGTCTGAGTTCAGCTTCAGTCTGCTGTCCTTCATCCAGTCCGCTACGGCCTTCATTCCTCAGTGGAGGTTAGCTTTGGCGGTGTGGGGATCTTCGGTGAGGGATATGATCAGCTGGGTGTCGTCGGCGTAGGAGATGATTATGAGGTTGTGTTGTTGTGCGACGTGGGCGAGGGGGGCCATGTAGATATTGAACAGTGTCGGGCTGAGGGAGGATCCCTGTGGGATGCCGCAGATTATCTCGGTGGTTTTAGAGCGGAAGGGTGGGAGGCGGACGCTCTGGGTTCTGCCGGAGAGGAAGGATGTGGTCCAGGCCAGGGCCTTTTCTTGGATACCGGCGTCATGGAGGCGTGCTGATAGGGTGCGGTGGCAGACCGTGTCAAAGGCTGCTGATAGGTCCAGGAGGATGAGGGCGGCTGTTTCTCCTTTGTCCATCAGGGTCCGGATGTCGTCAGTGGCGGCGATGAGGGCAGTCTTGGTGCTGTGGTTACTACGAAAACGGGATTGGAAAGGGTCCAGGATGTTGTTGACTTTGAGGTAGTGGGTCAGCTGTTTGTTGAAAATCTTCTCGCTCACTTTTGCCGGGAAAGGGAGCAGGGAGATGGTCCGGAAGTTCTTGAGGTCCTTGGGGTCCGCCTTAGGCTTCTTCAGGGCGTTGATCTCGGCGTGCTTCCAGCTTTCTGGGAAGGTTGCTGTCTCGAAGGAACAGTTGATTGTTTTCCGGAGGTGGGCGCGATGGCTGCGCTGGCTTTGTTGAAGACGTAGTGAGGGCAGGGGTCCGATGGGGATCCGGAGTGGATGGAGTTCATGGTTTTGATGGTGTCTTTGTCGCTGACGCTGGACCAGACGTTCAGGCGACTGGTGCGAGTGGTAGTCGCAGGGGTGGTGGACTCAGTGGTGGATGCTGGGGGTCGGGGTTGAAGCTGTCATGGATGTCGGTGATCTTGCGGTGGAAGAAGGTGGCCAGGGAGTCGCACAGGTCTTGAGATGGCGGGATGTCATTGGTGATGAAGCTGGGGTTGGAGAGTTCTTTCACGATGCTGAAGAGCTCTTTGGTGTTGTGTGCGTTGTTGTCTAGGCGGTCCTTGAAGGCGGTCTTCTTGGTGGTCCTGATGAGTTGGTGATGTCTGCGGATGGCGCTCTTGAGGGCTGTGTGGATGTCTGGTGTTCGGTCGTGGAGCCATTTCTTCTCCAGCTTCCGACAGGTGTGCTTGGAGATCCGGAGGTCCTCAGTGAACCAGGCGGCTTTCTTGTTGGTGTGGTTGGTTGTAAAGGTCTTGAGAGGGGCGAGGGTGTTGCCGCAGTCGTTGATCCACTGTGTGAGGTTGGTCGCGCCGGTGTCTGGGTCGGTGGGGTCGGTGGGTGGTCTCAGGGCGAGGGCGGTAGTCAGTTGGTCCTCGGTGACCTTGCCCCAGCAGTGGCGTGGTAGCTGCTGGGTGCGGTGGTGTGTGGTGGGTTTTCTGAAGGTGAAGTGGACGCATCTGAGGTCGGTCCAGTGTGGTTCGGTGGTGTGGTTGAAGGAGACTTGGGGGCTTGCGGAGAAGATGGGGTCGAGCGTGTGTCCAGCGGCGTGAGTGGGTGTCGTTACGAGCTGTTTGAGTCCGAGGTTGGCAAGGTTGGCGATCAGGGCGTAGGAGTTGGCGTCGTTGTTGTTCTTGAGGTGGAAGTTCAGGTCCCCGAGGAGGATGTAGTCCGTGGAAGCGAGGGCGTGGGTGCTGATGAGGTCGGCGATGGTGTCACGGAACTGTGGGCGGGGTCCGGGAGGTCTGTAGATGAGAGTTCCTCTGAGGGTGGTGTTGGGGTCGGTGTGGATCTGGTAGTGCATGTGCTCGGCGGTGGTGAGGGTGTCATCGGTGTTCGTTGAGATTTTGATGGAGTCTTTGTGGATGATGGCGATTCCTCCTCCCACTCCGTTTGTGCGGTCTCTGCGGGAGATCTTGTAGCCCTGTGGGATGGCTATGGCGATGTCTGGTGCTGAGGTGGCGTTCAGCCAGGTCTCCATCAGGAAGGCGACGTCGGGGGCAGTGGAGTCTAGGAGGTCCCAAAGTTCGATGGCGTGCTTGGGAGCGGAGCGGGTGTTGAGGAGGATGCAGCGGAGGTGGTTTTGGTTCTCTGGCTGGTGGTGTGGAGGGTTGGATGCTGGTGAATCTGCAGTTCCGGCAGGTGAAAGGCCCCTGGGTGCGTTTCGGTGTGGCCTGGTAGCAGGGGTGGTCTCGTCTGGTGTTGAGTGCGTGGAGGGTGCTCGCGTCGTAGTGCAGTCTGGCGTTGCGGGTTCCAGGGGTTCTGGTGCTGGGTGCGGTCCAGGCGCGGACGGGCGCAGACGGGCTTGTCTTAGGCGCGCCTTTGGCGCGCCCGCTGCGCGCCCGCTTCGCGGCCTCCATATGAGGGCAGAGGGAGGGAGTAGCAGCTGGGAGGTGGGAGCCGGGCGGCCAGTGGGAGTGAAGGGGGCGGGGCAGCAGGGGCTCAGCAGCAAGGGAAAACCCCGGGGAAAACCCGGGGAAAAAACGTCGGGAAAAGACGGCGGGGAAGAGGGACAACAGATCACAGGGGTACAGAAAGCAAAACACAGGGGCACAGAATGAAAAAACGAAGTGGCACAGAAGCCAAGCGCAGGGGTACAGAAAAAAGGGAGCGAGTAGTCAGGCGGCAAAAGCGGCAACGGAGGTTCAACCCACAGGGGGCTGCGTGGCAGATGGGGGGAGCGACCTGCCTGGTGACTGGTAAATATGGGCCCTAGTATCCACAAATGTGCATATCTCCGAATGATGAGAGACAGAGCAGGAAACAATATGACTTCTGAACCTGGCTCATCTTCATCTGCCTATGTCCCTCCTGCTACCGTCACTATTGAAGCCATATGCATCGAATTAGGTTGAATGGCAACATCCTGCGCCATCTGCCATAATCTAGGTTTTGCAAAAGTTAAAGATTTATTTTCACAGGTTAAGAAGCACTGTTGCTAATTTTTTTCACAATTTTATTGTTTGAAGTACCTGTTATACAGCACTGTTGTGCTTTGAAACTGCCAAATTTTTGCATTTAGGTTTGTCTAAACTTTTTCATACATTTTTTGAAAATGAAAAAAAAAAAAGATTAAAACTTTTTTCAAAAAATCTGAAAAACAGGTTCTTGTTTGAACCATCATTGAATCAAACAAAGAGCTGTGTTTGAGTCTTTATTATCCTTTTGTGTACATGGTGATTGGTATATAAAGAATTCTGTCTGTAGGTGTGTTAGTCTATGTATTAATTGGTATCACGATGTGTTAGTGTGTATATGGGTAACTGTGTGAGTGAGTCACTGCATGCATCAGCGTGTGCCTGGGTGTGTCAGTGTATGCATCAGTGTGTGCCTGGGTGTATCAGTGTAGCATCTGTGTGCACCAGGGTGTGTCAGCGTATATATCAGTGTGTGCCTGGGTGTGTCAGTGTATGCTTCAGTGTGTGCCTGGGTGTGTTAGTGTATGCATCAGCGTGTGCCTGGGTGTGTCCATGTATGCATCAGTGTGTGCCTGGCTGTGGTTTTTTCTTAACCAATTTTATTAATTTTCAGACATGGGCATACAGGTCATCGATGCTATGTTACACAGCACTTTCAAACATTCACCACCTTGTACCAGAAATGTCCATACATATACGCATCATAGGTAAGACAGGAGTCGCTGGTTCAACAATGACAATATTAAGAACTGAACTTAAACGTTTAACAAGAAAAGAAGCATCTTACACAGTAGTGAAAAAAAGGGAATACAGACAAGCACCTTGGCACCACGTTAGCATGAGGCGTATAACTGTGGTTGGCAACATTAATATTAGATAACAATTGGCAGAATACACTTATGGCAATAGTACACAGGTTTCAGTAGCTTCGATCAGGTGATATGAAGGGTTAATTAGACACCCTCTGTGGGCCTTGCAGAGGAGGGTGAGAATATGATTCGCATATGGGGGGCTCCAGAGGAGGCCAAAGCGCTAGTGCGTTGCCCAAGTTCTTCCAACAGATGACCTCCTAGCCATCGGGCAGGCCATTGAAGCTTTCCTGCCAAGTAGTAATATTTAAAACTGGGGGCTCCCAGCCCCCCTTCCTCAATTGGGAGTTGCAGTTTGCACCCGACGTCTGCCTTTTTCCAGAGAAAGGTACCCAGTGCAGCATGAAGCATACAGTAGACTTTCCTTGGGATAAGTAATGGGAGGTTATGAAAGTAGTACAATAAGCATTGGAGTATAACCATTTTTGATGCAATTCTACCTTGAACTGTAAGTGGGAGTGTGCTCCAAAAGGCCATCAGAGCGCATATAGAGGTAATAACCCGCATGAGATTACCATCCAGTAGGTCTTGAGTGGTATGGTCAATGGCTATACCTAAATAACGGAAGGTACTTGGTTCCCATCGAATTTCTCCCAAATCCACTAGCAACTGCTGTGGAGGACAATGTGGGTGGAGGGGATACAGACAGGACTTAGACCAGATTACCCCCAGTCCCGTTGCTTCACTGAATTCAGATAGAATCTCAGTTATAGTAGTTATACCGCTTCTAATATCGCAGATATAAATCAGTACATCGTCTGCATACAAGAAGGCAGGGTGCAGGGTTCCTTCCAGGGGAATCCCCTAATCTTTGCCCATAGCTAGGGCAAAAAGCAAGGTAGATAGTGGACTCCCCTGACGCGTACCCCTTTTCACCAGGAAAGAGGGGGAAATACACTGCCCCCCCTCACTTGAGAAATAGGATCCTCATATAAAAGGCGGATAAGGTTAGCTAGTCGGCCCGTGATGCCAAAGGCTGCCAGAGCTGAGAACATGTAGTTCCAGTCTAGTGTATCAAATGCTTTTTCAAGATCTATAACTAGGCATGCAGCATAGGGCCACTGGGCTGGCTCCCACTCCATACTTGGGTGCAGCTTGCATATATTGAGTGTTGTGAACTTGCCAGGAACAAACCCATTCTGGTCTATGTGTATTAGTCGAGGCAGCTGGTCTAGCAACCTGGAGATAATTTTGCCTAAAATTGTATAATCAGATCCCAGCATTGAGAGGGGACAGTAGGAAACCAATTGCTGCAGGTTCTTGCCTGGTTTGGGGAGGGACACAAGCAGGGACTCCCTCATAGATGAGGGAAGTCTACCTTCCTGCAACGCGTTGTGATAGACCTCTAGTAATTTGGGGCTAATATGTGCAAGTAGGTTTTATAAAATCCAATAGGGTACTTGTCCAACACCATGGTCTTACCTGTAGCCAACCCCTTTACAGCCTCACATATATTGTGAGGAGCACTTTAAGGCCCTCCACACAGGAGCGGGGCAATGTTGGCAGTGTAACTCCCTGGAGGAAGGTAGGTATCCTCCGGGTTCTATCCAATGGCAGGGGCTGTACAGGTTTCGGTAATAAGTAGTGAAGACATCATGGATCTATTTGATAATTAAGTAGGCACGTGGGAGACATCCTGATTGCTGTAACAGGCAGTATGGGGGCTGAGCTATGCAACAACCACACCAACAGATAACCCGATTTGTTCACTTCAGCTTGCATCTTAGCCTGATATGCTTTAAAGTCAAGACAGCGGAGTTGCTCTTCTAGGCGGGCATGCATCTTGGTGGCATCAAGTAATTGATGATTTCCCTCAGGGGAAGTATCTGATTGGAGTTCTACCTCCCTAAGCTTGGTTTCTAACTGTGTTAAATCCCTGTGTATTGTTGTCCGAACCCCCACAGTTGCACGGATACAGTGCCCACATACCTCTACTTTTAGTCCCTCCCAGTCGACCAAATGAGTGGTTGCTGTGCCCCAATTATCAGTCACCATAGTGCACCAAGGTGGTTTGCCTGAACCCTTGGTCCTCCAGTGCCACAGGTTGCAACCTACACGTGGGAACTGGCAGTCGTGGCTGTTTCCAGCATCGTACCAATAGGGGGTTGTGGTCAAATAATGTTTTCCCCAGGTATTCTGCAGCAGTGGCCAATAATTGTAAAGGGGACTGACAGAGAATATAGGCCCTCATTCTGACCTTGGCGGTCGGCGGACACACATTGCCCATAGGCACAGCAGCACTCCCCGCCCGCATGCACGCACTCACACACCCCCTCTACACACTCACACCCCCATGCACGCACACATCACACAACACCCCCCCACCCCCTCCCCTCACGGACGATCAACTTACCTTGTGCGTTGGTCCTCCGGGAGGTGACAGGAGCCATGGGGAGGTGACCGCCAACAGAAGACCGCCAACAGAAGACCGCCACACAGAAATGTGGGTCGTAATTCTGTGGGCGGTGTTCTGCTGGCGTGGCGGTGGAGGTTGACCAGTCTCCACTTTCCCGCCGACCGCCAGTGTGGCTGCTGGCGGTTTTCCGGCGGAACGCTCCCAGCGGTCAGAATGCGCACAGCGGCATACCGCCGCGGTCGGCGGTCTTCACCGCGGCGGTAACTCGGCGGTCTTGCGAAAAGACCGCCAAGGTCAGAATGACCCCCATAGTCTAATCTGACATGCAGGCCATGCGGTATGGAATAGCAAGAGAACGTGTGCCAGCAGTCGTGTAACATCCACTGCTGCACCCATTGGGAGAAGTGAGCATCCGCTGACACCACATGTGAGGTTGGTAGTGGCGAATATGAATGATGGATCATGATCAATGCTGAGTACACTGTTGAAATCTCCCCTTACCAAAATGGTGGATAGTTTTGTGAAGAAATCTATTTGGGAGATGTTGGGGCCATAGACACTGCCCAGCAGCACTGGCCTACCATCCAGGGACCCCTTCACAAAAACAAATCAGCTGTATGGGTCTATTTCTGTGTCAGTTGGATGGAATGGTACTCCAGCTCAGATCCAAACCGTGGCTCTGTGTGCAAACCCAGAGTATGTGGTCCAGTAGCATTGTCCATGCCACCTATGCTGAAGCTTAGTATCCTCACCCCCAGCTCTGTGTGTTTCCTGCAATAGCGCTATTTGCACTCCTCGGCGTCAGATGTACTGTTGTATTGAGTGTCTCTTACGCATCGTGCCCATACCGCAGACATTCCAAGTCATTACTTTGACTTCTGCCATTTAACTGCAATAAGGGGGAAGGGTACAGGAAGGGTGACCTCTCGCAGTTGCGGGTCCGAGCCTAGACTTGTGCTTGTTATGTTATGTAACTTCCTCTAACTTGGTTATAATTACAACTGTTACCCACAACTCCCATCTCAGGGTGATCCTGAACTTCAGGTTATGCCCAAACCATGAATGTATAGTCCCAAACCATGGGGTCTACATGTTGCCCAGTGGCAAGGGCCATAGGCACTCAGGAGTAGGGTGTGGGGTTGGGTGGCTTTCAAAGTACTAATTTGACTGATGCTGCTGCACAGAAGTGGCACCCAGTGCGTGCGCTCCTTGGCCCGCATTGTATAGTGATGAACAGGATACAATGTCCATCTCAAGCATGGAGTTCCTTTTCTTTATCAATCCTATTCGGTGGAACCGGTTCGCCAGGAGGAGGGGCAGAGGAGGAGTGACATGATCATAGGTGACCAGTACCCTGCTAAATTAGTGAATCCGCTGTCTGTGGGGTGACTTCTGGCAGTATTTCACAGGGAGTCTCACTGGCAGAGGCCTCTGACTCAGATTCAATGAGCCATCTGCTGCTGTCCTGTGACATTGCCAGCCCCCTATCCATCCCGACGCAGTTGCAGCTGATAAGGACTGCCTTTGTTCAATATGCGCATGAGCTGGTGTGGGAGCTCTCTTCATTTTGTCCAAGTCAGATTTTTTTAGGATTTTCCTTCCACGTTTCCTCCTTCTCAGTTGTTTAGTGTGGATAGCTGGTGATGACTGCTTGGAGGCCTCATACCTGCGCTGCTCCACCCAGTCCCAGGCATCCGTGGGATCAGTAAAAAGAAACTGCTACCATTGGAGATAACCTTAAGTCTACCTGGAAATAATAGGAAGTATGTTAAACCGGCCTGGTGCAGGCATTTCTTGACTCCCGAGAAGGAGGCTCTCTGACTTTGGACCGCAGCCATGTAATCCGGAAAGTAGATGTGGGTATACTTGTACTGGAGCGGTGTTGCTACACGTGTATTCTGCAGTATTGTTTCTTTGTCCCTGCAGTTTAGAAGGCGGACCAGTGCTGGTCTGGGGGGGCACCCAGCTGGTGGCTTGAGGGCTGGCACTCTTTGCGCTCTTTCCACAATGTAGTGCGGGGATACATTGTCTGCTCCCACAGTTTGGGCCAACCAGGTCTTGAAAAAGTGGATTGGATCTGAGCCCTCCACTCCCTTGGGAAACCCACTATTCGGAGGTTGTTCCACCAGGAAGGGCCCTCTGCATCCTCCTCTCGGTGCTCAAGCTCCCGGACCTTGGCGGTAAAGGACTCAACCTGCCTCTCCAAATTCTTTAGCAATGGTCGCAAGTCCCAAAGTTTGCTCTCCATGCTTGCTACTCTGGTGGACAAATTCTTCTGATCTTCTCTCAGTAGTCCAAATTCCACCACTGCAGCATCCACACGATTATGCAAGTCTTGTCTGGTTGATGTGATGGCGTCCAGGATCTTGTCAAGCTTGTCATCATGAAGACTGGGTGTCGGAGTCTCCATTATTTGCAGTGCTTCCGGAGGGGTCCGAGGATACAGCTGTCTGATACTGTAGTGAGCTTTGAGCCCGCCACCTACCCATGGCACCAACGCAGTAGGTGACGATCGCAGAGGCTACAAATAGCAGTCCCTGGTCAGACTGTCTTCCCATGCCGCCCAGGTAAATAAACTGTGCAGGCGGCACAATTAGCTGATCATGGAGCGGTGCAGCCCACAGGGACAGCGAAGTAGAGCCCTGTGGGATATTCTGGGCAGATAGTGGACTAGCTGGAGAGGCCGGTCGCTCTTGCCCCTCCTCACAGCCAGTGTCCCACGATGGCCTGGGGGGACACCAGCAGCCCAATGTCTGCCCCAATCAGGGTTGATTAGATGGAGTATGCACCAGTAAGGAAAAGCCTGTACTGTATGTCTCAATAGGTATGCCACATGGCCTCCCCCCTATGCCCCATGGCAAGCTCTAGCAGCAGGAATGATCACTGTGGATGTTTTGCAGAGGGGAGGAGGTGCGTAATCAATGAGTCAATATCTGTGGCTATGCGGGTCTCCAATGAGTCTTAAGCAGCCAAGACCCATCACTCAAGATTGTCTCTGTGGCCCAGATCAGCATCTCAGGGGGGAGGCGCCAGGAATGGCCATTACGAGTTAGCCAGTCCCGAGTGAAGCTGCCCCTCTTACTGTCGCACCAGCAGTCCACTCATTGCATCCATCCTGGACTCGCAGCACCCACCTACTGGCAGTGCCGAGGCTCCCTCGCGCACCTGTATGTTACCTGTGTGCTATTGTGGTGGTTATCCTGGCAACGCAGGAGGGAACTCAGCTGTTCTGTTGCCTCCTGCCAGGAGGCTCCACTCTTTGCAGCCGGTCCCATCCTCACCCTCCTCTGCAGGCTGGCTTTGTGCAGGGGCACCCAGCAACAGAGTCCTGCCGAGCAGCGATGTCTGCCTTTTGCTGGTCCTCCCCCTGTACGACCATTCCAGTCATAGGCTGCTCTCGCTTGGGTGGCAGCGGTACTCATATCACCGTCCTCTGTGTGCATAGGGGAGGGAGAGTGCTGTGTCATCTGTGCCACTCTGCATCCGCCTCTCTTCACCGCGGGCACACCTTCTGCCATCTCTAGGCGCAGGCCGCCTCTGCTCTTCTGAGCCTCGCAGGGGAGGCCTGCGGGTCCGTCACAGCTATCTCGTCAGAGGTGACACAGCTCCAAACTGGTTTTCAGTAGCCCCTCCAGTCATGCCAAACCATCCCCACCGAGCAGTGAGGTTTACATGTCTGGATGCTGGCGCACGGTGCAGGATCGCAGGTCAGGCAGCAGGAGCCAACTCAAATGCCACCTGCCATCTTGCGACACCAAGCCATGCCCATGTGTGCCTGACTATGCATTGGTATGTGCATGGGTGTGCCAGTGTATGCATGAGTTTGCAGTTGGGTGTGTCAGTGTATGCATCAGTGTGTGTCTGGGTGTCTTAGTGTATGCATCAGTGTGTGCCTGGGTGTGTCCGTGAATGTATCAGTGTATATATCAGTGTGCATCTGGGTGTGTTAGTGTATGCAATAGTTTGTTCATGGGTGTATCAGTGTATATATCAGTTGGTACAGCGGTGCCTTAGTGTGTGCTTAGGTGTGTCGCTGCATGCATTAGAGTGAGCCTGGGTGTGTCACTGTATATATCAGTGTGGGTATGGGTGTGTCAGTGTTTGCATCGGTGTGTGCCTGGGTGTGTCAGTGAACGTATCAGTGTATGCATGTGTGTACCTGAGGTCTCAGTGTATGCATCAGTGGGTGCTAGGTGTGTCAGTGTATGCTTCAGAGTAGGCTGGATGTGTCAGTGTATATATCAGTGTATGCCTGAGTGTGTCAGTGTATACATCGTTGTGTGACTGGGTGTGCCAGTGTATGTATCAGTGTATGCATCGGTGTCTCAGTGTATGCATCAGTGCATGCCTGGGTGTGTAAGTGTATGTATCAGCATGTGCCTAGATTTGTTAGGGTGTGTCAGTGTATGTATCAGTGTGTACCTGCGAGTGTCATTGTATGCATCACTTCCGGAGGCTGGCTCTCTATAAAGTGTACTTTTAATGATGCGCAGTGGGCAGAGTCTGAGCAATCCCACCTTGGTTTGCAGAGGTAAGAACTAGACCACCTAACGCTCTAATTTTTGTGTTAGCTTGGTCGAGCAGTTGGGCCAATCTTGGAGAAGTGCTAAGCATTTGTTGTACTCATATTATCAATAAAGGTGGACACGCACTCAAAAGAATAACTCGAGACCAATTTACAAAAATTACTTCAGATATTTATAAATAATTTACGACCAAGATCATCAAAATTGGGTAAGTACTTTTTAAGTTATGATTTTTCAAATTTTTGCAAAAATAGTATTTTGTGCGTAAGTACACACCATATGAATCAATGGGAGAAAACTTTAAAAATGCATATAAAATCAGGCAATGTGTTTCCAAATGTCTCATTCTGTTTTTAGGTCGAGGTCATTGAGGGGTCCTGTGAGCCAGCTGGAGATGTTTGGGCGGTTCCCGGTTCAAGCGGGAGCAGCTGCTGAAAGTCGTGGAGCTAGTGCAGGACAGGCGAGGGGGACCACTTGAAAATGCACTGCACAGGCGGACTCCAAGGTGAGTCCAGTGGGTCCCCTTGGAGTTCAGAGGTCGCAAGGGGAGGGGGACCCTTATAGCACAGCTGGTTCTCTGGTGCAGGGGCCAGGGAGGCGGGGTGCAGAGAAGATAGGTCAGCCAAGAGCTGTGCATAAAGGTGCCCTTTGGAACCAGGAGGCTGGTCACTTTAGGGTAGACTGCAGGTCAGCAAGGCCACTCTGGGGGAGTTGCTCTTATGTGTCTTGAAGTCCCTCGACTGATGCTTGCTTATGGTCCTCAGAGAGTCTGGAGTGGACTTTTCTTCTGGGTGTCTAACATTGGGCATCCAGTACCACTAGTTATTGCACTGTTAAGCCACTAGAAGCTGCAGTGACATCAGACTTGCCATACTTTCTGGACTGGATTTCTTCTCTGAGTCTGTGGGGTGAAATTTGGTCTGTCTGCTGTGTCCGGTTCTTTGGTCAGTGGCCGGTCAATGAACTGGATTTCACTAGTTTCTGCTTCTTGCTTGCAGGAAGTGATGCCTTTACTCTGGAGAGAGATCTATGGCAATTTTCAGAAAGTTGGAGGTCCTCTGGGGTTTTACAGAGTCCATCCAATGTCCAGTCAACCCCTCAGCGGTGATTGTCGAGTTCTGGTTGCAGCAGGCAGAGTTTGGCGCCTTTTTGTTGGTTCAGCAGGATTTCAGTTTTCGAGCCTTGGGTCTTCTTTGTTGCTGGCCTTCTTGTGTCCGTCAACTCTGATCTGTTGGTCTGGGTTGGCCACTAAATACTGCTTTTAGTGGGGGGTCTAGGGGGCTCCTAGTAGCGCCTAATGGGTCATCTACCTTAGAGTGGCTACACCCACCATGTGACCACTTTCTGTGGGCAGAGGTCACTTCTCCATTCCTGATTGGCTATTTTCCTACCATGCAAGATGGAGACAAATGAAATAGAGGGGTCACCTCGCATGCAACACCTTAGGGGTGGTGAAGGCTGGTGGTAGCCACTCCTCCTGTCATTTGTTCATTTTCCCACCGTTGCGCCAGGCAAAAGTAGGGGTTTGCAATGGGGGTAGCCATCTGCAGCTAGCAGCAGGGCTGGGGGTCAAGTTTCAAGGGTGGCAAGGCCTTTGAATCTCACAGGTACAGCTGTACACAGTCCTGGGGGAGTAGGTGTAACACCTCTGCCCAGGAAAGACTTTGTTTTCTTACCCTTAGTACCCCATGCCCATGGTACCTAAGTACTATTTACTAGCGACTTGCAGTGGCAGCTAAAGGTGTTGCCAATTGTGCCAATGCATCACAACAGTCTTGGGGCCCAGGGAACAGGGTTAGCAGGGGCCCTGGGCACTAACAACTTTGAAACCACATCAAATACCAGACAACAAGTGGGGGGCTCACCATGTCAAAAGAGGCACATTCTCATAATCACTGTGAGCCTGAGTGTGTCAGTGTATGTATGTGTATACTAGGTATATTGCTGTATGCATCAGTGTGTCCCTCGATGTGTTACTGAATGCATGACTGTGTGCATGGGTGTGTCAGTGTATGCATTAGTGTGTGCCTGAGTATGTCAGTGTATGCATCAGTGTCTGCCTGGATGTCTTAGTGTATGGATCAGTGTGTGTTTGGGTGTGTCAGTATATGCATCAGTGTGTGCCTGGGTGTCTCAGTGTATGCTTGAGTGTGTGACAGGGTGTGTCAGTGTATGTCTCAGTATGTGTCTGGGTGTGTTAGTGTATGCATGAGTTCAGGCTAGGATGTGTCACTGTATATGTCTGTGTGTACCTGGGTGCATTAGTGTATGTATCAGTGTGTGCCTGGCCGTGTCAGTGTATTCATCAGTGTATGCCTGTGTTTGTCAGTGTATGCCTCAGTGTCTGCCTGGATGTCTTAGTGTATGGATCTGTGCGTGCTCGGGTGTGTCAGTGAATGTATCAGTGTATGAGTGTGTGTGGTAGTATATGAAGCAGTGTTTGTCTGGGTATATAATTTTGTGAATCAGTGTTTCCTGAGTATGCTAGTGTATGCTTATCTCTATACTTCACTGTATTGAGGTTACTGTGTTGGTGTATCAGTAGAACTAACTATATGTAATTGAGTATGTTTACGGTGGTCTTTTAATGAAGAAATATGTAATTAGTTACCTATATTACTGCAATAAATAGCTCCTTCAATCTGTCTAAAATGAGAGAAAACATAAATAACAGTTAAACTTTTTATATTAATATATTGAAAATGTTCACAATCTGTAATAAAAATTATATTGTTAATTAGAAGATACAGTAACCACAATACTATTTAAGCAACAGTGTTGCTTGGTCCACTGTTCCACTGTTCCCTGGTCCACTGTTCTCAGCTTCTATACTTTTGCACTATAAATTAAGTGTGTATGGGTAATCATCCTTGAACATTGTGGGGGAGGGGAAGTCATAGGGACTTAAAAAAAAACATAAGTACATAGCATACATAGCACATTATTTGAAATTAACTTTACTATGTGTGGCAATCACTACTAATATTAACCAAACTCTTTTACCTATACTTCCCAAATTACATAAATATCATTATAGCTTCATAATAGAATTAGTGTGTATGAATCAAAGAACTAGTTAAAAAAGTGTTTAAAGATATCACCCATGGTAGGCCGCATGATGTCATAAAGTCCAGAAATTCATTGAAGAGGAGTATAGTATATCACCTGTTCTACAGACAAAAGTTTGCCAGTCTTTCTATCTTCTGTGGATGTATGTGTTAGTTCAAGGTTTCCGATCTCCACTTCCAGTTTAGTACTATGTCTGTGGTTTCTATCCAAGACTAAGAAGAGTTAAAGATTTACAATCTCTTAGAAAGGCATCACTCTTGTTAGGCCATATGATGTCTCATGTTGTTATATTATGAACCCCATAGATGTATTATTGCATTTCTCCAGTAGTAATCCTCCTTAGAACTTTGGTTCAAGAAACAGAATGTAAGCATTTGGTAATTTATAGGGTCATCTCTGCTTAAAAGTAAGTTTACTATCATTACACTCTGTCCATCTAAATGTATTCTTTATTTAGCTAGTGTAATGTCCAGATGTAACACTTACTCCTTCATGGAAAATAATGGCTGTACAGGCATATGTTTTTTCACAAATAGAGATTTGTTCAGCTTTAAAATTGGTACTTCGAGTTTCTAATTTAGTTCCAATTCCTTTGCATTGTTGTAGCATTAAGATGATATACTTGTCTGTTCTTCTGATGTTCAAAGTTGATAGAAGGTCAGAGTTACACTTTGTGCAGGTGTTATTCTGTGATGCATCTTTAAATAAAGGCGAGGGGGACCACTTGAAAATGTACTGCACAGGCGGACTCCAAGGTGAGTCCAGTGGGTCCCCCTGGAGTTCGGAGGTCGCAAGGGGTGGGGGACCCTTATAGCACAGCTGGTTCTCTGGTGCAGGGGCCAGAGAGGCGGGGTGCAGAGAAGATAGGTCAGACAAGAGCTGTGCATAAAGTTGCCCTTTGGAACCAGGAGGCTGGTCACTTTGGGAAGAGAGGTGATCATTGGCTCCATATACGCCCCAAATCAGGATCAACTGGCCTTCCTCCCCTCGTTGTCAACACCACTGGTCTCCTTGGTGCAGGGGGATCTTTTACTGGGGGACAATTCTAATTGTGTGGGAGATGGTATGCTAGATCGTTCCACCCCACCCCTCAAAGGGGGCGCAGCCCACAGGCTTGCAGTGGGGTTCAGGACTTGGTTGCATCGCTGGGCATTTATAGATGTATGGCGGGTCCAACATGCTCAGGAATTCGATTTCTCTTACTACTCACACCTCCACGAATTACACACCAGAATAGATTGATTGGTTTGTTCTGAGAGACTGTGAAATTATGTGAAACTTACTGAGTACTTGGGCGTACCCTCTCAGACCACATCCCCCTCCTTGTAGTTGTCCGTCCCCTGTGACACCTCAATGGCGATTACAGCCCGCTTTGTTGGAAGATGAAAGCATCAGGGAACTGATGCGCAAAGCAATCAGTGACTATTTCAAATTGAACTCAGGGTCTGCCTCATCTGTGCTTGTGGAATGGGACACTTTCAAAATAATGACTAGAGGGCAATGCCTGAGTCAGTCTGTGGGTGTTCACCAAGGGTTGCCCAAAGAACTACTAGTGTTGGAATCTTCTATACACACAAAAGAAAACGGGCAAAAGAACGGACCCCGTGGTTGGCTTAAGGTTCAATGCAGCCCATAAACAATACAATGAAGTCCTGCACGGGCTGAGAAATGTTAATTATCAAAGTTATTTAACCAAAGCGCATGCTGAGGAGGGTAGGTCGGGATGGCTCCTGTCATAGCTCATATGCCGGAGACCCGAGGTGCCCCATAACCCACTTGACCACTTCTAAGGAGGCACATGTTTATGCCCCGGGACCCATCAATGATGAGTTACAGGAGTATTATGAGACCCTGTAAGGGTGAACTGAAGCCCTGCCTGCTCAGACACAATCTGCCTACATTACACAGATTTGCTTACCACAACTGTCCTCCATGGCTAAAGAAATATTGGGGGAACCCATTACAGTACAGGAGATTAATCAGATGGTCAAGGAGCTAGCCTCAGGTAAAACACCAGGTCCAGACGGCCTACCGGCTGAATTTTTCTGGACCTACATAGACCTATTGGCCCCGAAGTTGGTACTTCTTGAAACAACTCCATTACATTTGGGGCATCTTTCTGAGTCTACCAAAGATGCTCTGGTGATACCGCTTCCTAAGACCAAACTCCCAGGTATGCAGACTATGGCTTTTAGACCCTTATCCATGCATAACATGGATTTAAAAATCCTTAGCAAAATACTGGCAAATAGAATACTGCCCTACATGCAGAAACTGGTGAATGACGACCAGAATGGATTTATCCCAAACAGATGCATGCCCCTTAACCTACCTAGACTATTCCATGTCCTATATCATCAAGATATGCTAACTCAACCTCAGGCCTTGCTCATGTCAGTGGATTTAGAGAAGGCATTTGATTCCATTAGATGGGATTTTCTGATCGAATTCATGCAGAAAATGGACTTGGGGTGGGGACGGATTTGGAGTTTGCACCATTTTTTAAATGTGCGAACCAACCTTGCATCAATGGGATGCAAGGTAGGCATTCCCATCCAAAAAATTGTGCTATCCCCATAGCTCCATATTTATCCCCAGTGCTAAAATGATGCATGGGTAGGAGGAGAGGCTAAATAATGATGCAAAGCTTGCTTTTGCACCATTTTGTAACACTTGGGTCAGACCAGGCGTTGGGGGACCTGTGGACACATTTCCATGGTTAAACACCATGGAATGGGTCCACAGGTTCCCTTCTCAAGCCCCAGGAACACCCCCACCTACACCAGAGGGACAGTGGAGGGAGGGGGACCCCATCCCAGGTAAGTAGGGTAAGTATTGTGAAATATTTGTTTTTTCAATAAAGTGCCATCAGGGGCACACCTTGGGGACCCCTGCATGGCACAGAGTGCAATGGCCATGCCCAGGGGACACTTGGCCATTGGGGAGTGGGAATGACTCCTATCTTAAAAGGTATGGATGGTTTTGCGTCAGGGAATGATGCTAGGCTGGTTTGAAGTATTTGTATTGCCTCTAACCAGCTTAACATAATTTTTTGGGGCAAAATCCCATTCCCCCATACTGCCACTCCCACCCGGCTAACGTCATTTTTCCAGATGCTAGCCCACTCTTTGCACTGGCTTGTGGGATTCCATAAATATGGCACCTGGCTGGTGCTCTGGAATCATGCAAGCCGGCGTTTGCGCAGTTTTGTGTCATAAAGTAGAAATATGGGGCTAAGTAGCATGGAACGACAGCCTCTGAACACACTGAGGACCCAATTGGATAGCATATGTGGGAAGGTCTTTACTGATAAGGACTGGACTGGAACAAAATATTAGCATATTCCAAGAGGGTATCTCGGAATACCAGGCTCAAGTACATTCAGTTAAACTTCCTCCACAGGACTTACCTCACCCCACATAGGCTCCGAGTAATATATGGTGCAGACACGGGGGATGCCTGAAGTGCGGACATCTGGATGCAGATTTCTACCACATGATCTGGGGCTGTTCAGTCCTCCAGGCATTCTGGGCGGCGGTCTCGCATAAGTTGCATCTTGCAGTTAGATGACACACTCCACAGGAAATAGAGGCCTGCATTCTGGGCCTCTTCCCAAGACCCAAGAAAGGGAGTGCGGGGACCAGATTTCTGGACCATACGCTGGTGCTCGCTAAGCACCGTATTGCAACAGCCTGGAAGGCTAGATCATGACCTAGTTATGAGGATTTGGTACAAAATGTCACAAAATGGACAGAAGCAGAAGAGGGGGTGCTTCGAACAGAAGACAAAAAGAGGATACGTAAACAATATATGGCTGACCTTTGGAGCGACTTGCTGGGTGCTTGGCTGTGCCCCGCTGAGGCCACTAACTCTGAACAAAGCAGCGATATTGACACAGAGCATCAGTATTGGGGAGATACCCAGAACGAGAGCATGCCCTTGACTTAGACCGGGTAGACAAAGCACTGCAACCCACCAAGGATCCCCCAGGGTCATATTGGTGACTAATCCACCCTACAACCTTACCACTTGACAGGGAACTCGATATACTGCCCAGCAAGTCTGAAACAAATGGAGTCAAATAGATGCCTCTTCTCGGGGGTGCTGACTGCTCCCAATTCCAGCATTACTTATGATCTAACTTCCAGGGATCCCATTGTTTATTAGTTTATTGTTTATGTTTGAACTTATATGTTTTCTAAGTTATGAAAATTATATGAGTATTGACAATGGCAACTCTACTCTCTTTTAAGATGTTGGACTTGATACTTGTTCTGGGATCTACCAATCCCCATTCTAGTGGGATGCATACATCAGGAAAATATGATAAAATGCATAGGAGTGGATGTTATTGTCATGTATACAAAACACTAACATTACAGTGGTAATAGATTGTCATTGTAATTGTTTACTACCCTTGTTCCCACAATTCCTTAAATTATTTGTGAACTGAAAGGATTGTATGCCAGAGGTTGCCTGGTACAAACTGGACACTTACATGCTGATTAAGAATTGATGACCAGAAATGTGTTCGAAGTGCCAATAAAGATATTTGAGAAAAAAGTTCTTCTGGAATTGGTACTAACTTCAATCTATCATGAATTGCTCTAGCTGGCTTTATATCATTCTCCAATTTGTTATAGCAATGCTTACATATTGTTTCTTTTGCACCTAAGTTAAACCGTTCTTCTACAAATAGATATGCGCCAAATTCCTTCTACTTATTGCTGTTTTCTTCAGTTTTAGAAAATACAATTACATTACAAGTTTGGTTTTTGTAATGAGTAGGGTGACAACAGATACATACATACTCAGGTTTCTCAGAACACATTGCATTGAACCTTTCTATCTCCTGTGTAAAACTTTCAGTACTTATCTGTTTGTCCACTTCTTCTACAGTTCTCAACATTTCCTCCTCATTTTCTCTGTTATCTTCTTCACGACCAAATAAACAAAATTGAATATCTTCTGAAAGATTCTGAACTTCAACCACACTACCATGTAACAGAGCTCTATTCATATCTTCTAAACATAAAGCTGGACTTTTTACTAAATAAGAAGCCCCTAGTGCTTCCTTGCACCACCCTAGCATCATTTTTCTTTACGCTAAAGCTACTTTAAGGAGGCCTTTTCCCTGCTCCAGATTTACAAACTGGCGCAATGCAAGCATTGCACCACTTTGTAACCCTTCGCACCACATTATGTTGCCCTGTTAGGAGGCCCAGAAAAATGGCACAGTGAAATTTATGAGATTTCCAATGGGCCTCCCCACACATTGCTGGTGCTAGTCGACCAATGCACCACAATAGCATACATTTGTTTTACACTATTGGGGTAAGCTGCGCCATGGTGATCCGTACTTGCACCACTTTCTTGTAAATGTGCCTCAAAGTCTCATTACTAGGTTGCCCATTTTTGAATGATGGACAGATAACATTCTAAATTGGTGAAAAGTACTTTTGCTCACTTTTTTGTGAAAGACATGCCAATGAATGACCTTGTAAGTTTGTGTATTTTCTAACTTTGCATGGATCTAATTCTAGAAGCATATTAATTTACTGTTTCAGATTCCTCCATGAAAATTCTTATGGAAACTTATTTTATCAATTGATTCCTGGTGGACAGTACAGATACTGCTACACTTCAACTTGTACACAGGAGCTTACTTACACCTACCTTGTACATTTTCAGCTATCACTTGTTTCATATTCCTAGAACCTAACTGTATTTTTTCTATTGGACTGCCATCCTTCACTTCACAGCAATGGCCACTTGTGTCAACTGCATGCTCTAATGTGTGTTCTTGCAAGTAGCTCTCTTCATTAAAAAAAGGCCCTGTGCTAGATGAGTGCATTCATTCACCTTTAAAAAGGTTGCAAAAAAAAATTGTTTTGTTAATTAGCCTTTTCCTTAATGTTTTTTCCTCATGCTTTTACTGTTTTGTCTAGCGTGTAGTGACCACATTCTGTTCAATATTAGGATAAAAAGTATCCTTTTCAAAACAAATGCTGTGTCCACTATACTCTCAATAAGTCTTTTCTGCTTAACTATAGCACTTCTCCTTCTATACTTCTTCTTTTTCAGCAAATTGTTTAGTACTTTAGTTTGAAATATTTTTGCTCTTATGTCCTTAAACTGTTTTTGTCTCTGAGTCAACTCCTTCCGTTGTTGAGTACATTTTCTACTTTTACTAGCATGTAAACCTTCTTCTTTGTCATTAAATTTACAACTTATCGTCTCATTGGGCAATTCTTTTTCAATTTGCAATTTTCAACATACTTTTTTGTTTTAGAAAGTCCTTAGTGCTCTTACCAGCTGTTCTTTTTTCTTGTCTCCATTGTGCACCTTATCTGACTTTTTACTGTCAGTTTGAATTAGGTAGTATTGTTTCCTCTGTTTCTTTCGTCTTTGTGTGTTATCAGGCATTCAGATTTTTCTTTTTTTCAGTACAAGTGGATATCTGCAAAGGAAATAAAAAATACATTTAGCTCTCTATACATAACAGTGCATCTATCCTTTTGGTATTAGCTATATGAGATGCAGTATTAGTTAGACACTACATATATAAGTAAACATAACACTCTGTAACTGCATATATAAGTCAGTTAAACTTAGAGAGACATGTTTCATCTTTTTAATATGAAGCTCCCTATGTCCTACATACAGCCTATCTGACAAGTGAACTTAGACCACTAAAATGGCAATTTAAGTACTGACAAGCAGCCTTTCTAATGGCAATGTCAGGAGACAGTAAAGATGCATAGAGTCTGCAGTAGTAGGCCAGAGCCTTGTTTAAAGAAATAATTATATGGATGTGTGAGAAGGTTGTGGCAGTACCTGGCTACGTATCTGAGTGACTATAAGAGTCATTTTATGAGTGTGCCACATGATGTTTAAGTGAATAAGGTAATCACAGATGTATCTAACTGTATATACAACTGTCCCCAATACTAATGGCATCATTAGTGCTGTCTGGGTGTGTGCGTGGATGTATAAGCATCTCTCTCTGTGTCTGACTGGATGGGTCAGTGGCTCTATCATTTTGGTATTAGCTATTTGAGTTGCAGTATGAGTCGGACACTGCATATATAAGAGTGCATAAGACTCTGTATCTGCACATCTAACTCTGTGAAACTTAAAAGCACATGTTTCATCTTTTGAAGCTCCCTGCTCTATGCTCTGCCTACAGCTTTCCTGAGAACTGAACTTTTGTCCACTAAAATGACAATTTAAGGACTGATAAGCAGTTTTTCTAATGGCAAGTACAGGTGACAGTAAAAATGCATATTCAGGGTCTACAGTAGGAGAGTACGTGTGTAGATAGCTGAGCAGGTTGTGTTAATATTTGGTATATATCTGACTGAGTGTATCAGTACCAGATATTTAAGTATGTATGGTGAGTAATGTGTATGTAACTATGTGCAACTGCCACCAATACTGTTGGATACATAACTGCTATCTCGGTGTATGTATGAATGTATAACTGGCCCTCTCACTGTCTTATTGGCTGCATGCCACTGATAGCCTAAGTGAAGGGTAACTTATTTGTACTAAAAGCACACTTTAACTCTTGACAATCAGGTATTTAATGGAAACTCTAGGTACTACTAAAAGTTCACACTCACACTCTGTAGTAGTAGCCTCAAGCCATATTTAAAGGAGGGCCTGGCTGAATACGTGACTAGTTTGTATCAGTACTTTAGTACATATCTGAGTTAGTGTATGAGTCTGTATATGACTGTATATGACTGTACCAGCACACATATGACGAAATATGACAGTATATCACTGGCTCTCTTACTAAGTCTGTGGGTCTGTAAATGTGTCAGTAACTGTCTATGAATAGCTAACTGGCTGTGTTGATGACTACAATAGTATGCAAGTGTGTGTTATAACTTTATAAGTTAGCATAGAAGTCTAACTCAGTGAAAGTTAAAAGGACATCTTTGATCTTTGGACTACAATGCTCCTTATTGTATGCGCTACCTATATCCTACCTGAGTACTCAGCTTTCAGAAGTAAAACAACTGTTAGAAATAGGGTCTTTGGTTGGCAGTCAGGTTACCCCGTGTCCAAGCAAGGACCCTAACTCTAGTCAGGGTAAAAGAGCATCACCCTCAGCTAACCCCCGCTCACTCCCTTGGTAGCTTGACACGAGCATCAGGCTTAACTTCAGAGTGCTAGGTGTAAAGTAGTTGTACCAACACACACAGTAACTTAATGAAAACACTACAAAATGACACAACACAGATTTAGAAGAATAGAAAATATTTATCTAAACAAAACAAGACCAAAATGACAAAAATCCACAAAACACACGTCAAGTTATCAATTAAAAACCAAAAAGAGTCTTCATGTAATTTTAAATACAATGCTAATGCTGTTAGTGTGGAAATGTACCTGGATGTGTCAAAAATAACCCTGTATGGGCGAGTGTGCATCAAAAAGGGCTTGCGATGTGTCAATATCACTCACGAGCGAGACCGTGCTTCATTTCTCCTTCAGTCAAGTCGACGTGTGTTGTTTCTTCTCTCCGCAGGAGAGCGATGAATCGATTCGAACTGCACTCTGGGCAGGCCTTGTGTCATTTTTACACGCCCAGTGATGTTTCCGTCGGAAATCCTGCTGCGCGATGATCCAAAAACCAGGAAGAGCGGGTTGTGATCTCACCAGCCTACTTCAGCGACGATGTGTATTGTTTCTCCAGCCGCGGGGGACGATCTTCCAGTTGCGTTGCAGGTGAGTGTCGATTTTCAGCCGCGAAGCCAGAGGCACGTCAATTTTTCAGCCACAGATCGGAGTCACGTCGATCTTTTCCCTGGACTGTGGTCGGTGCGTGGATTTCTCACTCTTGGGCTGCCAGCTTCTCCTTTCAGGGTCCCATGAACTGGATGGGCACCACTGGACAGAGTAGGAGTCTCTACAGAAGCTCCAGATGCTGACAGAGAGAAGTCTTTGCTATCCCTGAGAATTCAAACAACAGGAGGCAAGCACTAAATCAAGCCCTTGGAGAGTTCTTCACAAGAAGGAAGGCAACACAAAGTCCAGTCTTTGTCCTGTAGCACAGGCAAAAGCAGCAACTGCAGGAGGGCTCCACAAAGCACAGTCACAGGCAGGGCATCTCTTCTTCCTCAGCTCTTCAGGTCTTCTCCAGGCAGAGGGTCCTCCTAGTTTCCAGAAGTGTTCTCAAGTCTGAGGTTTTGGGTACCCTTCTTATACCCATTTTGCCCTTTGAAATAGACCTACTTCAAATGAAAGTCTCTCTTGCTTGTGAAATCCTGCCTTGCCCAGGCCAGGCCCCAGACTCACACCAGGGGGTTAGAGACTGCATTGGGTGAGGGCAGGCACAGCCCTTTCAGGTGTAAGTGACCGCTCCTCCTCTCCCTCCTAGCACAGATGGCTCATCAGGAAATGCAGACTACACCTCAGCTCCCTTTGTGTCACTGTCTAGTGACAGGTGCAACCAGCCCAACTGTCAAACTGACCCAGACAGGGAATCCACAAACAGGCAGAGTCACAGAAATGGTTTAAGCAAGAAAATGCTCACTTTCTAAAGAGACCCCAAACTCCACAGGTGTCAACACCAGGACAGTGCGCGCTCTACGGGCGTCTAGAATGCAAAAACCCAACACCCTCAAGATAATGTAATTCATGCATTGTGATGATATGTTATTGCTTAACCTTTTGTATTGCAGAATTCAATCCAAAAGATTCATTTTTAAGGTGCTTATAAATACTGTACATTTGCAATGAATTGCTGCAGGCATTCAGAGTGAGTCAGGGTGTGGTCCCTTTCCAGGGCCTTCTAGAAGCTTTCCCTGCAGCATGCCTGGGTGTGGTCGTGGGCTGGGCCAAAACTCTATAAAAGGGAGTCAGCCCAGCTCCACTTGCTCACTATTCAGAGGTCCCGGTGCAGAGCAGCAGCAACTTCCTGAGCTCCTGTTCCAGTGGCCTACCTTGACCTTCCTGGCCTCTGTGCTTTATTCTTCAGTGGTGATTCGTAGTCAGGGCGGTAAGACGGAGGTTAGGCTGGGCCCGGACCCCGTATTCGGTGACGCTTGAATTCTTGGGCCTAATTTCTGATGTTATTAACATTTTGCTCATGTGTGTATAATTGAGCATTTGGAATTTTCAGGGCATTTATGTGCACGCATTCGAATCGGCAAGATGCGCAATTCTATCCTCGAGATTAATTCATGTTATTCATTGTGCGCTATCATTCTATGACAGTCTCATGGTAGCTTTCGAATCGGCAACGCGTGCGATTCTTTCTTAGCGTGTAATTCTTGATATTCACTGTATGCTACCATTATATTTGCAGTTTCATGGTGACATCCGAATCGGCAAGATGCGCGATTCTACCCTTGGGTGAAATTCTTGGTATTCATTGTACGCTACCATTTTCGAGGCATTTTAATGGTGGTATTCGAATCGGCAAGGTGCGCAATTCTACCCTTGTGTGAAATTCTTGGTATTCATTGTACGCTACCATTTTCGAGGCATTTTAATGGTGGCATTCGAATCGGCAAGGTGCGCAATTCTTTCCTTGAGTGCTTTTCATGTTATTCATTGTGCGCTACCATTTGTAGGCATTATAATTGTGGCATTCGAATCGGCAAGGCACGCAATTCTTTCCTAGAGTGCTTTTCATGTTATTCATTGTGCGCTACCATTTCTTGGCAGTTTTCATGGCAGCATTCGAATTGGCAACACGCGCGATTCCTTCCTAGTGTGTGATTCTTGATATTCATTGTACGCTACCATTTCCAAGGCATTTTAATGGTGGCATTCGAATCGGCAAGACGCACGATTCTTTCCTTGAGTGCTTTTCATGTTATTCATTGTGCGCTACCATTTCTTGGCATTTTCATGGTGGCCTTCGAATCGGCAAGATGCGCAATTCTTTCTTTGTGGGTAATTCATGATATTCATTGCGCACTATCATTCCTTGACAGTGTCACGGTATTGTTCGAATCGGCAAGACGCGCAATTCTTTTCCTTGTGTATACATAATGAAAATTACTGTGAGCTACCATTCTGAGACGTTTCCTTGGTAGCATATTGAGTTGACAAGTTGCGTGATTATTTCCTTGAATCTACACTGTGTGATTTCATGGTGCACAATCCTCTATGGTGTTTAGTACACAGATAAAAGCCTGCCATGTGCGCAATTTACTTTCCAATGTTTTTTTTAGAAGAACACAACAAGATCAGAGTTCTAGATGTAATGCTCTGTGTTCCTGATATGCATTCTTAAAAGGAGATTCATTGATTGTTTAGAAATTGCTCAGAGTGTTTTCATGATTCTCATGCTAAAGAAAGTACTTGAATTTGAAGGTTCTATTTAACTTTTCTTGTTACCTCCTCAGGTACTCGGTCATCTAAGATCTAGTCATCTTTACAACTATTCTAGGATTGTTCATGTTTTCAGAAATGACAAAGCTTAGAGTTGTAGCACGGTACTAATTTCGTGAGATGTAATTTTGATGTTGTGTTTTAACCTCTTGCTTCCTACAGGTCTCCTTCCAAGCTGTTCCCTTCCTGATCCTCTTTTCCCCACTTGGACTCTCTTAGACTCTGTGATAAATCTAATCAGAGGATTGGAGCTGTCTTGTGGTGGAAGTGTTGGGAGCGTGCACAGACCCCGAGGATCTGGTGACTCTGATCCGCTCCCAAAGGGAATCTACACGTTAATCATATTTAAAGGTAGCCCCCATGTTAACCTATGAGGGACAGGCCTTGCAGCAGTGAAACACGACATTAATATATGTCCTACCTTAACCATACACTGCACCCTGCCCTTGGGGCTACGTGGGGCCTACCTTAGGGGAGTCTTACATGTAAGAAAATGGAAGGTTTAGGCCTGGCAAAGGGTGCACTTGCCAAGTCGAATTTACAGTTTAAAACTGCACACACAGACACTGCAGTGGCAGGTCTGATCCATGTTTAAAGAGCTACTAATGTGGTTATCATAACCAGTGCTGAAGGCCCACTAATAGCATTTGATTTACAGGCCCTGGGCACCTCTAGTGCACTGTACTAGGAACTTACCAGTAAATCAAATATGCCAATCATGGTTGAACCAATTACATACACATTTTGTATTGCAGCACTTGCACTTTAGCACTGGTTAGCAGTGGTAAAGTGCCCAGAGTAACAAAAACAGCAAAAATAGAGCTCAGCACACATCAACAACTTGGGAAACAGAGGCAAAAAGGTAATGGAGACCACACCAAGGATGAAAAGTCTAACAACATTTTAAGATTAAATGGCAAGTCTACCTGACAGTAAATCTACATACACAGGGCCTCATTCCGACCCTGGCGGTCTGTGACCGCCAGGGCGGAGGGCAGCGGAAGCACCGCCAACAGCCTGGCGGTGCTTCCTGGGCTATTCTGACCGCGGCGGTAAAGCCGCGGTCAGAAAAGGGGAACCGGCGGTTTCCCGCCGGTTTTCCCCTGGCCCAGGGCAGCGCCGGCATGGGGATTCCGACCCCCTTCCCGCCAGCCTGTTTCTGGCGGTTTTCACCGCCAGAACCAGGATGGCGGGAACGGGTGTCGTGGGGCCCCTGGGGGCCCCTGCACTGCCCATGCCACTGGCATGGGCAGTGCAGGGGCCCCCTAACAGGGCCCCATACAGATTTTCACTGTCTGCTTTGCAGACAGTGAAAACCGCGACGGGTGCCACTGCACCCGTCGCACCCCTGCAACTCCGCCGGCTCCATTCGGACCCGGCTTCCTCGTTGTAGGGGCTTTCCCGCTGGGCCGGCGGGTGGCCTTTTGGCGGTCGCCCTTCGGCCCAGCAGGAAAGTTGGAATGGCCACCGCGGTCTTTTGACCGCGGGCGGTCATTCAGCGGTAACCGCATGGCGGGCAGCGACCGCCGCCCGCCGCGGTCAGAATGACCGCCTCAGTCTCTACAGCAGTAAGTAAAGTCATTTTAAAGCAGTACTTGTGTGGATGTGTGAGCAGGTAGTGTCAGTGTTCAGTATATATGTGACTGACTGTATTAGTACCTATAGTAGTGTCTCATCAATAGATATTATGAGTACAGAGGTATGTAAGTGTGTGTGCAACTGACTGAAATGCTACTGGAAACATAACTGCTCCCTGGGTGTGTGTATGAATCTATAAGCAGCCTTCCCTGAGTCTTTGTAGGTGTATCAGTGACTATCCTTTTCTTAATAGATGTATGAGTTGAAGTATGGGTGGGAGACTGCTAATATAAGTGAGAATATGAGTTTACAAGTGCATCTTTAACTCAGTGAAACTTAGAAGGACATGTTTAATGCTTTAACCACAAAGCACTGTGCTCTATTACCTACCTACCTAGAGACTATTTGAGTGCTCAATTTACTGTACTAAAACCACACTTTCAGAATTCTCAAGGGGCCTTTCTTATGGGTACTCAAGCTGACAGTAAAAGTGCAAACTTTCAGTCTCCAGCAGTAGGCCACAAATATGTTTACAGTTATCTTACTATTTAGCTACATATTTGTCTGACTGTATCAGTATGAGTGTCCCACCAGATGTTTAAGTAAATATAGTGAGTATAGGACTATATACCTATATATGCATGTTTCACCAACACTGATAAAACCATAAATACTACCTAGCTGCACGCATGAGTGTACAATCAGCCCTGTAAATATCTAACTGTTATGTCAGTGGCACCATCTGTATGGTAAAAGCAATATGACCTCTAATATCTATCTCAGAGTTAATACGTATGTGACCATAATACTCTCCAATTCCACATATAACTCAGTTCAACTTAGAACAACATGTTTCATGTTCTGATACAAACTACCGTACTCGATGGCCTACTTCTAGTCTACCTTAGGTTTGCCTCTTCTGTGGTTACAATGAAGTGTAATCTTTCTTTGCTGGACTATTATACCTGCGTTTATCCTTAGCATATAGACATTATTTATATTCCTTTTTAATGCTTATGAACATACTACTCACTCGCAGTCTTGTAATATACTATTATTCCTGTAGTAAAACATTTTAATTTAAAATATAATATACTACACATACCTGTTAAGTATGTTTCCTGCTCGGTATATTTGTCTGTCAGTATTAGTTTCAATTTCTTCTCACTTAAAATACACAAAACCCAAGCAAAAGAATGGATGGGTACACCAATCTCAAGCAAATGAACCATTAATTGCAACTTTTTCAACTTTCGTTTCAAGGTTACTCAATTACAAAGCCAATCAAAATCTCTCTTTCACATGGAAGTTATGCCCAATTTATACTAGTTTTCCACGGAACCTATGCGGGGCTCAGCATGCTCGGAAAAAACAAATCTGTTCTCACCTAATCATACTTTTAAACACTTTTTCCAGTGAACTCTAACTACCAAGTCACAGTCTAGTCTCCCCATGCTCCTCTAGCTGTGCTACCATGATAACGTAGATTGCAACATCCTCTTGCAGCACTAGGCCACAAATTCATAACAGTTTCTACAAGCACCATGCTTAATTTTAAATGAAAAATAGCAGGTTTAGTTGACTTTTTCAAAGAGTAAACGTATCACAAACAACATTTTTTCCTGCTTTCTCAAAGGCCAATCCCACTTCTATTGACTTTTCTCACAATATCACTACCTTTATGTACCAACATACACATAACAACCAATAAAACTATTGTTTCAACTTTTCACTAGTACCCTCCATGTGCAACTACATTTCTGCATTTCATTTGAAACAGCCTCATAGTTTCTGGATGTGACAGAGAGTATGAGAGTGTTTAACTGTGAGAGTGTGTGTGAGAGGCTGTCTTAGGTTGCAAGAATGGGGTTAACAGTATATGCCTGGATGTGAGGATGGGTGTAAAAGACTATGGTGGTCATTACAACCCTGGCGGTCGGTGTTAAAGCGGCGGTAAAACCGCCAACAGGCCGGTGGTAAAGAAATTGGAATTATGACCGTGGCGGAAACTGTCAACAAAGACAGTCACTTTAACACTCCGACCGCCACGGCGGTACAGACAAACAGCGCGGCGGTCAATGCCAACAGACAGGCGGAGGACAATGTACCGTCCAGAGTAGCACAACAGGCCAGTCCACCACCTTTTCCGGGGCGGATTCACCGCGGATAAAAACAAGGCGGAAACAGCCATTTCAAGGGGAAAATGCTCACCTCTACACACTCCACGAGGAAAGACGACACCATGGAGCCGGAACTCCATATTCTGCCAGCGATAGTCTTCCTGCTCCTATACGAGGATCAACAACGCCGGCGGCGAAGACCACGGTGAGTACTGCACCTACGACATAGGGGAGGGGGAGGGAAAAACACACGGACACACACAACCCGACCCTCACCCACTACAACACACACACCAATGCATATCCAAACATCACAGTAACAACCCCCAAGCCCCCTGGAAGAATGCAAAGACAAAAGGAAATGAGTTGAACCATTGTAATATATCAAAATACAGTAACCAAATATATACATATATATATATATATATATATATGTATATATATATATATATATATACACATTAAACAAAATATACACAACGATTAGAAGTGCAGGTAATGCACCATTCATTGTCCGTGGACCACTGGGCCCAAAATGCATAGGCGAGGCCCACACTAAATACCTGATCAAAACGGAGAGAACACTGCAGGGGCATCAGATAGAAATACAACAGGCACCTCATGCGGAAGGAAAGGGGGGCACCTCAGCCGGATGAGTGCACCACACCAGATCCACGAGGGGGCTCCATGCCCATTGATGTATCCTGGGGAGTGCAAAGCCACAGTCTCTCAAGTCTCTACAGTGGGTGGTTTGCCCACTGTACCATCCTGGGGAGTGCAAAGCCACAGTCTCTCAAGTCTCTACAGTGGTGCAAAGCCACAGTCTCTCAAGTCTCTACAGTGGGTGGTTTGCCCACTGTTCAATCCTGGGGAGTGCAAAGCCACAGTCTCTCAAGTCTCTACAGTGGGTGGGTTGCCCACTGCCATATCCTCGGGAGTGCAAAGCCACAGTCTCTCAAGTCTCTACAGTGGGTGGTTTGCCCACTGTACCATCCTGGGGAGTGCAAAGCCACAGTCTCTCAACTCACTACAGTGGGTGGGTTGCCCACTGTACCATCCTGGGGAGTGCAAAGCCACAGTCTCTCAAGTGGATGCATGTCTCCACTGGTTCTGGAGGGGGACTGGTGCCCAGAGTGCTTCATGCTGTGCAGGACAGACGGAGTGGATGCATGTCTCCACTGGTTCTGGAGGGGAACTGGTGCCCAGAGTGCTTCATCCTGTGCAGGACAGACGGGGTGGATGCATGTCTCCACTGGTTCTGGAGGGGGACTGGTGCCCAGAGTGCTTCATCCTTTGCAGGACAGACAGAGTGGATGCATATCTCCACTGGTTCTGGAGGGGGACTGGTGCCCAGAGTGCTTCATCCTGTGCAGGACAGATGGAGTGGATGCTGTTCTCCACTGATTCTGGAGGGGGACTGGTGCCCAGAGTGCTTCATCCTGTGCAGGACAGACGGAGTAGATGCATGTCTCCACTGGTTCTGGAGTGGGACTGGTGCCCAGAGTGCAGCACTCACCCCGTTACGGTCCCAGTTGCTTCACTCCCCCTGCCGCTCATGGGCTTGCGGTGCTTGAGTTGGCGGTCCTTGCCCTGTTCGGCGGTGCTTGAGTTGGCGGTCCTTGCCCTGTTCAGCGGTGCTTGAGTTGGCAGTTTCTGACCTGTTCAGCGGTGCTTGCCCTGTTCAGCGGTGCTTGCCATGGCGGTCTTTGCCCTGTTTAGCGGTGCTTGAGTTGGCAGTTTCTGACCTGTTCAGCGGTGCTTGCCATGGCGGTCTTTGCCCTGTTCGGCGGTGCTTGAGTTGGCAGTTTTTGACCTGTTCAGCGGTGCTTGCCCTGTTCAGCGGTGCTTGCCATGGCGGTCTTTGCCTTGTTCAGCGGTCCCTGGCCTGTTCAGCGGTGCTTGCCAAGGAGGTCTTTGCCCTGTTCAGCGGTGCTTGAGTTGCCAGTTTCTGACCTGTTCAGCGGTGCTTGCCATGGCGCTCTTTGCCCTGTTCGGCGGTGCATGAGTTGACAGTTTCTGACCTGTTCAGCGGTGCTTGCCCTGTTCAACGGTGCTTGCCATGGCGGTCTTTGCCTTGTTCAGTGGTCCCTGGCCTGTTCAGCGGTGCTTGCCAAGGCGGTCTTTGCCCGGTTCAGCGGTGCTTGAGTTGGCAGTTTCTGACCTGTTCAGCGGTGCTTGCCCTGTTCAGCGGTGCTTGCCATGGCGGTCTTTGCCTTGTTCAGCGGTCCCTGGCCTGTTCAGTGGTGCTTGCCAAGGCGGTCTTTGCCCTGTTCAGCGGTGCTTGAGTTGGCAGTTTCTGACCTGTTCAGCGGTGCTTGCCCTGTTCAGCGGTGCTTGCCATGGCGGTCTGTGCCTTGTTCAGCGGTCCCTGGCCTGTTCAGCGGTGCTTGCCAAGGCGGTCCTTCATTGCCCAGCAGGCCTGTGGCTGGCAGTCCTTCATGGGTCAGCTGGGCTGTGGCTTGCGGGCCCTCCTGGCCAGTGACTCTGGGGCTGGCGGTGGCCTCCTGGCCACTGATGATGGGGCTGGCCTCCTGGGCAGTGACTCTGGCGGTGACCTCCTGGCCAGTGACGATTGGGCTGGCCTCCTGGGCAGTAACTCTGGCGTTGGCCTCCTGGCCAGTGACGATTGGGCTGGCCTTTTGGGCAGTGACTCTGGCGATGGCCTCCTGGCCAGTGATGATTGGGCTGGCGGTGGCCTCCTGGGCAATGGGGATGATGGCGGTCTTCTCCGCCGTGCTGCTCCTCCCAGACTTTGGAGATTTCTTCTGCCCCTTCCCCACCTTGGGAGGAGTCACAGCTGAGTCGACACTACCCCCGGGACCCTTGTGAGCGGCTTTGCTGGCTGGAGTCTTCCCCCTCTCCCGCCGGGCACTGTCCAACTTCTGGTGCTTCACAGGGGGGGACTGGCTGTGCTGTGGCTCCGTGCCACACTGGCTGGCCTGGTGGCCGGTGCACTCCACATACCTGTAACAGGCACCACTGGTCCCGGAGATTTTTTGGCTGAGGTGCTAGTACAGGACCTATGAGTTGGAGGGGGGGTGGGTGGTGGGAAAGAGGTCAAGGCTGGCCAGGAAAAGTTTCTTAGGAACACTGGGACGGGTAGCTGGAGGGGGTTTGGGAGTGGAGGAAGAGGTAGTGGTTGTAGAAGGTGTACGTTTGTTGACTTTGGGTGAAGGTGCATGGGCTGGAGGCTGTCGTGAGGTGGATGGCTGTTGGGTGGGTGTGTGCCTGCGTTTGTGTATCTTCGGAGGGGGCGTCACAGACACACTGGGAGAGGACACAGGGGACGTGGAAATGGGTGTGGTGACTGCACGTGAGCGGGGTGTAGTGGTGGGTGTGCTGGTGCGGGACGTAGTGGCTGTAGTGGTAGTGCATGCAGGTGAGAGTTTAGACGAGACTGGGAGGGAGGAGGGAGACGACAAGGAGGGGAACACAGTGGAGGCAGTGGATGTTGGTGTGTCTGTATGTGTGTGATGCTTGCGTTAGTGCCTGTGGGATGTGTGGTGCTTATGTTTGCCTGAGCTTCCCTTGTGTGGTGAGGTGTGTGCAGGCTGGTCTGATGGTGTGCTGGGGATATGCTGGGGTACAGGGGATTGGGTCTGGGTGGAGGAAGATGGAGGGGGGAGGCTAGAGACAGGGACAATGGCTGCCATCAGTGCTGAGGCCAGAGTTTGCAGAGTTCGATGAAGGGCAGCCTGACCAGAATGAATGCCCTCCAGAAATGCATTGGTGTGTTGCAATTCCCTTTCTACACCCTGGATGGCATTCAAAAAGGTAGACTGCCCAACAGTGAGGGACCTGAGGAGGTCAATGGCCTCCTCACTGAGGGCAGCAGAGGTGACAGGGGCAGGGGCTGAGGTGCCTGGGGCGAAGGTGATGCCCACCCTCCTGGGTGAGTGGGCACGGGGCGAAGGCTGAGGGGCTGCTGGGAGGGTGGTGCTGGTAGGGGGGGTGGCGGCTGTACCTGTAGAAGTGGGGGGGGCACAGATTTTGCCGCCACCACAAGGGAGCTCCCATCGGAGGACGAGTCCGTGTCACTGGTTGCTGATCCTGTAACTGCTGAGTTGCTCCCCTCGCCCTCCGTCCCACTTGTGTATTCCGAGTCCGTGGTGTGGCCCTCCATGGCCATGTGGGATGCAGCTCCCTCGTGCTCCGGTGCCACTGTACCTCTGCCTGATGATGCTGATGCACACAAGAACAGGGAGACCACAAAAAGGGGGGGGGACAACAGAAGAAAGACAGGTTGAATGCATGGCCATGGCTTACTGCTACCGTTGGTGGACAATACAGACACAGCAGCCCCCTGCACTACGTCGCGCTGTTGGGCTCTACAGATGCAATTCCTGGGATATGTCCTACATGGCTATGGTCGACATCTGCACACATAGATGACACAGGGGCATGTATACCTGTACTTGGCACTCTACAGAGGTGGGGTGGGGTGCCACAAGGCCTGCATTACGGAGGGGACTAGCCTACGGAACTCGCCCTGGCCTAGGGAAACCCACAGCCATCCTCCCCCACCCAGACACCTTCTCTGCGCGCAAAGTCCGCTGAATGATGTTGTACTCACCCCCTTGTGTCTGCTGTGATGCCCTCAAGCGCCCATCCAACTCAGGGTAGGCCACCGCCAGGATCCGGAACATCAGGGGGGTCATGGTTCGACGGGCACCCCTCCCACATTGGGAGGCCATCCCCAGCTGAGCCTCCGCCGTCTTCTTGCCCCAGCGGCGAATGTCCGCCAATCTTTTCCAGCAGTGGGTGCTCCGTCTGTGGTGGACCCCCAGAGTCCGGACGTCCTTGGCGATGGCACGCCAAATATCCTTCTTCTGGTGGGCGCTGACCTACATGACATGTACAGGGGAAGAAGAGAAGTCATTGCACAACTGCACCGTCGAAGTGAGTGGCCCACATCCCTACCCTTGCCATGTGGCACATGCATTCACAGTCCTTCATGCACGCAGAACTGTGCCCCCTTCATTCTTACAACCAGCCCTCTCCACACAGGCATAGCCCATACAACGTGCTCCCTGTGTACTTACCTGTTGGTCTGGAGGACCGTAGAGTAGCGTGTACTTGGGGAGGACCCCGTCCATGAGCTTCTCCAACTCCTCTGCAGTGAAGGCAGGGGCCCTTTCCCCAGACGCACGAGCCATTGTCTCTTCCAGACCGAGGTCACAGCAGCACTTGCAGTGTAGGTCCTCTCCTGTCGAAGATCAGGTATCGAGTGATTGAACAGATAGAAAACGGCAGTCACGTCCGCGGCGGTCACGTCCGCGGCAGTGCGTACCATCACCGCCGGCGTACATCGTCATTGGCTCCTGGGACCCATAGGGTCCAATGTTAACCTATGCAGCATTGCGCTGCGGTCTTCGACGGCCTACCGCAACGGTGTACAATGCCAGCACAGTTACCTCACATCCCATTGTCCCACTTTAGAGGTCAGGCAGCCGCCATTTCAGGGGCCCACATGGCCTAATTACCAACTGCGTCACACAGACCTAGGCCTTGTCGCGCAACACAAATACAAGCCAGATTTTGTGTATGAATGGTGTTCTGTGTAGACTGTGGGCACATACCTCTGAGTTGTTTGACTCTGTGGTCGCTGTTGTCATTCCTAGGCACCGTCCGCTGGGCCATGTGAGGTTGGCGGAATCCTCCGGTGTACCGACCGCTGGTGGACCTGTCGACAATGGAGGAAAGACATTTGATCATCACCTACAGGTTTGACCGTGCCACAATCCAGGAACTGTGTGCCCAGATGGAGCCAGACCTGATGTCAGCAATCCGCCATCCCACAGGGATCCCCCCTCAAGTGCAGGTGCTATCAGTGCTCCATTTCCTTGCAAGTGGGTCATTTCAAACAACAGTGGCCATGGCATCAGGGATGTCCCAGCCTATGTTTTCCAACGTGTTGGCCAGAGTGTTGTCTGCCCTGCTGGAACACATGCAGAGCTACATCGTTTTCCCTCACGTGGAGGATTTGCCTACAGTTAAAGGTGACTTCTATGCCCTTGGACATATCCCCAACATCATAGGTGCCATTGATGGGACCCATGGTGCCCCGCACCCCCCCCCCACAGGAGTGAACAGGTGTACAGGAACTGGAAGAGTTATCATTCCATGAATGTGCAGACGGTATGTTTGGCAGACCAGTACATCTCCCAGGTAAATGCTATGTTCCCTGGCTCTGTGCATGACGCCTACATCCTGCGGAATAGCAGCATCCCTTATGTGATGGGTCAACTCCAGAGGCACCGGGTGTGGCTATTAGGGGACTCTGGTTACCCCAACCTGTCATGGCTACTGACCCCAGTGAGGAATCCCAGAACCAGGGCAGAGGAACGCTACAATGAGGCCCATGGGCGGACTAGGAGGGTGATCAAACGCACCTTTGGCCTCCTGAAGGCCAGGTTCAGGTGCCTCCATATGTCAGATGGTTCCCTATTCTACTCACCAAGGAAGGTGTGCCAGATCATCGTGGCCTGCTGTATGATTCACAACTTGGCTTTGCGACGACAGGTGCCTTTTCTGCAGGAGGATAGTCCAGATGATGGTGTTGTGGCAGCTGTGGAGCCTGTGAACAGTGATGAGGAGGAAGCAGAGGAAGAAGACATTGACAACAGGGACTCAGTTATCCAGCAATATTTCCAGTGACACACAGGTGAGAACACATTCCTGCCTACTACAAGTACTTTAACACTTCTACCTCTATCCTGTCTGTCGATTTCAACCAGTATATGGTAACTGAGTTGTACATTTCCCTTACGGTTTCACAGGTGTGGTTTCCAACGTGTGTCATCTGCTTAGATTCTTCATGGACTTGAGATGTGTGACATAGGTATGTTGACATTACATTTGAAAACACATTTTGTCACTGTCATTGCTAATACACATTTTCGAAATCACAGACTGACTCCAGATTGTTTTGTGCTTCAAGGGTGTTTATTGAAGTGCTCAATATTGGAGGGGGGTTTTAAAATGGTGAGGGGTGATGGTGGAGGAATGTCCATGGCAGAGTCCAGTCTATTAGTCTCACAGGTGCATTGCCCATATGGGCATAGGAAGTGGAGCTGGGGCAGTTCCAATATGGACAGGGTTACAAAGTGGGACTGTAGGATGACAATCAGGGTGGTCTCATTTCTTGGCGGGGGTCTTGACATCGTGCTCTGTCTTGTTCCTGGATCTCAGGGACCTTTTGTGGGGTGGTTCTCCGTCTGCAGGGGGTGGGGTGCTGGTGTGGTGGTCTTGTGGTGGGGCGTCCTGTCCACTAGCACCGGCGGAGGTGGTGGGCAGTTCATCGTCTATGCTAGTGTCAGGGGCCCCTTGGAGTGCCACAGTGTCCCTCCTGGTGTTAAGTATCTCCTACAGCACCCCTACGATGGTGCCCAGGGCGGAGCTGATGGTTCTGAGTTCCTCCCAGAACCCCAAATACTGTTCCTCCTGCAGCCGCTGGGTCTCCTGAAACTTGGCCAGGACCGTTGCCATCGTCTCCTGGGAGTGGTGGTATGCTCCCATGATGGAGGAGAGGGCCTCGTGGAGAGTGGGTTCCCTAGGCCTGTCCGGCCCTTGTCGCACAGCAGCCCTCCCAGTTTCCCTGTGTTCCTGGGCCTCCGTCCCCTGGACCGTGTGCCCACTACCACTGCCCCAGGTCCCTGTTGTTGTTGGGGTGGTGGGTTATCCTGGGTTCCCTGCAGTGGTGGACACACAGCTGATTGACGTGTCCTCGGGATGGAGGTATGGGCCCGCTGGGTGGGTGCTGTGCTGGTGTTACCAGAGGCTGGAAGGTCTGTGGTGGCCTGTGACTGGGTGTTGGGAACCGACTGTCCCGAGGCCCACGATGGTCCGGGCTGATCATCTGGATCCAGTTGGACAGAGCTGCTGTCATCACTGTGGGCCTCTTCTGTGGGTGGGGTGGAGATGTCTGGACCCTCCTGTCTGGTGACGTTGGGTAGTGGTCCTGCAGGGGTGTAAAAGCATGATTATTGCATCTGTGTGTGTCATGGTGGGCAAAGGGTGGGTGAGCGTGCACCCCAGTGCTAGCATTCCTGTGTGGGGGCTTGTGTGATGATGGTTGAGGGAGGTGTTATGGGTATGTGCAGTGGGCATGCTTTAGTGATGGGTGTCCATGCTTTGTTGTGTCATGCAGGGCTTGGTGTTGGGATGGGTGGTTTGTTTTATTAGTACATTTGTGAGGAGTTGGAGTGATGGGGGGGGGAGGGGGCGTGGGTGGTGGTCTGTGATAGCATGCAGGTAGGGTGGGGGATATGATAGTTAAGATTTGACTTACCAGTGTCCATTCCTCCACCGACTCCTGCGAGGCCCTCAGGATGCAGAATAGTCAAGACCTGCTCCTCCCATGTTGTTAGTTGTGGGGGAGGAGGTGGGGGTCTGCCGCCAGTCCGCTGTACCGCGATGTTGTGTCTTGAGACCACGGAATGCACCTTCCCCCGTAGGTCGTTCCATCTCTTCCTGATGTCGTCCCGATTTCTTGGGTGCTGTCCCACTGCATTGACCCTGTCGACTATTCTTCGCCATAGCTCCATCTTGTTAGCTATGGAGGTGTGCTGCACCTGCGATCCAAATATTTGTGGCTCTACCCGGACGATTTCCTCCACCATGACCCTGAGCTCCTCCTCCGAGCACCTGGGGTGTCTTTGCCGTGCCATGGGGTGGTGTAGGTGATGTGTGGGGTGGTGTATGTGGTGATAAGTGTGGTGATATGTAGTGGTGTGTGGTGTTTTGTGCATGGAAGTAGTGTGGGTGATGGTGTTGAGTGCCTGTGGCTGCTAGTTTGTGGATGGTGGTGTCTCTCTCTGGCCTTCATTCTGAATTTTTGGTCGTAGGGGTTTGTGGGTGATGTGGGTGTGTGTTTTATATTGTATTGGGTGTGTGGGAGTGGTGTGTGTATGTGTATCAGGTGTGTGTATTTCGCAGTGTCCAATGTGGCTGTGCTTTGTAAGAGTGTGTGTATTTTGAGCGCGGCGGTGTGCACCGCCAATGGAATACCGCTGTTGAAAGACCGCCGCGTGGATTCCTGGGTCGTGATAGCATGGGCGTATTTCTGTTGGCGTGACGGTGGAGGTTTTGTTTTCGCCAGTTTATCACTGACCTTTGGTGTGGCGGACTTGTGTGGGTGTCTGAATTTTGTCGGATTTTGGGATGTGGGTCGTAATAGCTGTGGCGGAATTCTGCGGCCGCGGCAGTGTGTTGGCGGTCTTCTGCACGGCGGTAAGCGGCTTTTACCGCCAATGTTGTAATGACCCCCTATGTCTGAGTGTAAGAGTGGGTGTGACAGCTTGACTCTGTGCATCAGAATGCATGTGAGACTGTCTTTGTGGGTCTGAGAGTGGGTGTGAAACTTTCTGTATCGGTGTGAGAGTGGGTGAGAGTGTCCCTGTTGGCGCAAAAGTGGGTGTCAGAGTCTGTGTCTGGATGTGAGACTTGGTGTGAGAGCATCTGTCTTGGTGTGAGAGAGGATACAAGAGTGTATATGTGTTAGAGTGAATGTGGAAGTGTCTGTCTGGATGTGAGAGTGTCTGTCTGGGTGTGAGAATGGATGTAATAGTGTCTGTCTGGGTGGCAGAGTAGGTGTGAGATTGTCTTTTTTGATGTGAGATTGCATGTGAGAGTGTCTGTCCTAGTGTGAGAGTAGGTGTAAGAGTGTCTGTCTGGTGTGAGAATATCTGTCTGGGTATGAGATTAGGAGTAAGAATGTCTGTCTTGCTGTGGGAATGGGTGTGAGAGAATCTCTGTTGATGTGCAAGTGGGTGTGGGAGTGTCTCTCTGGATGTGAGAGTGGATGCAACAGTGTCCGTACTGGTGTGAAGACGGGTGTGAGAGTGTATGTGTGTGGGAGTGAGAGTGGAAGTATCTTTCTGGGTGTGAGAGTGTCTACCTTAGTGTGACAGTGGAACTAATATTGTTTGGGTATCAGAGAGGGTGTGAGAATGTCTTTTTAGATGTAAAAGTGCGTTTGAGAATGTCTATATTAGTGTGAGAGTAGGTGTAAGACTGTGTTCTGTGTGTGAGAGTGGGAGTAAGAATGTCTGTTTGGGTATGAGAGTGGGAGTGAGAGTGTCTGTCTTAGTGTGAGAGTGGGTGTGAGAGTATCACTATTGATGTGCAAGTGTGTGTGAGAGTGTCTCTGGATGTGAGAATGGATGTGACATCCGTGAGGCTCAGCACAGCGCCCTGTGTGAATCCGCAAGTGGATCTGCGGATTTCAGAAACAGTAAAGAAAAATACCTTTTCAACATTTTTTTTTACAAATTGTTCATTACTCAGACACATTTACATCATCCTTTTGGGGTCAGGGAACTCCTAACCCGACCCCTTCCTATGAATTGCAGCTCACATTGCAACATTGCAGCCCCAAGGCCATTCCCCGATAAAACAAAATGACAGCCCCAACTTTTCTGTCAGGTTGCAGCCAGTCAATCAGAAGCTTCCTATCGCACGTGGATCCACGGATCGATCTGCTATGGATCCGCAGAGTCTGCATGTCTATATACCTATATTGTTTTTGTCTTAAATATCTCTAAAACTACTGAATTGATTTACACCAAATCACAGAAAGCACACTTTCTGGACCAAGAGCTGGCTTTCAGCCAAATTTGGTACAATTCCATTCAGTGGTTCAAGCTGTGGTCCTGTTAAAAAAATTGACAAATCCCTTTGCCTTAAAATGAGGACAATTTATTTTGGAACCCCCCACACTTTTTCTCAGTCCCGCTTGCTAGATCACCCCAAAACATTTTCAGCTGACCTGACCAAAGTAAACGTTTTGAAATTTTACTGAAAATTCGTCAAGCAAAGGCAAAGTTATTGGCAAAACAAAAAACACTTGTCTATGGTATAAAAAAAAAGTCCTAACTATAACGACCTAGTGGCAACCTCCACTAGTTAATGTACATATACATATAAGAGAGAGGAAACAGTTGGGAGCACACTGCCTCACACTCCAGCATGCATTTGGTCCCATTGCAATTATGGTAAATGCAGTACAAATTTGAGCTTACTTCATCTATAGTCTGTAGTTTTTCACCTTAGTGGGTGCAGCTAGTTCTATATATCTCTAGACACGTGTTTCTGGGTTCAGTCGAGTATCAGTAGAGAACAGCAGGCTTTTTTCTGGGGTTGCTGGAAATGCTGCCAAAGTCCTATCAGGTCTCAGTACCACTCACTAGCGCACAGGTGCATCAAGTAGAAACCTGTAGGAGTGAGATAATGGGGCAGGAAGTGCCTAGCAGGGAATTAAAGAGGCCTGAGGGGGATTCAGGAATATGCACCCTTGGTATTTGTCACCCTGTCATTTTATAGCACCAGGTGAAGGTGTCTCAGCAGCGCTCTGGGCACTGGCACTTATTTTAAAAATAAATTACTGTTTGGGGGTCAGGGCTCAATCCAGCAGAGGCCTAGAGCTGGGCTCGGGGCAAATCTATTTGAAACTGGTCAGTCAGGCAGTTGGAGGGAAGGCCTCTTTTGGCTTGATGTGTCTTTGTAGCTCGAGCAGGACCTTAGCCTTTTGACCCTTGTAGTTGGTTGTTTCCATGCACAAAGTGCTGCTTTGCATTACTTTTATGCAACTTTCCAGCACAAAACAAGTTTTGCACCTCAAAGTAAATAACAAAAAAAAAATGGTGATGGTTTGTGTCACTTTTGTGATACAAACACAGAGCAAAATATTTGTGAATCTGCCTCAGAGTCCCTCTTTTAGCATCCTGTGTGTCTTTATTGGTCAAAGTCAGCATGCGGCTTTTAGCAGTTTTTTCCTGAAGTTAGGGATCCAGTTCATCCTTCACTGTGCCACTGTACCACAGTGCTACTGCGCAATTTATGTAAGCTGCTGAAATGATCTACCCAATCTTGAGGCTGATCAAAGTATTCCGTTCATTATGGGCTTTAGCAGTTCGATGAGCAATCATATCCCAAACCAACTTGTTGTTATTGGATTTGGCAGCATCAATCAGATCCTCCCATATTAAATTTTCCAAATCCCTTTTAGCCTTGGATAAGGCACATTTGTAAGCTTTCCACGTAGCTTTCCACAATCTCTGTTGTTACTTTTCATAGCTGGGAGAAGATTGTGTTTAGCTATCGTATAAGACTTATAGAACCATGTTGTGGTAGGGGATTTCCTTGCACTTGGCTTTACATCCCGGGTCTGTGGCTCTCTTATATTATCAAAGAAAGAATTATGCTGGTCCATTATCATAGGTAATTCCCCTGCAGCATGATATAGTTGGATGTTCTTAAATGAGTCTTCCACCATTACACGTACCCTTTCCAAGATTTTAGGGTTTCTTTGTGCCCAATCCCATCTCATAGATTTCCCGTTGATGTTACAGGTAATAGCTCCTAGACTAGTTATATAAAAGAACCTTTTTTGGAGAATTACACAAGCCACTCATAGTCATTGTAAGAGGGTTATTATCTCTACAACAATACACCTATAAAGGGGTGAGAGGAAAAATCTCTTCTTATCCAACCTCCCAAAATGTCTACCACTATCACAAAAGGGACAAGAAAACCAGTAAGCCCCACGCCCCTATGGGCGGGCGACTACCTGTTAGAAAAACTGCCCTCACCCACTAATTGTGGCATGCTTCATCATTAGGCTTCTGCTAACACATGCCTACGTAGACCCACGTTGGAATGGAGCAGTAAAGGTGGGGAACAAATAACACTACGCAACAACAAAAACAACACAGGGATCTGAACAAACAACAAAACATAAAACTGTCTCATGGGTGTCCCCTCCTCAATTTTATTAAAGAACCCCCTGGACAGGATTAAAAATGGACTCCTGGTGATGACTTACAGTACACCATTACCTGTTCACCCCAGTACCTGTTCACCAGTCAACATGTTTCAGCCATTTCTGCTGCCCCTCAGGGGCACTCGTCCTTCATCGGGACCTCTAAGGATCCCCGTTGTTTTTATCCCCTACCTGTCATAAATCAGGGCTTCTATCACTCTGCGTATCCGGGTACATTTGTCCCTGTTATATACACATTTTGGGTTATCTATAATAAAAAGGGTAGAAAACCAAATATTACACAGACAAATATTCATTTTTGCGGTTGAGAATACTTTCAATCCAGTGTCTCCCTCTCCCAATACATCTATATAGGCAAACAAATGCGTGCATTGATTCCCCCACATTTCAATGTTAATCCTTTCCAAATTGAAATGCCTCATGGTTCAAACCATCACCAAGGCTGGTATCACCCCAAGCAGTGAGCTTTTCATCTTAAAATTAAACCAGTCTCACACTTACCGAGTTTACATTAGGTAATCTTATAAACAGGAGCCGGGTGGAAGCACCACCCTATAGTCACACACTAAGCAGAATGAAATAAAAACCGTATTTTTATAAGAGAAACTACTGAGTAAAAAAACATCATGGAGTGTCTGCATGAGAACTCAAATCACGCAACTAACCACCCTTGCGGATCCTTGTCAACTTCTCTCCCCTTCCTATTATCTCTATCCATATGATCTAAAATGGTCATATCATCCAGCAGATTCCAAAGGCCTAATTTGACGTGGATATAGTCAATTTGACTTTTACAGTGGGCCTGTTAAATCTATGTATGCCTGCTCTATCTGATTTAGATCTGCTCTTGAGTGCTTTTGGATCTCAACTTGGGGTCATGGCTGTTACTTGGATGGCTTTAGCTGACCACTTAACAACCATCAATTTCAGTGCTTGCAGCCCCAATTTCATTTCCAAGTCAGCAGTCACGATCTTGCGAAATACATACTAGGGGCTCGAAGGTTGTAATAAAGCCCCTTATGATGATCAATTTTACCTTCCCTGATCTGACATACAGGCTTGCTTCTAAATGCAGAACTGCAGAATCAGTTTCAATTCTGCATTCCAACCTAATATTCTCTTATAGATATTATACACCCTTATGTATGGACCTTTGATAGTTCAAGGATAATTGCAAAAATGTCATTAGACTCAATATTGATCAATTTAATTATCTTGCAGCTAAGGAATGTTTTACCCAGAAAGCTAAACCTCCTGATAGTCTTCCCTTCCCTGCATATATTGCATCTTTACATAAACAAGCAAAACCTAAATGATAAACAGGCCCAAACTGCAGGTTTCCTTGGAAAGGCATGTATCATGTGTATCTATAGAGGATCCCCAATCTGGGTCCACCACTTTGAACCCTATGCCTGCAACACTCCATGAAAGGAATTCTATAATATCATTGATACAGATTGTCTAGCAATATATTCCTGCTGAGTTCATGTTATTCTAACCATTGCTGGGAAGTACTTTCTACCTGGTTGCCAAAATGAATAGGAAATGCTTTATTAGAGAGTTCAATAGTTAAGTGATTAGCAATATCAATTAATTAGGTAGGGAAGCTATCCAAACTTGTTTAAAGAGAGTCCTCTACCTGTGCAATGACTTGACATAACTCGTTGATAGCATATTCTATTCCCTTGTTCAATGCAGGGTCAATTCATGTTGATAGACAGGAGTCAGCTTCCACTTTATTATAGGGTAGTCAATCAACTTTGTTCAGAGATGAAGCCTTGTCCTGTCTCTCACCATGATGAGGCCCAGTTCACAATTCTTTGGCTGGATGGTAGTCTTTATCGGGTAGTCTGTACCTAATGACAATGGATGCGAGATAATGTGCAATTGTGTAAGCATCCATGGCCATTAACCCTGTAAATATATCTCTGTTGTGGAACACCACTCTTAACAATATTATATCTGTGCTGAGGATCTGTCTTCCTCATGGATATCCTCTCTAATGCTCAATGGGCGCTTACAAATGGTTCTCAGCCAATGGATTAACGTATTTACTAGTGATTCCTCAGCTTCGTTTTTTAATTCTCTTTATTAACATCAGGGCAAGAATACACAGTACACAATAATGGGTGGAATAGTGTGCTACAATGCAAGGCGCAACATTCATAACAACAATCTCCAAGTGGTGTGCCAGTTCTCCCGCTCCCCTTTACAAATTTATTTGAGGGTCTTAAGTGGGACCTCTCCAGCTCAGTCATTATGCAGAGAGAGTCCTCAGTGTCAGTCATAGATTGTGAAGTTTGGGTACTAAAGCCAGGAAACAATTCCCTCTGCGCTGGAACACCGAGGGGGTCATTATGACCCTGGGGGAAGGCGGAGAAGCGGCGGTAAGACCGCCAACAGGCTGGCGGTCTTTTTTTTAGTATTATGACCATGGCGGTTACCGCCATGGTCATCCGCCGGTTCTCCGTTCCGCCCACCGGGCTGGAGACCTTGGTCTCCAGCCCGGCAGCCGTCACTATACCGCTGGTGGTATTTTGACCCGGCTTACGGGGTGGCGGTAAGCACTATTAGTGCCAGGGAATTCCTGGCACTGATAGGGGTCTCCCCCATCCCCCAACCCCACCCCGACTCCCTCCCCTACACCCCCCACCACCCCTGCCACCCCCCAAAGGTGGCAGGGCCCCCCTCCCCACCCCGACCCCCAACACCACATCACATCACCCATACCCACACGACACGCACGCAGGCACCACCTACACACTTACACGCACACACGCCGACATACATGCCTACATCCACACACACAGACACGCACACCCACATACAAACATACACGCACACATCCATACAGACATACCCACAGACATACACGCGCTCATTCCCAAAACACGCAACACCACTGCAAGCAGACACGCACTCACACACCCCCTCTACATACACACACCCCCATGCACCCACACAACACACAACATCCCCCCACCCCACTCCCCTAACGGACGATCGACTTACCTGTTCCATCGATCCTCCGGGAGGGGACAGGAGCCATGGGGGCAGCTTCGCCGACACCACACCGCCAACAGAACACCGCCACGGCAAATCACAGGACGTGATTCGCTGGGCGGTGTTCTGTTGCCGTGGCGGTGGAGGTGAAGCAACCTCCACTTCCCCGCCTCCCGCCAGTATGGCTGTTGGCGGCTTTCCGTACGTAAAAGGACGGAGAGCTGCCAACGGTCATTATAGGCCGAGCGGTCTTCCGCACGGCAGTCCCTCAGCGGTCTTCGAAAAAGACCGCCGAGGTTATAATGACCCCCAGAATCTCCAAATGGATTTATGACTATAAAAGCTACCCTGCTAAAGGAACCTTGCTTGAATTCCTCCCCGAGGGAGAAGTAATGCAGGAGCAGATTTGCCTGTGTTGGTAGTGTTTGAAACATGAAATGGTTTTGAGAAGATGGGATGTATTAACTTGCTTCTTTTTGGATCAGGCCATAAATCAGGCCATGAATTCCTTGCTAGTTTGATGTGCTGCAAAAAATGTAGTGACAAGTGACCAATATACTTTTGATTTCTGTTTTGTGAAAGTAGTGCTACACAGTTAGATTGATGCAATGAGCTAAACATAAACTCTGAAGTATCCTTCATCACCTGTGGCTTTGACAACATTACTGACATTGTCAGTGGAAACAAATCTAATCCAGAGGCTTCTAGGTTGAAGACATTCATAGACTGTCATTCTTCAAGGATGTTGGCAGCTATATGTGTTTTCTCTGTTGCATGTTGATGAATGCTTTGAAAAGCATCATCAATGGTGAGAGAGACTTGTTTAATGCCTTTAAGGAAACCCATTGTTCATTGTGTAAGGGCAAAATTACTACGTTTTGGAGCAATGAAGAATAGCAGCAACCATTGGTGCTACATTGCATCAAAGGATGAGAGGAAAAAAAACATATCTTCTAAGATAGTGTTGGTGCACCTTAGGCTGTCATGCATTAAAGCATACACCCTTTAACCTTTCCAATGCAAAAGCATGCTTTATACTTTTGACACTTTGTATGTGTGCTGTAAAATGCAGAACATATGCACGGTTGTAACATGTGGATACATTTTAAAGGTGCCCTGGCATTGTTTAAAAGTTGCTCTAATGTCTGCCTGGAGGAGGCATAATTTTTGGCACAAATCTTAGCAGACAGGGATTTGCATCAAGCCATTAAGTGGATACTTGATTGCACCCTTGTACCACTGAGTGTATTCCTGTTGATGCAAAGTAGCACAAAGTAGTGCATAGTGCTAATTGTTAGTGGAAAGTGTTAGTAAATTGCATTCCCAGTTTATAGGTTGATAACTGGTCCCATGTGTGTCATGATGTCAATGTATTGACCCACACTCCCTTGATTGCGTCACCAATCAATCCCGGCCCTTGCTGGTGCAGTGCAGGCACAGCAATGTTTAAGAAATATGTCTAGCCTGAAACCTTCCACTTTAGACAGAGGGTCTGCACAAATTCCAAACTCTCCTCACCTTCCACCAAAGAAAAAGGGAAAAGTCAATCACTGACACTTGGCCAGCTCCCCATTGTATAGCTTATGGAATTGGGGTAATAGCAATTCATTGCTAAAAATAGGCTTGATAGTGAGTTGTTGTGTTTGCTGTTTTCTTTGTGATAATTCCACCTCAAGTGACCTATGGGGTTGCTGCAGGTGATGACTTCTTCGCATGACAACAACATCTTCTTTCTTCTCACCACCTCTTTCTATCTGTTAAACTTTTCTTCTCACTTGACAGCATCCTTTGTTTTCAGATGCTGATGCCACACAGTTGCAAGTTGGCTTTTCAGATGGGCAGTTGGCTGCTGCTACCGTAAATTACACCTGGCTTCACACGATGTACTGGGTAATGACAAACAGTGCAATCTGCTATGTGGGACTTACATGGATAATTGTGAACTTACATGGATAATTGTGAACAATTATGGGTCTACCATGGGGAGTAGACCATTTATGGTGCCATAACAAGAAGAAGTGTGGTAACATAGAAGAGATCTGCACTTCTGTGCAACTCTTAACATGACCAATCACTCATACTTTTTCCTCATTTCCAACTAGGTTTTCTGGAACCTTTCTTTTCACACGTCACCCACTTTGGGGCTTGAGGATCAACTCCATGTTATCATCACCCAAAGGGGGCTTGGAGAAAATGGGGGAGTTCTCTATCATTTCCTTTGAGTAGATAGTTAATACGTTGTGCCCAATGGAGTCACAAGTTCAATATTCTGCTGGGAGGAAACTCAGTTTTCTGCTTTTCCAGCTCTGCTTATTACTGCTGAGGTTCCTGGGAAGATTAGTTAGCTGCTGGGACAATTCAAATTAGGACTCACTGTTCTCAGTCATGACTGCCATCAATATCACTGACCAATATCTGCTTTTCATTTGCTGGTGGTGGTATTGTTTTTGACCAATGGATGATCCTCCTACCAGTGTTTATCCAAAAGAAGGTGCAGGGAGGTATGCCAGCACTGGCAATAGACTTATCCTCCTCACTTGGTGCATCATTGGCAGGATCCTCCTTCTTTGGGACAATCTACTTGAATTCCTTTGTTTTTCTGCAGCAGCATAAGCAGTAGCACTTAGTAGGGAGCACTCTGGACTATGGTGTCAGCTAATTCACAGAAATCTGTCAATCTCTTTATCAGCGCTTGCACCTGTGGGCAATACAAATATGAAAGGGAACCAAGATGCATGGTCATTCTAGTCAGTGCAATACAAGTTATCATCTTCATCATCACAGTAACAATATTACAACAACGTTTTTATTGGGCAGGGCACTATGGAAATTCAGGAATTGCTAAATAGATACCTGGTGTGCCTCCGTGGGTTCCCTATGGGAGCTGAGGGGGCAGGAAACATTAAATAAATGAATTGTCCCACCAGCGCCCATTGGATGGGATCCCCAGAGAAGGTAGGGGCAGGAAGAAATGATTAGAAAAACAGGTAGAGCATATTACTACAATCAGCACACATAAATATATCAGTAAATCAAAAACAATATATTTAAAAAGTTAACAATAATACTATGGGCTCCAAAAAGGGCTATAACAACCTATTCTCCTAGCAAAAGGCTTCCAAAAGTGGCTTTAAATACTTAATAATCAGATATGTACACTGGCTCCCCAAGATGGTGGTTGTCCGCATGGCAGGCAAAGAAGGAGGCATGGAGAACTAATACAAAATGGACGCCTATCACACACACACACATCAACACACACACATACACAAATAGCAGATACATATATAGATGTTATAAATCAGGCATTAGAAGGCACCCTGTTCATTCATACATCGAATCACTATAGGGTCCGTATTAGGAATCTGGTGCACTTTGCTGGTCTGTGTCATGCCGTTTCAACTAATTGGGTGCACTAATTTCGAATTAGGAGGGTGCATCATTGAAAAACAGAAACTACTGCTCTGCCTTTTACTGCCAGTGACAAGAGAGAGCAGAAATCACCCACAGGGAGGTGCAATTTGTCCCTACACCCTCCAGCAGGTGAATTGGCTTTAAGGTACTGACTTTGCTCCACTTCATATGCGGTGCACAAGCGGAACACCTTTCGATGACAATTGTGTTCCTGTGCCCCAATTTGTAATGCAGCAGAAAGGAAAGGCATCTCATCATTGGTAAGGAGCCAGGTCCCATGTAAATGAGGTAACCCTACCATAGGAATGTGCATCCATACTAGTGGTACTACACAAAGGCAAAAAAGGATCTGTGAATACGTCTGTAATACCAAAGTACCCTGGTGGCACAAAATGTAGGTGCTAATTTCTTTGCACCCCTAGAATGCTTACGTTCTTTGCAGGAGCTCTAGGGTTTCACATGCCCATGCTCTCTGGCAATTCCAATGGACAGCATAGCCAAAAAATAAATGCATTCTCTCTTAGCTTTGGCCTCGGTTAGTTGCTACACACTCTATTGGAGGCACATATATTGGTATCTATTCTTTGAATAATATCATACACATACCAGCTTTTACCATATATAGGAATTATGTCATTTTACTAGTACTGAAAATAGTGCAATAATTCCTCTCTAAATCCCGATGAAAGGTGCCTCATAGTTCAGTGGCTCGTCCCAGAATTCCAGAATTCTTTGATTGCACTATACGACAAAAATAAAATATGAAGATTTTTGTTCTTACTTAGTTTCCATTAAAAAAACGGTAACACATTTATAATTATTCGTCGTATTTTCATATTAATTGTTTTCTGCTTACGTCTACATTTCACAGAACTCCCACGCAGCTCCTTTGCTAGAGTCTCATGTGATTTTCGTCCATTCTTTGTTTGATTGCCTGGAATCTTGGTACCTGTCCAGGAGCAATTCGGTTTACTTTTACTGTCACTCCTTATCAGGAGAAACCTGGTTAATTTCCTCTCTGCGGTCTCCGAACTCCACTTCGATTCTCTGGGCTTCCTTTAGGCTGTCAGCATCTCTCTTAGTATTCTGTGTGTGCGCGCGAGCTTGGTTCCCTTTCACTACTGCTTGAATTGGAAAATTATTTTCATAGCCCTTGCATTTCTCATCTCGGTCTACTGTGTATAATCTCATTCGATTTTGTTTAGCTATGTAGGATTCAAATGCTCTTTCAACATTTTCAGATTTGGAAAACATTTACGGTAAATCGGAGGTGAAGCAGAAAATATATTACTGAACAGAGTAGTGGAAAATGTGGCCTTGCCCCTTGCATCACAAACACTGTCACATCTACTGGGACATATTATTTTTATTGCTATTCCTAATGTCCCACATCTCTGGCACTTAAAACAAAGGATTTGACTGTAGTGGGGTACTGTCAGACCCCTCCAGTCTACCAATTGCCCAGGCTACTCTTGACAAACAGGCATTGTGTGGCCTTGAGGCATGTCCTTGCTCACAGCCCCACTGCTCCAATTTGCCTGTTTTTTCCTTTGTTAATCCATTCATTCTGTTTGTTTCTGCTGTTCTGAGAGAAGATGGTTCCAGCTCTCTGTGTTTCTTGCTTCATGTTGTCACATCTAGATATTACTGTACAATTCTAATGAGTTGCTTGATATGTGAAGGATTGCTCATAGTTTAACGGAGTCTTACAACAGTAGTAATCCTCAAATGATGGGTCAGGATGTTGTTCTGGCTTGAGGCAGCCGTAAACTAGGAAGGACAGCCTTAAGGCAGTCTTTAAACTGTCTTTGTACAATCTTAAAACTGTCCACACTGACTTCCTTTGATTATGTCTGTTTTAAGATAGGAACAATCCTTTGTCGTACAGGCCCATATCAGATGCTCTGAGCCCTTCTCTTCTCCATGATCTCTCAAAGCAACATTGGAGTCCACTATTGACGTGAGGCATGGATGCCTTCCAGCCAATCACCTGATTCTGTATTAATGCAAAGTGTACCTCTACATATGTCTGCTGAGTCAGACTTAAAGCTGCAAAGAAAGATATGATTACCAGATATATCCCTTTAAGCAGTGGCGGCTTCTCCACTATGGTATCCTTTTGTTGTTAAAGGGACAGGCATTTGGGAGGACGGGACGAGTGGAGCACACTGTGCGCTCCCCTCAGTGCGCCTGTGTGTTTGGCCCGCCGTCTCAGGCTCTGTTCTCTCTCCAGCCTGGAACTGTGTTGCCGGGCTGGATAGAGCAGGCACAAGCTCTCAGTCTGCCTGGGAGTGCCCTGGCTTGGCGCTCCCAGCTAATCCTAACACTGCTCTGAGCGGTGACAGGATTGGCCGCAGGGCAGGCTGGGAGCGGCGTGGCAGCGGAGCAGGTATGTTTTTAATTAAATGTTTTTGTTCCCCAAATCCCCCCTTCCCCCCCATGCGCCGCCCTGCCCCTTTAGAGCGTGGCGAGCCACAACTGCCTTTAAGAGGAAATATTTAATTTAAATTGCAGTCTTATGCAGCTTAAAGGGATGCTCATTCCTACCAATCCAATGGTACCTTTAATAATCAACATTCCCCTGGGCATTGCATTACTGTTGAATATTTATGTCCACAGGGCTCCTGCTGATAAGTTAAGTTAAGATAAGTTAAGTTAAGTTAAGTTTGCAATCCACCAGTTTACGTCAGCCATTTGTAATCTATTAGGTAGATAACCTGAAGAGTCCTTAGCTGTTTGTTTACAATTTGTACTTCCCACTTTCTTTTCAGGCTTTGGAACGTCATCAGGAGGCTATGAACTAAACCTATGAGCACAACAGGGTGTCAGGAAACGAAGGGCTTCATTTAGTAGAAACTTGCTTTTCTTGCGTCGCCCTGCGCTCCCCTAACAATGCCATGAGAGCGCTGTATGTATAGTACAGTGCTCAATGGGGGACCTTGTTCACAACTGTTGTGGCGCTAAACCTTACCATTGCGGAACTAGTGTCACAAATGTTGATGCTAGTCCAGCAATGCTAAGGGGCCCCATTGAAAACAACACAGTGTCACTTTATCGAATGCCCTGAGCAGGCATTAAGAAAATGATACTGTGACAGTGTAGAACGGCGCAGTGAAATCTTGTAGATTTAACTCCGCCATTCCTGCCGGGATTTTTGCAGGGGAACGCCTCCCTTGCATATATTATACCTGCCACAGGTATAATGCGGCCTAAGGTTTTACAAACTGGTGAAATGCTGCCTTGAGCCAGTTTGTAAATGTGGTGTGATGTGAGGCAATGTTTTGAGTTGCCCTAGCATTAAAAAAATGACGCTATGGCAGCACAAGGGACTTGTAAATGAGCCCCAAAGTTCAAACCTTTAGCAACAAATCACGGGAATGATGTAAGGATATCCATTCTTTTCTGTTTTCCCCCTAAATCCTTTATCTGTACTGGCCATAAATTGCTATGTAGGACCAGTCACACATGTGCTCTTTAAATAGAATATTGTTATTATATCCAAACTGACAAAACTTTGAAACCTGAGTACAAACGACAGATATAAGATGTGGCAGTGAAGGATACATTTGTTCCAAATATTCTAAAAAAAAAAAAGGGGCATGAATTTTCCAATTATATGTTTTCTTCGAAACGTATGCTGCAGAATATATTCAAACTATGCAAAATATATTAAAATATTAGCAACCTTATTTAGAGTCGGTATCGAGGAAATACTCTGTCACGAAAGTGGGGGCTATGTCATCTATCGTATTACAAGTGCATTGTATCTTATTTCACTTGTAATATGGCAGGCAGGATATCCACCATATTTTGATGGGGTATTCCATTGGCCAAACTCTAAACAAGGCCCTAAATATGAAGCTTCTGACAAGACAGTACTACTGTTAAAATTAAAGAAAATCTATGCACACACAAATCCAAAGTCTACAAGTGTTTATTAACAAAAAAGTGACCCTTTGAATCAGAGATGAGTGACAAGTGGATACCCTAGCACCTCATGAAAGTTAGCCAAGAATAATACATAGGGGTTTGATGGACATTATGTGATGAGACCAAAACGTAGATAATACCCCTGTGAAGTATCTGAATCATGGGAATGTGTAGAAACTGATACAAAAATGTAAACCTTCGATGCTGAGCAAGCTATTCAAAAATGTCTTCCCTATATGATGCCAGCCCTTAGAGCAGGGCTTTATGCGTCAGACTGGCACAAACTTGGCATTGTTAGTTAGCATTGAGCAGCATGATGGCTGCAGCTATTACAGTTTCACAAACCCTACCTCTCCCACTATTTGTTGTGTAACCCTGAAAGCAGCTCAATGGCCATTTATCATTTTACTTCATGAGAAACATCACCATCAAAACATTCAAGTGAGCCACAACCAGACTTGTGTTCTATATCAGCATCATTTCCAGGTGTTTTAAATGAGAAAGGAATAGATGTTTTATTTTTAGAGGTTGATACAACATAAAAAATCTATGTTAATTACAAGAAACAGTGTCATGACAACGAAGACCACCAGAATAATATCTATTATCTTTTATCTGAAGTGCCCCAAATGTACCCTTCAAACAAGACCAAATACCCCATCCTTAAAGGCTAAAGCTATTTTTGTGCAACTCCTTAATGCTATTTCTGACATGGTAAATCTGGTCGAACATTTAGGATAAATGAGCACCTTTCGGAACCTTCAATGGCACAAATTCCATCTTTGGCTCTTCTGTGTTGCAATCGGTCCTAATTGGTGAGAGAGTAACCTGAATGCTATATCGGTTGCATTTGTAACTTCTTCTTAGAGCTTAGACAAAATGCAAATTCTACAGATTGACAGTCCTGTCCATACATAGTGAAATGAACAGTGAAGAAGCGGGCAGTTTCACATATTTCTTTGGGCAGTCGTTTGTGGCGTGAGAACTTGGCAAGAAGGTGTCAGATTGATGGGATGCTGTAAGCAGGATAGCAGCAACAAGACCAGTCTTTGGGTAACCAGGTACATGCTTGGTTGTAGCAGAGAAAGTAAGTTCCTTCCAGGTTGCTTTTGGAAACAACCGCACAAGTGAAGTACTCCTGATGGAAGCTCAAAGTAATAGGGCTGAGCTGGGAAATCACACTGGGCCACTAAAAATAGGTCACATTTGGTGTAGTCCATGTAAATGCTGCCATTTTGAGTTTAACCAGCCATTCCATGGGGTGGACACCAGGGGGCAAGACGTCATGGTTAGGAAAATGGAAAACTACAGGTGAAAAAATGGTAAATGGACAGAGTTATTGTCACACTCATGACGATAGTGCCCGTGTAAGAACAAATCAAAGCATTGTTTTTCTTCATAAAATGGAACGGGGACTATCAGTGGGCAAGGGCATATATCCAGCAAAAGAAAACATTGAGGTCCTGCCAGTATTGCCTTAGGAAGTGCAGAAAGGTGTTCTTACTATACAATCATAGTCAATCTCAAAGGTGGGTGGCGGAAAAGGTGTTGTTGTTCTTTGGTCACCCATCTCCTGGCCATTCTAAGCAGAGCCACACAATATGCCAGATAACAAAACGTTTAGCAAACAAAACCGTCAAGCCCCACCTTGGGATTAAATAAGTGCGTGGCTTTCAGCTACCTTGGCCGAAGGTTGTACGTGTGGGCCCAAAGATGGGGTTAAAAGTATTTGTGCAACACTTCAAACAGTAAAACAGTGAAAACAGCACACGAAAGAGATCCCACATGAGGTTAGAAATATAGAACCTAATGTAATAAATAAAGCAAGACCAAAATGACAATACTCCAATCAGTAGAACCAGAGTTATGAATTTTTAAAGAATAAACTATGGAATAAAGTCTAAAACCATGAAGTGCCAGCCAAGGACATCTGGTTGCACCGAACCGGGACACTGTCACAAGCTCATATCCTTTAAATACAATGCACCTTGCCCTAAGGGCTGTCTAGGGCCTACCATAAGTGTGACATATGCATTTAAAATGGAATTTGGACCTGACATTATGTTCATTTTGTAAAATAATTGACAATTTACAATTGCAGCACAGGGTGCAACAGCAGGCCTGAGGCGTGTTCTGAAAGGGCAACTTTTAGTGGGTGGCACAATGAGTGCTGCTTCAAAATAGTAGCATTTAATTTACAGGTCCTGGGTACCTGGGTACCTTACAAGTAAATTAAATGTACCAAACAGGTGTAAGCCAATTATGCCATGTTTTAGGGGAAGAGCAAACACATTTTAGCACTGGTTAGCAATGATAAAATATAGAGACTACTAAAATCCAGCAAAGACAGGTTCAGAAAACTGGAGGGCTAAAGGAGTGCTTTGGATGTTCCCGCTCTATCCATCATCAAATGGTGCACCCAGCTGCCACAGTGGAGGAGCAGGGAGACCTGGGTTCTAACAGAAAGCACAGTGTTAGGCTGCCATCTAGACGATGAAACGTTGTATAAGACTGGTAATATAGTATGCATGGCCTCGGGTGGGGAGTTCAAAATAAACCCCTCATTATGTCTTCAAACTAACATTGGTGCCTGGTGGTGTCCCATGGAGGAACAGGAGCACAACCAACATTTGCAAAGCCTGTTTGTGAGGGACGCAGGACAGCTTCCATAAGGTGAGCTGCAACCACCTTAACTCATAGGTAAGAAGGAAGTCCTGTCTCGACTGCTTCAAGAGCGAAGGATAGAAGGCAGCAAGTTACTTTTGACCTCTGTGATCTTGCACCAGCACCCTAGACACTAATACATCCTTTTCATGACAGTACAACCTGAGTGGCTTGCTATAATCAAACAGCCCTAATGCAGGGGTATAACACCTGATTTAAAGTCACAAAAGCTTATGTTGCCTCCTGGGACTTATGCAAGGTTTCTGGTGTGCATTTCTTTACAAAACCTGAGATGGGTTAACAATAGTTGAATATCCCAAATAATCGCTGTTTGCAATAACCTGCCACTCCCAATAGCATGTGTATGTGATCGAGGGTAACTGGTCTTGGGAACTTATAAATAAATTTAGTGCAGTCTGCAGACAGAGGCCTCTCCCCTGCTGAGATGTTGTAACCTATATAACAAACACAGGGAAGGCATAATTGTGATTTTTCTGTAAAAACTTTGTGCCCTTTCTTCACCAAGTCATTGAGGAAGTACTTGGAACAAACCTCACACTGGTCCAGCTGAACCAACAATAACCTATGCATCAACCAGAGATAATCCTCCTGGGAAGATGAGGGTGTCTGGGTCTTTTTATGAGTGTTGATAGAAGATGGATGGAGGCTCAGTAAATCCCTGTGGCAAATACCACCATGCCAACTGATCCCCCAAAAGTATGAAGAGATATTGGCTGTCAGGGTGTGAGACTTAGAAGAGAGCTGAGCAAAGATCTGCTTCTGTAACCATCTAGCAGAGTCTGAAATACCAAACAAGATTATAGAAGACATAGGAATAAAAGGAAAAGTAGGTGTTGCTACAGTTTTAATGGCTCAGCAATCTTGATTAAGTCAATACACCCCTTTACCAGGCTTTTTGATTGGTGAACTGGGGTGTTGTTTCCTTGTTTTATTAAATTGCTTATAACAAGTCTGATTCCCACTTCCACCTGGGTGTAACAGTAACTAGGTGTCTTGATGCTCCAGTGATGGCCATTGGAACTGTAGGGGGGGTAAGGGGTCTAGTTGAGGAGTGTGAGACCATGGAGCCAGGTCCTCATCTCTTGCACCCTGCACCATTCTCTCATGCTTCACTTACTACCATATTTTCTGTGCTCACTTGCGCTTTGCTTTCGAGACTAAATTCACAATGCTGTTTTGCTGACACTGCTCTGGGTGCTCTTTTATGTGGTGTATTTTGGGAAATAAATAAGGAGGAAATGAAGCAGTAGAGTTACAAGAGCCGAAAACTGTTCCTGAAATGGGTAACATGGTATATTAGTCTCTTGTGGGTTACTTCTTTCATACCACACATCTGAGACTCTAACTTATGTTTGTTGGCTTCTTCATACCAATTAAGGAAAATGCCCACTGATTTGCATCTGCCTTGCTTTTGTGTTCCTTTAACCTTTTTCTAAAATTATTTCAGTGCTTTATATCAAAGATACCTTCCTATGGGAAGGACATATTCCCTCCCCCATTAGGAACTCTAGCCCACTGTTCTATAAAGCTGCATGAGTTCTTTCCATGCTGTTGGTACATCTCATGGCTGAGAGTTTCCTCTGATGGGTTTTTTCTGGTTCCAACTTTTCTGCCCTCATCTCCCCGATAGGCCACCTTCATTATTGAGCAGAATCCAATCAGATATCTGCCAGTCTTGTGCTGAAGCTCATCCTGTGGAGGGGTAGATGGAAAGGGTGGGAAAAAGAAGGATTAACAGCTCTTTTGCTGTCTATTTCTTGACAAGGGTGGTAGGAAAGTTCCTAAAAGCCGGGCTGTTGACCCTCTTACTTTCAAATGTCTTCGGTCACAGCCCAGTGCTGCTGCGTGAGATGCCCTCTTTACCTTGACACACTCATTTGCTGTGCTGTTTGCTGGGGTTCTAGGCACTCCTTTGGCTCTTTGTCTTTTCTCTGTTGCTCTACACCCTGGATTTGTTTCATCCAGTAACCCCTAACATCCTGAGACTTCCCATATCGACCCCAATACTGTTGTATCCCATCATCACTAACCTCACAACACTGTCCGCATGTAGTAGGGGGATATCCAGTCATCCAAGGAAACAGCTTTGAAGTTGGGCAAATACGTTTATTGTAATAAATAAACCCACGACACAGAGCTGCATAGAAGGTCAGGCTTGTCCGGTGATCAGCTCCCAGGAATGACGCTCACCACCATCACAACCCCAACCTTTAAGAACACCACTATGTCATGGGAAGAAATCAATCTTAAAGAAACACTACAATAACATGCTATAAATCTAATACAATACTACACATCTTCCTTTTTTCCACAAAAACAAAATTAAAAGGAACAACACACTACGTGAGATCATAACACAGCAATTTCGTTGGCAAAACAATGGGCCTTTGATAACAAGAAAGTTTGACAGTTTTTGTTGCCTCCTCCCTTGAGTCCCCTCGCAAAGTGACACATTAATCACTACAAACACACCTTTTTCCTTCTGACAAAGAAATATCTACATCTGTGCCTAACATAGAATCATCCTCTTCTATGTCCTTCGAGCACTTATCCAGATAACTCTTTGCTTGCTGAGCAGTAATTGGTATAACTCTGTTTTTATTCCACCACCCTTTACCTGAAAGTAACACAGCACTCTTACCCACTTTCATAACTTTGGTAGGCTTATGGAATTTCGTTTCTCCTTTCAAGACCTTTGTGGGTTTTTATAATATGACCCAACCACCTTCTTGGGATTCAATTTCTTTTGCATGTTTTGTCTTGCCAAAGTATTGTTTTTGTAGCCATTGCTTTTCCTTAACCCTTCTTTTGATATTGTTCCTAGACATAAACTCGCATTCCTCCCCTTTTCATAACCAATTTGGCACAAACTTCACATTAGGCTTGCCACCTCTAAGTAACAAAAAAGGCAAAACATCTGTAGTAGTGTGAGGTGTGGTATGATATGCCCACACTTTTTCTTATAAATAACTCACAACATCCGTACCAGAAGATAGTGCAGTCTCAATTCCTTCCTTTAAAAAACGATTTGCCCTTCGACAAGTCCATTAGCAGCAGGACTATACAGAGCTACTTGAAAATGTTTAACATCATGTAGTTCTTTAGGCACACCTTCCACAGAAGATACTTTTTTAAGAAAGTTCATCACATTTCTAGTTTGTGTGGAAGCAACAAAATCAAAATAAATCAATTTTGTAAAATAATAAATTAAAACCAACATATACTGGTTTCCTTGAGTCAACAACGGAAAAGGCCCTAAGAAATCCATTGCTACTTTGTGCCAAGAACCTTTTGGTAATGTAACAGGTGTCAATGGTTTTTCTCTGGTCACCCAACATTTATCAGACACTACACATTGAGGACAAATATCAATACAAGATTTCACTTCTGAATCCATTTTAGGCCACCAATAAAACTGTCTCAACCTCTTATATGTGTCTGAAATCCTTAAATTACCAAAATTTGCAATTTAAACAATCTTGGATCTAATACTTCTGGGAGGAACAAATAATCCACCCCTCATACAGATATTTCCTCCACAAGTTAGTTTCACTCTCCTTGGCCACCCTTTTCTTATATTTTTCAACACTTTTCCTGAAATGACATCACTCTCCATTGCTCTCTTCCAGTCATTTTCAGAAAGCTGCCCATCCACACCTTGCAAAGCATCCACCACCCCTACCACACATTCAGTATCTTCATCATCTGATAAATGTTCCATATTAACAGGCAACAGCTCTGAAAATGTTCACCCCTTGAACGTACTTTACACGCATGTCATATTCTTGCAAATTGGCTAAAATACGATCCAAGGGAGCAGAATCTTTGCCCAGACCATCCCCTGAAAATACTAACTCAGTAAACAGATCAAATGGTTTGCCCCACACATGTACTTTACATTTTTGCACCACCCAAACACAAGCCAAAGCCTCCCTCTCAATAGTGCTATAGTTTGTTTCTGAATTTGATAGCGTCCTTGACGCAAAGGCTACAGTTGTCTCACATCCATTCACAAACTGTCCCAAAACCCCTCCCAGTCCCCAGAGACTAGCATCAACAGTGATAAAACAATCACCTTTAGAATTAAATGGTTTCAAAGCTGGAGCTGTTATTACCAACCCTTTAACTTTTTCGAATGCATTGTTAACTTCTTGAGACAAGACAAATTTCACCCCTTTATGAAGTAACTCCCTTAAAGGCTGAACAATAATGGTGTAACCCAGCACAAAACGACGATAGTACTCACAACGGCCTAGAAAAGACCTAAGGGCGTCCTTGTCAGTGGGTGCCGGTGCTTTTTGGATTGCTTCCAAATTCCTACACATAGGTTTGATGCCTCTCTCAGAAATCAGATGTCCAAGATACTTCACTTCATTAACTACAATTTTACATTTCTCTGGTCTCACCGTCATGCCCCTCTCCTTCAAAATACCAAATACTCTCTCTAATTGTGTTATATGTTCATGTTTCTCTTTGGTGAAAATCACTATATCATCCTGGAAAGCTTGTACGCAATCAAAGTCACCAAACAAGTAATCCATCATCCTTTTGAAAACAGTAGCTGCTGATGCCAGCCCAAATGTCAACCTTAAATATTTGTAGGCTCCAAGTGGCATCACAAATGCAGTAAGCTCCTGCGAACATTCATCTAAGGGAATCTGATGATATACTGAATGTAAATCAATCAAGGAGAAGTATTTCGCCTCACTAATGTTCGCCAACATGTCTTGAATGTGTGGTAGAGGATGACAATTAACAACTAAGTACTTATTGAGAGACCTTAAATCAACACACAACCTCAAATCAACCGATTTATTTTTCGTAATGACAATGAGAGAAACCCACTCATGCCCCAGCTGGTTGTATGACTCCTTCCTTACACAAATTGTCTAATAACACTTTCAAATCAGAGCAAAGGCTTAAAGGAATTGGATGTACTTTGTGTACGACAGGGCATACTTTAGACTTTAATTTGATAAGATGTTGAAAACCTATTACATTCCCAATGTCTTTTTTAAATACTTCTGGAAACTTATTCATAATCTGTCCCAACACATCTTCATTATCCTTAATTAAGTTTACTGGCACTTCACCTAATGCAATTGGTTCATGATAACCTTGTCTTAATACTAAATCAAGCTTTGCCAGATCCTTCCAACCCACAATGTCACGTCCCCTGACAGCAACATACATTTTTGTTGAAATCTTCCTAATTAAACACTCGACATCACCAACAAAGTAGCCCAACATTTCGATGTAAAACTCCCCAAAAATTTCAAAAACGTATGATCTGCCAAGATGGTAACTAGTGCACCAGAATCAGCCATAACTAGAATGTACCTGTAATCTATGTTAGCCTGAGCCAGAAGGCCTTTAATCTTTGACATATCTCTATTACTCTCAACTGTTAGTAGAACATTTTCAAACTTCTGTACAAAAACATCCTCATTAGTCATTCCCACACTATCAATTTTGACTCTATTATTAATTTCTTTATATGACTGATTTTCTGCCCTACACATTGCCTTCAAATGTCCCAACTTCCTGCAATAATTACACCTTTTACTAATGGCTGGACAAAAGGTTGAATTACTAAAATGTGTTTGAGACCCACAACGAAAACACACATTTTGTTCTCCCATTCCGTTTATAATTTGAATTCAAAGCACAAACAGCTTCTTCTTTACTGTAGCAATTGAGGAATTATTCTCACAACCTGCTAAAGTTCTTGAGGAAAGTACTGAATGCTCAATGCTTTTTGCAACATCAATAACCTCAGACAATGTAGGATTTCTACAAGTCAACAATCTTTCCTGAATTCCTGAAGACAAACTGATGCCGGATATAAATATCCACACTTTTTTCGAATTCGCATGTTGAAGCCAACACACGAAGATCAGCAATATATTCCTCTACCGATTCATCACTTCCCTGTTTTTTTCTATTAAAATTGTGACTCTTCAATAGTACACTAGTCTCTTCAGAATACTGTTTTCGTATTCTCTCTTTGGCTTCTTCAAACATATTCCACCTGACACCTTCTGTAGCAGATGGAGGCACAACAGGTAAGTTGTCAAAGACCTTTTGGCCAACCACACCCAAATGGTTAAACAGCAAAGTGGTTTTACGGTCTGATTCATATCTTGCTGCTCCAATAGCCACTAAATAGTTTTCAAAAATACGTATCACTGTCTCCATTTTATTGTGGGTCTTCCAGAACATTGTAAAAATGGTGGTGGTTGAATAACATTATTATTGGCTGCCATAGTTAGATAGACAATCTTCGCCTTTTTTCATTTTGTTAAGCCAGAAAATTGCACCAAAACTTGTGTAAACACTGCAATTCCAGGCGTTAAATTATAAACTGTAGATGTTACATTTCCCAAAAATCAAAACCTGTAACTCCCTCGACGTGTTGAAACGATCTGGTTGCTCCTAGCAACAAAAACTGCACGCTTTGCGGGGATCAAAGAAAGAAACCTTCTTCGTCTTAGAAAACTCTTCGTTGCCCTTAGCTACAAGCGTTCATACGATGTGGAGCATATGAACAACCATGCATCGTTACCCTAGCAACGAGGGCTCACTTTACGTAATGCGCCAAACCATGATGCTCCACTGCCGAGAAAAGCTCCAGAGACTCCGTTTGTACCACGTAACCATGGATTCCCAGCGGCATTCAAACACTGGAAACTGACTGTTGAAAGTGTATTCATTAGAATCCAATGACCGTAAGCTTCACTTTAATTCTTCCTGTTTCTCTGCTCGCAATATTAGATACTAACACCTACAATTGTCTCTTCGAAGAACCCAACCTCAATGTTAGTGGGTTTGCCTTTATTCCCTCCTCAACTGATGCACCTGGAACGATGTCACAGACACCCCACTCCTGGTACCAATAATGTAGAAGGGGGATATCCAGTCATCCAAGGAAACAGCATTGAAGTTCGCCAAATATGTTTATTGTAATAAATAAACCCATGTCACCACTATGACAACCCCAACCTTCCAGAACACCACTATGTCATGGGAAGAAGTCAATCTTAAAGAAACACTACAATAACATTCTATAAATCTAATACAATACTACACTGCAGTCACATTTAATAGGTAGCAGTCGATCAGCACAATCAGACTTCATGTCATAAAGTTTGAAGCACTGTCTGGTCTGATTCTTGAGTGGAATACAAAAGTCCATATCAGAGAATTTCTTCTCCTTACCTATGGCACATGGGCTGCGTGTGGAGGCCAATCTGACCTCTTCCTCTCATCCCTGGTCAAGCGTTGCCCCGTCCCAGCATCTTTGTGACCAGTCTTTTAAGGAAAATCTGCTTACATGCCTCTCAAAAGTCTGCAAGTGTTTATTATCAAAAGAAAAAACTGTCAGTTATTTTTGTTATTATATGTGCTTCCCTCAAAGTCTATTGCCAAACTTATTTGAACTCTGTAAAGTATATTAAAGCATTAAGGGCCTTATTTAGAGCTTGGATACTGCATCACAAACATGCCGGGTATCCCACCTGCTGTACTCAAAGTGCATTATTGTCTATAGCTCTTGTAACACAGCAGACGGGATATCCTGCTTGTGTTAACAGAGTATCCTGCCCCAAAAAAATCTACATGTTATGTTATTAATATTATTATATGTTATGTTATGTTACTTTATGTTATGTTACGTTGTTATGCTAAGTTAAGTTATGATATGTTATATTATGTTATGCTATGTTAAGTTATGGTATGTTATTTTATGTTATGTTATGCTATGTTACGTTATGTTATGCTATGTTATGTTATCTTATGTCACGTTATGCTGTAGGGTTTTGAGTGTGTGCGTGATTAGAATTAAGGTGTCCTGTCGCTATGTTTCTGCTTCTTTTGCATACTCGTTTGTACATTTGCTGTTTTACTAATTTCTAAAATGTCTGCTGTTTGTTGGTCAGATACAATTGCACAAGGAGTGCGTACCACATGAGAGGCTCTGTGTGAGAAAAGGAGCGTCCTCAATGTCTAACCCTTCTGATAGAGGGGATGGTTAACATGTGGATGAGGAGAGACATAGAATATGAATCTGAATTAAATAGCAACTTTAGAGCCTTTTAACTAAAGCAGAGATAAGATACAAATGTATATGTTTTGACACATAGAGCTACAATGGAGGTCATGTGATCAAACAGAAATAAAGACGACACCAGGTGCAGGATCTGAAGTCATGGGATAGTGTGCAAATGACCTTCCACCTGGTACATTAATGTAAACTTCAGGACTGAGCAAGCTATTCCGAAGTTTCTCGCCCATGATGCAAGGCACAAGAGCAAGGCTTCACATGCCAGAGATGGGGCAGGCTTGGGAACATTGAGTAGCATTGACAGGAACGATGCCATCTGGTATTACAGTTACTCTCAGGCAATATTTTAAATTTCACCTTACAGAACCCAAAGTTGCAGTGTACTTGCAATCTGGGCTGAAACAACCAGTGGTGAAGTTGTATTTTTCTATCAGTCTTGGAATGTGAAACATTGGTCCAGATTTAGAAGAAAGTATTTTTCTTGCATGTCTCTACCGCCACCTAGAGACACCATGGTTGCGCCGTATTTACAAAACCGAGCACCATGGCGCACATTAGGACAATAGCGTCAAAATGTTTGACGCTATAGTGGCGCTTTGCTCTACCAGCGTCAAAATGTTGAAAATAGTGGAGCAAAGTGCAAGGAGGCCCACTGATTACAATGGGTGGGTCGTTTTAAAGCCTGCTTTGAGCAGACGTTAAAAATGACGCCAAAAATGGTGCAATTAAATCTTATAGATTTTATTGCACCATTTTTGCAGGCCTCCTACTGCCGGAACGCCCCTCTTGAATACATTATGCCTGGGCCGGGCTTCATGTGGCACAAGGGGTCACAAAGCCAGCAATGCATGCATTACACCACTTTGTAAATATGGTGCAGTGATTTTTGCCTCGTTGAGCCACATTAGCTGAAAAAAACAAAAAAATGACGCTCATGTGGGGCAAGGAGGTGCTTGGGCCTTGCAAATCTGTCCCACAGTCTGCCTGTTTTCAGCCAAAATACATTATAAAGCTCACACATCTTTATACCTGTAAGCAAAACCCCTGCATGCCTTTTTGAAGGCCTCTGTTTGACTATTGATACTAAAAGGGCGACACAGTGTTGTTAGATTTGACACCTGTGGGTCTGCAGGGACAAATTAATGGATTTGGAACATATTGTGTTTGTAACTATTTAATTATTAACATAGAAATTACAAAAATAATAATGTTTGCAAATAATGATTGGAAGAAGCAGGACCCAAGGTGGTGGTGGGATGGATGGCAACTAGATGTAGTTCCGGAATATACATATTTTAGGGTTATTTTTTAAAAATAATGGCCATTTTAAGACTCATATAGAGAGAGCGTTGCAGAGAGCAAGAGTAGCAGAGAGTGTCCCTGTAGGCTGGATAGTGAGCTGGAGTATAACTAACTACTCAAGGTACACAATTCCGAGAAGAGAGACACCACAAGCCCAATTAGGAGGGTATCCACAGGTCATCAAACATCACAGGGAGTCAGAAGCAAGAACCCTCACTCACCAATTGGTGACATGCTTCATCATAGAGCAATGATCCTCGTCAAGTCGGTGCTGCAATGCCTGATGGACCCTGGTGGGGAAAGGGACCTTTGCCGGAGATCTTTTGATCAAGACAGCCAAAGTGAGTGTAAAGTGAAGAGGACTAGAAGAAGTGCAATTAATATTGACTATAGACTCCTGAGTGGACTATTTTAATAAGGACATCCAACTGGGAACCTATGTCAAAATTAAAACCAAGGGGGAAAATACATGGTATAATGTCAAAATTTTCTTAGGTGAAATGGAAAAGAAAGGTAAAACATAAGGGATCCCCAACCAATGACTTTCAGAGAGGGGAAACCCAAATCTCTGCGAGACCCATAATCTACACTACAGAGATCACAGTCAACATGTTTCTCTCCCGGTTAGTCCCTACGAATCTGGGGGCAAATTTTCAGGACCTAAGAATCCCTAGTCCTCACTTTCAGAAGGTGGCAATACAAAAGTAAATAGGTTATACCTAACTAGTAAATTGAAAAGGAATTACCCCCTGATGGTTATGACCCTCCTAGTTTCAGAAATGGGCCTCTTGGGAATACATGGATGATACTACTCCCTTGCAGCCACATTTTTTGCTCATTGGAGTAGAGGTTGATTAGACCTGCCCATCATCCATGGAGCTGAGGTATAAGCCAGTGGAAGTTTTGAAAGAGGATTCTAACCTGAAAGCTACAAGTCTTATGTTGTACGGGGTGAAAAAATCAAAAGGAAAAGGCAGCAGCTCAAGTGGGTGGAAATGATGATTTCTAAACAATGGTTAGGATACCAAAAGTGTCAGTAAATGTTATGTAAGGAGGACTTGTAGACCCCTGCTAGTCATCCTGAGGGTACTCAGGCACTGATTAGGTGAGAGTATGTGTGAAGTGAGACTGGGCCTGAGTACAGGCAGTCTTGATGGTCATGCAGGAAGACTAATTGAAAAGCCAGGTCTTCAGCTTCTTGGGGAATTCAATAAATAGATGAGTACGTTTCGAATTGGGGCATTTGAGTATATTATTTAAATATTACCAGAGGCTTGCGAATTATAATGATCATTTTGAGGTGGTTAGGCCTGGTATGCCGAGCCATGTGATTACTTCTTATTTGAGGAACAAAAATTATTATTGTGGCAGAAGAATTCGCAAAGTATAATAACACGATTAGAGGTTGGCCAGATACCATATATTGCGGAAATTTCAAGTCTATGTGGTAAAAACTGGTAACAAGAAGGGTGAGGGATATGCCATTTATAAGTGATGCCATGGAGTATCAAAGATGACCCCTAACTGCAGCCTTTGCACTACCCAAATTCTTGGGAAAACCCCAGCCTTATTTAAGGGACATAACATGTTAAAATACCAGGAGATGGGCTTTGAAAATGAGAGCAGGTCAAATCTCGATGTGTTTAGATTGGAAGCAAGGGGAGAAAAATAGGGTCAAGGGTAATGATAAATATGGATTTTATAAGTCAGGAGACCCCTCTGCAGCATGTTTTTTTTTTTTGCACAAACCTTATGACGCAAAGAAAAAATATCTTACTCTAAGTTTTGAGAGTTCTTCAAAAAAGGAAAGTGAATTAATGTTAATGGTGAGGAATTGTGAAAATACAATGTTATGCTTTAAATTTAAGACATTTTGGAAAATATTTTAAATAAAGAAGGGTCTTAGATTATTTAAATTGGTTTTTTTTAAATCAAAAGGGGAAACATGTTTTTATTGTAACGGTCAGTAGGGGAGTAATGCATTAAGTAGAAAGGCTAAGAGTAAGGTAGAATCCTATCTATAGAAGGAAAATAAAAAAGGTTGGCAGCATGGCATGATAGGTTTCAAACTACCAGAAAAGGCTCCTATTAGAATGGAGAGAACACATTTTAGAAGCACGTTAATACCTCATTGTTAGTCATCAGAGAATTTCTTGCATTTTAAACATATTCAAAAAGTTCATTATTTGGATGGGGTTATTTTATTGGCTTATCTTGTTCAAAATGGTTGTAATGTTTGTATGATTTGTAATGAAGTGTATTGGGAATAAGGTATATGTAACTGCTGAATTTAAAACTTCATGTTGTCTATTTGGTATAATATCAAACAATTAAATGAAAATGAAAGATACCAAAAGGGTCTGGCTAGGCAATGGGGAAGTCCCAGGGTACTGCCAAACAGGACATCTGTGCTTGGATGACATCTGCTCCGCCTTCCCATTTACAGTCTCCCTCGAGACTGACTAGAACCAGGTACTATATGACAAAATTGACAATATGGTGGTACAGGTGAGGGAGAACCTTTGAATTTTGGTTGGTTTAAGAGGCAGAGCAAGAGGTGGAATTTGGAAGCTGCAGAGAGCACCACACAAATGAGCCATGGTTTACCATTTTGGTTTATGGTTTCATGGAAGTCTTTAATAGTTTTGTTGCCACAACACATGGCTCATGTTGCTGCAAACATTGGGAGTAGGAAGTCTGAGTGTTATCATGATTGGTTAGACATCCTTACCAATAGCTGGTTTGTGTATCATTAAAAATACCCACTCCAAAACAGAGAACAGAAGAGGACCAAATACTTCTCTGGCTATGACTGCAATGAAAGATGTCCAACTGCCTGAGTAATGGATGGAAGTGTCTACTGGTCTCTTGATGCTAGAGAGTGCAGAAAGTCCTGAGCTTAGAGGATGCTCCCACTGACTTAGATGAATGACAGTGTCCTTTGCAAATGGACAGGTTTTTAGACCAAAAACAGAGTTGCAGGAACCATGTTGCAGCTAGAAAACATGGTCTACTAAGCTAGTCCTGAATATTTCAGGAACTGTCTTCAAAGTAGCAGTGTTATATAAGAGGAAGAGCTCTAGACTGGGGCAACTGGCTTAAAAGAGGCATCTCCAGCCTCCAACATGTCCTGGAAGGAGACACCATCAATTATTTTTGCAACACGCCAGGAGGAATTCAGATTTCCCTACCAGCAGGAGTGGAGACACCTCCAACTCAGGCCATGTCTGGGCCCGCAAACCTTGACGCTTCCATCCTCCCTGGTGGTGTCCTACCTTAGAACGTTTTTGAGGAGTCATATCAGGCTTCTATGGTCTCATAAGTAAACATCTCTTTTCTTGCCCCCTTCTTGCCAATCTCCATGCCAAAGGGAAGACCTGTCTTCAAACAGAATATGAGGGGGAGGACTGGGCTGACCTCCTAGAGGCCTTTGACTGAGGGTCAAGGGAGGCCCACCTAAAGTTCTGCCTCTTCAAAACACTGCATGACTGGCACCGGGCCCCTCTGAGTCTGCACACGGCAGGCTTACTGCCCCACTCCTCAAGCTGGCACTGCCCCGAGGCCTGCTGTGACCTACCACATATACTTTGTGACTGCCCCTCAATTCAACCTTTCTGGATAGGGGTGGAGTCCACACTGCGCGAAACCCTGTCACTCAGAACGCCCTACCCCCACTGTGGTTTTACAAAATGATACAGGGGATGCCTCTGATCTCTCCTGTCCTCAATGCTGCCACTTGCACACATCCCTTGCTACTGCAAAACTCTGCATTCTCTGTCACTGGCACTCCCCTTCCTCTCCCTCACCCCTGAGTAATGTCTTGCAGCTATTCATCAGGCAGCCTCCCACAAGTGCATCATCAATAGTCTACAAGACAGGACAGAAACCTTTCATCAGACATGGTCCCTCTTCCTACACCCAGCCGCAATCTCCCCCGGTACTAATCACGCCTCAGACTGAGCATGACAACCCCCCATTTTGAAAGCTGCAATGGCCGACCACACGCATGTATCCTGACAAACTCTGGAACCAGGATGTCTGACCCCTTACCTAGGTTATACCTCCCATTCTCTAATCTGCCCACTGCACCCTCCCCGACAGCACATAGTCGACCACAAGCGCAAAAGCATTCTAGACGAAACGCCTTTTGCACACCTGTAGGTCCTATGTAAGCTCGTGCACAGCTCACTGCTGCAGCAATACAGTAACTATACAATTCTGCACATGACCCAGCCTCGTCCTTTTCCCAATCAGTACACATCCACTGTACAATGCTGCTGCTGTATTTAATTAAAATTAACTATTGTTCTTCCTTTAACTCTTTATGACAATAAAGAACTGCGAAACAAAAGTAGCAGTGCTACTAGAAACTGTACACGTTGTAAAAGTTTGCACATAGAAGGGGCCTGACAGCCTGCTGAGCCCACCTGAAAAGGGCATTGCCGGCTGCATCGTGGCGGATTTTATTGCTGAGGGCTTTTTGGCAGCAACGTTTTTTAGGATATAAGACTGCCAAGAGCACTTCTAAGCAAATGAAATGCAATTTCCAATGCTTTACATTTTGACTTATTTATACATTTTGACCTAAATGTTTTCATTTTTAATTTCTATTCAATCTTACTGCATTCTTGTCCTTTTACCTAACGTGGCTATTTCCTAAAAGTCTAGTTGTTTGGCCTAGCTTTGGACATACACACTGTTCATTCTCTTGGGCTGTGACAAGAGAGCTTAGCTGAGGACTCTTCATAGGGACACGTTTACCTTTTGGGAGTCAGATTGTTTGGGACTTGTGTGAGCTCAGCCACATCTGATGTCTCCTCTGCTATAGGTTAATCTTCGGAATCCTTAGATACTTAACTGCTTCTGCTGCTACTACTGCTCAGTAGCTAATTTCATTTTTGCATCCTTGCACTTATTCAAGCAGTGCAATCATATGCTCCTATATCTCAAATTTGCACAACATTAGTATAACCACTATGCACTATGCATTTCGGACTAGTGTTTCTTCTTTAGGGGGTGATTCAAGAAGTGAATAATTGCTCGTGATTTAATATTCTTTGAAGACGTGAAATTACATTAACAGCCAGAATAAATATAATCAGTGGTAAGAACATAGCAACTTGACAACGTCATGACACCAAAAACAAATACCTTCTGAATCATAGGAGGGTTAATCAAAGCGAACCTTACAATGTGATGGTATTCGACAAGAGTGACATGCTGGAATATGTTTAATATGGGTTAATGACCAAATATAGCTGTTTTTCTATGTTAACACTGGAGCATCACACAGGGTTGTGTGGTGCGTGTGATCAATGGAATGTTAATGCTAATGTGGTGTCAATGGAAATGATGGCCTACAAAGCAATATAGACATCACAATGTGCTTCAAAATAAAGATGCTTGCAAAACGTTACTGTCTGCAAAAGGGCGCTGAAAATACTGATATATAACTTAGGGGCTGATTTAGAATTTGGCTTCAAAGGTACTCTATCACAATGGCGAGGAAGTACCCTCTTTGCCAAATCGAAGGGCCTCCAGCCTGCTTTACACATGGGCCGGCCTTAGGCATGCCAGCGATGAAGACTACGCCGTTTCTGTCAGTTTGGCTATTTGACCATATGGCACATATATAGTGGGTGGTCGAATGTCCCATTTTCACTATCTGTCGCCAAAGTAAGTGGTAGCGAAAGCTGCCAAATGACCCCCACACCGGGGGAGGCAACTCCCGTGGAATGGGGTTCATTAGTTTTTGTATTTTCAAAGCCCGCTCCATGAACTTTTTTAAATATTTTGATAGTAACCACTGTGATGATGGTTCCTGCCAGTGTTAAGAGATGCCCATTGGGCTGGCCATACTGATGGTTAAACTTCAGTCATCCAAACTCTAAATCAGGCCTTTCACTGTAGAGTTTTAGGGACGGATGTTAACAGTCAGTATGGGGAGTACTTTACTTCGGCCATACTGAGGGTACTCCGTCCGCTGTTCCAGCGGGCATATAAATGCCAAGAAGTGAATGAAGAAGCTTCTGAGTGCATTATTTTATTTTTGGTAAACAGGCAATGGCCTGTCCTTCTGATGATATCCATCCTGAAGGTGGACTTAATTTCCCTGCAGTGTTTAGTGAGATCTGAGCAGCCAGGCTCTCTAATAGAAGAGCAACAAGAGAAAAAAGCAGATGCAGTTTATTAAGCAAACCCTAGTTAATGAGAGAAACACATACCAGACAGAGGTTAAAACACTGTGGCCATTCTATACACAATCCACAGTTAATGTCCTCTGGGAAAAGCAGGGCTGAGAAGCACTATCTGATCACCCTTTATTAGACTTTCATCTGGGCAATTAGCAGCCACCGTTCTTCAGTGCTCCACAATTATTTCTCTGTGTGGATTTCCCAGCTGTTGGGCAGAGAGGCTCAGATACCAATTTCAAGCCAACCACGCTGATTAGAACAGACATTTCAAAAGACAAGGCGCTTGGGGAGCTTCAGTCTGAAAACGAGAATTCATGATGCAGTCATTGTTGCAAGCAGGAACCCTCCAGCCCTCTGCAGAAGCTCCTGCAATCAGTGTAGCAAACATCGGCAGAGGTGAGGGCCCCTTATTAGCAGGCGGGGGCAGACCGCAGGCTGACTTCATGTCTGAGGGGGCTTTCTCTATTGCAGCGAGATCAAGAGTTCATTAAAAGCATTGCAATTCAAAGCCGGTGACCGCAAAAACAATAAATACATTTAAAAAAAACTTTTACAGTGTATCAAAGCCGATTTGTAAAAGTGCTTCCGCGGTTCACTATACACCCCAAGTAGGATCAATGCTTATTGTGTCAATGGAATGTGTCAATGCATCAATGGGCACAAAACATTGATCAGATACCATCACCTAAAATGGAGCTGTATATGATTTACCATGGGGACCCTGTACCTGCGGGGTAGATTCCTCTTCCAGAATAATCTTGGGCAGACTTTGGAGAGGCAGAGGGGGGAGGGCAGTCTTACAGATGTAGTTCTTTCCACGATCACTGAATCTGCACAGAGTGTCACAAAATTGGGACCAGTCTAATTAAAATTCATTATGCAGGTCACTTTGCTTCCCTCCCTGAAATTACATTTTGTGACATGACCTATACCTATAAGTACTTAGGTTGTTTGCAAAATATGCACAAACACAATTTTGCCCAGAGAATGACTAGAGCTCAAGAATATCCTGCAAATAATGGTGGGAAGCACTGATTTCCAAATTAACTCCCTTTTCTATAGGGGTAACTCATAATTCCAAGGTGATTTCACATTCCTACACTGCCAATTACTGCTATTGGTAAATATTGGCACAAAGGTACACATTTAATACATTACCTCCGTATTCACAGGGAAAACAATGAAGGGAGCTTGAGAGACAATGCTTCCGAAAGAATTGTGACCCGTTGGCTTTGAGGGCACAGCTGATGGAAGGCATGTGGTAAGGACCCTTAGTCTGCAATGGACTTGCTGGTGACAACTTATACTCCTATAAGGCAAGGTACCTTTAATCTAGATATCCAAATATACACAAGGAATGGAAGCGGAGAGGCCATTACTGTCCAGTTATGACTAGGATACAGTATGGGAACTGAATATGTAGGTGCGCCTCCAATAGCATTGATGCCAGGAGCCAGGGTGACTTGGAGTGTTTGAAGTCGAGCAGATATTCCAGAATAGTAGCATGCAAAGCTCAGCATATATGAAGGAAAGGGTTAAACTCTGCTGCTGTAACCACCATAGGGAAGAGAAGGGGGCAAAAGAAAAAAGGTGCAGGGAACACAAATGGTGCAATACGATGCAACTGGAGTGGAGAATCAATCAACCACTGTTGATAGACAAATGATGCTTCAATCCTTCCAGCTCATACTATCTCGGAAGTGTTTGGAACTTTCTGGTTCTTTCAGCATGTTCTAGCTTTTTCCAGAACGTTCTGGATCTTCTCAAAAGTTCTAGTCCTTTCCATCTTGCCCTGGAAGTGGTGATCTGTTTTACCCTGTGTCTCTACCATTCTTCACCTCCCTTGATGCCAGTGGGCCATCTACCACAGTGCCCAAGGCCAGCCCGTAGCAACTGGTATTTTGGAATCTATGAAATTTGACCACATCCCTGTGAAACTGACGATGTTCCCTTAACAGCACAAGCTCCAAGATTTTTTACATTACCTCTCCAAATGTACCCCCTAAATCCCCTCAAATTAGGACCTGGTTTGTTAGGGAAATGGTGGTATGATCGTATTACGAAGGGTGCATGAATGAATTACTTGGGTTGAAGATCTATCTGAGGAATCCAGGAGCTGCTCCATAATTATGATGGAAGAGCATTGCCCCCCGTCAGCAGACGCAAACATGAAAAATAAAATGATAATAAAACTATTTTATTGTCATATTTTCTTCATGAGACGTGTGTTAGGGGTGGGGCCATAACGACAACATCACTGAAGGAGGAGTGGTGGGCACCGCTGCAAGTGCAAGCGTTTGGCTGGATGTCTTAGGACGGCCAAAGCAATATGTGCACTGAGTTCTTTCCAACCCGAGCTGCGTTGTTGGGTAGACAACAGCAGGCAGAGGCTCCCGGTCCCCCTGGAAGTGCAAAAACAGCCCGCTCACACCAATCCATGGGCTGCTCTCATGCTGGACAACAGTATTACCAGCATGAGAAAAGCATGTGAATTGGTATAGGGGAGTCTGGGAGACTGTGCACTAGCAGCAGAGGAGCACCGAGGTGGTGAAGTAACTGCTTTTTTTATTTTTATTGTTATTCCCCCCCCCAGTGCTGCCCCACCACTTTTGTTAGATACCAGCCACTACTGGAGGAATTATAACCTTTCTAGGACACTAGATATTATAACTGCTTTCTGGCTTTTCAGGAATCAAGAATCTCCTCCACTTCATACTCAGTTGACTCACCACATACAATTGGAGGAGGTGGCATCTTGTCTACGTTGGTTGCTTTTTTAGAGATATTAACTACTGGGTGAATTTGCAATTTTGATGATATTTTTGGGCGTACCACAAAATTACAGACAGATACAGTGATCTTGACAAAGACCCTCAAATCAAAGAAGGAACTTAGGTTGAGATCCACAAATATATACATTCTGTGAAGATAGCTAACAAGACTATTCAGTTTGAACGGGGGCCAGCCTGCCTGTGTTAATGTGCAAAACTCTTATAGGCTGCTTTGACTCTCAAAGATTTTTAATTGTCCTGTGTTGAGTGTCTTTTATGTTAGTCAGAATACACTGAAATAAGGTGTGAGAAAGTGCCTCTTTTTGTCTTGTCACCCCATTTTTATGGACTTATGTTAAGAGTTTTGGCTCTGCCCTTGGGACATTGCTTACTAGGCCCCAGTGCATCCTTAAACTATGTTTAAATTGGCTAAAATCCTAATTGGAACACTTAATGTTCCTATAAGGTCATAGTATATGGTGCCTAAGGTAAACACATGGCGTTAAAAGTTAAATGTCACTTATGGACTACAGTCCTACTGCACCATCCACTAGGGAGACAAGACCAATATGACTCTAGGTCTACTACTGTTTTAAAACTGTAGCCCAACCTGGTAAAATAAACCCTTTTGACAGTAGAAAACCTTCCTTTTAAATATTAATAAGTCACCCCATGTAGGTCTTGTAGCCCACAATGCAGGGTGTATTGTATTTAAATGTAGAACTGGTAGAAGTTTAAAGTTAAAATATCCTTACAGTGAGTAGAGCCAAAAAAGTACTCTCACTGTAGGAATGTTTGCTGGGCATAGAGCAACATTGGAAAGCGTTATTAAATATTAATTGTGCTACCTCAGGCTAGGGACCAGCTAGAAAAATAATTCAAGGACTGTTTTTAATATTTATTAAAATCCCAACTCAATGCTGTATGTGAATTTGTAATAATTTTTAAGAAAAGGGGACTTTTAGAAAGTTACCTTTTCCCTGCCTGAAGCTCATAGAATCTATGCGTTAGCCTCCAACTATCACCCAGCTGGTGAAGCGCCCTGGTGACCTGTGAAAAATACTCCAAGAGCAGAAACAACAGTCTGGGAGTGGGGGAGGGTGTTTTTGCCTCTCTCAAGAAGACCAGTTAGCGGCTAGTGAACACTAGAAAGTGCTAGAGCGTAGATTCAAATACCGTTTGGAGCCTGCAAGTGACAGTGACCTATGCTATCCTGGGATGTGAGAGAGATAATTTCTTTGCAAAATGTAATGCATTTTGTATGACATCTTCTCTAAAACTTGACCACAAAGCCATGGTTTAAACAAGCATTTGTGAAGCGACCCTTATTGAACACCTAAAAGAACAAGTCATTTGACGAGCAAGCTTGGTGTTCCCTAGATTCGTAGGAACCAGGCAGGAAGACGCTGTGGCTATCAGTCCAAGAAATCTGTGCTTGAGAACAGGAATCAAATAATGCACTTACTAAAAAAAATTTATGAAATAAAAATGTTAACTGCAGCTGTGAGGACTACAAAGCCAACTCCAATATGCCAGAGTTCTCATGTCTTGAAAAAATTCAGGATAGCTCACCGTGCCTGTGGTGTTGAACAAATAGGGAAAGCTTATTTTGCTTAGACTGATGCTCACCCTCTGAACCGACTCACCACTACCGGGTGTCTGACTAAGTTTGAAGTGATGACATGCTCAGAAACCGTAAAAACAGAAGTTACTCTTTGAGACTATCAATAGGAAAAACAAGTGTGACCCACTGCCATGGTGTCGCAGAAAAAGTACACAAAAGAGTGTGTAACAATTGCAGTATCAGGGCATTGTGGCTGTAATGGCCCCAAGTATGAACATTATTGTAGGCAGGTGTAATATAATCCAATTTAATTACATTTATAAAATGCATGTGTCAGCTTCATGCCTAAATACAACATTTTGTTCCCGGGTGCAAAATCAATGCAGATGAACCTTGATATGTATGTTATGTTTGTACGCAACCTTTCAGTAGTACATTTGGTTCGACACAAGAGTCACAATAAAATAAGAAAAAACTAAGGTTGCACCAGACGTTGCATCTGTAATTTTGGATCTTTGTCCCCAGCTGCTTTTTATGTTTTTTTGAAGTGACCTGAAAGTGATACAACATTCGTAAGCACCTTCTACTGAGATCTGTAGGTGGTCCGGACACACACAGGGCCGACTCAGCCTTACATTCTATCATATACGTTTAAACAAGCCACTATGGGCCTGATTCTAACTTTGGAGGACGGTGTTAAACCGTCCCAAAAGTGGCGGATATACCACCTACTGTATTACGAGTTCCATAGGATATAATGGACTCGTAATACGGTAGGTGGTATATCCGCCACTTTTGGGACGGTTTAACACCGTCCTCCAAAGTTAGAATCAGGCCCAATTATATGATTGGGGAGCAAAGGTTGCATTTACGAATTTCTACATAAAGGACTTTGGTAAAAAGTGTAAAATAAAAATAAAAAGTTAATTATAACCTCAGTATATTTATTCAAAATGCACACGTTTTCGAAGTCGACCATTTACATTAATGTTTATTTGCTTCAAACAGCATAGGAAATGGTAGAACATGTTTACGTAATGCACAATGTCTAGTTGTGCTTCACTTGTGCAGAAGTGGCACTGCTGAGTGCCTGCATGCTGACAGGCAGCAACATTCTCAGTGTGTCATTAAATGATGCTGGAGGGTTCCTGCTGAAGCTGACCAGGTGGGGGTGAACTGGCTGATGTATTAATGGAACTACTTGTATCAGTGGTGTAAACTCCCCTTGGGGTTGCTATCCCACCAACAGTCTGCAATAAGATATTGGAATGTTTTATTATTTTTAGGGTAGTTGTAATTACTTTGCAACAAAACCAAACCACACTTGCAGGCAAGCCTGCTTTGTTACAAACAACGCATAATGAAAAACAAAACATACGTAAGGCATTCCAACATTCGATATGAACATACATATGACTGTACATGTGCACTATAAATGCCAAATACATACTTTGAACGTCAAAAGAGGCCTGGAAGAGAATGGGCAGAGCGTGAAAGTGAAATTATAAGCAGCAGGTTCTGAGCATAATATAACTTTTTAGCCTTACCAGCATTTGTTCATTAAATTATTCTCTATTTTTGAAAACTGGAGATTTTTGCGGTGTTGTGTTTTTGACTTCTTAACTGATTAGTACTTTTAAATGCTTCACACATTTTCTTACGTGAAGACTGCTTGTATTATTGTTGTTCTGTTAGCTCTTTGGAGGTGAGCTCAGGTAACCATTAGTGAAACCTTTAACTTGACCTAGGAAGAAAATTACCCTATTTCTTGTGGCTACCATCCATCACAATTAATATGTTTGTTTCAGTGATTTCAACATATTACTAAAAAACAAAGTGAGATCTTGTTATCATAACTAACTATAAAGTTACTTTAACATTTGTTTCCTCAGTGAATGTCTGGGGATTTTGATCATATTCCCCCAACTCCCTCACTTGAGCATAGTGCACAGTAGGGGAATGGATGTAGCAACCCCTTGCCACCGACCAACCCCTAGCCATACGCAGCCTTTGGCTGTGAATAGTGGGGGCAGCAAGACTCTGTTGCTGGCTAACGCCCTGCGGTCGAGCCCCCTGGACACCTACCCCACATTTTCCATTTTTTGTTTGTCGTACCGTGGTACTCCCAAAAAGCCACATGGGAGGGTTGTGTTGAGTCCTATGGGATTCCCACAGGAACTCACGGGGGCCTTATTGGGGTCAGCTGGAGTACTGCAATACGTGTGGCACAAACAAAATATATTTTGGCCCCACCACAAGGACCAGCGGGTCAGGGTACCCTTACCTGGCCCCTTTCTATGTTAATTTATTTACAGCCTCATGACACGGGGACTCAGCCCCGAGTCCTAAAATGGTGGGAGCAACACTTCTGTTGACGTTGCAGCCTGTAAATAAAATTGCTTGGTCCTGTAGGATTGATGGGAAAAACCCTCTTGGCAAATGAGAATGCATTATTTCATTTAATTTGTAGTACCACTGAGTACCATAGCAGTCTGGTGGGATCCACCATCCAGATATTACTATAGTTAAGCCATTCATTTCTTAAAAGTGGCTGAAGAGGTTTTCACCAAATCACATAAAGCACACATAAGAGTAAAGATCTAGGTTTGTGCCATATTTAGTGCAATTTTTTTCAGCTGGCGTTTCTGTATCAGTTCTCAAAATTCCTATGGGAAATTGCATGGGAAAAACGTGTTTAGGGACCTCTGCCCCTTTTTCTCTGCCCCCACGTGAGGGGATCACCCCAAAACTCCAGAAAACAAGCTGAGGTGCATGAACCTTTTTCTGGAAAGTTTCATGATGATTCGTTAAATGGTGCCAAAACAAACTCCCTCATTTTGTTCATGCATAAACGAAATATTTTACGTTTTACAACTTTGACTCCATCAATATGCCTTCAGGTTTATCATGAACATAGATTCACATGAATGAGGATGATAGTTTGAACTTAAAGCTCTCATTTTTGCTCCTGGATCACCTTCAATAACCACCATGACAAACTCACAAGAGAAAGTAATTTTCTCTCAAGCATGGTTCATCAAATTCCAGTAGAGGGACAACATTTTACACACTGTAAAATCACCTTAGAATACACCACAATTCCTAAAATTAGTGTGGTTCCAACAACTCATCATGTATATCTTGACTAAAATCTGTTATCACCCTTTGTATGCACTCCTTTTTGTGACCCTCAAAACCTGCCATTCACTGTAGTCCATGTGGTGACCAGAAATCTAGGAATGGTCCCTTTGGGGGCCCCTCACATGTCTCTTGGGGTCACGGTGTGCTGACCTTGCCACCTTACATTTTTTTAGGATGCCAGGACCATGTCCACAAATCCTGTAATGGTTGCCACAAGATATTGTTCAGGCTGTAGCCAGCCAACTAGGATTCACTTGGCTCTTCAAAGTGGCCAATTAAATTATATCTGGACATCAACAGTTCAGATATTCCTAACTGTTTAATCCCTTCATGCCTACCCTGACAATTTCTTTACAAGTGAATTTCTTGAAAACTGCTAAATGAATTTACACCAAATAATGAAAAGCACAATTTCTGAGTAAAGTTTTTTTCTGGGAAATTTGGTATCAGTTCAGCCATTGTTTCTGTATCACTTCCTATAATATCCAAATGGAATTATCATGAGAAACAATTTTTAGGGACCCACACTTTCTTTTTTTTACTCTCGCAAGATGGATTGGCGCAAAACTTTCCAGGAAGGAGCATCTTTTTGTTGGAAAGTTTTGTTATGATTCATAAAACTAAGCCAAAGTTATTAGCAAAAAATATCTGCTCTTCCCATGGAAACTCTGATCTAATAATAACTATACAGTATATGTGGGTGTCAAAATATTACTGACCTACTAACCTTTGATGTATAAGTATCATGATATAAAATGACATGTTTTTAAAAAGTATCACCATGGTCCTGCGTACAATTGCTGGACTACATTCCAATCCCTGTTCAAACATCTGTTTGTTCAGGCATCAGAGTTAAGAGTTGTGTGATAATTATCACATTCTCGATGTTCTCCCCTCATAAATACCACCATCTCAAAACTGCTGAAATTTATTGAGGGAAAGGGCCTGTAAAAAGGCAAAACATGCAGAATTTGGTGTATTAAATAAGGATTCTGTATGTTATACCTCATTTGCAAGTTGTAAAGTTGGAACAGGTATTTACCATGTGTGGTAAATAATTTACCTATTCTGCTGAACTTGTAATGAAAGCATGTGGGAGGCGGGTCAATATTAAATTCTAGGAGGCTTTTGAGGTATGTTTTTAACTTCTATCCTAATTTGAGGGTGGTATAATGCTACTGGCATGCATGTCAATGCAAATGACTGGGAGATGGTGACTGTTCCCATTTTCCTGGACTAATATTTTGTGTTTTTCTTCTTCTCTAGGTTCACCTGCTGTGTCACCTACAGGTGGTTCCTCAGAAGAACAAACACAAAAGGTAACCCAAGTAAGTGTAATGTAATAGTATTAAAACTAAGTTCCTCTCTCAACTTCTCAGGGGAATCATGGTAGGGTTACATAGCGGGATTTAGCCTTCTTTTAGTGCTGCCCTTCCTGGATTTCTATATCCTTTTGCTGTCCTAACAAAAAATATTTCCAGAGTTTGGACTTTCTATAGAACTTCAGTTCAGAATCATGAGTAACCCTAACCTCTTTATCGTGGTTTTTCTTCTCTTATTTTGAAGGTGAACTTTAGGGTGGAAACAGGGCTCCAGTACAGCTTCACATACCCTACTGAGTCTTTTGCCTTGTCCCCCTCCCCTTCCTGCTACTCAAGAATATGGGCACTCAACCTGGAAGGCACAGCTCTCCAGGACTATGGTGCATATTAACATGTCCATCGGCGACATCCATCAATCTATGTACCAGGTATCCTCAACCTTGTCCATCCGGTCTAGGTACTTTTCTTCATTCACCATTACTGTTCATTTCACCCGCCTTTCTGGGACCAGGTCCTCCTCCTCTGCATCTGGGTTGCACATCTTCGTTCTCGTGGCTGTCTTTTCCTTCTTGGCTCTCCCTCTAATTCCTCCCTTCCTTACCTTCTTAGTCTGTCCTCTATTTTCCCTATGTTCTTCTCTTGATTTTGTACTTTCTTGTATTCTAGGTACGTTGACTTTAGGAGCCCCTGTGTGTGCGAATACATCCATTCTGGTGAGTGTGTATTCCTGCTCCCCTCAGAGGGCATTTGTGATTACTGCATTGAAACGTGCCCTGTTTTAATGGAACAGAGAGTGTCCAATGTAGGTTCGGGTTTATGCACATCCCACCTCACACACATCAGCACTCTGGGTCACTACACTTTTGGAGAGCATTACAGTGGATTTTAAATTAGACTAGAGGTGAAGGCCTTGGTCAGTAAGATTGGGGAGTGGGAAGAGCTTCAGCTTTCCCAAAAAAATCATTCTGGCATATCATGCAATGAGAAGCAGAACATGCAGGAGACTAAGGGGCAAAAGGAAGAGCAGGGTGGATTGTTAGGGGTACTTAAAACACAATGGGCCAGAATTACTAAAAAGGGTCACAGCGCAGTGCTGTGTCAAAATTTGCAGAGCCACACTGCATCACTTTAGAAATTCAGAGACACGCCATATTTACTAAATATAATCCCCTTGCATCGTGCTACATTTTGCTGCAAGCACCAACACAACACCCTTGCACCATAATACAAGGGTGTCTGCATTGAGGGGATTGATTGTTTATGTGCAGGAAGGTGTCCCTTGCTGCACATACACAATCTACAATGGTGAATGCAGCACATATAGAAGAAGCAAATCGTCATTTCTGAATGATTGTTATGTGCAGGAAGGGACCCTGCACATAAACAATCATTCATGGCCTTTTGCACTTTCTATGCAGCACACATGGAAAAAGCAAAAAAGCAAAAACGAGGAGGAATAAAACTATTCCTCCTCGTTGCGCCATGATAATGCTAACCCTGGGGTGGCATTAATTTTTGGCACTGCCACAGATTTATGCCTCCTGGTAAATCTGGGGCAGCGTCAACAGCAATGGCTGTTGCGGTAGAATGCCCACAGCAACACCCATTGCACGCCCCTCTGACGCAGAAAACTGCATCCGAGGGGCCCATATTTACAAGGTGGCTTTAAATTTACATTGTAAATGTGGCGCACTGCACAGCGCCACCAGAGCATCACAAAAAGTGATGCTCCAATGGCACTAGGGCCTTATAAACCTGGCCCAATATTTTGTAAAATAACCAACATTTACAAAAAAATTCAAACCAGAGAGAAGAGGGAGAGTGTGTATGTTATTGTCTTGATGTGCTTGTAAAAATCCCAGGTGAAATCTGACAGACCACTCACCATAACTGACTGATTTTACCTGTCCCCAACTATTTACTAGAGAATGTATTTGTTAGGGGGGGGGTAACACTCCCCATGAAGCTACACCCTTAGGTAAAGGATGTCCAATGCACGTGTAGTTACTTCCACCGCCTACCCTCCCCCAAGAGCAGACAAAGTCACAATCATGCCTTTGGAGGAGAGATCCAAAGGCAGCAAAAGCAGAGTGTGTGAACTAGTCACAAAGGTTTGAGGAAAACGATGACGGGAAAGGAACAGTGTGTTTCCAACACATCTCCAAAAACACAAACATTTGTGAATAGTGGGACACACATTCAGGTTCACTGTCTGGAAATTGTTAACACAGGAGTTATTAATTAAATGACTAATGAATATTCATGTAGCCTGCATGTTGAATTTGCGTGGAAAATGTAATAACTTAGAGAAAATAATGCACGTATTTGAACGTGTGACCACATAAGTGGCCGCCAATGTTCACGAAGTGTACTTATTAATGGCATTTTGGCATTTTGGGTTTATGTTTGATTAATGTAGCAATATGTCATATTAAGGGTTATGCATTATGTATTAGCTTTATTAATTGTAGGCCTTAACTTAGCGGAGGTCTTGGCCTAGTTGCATGGCCTCATGTCAAGCTGTATTTCTTGGGTATTTAATAAAATGTCTGTTTAAAAACTTAAATTGTGATTTTCCACTGTGCTGACCTAATGTGCTCGTGGCTGAAAGTATTTCACATGAGAACTGCTTGCTAGAAGATGCTGTACTAGCTACTGCAACATTGTTTAATGTAATGTGTGTAAGACTGACGTTCTCAGGAGAATACAGTGAAGACACTGACTGGAGTATAAGCTGCAACAATATTGTTTCCTGATAAGCCGGATGAATGAGAACAGTACGAAAGGAGCCAATCATTGACATGTGAACCATGTAGTAGAAGAACTTTAGATTCGAAGTTTTAGTTTTATTGGTCAAAATGTGAAAATGTGATTCCTGGCCCAATTAGGATGTGGGAAGTAGTTTTAGGAAATCTAACTTAGCCAGACTGCAATGAGAAGAGGTCACAGTTTTGCCTATTTTTCCATCTTGAGAAAAAACGTGTTTGACTTTACTGCTCAAAAGACTTTGGTGTTTCTGAACTTTAATGCTGAATCCTGATGCTTTGCTGACCAGACTGATGTCCTGAGGACGAAGACTGTCACAGCTTGCTGATCCAAACTGAGGATAGGTATATTGACTATGATACTGTTTGCTATGTCTATTTGCTTTTTGTTTCTAGGTACCAACCGCACTATTTTGAGCCATAGTTAGATGTTTTTCCAAATTTTGTTGACTAAATTGTTTCGCATGAAGGCCAACATGCTACTTCTAATCTGGTGTTAGTTAGGATCCTCAAGAATGAAATTCAATATATGGAGTAACCTGTCTTTTCTTTGCTGAATCTAAATGTATGTAATATCATTTGTGCAATTATTCTTGCTATTAATTTGCACTGTAACTTTGGAATGTGTAGTAGCTCAAGCCTTGATTAAATTGCGTTTCTTTCACCGCTGTTGACAGCCAGTGTTGATTTTGTATGTTCATCAATTGATTTTTAAATTAACCTATGTGACATTGGCATTGTTAATATAGGGAAATAAATATTCTAACTTTCAAAAAGGTGTGGTTATTCATGACTGCAAGGTCATGGTGTATGACAAAACTGGCTGCTATTAATTACTATTATTATTGATTGTTATTGACTATTGATGCTGATGATTAATCATTGATTATTGATTTGCATTCACAGGATATGTGGTGGGAGCATCTTAAGCATAGTCAAAAGGTTCATCGACCTATTTGCGTCCCCTTGTAAGTTTACTTATTAAGGCCAGAAGCACCAACAAAAATGATCACTCAGAAAGAAGGAATGCAGAACATGGAGTGAAGAGCACAAACAACACCACTCACTCAGGTACACACTCTGGAGTAATCACAAACAATTGAAGATTTTGAGGGTGGGTAAGGGTCAGTGACGCAGTGTGTGTCCAACACTGCTGTGAATATACATATTTTCTTTTCCACAAGAAAATATGTTTCCAGCAGAGAAATCCATTCCCCTACACCCCACGCAGTTAGGGTGCTCAGTTTCCCTCCCTTCCCTGGAAAGGGAGTTATTCGAGCCCCTTCCAGGTTAGAAAAGGGGCTGAGAGGAGTTTGTGAATGTCACAAAGCTCACAAGTTTAAAGGCGTTTACAAACTCTCAGCAAGGTTGCATATTAGCCCCTCTTCTATTTTTCTTATATATAGCTGACTTGCCAAAAGTATCTTAACGCAAGGTTTGACTTCCTAGGCTTGCACAACAAACGATCAGCCAGCTAGCATATGGGGATGACCTTGCCATATTTTTGCAAGCTAAAAGAGGTCTGCAACATCAACTAACTTTCAGGAGCAGCCGCCGCAAATCTCAAAGGAGGGCATGACGGGTGGATAAATAAAAACAAGCATTTGCAATACAACGTGTCTCGCTTTACGTCGAGTAAGAGCTATTAGCTTTGTAAACTCCTAACCAGACTTTCCTTACCACATTAAATGGTAAAAGAAAAAAACGAGCGTGAGCGCGATCGCGCTGCAAAATTAAGAGAAAAAGTAGTCAAAAAATCATACACAAAACATGGAGCCTCGTATGTTTCCAGTAGTTTACTGGTGCTCTCAAGGAGGGCTAAACCCCGGAAAAGGCATGACGTATGCATGCCTTTCAAGAATAAAAACAAGCAGATTTTTAAAGGCAAGCCCACTAACCAATGAAACTGACTGACGTAACATGGACGTGGTTAAAATCCCCCTAAAGAGAAATTAGAAGAGGGATGGAGCACTTTACGCTCACCCCTAACAAAAACATAACAAAACATACCTTTCCCGATTCTGCCAGCTGCCTCGCACTCCTCTTCTGATGGTGTCCAAGCAGTCCCCAGCACAGGATCCCCATGCTATCCTGGCACTGCTCTCATGCTATACCTTGCATACCTAGGATGCTATACTTAGCATGAGAGCAGCACCAGGATTCGTCTGAGAGACTTGGTGTGACGCAGAGTCTGACTGTGATGGAGTCTGTGCAGTTTCTCCAACCCGGATGTGTAAAACAGCCGGGTTGGAGAAACCTAAGTGCGCATGTCAGTTTGGCCAGCCTAAGATGGCTGGCTAAACTAACATGTGCACTTAGTGCACTCCACTCCTCTTCCTGCTCCCAACTCCCATGGCCCAGCCCTGCCCTTCCCTTGACATGCTGGCTCAACTGAGCCAGCAGCTGGAAAATAAAACAAAATATGGTTTTATTTCTCAGCTGCTGGCTCTTAGCCAGTGTGGTGACTCTCCTCCGCCATTGCAGAGGAGCCTTCACTGCTAATCCTCCTTAGTGAATTCAACAAGAGCGATGGTTTAGCCACGAACCATACAAAAACTAACCATTGGTGGAACAGCAAAATGTTTCATATAGAAAACAGATGAGCCAAGAATTGAGCAAGTAGATTTTTATTCCTATCTCAGAGAAAGCATTAATAAATGTCTGAACTGGCAAGGACATCTTTGGAGACTGGCAAACAAATGTGATGAGGCCAACTGGGAGGAAAATACCCTCAATTAATATCAAACACATCTTACCTCCACTTTATTTGTTATATCAATGCGTAGTAAACAACTAATCCCATAGAAAATAAAGGAAATGTCCTTCTATAATGACTTACTACTATTACTACTATCCTCTACATACACGTGTATCTCCACTATAAGATTCTTACAAAGTAAAGAGACAACTATATATATATATATATATATGCTTAAAGATTTTGCTGTACAAGTGGCAAAAGACTTTGGCGGTCATTCTGACCCTGGCGGTCAAAGACCGCCAGGGCGGAGGACCGCGGGAGCACCGCCGACAGGCCGGCGGGGCTCCAATGGGGATTCCGACCGCGGCGGTAAAGCCGCGGTCGGACCGGCACCACTGGCGGGCTCCCGCCAGTGTACCGCCGCCCCATTGAATCCTCCAAGGCGGCGCAGCTTGCTGCGCCGCCGAGGGGATTCCGACCCCCCCTACCGCCATCCAGATCCCGGCGGTCCGACCGCCGGGATCCGGATGGCGGTAGGGGGGGTCGCGGGGCCCCTGGGGGCCCCTGCAGTGCCCATGCCACTGGCATGGGCATTGCAGGGGCCCCCGTAAGAGGGCCCCTAAATGTATTTCACTGTCTGCTGCGCAGACAGTGAAATACGCGACGGGTGCAACTGCACCCGTCGCACAGCTTCCACTCCGCCGGCTCGATTCCGAGCCGGCTTCATCGTGGAAGCCTCTTTCCCGCTGGGCTGGCGGGCGGCCTGAAGGCGACCGCCCGCCAGCCCAGCGGGAAAGTCAGAATTACCGCCGCGGTCTTTCGACCGCGGAACGGTAACCTGACGGCGGGACTTTGGCGGGCGGCCTCCGCCGCCCGCCAAGGTCAGAATGAGGGCCTTTGTCATTATCTAGTTCGGCGTGGATAGCACTGTGCTGATCCTATGCTTAAAAACTTTGCTAGATAAGCAGACATTTGAGGTGAGCAATTCTAGAGTGTTGCTGGTGTTGCAGGGTGCTCCTTACTAGAGCTGCTCTCCACCTAAATTTGGGAACTTCCCAGAGATCTCCTTTGTTTTTTGCATATATATATATATATATATATATATATATATATATATATATATATAGAGAGAGAGAGAGAGAGAGAGAGAGAGAGAGAGAGAGAGAGAGATAGATAGATATCACATGACAAAACAATTTCACTGCACTCCTATGTGTTTTAGATTTCTCATTTATTCAATCACATTTTGCAATCTGTTCATAATCACTGATGCGTTTCGACTAAACAATCTTTTTCAAAGTGGAACAGTTGTTATTGTGATTATTTCCCTCCTGTTATCCGTACAGGGGTGTTCTGGGACCTGTAGTACAACTCGCAGTTTGCAAATGTAAGTACAAGTTTCTAATTCAAACTCCTGGGCCCCTTAAAACATTAATCTGAGCCGCATCGATCTGGAGGCATCCTTTTAAGGGAAATACTCACCAGTTCCCTTTGGTGAGATTTCCTGGTATGTTCATAAATTCTCAGATGCAAAATAGGAGTCCATGCCCATCCGGGCTCTCAATAGTCTCCCAGTATCCAGTATACTTGCAAAGATCAGTATCTCACTTCGTTTCTGCATTTTAAAGTCCTCAGGCGCCGCTGCCATCAAGGAATCAGCAAACAATTGTGGTCAAAGGCAGCGCGCTCAACTGCTGGTGTTAGCGTGTGGGCGGACCACTTTTCACTTCATATATCACATGACAAAACAACAAAACAATTTCGCTGCACTCCCAGGTGTTTTAGCCCTCTTAATTTTTTTCAATCACATTTTGCAATCTGTTCATAATCACTGACCCGTGTATCCATTATTTTCTATGGGACGGTGTTGGTTGCAGTACAAGTAGTTGGCCATGTATAATGCTGGACTTACTTCAAAAGAGTAAGTAACTGCAAAAGTGCAGTTCGTGAATACCGAAAAGTAATTCAGAATCAGGCCCAAAGAAAAGATATTTTAGATTCAGACTGCTGCATGTTCCAGTTCTTCAAATAAAGGGTGACTTGGTGAATTGGGCCAATCATCTCTTGACCAGGCACTCTAACTCGCAGATTTAGCAGAAGTGCTCCAAAATAACCAGTCACATTTTTTTACATTTTTAATTATAGACTAAAGCTTAACTTCTGTAAGGTTAAACTTCAGTCTTACATGTTTTCAAAAAAATATTTTTATAATCCAACTACTGAAGAAGAAATCATTCCCTTCACATGTGACCACCAAGAGCTTCTTGGCGCTCTATTGGTAAACTCAGTGGACGCTGTCATAATTGCACGGGAAAAATCAATTCCCCTTTTCTAGGAAGGAATATCAAGCACACTTTTCAGGGCACTAAACATAACCTTTTACAAGAAACCACAACCACATGGTACGAGTCACAGGCTTATGTTTTGAACGTGCTATTTACAAGATCATTACAAACAGGGCAACACACTTCATTAGAGTCTCAGCACTCCTCATCTTCATGGCAGCGAGTAAGTGCTTTAGCACTGAGATCAGCCACTTAATTTCGCTCTGAGACTTTTGCTTTTTGAACTAATGATTTAGATGGTATTCCAGCATGAGTAAGAGTTCATTAATTACGTGTGTCGATTATTAAAGCTCCTGCTCTCTATCAGGGAAGGGAAGAAAGCTCCTTTTCCCCCAGAATAAATCTAATTACTTTCATTTTATTTTACTTTTCAAGCTTTTTGC